>NC_067436.1:15439090-16689090 GCF_009764475.1 Pristis pectinata | reverse complement strand
AGCTCTGATACAAATGGAAAAAGCAACTTTGAAGAAAAAGGGCAATTCTGACAACTTTCCACATATTTGGGGAAAATATTAGCTTTTGAGATTTTCACAATTTTGTGAAGCTCAAAGATGTTAAAAATCAAATTATTTTTTAATTTGCTATATCCCGTAGGTCTTATGAATTTGATCCATCTTTCAATATGAACTGGTGTTATCTTTCTTTAATAAGGAGCTGATCTTTTTATCTCCTAACACATCTCCATGTTGGAAAGGCACTATTCACGTAATTCACGAAAGGGATATGTCTGTCGTCTCTTTGCTGTTTGGTGAAAATGCCAAAAGGATGAAGGATGTAGGTCTATGTAAACAATGTTGGCAGTCGGGGCAATAGCACAAGGTTACTGTTGACAGCAGGGTTCAGAGTTCAGGATAACACAAACTGAATGATCACTTGTAAGCTGTGCAGAATTGGCATTTTAAGATTATGAAAATCCAATTTTACTCAATAAATTAGGTGTATATGCCCCAGTTAAATTCGATTGTTCCAAAGACTCCTGGCATTGCAGTATTTGGATATGTAATGATTAATGTTCCACATTTGACTGAAAAGATTATACAAATATTAAAAGCTATTATGTTCTTCTCCCTCCAGTTTTTTTTGTCCTTTCTCCGTAATCTTGTTATCCGTGAAAGATGCTGAATTTATCAAATTCATTTGCGGTGTGGATTGCCCTGGTATGGCTGACATTTATTGCACATCCCTAACTGCCTATTGCAGTATTTTTTCCTAATTTTTTTTTCTTGGAATTCAATTGGACACAAAGATGGTAATTCTTCATATTTCACCATTCTGTTTCACTGAAGTTCCGTGACACACATTTTAAGTATTTTGTTTTTCAAATGAGCCATGTAAAAATCTCTTCTAATAAAATGTGTTCATTTTAGATTGCATCAACTGTTCACTGGACTAAGTGCTGCACTTGATTAATTGTTATTAATTATAGGTTGAATGCATTTTTAGAATAGGAGAACTGTTTGAAGAAAGAATAAAGTGTTTCATCTAGAATTATATTGCCTGCAATTCTGTGGTGATGATCTGTCTTACAGCTACCAAGTTAAAATTTCAGGACAGGCAAAAGTTAGCATTGCTTAAAGCAGAAGAGTAATGTTGGAGTACAATGTAGATAATGGAGCTGGTAATATAAAATAAAATGTTGTACTTCTGATGACATAATGGGTAAAGCTATCCTGAGTTGTAGCACTAAGTCATTAGAACATGGCTTCCAGAGACATTCTTTTCTCTGTGCTGACTTGGTGGGAGAAAGATTTGAGGGTGACTTTTGTGGACCTGTGTTGAGAAGGGAGTAAATAGGCCAGGATCCCATTACTGATTTGGATCTTTGGTGAGAACTTGTTACTTTGTGAATGAAACCCTCTCCATCAGAAGGCACCCCCTCTGCTCAGGCACCAAGTTTAGGCTGAGCCACAAGTGATGCCTCAAGAACAGTATATGTAGAATTACACCCCAGCATGAGTAATACTTTCAGAACCACAGAGGGGGAAGTTATGCAAATAAAGTCTTGTGAATTAAACACAAATTTTAACACTTCCTTGTCCAGTTACAGTGGAATGAATTAAATGTTTTTTTTCTTTGCTGTCATATTATGACATTTATTCCATTTCAATGAGTTCATAAATCTAAGACCTCATCAAGAGGTTGGAATGTGTATGTCTAATTGGAAAATTGGCTCCATGAATGTAAGAAAAGCACAAAAAGAATACTTTGATTTATTGAGATTATGAAATTGCCTCATGCTCAGTGCTTAACCAGATTAAAATGCTATAATTCATGTGAGATTTAGATTACACTCCATGGATTTCAGGAACACAATGACTATTTTTCTGGCAGCTTTGTATTATTTCTCACCCCTCCTTCATAAGTCAAATTCATTCCTTCTAATCCCTTCAAATGTTTATTTTGGAATCTGTCTGTCCTTCCAGCATTCAGTCTTTATACTTAATTTCCACCAGGAGAAATTGTTTGGAGCAGTGTAATAGACTTCTGCCTTTGCATCTAGTACTTGATAACCTACACTGGATGGTTTATCAATTAATGTTAAATCAGTCATGCGGTGCAAACAGTATTGATGTGGCTTCTTCCAGACCATGTGTACACCACATCTGTGCAAATAAGTACTGTGTTATACAACTCAAAACATTTCTACTATTTTTGGGTTTGTGAAAAACAAATTCATTTTAACCTGAACCTAACCCATATTGTCCTGAATGCAATATCATCTACCAAAGAAGGGACATATCTTCCAGATGTCCGGTACTCTTGTAACTATCTTGCAAAAGGTAATGAAGATGACCTGAAATAAGTGTGTGTGTTTTCTTCTGCAGCAATCTATGGCAGCAGTTCTTGCCAAAGGGGAGGAGCTGGCGAATCGTTTAGAAAAAGAGAATGAAGAAGCAATCGCTAATGCCATTGCTGAGGAGGAACAATTGACAAGAGAAATACAGGCAGAGGAAAATAATGACATTAATCTGGAGACTGACACTGAAAGCGAGTTCTCAGTGAGTATGATCTGGGGCTTCCCCAAAGAATTTTTAGTTATATGAATATTGGCTGTAATTGCATTCTCCACCCCCCCCCCCCCCCCCCCCCCCCCCCCCACCCACAGCCTCTTTCTGTTCATCAATATGATCAATTTTTACTTTTTTTTCCTGGAATTGCTAAGATGAGTTCCACATGTTGATAACTTGCTATAATTTCAACCTGGAGTGAATTCTTGCTGTATAATCCATATAGCAAATACCTCTAGGTGATTTGTTTAGACATTGATAAATTCACCAGGCATGATGATTAGTGATCTAAAGCAAGAAGGTTGGTAGAGACGAATTCTACTGATACTATTTTTAGTCCTGTTAAGACTAGTTATCACAACAATAAATAAGAATCAAACCTGCAATACCTCTGATCTTGTATGGTTTAGTTTCACAACTCGTGGTGCACTTACTCACTGGAAAGAACTTCACAATATTTCCAGTGTGATTTTTTTTATTTGACTCCATATAAGTGTAGTGTAATAAATTCAAACACAGCTGTGTCCCTTTTCTGGATTCTAATTGCACGACTGAAAATACTTCGGGAAATCTAAAGGACATAATGATAAATAAAATATAAATGAAGGTTCTACTCTTCCAGAATTTTTTTGGTTTTGAAAATTCTTAAGATACATCCACTCATGTAGTTTGCTGAGTTTGTTATTCCTTTTTGCTGAAGAAAGCTACTTGTGTTTCTATTGTCAGGAATAGTGGTGTACCATATGTGCAAAATCATATTTCTGAACTGCAGATTATTTTGTCAGTTTCCATAGTCCCTCTGGGTGATGGAAATTTTGGTGTGGTAGATTGAAAGAGGGCATACTGTGGGCTTTGCAAGTGCACCCAAGGAATTATGTGCTTAGTGAATGAATAAATTTATAATGTCATATTTTATGGACCCTCAAAGTACATGGAGTCAGCATAAAAGTACAGAAATTAAATAAATTTGACAGAAATCTACAGAAAAATTTAAATAGAGAGAAGAGGATTTCACATCAAGCTTTTTGTAAGAAGGACTGTAAAAGATGATACAGATAAAGAATTAAGAGTAATGGTGACATCAAAATCACTTTTCTGACTAATTTTAAAATTGAGTTAAGAATATAATAATACCTGAAATATAAATGGAAGCTTGCAAAAACTGATCTCTGATAATTAAGATAAATGGAAGCTTGAAATTAACTGATCTCTGGTGACTTTTTGGTAGATAAGTAAACCATAATAGGTAATTTGTGCAGTAGCTTAGGTGATTTCCAGAGTTCTCTTAGAGCATTAGAAGAGTGTTGTTTATACTTGCAGAACATAGTAGTGTCATGAATCATATAATTGATATCAACAAATTGCAACAGTAAGTGGGTTCTCCAAATTTTACACTTTTCAAGAACATTGGTAATACTTTAGACAACTGGGAGAATTCTACATGAAAATAATTTTTTCACTGTAGGTCGCAGTTAACCATAACAGGCAGGGAAAAAGATTTCCCTTGGCTTAACTTTGATCCACAGTGATGTACGCATATCCTGTTTTGAGATTGCAGCTAGAAAAAATAGCTTTGATATAAAAAGCTTAAATCTCTGGAATTTGATCTGTCGTATTACCTTTCTAAAAAAAAGTTAGCAAGATGGGAAATGTTAATATTATGAAATATTTATGCCCCCTTCTGCCCCCCTCCCCCAGCAAAATTATGCAATCCTTATAGGGTCATGGAGTCCTCTTTGACCCATCATGTCCATGCTGACCTTTTTGCCCATGTACGTTAATCCCATTTGCCGACATTAGGTTTGTGTCCTTCCATGCCTTGCCTAAATACCTTTTAAATGTAGTGATTGTTTCTGATTCCACCGCCTCCCATGGCAGCCATTCCAGATATCCAGAGCCTCCTTTACTGCAGGGAAAACAAGTTCAGCCTATCAAATCTCTCCCCATAACTAAAGTCCTCCAATCCAGGCAACATCCTCGGGAATCTTCTCTACACTCTCCAGGACAACCACATCCTCATAGTGTGGCGACCAGAACTGTACACAATGTTCCAAGTGCGATCTGAACGGTGTTTTGTAAAGTTGCAGTATAGTGTCCCAACTTTTATGTTCTATGCCCTAACCTTTGAAGGCAAGCATGCCATAAGCTACCTTCACCACTCTATTTGCCTGTGTCACCTTTAGGGAACAATGGATGAATCCTAAGGTCCTTCTGTTCTCCGAAATTCCTGAGCACCCTACCATTTACTGTATATGTGCTACCCTTATTTGACATCCCAAATGCATCACCTTGCAATTGTTGGAATTAAATTCCACTTGCCAGCACTCTGCCCAACCTTCTTCTGATCCTCGCTATCCACAACACCACCATTTTCTTTTCATCCATACTAATCATACCTCCTCCATTTACATCCAAACCATTAATATATATTGCAAACAGCAAAGGTCCCAGCACTGATCCCTGCAGTACACCACTGGTCACGTGCTTCCAATCAGAGAAGCATCCTTCTACCTCTACCCTCTGCCTCCTTATCACAAAGAAAATTTTGGATCCAATTTGCCTGCTTGCCTTAGATCTCATGTGCCTTAACCTTCTTGACCAGCCTACCACGCAGGACCTGGTCAGATAGCTTACTGAAGTCCATATAGAGAATACCTACCACTTTGCCTTCATAAGTCTTGCCGCCTCAAAAAAAAAAGTAAATTAGTGAGCCAGGATTTTCCTCATACTGACTGACTATCCTCATACATGCTGACTATCTCTAATCAGCCCATGGCTTTCCAAGTGTACCTAAATCCTATCCCTTAAAAATTTTTCTCCTGTAATTTACTTACCACTTGTGTAAGGCTCACTGGCCTATAGTTACCTGGCTTATCCCTGTAGCTCTTCTTAAATAAAGGAACAACATTAGCTATCCTCCAGTCTTTTGGTACCTCGCCTGTGGCTTACAAAGATACAAAAATCTCCATCTCCTCTTGCTTCCTACAGCAACCATATAGATCACATCTGGCACCAGGGATTTATCAACTCTTGCATGTTCCATGACATCTAACATCTGCATCATCTTAATACTGACATGCTCCAGACAATCAGCATACCCCTTCCTGAATTTGCTATCTTCCACATTCTTCTCCTTGCTTGAATACAGATGAGATGTATTCAGTTTGGACCTTTCCCACATCCCCTGGCTACACGCTTGGTCCTGATATACTTATAGAATGTCTTGGGATTCTGCTTAATACAGTTTGCCAGGAAATTTCATGGCCCCTTTTTTTGCAGTCCTAATTTAAGTCTCCTACATCCTTTATCAGGAGATGCACCCGATCCCAGTTGCCTATACCTGTTATATGTTTCCTTTATCTCCTTATCAAACCTTCGTAGTCCTTTGTCATCCAAGGTTCCCTAATCTTGCCATCTTTACCTTTCACCCTTACTGGAACATGTAGTCCTGAACACTTACTCCTCTCTTTTAAGAATCCCACTTGCCAGATTTTGTTTTACCCACTCCCAATCTACGTTTAGCAAGACCTCTCTAATGATGTTGAAATTGGTCTTCCCCCAGTTTAGGACATTATCTTAAGGGAAGACTTATCCTTTTCCACGACTATCTTGAAACTTGCAGAATTATGGTCACTGTTCCCAAAGTATTCCCCCAGTGACTCTTCCACCACATACCCAGTTTAATTTCCTAAAATAAGATCAAGTACTACCCTATCTCTAGAAGGATAATCTGCACATTATCTCAAAAAAATCTCTGTTGGACAAACTTAACAAATTCTGCCCTATCCAAACCCCTTGCTCTAAGGCAATCCCTGTCAAGTTAAAATCACCCACTCGTTTAAGAAATTATTAATGTTAAGAAGCATCCTTGCATTACCATTTGATGGGTGATTTTTTTAATGCATGGTTCAGAAAATGTTTAAAGGATTTAATAAGTATCTTTTGAAGAGGAACGACCTGCTGCCTGGGTATTTTACACTTGAGAGATTAAATGCTGTCTTGGTATGTCCTCCCTGTGCTGGAAGGTTATTTGGCTTATTTTGTAATAAAGTGGTTTGATTTTTATGGTCCAAAGATGCCAAAGTAGTATGTCAAGTCAATTTTATTTTGTAGGCCAGCATGAGCAGTGGCAGCTTATCACTCTGTGGTCTATCCTCACAATCCCAAAATCTGGACTGGAATGATGTGCTGGCAGAATATGAAGGTATGTGCTTCATAACTTTGTCAACTTTATTTGTGCTGACTGAACGAGAGTTCACTGCTATTTTGTTTCACAAGGACTTCCCACAAGTAAAGTCATCTTGTCCTCCTAAACTTGTGGTATGGGATAAAAACTTTTCAATTCCAACATTGTTGGCAGTCAGATTCCATGTTACTCTTGTTTTGTTTGTAATTTTATTGCATAATAGATGGCATTTGTACAATTTAATTTATCACAGAATTTACTACAACTGTGCCCGATAAATGCTCAAATCAGCCAGATGGGCTTGTTATCCTGTGAGCAGGTTCTGCCAGTGAGGGCAGATTGATGTGAATTGCATCTTTCGGCTGAGGGCCGGTTTTTAAAAACAGTTAAGTAAAAAAAAAAATTAGCTTTGCTGGTTTTTATTTGCATTGGGCATATTGAGTACCAGTTCTGGCCTTGAAAAAAGTTCTGACCCTCTATGGAAATTGGATCAGGGTACATTTCAGGAAGAGCACAATTTTAGTAAGTTATCCCTGATGTCAATTCTGGACCCTCCTGCATCTATCTTGACTACATATCCTCCCAGCCTTCTTTCTGTCGGCATTCCATTTTGTTCTCGTAGTTTTTTCAGTTCTGTTGTATCTGTTTGGGTAATGATATTTTCCACAGGTGCTTCTGAGATGTCTTTTTCCTTAAAGTGGCATCTCCTCCGACATAGCTGACAAGGTCTCACCCATATGTGTTCCATTTCTTGTACCTCTCTCCTTGTATCCAATGCAAGGACTGGTTTCCCCTTTATATCCCTCCTTCTGTCTCACCAGCCATCACATTCAATAGATCATCTCTGTGATTTCTGCCACTTTTAGTGAGATGCCACCATCGGGCACCACTTCCATTTCCATTTCCACCCCCCACCCCACCCCTTTTCATTCTATCCCCATTAGCATTCACCTCCCTTTTCATTGCACCTTCCCATACAACCACAGGAGATGCATTGGGTGTAGCATCCGAAAGGAAAACACTGGTTAAGGTTTCATCAGGACCCACTGAGAAACAACTTCATAACAGCTTACTTTTCGACATGAAGATTTATTTTTATTTTGTACTTAGCACGTGAACCTTGGCGCCAGAGTACGTCGTGGGGAGATATTGTGGAGGAAGAACCAGCACGACCACCAGGACATGCCATCCAGATGCATGAGAAGCTTTCCTCACCATCGCGGAAAATGTGATTAAAATTACTAAATTAATTTATTTACTGCAACACAGAATTTGCAATGAGGTGTAATTTTGTATTGTTGTCACTTGCAGAGTAAACCAAACTATAGGATTTTAGACTGGATTATTTGTAAGTAACTTCAATATGGCATTTCAAATTTCTTGCTGGCAGGACAATTGCAGAATCAAAAAAGAAACATGAGGAAAAGCAGTTAAAAGCTCAACAGCTCCGTGAAAAACTAAGAGAGGAGCAAACTCTGAAATTACAGAAGTTGTTGGAGCGGGTAAGTAGAACAGTTTCAATTCTGATCTGTGAGAAGTTTAGTTGGTGGAAGTGTATGGCATAATGGATTAGATTCTAACTTCTTACCTGTGATATGAATGGATCCCAGATTGAAAAGTTGAATGTTTCTTCTGTATGTTGTATGAGTTGCTGGAATCTCAATCCTGTTCTCAGATGGGTGTATGGAACAAAGGAAAACTGCATCTTTTTGCACTAATTTCCCATTTCAAGTCAGAGAAGCCACTTGATGACTGCAATGTAAGCTGTCACACTGGAGATGTAGGAAGTGTCCTCTGGTATCAAGGCAGAGTTGGATAGGTCAGAGTAGAAGAAACCTCTGCAGCTTTCTTCTACTAAATATCCCCTACCAAAGGGTACTTAGTGCTGACAAACATATAAACATAAGAGTAGGAGTAGGCCATTCCACCATTCACGATAAATTGATCCCAGAGCTCAATTTCATATTCCGGTTACCTTCTCGTACCTTTTGATGTCTTTTGCGTTTCAAAATCTATCCTCCTCTAAAATATATTCAGGGTCTTGGTCTCCATTGCTTCTGAGTTAGAGAATTCCACAGGTTCATCACCTACTCCTCTCAGTCATAAATGTCTTGCCCCGTATCCTGAGACTGTGACCCCTGGTTCTAGATTTCCCAGCCAGGGAAAATATCCTTCCTGCATCTAGCATGTTGAGTTTGTGTAAGAATTAGAACTCCTCTTATTCTGTTGACCTCTAGTGAAGACGGGCCAATCCAATTTCTCATGTATGACAGTGTTGCCCGTCCTAGAAATCAGTTTAATGAAGACAAAAGAAACTGCAGATGCTGGAATCTGGAGCAAAAAACAAACTGATGAAGGAATTCAGCAAGTTGAGCAGCATCTGTTATTGGGGGTGGGGGGGGTTACAGGAGAAGTTGATGTGTCAGGTTGAGAACCTGTGTCCAAAACACCAACAAATCCTTCCCCCTCCCCATAGATGCTGCTTGACCTGCTGAGATCCTCCAGCAGTTTTTTTGCTTCAGTCTGATGAACCTATGCGGGGCTCCTGCTATAGCAAGTATATTCATACATGGGTAAGAAGACCAAAGCTGCAAACAATACTTGGAATACAGTTGGCTTAAGTGCATCCTTCTGCATCATGGCAATGTTAGATGGAGTTCCGAATTTTTCTTTTGGCATCATGCAGTCCTAGAAGAAACACCTCTCTCGCTTGCACTCTTGCTGTGGCAGGTGCCTGACCTGCTGAGTTCCTCCAGCACTTCTTCTGTATTGCTCCAGATTCCAGCATCTGCAGAATTTCTTGTGTCTAAGCGCATCATATTTGGATTTAATTAAAGCTGTTAAATGCAGATTTGTTGCAAATAGTTTTGCTTGGCACCAGTTCTGGGAGTTGATGCTTGATATGTCTGAAGGAAAGTGGAGCATAGTTTTAGATTTTACTGCATTAAGATGCAAGTGAAAACAAATGTTCCAAGTGTTGAACTGCCTAACCTATCCTGACAATCTTTAGGAGAAAGAAGTGCGGAAATGGAAGGAAGAGCTGCTGGAACAGAGGAGGAAAATGATGGAAGAAAAGTTGCTTCACGCTGAACTTAAACGAGAACTGCAACTGCAAGCCATTGTAAAAAAAGCACAGGAGGAAGAAGCCAAGGTCCAGTATCATTCTAGAGACATTATCTAGTAGGTTCATGAATCCCTGAGCAGTGGCCAGCAGTGTTTGTGTCATGGTGTAGAAGAATGGGGAGATCTTCAGGTTGTAACTGTAAGGATACTGAAGTGACTTGAATAGAAATGATAAATGATCATTAGTCTTGTGCTAACTCTGAATTACCCATGTATCTTTGGAGCCCATGAGCAGTGATCCATGAATATTGAGCAGAATCAGAATTGGGTTTATTATCACTGTTTTATATGATGTGAAATTTGTAGTTTTGTGGCAGCAGTACAGTGCAAAGACATAAAAAACTATAAATTACAGAATAAATAAATAGTACAAAAAAAAGGAACAATGAGGTAGTATTCATGGACTGTTCAGAAATCTGATGGCAGAGGGGAAGAATCTGCTCCTGAATCATTGAGTGTGGGTCTTCAGGCTCCTGTGCCTCCTACCCGATGGTAGTAACGAGAAGAGGGCATGTCCCGGATGGTGAGGGTCCTTAGTGATGGATGCTGCCTTCTTGAGGCACTGCCTCTTGAAGATCCATGAATATTGTTGAGTTTCCCAACGTGCTGACCAGGTGGATGTAGAGAAGGCACGTCGGCTTGGTTGGTGATTTTCCTTTTGAGTTTTGCTTAGAAAGCCAAAGTTAGTTGAAGGAGTGCATTGATTTTAAAAGTACTGTCCAATGTCCAATGAGAAAAGGTGTGAGGGATATCAGCTTTTGTCTGGAAATAAAAAAAAGTCCTAAAATGTCACCTCATGGTCAACATGAACAGAGAGGTGATAGAATACAGAAATTGTCCATACCTGTATAACTATCCATTAAGTTAAATGAATGTGGTTCATGGCATTAATTTATTGAAGGTTTCTGAGCCAGCAAGATGGAGTGAGTGTGTGTGTTTTGTTTCTGGGCTATGCTCGAACACCTGAATCTCAGTCCAGATTCGTACCTGAATTATGCATGTGTGTGTTCAGATATATGTTTGCCTTGTGGTCAAATACAAATGTCGTCAATGAATTATAAGATGATACTAATTAGCTAATCAGCTAATTTAGTTCACCAAGATATTCTCACTGCAACCACAGGAGGGTTATTGCTGCCACAGAACTGGCATAGGAATATTGGGCTTAATAGCTTCATCTGTGATATATCATTTGATAATTATTTGGGTATTGTCACTGGACACAGCTGAAGATGGTAAATAAGAAAACATCTTTTGAATTCTGGTGATTTGCCTGCACCTGTATAGTAAATGGTGGCTGTAGCAAATCCTTTTGCATTCATATCAGAGTGGTTACGGGGATGATGTGGTTGACTCACTCTTTGTTCAAGTGGCTTAATACACAATAGCAGCCAGATGTATTTTATTTTTCAATTGGATTTAAATGTTGCTTGTTAACTATTAGTTCTATTTTAAAGGACATGATGTGACTTTTTTGTTAGTTCACTCTTGCTTTTCACTTCCCATCTATTCAAATTGCAGAGTATAATTTATAAAATGAGGATTACATGGATAACTCGAGAAAAGGATTGTCAAATATCTTTATCAAACATGTAAACTAGCTTTATCTCTTTTTCTCTAACCATTATGCCTTCACTCTGATTTTATTTTCTTGGTGTATTGTTCCTTGGGCATTAATGGCCTCCTGCTATCTCATCCAAATGATCCTTCTTTGTCTGAACCCATGCAGTGAGTTGTATTTAATTATTCAATCTTGGTGATTGAATAAACAGTCAAGCCTAATAACCATTTTCCATCAGTGCATGTCCTGATAGGTAGGGGGCATTGGTTAATGATGCAGGTGGACTTCCTTAGTTATTTTCCTCTGTAGTACAGCTCTGTCAGCTGATAACACAAACTGAGAATTAAGCCTGGGCTCTGGTACATCTTAACTTGCCTTTGGGGGAATAAGTAAATAGCCCGTTTTAGAAAAGTAAACTGTCGGGTTTATAAATACCATTCTGATTTCCGTAACAAATGGTAACCTATTTATGTTTTTTCTCCTTTCAGGTTAATGAAATTGCTTTCATCAACACATTGGAAGCACAAAACAAGCGTCATGATGTTCTTGCAAAACTAAAAGAATATGAACAGCGGCTGAATGAATTGCAAGAAGAAAGGCATCGTCGGCAAGAAGAGAAGCAAGCACGTGATGAGGCTGTGCAGGTGATGTTGACATCTGGATGAGACATTATGGGGTCTCTGTGGTGCTTCAGATGGAAATTAAAGATCCCATAATATTTGAAGCAGAGAGGGATTTCCTCTACTCCTAAGGAGAGGAAGCAAGTATTAAAACGTATACTTTTGCAGCGCTTGTGGAGAATATATGACAATAGTAATTGTACTTGAAAGTTATTAACTGAAACACTTTTAAGATTTTTCAGCAAACTCTGTTTAGTCACAATGTAAGAATCTCTCCCTTCCTAATTTTGTATAATTAGTATCAATTATCATATGCCATGGATTTTGTTGTCATTTTACTCTTTTACTAAAATCCCATACACATCAGATGTAACAATATCTTCTGTTAACCTTACTAGAAATACCTGATCTAAGCCTTTAAATTGAAACATTAGGGTGAGATTGCACTAATTGCCTTAATAGCTTTTATAACTTTTGACTTGGCCTAGCCCATAAGTAGCAGAGCCAGAGACCTAGGAATGCCCAGTTTCAATGTTTGCTCTCTTTTGGGTGATCAGATAAGTCTGGTGCAAAAACTGATGAGCAACTCTGAGTTACCGATGGCAAATTGATCCTTATCTTTATCGAATGATTCCTCTGGTGATAAGATTGGGTTTAGCACCAGTTTGAAAAGATGCTGTCTACAGTTTCAGATGAATACACAAATATTTGATTGATCTGCTGAAGGCAGCTAGCATCGTGGAATATCCCGGATAAGGTGAAAGCAGGAAAATATTGAAAATTTGTTACAAGTATAGCTTTTTTTGATCTTGTTGCTTGAGATGTTAAGACTAAAATTTGAATACAAATGTGTCCGACTGCAGGAACGCAAGCGAGCACTGGAGGCGGAACGTCAGGCTCGTGTGGAGGAATTATTGTTGAAACGAAGAGAACAGGAGGCACGAATTGAACAACAACGACAAGAGAAAGAGAAAGCAAGGGAAGACGCTGCTCGTGAAAGAGCCAGGTTTGCAAACTTCATGAACTGGTTCGTGTGTAGCTCCCAAAGGTTAATTAGTTTAACATGAAGAGATGCTGACTAAAATACCCCAGATGTGAGTACGTTGGCCTCACTGGCAGCAGCACGTGGGTCACAAGAATGGTTTCTTCTTATCCTCGGGATCAGAGGAACAGGTCATCCATGTTTCCTGTTCCAGACTTCAATTACTGAAAGTTTTGGCTGGAGGAGCAGGTTTAGATAATGCCTCTTTGCTGAGGTACCCTGCTGCTGTCCAAAGGACCATCATGCAAAAGTTTAAAAGTTTACATTTCTAGATCCATACAAAAGTAACTGTAAATCCACTATTTTTAAATACTAAGTATATTTACAAGTATTCAGTACTTGGGAATAACATGATTCTACATTTTCAAAGTGTGTTTAGGATGGCCAGACAAGAATACATCCGAAAAGTCAGAATTTTTCATTCTTTGTAACTTCCTTCAATCTAGCACCTCCGACTCAATTATCTTCCCCATTTTCCTACAATAGAGGTTAGAAAAAAAAATCCAAGAATCTATCTTCCCACTTTTCTTCCAAGCTCTCTTCCTAATGATTGCTGCTCCGTTGGCAGGGAACGAGAGGAGAGATTAGCTGCCCTTAGTGCAGCACAGCAAGAAGCTATGGAGGAACTACAGAAAAAAATTCAGCTGAAGGTATGATATTAACAGAGCTTTCGTTGTTGATCTTCATAATCATTGAAGTTTGCAACTTTACAGTTCTTGTTTGATTAGTTTGTAATCGCCAGCAATTAAGGATTCGTTTGGGAGTTGCCTCTCAGTGGCAATCCTAAAAACAGATGTGCAGTATACAGCATCATAATAATTGCTGGTACAAACTCAGTTCACTTTATCATGCAGGAAATATGCCATATGGTACTTTTTCAATGACCAGAACTTGCATTAGGCTAAAAGACTGGCCTAGCCTTATTAATGAATTTGCTTTTAAAACTGGCACTTAAAAATCCCAATCCTGACTTTCTGTAAGTTCCATATTATTTTCAGGAGATAGTCCAATTTGTGCATGTATACCATTTTTTTTCATAGGTTTTGTTTCTCTTAAAATCTAGAAGTAAATTTGGGAATCTCATGGTAGAGCAAGCATGCAGGTTATTTTTCCAAATTGTGTAATTAAGAAAGCCTCAACCAACCCTTAGCAATATCACAGATTCACAGTGAGTAACAATTTGAATCTTTTCAATGACAGAGAAACATTGCAATTTTTACTTAACTTGCTATCTCTGCTAATGTTGAAGAAGATGTATAAAAATATTGCTCTTGTACATGAATCTCCAGCACAAGGACATTCACCATGTGAAGGTTGAAGTATTTGGCTGAAATGAGACAGATTGGCATTAAGGCTTAGGAACCTTTGCCATTTGCTGAACTGGTACTGGCAAGGTTTCATCCAGCTTTGTCATTAAGATGAAAAGTTCTAGTAGATTTTTTTTTTGTATATATTTCGAGGAACAGAAGAATATTTTTGGGAAAAAAGATGTTGGAATATAATGCAAATTGGCGAGGATTGATGGAAATAGCAATGAAAACATGTAATTCTGTGTAACTTAAAATATTCTCATCATGTTAGGGAGCCAGTTGAGCTCCCTAAGGAATTTGTATATTTCAATAAGATGGCCTTTCATTCTTTTAAACTCTAGAGAATAGAAACCTAGCCTGTTCAATCCCTTCCTATGTGATAGAGCAGCCGTCAGGAACAAGTCTAGTGAATCTTCACTGAACTTCCTCTATGTCAAGGATATCCCTTTGTTTTAGGCAAGGGGATAAAAATGTACTCAGTATTACATATACGCATCAGTTTTACTAATTACATAGGAATATTATTTTTAGAATTATCCAGAAGGTTCTTTCAATGTATTTTCTCATGGCTAGGAATTTTGTGATCTAGTCTAGATATATAAGTACATCAAGGGCGAGAGGGTAGCTAAAGAAAGAGTCGGTCTTCTTGGGAACTAAAGGGATAATCTATATGTGGAGCTAGGAGATGTAGGTAAATGATTCTCATCTTATTCACTAATGAGGAGGATGTAGAAGATGGTGAGTTAGGAAAGGGCAGTGGCCTCCTCTACATTGGTGAGAACAAATGCAGACTAGGTGATCGTTTCGCAGAACACCTGCGCTCTATCCGTAACCGCAACCTGCATCTCCCTGTTGCCAGTCACTTCGACTCCCCCTCCCACACTACCGCTGACATGACAGTCCTTGGCCTCCTCCACTGCCAGGAGAATTCCAAGTGCAAACTAGAGAAACAGCACCTCATTTTCCATCTTGGAACCTTACAGCCTAATGGCATGAACATTGAATTCTCCTGCTTTAGGTAATTTCCAACCCACCCCCCCCCCCCCCCCCCCCCCCCACCATCATGCTGCTTCTCTTCTTCCCTTTCCTAGCCTCTTTTTTTCTACCTTTTTTTCCTCTCTCTTCTTACATTTGACCCATCCTCCAGTGGATTTGCTCTCCCCTCCTCCCCCGCACCTGCCTATCACTATCTCTTACATGCATCTACCTATCACCACCCTGTGCCCACCCTGCTTCCCCTCTTTTATCCACCTATCACTGCTCTGCTTTTCCCTCCTATATGTTGGGCTTCCCCTTTTCCTATCTTCAGTCCTGAAGAAGGGTCCTGACCCGAAACGTTGACCGCCTGCTTTTCTTCACAGATGCTGCCTGGCCTGCTGAGTTCCTCCAGCATCATCATGTTTTTCGACCAGCAGTAGGGATTGGTGCTGGGACCCTTGTTGTTTGTGACTTGGATACAAATTTAGGAGGAATGATTAGTAAGTTTGTGCATGACACGGAAATTGGTGGTGTCATGGGTAGTGAAGAAAGTTGTCTAAGGCTACTGCAGGATAAAGATCAGATAGAAAGTTGGACGAAGTGTTAAAGAATGGAATTTAATCCCAACAATTGCGAGGTGGTGCATTTGGGAAGTCAAATAGAGAGGGGCAGGACATGTACAGTAAATATTAGGGTGCTGAGGAATGTTGTTGAACAGAGAGACCTTGGGGTTCAAGTCTATAATTCCCTGAAAGTCACAACATAGGGTGGTGAGACAGACATATGGCATGCTTGCCTTCACAGGTTGGGGTATAGAATGCAAAAGTTAGGACATTATGTCGTAACTTTTCAAGATACTGATTGGTTGACATTTGGAGTATTTTTTTTCAGTTCTAGTCATCACACTGCAGGAAGGATTTGGTTACACTGGAGAGAGTGCAGAGGAGATTCACCAGGATGTTGCCTGCATTGGAATGCATTAGTTTGGGGAGAGATTTGATAAACTGGGCTTGTTTTTCCTGGAACAAAGGTGGCTGAGGGGTGACCTGATAGAGGGGTATAAAATTATAAGAGGCATAGATAAGGAGAAAAGTCAGAATCTTTTTTCCATGATAGCAGTGTGAAAATCAAGAGGGCACTGGTTTAAGGTGAGAGGAAGTAGTCTTAAAGGAGATTTGAGGGGAAAGTTTTTTATACAGAGTGGTTAATTTCTGGAACTTGCTGCCAGAAGAGGTGATGGAATCCAATACAGTCACAATGTTTTAGAGGCATTTAGCCAGGCACTTGAATAAGCAAGGCATAGAAGGATCTGGACCTAATGTGGGAAAATGGGATTAGTATAGATGGCTAGAATAGCTAGCAAGGGTGTGATGGGTCAAAGGGTCAAGTTCCATGCAGTATGACTCTGCCTAATGAGAATTAATTTTGTACAATGCTTCCAAAATGGTATGAGTACAGATCAGAATTTGTATAGTGATGCACAGATTGATCTGTGCAGCTAGTAAAGCAAATGTAAAACCGAACAAATACTTGATTTAGCAAGTAAGTAACTTCCACAAAATTTCTAGAGTTTAAATTTGATCAAAGTTGTGAACTGATTTGCTGTTTGCAGTCGGTGACTTCCCCACCTGTTTTGCCTTCTACCCAGCATGACGAAAGCAGTCGAAGGCACATGGAGCAGATAGAACAACGGAAAGAAAAAGCTGCTGAGCTTAGCAGTGGGAGGCATGCTAATACTGACTACGCTCCCAAACTTATTCCCTATGAACGGAAAAAGCACTGTTCACTGTGCAATGTATTGGTAAGTTCAAATAGTTGCTATTGTTTCTAATTTTAAAAAGCTACATGAAGAAATATTGTAAATGTGAATTCTCTCTGACTGGTAGAAAATGTTTAGAAACTCAAGAAATAGGTCTTGTTTGCTATGTAAAATGAGGAGGGATTAAGAGAATGGAATTGAAACTTCACAGTATGTAAGAAATCGACAAAATTAAGATTTTGCTCACTGCTCTGAAATGGACAAGTGTTATAAGATTTGACAAAGAAGGAAAAAGTTGGAGGGAGTTATGGACTAGTACTGGCTAGTATGGTTTTTGAATATGTTACCCCAAAAAAAAGTGCCATGAATGGATTGAGGCACAATTTCTGGATAGAAATTATTGAGAAATGGTAAAAGGCAGCTTAGTGACAGAAGATAGAAATTGTTAGATTTGATTATTTTTCTGTTTCTCTACAAACGGCAAATGAGTATGCAATGGGTGTAAAGTGGGAAATGTTTGCAAAGATGATGAGTTGACTATTTTTCAGAATTATGATCGTTACCTTTGTGAAGACCTTATTCCTGTCATAAGTCAAGGAACTCAGAGGAGTGGGTGAGCTTTAAATGTTTTCATTTTCTTTTCCAAAGATCACTTCTGAGGTCTATCTCTTCAGCCACATTAAGGGAAGAAAACACCAGCAAGCTGTACGTGAGAATAGCAGCATCCAAGGGCGAGAGTTGTCAGATGAAGAAGTGGTAAGTTTTACCAATAAGCTGTTTGCCTAAACATTTTTTTTGTCACAATAGTTACTTGTACTTCATTTCTAAACCATAAGTCTGCTAAAATTGCTTCTGCTTGTTGTTCCCTTCACGGGTCACCTTGAATTTCATGCCTCTGATATTTGAACTCAGAAACTCTAGCTTACAGAAGATCTTTAGGACACTTTGTCAACCTTAAGACTTCTTTCATTTAGCACAGATTTTATGGCTTTACAGTGTACTGAACTGTTCTGTGCTGGGAGGGTGAATCCAAGGCTTGTTCCCAAATATTGCTTTTGCTAGTTCTTTTGCCATCCACTGGGTAGGTAGGATTGCCACCTCTTCCTTTATCACCACAACCTGGGATAATTGAGTTCTACAACTTGGGATAGAGTTTCTAGTCTGGACACAATTAGCCATGGGAGCATAAATTACAGATTGAGGTGCCTTATCCCCTTGTAATTTTCATAAACTTGTTGGCGAAGTGTTCCAAAATAGCTCACTTGGCCATGACCTTATTGAGTGGAAGAGTTGCTAAAATAGCCTTTTCTTGATACTTATTTTTTCATGGTGCAGATTGATGATTAGAGATGAAAATGGGTCTATCACAAAGATCAGCATTTTTAATCAGTGTGTCTAATCCATTTTCTTGAAGTAATTCAATTTTAATTAAAAACTTCTTTCTCAAGAAACTTTATAGAACTGTTTTCTAGTTTCACTGATGTAAATTAGTTGGTTTCTTATTAAATATATTCAAAAGATTTTTTAAATAGTGCCAATGGATGTCCTTGGTCCCAAAAGAAACAATCTAATTTTAACAGCCTCAAAGGCCTCTGAATGAGCGCAGTTAGTAGAAACTCCTATTGGTGATTTATTTGATCAAGCATGTTCAGTATTGGTTGGTAGGGTTGACTTGGGGCATAATGATTTTGATGTAACACAGCAGACTTTGGAAACTCTGTTTGTCCTAGCTGTAATGCATACTTGAAATTCTGCAGCCTTCTCTGATTTTGTTGATTTCAAGCAAGTTGTTCTGAAGAAAAAATAGCCTGAGGCCCTCGACAGTGAGTTGGGTTGCAGGGAAGGCATGGCACCAGGGTGCTGGGCTGTATATACAGTATAGAAATTCAGTGGAATACCACGTCTCCATACTAAATATGTTATTTTTATTCCTTCATGGTATTTATGGTGATAATTTTCTATAATAACTTTCATTAATTTTATTGTTTGAGGCTGTCACATTGCAGAACAGCTCTTTAAGCTAATAGCTGTGAAACTTGCAGAAGTATATTCAAAAATCAGCTGTTCAAAGCATTTTACCAATGTTTCCACTAGTGCTGTAATAATTGGCTTAATGGGGATTATTCTCCAAAACCATTCAAATGTCTTAAATTACTACTGGAATATTGTTTTGAATCAGATTTATCAATCAGGGTGGAATAACACATTCAGTATTTCAATCTAGTCAACAGTTTTCCATTTGGTTTGAATTTTGTTGCAAGTGTTGATGGTGAGCTTTGTTCTTCTTTTATTACATTATGTCAGCATGTAGTGATCCTAGATTTAAACCATTTCAAGAATGATATGATTAAACATTGAGAATTTCTTCTAAGGGACAATTCCATCTCTTGAAAAAACAATCCAAGCCCCCCTAATGCTTAACTTGTTAAATACACTTTCTGGTCTAGATCTGAGCCACCCAGCTGATAAGGTAAAGATAAAATGGCAGATCTGTCAGAATCTGGAAATAGAAAAGTTAAGTTACTGTTTCATGTTAGGATCATTGAGTAAAATATAACAATATGAAAAAGAAGTGGTCATTTCACTCAAACATCACTTCATGGCTGAACTCTACCTTAAGTGTATCTGCCTGTCTCAATTCTGTAGGTGATCGTACTCTTGCTTTAGAAAGGAAAGTTAGATAATTCTTTTTGTGGGACTGAATAAGACAAAGGGGAGTGGAGAAAGAACAAACAAATGGCTAGCCAATATTACAAAGGAGCAGCCAATGATTTTAATAGGCTGCAAATGAAATGTTAAGAAGAGCTCAAAAGAGATTCTTAAATTTGTCTTCTGGTCTATAAGTTAATGTCAGCCAGGGTGATGGTGGAGGAATTTCAACTGATATCAGGATCCCAAGCAAAGGAGATGGAAAAATCAGTGTCTGCTTGTGCTTGCAATCTAATGAGGCAGGGGTTGTAGAGTTCTGGCTGTGTGTGAAGGTGTAAATGAGTCCAGATGACATTTCCACAGAGTGCTGATGCTGCCAGGTTTGGTGCAGTACGGCAGCCAATGCCCATGAATCTATAGGCAAGCCAGAAGCTCCTTTCTGAGGAGACGGGAGAAACAAGACAATGGCAAGGTATGCGAATTGTGGGTAGTGAAGTTGAGTTATCAGTATGCCGATTGGAAGGATAGTCACCAACTTTGGCTAATTACTAAACTGGGGATAGAAGAACAACAGACTCATTGTTAGGACTTTGTTGCTGATTGTTGTATGATGGTGAAACATAGACCATATACAGCTGCCAATAAAGAAGGTTAAACAACTTCCATATTTAATATCTGTAATTCTTGGCATTTCACGGAAGTAATAAGTTTCCATCACTAGCAGTGGATGCCATCTACAAAATGCACTGCTGTTACACAAGTTCTTGGGACAACACCTCACAAACTTGCAACCTCTATCCCCAAGAAGTGTAAGGCAGCTGGTATATGGGAGCATCACTACCTGCAGGTTCCCTTCCAAGTCACAGACCAGCCATTCTAATTTGCAAACGTATGAGCAGTTCTTGATTGTCACTGGGTCTAAATCTTGAAACTCCCCACCCAACAGTACTATGGGGTTAGCTTCCCCAAAAGGACTGTCACAATTCACGGAGATATCTCACCAACTTTCCGAGAACAAAGGAATAGATGATGCAAGCAGGCTTGTCAGATTCTGAAAATGATTTTTTCTTTAAAGAAATAACCCTCTCAGAAGCCAAATGCACAGCATTCCAGCTCTCATCGTGCAAAGGAAACATTGCTAGCTCAGGAATATGTGCCAGGATGATGGATGGTCTTCATTTGCAAAGGATATACATAGAGGGAGGTGGCCCGAGGCAGAAGACTAGTAACTAACAAAATTATGTTAGTTAAAGGGATACGTACACCTTCAACATTGATCACAACAAATAGGAAACTTTAGCTAATGACAGAAAGGCACACTGACATTGACTGTACACACAGCTCCATAGTAGGTGCAACCATCATAAGCAAGGCCGCAGAATTATTGATTATCAGACATCATTGTCCAATTGCAAGTGGTAGACACGTGCAAGAGTTAGGTTATTTAGCTGTCAACAAAAATGCAGTATGCAAAATGGTCTTGCCAGAGTTTGAAAGCTGTTTCACGTAATGTAGATCAGAGGATGGCAACCACTTAATTATTAGAAAGTTTACCCAGTGGATAAGGAAAGTATATCTCGTCAGCTTATTAATGTAAGTATATTTCTCCTATGTGAATAAAAAAAATGACCTAACTAAATTAATGGACATCTTTTGCTTCCCTAGCTTATAAAATATAATTGATCAGACAATTTAGACTAAATAAAATGAATTATACGCAGTGTGATGCTGACCGTTTGTGTATATTTAATACAACACATGAATTAAAAAGAGATGTATATTCATTTACCCACTTAACAGTCATTGCAAAAGTAATTCATTGTCTGAAGAGCTTTAAGATGTGGCATGATAAGGTACAATATGAACACAAGCTTTTTAAAATTAATTTTTATTGCACAGAGGAATATGATTTTATCTTGGTTCCTCATAAAGTATTCACTTTATATATAATCTGAAATCGCTACATAAGGAATTTCAAGGTTAATTATTTTATATATAATTAAACCCATATAATATTCCAGATTGGTTACGAAGATGCCTTTCTCATACTGCCTCAGTTAATGCTGTTGTCTCTCCAGCTGTTGATACATCCTATTTAAAAATAAATCTATTATTTAATTACTGTTTTTATTTTCTTTAAAAGTACATGCTTTAACAATTTTTAGTATTTTTAATTTCCTGGAAAGTTCCAGAACGTGCCAGCGTTTACATTGCATATTTGTGCATCTGCATAGTGCCATACATGATGTATTTAAAAAGCACATTTTGCCCACTTTTAAGGATTAAGACAGTGAGTGTTGTGAAATCTTACATTACTTGAAATTCTGAAATGAAAGGTAGTCTTGAAATGATTGGGTAGACAGGGTATGGACTATAAGTATCTGTTGACGATCTAAGGAGCCTAAGTATGAAAGTACTAAGTAAGAAAAAGTGTAGGCTAGGGGAGTCCAAAACTAGGGGGCATAGAT
The DNA here is from genome assembly GCF_009764475.1 of Pristis pectinata. NCBI lineage: Eukaryota > Metazoa > Chordata > Chondrichthyes > Rhinopristiformes > Pristidae > Pristis > Pristis pectinata. The sequence goes on along the minus strand of NC_067436.1, from coordinate 16,666,820 downwards.
TTAGGGTGAGAGGGGAAAGATTTAAAAGGGACCTCAAGGGCAACTTTTTCACTTAGAGGGCGGTGAGTATATGGAACGAGCTGCCAGAGGAAGTGGTTGAGGCAGGTACAATAGTATCATTTAAGAAGCACTTGGGTAGGTACATGTAGGGGAGGGGCCTCGAGGGAACGCAGGAAATTGGGACTAGCTGGGTGGGCACAGTGGTCAGCATGGACTCGTTGGGCCAAAGGGCCTGTATCCGTGCTGTATTGCTCTATCACTCTATGAGTAGCATTTTGATCTTTAATTTTGTGTTTTTAGTGCTTGAGACCTATCTTCCCCACAGTCCCCGGCAGATTTTATTGTATCTATCTTGTATTTGTGACAAATAAGGAAATAGCCAAAAAAAATTTTACCCTTTTCCAGTTGAAATTGTATTGTAGATACCCAGATATTCATTAATGACACTTATTTTTATATTCACTATTGAAGGAGTTTTGTAGTATTGCCTGAAGGCCTTGGGTTATGGCAGAATCTGTTAAATTTATTTTGTGAGAAATTCCAAATTGACATAGGAACAGAAATATGTCGAATTCTTTGAACATGTTGTAGTTTTAAAGTTATGATACATGAGTTTATTTTTGGCCTTCATGCACCCCAGTAGTTGGGAGAAGGCTACACACACTAGATTGAGTTTTCATTCATTGTTGGGCACAAAAAGGTGCATTATATTGGAGGTGAAAAGAAACTTTAGATCCAGTGATGATAAGCGCAACAGAAGAATGTGTAATACCTTCCTCAATGCTTATTTCCTGCAGAATTAGGAATGATGCAGGTTAGACACAGGTCGTATCTTCTCCTTTGAACTTTTTATAGAAAACCTGATATAACGTGATGTGCAAGTTGTAAGTGTGGGTAGATAACAACACTACTCAATAGTAGCGGGGAGAATATAAGCTAAGCACAAGATGCCCAAATAAACTCATCTGCAAGAAGAAGTGGATGCGTTCTTCCTTAATAAAAGCACTGATACTCTACCAAAGTAAAAGTTTATGGGTTTAACTTCTGCATCAACACTTAATCAAATAACCTGAGAAAATACTGCAGAGAAATACTGAGGAAATGCTGCTTTGTCAGAGATACGATCCTTTGGATGAATAGTGAAACTGAGCCGAGCCATGGATCTTATATTTCCCTTTCTTTTAAAAACGATCTCATTCAAACTCTCCATCAGCTTTAATTATCAAGTATCATTTTTATAGTCATATTATAAAAAAAACATGCTGACGGAGCTCAAATAAGAATAAATTCTGTTCCAAGACATAAAAATGACATGACACAGTTCATCTCCTACAGTTTAAAAAAATAAAGGATCATCCATGTTTCATATAGATGGAATTTATGATCGTGTGGTGTAATATTCAACCTACTAACATAATGCTGTTGGTTCAAACAAGACAAAGGAAAGTTTCAGTTGATTACATAGCTCTACCAGATGATTTTTCCTGAAGGCAACATTCATTTCAAACTATTATCTGGAATATGGGTCTTGTATAAGCTTGACCTTTTACCATGTTATTTCTATTGTTTCATATTAATGAATATATTTTCTGTAACAATAATGTATGTAACTTTCATTGCCCTTGTTGTTTCTCTATTACTGCCTCCAAACTTGCACTCCTTCAGATCTTGCCCTTGAGCTTCATCATTGGCAGCCTTGGTTTAAGCTGTCTCAACCCCAAAAACCGCTTTGAAAACTTAGCTCTGAGAGAGCTTTAGTTATGTGACCTAATGTGTCAACATTTGGTTTGGTGTAAATTGTTCTTTTGATACTCTGGTGAAGTGGTTTGTAATGTTTTCCTTCATTAAAAGCACCATATTAATATGTTGCTGTTTCATTGAACTAATTATTAATCAGAAGTTATTTTTGAACCAAGTTATTTTCTATTGAAATGAATCTTAGCAAGCTTTGTAAAATAAAAATAATTGTCTAAGAAATGAGATCCAGTCTCTTCATTTAAGTATAAAAGACATTGACTTCATTTGAAATGGATCCCACTATTTCAACCTGAATACTTGTTGTCACAGAGACCAAGATTGTCTGTAGCCTTCTTACATTCAGATATCAAAAAATATATAGAATTACTTATGCTTAGAACTTCGACTGAAGCTCCATATTCATTATATGAAATATGAATACATAAGCTCTTTAAAGGGAGTTGTAAATGAGGCAAGCTATTCATGATAGATTAGTATAACCTAGAAGGACAAGCATTCTCCTGGAATCTGAGTTTCTGATCTCAGCCTTGTCATTGGGTGGAAAGGTGTGAAAGTAAGGAGATAGAGAAAGAGAAGACGGAAAGAAAGCCAGGTGTCTCCAATTTAGGAGAGGTGGATCAGAGGCTGGAGATACTTAGTGTCCAGTTTTGTTATGACATTGAGATGAGAATTTTATTGTTGAATGGATGGTGGGTCACGAAGTGCAGGGATCAAGAATGAATAGGGCTTAATGTTGTTCAGAATATGGCAGCTGAGGTTTGTGTGGGTGTAGGTTTGTAGACAAAGGGAGGTGGCAGTCTGGACAGGAGATGATTGGAGTAATTGAATGTGAGGTTACAAAAGCCTGGATGCATGTTTCAGTAGCAGGTAAAGTGAATAAGTTTTGACTTCTAGTATTAATAGCTATGTTGAGTGATATTAGGCTATAGCAAATGATAGCAAATTGACACTTTAATTTGTCTGTTTTCTATGTCATTTAAAATGTCAAAAGCCAGTTGGTTTATTATCCGCTGTTGAGTGAAAGAGTTTAATGAAAATATTTTCCATTAGTTTGAAAAGTCAAAGCTGCAAGTTTAGACTTAATGGTATTTAATCTGTTTAATGTGATAATCCAGCACCTTGATCTAAACCTTTGAGATTTGACACTAGTGTCTGAATTGAGGTGTCATTACTTCACTGTTTTCCTAATGAATTCTTAAGGATGAATTGCGATATTTGCTGAAGCCTCACAACATGAAAGGTGAGAACGCTGAGAAATGCCTGTAACCATGCAGCACTAGTTTGGTGGTGCTAAAAGAGACAGTTTGTTTTTATTCCCCCCTTGCTTCTCTTTCCCTTTTTAATATTGACAGGTCCCATCTGTACTGCAAACTGTTGAATGACAAGTAAATACGCTTGTTGGACTTCTGATGGTGTATGAGTCATGCATAAAAGGGCAGGTTATAATGAGAGAATGCATATCTAAGCAGGCATCAGGGATGCTGACTTCTGCCCTCTTTCATCGCCACACCCATGCTCATTTGATGGACTGCTTGTAATTGTCATCCACTAGCAGTGGGACAGCTGGCTGACTTGTCATTTTATATCTGAAGGTCTGTTACTGATGGGTGTCGGTTTCAGGGACTGGGATTAGGTTTGTTTTGTTCAGTTATCACTTTAGACAGGATTGTCAAGTGTGAATAGATTATATCTGTGATGACTTCTTGAATCCGTTTCACAGCTGCAGGTGGACAGGGTAGTTTTATTTCATTTCTCCAAGTCTAATGCTGTGGCAGGCAGATGTATTTGTTTATTTGGATGGAACACCAGAATTGGGTTTAGACAAGGGAAACTATTGTATGTAAACATTAGCTGTGAAGTACACTGAATTTTCCAGTTACTGTAAATAAAAATTAGGATTCACTCTTAGAAGGAACAATTCCTAAAAGAAAAACAAGTATTTCTTTTGTCATAATTTTGTAGAGCAGGGATCTTGCCCATTGCTATTTCTTTTTCGGTCTCAGTTGCTGTGTTGTAAATCTCTTTCTGCCAGTTGCCATGTGAAATAAGTTCGGCCAGTGCAATTCTACTTCCACTATCAGGAATGACCATAACTCATGATTAAATCAATAGTAAAACTCTGATAATCTGGCACCTTTGGGAGTTTGGTAGTGTTGAACTGGTAAATATTCCGGGCTATTGGATATTACTCCTATTAAGACCCAAAACCGCTGTTATCACATTTATTACACCACTGTGTAACATGTAAAAAAAAATTTCCCAGTGAACCTGGTGAGTTTAAAGGGAGCAGGAAGTATACAAGCTCCTTGGACCCCAGCTCCAACCACAAACCTACCCACATTCCAGGCTCTAGTGTTCCGGCCACACGCCCAGCTGGACCATTCAGATTTCTGAACCTTCGGATGCTGGATTATCTTAGCTTTACTGTGTTCTTTTTCGGGGAAGTTGCAGGAATGGCTGACATGAAAGTGTAGACGTTCACTCTGCTGCAGCAAAGGATGCTATTCTGATTTGACTGTGAAGGATTGTTTTTTGTTATATTAGGAAAGATTAAACAGTCATATTTGTTTTAGACATCCTAGACTGGGAACAGCAATGTGTGTGGCAAATGAAGTAACGTTGCTCCTGTTTCAACAGACTTTAATTTCTTGCTGCAAATAGTTATCAGCTAGTGATATTAACTAGCTAAAATTTATTAAACATACATATTTATTTTGTCATGTACTCAATTTAAATGGTAGTGTTAAACAATTATTTTAAAACAATGAATTGCTTTTGTTAAAATACAGACAAAAAAAGTCATGCACTTGTTATCCATTTGGATACTGTTACTTTAAACATTATTTGTGGGGCGATATAATTGATCAGTTGCAGGATACAAGTTGAGCACCAGTCATGCCATCTATTAATATCCAACCACACTTTCACTGGGCTAATTAACCTGCTTGAGCCAGGTTCTCTAAGTTATCTCTTTGCTTCTTAAATGCAACACTTTTGTAGAAGGGTTTTGTTTTTCATCTGTTGCTGTCATGTTAGTAGTGCATGAAATTCTCATATTTTACGATGTCTCATTGCCTACTCACTGAGCATTTATTGGAGAATATATTTTTTGGAAGTAAGAATAATCTCCAATAAATGAACACCGCGAAAAAAAAACATTAATTTACATGATAAGTAGAACACAAATAACAGTGAACATTGAGGTTTGAGTTTGTCCCATGTAAGAAAGAAATTTATGTAGAATTCATCCATAACAGAAGTCAAGGACTAACAGGTGCTTACATAGTGTCTGTCCTTTAGACAAAGCCTTGAAACACCTCACAAAGAGCAGGAAGGACACCCACTGTGATTAGGGTGGCTGGGAGGAAAATGCCAAAAGTCATGGTTTAAAAAAATTGTAATTAAGAGACTTTAGAAGTTGAAGGGAAAGGTGAAAAAGTGAAGTGGTTTTGGAAAAGAATTCCAGAGGGAGGACATAGTTGCTGAAAGATTGGTCTCTGATGCTGAATTGGAGAAGCAATTTAAGAACATCTTTAATAGCTCAGCTTTTTTAAATAACATGAAATTGAGGCTTTTCCCTTATGTTATAAGGCCTTTACCATATCGATATGAAAATAGAAACAAAAACAAACTGTACATCTTACTTTAACAGCTTAAAAAAACATTTAAATTTGCTTTGGTTCTGAAACATTAATTTACAATGCCAAAGTGTTCTGCTGGTCACAGGTACATGCAAGAACAAGTTTAGCCTACAGTATATTTCAAGTATATCTTTGGGTTTGCAACAAAATCATATGTTAGTGTTTTCTATGCATAACCTGGTAAATATTCAAACCTGTGTTCTATAACACTTGCATGGTGGCATTTTTTTTATTCATGTGGTCCTGTTCTGGTTCCATTCAGTAACTTGACAAATAACTATTGTTCTGATCAAATTATCTGATTTGAACTGCAGCAATGTTATGATTGGAATGTAGCCTAAGTAACTTGCATGTCTAATACTAGAGCCAGCAACCACAGACCATGTGACTATTGTACATGCACTGATTTTACTTTTAAAAACAAATGTTTTATGGAATTTGAAATGTTGCAAGTAAATCTTTCCATACAATTGAATGTTGAAACCTGATATTTCCCCTCAAAATGCTGAGTATATTACAAGTTTATATAGATCTTGCATATACAGATATTCTTCAGTTCATAGATTGTAAATGCAGTATTTTATATTTGTATAGATTATCGTGCAGAATTTTAATTTCCACCAATTGAGTATAACGGACTATTGATATTAGATTAAGCATTTATTTCACAAGTTTAAAATTTCTGTAACTTTTTCATAGAACATTTGTACATGAACAATGATGGCTTCCTCACAGGTTAGCAAAAATGTTCATTGAAAATTTTAAGTTTTCCCCAATGGTTTTGAAGATTAGTGTTGTATCAAATCTGAAGCTGAGCCAGAGAAGCCAGGGTAGTCTGAGTTGGGGTGCATCACTAGAGCAGTGGCAAGGAACTGCAGCCACATCTCGGTGTCAGAATAATATGGAGAAATCAAACAGGGTTTCCCCATAGTGATCTCATGATCATTGCCTATTGCTGCTGTGGATATCGCATAAGAATGGGTTCATGCATAGCTGATCATATATGTGTGTGTGTGTGTAAAAAAATATATGCGCACGCACGCACACACGCACACACGCACACACACACACACACACACACACACACACACACACACACAATATGAAGAATAGTCTGATGACGTTCACTGCCTAAACACTCAGCCGTCTAGGTACAGAACTAAAGGAAAGGCTGTAGCCATGTCTAATCATAAATTAGAAAAAGAGAGCTGGAGAGAAAATTACAAAATCATAAATTTAATAATTGTAAATTGCAGTTATGGTTGGATGCTCTTTAACATTGTGCAAAGTGTTCAATGCTTATATTGTAACATGTTTTTTTTGCAGGTTTATTTTCTCAATGTTAAGGGTTGGCAGTAAGACAAACGTATATTAAAATAATGTATCAGTGCAATTTTTTTACTTTGACTGGTTTCCTCCATCAAATCTGCATTAAATCATTCTGCTGTGGGCTTTCTTCAGAATCCATTTTACATTTTGTGGTATCCTATCAAACAAAACTCGTAAATGCAGTAAGTCAAGCCCTGCTAGTTGAACAAAAAATATTGCCTCTCCATTTAATGTCTGCCAATTTATTTGGCAAATTTCAGTGTTCTAATTATTTTGAGTCTGTAAAAAATTGTGACCTTTTGTGTGAGGGTAAGAGAAACTATTAAAACACTGTGAATTTATGCAATGTAATTTTGTTACTTTGCGGAATATTCTTGCAAAATCAGCAGTCGCGACAATTGTACCAGCTCCTACTGCTTCCAGTAAAATGACAAATGTTTGTATTCTGGCTTGCATTCACATCTCAACATTTACAGAACGAGATACAATTCACACCTAGTAAATGCATAAATGGATTCATCTGCAACTCTAAATATACACATGGAATAGACAAAAATTAGTTCTTGGGAAAGCACCATAAAATGGTGTAATTTTTTTTTCTTCTCTGTTTCCCTTTCACAACCTCATCATGTGGAGATGTACTGAACAGAGCAGGAACAATTCACCCAGTGATGAAAGGAAATCAGATATAAGTAGGTCATTGTTGATAGGTCAAACACAACTGAGAGATTCACCTAATGAGATTAAATGTTGTGGGAAAAATAATTTGAAAGAGAAAATAGTATCATGGTGCAGAAGTGGTTCTTTATTTCAATTAAATGGGTCATCATTTAGGACGATTGTGTAGAGTTGATATTTATTTAAGCTGGGCTACTGGACTTGTGGTTTTTTGTAAACAGTTGAGTTGAAATCATCACAGAATGTATTTCCATAGTTGGCAGAATATTCAACAAAACCTAAATTGATTCCCTGCTATTGGTTAGGAAGGAAATGAAAACTTTAGGATGTTATTTACTTTAAAAGAAAGCACTTAACTTTATGTCACCCATGTGAAATTGTAAATCTAAAAATTACTGTGTGAATATATATTTTGCATGTTGAGCCTAAAATACTTGGCTTTCAACATTCAATAAAAGCTTAGGTCTTTCGACACTGCATAAAATTAGCAAGATGAATTGATAATTTAATATCTATGCAAAATTTTGCTGTGATTTGTAACGATGCATTGATTAATAATAATAGTCATGTAGGGATTAGCAATACTATCATCACCAGTCTAAGATTATCAAGAAATGGTGAATAGTTACTTGGAGGCAATGATATACCAGTGTGTATATATCTAATGTTGTAAAAGCCTCTCTACTGGCTACCATTTTGGTCATCTCTAATGCATTATTAATGTTGAATTGTTTCAATTGGTCCTTTTGATATTGACCTCCAGTTGCCTTACTCCCAATTTGGTAACTTCTAATTCTTGGCTGGGGCCATTGATCTGTTGTTCTTTTCCTAATCACTGTCCCAACCAGTCCTGAAAATTAGTGTTTGCTTGCTGCTAAGCATTCTAATATGCCCAAATCTACAACCAAAAAACCAAAGGATGTTAGTTTTGGAAGATTAGATTCATTTGGTGTTTCCAACCCCAAGCATAAATGAACTATCCACTTGTAGCCATAACTGAGCTTATGGTAAACCCAGTTTTATGTATTTTTTAAAAATAAAGTGGTCAATCTATACCAAAAAGGGAATAGACTGACATCTGTGGCCAATTCAAGAATGATATTCATAGAATTGCAAGTTCAATTTTTTATCACAAAATGTAATGTTTTTTAAATGTGTTTATATAATAATGTTCCTGCTCTCATAATATATTAGACTCATTGGAAAACTATTCTTCCCTGATATGCCACACTTTCTTGTATACCATTCTTTCTTGTTTCTCATACCCTGTATTACCGTGGATTTTGAAAGTCCGAGATTATATGTAGTCCTTCAGCCTATAACTTAACACTCATGAATGACGTACCCTGATTTTTGTTAAGGTGCCCCTCCCCCTCCACCACCTTTTTTTTCTTGGTAGCAAACGTCTCCCAAAAATTGACAGCATTGCAATCATATATGTTTGATCCAGTCAATAACATTCTATTGGTGTGCAGGATGTAGTATTGAAATGATGAAAGTGATGAGAAAGTGATGAAAGTGAGTTGAGAGTGTGTGCACATGAAACAGTTTTGAAGAAGGAACCTACATTAATTTTGCATTTTCCATGATCTCAGTATTCTCTAAAGCCAGTGAAGAGACTTCGAAATAGTTACTGTTATGATTTGTGAAACATGTTATTTAAAACAAGGTCCCGCTAGCAACAATGGATAATAACCAGATAATGTATTTTAAAGATGTCGGTTGAGGGATAAATAATACTTGGACAACTCCCAAGTGCTAACGTGGCAATTTCAGCCAAAAGCCAGGCCACCAAAGTTGGCTGAAGTTTTAAGCGGAAGAGTTGCAATTGTTTCAGCATGAGAACTTGGATTAAGATGTGATTTTTAGTAAGGTAGAACTTTCCTTCAATGTGTCTGACGGGAGCATGATACCAGCATTGGTTCTCAGCACTGATAATACTCGAATGGAAAACCATGATTCAAAATAATATATTAATTTAATATCCTTGTGCTGTTGTTAGTGCTGGAAAATGAGATAATGGGCTCTGAATGATGGTGCAGTAATATAGATCTTTTGCTTAAATTTTCTGTTTTTTAAATGGGGGTTAAAAGTTTTAAATGGTTGCTGTTGATGTTCAGGTAACAGGCAATGGGGGCAGGAATAGGCTATTCAGCCCTTCAAGCCTGCCCTGCCTTTCAGTAAGATCATGGTTAACCCTGTATCTCTACAGCTTATTCCCAGTCTGTCCCTTTACCCCTTTGTGCCTTTTGTCTAGAAATTTATCAACCTCCAAAACTACATTCAGCAACTTGGCTTCCAGCACATTCTGTGATAGAGAATTACACAGGTTCATCATCCTCTGAAATTTCTCCTCATCTCAGTCCTAAATGTCTTGTCACATGTATCCTGACATTGAGACCCCTTATTCTAAACCATCCTCACCAATGAGGTGAAACATTGAACCTGCATCCAGTCTGTCTAACCCTATCTGAAGTTTGTATTTGACCATATTAAAGATATGAAATTCCTGAAGAAAGCTTAAATAGCACAGCAATGTTTCATAAAGTGCTGAGCAATCAGGGAGTTTATACTCTGAATATGACTTGTAACTCTGAAGACCTGAAGCAAAATCAGATAAGCATGGCATTCAGGCTCTCAGTGCTCTGTTGATTAAAAATCATCGTGATATGGCAACACCAAGATAGTTTCAGTTTTAACCTGTGCCAATCCAATAAGTTAATGGAGTGTACATGAATTTGAAATAGTTTTTTTTCCTTTCTCAGTAGTGCCAGTTTCCAGTATCATACAGGTGTGAATGTATTTGCTTTTATAAGGTGGGTCTCTTTGCTGCAAAAAATGATTGAAATTTCAGCAGTAACATGCCCAAACAGAACTGATTGTAACTCCTGAGTGACAATTTCAAACAATTAATTAGTGCCATATACAACATCTTGTACATAGAATTTCTGAAGTAATAAAATGCTGGTGTGTCAGATGGGAAATGATTTTCAACAATATTATAAAAGTTTTAAAGATACTTGTTCTTATTGTGAGATATTTCCATTGGTTTGTCACCTAAGTGGCCACAGCTGTATCATACACCATCTGATCCAATCTTGGTTACATCTAGCTTTTTTGCAGTAGGGATGATTACTTAGTGACAATATAGTGGAGCTCTCTTTGAGGTTATACAAACAGCTGTAACCACAATTGTAGTTAAGACCAGCAAATTCTGCAAGCATGAACCCAGGACTTTTTTAATCTATGGATCAGTGCTACATGGTGCCTTCACACATTTGGCCATCAGCTTGCTTCCAAAGGTCTTTATAAGTGACTAGAGTCATGACTGATTGTCCAGATGTGCACATGATGGAACTTTGAATTGCAATGAAAGGGAAAGTTTTTCTTGGCAATTGATTTATTTATATCTCTTTCCATCAGGAACATCTGTCCTGCAAGAAGTACATTATGGATGTTGTAACTGATACCTGTGTGCATCCAGAGACATCAAAGGATGCTGAAGAGAAGCAAAAAATCAGGAAGAAGGCGAAGAAACTTCGAGCTCGCATGAACTCCAGGTAATGTCAATATGACACTGTTATCCTTCTTTTAAAAAAAACTTATTGGCTCTTTTTGTTTTAAAAAGCCTGAAGTTATTTGCTTCATGGGTTATCTTAAAAAAAATACCGATTAGTCTAATTTATAGCCACTTTCTGTGATTGGAAAAGAAAACTGAAAATCGATCTAGAGCCCTTGCTTTCACCTGTTAAGAGCTTTTCTCATAATTGGCTGCCAACGCCTGGCTGAAACTACAGCTTCTTTCAGGGTGCCTTTATATGTTTAAATATGTGTAAACCATGCCTATTTTTCTTTCTAGCTATTGATTTTTAAATGAAGTATCAAAGAAAATCAATAGTAATCAACAAATAGAAGGCAATATGCAGGAGTGTCACATCCCAGGTCTGAAGTTTAATTAATTTTCTTGCCTGTCACAACAAGGGAAAAAGTTAGGAATGCCCTGAAATGTAAAGTGAGTTGTCAGACCTGTAGTTTGTCATAAGCCAGGAAAGTAATATTTGTGGATCAGAGTGGTGCACAGAATGCTGTTTTGTCATTAGTTATTACCATCCTGTTGGCCTTATAGATAGACTGTCACCTGCTGTAGTTATTTTGGTTTGAGACATTACAGTGGTGAATGACTTTGTATTATGTTACCCTGGACTGACAGAAGCAGAACCTCAACATGAAGTAGTAAATGAATTTCAGAGTGAATAGCAACACGCACCACACTTAAAACCCGTCAGTCTCTTTTTGTGTTGACTCGTTCAGAACTGTATATCACTGCCATTCCCTGTGTTTAAGCATTGGCAACTAAATTTGGCTTTCTGAACTTCATTCCTGTTTGATATGTACGATTAAGATATTTTGTTTTATAGTGTCTTTTGGCATTCTCTTTTAGTTTTGCTTTCTTGCCTCTGTCAAGTTCACCCCAGAAAAAAAGAGAGAATATGTCGGCATTTGGTCTGCTCCCAGCTACAGGCATCTGCTTCCTTTGTAATTGGTCCAGTGGGTAGGAGCTGAAGGGATTGCTTTAAACTTTGTGATTTTTTTTTCTCCCTTACTTTGCTGTCATTCCAGATCTTTGCAAAAGCACAGGAGACCTTGGGATATCCTTTTTTGGCATTAACAGATGTAAAATTCAGTTAGTAGGCCACCTTTGCAGTAATTTGCAAAAATTGTTTAATGCAAAATAACAATTTAGCAATGAAATTCATTACAGTGCAACAACTGGTAAAAATAAGCAGCATAGAAAATCTAAGTTGTGAATTATGCATATCTAATATACTGGAAGATTTGGTCTACAAGTTGTACCGTTTCCTTGCAATTGTCAGTATTGTAGTTGCACTTGACCGAGAAGGGTTTTAACTAACACTTTGTGATGCACTTCAAAGAAACTGACAAAGTCTTGTCTGGAATTAGCATCAAATTAGCAAACATGGAGGCCATGGGATGCTGAGCTGGAAATATAGGCTGCAGCACAAAGTCCTTTTCTGTGTTTGGAAGTTCTTGCTGGAGTGAAGAAGTGAGAATTTTACTTGCATCTAAGTGTGCTTCCCCAGACCTGGAAATACCTGAAGCTTAATCTGAGAGTCTAAAATGGGGTATGTTCCACTCCTCACCAATTAATTGCAGGTATTTATAGAAATGAAAGTTAAGTTTTTAAATACACTATTAAGAGCTTGTTCGCAGTTGGTAAAATTGTTGAATCTGAAAGTTGTGGGTCTAGGATCGAGCATGGATTCAAGGCTAAATTAAAGTGTAGGATTAAGCAAGCAGCGTACTTTCAAATTTAGCATCCTTTGGATTAGCCTACGCCTCCTGTTCAGGTGAACACAAACGATCCAGGACAATGATCACAGAAAGGTAGGGATTTTTCCTGATGTCCTTGTAAACATTCTGATTTCAACAAGCACAATTAAAAACAGATTAACTGTTCTTGTGTGTCTTTTGATGTCTGTGGATGGCTGCTGGATCATCTACATTTTTGACTGAACTTTGAGTAATTTATTGAATGGGAAACTTCAAGCATTTTATACAAAAAGGTCTTTTTTGTTAAATTTTCAGAGCTCACTTCATTATTTTTCCAGATAGAGCCTTAACCAACATACTTCCTTGCTGCATGGCCCAGTAATGACAACATTGACATAAAAAGCTCGAACCAGAAACGGTGATTTTCATTAAAATCCCATCAGGTTCAGTGTTATCCTTCAGGAAAGGAAATTCACCATCCTTATCTGGTCTGCCCAATATGTCACTCCAGATCTACCAATGTGTTTGACTCTTCACTGTCATCTCGGCTCTGGAATGGACAATAAATATCAGTCAATAACAGACAATAAATATGGCCATCCAAATTCCCTGAATGATTTATTTTTTTAAAAAATCAGCATTGTAGTCCAAAAATATTTCTGTCCTTTTAATTTGTTCATCCTTATTCCCGTATGTGACATATTAGTCCAACAAGGGCAACGTTTGGGGACATTGTGTACCACTTTGCAATCCACTATGGGGTATTCCCTGTCAGGATGGATGAAAGAGATGCAACTGTGTGAATTAAATAGAATTTGCTTGCAACAGTATATGTAGTATATTCTAATTAAATGAGTATTATTTAGCTGTTGGAAGGTTGTTGGTCTAAAGGAGAAAAAGAACAACAAAGTGACTGGGACTTCAAGAGGCTGAAACTCAATACTGAAACAGTACTTCCAAGCTCCTCGAAACCAAACAAGGTTTTCTGCTAGGAGGCTTGATATTTGGGCATCATTTAACTAAAACATTTTTCCTAAAAATTTATACTCCAGTGACCACTATTCACTATGCACGCAAACCAGAAGCTTAAATGGGTTAAATGGTGTGTTTCATTCAATGATCCTTTCTAGTGTATTTGAGTTCCTGATGTCAGGTGAAAATAGGATTGGACTTGACTGTGATGTTTTCTATGTTCAAATAACTTCTGATTGTTGCTGTCTAAGCTTGCACATCAAGGCTGGACATATGGGTGAGATATTAGGACCTCATCTGTTTCCTTGAAAATGCATATTAGCAGCAGTTAGAGATTTCAGGAGGAATTTGTTGAATATATTTTATGTACCAATTTTGGCTATTCAGCCCTGTGCCTGCTCAATGGATTGTGGCTGATCTTTTACAATGCCACTTTACTGCACTAACCCAATGTCCTTTGATTCTCTTAATATACAAAAAATTATTTCAATGATTCTCCTGTCAGTGCTGGCATATATTCCATTTGTAAAGTTACAACAGTTAACTGATTTAATCTATTTATTCACTGAATCACCTAAGGTTTTTATAACAAAGTATTGTGGAGTGATTTTATACGTTCATTTTGTATAGATGTATAATAAAAGGTCCACAGGAAGTAATCATATAAAATAACTCTACAATATCTTAATGATTGTTGCTGTTAAGATGAATACAAGAACTAAAATTAGCACAGTGTCAGCCAGAGATCAGATGTGGCTCAGTGATGGTTTGCTTCATGTGCTTTTTGGTGTTTACATTAGTTTATGAAAAATGTAGGTCATTTTGACCCTGTGGTCCTAAAGCCAGGAGACCAATGGAAGATTTAGAGGGTCATGCCTTGACCTTCAGTCCTGCAGGAACTATCTCATTGCCCAGCAAATGAAAAAAAACACATCATAGATTTTTCTTATGAGATTAGGTTTGTCTTTAGAGCTGAACTTGGGTCCTTTCATTAACTGGCATCTTTTGTAAATGATTGAGTGAATGAAATGCATTCACTGTGAATAAATGCTTTGAATGCATCAGCTGTTTGCCAAAAAAAAGCCTGCGATGCATTGTTTTCAGCTGGCACAGTCTGACTGCATGAAGAGGAACTGTTTGCAAAATGTTTGAATGAATTTTATGAATTGCATATTTTCCTTTCCATTTATTTTTTATTTACAAATGCTCTCTTTAGGCTCCATCAAAGTGAATGTTGCTTGAGTGCTGTCTTTGTGTGGTACAAGCAGCAGTAAGGCATATTCCTCATTCTTTGTTTTAAACAGAGTTATTGCATGTTCATTGTGTCTTCTGTTCTAGCCAAGATTTAAACATCTTTGTAAAGAAATCTATCCTTGGTCACTTCTGATAACTGGCATGTACTGAAATTTGCTCCAGCTATTAGTATACGTGAAAGTTTAGCACATGAGATCTAAGACAGATTTCTATCAGTTTGCACCTTCTGACACTGTTCCTTGTTCTCTTATCTCCTTAAGTAAACTTTCTAATTATTTTTGTCACCTCTTACAGTTCCTCAAAACCTCCTAAAATCATTAACATTGCTTCTTGCTATCCTTACTATCTTCAGAGGTGTTGAAAAATGTTCCTCTATCTGTACAGGACTACAATTAAACTCCTTTGGAACAGGACCAAGACACTGGAGAGACTGATGGAGGCAATTGGATGGGAGGGAGGGGTTAGAGGTAGGGATACTGAAGGAAGGATTCAGGGTGAAGGGGTCAAAGGAGGGAATCTGAGGGAAAGTGTATCTCTGTGTGTGTACATAGTGTGCTACGGAACCTGGTCTCCAATTGTCTTGGACCTTCTTGCTATTAGACAAAGACCTTATTCTGTTAGGACCATGTGGTAGCTGGTGTGCAATGGCAATCTCATGTGAAGAGAAATCACACACAGTCAGCACCAACTTAGTGGAAACAAGTCATCCCTGATCCTAAGGTATTGCCTTAGATGATGATGAATATGATTGAGAAGTGCTTTGAGAGGCTAGTCATGGCACACATCAACTCCAGCCTCCCAGACAATCTTGACCCACTGCATTCGCCTAGCGCCGAAACAGGTCTACAGCGGACACCATCTCCCTGGACCTACACTCAGCTCTGGAGCATCTGGACAGTAAAGACACCTACGTTAGACTATTGTTTATTGACTACAGCTCTGCCTTCAATACAATAATCCCAAGCAAACTTGTCACCAAACTCCAAGACCGAGGACTCAACACCTCCCTCTGTAACTGGATCCTTGACTTTCTAACCAACAGACCACAATCAGTGAGGATAGGCAGCAATACCTCTGGCACAATTATTCTCATCACTGGTGCCCCATAAGGCTGCGTCCTCAGCCCTCTACTCTACTCCCCATACACTCATGACTGTGTGGCCAGATTCTGCTCTAACTCCATCTACAAGTTTGCAGATGATACCACCGTTGTAGGCCGACTCTCAAACAGTGATGAGTCGGAGTACAGGAGTATAGAGAGCTTAGTAGAATGGTGTCATGACAACAACCTTTCCCTCAATGTCAACAAAACAAAAGAGATGGTCATTGACTTCAGGAAGGGGGCAGTGTACATGCACCTGTCTACATCAACAGTGCTGAGGTCGAGAGGGTTGAGAGCTTCAAGTTCCTTTGGAGTGAATATCACCAACTGCCTGTCCTGGTCAAATCACGTAGATGCCACAGCCAAGAAAGCTCACCAGCGCCTCTACTTCCTCAGGAGGCTAAAGAAATTTGGTTTGTCCCCTTCGACCAACTTTTATCAATGCACCATTGAAAGCATCCTATCTGGATGCATCACAGCTTGGTATGGCAACTGCTCTGCCCAGGACCGCAAGAAACTGCAGAGAGTTGTGGACACAGCCCAGCGCGTCACAGACACCAGCCTCCCCTCCTTGGACTCTTGTCTTTACCTCTCGTTGTCTTGGTGAAGCAGCCAGCATAATCAAAGACCCCACCCACCTGGGATATTCTCTCTTCTCTCCTCTTCCATAGGGTAGAAGATACAGGAGCCTGAGGGCACGTACCACCAGACTTAAGGACAGCTTCTACCCCACTGTGATAAGACTATTGAACGGTTCCCTTATACAATGAGATGGACTCTGACCTCATGATCTACCTTGTTGTGACCTTGCACCTTATTGCACTGCACTTTCTCTGTAGCTGTGACACTTTACTCTGTACTGTTATTGTTTTTACCTGTACTACATCAATGCGCTCTGTACTAACCCAATGTAACTGCACTGTGTAATGAATTGACCTGTACGATCGGTATGCAAGACAAGTTTTTCACTGTACCTCGGTAATATACCAATACCAATGAAATGTTTATACTTGCAGGCGTAACATTATCAGTTCTACGACGTGAATAATAGTGCATGCATTGCCCACAAAGACAACTACAGTATTGAAGTTCACTTAAGGAAGTTTGGCCGATGCCCAAGTGTCATGCATGCTATTTTGAGTTTCCACAGCACATGGTATTGTACTCCATTTAAAGGCATTGAATGATATTTAACATCAAACATAAAACAGTACAGCATAGGTACAGGCCCTTTGGCCCATGATGTTGTGCCGAACTAATTAAACTAATACTTAAACGCCTAACTAAACTAATCCCTTCTGCCTACACAATGTCCATATCCCTCCATTCTCTGCACATTCTTGTGCCTATCTAAGAGCTTCTTAAACACCTCTATCATATTTGCCTCCACCACCACCCCTGGCAACACATTCCAAGCACCCACCACATTCTGTGCAAAATAAGTAAATAGATAGATAAAGAGCCTGCCCTGCACATCTCCTTTGAACTTGCCCCCTCTCACCCCACAAAGTGTAACACTTCACCTATTTGGTTGAATTCTGTGTTGCTTTACATTCCTTAATTGCTGAGTTATATTAGTTGAAACCTGGTCTTGCCAGAAAGCAAAATCCTGCCTCCAGTATCTGACTCTGTAATGAACTTTTTTCATTCTTTGTAAGTGTATTGAACTTGCTATTGGCAAGGAGGATGCTGAAGTCTTTGGAGTAAATCAAAGACTGTAATGCATGAAGGTTGCAGTGGAATCTCATAGAATCATACGGCACAGAAACCAGCCCTTCAGCTCACCATGCCATCTCAAAGTGAAGAGTGAAGCTGAAGGAAATTGTGAATTTCATATGAAGCTAAAAAGAAATGATCCTTGGCCAGGGAGAAGAAACCATCAGCTGTGCTTCCTCCTACTAAGTGCCATCTAGCAGGCCCAGTCGAAGATGCTTATTTGTGCATATTGAATAAGATAGAGTTGGTCTTTGTGGCCTTGGGAAATCAAATTGCTCACTGACATTCACTATGAAGAGTCAAACCCAATTAGTGGAGGACTCTGTGGTGTTCTACAGAATAGTTAACATCTTTTGAGTACTTTCAGAAGAGGGGCAAAATAATGTGTATGTAACTTTTAGATTGCTTTATTGTTTATCGCATAAGTATTGGCAAAGTACTGGCAAATCTGAGCTGTAAAATTCACTGTTACTTTATGTACATAGAACATACTGCACAGGAACAGGCCCCTTGTCCACAAAGTCTGTACTAATTTTTGTGATGTCTGCAGACTTGCTAATCAGCCCACCTACATTTTCATCCAAATCCTTGCAGAGGTCCCAGCACTGATCCTTACAGAACACTACCACTCACAGACCTCCGGTCAGAATAAGACCCTTTCATTACTACCCTCTGTCTTCTATGGCCAAGCCAATTTTGAATCCAATCTACCATGTCTCCATGAATCCCATGTGCCTTAAACTTCTGGATCAGCCTACCATGTGGGGCCTTGTTGAAAGCTTTACTAAAGTCCATGTATACAACACTGACTGCCTTATCCTCATTCATCTCCTCCTTCACCTCCTTAAAAAGCTCAATCAATTTTGTATGTCATAACCTCGTCTGCACAAAGTCATGCTGACTATCCAGAATAAGTCTATGCTTTTCCAGGTGCTAGTAGATGCTTTCCCTAAGAATGTTCTCTATTAATTTCCCTACCACTGATGTAAGGCTCACCAGCCTATAATTTCCTGGTTTGTCCCTATTGTCCTTCTTAAACAGAGGAACAAAGTTGTCTCTGGGACCTCGGCAGTGGCTAAAGAGGATACAGTGATTCCTGTCAAGACCCTAGGAATCTCCTCTCTTATCTCTATCAAAAACCTTGACATCAACATGCCCCAGAATATCAGCATATCCCTCCCTGGTCTGGCAATCCTCCATATCCTTCTAGGTGAAGGAGTCACTTGGAACTAGATGGGCAGATGGAACCAGGTGGAGAGGGTGGGTGGGACATAGGATGGTAGGTGATAGGTAGAACCAGATGTGAAGGGGATCACCTCTCCTTTGTAGGAATTAAAGCATGCGCTACTTACTGGACTTGGAGTTGTGAGACTCTCTGTTGATTGTGAGCAGACCGATGGGACTGAGGCAAAATTGTCACCCTATTTCCAGGAATGAAGTGAAAAGCTCCAGATTTGGTGTTTAGAAATGTTGTTTTCCAGTCCCAAAGAAAATAGCCAATCCTACTTGCAATGCATGTTATTGGTCCCTCCATCTGACCATGACCATTGCAGAATTCAGAATCAGGTTTATTATTACTAACGTATGTCATGAAATTTGCTGTTTTGCGGCAGCAGTACAGTGCAAGACATAAAGACATAAAAATTACTATAAGTTACAAAAGTAAATAAATGGTGCAAAAGGGGAATAACCAGGTTGGGTTCATGGACCGTTCAGAAACCTGATGGCAGAGGGGAAAAAGCTGTTCCTGAAATGTTGAGTGTGGGTCCTGTACCTCGTCCCCAATGGTAGTAATGTGAAGAAGGCATGTCCTGGGTGGTGAGGGTCCTTAATGATGGATGCTGCCTTCTTGAGGTACCGCCTCTTGAAGATGTCCTCGATGGTGGGGAGGGTTGTGCCCGTGATGGAGCTGGCTGAGTCTGCAACCCTCTGCAACCTCTTTCAATCCTGCACATTGGAGCCTCCATACCAGGCGGTGATGCAACCAGTCCGAATGCTCTCCACCATACATCTGTAGAAATTTGCAAGAGTCTTTGGTGACATACCAAATCTCCTCAAACTTCTAATGAAGTATAGCCGCTGGCATGCCTTCTTTATGATTGCATCGGTGTGTTGGGCCCAAGATAGATCCTCTGAGATGTTGATGCCCAGGAACTTGAAGCTGCTCACCCTTTCCACCCCTCAATGAAGACTGGTGTGTGTGTGTACGGGAAAAGCAAAGCTTTTAGATGGCTGGTCCAATGGTATCTGGAGATGATTTAAATGCAAAGTTTCTATTTGAAACATTGATATCAAAATTTGAAGAAAACCTCATAACTACATTTTACAAATGTATAAGCAATTGATTGAACTAACAGTCACTGGAGAGATCTATGTTTATGCCTGGGATAAGACTGTACAATTCCTTTGGAGGCTCAGCTACTCTTGTTCTTTGAAGACAAAAGAGACTGCAGATGCTAAAATATGGAACAAAAAACAGTACATTTCAAGAAATCAGCAGGTCAAACAGCATCTGTGGAGGCAAAAGGTGTAAGTTGACATTTCAAGTCGAGACCCTGCATCAGGACTGAGGGGGAAGAGGAAAGATTACCAGTATATAGTGGTACGAGGGAGGGAGTGTGGGATAGAAGCTGATAGGTGGAAACTGGTGGAGGAGGGGCTGATGGGCAGATGGAACCAGATGGGGGGAGGGAGAGGTAAACAAAGGGAGAAGAAAACTAGGTGGACAGGTGAATGGGTGGGAGAACATCACGTTGCCTGAAGTTGGAAAATTCAGTGTTCAGCTATTGGGTTATAAGCTACCCAAGCAGAATATGAGATGTTAGTTCTTCCAATTTGCATTTGGCCTCTCTGCAGCAATAGAGAAGACAGGAGACAGACAGGTCATTGTGGGACTAGGAAGGATAGTTAAAATGACGCATAACCAGAAGTTCAAGATGGCCATTGCTGACGGTCAATTGCTGACATTGATGGCTCATCAATGTAGAGGGGGCCACATTATGAGCACCGAATGCAGTTGCAGGTTGGTAGAGATGCAGGTGAACCTCTACCTCACCTGGAAGGGCTGTTTGGGTCCCTGGAGAGCAGATGATGTGACTGGTAGTGGGATCACGTTGGAGCTGCTGGAAATGGCAGAGGGTGATGTGTTGGATGCCAATCATCCCCTCGCCATCTAGTTCCATCTATCACTTACCATGCTCTATCCCAACCCCCTCATACTGCTACATACTGGCAATCTTTCCTCTTCCCTCTCAGTCCTGATGCAGGGTCTCGACCTGAAACATCTACGTGCACATTTTGCCTCTGCAAATGCAGCTTGAACCACTGATTTCTTCCAGTGTTCTGTTTTTCTTCCTTACTCTTGTTCTTCAACTGGAAATCCTTGTGTTCCAGTCATTGAAATTGACTTGAAAATTATTGCAGTTAAATGTGACAATTGAAAAGCCCACAACATACTTATTGTTCTTCTGTTTGTGAACAGTTTCTGTCTCGTAATTGCACTGCCCTCTGATCTAGAGAGTGCACAAGATCTGATCCTGTGGTTATGCCTCGGTACTGAACTGTAATCAAATGTTACTTAGTGCTAAGTGAAGTAATTTTTAAGAAAATCATATTTTAATAAGCATCCTGAAGAAATTTCCTACAAAAGTTTGCCCATACCACAGGTATATGGCAAATATTAGAATGCCCAGCGTATTCTTATCCCTTCAGCTGCTTATGAAGCAATGAAAAAAATTGTCATAATATGGGTTCTAAATGTAGTCAATATGTGCTTGTGTGTTTTATGGAGGGGAGAATGAGATTTGATATTTCAAAGAGCAGCCTTGCCTATGAGCAGTACCAGGTGCTGTTCTGCTTTAGATGAGATAGCCAAACACCTCGGTGGATAATCTGTCGCTTTGTAGACAGGGGGTAAATGAAGGGATGGGCCATGATGAATTGAATATTATCAAGTCTGCTTGACAGCTTTGTGATCTCACTGACCGCTGATATTTATAACCAGAAACCATTTAGCCAGAGCTGTTTGAAGAGTAATATATTGCCCAGCAATTGCACCAAGTTTAACCCCTGTCTTTATAAAACTGTCAGCATCTGCGCCTGCAATATCTGATTCTCAGATATAAAATGATGAGCCACCGATGGAGCTTGTGAACAGAACAAAAGAAAAAGAAGGGAAACAGAGGGTATAGGATTGGGGTGAAACTCCACTTGTTTGGGTGTATTGTCCCTTCTCAATATTTATTGATTTATAATGACTAATGTGAGAACAAAAATTAAAATGTTGGCCCATTATATGGCATTGACTTCCGAACTTTGTATAATGCCACTATTCTAACCATTGCCCTTCTTGGAATCTCATTCCCCTGTGTTCCAGGAGCTTACTATTAGACCTGGACTAAATGGTACAAACACAGTGGAGAGTGCTTCTGAAATCTCTAACCTGGCTATTTATTCAATTAAAATGTTGAGAGGGTGAGAATCAGAAACTGAATGCACTCTTGCCAGATTAATTGCAGATTTATGATTTAATAGAAATTTTCCTTACGCTCTATGAATGCCTGTTCCTGATAGGATTCCCTTCTTGGATGGCAAAAAGGAGAAGACACAGGACCAAAATCCAGAATTAGTTTAAATAATGTCCTTGAGAACAACAAATTGCTAAACCTAGTACAGGAAGGACAGGCAAGCAGCATAAATGAGTTCTGTTTTATGTTATGAATATAACTGTGACTGAAATATTAGAAAAAGAGAAACTATTGGAGCTAGTGATCTGAAGTACAAATGTAGGATGGGTTTAGGTACTGAAGAAATCATTGTATTAACATTTCCAAAAGTGATTGCCTATATAAAAGGCAACTGAGAATTTTCCACTGGGTCTACAACAGACTTCTTCATGAAATATTGTTACCATTTAGGTTTGGATGAAGTTCTTATGCAAGAGAAGATCAGGTTTTTGAAGAAAATAGTGGTAGACTCTGATATCTGCTTTGTGCCTGATGAGACTTTTTGCCAAATCACTTTGAATGCTAATAAAATCGAAAGGAAAGCTTTGGTTTATAGTTCATACCTGTTAAAAACCCTTTCAAGGTATTTTACCCATAATTAATTGTTTTACAAGTGGATTCACAGCAGTGAAATGAATGAGCAATTAATTTTTTTTGTAGTGTTGTTTGAATGAAATGTTGGCAGAACACTAGGAGAACTTCAAATAGTACCATAGGATATTAAGTATTTACCTGAATTGGTAAACGGCAGCTAAGTATTTCATCTTGACAGCTCACCCTACGGGGAAGCATTCCTCAGTACTGCTCTGAACTGTCGGTCCAGATTAGGAAGAGTTGTCAAGATAAAATATTGAGACGCCATTTACCAATTTTGGTGAATACTTAATATCCTCTGGCACTGTTTGATGTTCCTCTGCCTTGCTAACACTTTCTTCAGCCAGCACTTAAAAATAATCCATTAACTGCTCATTTGTCTCACTGCTCTTTGAGAGACCATGCCATATTGTCTCCATTTTCACTCACATAGGTTAACAAACCCTTGTGCTGGACTTCATGCTCACTAATAATAACCAAACAGAAATGTACTATCATGCTGGCTCTGAAAGGAATGAGCCCTTAAATCATTGAGAATTAGACTGAAAGTATAAGGAGAAGTGAAGGAAGATTGGAAAAATTGCTTTTGAAAGTTGGGAAAAGCAACAACTTTGCTTTTGTGTGAGAGACTGGGTACAGTAACACTGTAATTATGTGTCTGGGTAATTACTAATTGAGTAGTCTGTACTAATGACACACCATGGTAGTTGGAATATTGTTAGAACTGGATGCAAGCACAAAAGTAGAGGCTGTAAGGGGCTTTTTAGGCAACTGCTAGGAGAATACTATTTGGCATTGAAGTTGAGAATAGTAGTGAGAAGACTCTAGTTGCTATTCTCTATGATCCTTCTTCAAATATCAAAGTTTGGAACACAAGACCACTTTTCCTAGAATCATACAATTGTACAGCACAGAAACAGGCCCCTTCTGCCCACCTTGACCATGCGAACTGTAATGCCTATCTTTGCTGATCCCATTTGCTTGCGTTAGGCCCGTATCCCTCTGTACCTTTCTAATCCAAGTATCTGTCAAAATGCCTTTCAACCACAACTCCTTGACCTTTACCACAGCCTTGGAGAGGGATAGGAGCAGATGATATGGGAAAGTATTTAATTGGGGGAGGGGGAATTATAATGGTATTAGGCAGGAACTGAGAGCATAAATTGGGAACAGGTGTTCTTGGGGAAGTGCACAATAGAAATGTGGAGGTTATTTAGAGAGTACTTGCATGGGATTCTGGATAGGTTTATCCCATTGAGGCAGGGTAAGGATGGTAGAGTGAAGGAACCATGGTTGACGAGATGTAGAATATCTTGTCAAGAGGAGGAAAGAAGCTTACATAATGTTTAGAAAGCGTGGATCAGAGAGGGCTCTGGAGAGTTCCAAGGTAGCCAGGAGGGAGCTTAAGAATGGACTTGGGAGAGCTAGAAGGGGGCATGAGAAGGCCTTGGCAAGTAGGATTAAGGAAAACGCCATGGCATTCTACATGTATGTGAAGAATAGGAGCATGAGTAGAGTGAGGGTAGGACTGATTAGACATAAAAGAGGAAACGTGCCTGGAGTCAGAAGAGGTAGGGGAGGTCCTTAACGAATAGTTTGCTTCAGTATTCACTAGTGAGAGAGAGCTTGATGTTTGTGAGGATGGTGTAAAACAGGCTGATGTGCTAGGACATGTCAACGTGAGGAAAGAGGATGCAGGAACTTTTGAAAAACATTAGGATAGATAAGTCACTGGGGCCGGACGGGATATATCCAAGTTTATTACAGGAAGCGAGGGAACAGATTGTTGCGCCTTTGGCGATGATCTTTGCATCCTCACTGGCCACAGGTAGTGTCAGATGATTGGAAGGTGGCAAATGTAGTTCTTTTGTTCAAGAAAGGGAGTAGGGACAACACTGGGAATTACAGACTAGTGAGTCTTACTTCCGTGGTGGGCAAATTACTGGAGAAGATTCTTAGAGACAGGATTTATGGGCATTTGGAGAAACATAGGCTGATTAGGGACAGTCAGCGTGGCTTTGTGGGTGGCAGGTCATGCCTCACGAGCCTGATTGAATTCTGTGAGGCTGTAATTAAGCACATTGATGAAGGTCAAGCAGTGGATGTGGTGTACATGGATTTTAGTAAGGTGGTTGATAAGGTTCCTCATGGAAGGCTTATTCAGAAAGTCAGTAGGCATGGGATCCAGGGAACCTTGGCTGTGTGGATTCAGAATTGGTTGCCCATGGAAGACAGAGGGTGGTTGTAGATGGAGCTTATTCTGACTATGACCAGTGGTGTTCCGCAGGGATCTATTCTGGGACTCCTGCTCTTTGTGATTTTTATAAATGACTTGGATGAGGATGTGGAAGGGTGGGTTGGTAAGTTTTCAGATGACACAAAGGTAGGTGGTGTTGTGGGTAGTGTGGAAGGTTGCTGTAGGTTACAACAGGATATTGATAGGATGTAGAGCTGGGCTGAGAAGTGGCAGATGGAGTTCAACCCGGAAAATTGTGAAGTGATACACTTCAGGAGATCGAATTTGAAGGCAGAATACAAGGTTAATGGCAGGACTCTTTGCAGTGTGGAGGAACAGAAGGATCTTGGGGTCCACGTCCATAGATCCCTCAAGGTCTCTACGCAGGTTGATAGGGTTGTTAAGAAGGCGTATGGTGTGTTGGCGTTCATTAGTCGGGGTATTGAGTTCAAGAGCTGTGAGGT
Source organism: Pristis pectinata (assembly GCF_009764475.1). Classification (NCBI taxonomy): domain Eukaryota; kingdom Metazoa; phylum Chordata; class Chondrichthyes; order Rhinopristiformes; family Pristidae; genus Pristis; species Pristis pectinata. Next base: position 16,641,279 of record NC_067436.1, on the reverse strand, counting down.
AATGTTGCAGCTTTATAAACTGTGGTTAGACCACACTTGGAGTATTGTGTTCAGTTCTGGTTGCCTCATTATAAGAAGGATGTGGAAGCTTTAGAGAGGGTGCAGAGGAGATTTACCAGGATGCTGCCTGGATTGGAGAGCATGTCTTATGAGGATAGGTTGAGCGAGCTAGGGCTTTTCTCTTTGGCGAGAAGGAGGATGAGAGGTGACTTGATAGAGGTGTACAAGATGATAAGAGGCATAGATTGAGTGGACAGTCAGAGACTTTTTTCCCAGGGTGAAAATGGCTCACACGAGGGGACATAATTTTAAGGTGATCGGAGGAAGGTATAGGGGGGAATAGCTCACACGAGGGGACATAATTTTAAGGTGATCAGAGGAAGGTATAGGGGGGAATAGCTCACACGAGGGGACATAATTTTAAGGTGATCGGAGGAAGGTATAGGGGGGAATATCAGGGTTAAGTTTTTTTTACACAGGGAATGGTGGGTGTGGAACGCACTGACGGCAGAGGTGGTGGAGGCAGATACATTTGGGACATTTAAGAGACTCTTAGATAGGCATGTGAATGATAGAAAAATGGATGGCTATGTGGGAGGGGAGGGTTAGATAGATCTTAGAGCAGGATAAAATGTCAGCACAATATTGTGGGCTGAAGGGCCTGTACCATGTAATAACCATTCTATCTGTCTCAACCACCTCCTCTGGCAGCCTCACTGCAGATAACCAAAGTGAAAAACTCAACCCTTAGGTCTACTTTAATTTTCTCCCCTCTCACCTTAAATCTGTGCCCTCTAGTTCTAGACTCCCTTGCCCTGTGAAAAAGATTCTGACCATCTATCTGATCTATGCCCGTCATAATTCTATAAACCTCTATAAGGCCACTCCTCAGCTTCCTATGTTCCAGTGAGAATAAGCTCAGTCTACCCAATTTTTTCTTGTGTCTACTGCCCTCCATTTCAAGCAATATCTGGTGAATCTCTTCTGTACTCTGTCTATTGCTACCACATCTTTCCTGTAATGTGGCAACCAGAACTGCACACAATAGTCAAAGTGCAGTCTAACCAATGTTTTGTACTGCTCAGCATGACATTCCAACTCTTGCACTCTGCCTCGTCCTATGAAGGCGTGTATACCAAATGCCCTCACTACCCTATCCACCTTCTGTGACCTATGGACTTGCACCCCAAGGTCCTAAGGTCCCTGCCGTTTACTTTATATGTCGTACCAGAATTTAACTTCTCAAAGTGCATTACTTTACACTTCTCTGGATTAAATTTCATCTGTCACCCCTCTGCCCAGCCTTCCAGCTGAACAATGACAATCCTCAGATAATCTTCTTCACCAATGATTGTGTCACCTGCAAACTTACTAATAAGACCACCTACATTCTCATCCAAGTCAGCACAGATCCCTGTGGTACACCACTTGTTACAGACTTCCCGTCAGTAAAGCACCCATCCACCACTGTCCTCTGCCTCTATCACCAAGCCAATTTTGGATCCAGTTTGTCAACACATCTCAGATCCCTTGTGCCTTTAACCTTTTGGACAAGCCTACCATGGGGACCTTGTCAAAGGCCTTTTTGAAGTCCATAAACCATAACTACCATGCTGCCTTCTTCAATTTTCTTAGTTACCACCTTAAAAAAAACTTAGTCAGATTTGTAAGACATAATCTCCCCACACAAAGCCATGCTGACTCCTCCTAATCAGTCCCTGTCTTTTTAAGTGAACATAAATCCTGTCCCTCAGAATCCTTTCCAACAATTTCTTTACCACTGATGTAATGCTCGCTGGCCTGTAGTTTCCAGGCTTATCCTTACTACCCTTTTTGAATAAGGGGACAACATTAGCTATTCTCCAGTTTTCTGGCAAAAATCTCCATCAGAGCCCCAGCAATCTCCTCCTTTCTGTGATCTTATACCTGTGCAGTTACTTATGTTTCTTTTCCCCTTAAGATCAGTTTATTAAAAGCAACAAATAACAAAATGGAATCTTAAAGTTATTATCTTGTTATGGTGTTGACACCATGAATGAATGTTATTAACAGAACAAATTTAGAGCTGCAGCAGTCTTGCCACATTGCAAAGCTGTTGTCGGATTGTCATTTGTCATTGCGAATTTGCCATAATAACATGCTTTTCTCTTTTCTTTTATTGTCCCTGTGCCCTCAACCATCTGATTTGCATTTTCCTATAAATCCTAAAAGAACAAATTCATGTTAAACACTTGAATCTTAACCATGAATTTGTGGCTCAGACTTCAGGCTCTCATCTGTCTTTATTTTGAATTAAAGAGATTAAGTAGAAGTACTTGGTGATTCCATGTGTCTTGGTCTTTTGACAGGGTCGTGGTCTCCCAGGGTCACTGGAAGGCCGTGATCCTCTGTCACCTTATTAAAAAGAGCTGTTAAAGCTGACACTGGTCATTAGCTTTATGACATACTATCACGTTTTTCACTGCCATGCTGTTTGCACCCCCTGTTTTTCCCTAATCAATACTGTAAAGTGTGAGTGATACATCGAGGATACCTTTCAGAAAAATACAAGGTAATGATTCAGTCATGGGGTTCAGATTACAGTATAACCTATGAGGGTAAAACGTGATAGCTCGTTACCCCTCTGATATAATATCACATAACTTAATATGTAGTGAATTTACTTCACATCTTATATTGCTGAGAAATCTTGATTTTATGACGGTTCCACTGCCATCCGCATGGTAATCTTTTAATACAGACCATAAAGTGCATGAACACTAGCTTTATGTGTAATAATCCTACACATAATGGTACTTCCATGTCTAATACTGAGGAGTAGAAAGTGTAGTGTGTAGTATTCCTTTACACTTCCAAGGAAGTGCTACATTGCCATAGGTGCAGTCTTGAATTCTTTCCTCCATAAATATAATCAAAAGGCTGATTTTATGTTTTCTTGGAAGTAGGGAGGAATGCTGACTCCCAAAAGGTGGCTTTCATACAGATGGGGCAGTTGCAGGAATCTAAATGGTAAGAGACAGAATGACCATTTTTTATTGTTGTTCTTGATAATAGTCCTTAATAATTCAGTCCTCACGCAGGGTTTTGACCCAAAACATTGACAAATCCTTTCCTCCCACAGATACTGCTCGACCTGCTGAGTTCCTTCAGCAGATGGTTTGTTGCTCTAGGTTCTAGCATCTGCAGCCTCTTGTGCCTCCAGCCTTAATAATTTGGCCTTTAGCTGCATAACAGCCGCATCTATGGCCTCCACTCTGCCTTCTCCTCCCCTCCCTCAATCCCCTGCTCCCCTCTCTTCCCTTTTTCCAAGGAAACATTTTTTTAAAAAAAAGGTTGAAATCCATGTTGAGGAGCACAACTGCTTTTAGTACACGAGTGAAATGGATTTTTCTACAAATCTGGGCTGTGGCTGAAAATGTTTTCTGAATTTTTATGACATTAAGCTGGAATGGGCAGTGTTGGGGTATCATCAGGACATTATCCTTTTAAGAATCGTGCATTTTATTTCTGCTTTGAACTGATTATGATCTGTTGTGCTGTATATAAAGCAGTGTTCTAAATGCCACCCTTGGGTTCCTTTCCTGTGATGTACTTCACTGCAGAACAAGATTGTAGAAAAATATTGATATTTCTTAACAGGAAGCTTGTGCCGCCTGTACTGGCAGTGCTTCTATTAAACACTTTCTCAACCTGTGCTGCCATCTTCCACATGGAGTATCCAGACCTCCGTTCCTGCACCACTTTAAGAGCTGCACTGTTTAGTTTTTTTTTGTCTTGTTTTTGCCAAAATTGTCACTTACAATTCTTGCATTAAACTTCCACATGGAAAAGAAGTTTCCCCATTCATTGAGATGTGCTGAGTAGGTGATTTATCTCATCTTTTCCCTACAACCCCAACCATCAGGGAAGCCAGTCTGCAGCCAATTTGATTTGCTCCATATGATATCAAGAAATGTTTGAGAGCACTGACATCAAAGGCTATGGGACCAGACAACATCCCACCTGTAGTACTGAAGACCTGCACACTAGAACAAGCTGTATCTCTAGCCAAATTGCTCCAACAACAACACTGGCATCTACCCAATAATGTGGAAAATTGCCTCGGTATGTCATGTTCACAAAAACCAAGACAAATTCATTCCAGTTAGTTACTGCCTAATTGGTCTACTCTTGATCATCAACAAAGTGACAGAAGGCATCATCAACAGTGCTACTAAGTGGAATGTACTCACCTGAAACCTCCTCATCAATGCCTAATGTGGGTTTGTTAAGATCATTGGGCTTCAGAACTCATCACAGCCTTGGTGCAGACATGGGACAGCTGAATTCCAGAAGGGAGGTGAGACTAACTGCCTTTGACCTCAAGGTGGTATTTGTTCAAGGTGCCCTCCTAGAACTGAAGGCAATGAGCATCAAAGGAAAAATACTCCAGAAGTTGGTGTCATGTGTCACATAAAGAAAGTAGTTGTTGGAGGTCATCCCAGCCCTAAAACATCACTGCAGGAGTTTCTCAGGACAAGGTGCCAGGCCCAACCATCTTCAGCTGCTTCATCAATAACTTTCCTTACATCAGGTCAGGTGTGGGAATGTTCACTGATGATTGCACCATGTTCAAACCATTCGCAACTCCTCAGCAAATGATGCAATGTATGCCTGCGTGCAGCAAGACCTAGACAATATTCAAGCTTGGGGTCATAAGTGGAGGGTAACATTTGTGCAGGCAATGACCATCTCAACAAAAGAGAATCTAACCACCTACTCTTGGTGTTCAATGGTATTACCAGCACTGATATCCCACTATCAATATACTGGGAGTCACAATTGAACAGAAACTCAACTGGACTAGCCACATATGTACCTTTGGTACAAGCGCAGGTACCCTGAGGTAAGTGACTTGCCTCCTAACATCCTAAAGCCTTTCTACAAGGCACAAGATTTTGATGGAGTATTCTCTACTTACCTGGATCAGTGTTGTGCCAACTCTCAAGAACTGGACACCATCCAAGACAAAGCAGCTGGATTCATTGCCACTCCTTCAACAACCCAAACATTCTCCCTCACTGCCACCCCCCCCCCCCCCCGGCCTGTGACATGCAGGTACTGCAGTGTGTAATATTTATATAATGCACTGCAGTTAGTCACTCAGGTGATCCCCAGCCACCAAACACACAACCTCTACCACTAAGGAGGATAAGGGCAACAGGTGCATGGGACCATCATCAACTGCAGGTTCCCCTGCAAGTCACACACCACCCTGATTCATAAATATATCATAAACTTTTCATTGACACTGGATTTAAATTGTGGAGCTCCCTACTAACAGCCTTGTGTGAGCACCTTCTCAAGGGCAATTAAATGCTGGCCTTGCCAAGATCCCAAAATTTAATTGAAACAGATCAGAACCACTACAATGTAGTAACTGATTAAATTTAGTCTACTGGTGGGTAAAACAGCTAGCTGTAAAAGAGTCCAGGTCATAAAGATAGTTTCCTGGTTTGTGCCTTGTTTTATCTCAACTGGCACAGTGAATTGAGAGTTGTATTCAGCCTGGTGCCCTGGATTCCTCCGTTCTGTGCACTTGGCTTCTCGCTGATGTCATGGGATTATGAACAGGTGAATTTATGTAGATGATCTGATGGTATGGCCATTCATGGTCCAATAACTGACCTTTACAGATTGCATAAATTAACCCAGGAAAAACTATCATTAACCCAAGTTAGGAGGGGGGAAGAATCCACTGGATGAAAAATGTGTGATAGGTTTGCATCCTGGCTTGGAGAAGTATATTATTTTTGTTGGGGCGGTAGGGGGAACCCACATGTTTTGTGTTATCATGAGTATTCATTCAGGGAGTTTGAGGCTTTTTGTTTATAATGGACGAACTTTGAATGTGTACAAGTTGGCTGTAATAATGCACAACTCTGCACCTTTTAAACCTGTCAGAAACAATATAAGGTGCAGTCTGGCCAATCTTTCTGGCTAATGGCATTTTGCAAACTGCATAGACGTACCACTGAATTACCATAAGATGGAGGTCTTGATGAGCAAGGAGACGATAGAAACTGTGCGGATCAAATTGAGCTTACTCTGTGTCGTTTAATCTACTGAGAGCTGCTGCAGATTTGAGAAAGTTTTTCTTCTTCCTCCCTTTTTCCATATATTGTCAATTTTATTTTTGTGTTATCTCTAAAAGGCAGTTATCATTTGCTGCTTGTTGGCTACTGTTCCCCAGGCATCCACTATATCCTTATGAAAGTACCAGTATACATGGGTTTATACAGTGGATGTTGGAAATTGGAGTGTTGACAAAACCTAACTCAGTTCAGTAGTGGCCAGACGATTATAATGGTCTTTGCAAAGATCAGTACAAAATAAATATTGAATGTAAGGACCCTTCTTATCTAAATTGCTCAATGTTTTCAGTTGTATTAGCCTAGTGAAAATTTCTGGCTGATATTCATCAGATATCCCATGCTCTATGCCAATAATATAAGATTTTTAGTATCTACCCAAATAAGATTTACTTTAAAAAGAAATCTCATCTCAGAGTCAGCTGCCTTAGATTATTTGACACTTACTACTCTGCAGTCAAATAATCCTACCTGTTTGTACATTATATTATTTTCTCGTATTTTCTTACAACATAGGAGGAGACCTTTTGTCCTACTGAGTTTGTTGGCTGTCAGAGCATTCCCATTTCCCAACTTATTTCCCTGTAACCTGTCTTAGATCAACTCCCTACTGATCATCTTAGACCTTGAATGTAGTGAACTTTATGTTTCTCTGTAAAATATGTGAAAGGAGTGCATATGTCCTTTGCTAATAGAAAGTTTGCAAAAATGCCAGGAAGTCTGTCGCCAAGTATATAGCATAAGCAAGTTAGAACAGAGCAAAATGTGGAAATGAAATAGGCCAGAATAACCAGTTCTTTTTAAGTTTCTGCATACAATTTGGTCTATTGTTCTGCCTAACCTCTGTTCAATCCTTTTTGGAAGAGGTAACCAGACACAAGCAAACACTTAACAATCAGAAATTTTTTCCAACTCAAAAGTAAAGTGGTAGAATTCATGGAATATGTGACACAGATTAACTGAACTATATATTTTTTTTAAATGTCTAAATTTCCAGTTGTTGGCAGTGCACACAGTCATGTCGAAAAGGGTGTTTGATCATTTCTGTCCACCATCGTATCCTTAAAGCCTTGAGCTTAAACTGGTATTAATCCAGCCCTGTTTTAAAACAACTTGCTGTTTTTTTTTACTGGTAGTCAATTCTGTTACTCTTGGAGTGATTTGACATTAATATTGCAATTTCCTCCCTGCTGCATGAATCTCCTCTTTTAATCTCCTCTTGCAGAACATCTGCTGTCTAGAACAGGATCCTGTTTTCAGTCCGGGATGGGATGCATGTGGAATAACTTTGCCTGCAATGTCCTCCCCCACCAACCACCCCGTCCCCCACCCCCCCCCCCCACCTTGCCCCTTATAGGAAGGAACCTAAATGTGCTTTTATCTTATTTCTTAACTAGGAAGAATGACTTCCACATATTTTTCTTTTCTCCCAGAACGTGATGGTTGGTATTCTGGTTTTTCATATATGACATTCTTTAACCTGCATTCTCCTGGTTTAGGATCTTTTAGATCCAAATAGATAGGATGCAAGAACATGCCTACCATCGTGTGAATTCCTGACCTATAAGGGATTCGATCACTACTTTCCCATATCATTAAGGCTTGCTGGAGTGTTGAATTCATATGTGGCTTTGTGTGTTGGTTCTTCACTGTGCACAGGCACAGAAACCCAACCCTCAACAAATGGAAACAATCCTAAAAGCTCATGATTAATTTTTTGAAGCACTGTTAATGTTTCTATTGTATTTTTGTATTTAGTTCTGTGTTTTGGTCTGATAGTAGGTATAATGGCATGAGGCAAGTGCATTGGGACAATTAAAAAGCCCCAACAGTGCAATCAAACTGGATTATGTACGTGTGGAAAATGTGCCTAAAACCATTATGTTATCATCTCTTCCAACGCTAATTCAACCCTTTTAAAACTGTCCCAACTTACTGATTCCTCAGACGCTAGCTCTCTTCTACACCTCACTGAAGCTGTTCAGTTTCTACCATAGAGGTGAAAAACAGATTAATCCTGATTTTTAGTAATGTTTGTGGATTTTTTTTGTTATGGGTGAGACACTGCCTTTAAAGACTTAATTGAATTTCTAAAGTTCCCGTTGTTTATGGTCTTGCAGTTTGGCAATAACTAAAGTATTCCAGGGAGTGTGTTGTGTTGAAACTATCTCCCATTGCCCTCTTTTACATAAAACATCTGGTCACATCTGACTTTTGAATGTTTTATTGACTAGTAGGATGTAATGGGCAAAGCTGCAGTTTCTTTTCCATTAAAAAGTTATTTTGTAATAATGGATATGCCTTAAATAGGTTGGAGACTTTTTCCTCAAGTATTTTGAATTTTCAGTTTTATCCGATAGGTCAGCCTGCATTTAACGTAACTATAGAAAAGTACTATGAATGTTAAGTCACTATTTTGAGATGCTTTTTATTGATCCTATGGAATCTTCTGTATCCTTGGTGAGGTCAGCTAAATGTGTGCTGCTGTTCATAAAATCACAGCACAGAAATGGGTGGGGTAGGGTGGCCCGTCTTGTCTGTGCTGGCTTTTTGTATCCATTCAGATCATTTGGCAACATGATGTGGTATCACTTATATTGAACATGACTTATTTGGGTGTAGTCATTTCAACTCTATTTAGCACTGCTGTGTTTGTTACTGTTACTTATTTGTGTTTGTTACTGTTATTTATTTTAACACAGGATATGGAGGTAAAGCCAGAATAGAGCCAAAAATGTCCTGATTGATGACTGCTAACAATCATGACTCATTTACTCATCCATTTATAAAATGTCTCGAGGCATTTCATGAAAGCATTTTCAAATAAAAAGTGAGACGTGTGGGGTAGTTTTGGGGCAGATAAACACAGCCTAGACAAAGAAGTGGAGGTAATTAAAAGAGAAAGGAAAATGAAAGGAGGGGAAATACGGAGCTAAAGGCCTTGGCAACTAATGATATGATTACTTAAAGGGGAGCAGTTACAAATGAAAACAGGCAAGGGATATCATTTGGAGAAGTACAGAAGGGGCGGCACGGTAGCGTAGCGGTTAGTGCGATGCTATTACAGCGCCAGCGATCGGGGTTCGATTCCCATCGTTGTCTGTAAGGAGTTTGTACGTTCTCCCGTGTCTGCGTGGGTTTCCTCCCACATTCTAAAGACGTACGGGTAGGTTAATTTGGGTTTAAAATGGACGGCGTGGACTTGTTGGGCCGGAAGGGCTTGTTACCACGCTGTAAATAAAATTTTAAAAAAGATTTCATGTATGCTGTTCGGCTGGAGGGATATCAAAGCAAGAATGAGAATTTTTAAATTTGTGTTTTGCTTGTACAGAATCAATTTGCTGTTCATGCATTCAGCTTATTCATACAAATGTTTTGTTCATCATCAGAATGGTGTAAAACAATGGGGGCAATGTCTGTTTGGTAAATAATTTCTGTTTAATTATGCTTCCATGAAGAGCCTTAGGAATACCTTCTGACTTTAAAGGTGATATATAAATGGAAGCAGTTGTAATTTGGCACAGTACAGAAATGCGATACACACTAATCCTCTGCTCTCTCTCATTTGGAGCTGTGTATAGTGCCTTGTTTTGGCAACATGCTGTTTGTCTCCTGCTATTGGCAACATATTATTCTAATGCCAAAACAATGGGGAGAAAATTACTGTCTGCTAGTTATTCAATCCTCGAGCATTTTTTTGTGTCAACCTTCCTGCTGGGTTTGTGAGTATTTCAGTTGAGGATTTTTCTTTTTTTTGCTGGTTGAAATCAGTTTTTTTAAAATATTGACTCATTCATAAACATTTTGTGTTAGTCGATATTTCAAGAACAAGGAGTTTGGTTACTAATTACTGTTGTGAATCAGGGAGTCACAATCCCCTGTTATCTTTCCTGTAGGTCTCCCCTTTGTCTACATACTTGTGCAGTGATTCCATACAAGCATTGCTGATATGAGCGACTTGGTACCAAATTACGTTGTAGTACCGTTGGACATTTTTCCGGCACAAGGCCTTATGAAGGTTGATGGTTGGGTGACAGCTTTCACCTGTTGATCTGGACAAGTTGGAGCCAAACGCAGCAGCAGTGCCGCTTATCTGTGGAAGCTGCGGCTGTTCGCCAGTGTAAACAAGACAGATGGAGGCACTTGTATTTTTAAGCAGCAGTGGCTACATCTTGTACAGATTCCAGCATTTCTTTGCCAAAGTCTCAAAGTAGCCGATAAGATTATTTTGTATGTTTGTGAGTAAACAAATATATTTTCAGAATTCAAATAATTGTTTGGAAGAATGGCATACTGTGTATTAACAAAACAGCTTTGAAAGTTCTTTGTTTTAGATCTGATACGTATTAGGAGTTGTTAAATAATTTTTGATGAAGAAGCTGGTACAAGTGACTTGTAAACATTTTCCAAGAGACCATTGAGCCCTATCTTATAATGTGAACTTTATTTGTAAAAGTACTTCCTTTTAATGGGATTATCATCAAAGTGGTCAAGATAAGAGGTCAGCAATACAAACACACTGATGTTAGATTATATATCACTGTATGTGCACAGCTAAATGAAGTGTTCTGTTTCAAATGGTAAATGTATTTGAAATGTCCTTTACGTTCATCCTAAGAGTAGAACTTACGTGAACCATAAATATGTGGATTTATAGGCAATATCTGCTTGCCTGTATCAGTTAATCGAGAAAGTTATGCAGCAATCAATGTCATATTTTAATTAACTGTGCTTATGCAAGATTGTTTCTGAAATGCCTACATGAAAATTGTTACCTAGCTCAATAGAATTTTTTTTAAATCAACTCAGCTTATCTCTCTAATTACAACCCTCACCCTCTTTTTGTCGTTCTCTGGGTTTTGTGTGTTCTTCTGATGACCCTTTTGGAGCTTTGAATAATGATGTACAAGTCTATTTGTAGACCAGCACTAAAACTACTATATGGACAGTCGGGATCTGGCCTAGATTTACTTGGAGGGAAAATGCCTCTCGGCCCTTGGGATGTTATGTTTGTCCTCTGTAGCCTGGAGCTAAGGGGAACATAAAAAGCCAAGCTATCTGATTATGTTTTTAACTCTAGCTGGGAGTGCGCACAGATATCAGAAGGAATTGGCTTTTCAGAGTCGAACTTGTTCTAGGCTCAGGCATGAAGGCTGATGATTTGGTGAAGTACTGTCCAGTATCAAAGATCCTTTGCCCGAATGAGAATCACCAACTTCAAAAGTGGAGGTGGGGGGGAAGTGAAGGAATGTAAATCAACCCAACCATATGAATTTATGACCTCATTTTTGATTGGGATTGCCAGCAGGCTGTTATTTTAAACTGAATTATTTCTGTTATTAGTCAGAAACTAATTCAGGGAATGATTAGTTTCTAACTGAGCTTGTCATGTTTTATGGATGTGTTCTTGTGCCATGCAAGGCAAATCACAATGCAATAATTATACTTGGTACCTGCAGCGAGAAGCTGAATAATTTAAATAAGACAAAGTATAGATGAAAATGGAACTGAAAAATTACAGGACAAACATCTTCCAACAGTCACAGCAAAATATCAATGTCCCAAGCATTGCTCTATAATGGAAACTTACTGAATAGGTTTGTAAATGTAAAAGTTGCCAGTTTTGGCCCTTTCTTTACGGATGTTCAACCAATATAAGGAGTCCCCCTCCATCACTCATCCCTTCTCCAATCCAAAAGGATTAATGGCAAAAACTGATGTTCTTTAACCTTCATCCTTTTGTAGTATTTTTAGTCTTAAGTGATGGGCGTAGGCTGATGAGTTGGGTTTAAGTTTTTCATTTGGGGCTTGTTTCACACCTGCAAGGCAATTGTTCCTGTGAGGTAAAATTAAATTTCAGTAATGTTCTTGTCTGGAAAATGTTCTTGCTGCTTCATTTATACCATAAGACTGAGTATTGCTTGCTGTAAAAACATACTCTTGTATGAGGTGCAATGCAGTTAGGAAGCTCATGGGTTGGTAAGCACCCACATGATACAACTGGACATTGCAGAAAAGAGACCAAACTGTCAAATTAGACATCCCTGATATCCTTGCAGCATTAAAAGTATAAAATGAGAAGTCACTACCAGCTTTAGTACACTGTATGGTAGTTACAGAGGATACAAAGAATTTGTAGTGGCAGTATTGTTACTTTATCAACTTTTTTTCCCATTAGTTTGCTGTAATTCATCAGTTGACTCCTGGAAATTGTGGTTCCTTGTTCCTATGTGCTGAATATAAATGAAGAATTGAAACTAGAATTTTCAAAATTATTGATCATGGCTATAGCTAGAACTAAAGAGTTGTGTACCTGTGGTGAACTAAAAGTTCTAAAAGCGACCTGCACTGCCTGCAAGTGTTGCTCACATAACTTTTCAGATATTTTACCGTGACTGTTTTCCTGTTGTGTGAACTTGCCATCCAAAAGCATGTAAATGTAAATTTCTTATATTTCCTGACAATGTAGAAGGAGGCTCTTCGGCCCATCAAATCTATGCCAACTCTCTGGATTCCCATATGTCCCATAAATATGTCTTATTATTTGCCTGCAACCTATTCTCCTGTCACTCACCTACAACTGTCAGCACACCTTTGGAATGTGGGAGGAAATTAAAGCAAGCAGGGGAAACCACAGAGCATCAGGGAAAATCAGCAAACTCCAAATGCAAGGTTAGAATCGAACCCCAGTCACTGAAGGTGTTCACCAGCAGTGCTAACTGCTGCACTACTGTGCCAGTCCACAGCAGAGCAATCAGAACTCAGTCAAAAAATCACAGGGGCATTAGCTGAGAATGCTGGTTAAAGTAAGCTGTGCTGCTGAATGCAGTAAGGACTATTTTAAAATTAAATTAAATTGAATTGAAGTTAGATAAAAATGTAACAAATTCTAAAACAGCCTCTCGTGCAGGTGAGCATCGTTGAGCACCGATGAGTGAAGGTTGCAAAGATGTAGCAAGGGTTAAGGGTTGCAAACCTATATTTTGAAGAAAAGTTTGAGGAAAAACCCTTGAGGAAAGGGACATGTGATAAGGCAAAGTAGCTTATTCTGCATTGAAACAATAAATAATGCATACTATGCATTTCAGATTTGTTTTAAGATTTTTCAGCTAACGTTTTAATGGCTTTCTTCTGTTGCCTATATACAGGGGTAAAGAATATGAAAGCTCACTGGAAGCCAAAACTCAGATTCCAGACTCTCCCTTCAAAGCAAAGTAAGTGCTTATTTAAATAGATAAGGCTTATTTAATGTGTAAACAGCAATTAAGCAGTTGTGAATAGTGGTTGCTAGCTCCTCATTTGGAAGTCAGCATTGGTTAATTAATTTTGAGATTGTGTTGTAATAAAAACAAATAATGCTAGAAATATACCACACTCTGTCTGCATCAAAGAGAAAAGAAATCTTAAACTTTTAAGAGCTGAGGACCTTACTTGAACAAAGAAAGATGGGTAAACAATTTATATTGGAGTGACAAAAACTTTGAGGGAAGGATTGAAGAGCAGATAAAGGCCACTAGAAGAGCAATTCAAACTGCTGTAGTTTATGGGCCATGATCAATTTTAAGGAAATAACTGGTAAATTAATGATAACAGACAAGGAGGAAGCAGAAGACCAACAAAAAAGTAAAGGGGCCATTTGCTATCTACTATATGGTTACCAGAACACTGACTGCCGGTTCTTATGGAAGTGCATTATATCAACAGTGTTAAGAATTTCTCAGAGATTTGAGGATCATAAATAACAACTTGCATTCCAGCTTCTCCTGTATGTGTTGCTTATGTAACTGAGACAGTGGGAGATATCAGAGGAAGGTTTTTTACCCAGAGAGTGGTTGGGGCGTGGAATGCACTGCCTGGGGTGGTGGTGGAGGCAGGTACATTGGTCAAATTCAAGAGATTGCTAGATAAGCATATGGAGAAATTTAAAATAGAGGGATATGTGGGAGGAAGGGGTTAGATAGTCTTAGGCGAGGTTTAAAGGTCGGCACAACATTGTGGGCCGAAGGGCCTGTATTGTGCTGTACTGTTCTATGAATAGAACAAAGCTATAGCATAAATGGATTTAGCTTCTTAATTTTCCATTTATGCTAGGAAAGCTTAATTTAGCTGTGTAAAGTGGAGCTGAGCCGTAAAGAAGAGGCAGATATGAAGTAGTTGATTTCAGTTACTTTGGGGTACAGTTTCAGTTCCATCCCTGGAGTAAGGAATAATAACAACTGGAGCTCCTGTTTCTGATTACTATTAAGTGGTCTATGCTTGGAAATAAATCTGCATAGCAGTCCTAGGATGAGGGCAGATTTAGCAATGACTGTGGTGGTTTTCGGGCAGGGTAGCCAGAATATCCACTGAATGCTCATGTGGCACTTGCATAAAGGGCTGCTAGTGACTGCAAAGCAAGAACAAGACACAAATTGGTGGCTTGAGTGGTGGAAGACAAGGCAACCTCTTTTTGCATTCATGCAGTTGATAGGTAGAAAATGATAGGAAAAATATTAGAACGAAACAATCTGGCTTTAAAGGCAATCTGATCTTCTTTGGCCAAGTTTATTAATACAAATAAACATTCTCAAAAATTAAAACTAATTTTGCATCCTTCCAGAGTCATTTGTTTTATGTCCTTCTCAGCAGGTGCAGTGTAGGAGGAGTTTGAGTTCAGCAGTATGAGGCAGTCCAATTAACAAGAGAAAAACGAGTAATTTTATGTGTTATTTCAACAGCATATGTTAATTCCACTCTCTCAAACTGTCAGGGTCTGTAACTGCTTTGGACTAATTTCTCCAATTATGTCATCAAAACAAGATGCTTAAATGTGGTGGGTGGGGAAGAAAAAATGACAAGATACTTTTGTAAAGTGATATGAATAGTTATAAAATACATCTATTAAGATCCTTTTGAATAATTGTACTACGTAGAGTGGTTCTGAACCATCTGTTGAGGAAGGTGTATGGTTATCTCCTAGTTGTTGTGATACATTGGTCCAGCTTGGGCAGTGATGAGGAAAGCTATATTGTTTCTGTATCTCCTAGAGTGGGAAGGAGGAGAGTTCCAGTAGGGTTTCTGCTCCCCATGGTTACCGATGACTCCCACTGGGAAATGAAGGGATATGGATACAATTGAGCTCTGCTCTGATGTCTTTTTCCCAGTTGAAGAGCACCATCTATGCATATAGATGAAGAATGTTGACATAGGTGAGATAGGAGAGGGTTAGCAATACTCATAAGTGTCAGCATGAATCATCATTTTCAATTGAGGAGGATGAGAGGAGGTTATACTCACTGTGGTTTAGTACCATTTTCATTACGTTTAATTTACTGTGCAAGTACTGTAATATTATCAGCAATGTGCAATGACAAAGTTTGTACATCACTTGACATGTTAATCATTAGGAAGATAAATCTGATGAGTATGTGAATGTTTGATTAAAGATTCATGTCACCCATTAACTATTCAAAAAGCAGCACAAGTTCATGTTGTCTCTCTCAGTGAATGTTGGTCATCAGAAATCCAACCTTTTTTTCCTCCCCCATTTGCCATGTATATTTTTTTAGCTACTTCCTAGTTTTTGTTAGTGCTACATGGAGAGTACTTTAAAATAGCATAAGCACAAGATCAGAGGTGACATCCATTCAAAAAGGGACTACCTTTATGTTATCCACCTATTGCTTAAATGGCTGGTGATGCTTCCAGTTCTCTTAGCTAGAAGTTCTATTGTATCCTTCAATGACATATTTTTCCTCCACAGCCTTCTGTGGTGAGGTCAGCAATTGTGGAAGAATATATGCTGTTTTCTTCCATTTACAGTAAGCTGAGTGACCTTAAAAGCATTCTCATTGAGATGCATTGAAGCATATTCGGAATTTTGAATTTGTCATAAATAGAACCTCAAGACTTTGTGTGGATTGCAATGAAACTGCTTATAACTAACCTTCTGTACTTGATTACTGTATTTTTTGTTTGCAGGAGAGTGTTGTGAGCAGAGAAGTTTGAGAGTTGTTATTCTTTCCGTTTATTACCACATGCAGCAAAGTGTTGATCAGAGATCAGAATCCCACCCTCTGGGTTTGCAGTTCAAATTAATAAATTGGCTGACTTAAGCTTCATGGTACCCAAAGTTATAAGCTTGAAGCATATTCTTATGCTATATGATGCTTACTGATCTCCATATTTAATCCCTTTTATGGCATTGGCAGATCTGAGATCATGTGAGATCTGCTTGTGCCAGCTAGTTCAAATGGCTAGTAATTCAGATTGTCAACTGACCAGGTAACTTCAATGACTTATTAAAAACACCAAGACTAACATTTGCACATTTTCATTGTTTTATCTATAAATGCATACACTGACACTTCTGAAAATAATTTCTTGTGCATAGCATAATGAAATACTTTATAGAACTCCATGTATCTATCATCCGCAGCCCCACACCAAAGTGTCCCTCGCCAGTGTGCCCATGATTTTAACAAGAAAACTTCAATTAACTATTCAGAAGTAACCTTTCTTTCGCAAGTATATGTTCACTCTCTTTGGATAAACTCATTTCTGTCCAAGTGCTTGGTCATCCTGCCTCTGATAATAGATTCAAGCTACTTACCCACAACTGAAGTCTTAGAATTGTGTTAATTGTTCTGCAGGAGGTGGGTTTTGAATTCGTTAATCAAAATCTGTAATTTCACTAGCTTAGTTTGGTAGGTCTTGAGATGCAAAATTTGTCATGTGAAAATAGCCTGAGATATTAGTGAATAAAATAGTATCAGGTTAGAGAACCACAATGTCTTAATCTCAGTGCATATGATATTCTTTTTCCTGTTATAGGGATGGTGGTAGCTGTCATTTAAAATAAAAAGATTTACATGAAAGCCTGAGGGGGAGCTCATGATTATCATTATCATTTGCACAAGAGTACAAAGAGTTCTCTTTTCTCACTGTCTCAATCAAAAGCATACTTTCACAATGAAACACTGACAGGAGATATCATAATTCAGCTATTAAACTATGAGAGTCCTAATGATGACATAACGTGTACTTCAATTAAATTTCCACTGCAAATTCACTACTAATACATTAAATGCCTTACTCGTGTTATTGTGCTTTGTTCTTTTGCCTAGAATTGGTGAAAACTTGGACTGTTAAGGTGAAATATTGAATTACATCGTCAGCTGTTTTACCACTGCAGGCTTTCTCAAGTAATATAGCTATCTTTCCATTCTTTGTGTGTTGATTGGAGGGGAGAAGTGGAAGTTTGTGGAAAGTTTCTTTTTGAAGCTATATTATGAGAGGTTCCATTGGGACACCCAACACCCTGTCATTGGCTGGAGTTATGAGTATGAATATAGTTTATGTATACTAGAGCCCTTTTGACAGATGGCAGCTTTGTTCAATGAAATTGCTCCTAGTGGAACTTTTGGCAATAAGGTTTATTAAAACCAGTACCCCTGAAGCATGAAAAGCTCACCACCCATAGACTTAACAAACCACAGAAAATCCCAAAGCATTTCACACACCATAAATCACTCTGGAGTTTAGATTAGTTTGCAGTACTGTCTGTTAATGAAGGCAAGCAAGGCACCTAGTTTAGTATCCAGAAGGATCTCATAAGCAGTTGATGATGATTGTGATCACTGAAGGAGGAATGTTTGCCAAGGAGTTAAAGGAACTTCATGGGAATTTTTAACAGCAACCTGATCCTTCAGAATAGGTAGACAAAGCCTTAGTTTAATACCTCAGTCATGGGACAGCTATCAAAAATGGACTCTCAGTGCCACAGTGAAGAGTCATAACAGGTAATATATTTAGCATCAAGAATTTGATTCTATGTTAAATGTGCCAATGACTGAGCATTGTCGTGCATTCTCTAAATGCCAGCAAATGCAAAGAGATTTGGCACCATGGTAGAATTAATATTTGATTGTGAAACTCAAACAAAGGTGAAGTATAATCAATTTTAGTGGTGATTACCAGGTGCTGTCCAGATTGAGCAATTATTATGCCTTCAGTGATAGTTTAATGAACTTTACTTGATAGCAAAAAAAGGAAAATTTATGCAGAGATCTGTTAAGAAGGATTATTGAATTTCCACTCTCAATAACATCACTATTCAGAAGTGTTGAGTAAAACCTTGTTGTTTTTCTTGAGGGAAAGTGAATAATTCTTGAAAATACAAGGGTAGGAAAAAAGAAATTGGAGCAAAAATCTGCTGATGGTGGGAATCCGAAGTGCTAACAGAAAATGCTGGAAATAGGTGGGGCAGCATGGGAGAAAGTTGATGTTTTCGGTCAAGGCTACTTCAGTGGGCAAGTGAGAAGATGAGCGTGTTTTAAGTTGAAGGGGAGGGGTGGAGACAACAGAGGAAATGATTATGATAAGATGAAGACCAAAGTTGTCAAGGTTAATGATTACTTTAAAAAAACACTGTTTGGAGGCAGAAAAGAAAATGGAAAAAATTGAATCACAAAGGTACAGCCACATCCATGGAGAAAGAGGAAAAAATAAACAATGTACCTAGATGGGAGGTGCCGTTCCTCAAAGTTACGTTCAGCATTGTTGGAACATTGTAGGACGCAGTGGGATGGCGAGTTAAAGTGACAGGAGAATGGAAGCTCAGAGTTGTCCTTGTGATTGAACAGATATGTTCTAGTCATCTAATCTGTGTTTGGTTTCTCCAATGTAGAGAAAAGAAATAGGAAAGATCTCCTCATTACATTTAAGGGATGACCTGTGTGAAACATGGATTTGTGGAAGAGAGTAATTTTTCAATATCTTTTTAAAATATGGGCGACCCCCTTTATGGTCATTCAGGTTACGGAAATTTAGCCTTATACAGAATTCACAAATCACCACCCAAAAATTTGCGATTCAGAATAAAATTTCCTCTCAAGGAATTTATGTAGGGGGGAATAAAATAAATAAATGGACACAATTTTTTTTCCCCAACTCGCGTTTCTTGATGCATGCACAGATGATGTGGCTTCATGTTAAATCATGATTATAGGCTACTTGCTAGGAGCACAACCCCTTCATGATGCGGGGGTCACATGTAGTAGATTCTCTCTTCTGCACTCAGCGATACAACTGCAAAGTGTAGCTTTCGTTGTGGTAAATACTTTTCGGAAGCCTTAATATATGTAAATTCTTAGTCATAGCTCAACAAATCATAATAGAAATGGGTGCTGCTGTTCATTTCTTTCTCAGCAGACAAGATTTCAGAATTCTAGGAGTCGCAATGTCTCTTCAGCTGAGTGCCCTTTGATTGACATAAAACTTTCTAATGTTTTAATGGGCAAATGGAGTGCATTATGTTAGCAACTTGTTTATGCCAGCAGTCTCTCTCACTCCATATGGCTGAGCCTTGAAGGTCTGAGTTATTAAGCCAATTCAGACTATCTAAGTATATGTTTGACTCCAAAGTATATTCCTGTGAGCAGCCCACCTCAGTAAGTAGAATCAGTTTCAAAACTGTCACTATTTGATGGATAGGTGTCCATTGAGTTGGTTAAACTGGCTGAGTGGTTTCAACCCCAAACTGAATGGAAGACAAAGACATAGCTTGGGGAAAAGCTGTGACCATGCAGCCAATTCAGCATATTATTCCTTTGGCTTCTGAGCTGGTCAAAGTTTTATGTAAACAAGGTATTTCCATATGACTGACTAGATCAAGAGTTAACTATCTCCCTGAGATGATTTTATTTCTGCTAATTAAACTGCCATTATTTTATGGTTTCTGAAAGTTAGGAAAATACATACTATGTGCAATTGAGGTGCAAAAAAATTGAAATATTAATGAGGGTTGTGGTTAGATGAGACTGTTACATTCAAAGAATTTTGGAAGTGTAATGGACAGTGATTTTAGTAAAATATTGTTTAAGATTTTTTTTTCACAATAGGCTTATGTAAATTTATCATCAGAGACTGCAGATGTTGTAATCTGGAGCAGGAAACAAAATGTGAGAGGAACTCGGTGGGTCAAGTGGCATTTGTGAAGGTTGATGTTTCAAGTCGGGACCCTGCATCAGGACTGTTGTTTTGTCCCCAAACATCTGCATTTAATTGTACATTGATTGTCATAGGTTTATTTGTAAACTTTGTTTATTAGATTTGTGATTTTTAAATTAGCTTATTCCATGCAGCTTATTTTCCATTCGAAGAGTACTTTATCAAACCATAATACACTAACAACCTTCAATTAACCTAACCACAAATTTGGATTCAGAAGAACCACTCATGTAATTTGGGGCATTATTGTGGACATTTTCCTTCCAATTAGAAGGTCACGCTGATACAGAAGGTGTACAAATTCAATTTCCAGCCAATTAATTCAGGCAGCATCAGTGCCTAGGAGAGCTAATAGATGTACCATCTTGGATGAATGAGAACCAGTCATTGGCATTTAAATGAGATTCTAAATTTGAAAACATTATGAGCTGATGATCTGCTACATTGGTTGAATTTTGAGCAGACTCCAAGACTCTTATGTCCTGCCCAATTAAAATCAGGCTTGGTATTTCTCGTAGAAATCCAAAACTACTTACTACAAGACATTTCTAATCCAGCTTTTGGGTATCTTGATCATTATAAGTAGAGCAGTTTTAATTCCAGTTTGACAGCACCACATTATACAACTGTACATTTTACCTTTCTTTCACCTTTGAACTGCTGCAAAAAATATACCTGTGACCAGCTTTTGGATACCTGTCCCAATAAATCTTTACGTGGCTCAATGTCAGACTTCCTCTGATTGCTGCTGTGAATCTCCTTCTCTCATTTTATAGTAAATAAATTCAGGTTATTATTAAATCATCATCTTCATTGCAACTGACCATTCTGTAAATTGGATTTTGAGGGTATCCTTAGTTTTTAACAGAGTAATGTACCTATTTTCCAACCCTGTTTTTTTTCATGCACAGTTGGTAACCTCAATTTACGAATGTTGACTTAACTATCTTTACTATGGCAAAATTCTCTTTTTTTTATCTGACCTCCATTTACAAAGCCTTTTTCCTTTTTAATGAACAATCAATGTTAGGGGGCAGAGAGATAAAATTGATAGTATAGTTAATAGGAACCAATAACTAACAAGCAAGCACCAAACAAGCAACCCATCCGTATTATATCCTTTTATTGACATTGTAAGTGTCTGCAGTCCACTTTTGAGTTCTAAGCAATAAGCAATCACAGGTGCAGCAGTGTCAACAAGATCTCTATCAGTTAACAATACACAAAATGCTGGAGGAATTCAGTGGGCCAGGCAGCACCTATAGAGGGAAATGGACAGTCAACGTTTCAGGTCGAGACCCTTCATCTGGACTGAAGGATAGAGGGGAAATGTCCCCTCCCCTATCTCCCTTTAGAGGCTATCTCCCTTCTGTCTTTCAGTCCAGATGAGGGGCCTTGAACTGAAGCACCGACTGTCCATTTCCCTCCATAGATGCTGCCTGACCCACTGAGCTTCTCTAGCTTTTTATGTGCTGCTCCAGATTCTAGCATCTGCAGACTCTTATGTCTATCCATTAGAGACTCGATGGGCCAAATGGCCTACTTCGGCTCCCTTGTCTTGTGATCTTGACACGGTTGCCTTGAAATCTCAGACCACAGCTACTTGACACAATGTGTTCCATTGACATAATCAGTCCTTGAAACAAAGAGTATTTACACAGACCGCTTTTAAAACAGCATAACACAATGGAATTGGGTAACATAGGAGTACAGTGGAGGAATTCTCGATCTTCATGTTTATGCATATGTTCAGTAGTGTATTGGAAATAGATCTCTATTGATTGTTACAGAATGTTATCCCTGAAATGCATTGCATGTTATGAAGGGAAGAGATGTTATGATGGGGATAATGGCAAAAAGATTAAGAAAATTATCAGAAAATCCAAATTAATAGTATGTGCCCCTGAGTTTGATGATTCAGGGAACTAGTGAGAGTGTTATGGCAAGAGTTGAAAGAATATGGAGAAGTGATAAATCTTCTGAAAGCCAGATTCGTTCAAAGCCATTCAAGAATCATGCAAACCTGCATAAAATTTGTCTTCTGTCAAAGGCAGCAAGTGCAGATACCATGCACAGAAATATTTCCAAAGGAACTGGAACATATCATTAAGGAATGTGACTACTCCGCTAAAGAAATATAACATGAATGAGAAGAGAGTGCCCTCGTGCACGTTCAACCCAACTGATGGGAAACCTGCTGCAAACTTCAAAGCAACTAAATATAACCTTACTCTTCTGCCTGGAGGCAATGTTGTTGGTGACTAAGTTTAAGCCTCTCTCAATCTACCATTCGGAGAAACCATGGCTGAGAAGGGATATTCAAAGGCCAATCTTCCAATCGTGTGGCAACCTAACAAAAGAATCTTGATGGCAGCATTGCTATTCTAAGATTATATCATGATGTTTTTGCTCTCTCTTCATCAAATTATGTTGTACAAAATATATCCCAGAGAACGGAACTTTGCACGTCAATGACAATGCCCCTGGACATTTGGTTAATATCAAGGATATGTACTCTCAACATCCAAGTAATGTTTTTGGTGCCTGCCTCCACTTGATTTTTCCAACCTATGTACAGGATGGCATCACTATGTTCAGGGTTTACTATCTGCCACACATGGAATCAAGAGGCAAACCCATTATTCAGGAATCTTGGGAGAGGTACAATAGCAAAATAGTCATAGAATATATGAATTCCTCTTGGGATGATGTAATCCATGGTGTATAGAGGAAATTATGGCCAGAGTGTATGCATGATTCCATGGATTTACAAACCTGAAAAATTTCCTGGCCAATGTCAAATTGGCAAGTGAAGCTGAGTATGAAGAAGTAGCCCAGAGTGATCTGAAAGATGTAATGGAATTCCGTGGTGAGAGATAACAAATGAGGATCTGTTGGAGCTTGAACACAAAGATCAAAAGCTATTGAAAACATCACCTCCAGCAAAACAGCTCAGTAGGAAATGGCACACAGAGGTGTTCTGCTGCATTGAAAAGGACATAGCTGCCTTTGAAGATAATGATCTGAACATGAAGCTCAGCATTGGATGTGGCCTCATGATGGGAGATGACATGCTTTGCAGTAAGGTGCTCTGAGATGAAAAAGAAGAGAGCTCTGCAGAAGTCCATGGACACTTCCTTTAATCCTTGTTCATTATCCACCCAGGAACAGTCATGGGAAGAATATTTACCATTAACATTAGATTTCCCCTACACCATCCCCACATGAACACTGGTGACACAGTGGCATTTGACCTCTCCCACTTCCATCAGAGATTTAAGAACAGAAATAAGACACAGATCATTTTTTGGGAATTGAGACTCTGGGCCTTTCTTCCTCAAAGGTCATTGGGAACAGAATGTTTGAGACAGATTCTTGATGAGCAGGTGCAGGTTACAATTAAGAAGAAGTGTGGATTGAGGCTGTAGTTAGATCACAAAGCCACGACTACCACTTGCACATAAAGGTAAGAATTAGGAGCAGGAGTAGACCATCTGAAATCAGCTCTGCCGTTCAGTAAAACTATGGCACATCCGATTACAGACTCAACTCCACATTACTGCTTAATTGTAACCTACCCCGGCTTTTCAAGAATCTGTCACAAAGAAAATTCTACTCCCAATGACCTTTGAGGAAGCGAGCACCCAAGACTCTCAATTCTCAAAAAAGTCTTATTGCTGTTATTAATGTCTGAGCCCTGGATAGTATCTTCTCATTGTAGATTCTACCATAAGAGATGTCAGCAATGCATCTCAAATGTTTCATTTGCTTTTGTAATCTTAATTTAAATATTAATTGGTAATCAAATACTTGTATTTTTTAGTGTTAGGTTGTTTGACCATGATTCCTGAGCTCTGAAATGCAACCAGTGTTCTTGTGTTGAAGCTCATGGAAGCATTACAAATTTTCATTTCCCACATTGTTTTTCCAGAAAATATTCCTTTTTAAATTGAGGAATGCCTGCATTTAGTTATGTTTGCCATGTAATGACTTCGGATTCATTTATAGTTTGTATTTCAGGGCACATCCCTATTTAATTTAGTTCAAGAAATTGCCTCATTTTTTTTCCATTGACTTTATCCTTAAGGAATCTTCTTATCACTCTCATAAACTGACTTAGGCAGTTTTGGGAGTTACTTGTATGAGCATCCAAGCTGTAGGAATGAGTAAGAAGTGTACAGCCAAAAAGATGGCAATTGAATGCTGCATTATTAGTCATTTTACAGAGATGAAAAACGGGACCGCGTTCAAGGTCGTCACCTTGATTTACTTCCAGGAAATCTCTTGATCAGGATACAAATCAAAGCCCTTGGAAGGTTGCCTGAGACATCCTTCCACATTACTAAAATGTTTGTACTTTACAACAGCATATGATAGTCTGTATTGCAGTAAAACATCAGGTCCTTCAACCTACTCAGAGCCTTCAACCCACCTTAAACCTTTGGTATATTCCAAAAATGCACATAAATTTGGAATGCAGAATGACATTAGGAGATTTGCCCTGTAGCGTAATTGTACTGAACTAACAACTCAACAGTTTAGCCTAAATCCCAGCATAGGAGGTTATGAAATTAGTATATATAGGTTTATTAATTTGTGAGCTGACGTCTGAGAAAGAAAAATGGACATGAAAGCTTTGGCATTGTCAACCTAAACTCAACTGATTTGCTGAAGTAACATTCATAAGAAGTGCTGCATTCTTTAAAGAGGGCCCTAACATACAGCAAGTGCATTCTCTTTGAGGATTCCCTTGAAGATGGAACAAACCCTTTCTTGAAAGCAGTGGAGAATCTTCAACCATGTTAGGTGCTTTCACTTTCTCCAGATGTGGTCCCATCCTTAACCCACAGAAACAAGTCATCCTCAGTCCCAAGGGGCATCAAAGAAGAAGACTGTAGCATTTATATCATGTCGCTTTTGAATTCCTGCTCAAGTTCTGGAGCACATCTTCTAATTATCACAGGAAATTCACAGATGGTCTGCAAGTTCCAACAAACTCTTAGCTGGATATCAGATTTGACAACAGAAATCAAATATCAGTGTTTTTCCCCTTCATCAATTCTGTGGTGACTAATGAGGCCAGTGTGGAATCTGCAGACTATGCCATTGGAGAGGCAGAAATTGTTTAACGGGGAGGAGGTGGTTGTACTCCTTCTGGCATTTATGCTGGGCTTGTGCGCTCCTGATACATAGATTGGATTTTGTCATTGCCATCATGAATGCTGTTTTTCCATTTTGAGTTGCCATGGACAAGAGATTCCCATGATTGAGTGTGGATCTTACATATTTTCAAGGAGGTTTTGAGAATATCCTTGAATTCTTTTTCCTCAGTCCTCTGTAATTTTCTTGCCATGAAGGAGCTCGAAATAGGGTATCTCTTGCAGGAATCTATGTCATGCATGTAAAGTTTTATAAAAAATGGCCTACCTGATGGAGCCAGCTGAGTGTAATTCGGGACTCAGTGCTAAGGATGTTGGCTGGGAAGAAGACACTGATATTGGTTTGTTATCCTGCCAGAATATTTGGACTTTTTTTTTCCCAGAGAAGCCATTGGTGGTATCTTTTAAGTGCTTTGAGCTGCCTACTGTAGGTAGAAGCACACAGGAGGGCAGAGACAGCTGCTGCCAGTAAGCTATGAACGTTATGCCGGGTTTGACATCCTTTCACTCTTTTCCTCAGACAGCCAAAGGCTATGCTAGTGTATTGAAGGCAATAGTGAATTTCATCGTCAGTGTCTGTCTTCATTGAGAGGTGGCCCTTAGAAATCATTGCAGGGTAGTGTTTTACAATGTGGGCAGATTGATAGTGGACCTTTGGTTTTGCACATGTTAAGTTTAAGACCCATTCTCTCATACACTTTGGTGAATGAGTTGATGATAACTTGATGCTTAGCAGTTAAATATGTGCATATTGATGCACAAGCATCATCTGGATACTACAGTTTGTTGCCTGAAGTTGAGGTAAACTTGGTTCTGGAATGGAAGTGGTGTAGATTAAATTGTTTATTTGTTCATTCTGACTCACTAATGAAAGCTGTCTTTCTTTAACCAAGTAATTCTGCCATCCCTGTCTGGCCAATCATTATACATAATTCTAATCTAATGCTACATGGTTTACCTTGTGAATTGAACTCAATTTTAAACTATTTTCTCCTAAGAGAACTCACTGCTATTTTATTAGGATGGCTAAGGCTTTGCCAGGGTTGCTAACATATTAACAACAAAGGAACAGTTCTCTTCATTAAAGATTTCTCTTTCTCCATTATGATGCTTCAGATAACCAGTGGTATAATTTAAACAAACACTTTATTCTTTGCATACAGACTGCAGAGATTGGTGAAAGATCTTCTGAAGCAGCAACAAGGACAGGATAGTGGGCCATGGGCAAACAACAAGGTATCATCTCTTGACAGAACACTAGGAGAGATCAACCGTATTCTGGAGAAGCAGGTATTAGTCCTTGTTACCTCATTTTGATATATGGAATAGAGATAAATAGATGTTCTGGAGACTTCTCCTTACAGATGTAATTCTCAAAGGCCTAGGAAGGTCATTTATCACTGGGCTGAGATTTTGTGCAAGGCACTTTCCAATATGTTTCAACAATATGATTTTCAGGGCAACAGTAACTCCTGTTTTGGAACAAGAACAGAGTGATTGGCCCTTTATGCATATTTTAAAAGGTATTTGGGGTTATGTGGAGAGGCACAATATCCATACACTCAGCTACGTCTCCCACTAGTGATGTTTACCTGTATGTATTAATTTGTCATTGTGAGCATTGTAACATTTGATTGCACAGATATTCACACATGAATATTTGCACTTGATGTTGTCAGCTTGCTCAAAGGCCATCAATTACAGTTATTCTTCAATGAAGCAGTTCCAAACCTAAATTTATTCATTGCATCAAATTCAGAATCATTGTATTCATCTATAAATCTCTTATCATATATGTGCCATCAAAATGCACTGCAGTTACTTGCCAAGGCTACTGCGACAGCATCTCCCAAACCCACAATCCCTACCACCAAGAGAGGCAAGGGTAGCAAGCACTTATGAATACCATCACTTGCTTAATCCCCTCCATGCCACATATCATTCTGATTTGAAAATATATTACTTGTGTTTCATCAAGACTGAGTCCTGGAACTTTCTACACTGCGATACCATGGGATCACCTTCATCAGAGCATCTGCAGTGATCAAGACCACCTTTACAAAAGCAGTAGGATGGGCAATAAAATTTGGAATTATCAGTCACACCCAGATTCCAAAAAAAGAGTGAATAGTAAAGAATTTTCTTTCATCCAATATTCTGCCCTGAATGTATGGTTCCTTTCACCAATCTTCTGGATATCGATTTCCACCTACTACTCCATTACCACCATACCTCTATTCCCACCAACCTCCCAACCTACTCAATGCTGTACCATCCATGACAGCTTTTTAAGTAACAAACTTTGGAAATTCCTTCCCCAGTCTCTACAGTCCTTCATAAATACAGCCTTTGAGAAAATTAAGTTTTGGCCATCTTTTGAAATCTCTTCCTATTTAACTTGATGTATACTTTTCTTGCAACAATTCATTGAATACAATGTGACTTTATGTATAAAAGGTGTTAGATAAACGTAATTTGTTGTTCCTGGCTGTTTTTCTGTCCTCGTTGTCATCCTCCACTTACTCTTTCTCTGGCTGGTTTGGAGCAGCTAAGGAACCTTGTGCAGGTGTATTTCATACAAGGCTTTTAAGAATGTAATTAATGTCAGGCATTCTATTAATGAACAAGATTAGCATTTCTTTTCTTTGCAGTAGAGCACTCTTCAAAAATGTTCATGTTAACAATCATGGGTTATTTTTAGAAACAGTATTTCTGCCACCATGTAGCACACACTGCCTCAAAGTGATCTCCATTTAACTTGGCTATTCCATGGTATCTTGTTTCTGTAAATAGGCAAATTAGAGGTGCTTGTCAATTTCCAGCTCCAGGTCAGAAGAAAGTGGTATGAAAGTATTGCTTTCCTTGTAATACATTTAAATGTTTCAGCACTCTAAAACACGACTTGTGACGGATTCAAGGTTTCTTTTTAATATTCTTTCTGTTTGAATCTCTTATGGTATGTCTCCAGAATATCTGACCATTGCTGACAGTACATAAAGCTTCCTCTTTTAATTCATTTTGAGCACAGTAGTAAAAATGAGTCACATAATTAAAAGTTGTCCACTGTGCGGTGGAATCGCAATCAGTGACCCAATGTTGATAACATTCCAAAGAGTGACCCTAAAGCATGACTGTGATTGAGTTTGTAGACTTTGGTAAAAGTTCTATGAACACTGCGCTCTGAAGTATAAGAGAATGTTTGTACTTAACTCCCATCTCAAATGCTATTTGTACTCCTTTGAAAATTGTGATGATTATAGATAACATTTTAGTAATGCCAAATGTAATAACTGCGATTCATGAAAGGCAGAAGAATGAACTGCAGGCAGTCAGCCTGATGTCATTTGATGGGAGAATGCAGAAATCCATTTTTTTTAAGGAAGTGATTAAGGGCACTTAGAGATGCAATACATGATTAGATGGAATCAACCTGCTTTTATGAAAGGGAAGTTGCAGTGGAAAACTTCATTCCTTTGTTTGAGGATGTGACTGGTAAGGGGATGAAGGGGGCCCTGTAGATGTAGGTTATTTAGATTTTCAAATGGAATTCATTAAGGCTGTACTAAAGAGATTGTTAAACATTAGGCTCAGAGAGTTGTGGGCAGAGGCTTCATTAATAGACAGAAAGCAGAGTAAGAGTATACAGGGTTTTTAACTTGATAAGCCATAACGTGGGTTGCCAAAGAAATCATTGCTTAGGCCTTAGTTACTTGCCGGTAGTAAAATCTCCATTAATAACTTAGATGAAGGTTCTGTCTGTAATCTATCCATATTTACAGATGATAAAGAACTAAATGGGAAAGGAAGATGTGAGAAAGACACATATCCTCTGTTAAGGGATAGAGACACATTCTGTGAGTGAACAAGAAAGGGACAAATGGAGTATAATATACTGAGGTCAGAAGGAACTTCACCCAGAAGGTTATGAATTTTTAGAATTCTCTACCACAAAGAGCTGTATTTCAGAAGTTAGCTTATTAAAGGCTGTAATCAATAGACTCCCAAGAAATCCAGGGGTTATGAGAATGGAGTAGGAGAGTGGAGTTGAGGAAGAAATGATGAATGGGACACATAATCTACTTTTATTTCTTAAGTAGAGCACAAAAAAATGTTGTGTTCTTTGCTGTTTTATTTGGTATGAGCTGATGGAGGTAGCCATCTGAAGTTGAAATTTTGCTCAGAAATGATTTATCAACTTATAGATTAATGCTAATGGCAATTCTGGTGCCTGACCATGAATTCCACAATATATCTGATGAACTTGCACCAAACTCCAGGAAATCTTCTTGTGATAAACCTTGTTGACTGAAATGATTTTGCACATGTTTACTGCTATTTAATATTTATTATCTATTTTCCATGGCCACCGTTTGTCTATAGGTTCTTTCTTTCTAGATGCACAAATATGGCAAACTTTCCTGCATTTAAACATTCCTAAAGAATCAATTTTGTTTTAACTTTTCATCAAGATGGGCTGTGTGGTATTTGTGGGAATTATAATGCAGGAACAGGAAAACTTCACCCACAGACCAGAGGGAGAAATGACTGATGAAAGGTAAGAACTGTTTAAAAAGGTTTCTGGTAACCAGACCCTGTTTGGAGCCAAACATTCCAAAGCAGTTCACAAATGGAAATGATAGGGTTAATAGATGTCAAAGCAAAGTGGGAAAGAGGTAGACAAGTGACTAGCTTGAAACAGTTGTTTGGGAGTGTTTTTAAAAAAGGCAAGTGGAGAGTCAAAATTTAAGTAGTGAATCAAAATGTGGAAGTTTAGTGCTGCGCCACCAGTAGTGAGAAAAAGAAGAGGAGGTGATGCATTCAAAGATGAACATGAAAGAAGAGATGCTAGAGGGCATTTAAGGCCAGAGGCAGTGACAGTTGGGCAAATCCTTAGAGGCCTTTGAAGGTGCCATTGAGGTTTAAATTTAATACTTTTGGGTGACATGAAACCACTGAAGGCCAATAAAGACAGCGGTTGATAGACAGGCGATGCAGAATAAATGGCAGGAATTGGATGATTACATTGTTAAAAGTTGTTGTTGTCAGTGAGTGGTGGAGACTACATGGTTAGTAGGAAGGATGTTGAAATTACTGAGCATGGAGCTGGCAAGAGCAAGAAAGGAGGTTTCAGTGTAGGAGGGGTAAAGGTGAAGAATGTTACATTGGTAGAAATAGGTAGGGTCTAGTGATAGATAGGATTCAGTGGGTCAAACAGAATGTCAAGGCTTAATCATAAGTTTATAGCCAGAGAGTGTGATGGAATCAGTGGCACATAAGGAAAATTTATAGCAAGATCTGAGTCTGTCAACTTGTCGCAGAGCTCAGTTAAAGGAAGCAGCCAAACATTACATTGTTTGATGCTTTTTATAACTGAGGCAACATCATGCCCAAATTAAATTAGCACCATTGGCTTTGATGTGCAATAAGAACAAACAGCACTATATAATCTTACCTGTTAACTTATTTTGCTCTGTAAACAAATAAAACTCCCCTACTTGATAGAATTTTCAATCACTGACTGTTTCTTCTCCATGTAGTCAGCAGTGGTTGATTTTGTTTTAGAAAAATTAAATGAAAGATTAGCATCTTCAAACCATCAGACAATAATTCCCTTGCTAACTTATAGACCCAGACACATCTCGTGGGTCAATGAGCCTGGGATAGAATCCTGATGGTGTCAATCATTGACTGATGGGCGGGAACAGACTCTCAATTGTATTTCCCTGGAGAGGGGGAAAAACATCTAGAGATGGAGAGGGTGGAGTCTTTGAGAAGCTGCTTTCCATCAAAGCTGTCAAATTGTGTGAGAGCTTGTTACACAGATGTACATTTACTACTGACTTACTGGTTTCAGGATATCTGATTAAGGGAGAGCAAAATAGATGGCATCTCCCATTCACTTAAGTTCTTGCATTTAAAAATAGGAATATAAATGGTTTCAGCAATTAATGGTGAATCAACAAAATAACTGATCAGAAAATTAGGTTACAGTCAGATCTCTAAATCTCTTTTTCCAATTTGTATAGATCTTGCTATCCTTTACCGCCTCCTCACGATAACTCATCCACAGTCAGTGTCATCAGCCACACCCAGGGATGGGTGAAGTGAAGGCTGCAGGGATATGGCCCTCTTTCTCCCCACATTGCCATCACCACCCCCCCCCCCCACCCGATGATCGTAAAGAATAAATATTTGTTACCTGCATTTAATACGTGCCCTTCCAAAATCAATCAAATATAAATTCATGTGTAAGCCCATTGCCACACCCTTCTTGACCTCTTTTATCGCTGTCCTCCTATCATCTCTACTTATCGCACATAGCTCTCTGTTCCACCACAAGCTGACTGTTCCTTCTCTTTACCTTCAAATTTACTTGTGTCTTGGCATATCCTCTCATTCTCAGTGATCTCTGTCAGCTGTTCATCCCTTCTATCTCCTCTGAAACTAGCTTGTTCTTTGTTCTGTGCTCAAACATCAGTGGCCTTCCCTTTACTCACTGTGTCCTTACTCTGTGGAACTCCAACCTACCACCTCCACTTCTCTGGCTGCCTTTGAAAGCCTCGTGAACTGCTTTCAATACCCAAAACCACCTCATTCATGTGTGTGCTTGCTGTATGATCATTATCCATCGTATTGTAAGGTGAAAAATAGTAAAATTGATAATTCTATTGATTGACATCAAATTACTGCTGTTTCTTTACCTGAGATTACGAAAATCTATAAATATAAATTTTTGTAACATGCATTAAAATAACTGAGTTCAAACAAAATCCTTGCCTCATTGTGCCCTTGTCTAATGAGCGTTGTCTCTATCCGCACCTTTTTTGGGTTTTGGATGTCTCCTGCTAAAGTGCGCAGATGTAAGACAAATTGCACTCCACAATGATTCTTCCCATCCTCCACAATGTCAAGTAGCTGACTGATACTTGCTTTATGAGCTTACTCATTCAGAATAACCAGAGAAAGATTGGGAAATAGAACTACAGGGTCAGCCTTTCAAAACTGTTTCTCAACCACAGAAGTGTGTAGACACTTTGCAGACAATGAATTCACTTCTGACACAGAGGAGATTGGGGAATAAAAGAAAGGGTTTGAAAAAGGCAAAAGCACAAAGCTACATGACTCAAAGAAAGAAGATATGCAGGTGCTGTCAGTTGCAGTTGACAGGAATGGCTAAAAAAGCAAGTGGTTGTGAAATTTTGTTATTTAGGGAAATCAGCTTCAGATTAGAATTGGATAAGCAGAGGTTGTTTGCAGGGACATGTAGTTTATTGAGATCATTGAGGTAAGGCTGTTGTGAAGATTTGAAAGCAAGGACAAGGATATAAAAATTATATAAAGTGACATCCTTAGAAAAATGGAGGAAAATAATTGGCAGAAATGAAAAGGTGAAAAGAATTTTGTGCTCCTGAGTGCTCTCTATAATTAAACTCCTCATGAGTAAGTAGAAGATTCTGGACAAAATATGTATTTTGTGCCATTTATTTTAAAATATTGTATTTATGCATTGTAGGTTTGTAAACACTAATGACATGCACACCTTGCCCCTTCTCCACCACTTTGGTTCTGTGATGAATAGGAACTGGGCTAATTTAGTATGTAAAAGGTGCCACTGATTTCAATCACTACTGCAAAGTATGGCTAAAATAAGAATTCTACAAAGCAGAATTTCCCTCTCAAGATATCAGCAACTAATCCCCACTCTTATATGGAGGGAACATAAAATAAGTTGCTGATTGACATAAACTTTGTTTTAAGTCTAAGTGAATTTACACCATGTGGAGGAAAATTGAAAGTCTTTTTCTGCTTTTGCATGGTATACAAGTGGTGTCCTGGGTCAAATTTTTCCCCCTCAACTGTTGTTGTACTCAGTTCTTTCCCAGCTTCCCTTTCCTATCCACAAATGTTTTAAAATTGAATACTTGCTCTATGGAGAGCTGTAGAGCCATCACCCCACAGTGAAAAGTAATAGAATGCCAGTGCACTATGTTATTCTCTGTCCGACTGTTAAATGTAATAAGTATTGTTAATTTAGAATATTATGCATCTTGGAAACTTGAAATATAATCAAAATATTCTACAGATCCAGGTATAAAAGGAAAAGGACTTGATTTCACAAAAAGGCCTTCACAAACTCGGGATTGCTAAAACATTCTTTAAATGTTATCATTGTTTAGCAGAATAAATTGGGAGCCAGTTTGTGAACAGCAAGTTCCCACCAGAAGTATGGAGATTATGATTAGATAATTTTTCATTGTACCTGTACCTCACTGTACTTGTGCACATGACAATAAACTCAACTTAATCTCTTCAAGTGGCATTGATTGAATTTTTTAAAAATTGACCCAGGACTATCTGAAAGCAAATTGTTAAAATTTGGACTTACTTCGATCATGGGGACTTGTTCAAAACATTGCAGAATATTTTCTGCAGTTTTTTTGGTTTTACTTCTATCCATGAATATATTTTAACAAATCCCTTGACCATATTCACTAAACTTACGATTTTAATGTTGCCTTATGTATGTAGAAGGCATTGTTCTGAGAGCAATCAATCTTCCAACTATTCCAGTTTTGCTTGCATCAAATAACAGTCTTTGCACATCTTTCTTTAATTGGTCAGTCCTGGTTAAGCCTTAAACAAAAGCATTATACAGAAATTAAAAACACAAAATGCTGGAAGCATTCAGCAGTTCAGGCAGCATCTGTGGAAAGAGACACAGGTCGAAGATTCTTCACTAAAACTGGGCATGAAAGAAAACAAGTTAGTTTAAAATTGCAGAAAAGGTGGGGAGGGATGGATAGGACACGGAATATCTTTGATAGAGTGGGTGACCGGATGTACAGTTAGAACATAGAACAGTACAGCACAGGAACAGTCCCTTTTGGCCCATGATGTTGTGCTGAACTAATTAAACTAGTAATTAAATGCCTAACTAATCTAATCCCTTCCATTTGCACATTGTCCATATCCTTTCATTCTCTGTACACTCATATGCCTATCTAAGAGCCTTTTAAACCCCTTATCATATTTGCCTCCACTTCCACCCCTTGCAGCGCATTCCAGGCACCCACCACTCTCTGTAAAAAAAAAAGCAAGCTTTTCCCGTACATCTCCATTGAACTTACCCCCTCTCATAGCAGTTAGCGTTACACTATTACAGCACTAGCGACCTGGGTTCAATTCCGGCTGCTGTCTGTAAGGAGTTTGTACGTTCCCCCGTGTCTGTGTGGGTTTCCTCCGGGTCATTGCACCTGTGCATACGTGTACTTGTACATATGACAATAAACTCGACTTGACCTGATGAAGCCATCTGGTTGATGAATGAGGGAAGTTAGAGGGAAAACAAAAGGGCACATAAAAGCTATGAAATGCAGGTCACAGTTGTAGGAATGCCCGGGGAATTGAGCAATATCAGTAGAGAGTGGAAAAGCAAATTAATGTTACAGATGCATAATCTACGGCAGAACTGACCAGTTCTGATACACAGAAAGTGGGTTTCTTGAAGTTGTTCAGTTCACTATTAAGTCCTGAAAGTTGCAATGTGCCCACATGTGAGATGAATGCTATGCCTCAAGATTACTTTGGTCTTCATTGGAACAGTGCAAGAGACCATAGACTGATAGTGTCTGTGCAGACTTCGTGTTCAAGTAGGAAAAGATAAATCTAGAATGCAGATTCAATTCATTCCAGGTGTTAAGGTAACACAGTTTCAGGCCAATAGAAGTCAAATTTAAGACTAATTTTTGTTCGTCTTTGCATAAAATATGATCAACAGGGTCAGCAGAGATAAGTGTATAGGAACAGGAGGCAGAAGAGCCAGGCATCATTCAACAGATGTTATAGAATGGATTAGTTTTGGTGAACTGAATGGTATCCTTCACTCCTCATCGATTTTGTAACATGAATAATAATGACCCCAAAAAATTGTTAGTTATAACTTTGCAGAAAAAAAACAATGACAAAAAAACTCTTTCAGTTTGTATGCACAAAGGGATATGTAAATGTGGAATGATTTAAATATTCCCAAAATTATAACAAAATTTAGTGCACTTATAAAATTAAATCTTGATTAGTATAGGTAAACTCGATATTGACGAATAAGTAAATTGGCACACTTTGACTTTGTCTTATCAGATTTCTGCCTAGCCACCAACTCAATTTACTTAAACAAATTTTCTTTAGCAAAACTATCCTAAGATCATTGTCAAACTTTGATCATAAATTCTGAAGGAAAGTGCTGATATCCAGCATTCTATGTTGTTTTGACCTCCTTCAGATGGTCTCATGGTGACTATTCACTGCATCTTTGCTGGCAGGTTTATTTCCAATTGCACTCACCCCAACTCATAATTTGCATTTTTCCATAATTTGTCACTCAGTAGTGATTGATTTCATGGGTGGAGGTAAATTTTCAGGAGGCATTCAATGACTTTTGATTTACATTTTTCTTGTTATACTTTGTTTAAAAAAAGATATCTGTGGGGAATAAATATTCTTTTACATGCAGTATTTTTGTATATAGATCAAAAAACAACAATCGCTTGCCATTTTGATTATCAGTTTGATGAAGAAATTTCAGTAAGTGTTTCATGAAATCATAAATCTCAGGAATAAGTACCTAATTGATTGACATCACTGTCAGGTATCGCGACATGGCTTTGAAAAAATAGCTTTAAAATAGTTGGAATTCAGAAATAAAAGCTTACTCATCCAGTAAATGCATTTTTCAGGGTCCAATGAAACAAAGTTTGCAAAAAGATTAGATCTTTGAAGATGTCATAAGCAACTAGTTACACCTCTATGGAAGAAAACTAATAATGTAACATGTTTCCAAAGAACATTGTGAACATTTTTAAATGAAGGTACAAGATGTTTGGTTTTGATATGTTTTGCAGAAGTGAAATATTTATTTGGAATAGTGAACAAAGCTTTAATTAAATACCCAGTTTATCAAATGAAATTCCAGACTGCGTATAAGCGATTATCTGATATAATGAAAACATGAAGGAGGAGTTGAGGAATACAATGAGCATCTAGAATTAGTGCTAAAATGAAAAAAGTGCTTAATTAAGACGTACAGAGGATGCAAAAACGGGTTATCATTTGGAATGGCAGACATTGTTGATATACCTGTGTTGTGTTTTTGGAACTTTTCTATTTCACATTTCTATTGTTCTGCTATTTTCAATAAACTCTCCACTGCTTTGAGTGACGGGGGGAGAGGGGGTGTTCAGGTTTTTGAATACTATATATATTCTGCTATTACTTTGATACTATAATGCAGTGAGTTGATCCTGCTCACGTGAAATTCTCTAAAGTTTAAATTGTTTGTGGTTGGTGCTTAATTAAACAAGGGTGATATATAAGATAACAAATTGTTGAGAGTGAGTTTACAAGGAACTGATGCAATAAAGTTGTTCTGGCAGCATGCTAAACCATTACAACAAATGTTGACCTGCAAACGTTACCAGATTGCGTTACTGCTGGGTGTTTACCTTTTGCATTGAAAAAGAATGTACAACTGTATGAGGTATTGGTAGCAAACACATTATTGTTTGTTTTTGGGTTATCTTTCTTCTAAGGCAGTCTCTTGGGTTTGATTTGCTTCCATGGTACAGTCCTGTGGCTCTGAGGTCACTGAAGAGCCTGGTATGGGATCCACAGAACCTACTGCAAGTGTGGCAGGTGGTCCTTGAAGGAGCAGATGAGTTTGAAATGCTGTGTGCTCCTTCTGTTGTTTGCATGTGGCCTCTACTGCTTCTGTTGTAGAGGCTCGAGCTGCTTATTTCCATTCTGGATGGGTGAGTGGATTGGATTATCATGCGTTACTTCTGTCTGCTCGTGGTGTTCAAGTGATCCAGAAGGGGAAGCTCAGAGTCCATGGAGCTTTTCCCAATGCTTCTCTGCCTGCTTGAGAAATCTTTTGCCAGGGATTTCTGAGTTGGTGAAAATGTTGCATTGTTTTCATGGAGATATTCAAGGCATCCTTGAAGCTTTTCATTCTCCTTGTGGAGCAGAGTGCTTGCTCTGCAAATCTCATCAAGCATTCATATGATGTGGCCTATCAGTCAAAGCTGGTTGAATGGGATTATAGTGTTGATGCTAGGAATGTTGGCATGGGAGCGCATACTGACATTGGATTGCCTCTCCTGCCACTGGATCCAGAAAATTTTGCGGAAGCAGCCTGATGAACTTCTCCGGTGCCTTAAGGTATTCATTTAAACCTGGTTGTGTGTTGGATTTGAAGTCTTGGTCTTTGAACACTGTTTTCTGCAGGTGGCCTAAGGCAGTGCTGGTGTAGATTTCATGATTGATGCTGAGAGGCAGCTCACAGGATGAGGGAAATGATCCACATTTACCAGGGACTTGACAAAGATCTTGTTTGTTGACAGGTAGTATTGTGCGATGGGTGCAGGGTGGTGAAGAATCTTTGTTTTCTGGCTGTTTAGTGTAAGACCCACTCTTTTACGTGCTTTGGTGAAGAAATCAACGATAATTTGGAGTTTGCTCTCCAAGTATGCACATGCACAAACATTGAATACTGTAATTTTTTACCATAATTTATCCTCTGTTCAAGTTTTAGCACTGTATCTACTTAAAATATTCAGTTAACTGTTTCATCAGAGCAGCATCTACTCACAGACATACCTCAAATTTCATAAAGAACATTTTCACCCCACAAATGATGTTCTTAAATTACTAACAATGATGAATGATTTAAATCTGCAGAGGAAGAAGGTTCAAAATGTTAGGTAGAATCAATTGTACCATTATGTACTGTTTTATTATTCAAAGAGTGTATAGATGTTTTCCTCATCTTGTGGTCAGAGAAAAAAAAAGTACATTCTTGTTACTTCTATCCATTTCGCACTCCTCTTCTTAGGCAGTTCCTCTGGGTTGAGGATGACATGGTTTCACTAAGGGTTCTGAGGTAGCTGAATAGTCCTATGTGCAGTCTGCTGTCTTTACCACAGGTGGTGCCTGACCGATTGGATAGGTGGATTGTTTGGGATGCTTTTTCTGTTTGCTCAAGGCCTCTGTGTGCTCCCATCATAGAAACTTGGCTCATAGCGTCTTCCCAAATGCCACTGCTCTATTCTGAGCAGTCATGGGCTAGGGATTTCGTGAGTTTGTGATGATGATACAGTTTCTTCAAAGAAACTTTGAGAATGTCCTTGAAGTGTTTTCTCTGAACTCCTGGAGATCTTTTGTCTTGGCAGAGCTTGTAGAATAGTGCTTCATTTGGGGATCTGGTGTCAATATGGCCCACTGATTGAGCTTGAACAGAGCCTGAGTGCTGAAGATGTTGGCCTGAGAGAGGATACGGATATTGTTTTGTCCATCCTTTAAAAGGTTTAGAGACTTTGGTGGACTTAGCATTGATGGTACTTCTCCAATGCTTTGAGATGTCTTCTATAGCAGGCAGTGATCACTGCTACTTGGTAGGCCATGAGCTGATTGCCAGTTTTGAAGTCTTAGTCTTCAAGCACACTTTTTCTTAGTTGGCTGAAAACTGTGATGGTACACGAGAGATGGTGGTGAATTTTGTTATTGATACCTGTCTTTGCTAAGCGGTGACTTCCAAGATATTGAAAGTGAACCATACTTTTTTAGCATAATACCATTGATATTGATTGTCATGGGGATGGTGTTCTGTGGTGAGTATAGATTAGCAGAAGCCCAAACTCTCTTGCGCTTCAGTAAAGAAATCAACAATGACTTGGAGCTCAGCCTCCAAATGTGGATGTACACAAGCATCGTCAGAGTTCTTAAAAGTTGATGACTGAGCTTGAGGTGGTCATAGAACAGCTTCTCATTCATCCTTTAGATTAACTCCACTGCTGCCAGAAGATTTTTTGCAGTGAAGGAGATTGAGAACAGGTTGAATGAGTCAACACACTCATGCTTGACCCCAATCTGCACTGAGATTAAGTTTGTAGTGGATCTGTAGATTATAGTTTAGATGTCATGTAGAATGGCATGACTTTCTGAGGACAGCCAAATTTGCGAAGGATTCTCCATAATCTGCCTTGGCTGATGAGCTGAAGGTGTTTTTGAAGTTGAAGAATGCTGTGTACAGTGGTTGGTGCTGCTGTTATATTTCTACTGTGTTGGGATGAGTACTAATGACTGCTGGACTGACCACTTGTAATCCTATCTGGTATCTCCATCCGCCTGGTCTCCAAACAGTGATGGCAATGGAAATGCAACTGCAGGAAAGTAAGTGTCAAATGACTCAAAGACCCTACATTTAACAAAAAAGGTTCCATGCAGTCAATGCCTCACAGACAATCTGATGACACCCTATGAAAAGTCTACAACAGCAGACTACTTGGTCCACCGTAATTAGCAACTATGAAGAGACTCTTGGCTTTTCTAACAGAAAACAGCAAGGTTGGCTTGAAGTTTTTTATCGCACCTGTGCATACATATACTTGTGCACATGACAATAAATTTGGGGCAGACAGGAGATTCTGTTGACATGAAAGAGACTCCCGGATGGTATTTTGCCTCCCAGGTGCCAGGGTCAGGGATGTCTCAGATCGGGTCCACAACATTCTGAAAGGGGTGGGGGGGGGTGGTGAACAGCCAGAAATTGTGGTACAAATTGGTACTAATGACATAGGTAGGAAAAGAGATGAGGTCCTGAAGGGGGAATATAGGGAGCTAGGTAGGAAGCTGAAAAGCAGGACCTCAAGGGTAGTAATCTCTGGATTGCTGCCTGTGCCACACGCCAGTGAGGGTAAGAATAGGTTGATTTGGCAGATGAATGCGTGGCTGAGGAGTTGGTGCAGGGGGTAGGGCTTCAGATTTGTTGATCATTGGGATCTCTTCTGGGGAAGGTACAACCTGTACAAAAGGGACGGCTTACACCTGAACTGGAGGGGGACCAATATTCTTGCGGGCAGGTTTGCTGGAATTGTTGGGGAGGGTTTAAACTAGTTTGGCAGGGGGATGGGAACCCAAGTGCTAGGTCAGAGGTTGGTGCATTTAGTGTACAAGTAGATGCAGAGTGTAGAAAGACTGTGAGGAAGGATAGGCAGTTGAAAGGCAAAATTGCAGTCAGTTGGATGGGCTGAAGTGTGTCTACTTTAATGCGAGAAGCATCAGGAACAAGGGTGATTAACTTGGAACATGGGTACATACATGGAACTACAATGTCGTGGCCATTATAGAGACTTAGCAGTTTCAAGGGCAGGAATGGCTGCTGGATATTCAGGGGTTAAGCTGCTTCAACAGGGGCAGAGGTAAAAGAGGTGGGGGGGGGTGGCTTTGCTGATAAGGGACAGTGTCACAGTTGTAGAAAGGCAGGACATCCTGGAGGGATCATCTACTGAGTCAGTGTGGGTGGAAGTCAGAAACAGAAAGGGAGTATTCTACAGACCCCCCAATAGCAGCAGAGATGCTGAGGAGCAGATCGGGAGGCAGATTTTGGAGAGGTACAAAACTAACAGGGTTGTTGTCATGAGTGATTTCAACTTCCCTAATATTGATTGGCACCTCCATAGTGTAAAGGGGATAGATGGGGCGGAGTTTGTTAGGTGTGTCCAGGAAGGATTCCTGACACAGTATGTGGACAGGTCGACTAGAGGAGAGGCTACTCTGGACCTGGTGCTAGGCAATGAGCCTGATCAGACTTCAGATCTCTCGGTGGGAGAGAATTTTGGAGATAGTGACCATAACTCCTTGACCTTTACCATAGTCTTGGAGAGGGATAGGAGCAGACAATAGGGGAAAGTACTTAATTGGGGGAGGGGGAATTATAATGCTATTAGGTAGGAACGGGAATGTAAATTGGGAACAGATGTTCTTGGGGGAGTGCACAGCAGAAATGTGGAGGTTGTTTTGGGAATACTTATGTGGGGTTCTGGATAGGTTTGTCCCAATGAGGTAGGGTAAGGATGGTAGAGTGAAGGAACCATGTTTGATGAGATGTAGAATACTTTGTCAAGAGGAAGAGAGAAGCTTACCTAAGGTTTAGAAAACATGGATCAGACAGGGCTCTGGAGAGTTACAAGGTAGCCAGGAGGGAGTTTAAGAATGGACAGGAGAGCTAGAAGGGGGCAGGAGAAGGCCTTGGAGAGTAGGATTAAGGAGAATCCCAAGGCGTTCTACATGTATATGAAGAATAGGATGATGACTCAAGAGATAGGACCGATCAGGGATAAAAGAGGAAACATGTTCAGAAGAGGTAGGGGAGGTCCTCAATGAATACTTTGCTTCAGTATTCATCAGTGAGAGAAACCTTGACATTTGTGAGGATGGCATACGATAGGCTGATCCACTAGGCATGTCAACGTGAGGAAAGAGGATGTGCTGGAAATTTTGAAAAAATATTAGGATGGGGCTGGATGGGATATATCCAAGGTTATTAGGGGAAGCGAGGGAAGAGATTGCTGCACCTTTGGCGACAATCTTTACGTCCTCACTGGCCATAGGAGTAGTGCCAGATGATTGGAGGGTGGCAAATGTTGTTCCTTTGTTTAAGAAAGCGAGTAGGGAAAACCCTGGGAACTACAGAACAGTGAGTCTTACTTCAGTGGTGGTCAAATTACTGGAGAAGATTCTTAGAGACAAGATTTATGGGCATTTGGAGAAGCATGGGCTGATTAGGGACAGTCAGCATGGCTTTGTGAGGGGCAGGTTGTACTTCACGAGCCTGATTGAATTCTTTGAGGATGTGACAAAGCACATTGATGAAGGTCGAGCAGTGGATGTGGCGTACGTGGATTTCAGTAAGGCATTTGATAAGGTTCCTCATGGAAGGCTCATTCAGAAAGTCAGGAGGCATGGGATCCAGGGAAACTTGGCCATGCGGATTCAGAATTGGCTCACCCATAGAAGACAGAGGGTGGTGGTAGATGGACCGTATTCTGACGAGATTGGTGACCAGTGGTGTTGCGCAGGGATCTGTTCTGGGACCCCTTATCTTTGTGATTTTTATAAATGACTTGGATGAGGATGTGGAAGGGTGGGTTAGTAAGTTTGCTGATGATACAAAGGTTGGTGGTGTTATGGATGGTGTAGAGGTTGCTGTAGATTATAACAGGATATTGCTAGAATGCAGACCTGGGCTGAGAAGTGGCAGATGGAGTTCAACCCAGATAAGTGTGAAGTGATGTACTTTGGGAGATTGAATTTGAAGGCAGAATACAAGGTTAATGGCAGGACTCTTAGCAGTCTGGAGGAACAGAGGGATCTTGGGGTCCACTTTCATAGATCCCTCAAGGTTGCTGTGTAGGCCGATAGGGTTCTTAAGAA
This sequence comes from Pristis pectinata, assembly GCF_009764475.1. Classification (NCBI taxonomy): domain Eukaryota; kingdom Metazoa; phylum Chordata; class Chondrichthyes; order Rhinopristiformes; family Pristidae; genus Pristis; species Pristis pectinata. The sequence continues at coordinate 16,598,735 of NC_067436.1, read as the reverse complement.
AGCATATGGTGTGTTGGCCTTCATTAGTTGGAGTATTGAGTTAAAGAGCCACGAGGTAATGTTGCAGTTCTATAGAACTCTGGTTAGACCACACTTGGAGTATTGTGTTTAGTTCTGGTCGCCTCATTATAGGAAGGATGTGGAACCTTTAGAGAGGATGCAGAGGAGATTTACTAGGATGCTGCCTGGATTGGAGAGCATGTCCTATGAGGATAGGTTGAACAAGCTAGGGCTTTTCTCTTTGGAGAGGAGGAGGATGAGAGGTAACTTGGTGGAGGTGTACAAGATGATAAGAGGCATAGATCTAGTGGACAGTCAGAGACTTTTTCCTAGGGCGACAATGGCTCACACGAGGGGATATAATTTTAAGGTGATTGGAGGAAAGTATAAGGGGGATGCCAGGAGTAAGTTTTTTTTCCACACAGAGTGGTGGGTGCCTGGAACGCACTGCCGGCAGAGGTTGTGGGGGCAGATACATTAGGGACATTTAAGAGACTTAGATAGACAGATGAATGATGGAGAAATGGGGGGCTGTGTGGGAGGGAAGGGTTAGATAGATCTTAGAGCAGGATAAAATGTCGGCACAACATTGTGGGCCGAAGGGCCTGTACTGTGCTGTTATGTTCTTCCACCAGGTGGCATAATGGTTAGACAGGAATACTGCAGTGGGGAAACCTTGCAGTAAAATTCATTCCAGGATACTTCTGTGTTCAATAAATTGTAATCCTCTCTTCCCCTCACCCACCCACTAGCATCCCTCATCAGCTGATTGCAATTCTGTTGATATATTTTCTCATGAATGGCAAATTTTATTGTGGTTTTTTCATGCAAACGACAATGAAACATAATCTATAGTTTTACAAACATTTTTTGTAAATTAAACAAAATTGCATAATTTCTGCATTAAAGCTTATGCAAGGCTTCAGTAGTAAAGGTTGTGAGCTTGAGAAATTAATTTGCACTTTGTTCTAAATGTTAGTATATTTATCAAAGCAACCATGAATAGTTCACTAGAAATTTGAATATTTCCTAACACTGCAACCTCTCCGTGGCTTTTTATGTCTCTCCTCACCATTACTCACCCTCTTTGCTATATTTCGCAGCTCCTCTCCATCCCCCCTCCAAATCTCCTTCATCTACCCGCAATTCAACTTGCCCTCTCACCCCCACTTCCACTTTCCCTCAACTGTGTGCAGTGCAATCTCTCTTTTCACCATCACACACACTGACTCTCACTCCCCCCCCGTCTCTCACTCTCCCCCCCGTCTCTCACTCTCCCCCCCGTCTCTCACTCTCCCCCCCGTCTCTCACTCTCCCCCCCCGTCTCTCACTCTCCCCCCCCGTCTCTCACTCTCCCCCCCGTCTCTCACTCTCCCCCCCGTCTCTCACTCTCCCCCCCGTCTCTCACTCTCCCCCCGTCTCTCACTCTCCCCCCCGTCTCTCACTCTCCCCCCCGTCTCTCACTCTCCCCCCGTCTCTCACTCTCCCCCCGTCTCTCACTCTCCCCCCCGTCTCTCACTCTCCCCCCCCGTCTCTCACTCTCCCCCCCCGTCTCTCACTCTCCCCCCCCGTCTCTCACTCTCCCCCCCCGTCTCTCACTCTCCCCCCCCGTCTCTCACTCTCCCCCCCCGTCTCTCACTCTCCCCCCCCGTCTCTCACTCTCCCCCCCCGTCTCTCACTCTCCCCCCCCGTCTCTCACTCTCCCCCCCCGTCTCTCACTCTCCCCCCCCGTCTCTCACTCTCCCCCCCCGTCTCTCACTCTCCCCCCCCGTCTCTCACTCTCCCCCCCCGTCTCTCCCTCTCCCCCCCCGTCTCTCACTCTCCCCCCCCGTCTCTCACTCTCCCCCCCCGTCTCTCACTCTCCCCCCCCGTCTCTCACTCTCCCCCCCGTCTCTCACTCTCCCCCCCGTCTCTCACTCTCCCCCCCGTCTCTCACTCTCCCCCCCGTCTCTCACTCTCCCCCCCCGTCTCTCACTCTCCCCCCCCGTCTCTCACTCTCCCCCCCCGTCTCTCACTCTCCCCCCCCGTCTCTCACTCTCCCCCCCCGTCTCTCACTCTCCCCCCCCGTCTCTCACTCTCCCCCCCCGTCTCTCACTCTCCCCCCCCGTCTCTCACTCTCCCCCCCCGTCTCTCACTCTCCCCCCCCGTCTCTCACTCTCCCCCCCCGTCTCTCACTCTCCCCCCCCCGTCTCTCACTCTCCCCCCGTCTCTCACTCTCCCCCCGTCTCTCACTCTCCCCCCCGTCTCTCACTCTCCCCCCCGTCTCTCACTCTCCCCCCCGTCTCTCACTCTCCCCCCCCGTCTCTCACTCTCCCCCCCCGTCTCTCACTCTCCCCCCCCGTCTCTCACTCTCCCCCCCCGTCTCTCACTCTCCCCCCCTCCCCGTCTCTCACTCTCCCCCCCTCCCCGTCTCTCACTCTCCCCCCGTCTCTCACTCTCCCCCCCTCCCCGTCTCTCACTCTCCCCCCCGTCTCTCACTCTCCCCCCCGTCTCTCACTCTCCCCCCCTCCCCGTCTCTCACTCTCCCCCCCTCCCCGTCTCTCACTCTCCCCCCCCGTCTGTCACTCTCCCCCCCCGTCTGTCACTCTCCCCCCCGTCTGTCACTCTCCCCCCCCCGTCTCTCACTCTCCCCCCCCCGTCTCTCACTCTCCCCCCCTCCCCGTCTCTCACTCCCCCCCTCCCCGTCTCTCACTCTCCCCCCCTCCCTGTCTCTCACTTATTCACATGCCAGCAGACACTGATGCCCTCTGGTGCTCCCAACAACTGCTTATTGTTTACTAATGAACTCAGAGAGGGAGAGAGAAAGTGTGTCTGTTGGCATGTGTATTCTCGCGTATTGACAGGCATTTCAGTTGTGGAAGGCATCACAATCGACCTCAATTTATGAAGAATTTTTTCATGAACGATTCTTAAGAAATAGGAAGCTCTGAAATTAAATGTCAGCTTCTTGCAGTCTCTGACCTTTTGCATTAATTTTATCTATTTACTGTAAAAATTGATGTTTTGTTTGAAATTATTGTAGCCATATCTTGTCGGCTGTGCAGCTGTTTTTGGCATTCATTCAATGGATCTGGGAACACATGGAGTAAGCTGTAATTGCTGGATCCCATCCTTATAACAACAATAACTAGCGTTCATAAATACTTTGGCAGCAAATTTTTAGATATCCTGAGGTCGTGTAATGCACTATAGAAGTGCAAATCTTTCCCATTTGTAGTTTATATTGTGTCTGAAGTTGCCACAAATTGATTGACATTAATAGATTTGTGATATAAAGGTCTAACTAAATTTCTTTTGAAACAAAATGTAAGCATGTTTTTAATTGGAATAAAATGGCGCTTGAACAAGATAGCTTTTGAAGAAGTAACAGTATCTGTAATGTTATTTGTAAGGTAAAAACTTTCAGTGAAAGAACTGCTTTAACTTTTGTTTTATAGGCGTTACCTATCATTCAGAGCACCTAAGACACTTGCTGTTCAAAATCTGCAGTCTTCCATTACCACTTTACTACAAAGCTTAAAGTTGTTACCGCTCAAATGAACTTTCAATATATTGTAAAATACACATATTCCTGCATAAAATATCTAAGTTCTGCCCTGGCATCAGCTTCTGCCAATCAAACTCTCCTCCCTTCCCTTCTTGGGACAACTGATGGTATTTCAGCATAAAACCCTCATGAAAATTGTTACATATATCTTTTAAAGCTAAATTTAGAAGTCTTGGAATGTACAAAGGCAAGAGAAATGTACAATGTGATCCAGTGATGAAGGTTAACAAAATACAGTCTAAAATTTATTATACATGATGGTAAGGGAAGGTCTTATGGTGAGTTAACAAGCTGTGTCCTACATATTATCCCTTTAGGTTCCTGGGATGCCCTTGTGGGAGCTGGATTTTCCTTAATTGCATTGCAATTCAGTAGGTTGGGTGTGGCCTGCTTGGGCAATGCTGAACAAAGTATTCGTTGTAAATGCAATTGTAAAACTACCTGCATCAATCCAACTGGTGGAAAGAGTCCTTTTAATGGTTAGGCTGCAGAGATATTTCATTCTAGGAAAGGAAACATTTGCAATTCATAAGTATAAGCATGGTTAAATAATCTGTGCTTTTTTGCGAGGCAAGAATTGCAGTTGAAATACAGTTTTCTGATTTAAATTTAACCGCTTAATTTTACGCAAGTGTGGCAAGCATTTAAAAATTTCAAGTTTTATTCAGATAGCAATGTGAAACCTTATTGTTTAACTTTGACGATGTATACCCAAGTATTGTAGTAATATAAGACCATTAAACTGGTGTTTGTACATTTGTTTGTACATTTTTGTTCATTTGTGTACAGAAGCATCTAGGATATCACAATTGATTTCAGCACAGCTGAGGGAAGGGAAAAAATGACAATTAAATTTTTTATTTTTTTAAAACTTTTTTACAGCATGGTAACAGGCTCTTCCAGCCCAGCGAGTCCACGCCGCTCATTTTAAACCCAAATTAACCTACCCGTACGTCTTTGCAATGTGGGAGGAAACCGGAGCACCCGGAGGAAATCCACGCAGACACGGGAGAACGTACAAACCCCTTACAGACAGCGACAGGAATCGAACCCTGATCGCTGGCGCTGTAATAGCGTCGCGCTAACCGCTACGCTACCATGCCGCCCTACATACGCCCTGCGTTATGCCTGAATTACATTCAGGCTATGATTCAGTGGCCCAAGGAAAGTTGGAAAAAGTCCAGGAAATCTTGTGCACTGTATACTATTCTGTTGCCCTTAGAATTTGGTGTATATTGTCTCCATCTCCACTAGAACTCAGCATTGTCTCTGCCTTTTGAGTAAATCAGGGCTAGAAAGGAGGATTATCACTTGCAATATCTGATAATGTTGAACAAAACTCCAACTCTCCAAGTTGATGTAAACTCTTTTCTCTCACTCCTAATCCATCAACAAAGGAAAAGAATTCCCTTAACACTTCTAAATAGGATCATGCAACTGTAAATTGTAAAATGATATTACATTTTTTCCACCATGCTGTGTGTATGAAATGAGAACAACTTTACTTTGTTCCATTGTTCTACATTGTTGTGAACCAGACTAAGTAATGGCAGCGTTTAAATTCACACATCTATAAAAGTCATTGATACTTTAATTATTTTAATTCAATGCATATATTGCTCATGAAAGTGCCACTGGTATTGAGTGGGCTACCTTACGTTTAGCCTACATATTTGGGAATTGTGGAATATTGTAAAATATGATGGAGTGTAAAGAGAATAAAATGTTAATTTGAAACTGTCCCATTTAATTAGCTGCTAGCTCTGAAGTGCTCAAGCCACAATCCTTTTTATTTCAAGTCCTTTTTAATTTAAACAATTTGCTCAGATGAACTTCTTAATATTTCTGTAAATTGATGTTTTAAGGATTATTGGGAAACTAAATTTCCTCGTCAATATAAGTTAAATTCTACCCAGAGTTGTTTCTCACCCCCTCCCAGCTGCCCCCACACCCCCCCCCCAACTCTCAACCTTTTGTTTTTAAAGAGTAGATTGCCGTACAAGGATGATATGTTTCAGTGGTGGCAATATGCCTCCACTACCTTAATCATCTTTTAACATGACATTATGCACCATGATCATCAGGAGGTTCGGTCACTGATGACCTTGGCTTAGAATTTGCATTTAAGCCCTTCAGCAAGGGCTGAGTGATGTATAATGCAGGTATTTTTTTAAATTCAATAATTGCAACCTTTCCCACTTTTATGAACTGTTAGAAAAACACAAAGTGCTGCAGATACTCACCATCCGTGGAGAGAAAAGCGGTTAATGTTTTGGATTGATAATCTTTCATCTGAACTGTTGTGTTGATAGATTGACTCTGTTCCCACCACCAGCAAACCCACCATTCCTCCCCATTTTCACCCCCAGCATACTGTATCTGTTATGCTCAGCCAGCACAAATCATCCAGGGATTGATTTGTACACTTTTACAGTCCTTGTGGTGTAATTAGTACTCGTACTCTCTTTGGTAATGGTTTGTCTTTCAGTGATAGGATATTTCTTTCAATCCTTTCTGAAATGATATCCCAGCTATTCATTTAATTGATACTTTTGGTTACTCAAGATTGATTTCCTCATCAATTAAGGATTCTGATGGTCACTATCTTCCTTCAACAGGGAAGTTAAATGGGCATGAGTCCTGATGCAGGGTTTCGACCCGAAACATAGACAATTCCTTTCCTTCCACAGATGCTGCTCAACCTGCTGAGTTCCTCCAGCATATTGTTTGTTGATCTAGATTCCAGCATCTGCAATCTCTTGTGTTTCCTTAAATGGGCACATATTGAGTGAACATAGAACAGTACAGCACAAGAACAGGCTCTTTGGCCCATGATGTCTGTATCAAACATGATGCCAAATTAAACTAATCCCTTCTGCCCGCACATGATCCATATCCCTCCATTCCCTAAGTATTCATGTGCCTATTTAAAAGCCTCTTGAATGCCACTATCATAAAGCTGTCCAGACTTCTGAAAGCTGCCAAAAAACACAAACTTTCTCATTTTTTTCCACCTGTCTTCTGACCACTTGAACATATGCCTTGTTGTGGTCATAACCTTCAAGGTGCCTCAGCTCTTTCATGTCTGCTGTCTTGCAATTTCTGCTTGGCATGGGATATGCCCAGGACTATAACCAACAATGTTGTTTCGAATTACTTCTGTTTATCTCAGCAGCTGCATGTATTCTCTGTATGTAGCAAATTTCTAGATTTCTCTGTGTGGTAAAATTATATAGATGGAATGAGGAGTCCTGGACATCTCAAAGGGGAACAAAGAGTGGGATGGACTTACTAATTTTCAATGATGAAAGCACTCAATTTATTATATCATACATTTCAAAAGATTAATGAGTTATAACAGGCAATAAAAATATTTACTTTTGGTTTATCTTGCAAGGAATATACCTTTTGATTGGGTACGTTTTTATTAGTCTTGTGCTAATTTTGTTGGATGTCAACTTGGCCTAATACAACACTGCCATGAACTGCATTGGAAGAGCCAAAACAGAAGATTGCCAGCAAAAATGCCAGTAACAACAGTCCTACATTTGTCTTGCAAAAAAAAATGACTTTCAAAGATGAAGGTTTGTTGCAGTGCCGTGTTATTACATTGCTGGCTGCCTTCTGCATCAGCCCAAGGGCAACTGTAACAGCATTCTTGCAGATAAATCGCAATTCAAGTTTTTATTATACTCTTAACAGAAGTTGTAAGAGACAAACTGTGGGTGCTTACTGTCAGCAAGGGAACATTTCAGTAAGTTAACCATGCTATTATATACCTCTATAGTGAGTGAACTTGTGGGGCAACCTTTTAACCCAGGGGGTGGTCTGTAAATGGAATGAGCTGCCAGAGGAAGTGGTTGAGGCAGGTACGTTAACAACATTTAAAAGGTACTTGGACAGGTACGTGGAAAGTGGGACATGGGCCAAACACAGGCAAATGGGACTTGTTTAGATGGAAATCTTGGTCAGCATGGACCATTTGGGCCGAAGGGCCTGTTTCAGTGCTGTATGAAAACTATCAAGTATTCCGTTCACAGGGAGCTGTTGAGGTGAATAGTATAGATGCATTTAAGGAGAAGCAAGAAGTAGAATGGTGAAAGGAATAGAAGGATGTGTATGACTTGCAGATTGGCAGAGACCTCAGTGGGTGTTGTTGTGAATAGAGAAGAGTTTTACATGGTGCTTGTAAATGGGGGAAAATTACCAATATTCTGTGAAAACACACTACATAGAATTGTATGAAGTTGACAATACTAAAACAGTTTATCTGGCCCAGATGGTCTGCTGTAGTGTTTTTTTTTCTCCTTGCTAGTCTTCTCCCATTGTGCTTTGCTTAACGCTATCAGCACATCCTTCTATTCCTTTCTCCATTCTGTGTTTATCTTGCTTCTCCTTAAATGCATCCATATTATTCACCTCAACAGCTCCCTGTGAACAGAATATTTGATAGTTTTCATCCTTATTTGATTCCAGTGACGCCAAGTTGTTGCTCTACCAGGTATGTGACATTTCAAACATTACTGCCGCAAAACAGACAAGGTTATTATTAAAGAACAAATGAGTAGAATGGAAATGGGAGCCAAAAATAAGACAAAGAAAATGTATAATCACCTACAAGGCAGGTTAAAATAGAGTTACTTATGACAGTGGAGCCATTCTGATGATATACCTGCCTACTGGAATGGACTTGAAGTTCTCAAGGTGTTTGTATTAGGTGGAAGATAGGAAAGCACTTAGATTTGTACTGAATCTTTTAGGACTATCATAAATGCCTCACAAACAAAGAATTACTCTTATAACTGCATTTGCATAGGAAGAGGATCCCAAACAGCAGTAGCCAATTAATCTATCCTTGATGTGTCATTTAAGGGGAAGTGAGGACAAGGACACTGTTGAAACTCCCTGCTCTATTTTGAATTTTTAATATCATCAGAATAAGCAAATGGCTCACCAAACAATGCCGCCTTCTAACAGTGTGGCACTTCTTCATTGCTGCCCTTCAATGTCAATCTAAATTATGTGCTCAAATCCCAGGATGTGGCTTGAGTCCTCAATCTCCTAACTGAGAGGCAAGAGTGCCACCAACTGAACAAATATAGTATTTGAGCACACTACTCTCCCAGTAACCTGGCCAACATTCAGCCTCGGCCAGTAGCAGAAGAAATAGATTAATTAGTTAACAGTCATCTTGTTGAGTGGAGTGCATTTGTCTTCATAACAACAGTGACATTCTTCAAAAGAATTAATTAGCTGTAAAATTCAATGCTATATGTTATTTCTAAAAAGGAAATTTTTGTTCACCTTAAAGGAACAGTAGAATTGTTGAACACATTACTAGGCAAGCCAATGTGGGTCAACACGCACAAAATGCTGGAGGAACTCAGACAGCATCCATGGAGAGAAATAAACAGTCGACATTTCGGGTCGAGACCCTTCATCAGGACTGGAAAGGAAGAGGGCAGAAGCCAGAATAAGAAGGTGGGGGGAGGGGAGGAGTACATGCAGGCAGGTGATAGGTGAACTCACAACGTCTCAACTCAAAACGTCGACTGTTTATTTCTCTCCGTAGATGCGGCCTGATCTGCTGAGTTCCTCCAGCACTTTGTGTGTGCTGCTGCAGATTCCAGCATCTGCAGGATGTCTTGTGTCTCTGTGAAGTCATTATGGGTGTTTGGTAAAATGCTCTAAGGGATGTATATTGGGAGTAAGTGATCATTATGGGTTTTCCCAGTGGAAAAAGATGACAATAGTTTAGTCTAGAGGCATTTTCTGGTTTTTAATCTTTTTGTAATATATCTCTTTATTGTGACTCCCCACCCCTCAACTCTCAATAACCAGGAAATGCAATATGAGAATATCACTCTGTGATTTGTAAATGACAAACCAATTTATTTGTTATTTCTGGAACAATTTAATGGTGAGTACGAGTAGGATTAAGTAATGCTTTTGTGCATAATAGAAATGACTCCAGATATTAGACCAACTGATACAGTAGTTAACTAAGCAAATTCCACCAAGCAAGCAGTCATAGAGGGAAATTCTAAACAAACTAATTGGTTGTAAATCGTCCTCTTACAACACTCATAACAATTAACTGTTTGATCTGAGGTGTTTACGCACCACTCTTTAAACTGACTGAACTTCTCTCAGACCAAAAGCTATCCTAGAATTGGCCATTATTCTCTTGTTTGCCACTCCCTTAGAGCAGTAAAAGCAGATGAGCTTGATAACCATTTAATATCCTCTAAGGTTGATGGTATGTGTTGCCCGTCATAGGTATGATTTCCAATCCTAATACCAGATTGCCAGTGCTGATGGTGAAGTTTGTTTTCGGTTGTACGCCCATTTGAAATCAATACAGCTGCTTTATTTAGCGTAAAAATACTGATTCACTTTCATCAGAAGTAAGTGAGATTTGATACATCTGTTATGCGTCTTTTAGTTTTAACCATTCAATAAATAGTACATTGCACTGACTTGTCTCATTTTCTTTCATGTATTTATCAATGCCCAGGCATGCTTGCCTTTGACATCTGTAAGGAACACAACATTGCTACAGAACAGTGTGTTGGAAGTTTGTACTGGATCATGCCGGACGTTTTGGGGGAAGAAGTTCTAGATAAATAAGTTTTTAATTTTCTATAACAAACTGATCATTGAACACCAAATCTTCTTGTGATTTTAAAGGAAGGGGTGCATGTTGTGCTAGCAGATAATTCCTAACCAATACATCTGAATACTAAGATGTACTGATGCCCCTTAATACGGCAGGTTAGAGGCAGCCAGCAACTGAATGCCACTGATGACATCAAGACTTCCTCTAGCCCTGGAGTCATAGATACAGCATGGAAGCAGGCCCTTTAGCCCACCACACCCGTGACCATCAAACACCCATTTTCACTTCAGTTATATTAATACCAATTCCCATCAACTCTCCCCCAGATTCTACCACTCACCTTTACAATGGCCAGTTAACCTAACAACCGACAAGTCTTTGGGATGTGGAAGGAAACTGGAGCACTTAGAGGAAACCCACATAGTCACAGGGAGGACGTGCAAACTCCACACAGACAGCACCAGAGGTCAGGATCGAACCCAGATCTCTGGCACAATGTGGCAGCAGCTCTACTAGGTGTGCCACTGTGGCTCTAGTAGTGGTCCTCTATTTTTCAAGAGATGCCTTTTGACTGAATGAGCCTTTGGCAAATGCTCCCATTTGCCACCAGGTTTTACTTTTACTTGTGATGGGGAACATGTGCAACTCTTAAGTATGCCTGATTTGGCCGTTTTTTGAAATACATAGAGTGTGAAATGATTGTAAAGAATAATTGAAGCACTTGCGGTTGAATCGAAAGCGTTTGTCTTTCATTTTCATCCTTTGGATACACTGAATGCTGTGCCTGGACTAGTTTTTTGACAATCTCAGACTTTACAATCAAAACCATGGAGTTTGGATGGGTGGGGGAGGTGGTGTTGAGCAATAACCAAAGGAAAATCTTGTTGATCCACAGATGTTTGCTTAGTTTTATCAAGTGTGTTTATTGTCATCAAGTTTTAACACGAGATTTGTCAGATTTTATTCTTTATGATGAGCAAAGGGATTTTTAGATGCTGATTAGAAAGATTAATTAGTTGAGTACAAACCACTGGTGCAGAGCCTGCGTGCATTCAATAAAAGCTCATAAGACATTTGCTGTATATAAAAATGTAATTTAAACCATTTATAGTGCTGTTATTTTGTTGCCAATTTTTCTTCATTATTGGTTATCTGTAGAGAAGGAAGCATAACATACAAGTGTTAAGTTAACCCTATTGGAATAGTTCTGTACTGACAACTCTTGCCTTCCTTTCCTCTTTCTTCTCTCATAACTTGACCATTACCTTTTCTGTCTTCACTTTTGATTTTCTCCCTCTCTACCTATCTATCTCGCTATACACTCCTGGATCTCACTTTTTTGCTTTAGCATATGTCTGTTGAATAATAGAGAACAAACGCTCTTTTGACAGCTTTGTGTGCTTGGTGTCCTTTTATGTAGGTGTGCCATTCTGATACATATGCTAATGGTATTTGGCAACATGACAAACTTTGCCAAGATATGGCTTATTGTGATATGGCTCAGCCTGATCCTGCCCTACAGATTTTATTTCTTTCTGCCTTGACTCTATTCTTTCTCTCCTTGTCTAGTATATTACCGTTTATATCAGTGACACCTCTGGCATAATGACCGTTTCTGGTTCCCTTAACGCAAGGAAGCAGGTATCTTCTACTTCAGAGAAACCAAATGTAGATCGGGTGACCACTTTGCAGAAAACCTCCATTCTGGTTGTTGGGGCAACCCTGAGCTTCAAGTTACCTGGCACTTCAATTATCCATCCAGCTCTTAATCTAGTGTCTTTGTCTTTGGTCTCCTACACTGGCCAGTTCTGATGTAAGGTCATCTGCTTTTAACTTGGTTTTACTTGATGTCCTGGCTATTTCTCTTTTGTTTAAGATTTTGAGCAACTGCTGTGTTCTGCCTCTCACAGCTGCAACATGATCTTTTGTTTTTAATTCTCTCTCTATTTGACCTCATTCATCTATTAACTCGATGGATCTGACAACTTTGGTTGGTCATCCTATCCTATCACAGACATTCCCTTTGTTCTCTTCACCCCCAAACCCCTCTCTACAACTTAATACATACTTGGTTTCTCATTTTTCCCATTCTGATGCAGCATCATTGACTTACGGGTACGGGTACCTTGACAAAGACATATGGGTAGGTTAATTTGGGTTTAAAATGGGCGGCGTGGACTCGTTGGGCCAAAAGGGCCTGTTACCACGCTGTAAATAAAATAAAAAAAATTTGAAACATCATTAACTCTGTTTCTCTTTCCACAGCTGCTGCCTGTCCTGCTGAGTATTTCTAGTACTTTTAGTTTTTACTTTAGATTCCTAGCATCTGCAGGTTTTTTTTATAAATGTTCAGTTTCTTACTGGTAGACTCTGAGAAATTTACACCATAATGATATAAATTTACACCATACTACTAGCATAAAGTTACACTGATAAAATAGTGACAAATTTTAGGATGATGTTTTTGGCAGATTGATCCCATTTTCAGATTGCTTCCAGTACATTGCCCCGTCAGGAGGCTTGAGTTACACTGCTGGTTGCTCTTTAAGTTGTACTGCCTGATTAAACCCGTGACTTCTGCCAACAAGTGTGACAAGTACAGCAGACGTATGGGAGTGCCTTTACCTGCAGGTTCCCCTTGAAGTCATACATCTTTCTGCCTTGTCTTTTATTATCTGTTATTGTTGCTAGGTCTAAATGCTTGATCTCCCTTCCTAACAACATTGTGGAAGTATCTTCACCAGAACGACTGCAATGTTTCAGTAAAGTACTCATTAGCGCTGCCTTAAGGGCAGTTAGGGATGGTCATTGAACGTTGGCCTGGTCATCAATGCCCCCATCTTGAAATGAATAAAAAAAACCTGCTAGTGGGAGACCTTCCACAGTTAAATCCTCCAAATATTTCCAATTTCACTACCCAACAATTGAAAGTTAACAATAAGTAGCTATACAATTGTTTTTAATTATCATAGTTTTAGTAGGAATAAAATCTTTTTTTTAAATCTTAACATCCTCACAGACAATTCTATCTACCATACCAATTAATACCATAAATAGTAACTGCAAAAGTGTCAGAGATGCTATGCACTATCCTAATAAATATCATGATGAACATTGAACTGATTGTTCCCCATCTGCTGCCTGGGTCTGAGGGGGCTGGCTGTCCCCACCCAACAGCTCACTAGGACATAATTACAGTCTGTAAGTGGAAGCCAGGACAAAGGCAGTCTGTCTATGTGAGCCACTAATATGCAGCGACCTACTGAAGATTAACAGCTGTTTTCCCTTTGATTGGATTGTGTAATAGTTACTTTAGCTAATAATTGGATATGATTCCCTGGCTGTATAATTCAGGTTGAGGGTGTCATTTTTGCTGGCCTGCAGTTGAGATGTGTTATTGAAGCAGAGTCTGTAATCCCATTAAGTCAGTTGTCAGGGTGGTATTGGAGGAGGGGAATCTGAGGTTGTTTTGCAATACACTGTCATAGCCTGCCTCACTTGGGACAACAATGGTGAATTATTTGAAAGTTGGAAAGAGGGGCAACCTCATTATTACAACTTTTCTAGTTAGCAGCTGTGCTTGTTTTGATTCTTGTTCCCCTTAGCTTTTTACAGTTCAAAATGTATTAGTAACTAAATATTAAAAGTGGGCTTGAGAAAGTGCCAGCTTAATTTTTTTTAATGCTTCCTTTCTAAAGCTGGACACTGTCATATTGGCAAACTCCCTCCCTCACCCCTCCCCCGCCCTGCCCACCCCATTCTCAATCCTAATGCAGGGTTTTGACCTGAAACAGATTCACAGATTTGCTCGACCTGAGGAGTTCCTCCAGCAGATTGTTTGTTCCTCCAGATTCCAGCATCTGCAGCCTCTTCTGTCTCCACTACCAAGAAACGATGAGAGCTATGGTTCATCTTCCTTTACCTTGCGTTGGCTCAGTGAGGACTTTTTTATTTTGCCACCTACATTGGGTCTTTAGTCAGCCACAGCACAATATTAGAACCATTGTTTCAAAGTCAGTAGCCAAAGATTCAAGAACCTTCCCAGAAACTTGAGCTTGAATTCAAGGCTGACAAGCTGGTATTACATTAGCACCATGCTGTCACTTGGAGACGTTAAACTGATGCTCCATTCATCATCTAAGGGGACATAAAAGACCTTCTTACATTTTACAAGGAAAATAAGGAAACACTACCAATATCCTGACCAATATTTATCCTTCAACCAATGTGGGATCTTGCATTGCAGAAATTGGAGCTGAATTTGGTGCTTTGAAACATCCTGTATGAAGCACTGGCTAAACACAAGATCTTGAAAATATTTTTAAATTTTGACTGGGGAGAATAATTTTTTAATTCTAAAATGGACCAGATCAACAGATAAAGTTATAGTAGCTATTGTAGGTATGATTGTTCCTTGTTATCTCATTAGTTTCTGTTACTTTTTTTTACTTTCCTCTGTCCACCTACTAATATTTTCCCGTGATAAAGCTTGGAATTGAATGTTTGTTTTAGAAGTCCAGCATCAGGCATGTCAACCACATGACCTTCCCAATATAGCATACTGAATGAAATTAGGGCCTCAATGCTGGGCATATTGGCATGGGAAATGCAAGTATGTAAGTCAGTGATAACAGTGCTGACAAGAAGAGCAAAGCTGGGCTCGGACAAACTACATACGATAAAGATTTGGATAAGTTGGAATTTATGGAGGATGGAGCCAAGAAGAAATAGGTGTTTTAGAACTTGAGCATGCATTCCCAGAGCAGCCTTGCTTTTTCCACTGGCTTCAATATACTTGAGAATTGGACTACATACAGCAGCCAAGTTAAAGCACTGAAGTAATAACGTTGGTTCACTTGTCCCACCAGTGGATTTGGAGGATTTTGCAGAGTTGGCATTTGTTTTATTACTTAAGGCGCTTGCTATGTGTAGTCTAATTCTCAAATATATTGAAGACAGTGGAAAAGCAGGGCAATCTTGGGAGCACGTGGTATCCCTATTTCTTCCTGGCTTCATCCTCCATAAAGTCCATCTTATCCAAATCTTTGTCACGTGTAGCTTGCCCTAGCCAGGCTTTGCTCTCCTTGTCAGCACTGTTATTGCTGACTTGATATCACTGTTATACTTGCATTTGCTTTCCAACACTGAGTTCAAAATTCTTGTGCCTCGCAACAAAGGAGAATAGTACATTTCCAATTGCTCTGTATTTATATTGTTAATATAGTTAATAGGATGACAATATCATCTCAGGATTGGATTATAGAGGGAAGAAAGTAAACTTGTAGTGTCAAGTTTATATCATTGATACTCAATATACAATATTTCTCTACCTTTATATTTCCTCAAATTAGTTAATAAAAACACTTCTCCCCTTGAAAGCAACGTGTTTTATGTACACTGTAAATTACTATGGTACCAGTAGGTTGGTCAAAAGGATGTTACAACTTTACATAATTCAGATGCTCATGAAAGAGCAGGTCAGTTTTGAAAGGTGGAATATAGGTGGAAAAATGTAAACAGTCAAGGAGTAAATAAACCAAAGAACAATTTAAAATTATAACCTTGAGTGAAGTCCAAAATCCATTTTTAATACAATCTAAATTCAGTTACTTTACACTTTTTATGGAGACAATTTTATTTTGTTTTTAAACTGTGTAGTCTAAGCATTTCTGGTGAGGTCTATATAAGCATTTGAGGAGGAAGCTGAGTGCTGCTTTGACGTCATGTTGACTGTAATGTGGAAACTTCTAAACCAGATTAATGTTAATAAAGATCATCTCTGAACTGGAGATGGACATAGTGCCATAAACTGCACAGAGGATAGCTGTTTGGCCCATTGTGTCTGCACTGGTTAATTGATTAGTTATATTCCCCTGCTCTTTCCCCATAGTCATGTAAAATGGCCTCCCATCAATTGTTTGCATGATTCCCTTTTGAGAGAGATTCCCAAATCTACCACCACCACCTTTCAGGCAGCACTTTCCAATGTAGAGTAAATGAAAATCAAAATACTGCAGATGCTGGAAATCTGTAATAAAAACAGAAAATGCTCAAAACACCCAATAGGTTAGGCAGCGTCTGTAAGAAGATGTTGAAGTGTTAACTGTTTCTCTTTCCACAAATCTGTTGAGTGTTTTCAGCATTTTCTGTTTTCATTCAAATGTGTGCATCTGTTAAATCACCTTTCTCAAATATTATATTAGCCTTTTCAGTACTTACAGGATTTAACAGCATCCCATTAAAGACTAATTTTGTCTAAAGGTTGAAATCTTTTTCTCTATAAAATTATTTACCAACCTTTCTTTTTGTAATTGAAATTTGCTTCCGGTAAGGTATTCATCATCAGTTCAACACTCTGCACTCTCTCTCCTGGTTGGATATATTCCTAAATGCAATATGGAGACTGCTGTAAAAATAGAATTAGGTTGCAGCTGAGCATCAGGAATGAGCCGACCAGCTCAATCAAAAGTAAATTTGCTTTGTTAGCAAAGAATCTGCGTAATCATAATCCTAAATGCATCCATGTTATAAAACAAAAAATAATCAAAAATCGTTCTGTCCAGTCCAAAATAGGGTTAGTGCTTTTATTACATTTTACTGTTGCCATTTGTGGGGAATTGTACCTTGGTACCATTTTCCTTTTTTTTTGCTGCTCCCACTCTGCCAATTTCCATTAGCTGCAACCAAAAATTGTCAATGATTCCCATGGTAATACCCACCAGGAAGTAGGCCTTTGCTGTCTCCGGCTGGAAATAAATTGGCCCTTGGGAGAACTGGACAAGTGTCATCAGCTGCTTCTGCACAATATGAATGCATCTTAAAATTGCTTCAAGTGTTTGAGTGTCCAAGCATGAGAAGTCATAGGTAGAAGATTAAATGCAAGAGATAGAGTACAAAGCAGGAAAAACTACTTCATGCAGAGAATTGTGAGACCATGGAATTTAATTCTATGGTAGTTGAGTTAGAGTACCAGTTTGGATGAGATTGGATAGGTGCAAAAAAGAATAAATGTGTGAAAAGGTGGATAAGTGATTAGAACTGGATGCTTGTGAGAAAAGAAGGCTGATGACGATTTGTTGGGCTGAATGGCCTGTCTCTGTGTTTTATTTATATTGACTTCTCTGTTTCCTATACCTGCCTTGTCTCACTCCTATCATAAAGTTTGCACATATTGTCGGTCTTATATACCCAGACATGTGGCAGCTGGTGACCAGCCATCCCAAGAGAGCAAGAGCAACCAGCAGAGCAGCTGGCTGGGCAGGGCTAGATCCTGCTATTGTTGCTTTAGGATGAGTCTTGTTTTGAGGATGATAATCTGCAAGAGGCACTTTTTTTTATATATAAATGAGCTGCAAAATTGCTACCACTACCAGTGAGCTTTTAAACATTCTCCCCAGGAAGATGAAGCTGGTGGAATCTCAGCCAATTTTAAATGCAAATTAGCACTAGTATGAATGGTTATAGACAATGAAAACACTACAGGTTTCAGTGTCATCTTTTGAAAATTCTTCTGCTAGACTGAGAGAAATAAGGGCCAGAGCAAGAGTATATAGTTACCATAAGTCAGTTCTACAATTTTTATTCTTTTGACTCCAGCTTGGGTCAAGTTCCTCAGGTGTCATCAGCCCTCATTAATATTAGTTGGTCTCGCTTATTTGACAACATTAACACAGTGATATTCTCATTCCACACATAGTTGTGAATAGCAATTGCAAGTATGAAACCTGGCTGACTTTTATTCCTCTTCACGTTGAGGAGGCCACTGGAAATGGAAGAATGGTGATTAAGTTACTGAGACGATTGATCATGGAGGCAGCAGTACGAAGCCCAGCACAGCAGCAAAGGAGTTTAAATTCAAGTAATGAAATAAATATGAGCAAGATAGCTAATATTGTAATTGTAAGCAGGGAGCTACTGGATTGTCAGAAGAACTGCTGTGGTTCACTAAAGGTTTTCAGGGCAGGAAATCTGACGTCCCTACCTGTTCTAGTCCATATATGACTTGTGACTCACCACCATCAAAGGTGATGACTCTTAAACGCCCTGCTAAATGGGGAAAAAAATTGGGGATGTACAATAAATACAAGCCTTCACAGCAGCCACATCCTGTGAAGTAAACAAAAGATGTTAGTCCCCTCAATCAGATAGCTCCACACAGAGCAGGAACGAAGTGCTAAACCAGATGATATCTTTGCTCATCAGTCCAAGATCCAAAGATTTTATTTACATTCTTCTATAACGTCTCTGTTGCCTTAATTGAATGCTATGTGCGCTGTATTTGCAGGGATAAAAGTAACTTAATTCTTGTATAGATCCTGGTAATAAATTATCGTGGCTTTAAAAATCAAATTTCTGAGTATTGAGTTTCCTTAGTACCTGGTAACAGCTAAATGTTTCTTGTCTCTCATTGTACAGGAACAATGATGGAAGTTCCTAAAATTATAGCACTGAATGTTATAATGACGGAAAACAATAAATAAAGAACATAAATACTTTTCATCTTGTAAAAAAAACTTGTATGGCAAAAGGAATTTGGTATTAATTTGAGGCTGAGCCCATGTTCCTGTTTTTCAGTTTGACTGTCCACATTCAGAAACAGTAAGAAAAAAATTCGCAATAAATTTTCAGCTTACTGAGAACAGAGGCACTGTACTAGATTACAGAACATTTTGCAGTGATACAAAGGCAGAAATAGTAATCTATTGTGTCTCAAGCAACTGATGATTTTATGGCTGTTTTTAATGCACATATATGTAGTCTTCTCTTTGCACAACTTATTGTTAATTAAGTTCAATATGGCTGGTCAAGTGGTCTCATTCTCTTTTTTGAATAACTTAAGTTATGTCTATTTCCAGCAGGACTTCCAATTTTCCTGTAGATCATTGTCCATAGGAATGTGTAAGAGGAGGGTTTGTCTGAGTGATGTTGGGTGTGTGACTACTGAGAGTTTCTGACTTTTTCTTCTTCTTTTCTTACAGAATAATGCAGATCAGATTGGATTCCAGGTGGGAGGAGGTCTTACTGCCCTTGAGCAGATCCTTCATGTTGTGAGCGCCGTTTCCAGTCCTAATATTGCTCCACGGATTCCAGTCAAGTTAGTATTGTCTTCCAAAGCTATTTGATTATTTTTAAGAATGAGTAGTTCTACATTGCTTATCTTTCTCTAGATGCAAGGAAACAGGTACAGAAAGTATCTTGGGGTACAAGTCCATACCTCCCTGAAAATGGCAACACAAGTAGATAGGGTAGTAAAGAGGGTGTACGGCATACTTGCCTATATAGGTTTGGGCATTGAGTATAAAAGTTGGAAAGTCATGTTGCAGCCATATAAAACTTTGGTTAGGCCACATCTGGAGTGTCTTGTGCAGTTTTGGTCACTGCATTAGAAGAAGGATATAGAGTCTTCAGACGGGATGCAAAAGAGGTTCACCGGTATGTTGCCTGGATTAGAGAGTATTAGCTATAAGGAGAGGTTGGACAAACGTTATTGTTTTCTCTGGAGCATCAGAAGCTGAAGGGTCACCTGATAGAAATATATAAAATTATGAGAGGCACAGGGAGGGTAGATAGTCAGGGTCCTTTTCCCAGGGTGGAAATGTCAAATACTAAAGGGCATAGATTTAAGGTGAGAGGGGAAGAGTTTAAAGGAGATTTGGAAGCCTTTTTTTTTAAACACAGAGGTGCCTGGAACATGTTGCCAGGGGAAGTGGTATAAACAGATATAATAGCAATATTTAGGCGGCATTTAGACAGGTGCATGAACAGGTGTGGGATGGAGGGATATAGACCATGTTCAGGCAGATGGGATTAGTTTAAATTGACAACACAGTCGGTACAGACATCTATGGCCAAAACGACTGTTCCTGTGCTGTACTGTTCGAAGTATCTGCTGTGGATGAGACATAAACCGAGGCTTATTCTACCTTTAACAATGGACATGAAGAAGCACAACACCTTACCCTAACAAAAGTGAGGAGTTACCACATTCTCCTGAACACTGTACCTTTGTGAATCTGTTTGTTTTGAACACAGTTTGTTTACATAACAGTAACTCCATCTGAACATGTAATGTATTAAATATGAAGCACTTTGAAATGCTCTAAGCTCAATAATAATATACTATTTTAGAGACAAATGAGGAGGCTTTCATTGTTTTGGTCTTGGATTGCTTCCTGCGCTGAAAGTGAAATGTCAGTGTAATAACCCACTGCCGTTTACTGTATTATTTATATTTTCTTGCCCTAACGTTTCATTGCTCAGTTAGCTTCCCACTCCAAATTTTGACCAGGTTCCGTGAAAAATGTGTTTTTTTTTTGCTCTTTTCCCCATAGGATATGCATACATGCCATTTAATACTGCGGCTTTGAGCCATTGTCATTCAGAACTTGACATGTGAAAAGTAGCTGGAGGAAACTTGCAGTTCTGTGGTACAGTTGTAGTACTGAAATTCTATGTCACCATGAGATGAGGCTCTGGTATCATTTGTATCCAACGTGTATCAGTGTAAACTAATGTTCAACTCATTGTTTTATACCTATACCCACCCTACCCCCACACACTTGGTTACACCATCAAGTTAATATCTGTTACAATTTTCGTCCTTTTGTTCAAGACCTGGACATTCCCATGTGCAGTAATTTTGTCCAGCCCAACATTCCCACGAGATCTCTGTGCCTCACCAATTCAATCCTCTTGTGAATCCTTGATTCCCTTTGCTACCTCATTAGTGACCGTCACTACCTTCAGTTGCCTTGGCTCTGGAATTCCTCCTTAAACCCCTAAACATCACTAAGTTATTCTTCCATTGAAATCACTCCTTAAGTACTACCACTCTGACCAAGCTTTTGATAACCTCTAACCACTATTTCTTTATATGGCTTGGAATCAAATTTTCTTTACCGGTGTGCCTCTGAATCATGTTCAGTTGTTTTATTCTATTAAAAATGTTGTATAAATGCAAGTTGTTTCTATTACAGCAACATTAACATTTTAAACAGAATAAAAATTTTTCAAGTAGTTTTAAATAAAATAAAAAGTTTGGGATTTAAGTTAGTTCATAATCGTAATACTCTGCCAGATTGATGGGATTCAGGCAGACATCCACCATTCCGTAGTGAGTTCTTGACCTTGGCTGAGCCATTAAGGGCATAAATTCCCAATGGCTGCAAGGGAAGATCAGTAGACACATCGTTCCATCATGTTTAATCATTTATAACATCAGTTTGCTTCTAATCATAAACTAATCTGACTTTTATTTTTTTTATCATCTCCAAGAGATATCAGAAGAAACATCTTTATTCAATTTTGATTGGAATAATCCATGAGGCAAGGAGATGCATACTGTTGCCCTCTCTAAAACAACTAGGAGACAGTTCTGCCAAGTCCACAAATGGATTTTTCATGGCACTGACTTTGCAGTTCCATATGCCCTCATTCCATTGGGCCTATGATACAGTAGTCCCATCTGCCTTTGGAAATTATAAAAGTTAGTGTGTTTTCATAGCATTTTTCACTTTTATTTTGTACTTCAGTGTTTCCACCTTCCCTTTAGTGGCAAACTTGTTCAGGTTTCAATTTTAAAATCTTAGTTCCATGCAGGGACCACCCTCTTTACATTTAAACAGGAACTGTGCATGAACTGTATTTGGTTTGTTATTTCCCTTCTAACATAGGAATTAATGTAACAAAATTCTTGCCTACTTCCAATCTATGTCTCATTCCATCCTTTGTAGACTCCAGTCCTTAGGAGCTTTGTTCAGACAATATGGCAAACTGCATATGTGTGAGAGAAGGAGATTAGCCGACCGTGGAGCTTTGCCATTACAGCTGCACTTTGTCATCAATCGTAAAAAATTTTACTTGCAGCAAAATCTTCAACTTCACTGACTGACACACAATAGTTTATTTTATATAATTGGTAGGTACAAAATCTCCCTGAAGTTTGATTGCCTGGCAAGGTTACCTTCATACGTTGTGATTCTACACTTCAAAGGGTTTGCTGTGTTCTGTTGGTGAAAGATTGAATGAATAGATTTTTTCTGAATTTCAGAAGGCATCGAGTCAAAACCAGTTGTTTTTGCTAAGATTTTGCAGCGAGCTGTTGAACTGTTTAACCGTTTCAATACTTAACGCAAACTATAAACAAGCTAAATAAATATGCATTCATTTAATTTTCTTTCACTGCATCTGGTAATGAAGGTACAGTTATAAAAAAAAATTAAGGGTTTCCCAAGAATATGATATTGTTTGAATTGATGATGAAATAGTTGATCAGGACTCGTCCTGCATAATTCTTCATAACTATGAGGCCTCTGAACCTAGATATAAATGTTGTACAGCTCTTTGGTTTTAGAATGTGTATTTCTGTTAAGTCAACAACAGTTAGGAAGATCTCAATTTTCCCTCAGACCCTAAAAGTAGCCAGGCTAGTGTATTGCATTTTGCCAAATAATCAACTTGACTATCTGCTTATCATGGAAACTTGAACAACTATTTCCAATAAAACAACTTGTTGTATTGCAAATGCATATATCTCATTGCATCCCTCTTGATATGTGTGCAGCAGTTGTCAGGGGGAACTTTGTTACATGCAGATTATCCTTGCTGCCTAGCCTGAAGTCACTACATTCAATTGCCATGTAAATTGAATTAAAAGGTTTCAGCTTTGAGTGTGCAGAGTTAAGTGGCGTTCAGCTCCATCAAAACATTAGAATACTGGAGAAAACACCAGAAATCATTCTCAGTCTCTGTCATAATTAATATTGATTTCCCTTGAACTGACATTAATCCTGTACCTCGTGTTTATCAGAAGCAAGCACTGGTGGAGAATGAAGGGAAAGATTCTTATGGATTTTGTCAAAATTATTGATTTCTGATTAGGTTGCTTGAAATAAATAATGGGATCAAACTGTTACATTTAAAGTGACAAAGCTTATATGGAACAACACACAAAGCACTGGAGGAACTCAGTGGGTCGCGAAGCATCTGTGGAGGGAAATGGACACTTGATGTCTTGGATTGAAAAGTCAAGTGTCCATTTCCCTCCACAGATGCTGCCTGATCCGTTGAGTTCCTCCAGCGCTTTGTGTGTTGTTCCAGATTCCAGCATTTACAGTCTCTTCAGGCTTATATGCAAGTTCAGATTAGATATAAATACTAATGCGATTGTGCTTTGTTCCATCCCAGTTCATTTTCAATTTGGAACTCATCCCTGTTCGTGGCTAATTTCCCCTACCCCAACCCAATGCTGACCTAAAGTTTTGCTAAATCCTTTGGAGTATCCCGACCCTATTTAATTATGTTGATTTGCAACCTAAGTGCAGATTTTGACATTTTGGTGTCTGGCTTCATGAAACAATGAATTTTATAACATTTACAACATGTCCAAGTTTTAGTGCAAATGTATCTAGTGCTAATGATATCACAGTAGAACATAACCAGTCACCCTTCATTGACATGTGGAAGTTGAGCTAGCACAGGAATTACTGTCTGTTACATATCAAGCCATTGTGAAGTTTATTTGACCTCTCACACCAGTGCTTGGCACAATCTCATATAAATCACTTGTGTCATAATATCTGTGTTCTTGTTAAACAGGAAGATTTATGCCAAAATCCAAACTGAAACAAATACCTGTTCTATGATTTGAATTTACAGATCATAGAAGTTCCTTACTAGTGATTTTGATGAGGCTTTAAAGAGCAAAATTGTCTTTTATCCGTGACCCCAAACTTTTTATTAATATTCTTGAATCCATATGAACTGGAATAGAACTCAGTAAGTCAGGTAGCATCTTTGGATGGAGAAACAGAGTTTATGCTTCAGGTTGAAGACCCTTTATCAGAACTGGGAAAAGTGAGAAAACAGGTTAATTTTTAAGTTCCAACATCGCAGATCACAAAGCACAAGCAAGTAATCTGCTTGCACTTTTGCCGTTACATCACTTACACAGCTTGTTCTGGTAGAATTACTGAGTGAAATTTACTTCTAAATAACCTTCATAGCTTTTTTTTATTTATTCAAGTGTGTAACAAGAATTATAAATATGCAGACAGCAGTTTTTAATATTCTAATATTTAATTAATGTACAACTTTGCTAAGATGCAGCTCCATACCCACACTGGCCATCACTTTTTTTTTCAATTTTCTTCAGTTGCATTGTGCCATTGATGTTGGCTGTTTGTTTTCATAATTTGTTCACTGTGTTTCTTCAAAATTTGGTCTATATACAGTGGTCAAAACTTAAGTTTCAGTTTAAAAATTGGAATTCAGTATATTCTGGTAATATTCATCATTCAGGTAGTGAAGCTAAATGTTAGAGTGGAGGAGGTGCAGGTAGTTTTATACAGAATTTATTTCACAGAAAACCTATTCCTACTAAGCCTATCCCACCTCGCCATCTCATTTATCAGCAAAATATTCCTTTCCACCTTGTGCTTCCTCTTAACTGTTTTCCTTTGTGGTAGCAAGCACCTGGGTAACAAAGATTCTCCTGAATTCTCTGACTTTATCAGTTACTCTCTTATAGTCAAGACTCCTAGTTTTGGTCTTCTGGCAATAGAACCACTTTTTTATCTTCCCTATCAAGTCTTTTCATAGTCTGAAGATCTCTTTGATCTGTTTACAGACCTCAGCCTTTCTTTTCCTAGAGAAAAGTGCCGAACTCTTTGATAGACATAACAGTTTCCTCCGATACACCTGGACCTAAGCCTCGTATGAAGGTTTACACCATTGTCATCTGGGACAGACAGAAATGTCAATAACTTACACTTCTGGCAGTTGTGTCAAAGGTCCTTGAAATAAGTTTTCCTTCTGACTGAAATTTATGTAAATACAGGATACAAATTGTACAAAGGCTGTTTGTTCTATCAAACTGGTCCTTCCATAGAATCCTATAAACATCTAATCTTCTTTGGAAGGATTCCAGAGTTTTTATCTCCATTGTCCCGCGGCAGTGTGCTAGTCAGATTTATGACTGTGAAATGAACTGAGTAACTGATTCCTTGGATTAGATGTGAATAATCGTTTATTTTTGTTGCTATCAAAATTAATTTAACTTATTTGTGGAAGGAATAGAACATAAGAAAATAGGAGCAGTGGTCGGTAACTCAACTCCTCAGGCCTGCCCTGCCATTCAGTACAATCATGGATAACCTGCCCCAAGCCTTATCTGTGTCACTTCCTCTTAGCCCTCAATACAATTATCTTTCAAACACGTATGCACTTGCTCTTTAAATGGCCTCAATGGTTTCACCTCCACCACCCTCTAAGGGTCCAGTTCCAGAGATTTGCCACCCCCTGCAAGGAGAAGTTCCAGTCCATCTCAATTTTAAATGTAAACTCCTTAATCTTATCACTGAATCCCTTTGTTTGAGATTCTGCCACTACAGGTCCTCCCAGGGTCGCGAGTTATGGACACACTGTATGTACGTGTGAGCATTTGAGAGACCAGCGAAATGCTGCTGGGCTGATCCCCACCCTGAGCCATGGCAGTCGGGAGCTGGGAGCATTGAGCAGACTCACTTGTTCACTGACTGAGTCAATGACACCAGCTGCTGACCCCTCTTCCCTTGACTGCTCCTCTCCCATCACAGCTCTTCCTGTGATCCTCAACCACACACTATTAGCCTACAAACAGTTCTTAGGAGAAGAACCCTGTTGTAACCTGCGGACTGCCTGTAGTAAAAACATCTCGACATCTACCCTGTTGTATCTCCTAAGAATCTTGTATGTTTCAATAAGATTACCCTCTCATTCTTCTAAACTCCAAAGAATATAGCTCTAATTTCTTTAGCAGTTCGTGATAGGACAATCCTTTCATCCCAGGAATTAGCCTAGTGAATGTCTTTTGGGCTGCTTCTAATGCCAGTATATCTTTTCTTAAATAAGGAGACCTAAATTGCATGGTACTCCAGGTGTGGCCTCGTCAGACCTGTACAATTGTAATAATACTTCCCAATTTCTGAACTCCAACCCTCTTGCCATAAAGGTCAACATGCCCTATGCCTCCGTAACTGATAAAAATTTGTCTCTAGTTGGTCTTTACCTGTGTAAGATAATTCACTGAACAGAGCTGATGCATATTACCTTAAACTTCTTTAAAATTTGACGGTATTTCCAATAAACAGACAGCTTTGATCTTTGAGAAAATTAATGTGTAAGCTCAGGTGGGAAACATACAAATTATCAAAATAACTGATAGAAATATGTATTTCAGATCATGTTCATGGAAGAATCAAAACAGCTTAATCCTTTAAACTTTCGTGCACTGCCAGAAATCAAATATGTTCACTGTTGTCAAAGGTCTATGTTTCCAGGGATAGTACACCAGCTGGGGATTAAAACCATTCCTGCATGTTGCCACTACCTACCTCAGCTGGTCATTCTATAATGAGAAATAGTGATATAATTCCTTCAAACTACTGTTTTCACACATAGTCTGTATAGTATATTTCTCAAGTGTCATTTCCACCAACCAACTCCCCCCATGTCTCCACCCACCCCACAAGCCAACCACTGATCTTTTATATCAGCCCCACTATTTACGTGAAATGAGACATTTCCTTGTCTTTGGGAAATAACCAACTTCAGTACAGGTAAAGAACCTACCATAAAGCTCAAAGCTCGTAAACCTAGTTTACTGTAGGTTACCTGTTCCAACAATGCATTGGGATTTATATCGATGGTCACCAGATATGCTAATACTTTCGCTATTTGTGCTAAGGAGGGATAGAAGAATTGTTCCTTCAATACAGAATATCAGTATTCTAGGTCTAGTGTTTGGGCATCAGAAAGACTGAAATCTCAGAAAATGAGCTGTTGGTCTTAAAATGAGCTCCAGTCAACTTTTCTATTCCTATCTCCAGAAAGCAGCTGCAGATTAAGACTACTTGTTCCATCAATTGCTTGGCTGCTTTGATTTCTTTAAGTGTTGACGATCATAAAATAGAATGAGGTACTTGTTTTTGTTGCATTACTCGAGCAGAGAATTGTAAATGATGTTTGAAACATTGCTTAACTGCCTTTGTACTTCTCCAGCTACAATTGCAGCTGCTGACAACCTCCCTCATGACTCTTAATCCTAATAGATGGGGAAGTACTTCTGGAGTTTGCTTCCCCCCCCCCCCATTATATAGTATGCTAAATGTTTTAAAGTGGCTGTATTAATCAGCTTAAGTGATGTGCTGCTTAATTCCTGGAATATTGCATCAGTAGCAGCTTTTATATTGGCTTCATGCCGTGAGACTGCAGCCAGATCCTTCTGCACAGTTTTCACACACCCAGTGTAGTGCTTTACCATCATCCTTCATGTATCCAGCAAATTCATTTTGTGATCGTCACAACTTTACATGACCAGTATGTTAAACATTAATACTCCTGGAACCGCACAAAACAAATATAGAAACTATTAGGCTTTCCTTCACCCCATCTCTACAATTTCCTTTGAAATCTCTCTGCAATTCCATTTCTGGCATTTTGCGTATGCCTAGTTTCTGTTCATTGTCCATCTTTAGGCAAGCCCCAAGTTGTGAAATTCCCTCCCTAAAGCCCAGCTCCTTTTTCCTACATTAACATGTGTCTCTGATCAACCTCATGGTCACCTGTAGCGTTATCTTCTTGTGCATCTTGGAATCAAATCATCATATTCCTGTGAAGCATTTTTGCACCTTATAGGTGCTATAGTAACAGCTGTATACCTCAATGTTGGCCCAGATCTTGCTGTTAGGAGCCATGTGTTTTTAGGCATATAAAAGGCAGTAAGTCCAGGATATCATAAGTTCACTGTCAAGTGTGGAAGTCCTGGACTTGCAAACAGTTGTGCTTAGCTGTGATTTCCCAGCCTTTCCACTGGGGAATTACTTCTTGGATTCTGTACCAAGCAAGACCTGCTGCAGGATCCAAGACTGGGTCATGAGCATCATGGGGCAGTAGACTAGGGGGTGAAAGTTATTTTATTTAAATTAGTTTGATTTGGTTTAATGTTTTTAATTAGAATCATAGAGACATATATCATGGAAATAAGCTTTGGCCCATTGATTCTGCACCAACCATCAACCAACCATTTTACACTAGAATCATAGAATTGTCCACAGAAGTGGGCCCTTTTGGCCCACTTCGTACATGCCACCTGTGATGCCTATCTATGCTAATAACATTTGTCTGCATTAGGCCCATATCTCTCTGCTCCTTTCCTATCCAAGAACCTGTCCAAATGCCTTTTAACCTTAGTACTTGTATCTGCTTCTACCACCTCCTCTGGCACCTCCTGGGTGGAAAAACTTGCCCCTCAGATCCCCTTTAAATTTCTCCCCTCTCATCTTAAACCCGTGCCCTCTAGTTCTAGGTTACCCTACCCTGCCCTGCCCTACACTGCCCTGCGAAAAAGACCCTATCTATCCCATCTGTTCTCCTCAATTTTATAAGCCTCTATATGGTCTTCTCTCAGCATCCTAAGCTCCAACAAGAATAAACCCAGCTTATCTGATCTCTCGTAACTACAGCCCTCCATTCCAGGCAAAATCCTGGTAAACCTCTTCCACAGCCTCTCCAATGCCATCGCATCCTTCCTATATAGTGTGGCCATCAGAACTGTACACAGTTCTCCAAGGATACACAGGAGACTGCAGATGCTGCAAATGCAACAAAAAGAAACACTGCTGGAAGAACTCCGTGGAGACAAAGGGATGGTCAACATGATGCAGGGTATCAGCCTGAAATGTCAATGTCGGATGCTGCCTGACTTACTTATTTTTTGCTCCACGATACTCCAAATGCGGTTTAGCCAATGTTTCGTACAGCTGTAGCATGAAGTCCCAACTCTTGTATTCAACGCCTCAACCTCTGAAGGCAAGCATACCAAGTGCCTTCTTCACTACCCTATCCAACTGTGGCCCAACCTTTAGCAAGCTATAGACTTTCACACCAAGGTCCCTCAGTACATCAACACTCCTAAGGTCCCTGCCATTTACTCTATATGTCCAACCAGAATTTGACTTCCCAAAGTGCATTACTTCAAGCTTCCCTGGATTAAATTCCATCTGCCACCACTCTGCCCAACTTTCCAGCGGATCTATGTTCAGCTGTATCCTCAGACAACCTCTTCACTATGACTCAATCAATTTTTGTCTCATCTGTAAACTTGCTAATAAGACCACCTACATTCTCATCCAAGTAATTTTTATATATATATTACAAACAACCAGTCGCAAAGAACTACCCAGCCTAATAATACCTTCCAGCACTTGGTCCTTAACCCAAAAGATCACGGCTTTTCCAGTCCAGAACAAAGGACTGTGTAAGTGTTATGACAGTTTCTGCCCCTACCACTCTTTGAGGCAGTGAGTTTGAGACCCTGGGGTGACAAAGTTTTCCTCAACTATCCTCCCACCAATTACCAATTATTTCACATCTCTGCCTCTGGTTGTGACCTATCTGCTAAGCCTCTCTCTAAACCAGTCATAATTTTATACACCTTAAATCTCCCTTCATCCTCTGCTGTTCCAGGGTAAACAATTTTATCTATCCAATCATTTGCCATAGTGAAAATATTCCCATCCAGGCAACATCCTCATAAATCTCTCTTGCACCTTCTCACATGCACTCCCATTTTTCATGTAATGTTGTGACTATAACTATATGCATTATTCAAGTTGCGGGCAAAGTAGTTCTGGATATAGTTCTGACATAACCTCACTGCTCTTTCATTCAAGGCCTTAGCATCCCATGTGCCTTTTTAACTACCTAATGAATTTTTAACATTCAAGGATGTGCACATAAACTTAAAGGCCCCTTTTTCCCTTAAACACTTCTTGATATCCTTAAATTTATTGTGTATTCCTTCATTTACCTCCCCAGATGCATCACCTTGAAATTCTCTGGATTAAATTCATTTGCTACTTTTCTGCCCAGCTGATTAGCACACCTTCACTTTTGCAGTCTAAAGCTTTCCTTCTAAATTAATAAATTAGGCCTAATTTATTAATATATGCTACAAAAAGTAAGAGACCAAGGACTAAGCTGTAAAGAGCCCTCCTAGTAAAAACAAGCCAGTCTCAAAAACTCACCTACCATTACCATTTTCTTCCTGCCACTGAGCAAATTTACTTTAATATTTCCTGTCTACTTTTGCTAAATTAATTCTATATAGTAAAAATGGCCTTACTGCATTGAGAATTTATACTCTGCTAAATCTGACTGAATTGTGATCACCGCCCTCTGGAAGCACTCTGCCTCTGAAAATGTGAGAAATGAGATTTCCTTTTCTATCTTCCTTGGACTGCTTGGAAGTCTACTGCCAACAGTGTGATTCTCCCTTTTTCGTTCTTTAGTTGAATCTAGATATTCATCTAATCTACCATTCCTCTCATGGCTGTGCTTGGAGCAGATCTTCTGGCATGATGCCATCACTAATGTCAGGACTTACTTCTATATTCTGTGGACTTCCATGTTTATTCCTTTTGGTGTTGGTCCAAATCAATGGTGGGCATCTTCTGCGCTTATGCCAGCTATCCCTCTGCTGCTCCAGTGATTCCTCTTTCACAAGATCACAAGATAAGGCAGCAGAAGTAGAAAAGGGAAAAAAGAAAAAGAAATGAGAAATTGTTGTGGGGGGGAGCAAAAAAAAACACACACACTATTCTAACCCCAATTTCTGGCCTTGTCCCCATATCCCTTGATACCCCGACTATTTAGATATCTGTCTATCTCTTCCTTAAACACCTCCAATGATCTGGCCTCTACTGCTGTACGTGGCAAGGAATTCCACAAATTCACCACCCTCTGGCTAAATAAATTTCTCCTCATTTCTGTTTTAAATCTGTACCCTCTAATTCTAAGATTGTGCCCTCTGGTCCTGGACTCACCCACCAAGGGAAACAGCTCGACCACATCTACTATGTCCAGTCCTTTCAACATTTTAAATGTCTCTGAGGTCCCCTCTCATTCTTCTGTACTCCAGTGAGTACAGTTCAAGAGTCGACAAACGCTAATCATACGTAAGCCCTTTCATTCCGGGAATCATCCTCGTAAATCTCCTCTGAACCCTCTCCAACATCAGCACATCTTTCCTAAGATATGGGGCCCAAAACTGTGCACAGTATTCCAAATAAGGCCTCACTAGTGCCCCGTAGAGCCTCATCAGTGGTGCAGCATGATCTCTGCAGATTTCCCAACTCTCAGGCTGGAAAACTCTGCTCTTGAGCCTTTGCCTCGTTGAACATGGTGCAAGCATGACAGTTCCATTCGAGTACCCCATCTCCCAGAGAATAAAGGTAAATGGTTATGTTTTTATTATTTATGTAAGTTTGTTTATACTTCCACATGTCCATCTGTGCCTTCAGCTCATCTACTTTATTCACCACATTCCTTACATTTGGGGGTTTTTAATTCATTTTGGTGCATGGGTCTGCCTTTTTAGCTTATAAATGTAAGAAAAAGGACAATACTTTTAGCCCTCTTAACAATATTGTTTCACATATACCAAGTATGACTGAATGTTTCTGAATGGTATTCACAAATATACAATGGCCTTGACCATACTGACACCTCAAGAGCTTGATGAGGCTGGGCTCCCAGTGGAAGGCTACTGGGGATTGCATTGGAACAAACAGTATGGCACAGGGACAAACTGGCAATGAACTTTATGGCAATGGAAGGTCTGCCCCATTGTTTCTTTCAACAATAGTGCTACCCTCTGAAAACCCTGTAATCAGGAGTGCACCCTCTACCTTTTTATACCGGCTACCTCCCTCTTTCCAGTGCTGAAGAAGGGTCTTGGCCTGAAACATCGACTGTCCATTTCCCTCCATGATTGCTGCCTGGCCTGCTGAGTTCCTCCAGCATTTGTGTGTTGCTCCAGATTTCCAGCATCTGCAGTCTATCTTGTGTCTCCAATTACCACCCTTGCTCCTACTGAAGCCACATTTTATCAACAGCCAAAATATACTTCCACACATCCATCTGTGCCTTCAGCTCATCTACTTTATTCACCACATTGGTTACATTTGGGGGTATTGTTCCATTAAGCAGAACCAGACCCCTCCTTTGTGTATTACCAGCCTTTGCTGTCTTCCATTTCCAGCTCTGCTTTTCTATGGTCTGCTTCCCATCTCCCTGCTGAGATAGTTTAAAACCTCCCTGACAGCACTAGCAAACCTGACAATGAGGATACTTGACCCGGTCCCATTGAGGTGCAACCAGTCAGGTCTGTACAGGTCCCACTTCATTCCTATCACCACAGGAATCTAAAGACTTCCCTCCTGCACCACTTCTCCAGCTTTCTTTATATCCTGGCTGTTAGCAAACTAAATTTCCATTCTCCCCACCTGCTCTCTCCCTCATTTCTTGCTTGCTCTCTTGTGGGTATGTGTAAAGCATTTTTCTAACATTTACACAGTCCCTTGAGGTCTAGCTGTTCAGCTCTTATCTTTAATCTGTCCTGCACAGAAGGACGGTGCCTCAATTTGCCTTCCAAGCAGTAAGGTTAACACTTATGTTCTAATCTTTACTGAATTACTTTGACTACTTTTTAACCAATCCAGGGATTTTGTTTCCTTGATATTGCTTTTAAAAAGCCTATAATCTTTCAGAGAAATCCTTCAACTGCAATTATGCAAGGGGGCATGACACCTGTACCTAAAACATCGGAGAAGTTTCACAGTGAAGTGAGCCAAATGCCTGCACAACTTGGGCACAAGTGGTCTCAAATGCTGAGCCAGTGAGCACCATGACCATTTTACACCTGAAAAATGAGGTATCACATTTTAGCTTTTACCCTTTAGTTTTACTAAGGCAGTCTTTGGAAAGTCCTTATCCATCAAGCACGTGTAATAGAAATGTGAATGATAACATAGGTACTTCAGATGGGTGCTAAAGCCAGTTAATTCATCACAACAGAATTTTTAAGGACCTTAATGGTGTTTGCTACTCAAAACTATTTAGAGACTGTATATGCTGTATGCTAAGCAAGCATACATGATACTGCTTAAACATGTTATAGGCCTGATACAGACTCTTTCTCTTCCGACTTGTTACCTTCTTAGTGTTGACAGTGATGCCTCAGTCTGGTCCAGGAACCAAGGAATATTTTCAGAGTGGGGTTGGCTGATATTTGCTTAGTGAAGTCCTGTCATTACATTGCTGTCCCTTTCAGAATGGGGTGAAATTACTTAGTTGCACTTGTTAACCCATTGCAGACTCACTGTGGGAGTCCGTCTGCACTCTCTGATGAGGTTAAGCTGTGCAAACAGGGTGAGGAGATTACACGGTTTATTATCCACATCTCTTGTCTAAAATCCCAGAAGTATGGTGGAGCTCAGAAGAATAATCCTGCCTCTTTGCTTTAGAAGGATAAATCCTTATTACACAAGATTTACAATACACTTGCTCATTTGCGCACTATTGTCAGCCACCAAGGTGAACAAGAAACAGAAACAGCAAGAGATTGTTCATTACCACATAGCATTTAAGTTCACTGTGTATAATTTGTAATTACAACATTACCTAATGCATAGGAAGTTTGTAACACATAATAGGACTGATTCTGATGAAATACTACTTGATTATGTAGAATGAACAGTGAATACCTGTTCTGTGTAATTTTATACTGGCATTAACACTAATTTAGGTTTCTGCGCCAGAACATCTATTTGATCCAGAGGACAGGTTGATGATCTTGGCACTCAATAATACTTGTGTTCAGAAACCATAATACAGATGCCAGCCTCTTTGTACCTAGAGTTGACCAGTAGAAGTTATGTGAGTGACCTGATAATGATTGCTACCTGCAAGAAAAAAATCCATGCCTCATTTAACTGCTGATAAACCTGAGAATGAGCTCTGTGCCTTGTCATAAAGTCTGGATGTCAGTTTACCAAATGTCTTGCTTATTTGCATCATTTAAAATACTCTGCTAATTAAACAGGTTATCTAGTTATCCTTGGATTGATGGTCCTGAGTTAGGTGGATAATTCTGAGTTTCTTACTTTACAACTTTGCTTGCACTTCAGAGCAAAAAAATACTCATTGCCTATGAAAGTTTTTGGGACATCCTGAGGATGTCATAGATGCAATACAATTGCAATGTGTTTCTCTTGTGTTGAATTCTTAAGGAAATAATGGGTTTCTGCAAAAATCAGGGAAATGATCAACCTTAGCTCAGCAGTGAAGATATCCTCATTGTAACAAGGATTCCACATATATAATGCTATGGCTAAATGTTTCCAAATTCTTCTTGCTATTAATTGCATTAGGTTGCCAAATAATAAATGTAAACATTGGCTCTATTATCAGAAAAGCTCCCTTTGTCTAGTGCCATGTATTCTTTGACATCCCCTAGAACAGACCAAAGTACATTGCCTTTACCTAATCAAAAATCACATGCCCTTTTTTTTCTATTGCCACTTGGATTAGTGTACTGTTATCGCAAATAAGTTCAAATAGCATACTTGAAAGCCCACCTTTCTTCAGAGTAACAGGTAGTATTGTTATGAAAATGGATCAGTCCATCATAGTTACAATAATGGTGTGTAACATGTTCCAAAAATGAGATCAGTGTTCTGTTAGACCAGAACAACTTCAAAAGGAAATGTTGAACAAACAATATTTTTAAATAACTTATCATATTGAAGCTTCTTCATATGGGGTCACACATCTTATTTCTTTTTGAAATGAAATGCCAAGAGAATGCCATGTTAGATCTAGTTTTAGGAAATGAACTGGGACAGGTGAAGGATCTATTGGTGGGTGAGCATTTGGGGGACAGTGACCATTGCTCCATAACCTTTAAAATTGTCATGGACAGGGACAGGTGCAGAGAGGACAAGAGGTTTTTCAATTGGGGAAGGGCTAACTACGAGGCTATAAGGGGAGAACTTGGGAGTATAAATTGGGATGTCCTTTCTGAAGGAAAATGTACCATGGAGATGTGGTTGATGTTCAGGGATCTTATGCAGGATGTTAGGGATAAATATGTCCCGGTGAGGCAGAGAAGGAATGGCAGGGTGAAGGAACCGTGGGTGACGAGAGAGGTGGAACGACTTGTTAGGGAGAAGAAGGTAGCATACGTGAGGTATAAGCAGCAAGGTTCAGACAGGGCCCATGAGGAACATAGGATAGCAAGGAAGGAACTTAAGAAAGGTCTGAGGAGAGCTAGAAGGGAACATGAAAAGGCTTTGGCTAGTAGGGTTAAGGAAAATCCCAAGGCCTTTTTCAAGTACGTGAAGGGTAGGAGGATGGCTAGGGTGAAGGTAGGTCCGATTAAGGACAAAGGTGGGAAAATTTGCCTGGAGGCAGCGGAAGTGGGAGAAGTTCTCAATGAGTACTTCTCTTCGGTATTCACCAGGGAGAGGGGTCTTGATGATGCGGAAGGGAGTGCTGGTAGGGGTAATGTTCTCGAGGTTGTTGATATCAAGAGGGAGGATGTGTTGAAGTTGTTAAATAATATTAAGACAGATAAATCTCCGGGGCCTGACGGGATTTTCCCTAGGCTGCTTCGAGAGGCTAGGGAGGAGATTGCTGAACCGCTGGTAAGGATCTTTGAGTCCTCGTTGTCTACGGGAGTGGTGCCGGAGGATTGGAGGGTTGCGAATGTTGTCCCCTTGTTCAAAAAAGGTAATAGGGATAGGCCAGGGAATTATAGACCGGTGAGTCTCACATCTGTGGTGGGTAAGCTGTTAGAAAGGATTCTAAGGGATAGGATTTATGAACACCTTGAGAATCATGGACTGATTAGGGACAGCCAGCATGGCTTTGTGAAGGGAAGATCTTGCCTCACAAGCCTGATAGAGTTCTTTGAGGAGGTGACCAAGAAGATTGATGAGGGCAGTGCAGTGGATGTGGTTTACATGGATTTTAGTAAGGCATTTGATAAGGTTCCTCATGGTAGGCTTCTTCAGAAGGTCAGAGGCCAAGGGATCCAAGGAAGCTTGGCTGTGTGGATTAGGAATTGGCTTGCATGTAGAAAGCAGAGGGTTGTGGTGGAAGGAGTGCCCTCGGATTGGAAGGCAGTGACTAGTGGTGTCCCGCAGGGATCGGTTCTATTTTGTGATAATTATAGATGACTTAGATGAGGGGGTGGAGGGCTGGGTTAGTAAGTTTGCAGACGACACTAAGATAGGTGGTGTTGTGGATAGTATGGAGGGCTGTCGGAGCTTACAGAGGGATATTGATAGGATGCAGAGCTGGGCTGACAAGTGGCAGATGAAGTTCAATCCGGAGAAGTGTGAGGTGGTACACTTTGGAAGGACAAACTCCAGGGCAGAGTACTGGGTGAATGGCAAGGTACTTGGCAGTGTGGAGGAGCAGAGGGATCTGGGGGTTCATATTCACAGTTCATTGAAAGTTGCCTCACAGGTGGAAAGAGCAGTTAAGAAGGCCAATGGGATGTTGGCTTTCATAAGTCGCAGGATTGAGTTTAAGAGCCGCGAGGTGATGATGCAGCTTTACAAAACTCTAGTTAGGCCACACTTAGAGTACTGTGTTCAGTTCTGGTCGCCTCATTATAGGAAGGATGTGGAGGCATTGGACAGGGTGCAGAGGAGATTTACCAGGATGCTGCCTGGATTGGAGAGTATTGAATATGAGGAGAGGCTTAAGGTGCTAGGGCTTTATTCACTGGAAAGGAGGAGGATGAGAGGAGACATGATAGAGGTATATAAAATATTGAGAGGAATAAATAGACAGTCAGTGCCTCCTTCCCAGGGCACCAATGCTCAAGACGAGAGGTCATGGCTTTAAGGTTATGGGTGGGAGGTTCCGGGGAGATGTCAGAGGGAGGTTTTTCACCCAGAGAGTGGTTGGTGCATGGAATGCACTGCCTGGGGTGGTGGTGGAGGCAGATACATTGAACAGGTTCAAGAGCTTGTTGGATAGGCATATGGAGGAATGTGAGATAGAGGGATATGCGGGAGGAAGGGGTTAGGTAGTGTGAGGGTGGTCTGATGGACGGCACAACATGGTGGGCCGAAGGGCCTGTTTTGTGCTCTATGGTTCTATGGAAATGATCAGTTGTGTAGGCAAACATGATAGCTGATATCAATGGCATTGTTCCTCAAACTGCCAAGAGAAAAATGGGCAGATGATCTACATACAAGAGGTCTAATTGGAGAGAAGAATGTTGAGGATGGTGCATCACTAAATAGAAATCTCTGCCCAACTTAATATCAGTCAACCCCAAAGTCCATTCTAACTTGCAGGCCGTCACCGAGTAATGAATGAATTCTGTTTTTACAGACGTCCATAAGTAGATTTGTCCATAAGTCAGAAAATACACAAAAATCACTCAATGTGGTAACCATTCTACAGTATTGTTATCAATGGCATCATGATAAGATAAGATTTCTTTATTAGTCACATGTACATAAAAACACACAATGAAATGCATCTTTTGCATAGAATGTTCTGGGGACAGCCCGCAAGTGTCGCCACGCTTCCAGAGCCAACATGGCATGCCCACAACTCCTAACCCGTACGTCTTTGAAATGTGGGAGGAAACTGGAGCACCTGGAGGAAACCCACACAGTCACAGGGAGAACGTACAAACTCCTTACAGACAGCGGCCGGAATTGAACCTGGGTCGCTGGCACTGTAATAGCATTATGCTAACCGCTACACTACTGTGTCTGCCCATAAGCGCATAAGACCGATAAGAAAGAACAATTACTAAAAGTGGAGAGAGAGAAAAAGGAAACTAGGTCTGCCATTTGTGGGAACGAATGTATTCATATACATCAGACTCCTGAATTGAATAATATTATGGGAGTTTGCCCGTAACCTGGGGATGGCCTGTATTTACATTTTATATACCTTCAAGCAAGAAGAGAAAACGAAAGTAAGTTGAATTGTAAAAAGATTCCACCTTATTAGAGTATTTCAAATATAAATTTTTAATAAGTTATAACAGAAGGCCTGGTGGTTGTTACTGAAAATCAAAAGCTGCAGATGCGGAAATCTGCAATAAAACAGAAAAAGCTTAGAGATACTCAGCAGGTCAAGCAGCATCTGTGGCAAGAGAATCAATTAATGTTTCAGGTCAACAATCCTTCATCAAAAGTGAGAAAACAAGTGAGTTTTAAATTGCCGACAGGAAGAGGAGAAGAGAGAACAAAAAAAAATGTCTATATTGGGATGTAGACCAAGATTATCCAGGTGGCACCATTCTTTCAGAGCCATCTACTTAATAGATGAATGAGTACAGTCAGATGGAGGAGACAAAACAAGATAACACGCCGGAACTGAGATGCAGATCAGAGCCCCTGCTGGAAATCTGAAACAAAAAGACATTGAAAATACTCAGCAGACCAACATTTGCAGAAAGAGGAAAAAGTAAGATAATTTTACAAATGAATGACCTAACATCAGAACTGGTCATCTGGTTACTGTCTGACCTGCTGAGTGTTTCCAGCATTTTCTGTTTTTATATCAGATTTTTAGCATCTGCACTTTTTTTTATTTTCTGATACGAGCAGGAAAATTTGGTTAATCTGACATTGTTGAATTCAAATAAATCAAGAGGGCTGCAGATGGAAGATGATATGCTGGATTTGTTGGACATTGGGATTTGTTGGAATAATGTAGGAGGTGTAGACCAAAGAAAAAGAAGTCATAGTGATAATAGTTAGGTTTGTCTTCCTTACTGGGTATACTATGTATTGGGAGTGCTGTGCTCCATGGATTCACATTTCTATATTTTATTTTCTCATTGTACCACAGTGTGTATCCATTTTTTGTAAGGGATTTCTGGTTGTGTAATAACCTCTGTAGGAAAACATCCAAGCTAGAACTGTTTAAAGATCACAGTTTTATAAACTTTGTATTTGGATGTGCAATAATGTCACTACTTCATTGCACTATAATATTGCTGATGAAAATAGTGGTTATCGGCTGATGAATGTTACCCTGTGGGATTCCTAAGTTTACATGGCTTTCAATGAGATATGGTTTTCTTGTGTTGGCTTTAATTGGGTCCAGATCTAGGGCAGAAGCCAATTAATTTGATTCAGGTTTGGAACTGGGCACATGACACTGTCAAATTTGTTCAACAGTCCTCCAAACTTACAAAGTTTGCCTCTTAATGGAGCAGCCATGAGTGACATGTGTCAGTACATAGCTATTGCCAACCACCAGTGAACTCGCTTTCTCTGGCTGTGAAGTACAAGTTATAATGGAACAGAGTTTACAGATTTTTTCTAGTGGCCTTTTACAGTTGGTGAGAGACATGAAACACTGTGATCAACTGTAGGCAGGATTATTCCCTCCGGACAGAACGAGCATTCACCAATTTAAAACCATCTGGGGACATACAGAGAATGTGGAAACAAACCCTTTTAAATGATGGTGACAGCTGCAGAGTAACCCCTGAAAAAAGATCAGATTTTGTATCCAGGCAATCACTGTTGGATCTATTATATAAAACCAAAATTCTTATTATAGGAAATTAATCTATAGAAAGTTTAATTGGAGTAAAGGCAGAGAAAAAGAGAGAGAGCAAAGTGTTCTACTGTATTAGTGGTTTGATTTTGATCTTCGCAGTTCATGTTCTGACTGTGCACTTGCACAATTTGTCTTTCCGTTTCAATGAAAAATTGTGATTTTATTTCATAGCAACCCAGGGAATATGATTTATGTGGCTGTGCTGTGTATAAATCTTTCAGGTAATCCATCAACTGAACGCTGAGTACTTTATCAGTATTAAACACAAAAAAACTAATTTGGTACTGTAGTAATGTTTATGTTCTTCAAGGGGGTCGGTTGTAAGCAACCATATAATTAGCTTTAAGTATGCAAGCCACATTTCCTAAATGCTGCACTGAAGTGTGAGCTAGCTCAAGTGGAGCTTAAACTTGCAGTCTTGTGACTCCCAGGGTTAGTGATACCAGTTGAGCCAAACTACCAAGTCTAATAAAAAAAACTAATGCAATTAAAGTCACCACTATGACAAGTGTCAGATTCATGCGTTAAATTTTGTTTCAACTAGCTTGATCCAGTTCCTCAGGTCCAAAATACAAAACTCCCTATAGTATAGGAAAGGTTACATTTGTATTGAGCAACACAATAAGAATGGGTTCTGCGGTAAATAGAAAAAATCACACTTCTCTTTGAGCTTGGGGCCAAGGTGAATTGTTGGGCACAACTTGAAAGTGGACAACTGACCCTACAGTTCTTTCCACTCACATTAATTGGAGGTATTCAGTTCCACAGTACTTGAAACCCCCCCACCAGTTTCCTATTTTTTTATGAAGGAGAAAGTTAGTTTATCTGTTTCTATTTAGTCAAAACTGAAAGAATTCAAATTGAAAGTGGCTAAATATTGGAGATTAGAGTGGCATAGAATTTAGAAAAGAATCATTACTGCATGCAAGTCTTTCACTGTGTGTGACGTTCTGATCAGTGAAAGAAAAGAACTTTCACATATTTGCTGTATGAGATTGGATTTGGAGTCGATGATTTTCCAGTTGATTTCTCAAGTTAAACTTTTCTTGTTGTCATTATTTTATTTTGCCATTTTTGTACATATAAAGAACAGTTAATTGAGGGACAGAGGAGATTGATGTCTGCTTAAGCATACATTAACAAAAAGCACTTCAGCAGTATCAAATTACGTTTCCAAAAAATATGACACTTAACAGAAAATAATATTAAATATATGAGCATGGTGAAGATTTGGCATAGAGCAGTTTCCCACAAACTGCTGAAATAATTGCTTCAATCTATTTGGTTGAAGGGGGAATATTTATCAGGACGGTTGAAGAGTCCTTTGGTCTTTTAATAATATGGGATTGTCTTCATCAGTGTAGGAAAACAGCATCTCCAGAAGATACCTTCTCAGTATTTCACTAAAAGGGCGGCTTAGGTTACGAGATTGAATCTTAGCATGTAGCTTGGAATCGTAACTATCATAAGCAAAACTCCCAGCAACTGAACCAGACTAGCACAATGAAAAAGAGGGCAACAAATTTAGGGGAAAACTTAAATGTGAGAATTTGAGAAGCTCCATTGTGTTACTATTTCAGGGAGCCACTTTATTTCTTTTAATATTTTAATGAAAAATTCCAAAATATCCTGCTTAATTTACAGTGACAGTGTTGAGAATTGGGACGTATTCATGAGAAGTGAGCCTTCTCAAAATGCAAGAATACTTCAAGCTTGTCATTTAGGGCTTGTATGCAAATTGTGACAGTTGACAGCTGTTGTTACTCTAATAAGATTAAAGAAATTAGTTGTACTGATTTTAATCTGCCATTTAACACTGGAAACCACCTGGGGCCAGCTTTATCCTGTTCACGCAGCCTCTCCATGTTAGCTTTAAACTGGGTATGCAACAAGGAATGGAGCTAATGGAGTCGAACAGAAACCTAGACTCCTTCAAGTATTCTGTTTTGTTAATTGAATTATATCTTACTTTGTTTCTCCTTCAATTTTATGAAATCACTTCAGTTGTCTCTCCTGCTCTTCTGACAGTCCTAAGCCTTTTCTTGGGTCAAGCAGGCACACTGTTGGTAAACACTCTTGGAAAAATTTGTTCACAAGATAAAGCTGGCACTTACATGACTCTTTGACATCTGCCCTGCAAAGGTAGCAATGAGCCTTCAGTTGAACTACTGTTACTGACAGGAGTCATCCATGATCAAGCCATTCGCAAGAGTTTAACTGGGAATCAAGTCTATCACCTTGCACTTCGTCATGGTTCTCTCATTGCATCATGTAGGTCAACCGTGCGTAACTGGCCTGGGTTTGGTCACCGTCGGCCTTAACATCCCATATCTCATTGTTGAGAAAGGAGATAGCTGGTGTGAAACATGCGCTACCTATAAAATTTATAAATAAATTTTAATGGAAGCTTGCACTCGTACAGTGGCTTAAGCATAATGATCATCCAACTACAATTCACAGAAAGTGAGAATGCAAAAAGGAAATTGGTAATATTTGCAGATTATTGAGATGTGGACCAGGGGTCTGATGCAGTAGAAAGTGAATGTGTATATATATATGAGTCATGTGTCTTTGCACAGGTGCATTTTCCAGAGCTCCCTGCTTGAAATTGATTTCTTAAAATCTTTGCCAAGCTTAACTGTATACATAACATGGGATTATGACGTACACAGGTCTCCATCTGTTGTGTGACGTAGTTTCGATTCAACTGGCTTGATGCAGACCTGACGTATTTAACAGAGTCTTGTTAACGCAAATTCTACTTACATAAAGTCAATTCTACACCCCAATGTGAAATGCAAACTGTATACTAATACTGTCATTCTGCAGAAGTGCACATATTCAATATCTAAACATCTGATGCTGAAGTGCTGTTTTATACAGTAGGAAAGTAGAATATCATAACTAGTAAAGCATGTAATTAAGTAACCATTGCTGTAGAGGAACGAAGCCATGGCACATTTTGGCATAAATTGCAGTCACATTCATTTGAGCTTCTATGCACATTGTTTATTCATCCCTGTTGAAATATTAATTACAGTTCTTTGCAATGAAACATTTGCAATTCTCCCCTTCTTTTTGCAAGCTCTTTTCACAGAAAAGATCCAATTCAATGTAATCTGTGATAGCTATCATCCATTATATTCATTTAGTCTATTTCAATTTGTGACTATTTCAGTGCT
Organism: Pristis pectinata; assembly: GCF_009764475.1. Lineage (NCBI taxonomy): Eukaryota > Metazoa > Chordata > Chondrichthyes > Rhinopristiformes > Pristidae > Pristis > Pristis pectinata. The sequence continues at coordinate 16,555,960 of NC_067436.1, read as the reverse complement.
GTAAGTTGTACTTCTGATCTATTCACAGATTTCTATTTAATAATACAGCCTTTTGGTAGTCAATGTAATGCTAGTATAGAGATCTCCAAAAATGTAGCTTTTTCCATTTTCATTGATCGAACACCTAGAAAAGGACCGATTTACTCATTAATTGCTGGTTCTTTTGAAGACTTCCAGATTTCATGAATACAAATGAAAGGGGATTTAGTTTTGCACGGTTGTCATTATACATTAATAAGATGTTAATGAAGTTGTTTTTATATAGTGCTTCACATGTACTCAGTGTGTCTGAAAGGTACGTCTCAGCCAACTCATTATTTGAACAGAGGGTCATTCTAATTATGTGGGGAAATGCAGCAACCAACTTGCGCACAACAGAAAGAACTAAAGGAGATAAATTACCAGATAATCTTTTTTTGGTGATTGAAGAGAAATATTGGCGAGTACTCTAAGGGTTATTCCTCAACTTTGTGGAATAGTGGCATGAGTTTTTTGTTCACCTGGCAGGGTAGATGTTGCTTTAGTTTTGTCTCATCTGAAACAAGATATCTCTGACAATAAAGCACTGCCTTACTACTACTGTGAAGCATAGACTAGTTCACATGCCCAAGTTGTGGAATGGACCCACGACATTCTAAATCTGAAACAAGAAGGTTTCCACTGAACGAAACACATTTTCTCCCTTCTATGTATAAGGCATGAACTATTATTGGAATATTGTTCCTCGGTGCTCTTGACCTTTATCTTCCAAAGGGCCCAACCTCTACACCAGAGCCTAGGTAATGACTCGCCAGCTATTCAACAATAAATCACATCACAGCTGATTCTCTGCTCACGTGGATACTTTTAGCAAGGCTCTCTAGATAGTGATCAAAAACAGACATAGCAGCAAATTTATTTCTTGCACCTAATTCAGATGGTAATTCTAATTGTAGACACCTTTGTCCCACCCAGCTGTCTTGCCTGAATCAGGACATTCTGGTGAATAAAGCTGATTTGTATGGCTTAATACTATCCTGACCACCAACAGAAACTAATAATATTTGTTAATAATTTGGGATGGGCACTATTGCCTTGGTCTAAGGAGCGAAATCACATTTTGATTATAAATGTGTACCTTAATACAGACCCTATTTCAAGGGCTTGAGGACATAATCCATGCTAGTACTTAGATACATCACTGGGGGAACAATGCCTTGTTGGGGATCTCTTCTTTCAATTGAGGTATTAAATGGCACTTTTAAGTTTGGAAGAGTGGAAGTAAAAAATTTCTAAAATCCATGAAGAACAAAGAGTTCTCCAGGTACATCTGGTCAAATACTTGTACCACAGCTAATATTGAGGGTTAAGGTTACAGGAAGAAGGTGGGAGAATGAGGTTAAAGAAAATCAGCCATGATTGAGTGGTGGAGCAGACCCGATGGGCCAAATGGCCTAATTCTACTCCTATATCTTGTGGTCTAATATCACTAAAAAAAAAGGTTACCTTGTTACTGCAGATGCTAGAAATAAAAGATTTTAAAAATTACTGGAAATACTCAGCAGGCCAGGCAGTTTCTGTGGAGAGGGAAACAGATAACAAACTGATGAGAAGTCTGATCCGAATCATTAAGTGTTTCTCTCTCCACAGACGCTACCTGCCCTGCTGAGTGCTTACTGCATTTTCGGTCTTAACTTGTCTTTGCTATTTGAGGCCTTGCCATGTTCATACTGGCTGCAGTGCTTCCCTGCTTAAGTACCAATTGAACGTAAAGCTCCTTGAGATGTCTTGAGATCATGAAAAGTTCTGTTTAAAAACAAATGCAAGTCATTTTTTTTGAATTCCTTCTGTTGTTACAGTGCTGACATAGGAATTAGTTGACTCCCTTTGCAGATTAGAGTTGTGTGTGAATTTTAATTTATGCCTTTAAACATGTTCTTTTAAATTGCCAATCTAACAGTTGTCACAGAATCTGTCAAGTCATAAATAAAAGTTGAATCAACTATTGAATTTAAAATTAGGGATTTAAAATGCTCACAATTTTCAACAGGGCTATGGAAGACTGTTGTCTTATTGAATGTTTTGGTTTGCATTTAGAAAGTGTACTTTTGAGGTTTCTTGGCAGACATATAACAATGTGAGTCATGTAGAGGAGATGACTGTTGTTTTCATTGATTACCTATACTGCGTTAGCTGACCTTAGCAAGAGTAGCTATGGAGTCAAATGGCAGTTTAGACATAGGAGGGCAAGATTAGCCAGAGCTTGATGCTCTTGGTCAGTATCAAGTGACTTCAGGAATGGTTGAATTTCTCGGTGTTGTGTGAGATCAGGGTTGTTGTGATGCTGCCACCATCCAATACCCTGGCAACACCATCTCTAAGGTCATGTTTCAGGAATGACTATTTGAGCAAGGTACCAGATGGCAGTTGATGTCAGTGGACTTCATCCCAATAAAGTAATGCCTTCAGATGAAAAGATGACATTCTTGCAATGTGGAATAAAGCTGGTGATAACAAATATAAATATGTTTCAGCAAATATGAGCTCACCTAATTCTGTTTTTATCACCTTTCAGATCCCTGTGCAATGTGATTAATGCGTACTGCTTTGCCTGCAGTGGCTGCTATGACAACTGCTTCTATGTTCTGTTCAGTAACAAGATCACCTTCTTAATTGAACTGCTGATGCATCAGTTAACGGTAGGAGTCAGTACCTGCAGCTGTCTGCCATTGATGTACTTTTATGGGTGCTTGTTAAGTTGCTTAAAAGCTATATGTGTAATCCATGTAACTGGAAGCCTCTCACTGAGAGCATACCATATTCTTTCTTCAACTTGGTTACTTCTGAAAAATATCTAACTGATTTCAAGCTTCAAAATTATCAAAGTATTTGAATCTGATGTGGGGAAAATAATATGGTCATCATTATACCAGGTAAAGTAACACTTTTTGAGTTTCAATATCTTCACTTTTATACTTATGTTAAACATTTATAACATGCTACATGGCATCTTCAATGGTAAATTGCTTCATGGGTCTTCACAAGAGCAATACACAGGCACAAAAGCAGTAGCAGGAAAAGAATGAGGAAAAATTACTGAAGAAATTATTAATGTCATGAGAGAAGTTGCAGCCAGGTTGGGCATTGCAGGATGTTGTGGATTGTATGGCTGAGGGTTATAAAGATGTGAGCATGAGGATAATAATTTTAAAATTGATCTAATACCAACATTGACTTAGAGCCAGTATAGGTCAGCAGTGGTAATGGGTTTTGTATTCACATCTGTAATAAATACCCTCAGCTTGGATGAAGCAGTTGGATTTAGGCTAATTTTACCAGACATAAACGGAACCACCAGCTCCCTCAAACAGTATAAGTAATGAAAGTTTTTTTCCACTAGTTGGTGTATTGGTAGCAAGGGACATGAATTTATTGTGCCCTTGTAAGATGTGCTTAAGTGCAATGAAAGGAAGGGACTAGTTACTACACCCTTGTAATCTTCTATTTCCCATACTCCCATGACCTCCCTGACCAAGATTGCCAGTTCGACTGTTTTTGTGGTCTGCACATCTTCTTGCTAGCAATTGCATTGAAACTATTCAAGCTGATTTTTCAGGCACACTGTATATCCAGTGGGATAATTTTAATGTAACCCACTGCATGGGAAACTGACAAAATCAGTCCATGAAAACTAAAATCAAATGCTGTAAAACAGTCTGCTAATCCAGTCCTATTACTTTTCCATCAGAGATTTCACAATAAAGCAGCTTCAACAGCTTGATTCATAGATCCACATGCAGACAGTCGTAGAAATATCAGTGCATAAGGAAGTTATTCAGCCCATTTTACTTCTGACACTGCATAGTCTACTTTGCAGCTACCTACTCTCATCCCATTTTCTTGTCACTTTCCTTTGTCCTTATGTATTTTGTTCTAATTGCCTCCAAAATGTTATAATTCTAATGGCTTTTAAAGCATTTATAGTAAAACACTCAACATGAAAAACCCGCTATCTATTTTAAAATAACCGCCAATCCTTTAACCCCTTATATGGTTAGTACAGATTCGAAATTCATGTCCCTTGCTATGTCTTTCACTACTTACACAGTTTGAGGGAGCAAGTTAAGTATGGTAAAATAAGTTTTCCTCTTGTTCAATAAAATGACCATTTTGCAAAGATTTCAAAAGTAATGGACAATGTGATAACAAGAATATTAAATTATTTTTAGATTAGAAATTGTAGTTGAAGAAAAAATATTATTTACGAGCAGCAAAAGTAACTTGGTATGTGAAAAAAATCTCTAAAATAAGGTCAACAGCCATTTGCACATTTTATTATTTTCCTGTAGTCCATTTCTAGTCATAACCATTTGAATGATTTCATGTGGTCTAAAATGTTTTTCATACTTTACTCCTTTGGCCATCTGATTTGGTTTTCTGCATTGCTGTTTGCTTTCTTGCCCAATTTGCATTTCATCTGCTGCTTGTTCTGAACAGTTATGAAGGCTCCACTGGCATTGGTAATTGGTAATTTGTTTATTATTGTCTAATGTAATGAGATACAGTGAAAAACTGTTTTGCATGCCATCCATACAAATCATTCCAAAATGTAAGTACATTGAGGTAGTACAAAGGGAAAAGCAATAACAGAAAGTAGAATATAATGCTACAGTTACCACGTAGCGGTTAGCGCGACGCTATTATAGCGTCAGCGATTGGATTTCAATTCCCGTCGCTGTCTGTAAGGAGTTTGTACGTTCTCCCGTGTCTACGTGGGTTTCCTCTGGGTGCTCCGGATTCCTCCCACATTCCAAAGACGTACAGGTAGGTTAATTTGGGTTTAAAAAATGGGCAGCACGGACTCGTTGGGCCGGAAGGGCCTGTTACCATGCTGTAAATAAAATTTTAAAGAAAAGTACAGTGCAGGTAGACAAATAAGGTGCAAGGGCCATGAAGAGGTAGACTGGGAGATCAAGAGTTCATCATCTTTATCATACAAGAGATCTGTTCAAAAGACTTATAACAGCAAGGTAGAAGCTGTCCTTGAGCCTGGTGAATCAGAATCAGGTTTATTATCACTGACATATGTCGTGAAATGTGTTGTTTTGTGGCAGCAGTACAGTGCAAGCCATAGAGACATAACAATTACTATAAGTTGCAAAAATAAATAAATAGTGCAAAAGAGGAATAACGAGGTAGTGTTCATGGACTGTTCAGAAATCTGATGGCAGAGGGAAAGAAGCTGTTCCTGAAACATTGAGTGTGGGTCTTCAGGCTCCTGTACCTCCTCCCCGATGGTAGTAAAGTGAAGAGGGCATGAATCGAGTGAAGAGGGCATGAACCAGGTGGTGAGGGTCCTTAATGATGGGTGCCGCCTTCTTGAGGCACTGCCTCTTGAAGATGTCCTCAATGGTGAGGAGGATTGTGCCCATGATGGAGCTGGCTGAGTCTTCAACCCTCTGCAGCCTCTTTCGATCCTGCACATTGGAGCCTCCATACTAGGCAGTGATGCAGCCAGTCAGAATGCTCACCACTATACATCTGTAGAAATTTTCAAGATTCTTTGGTGACATACCAAATCTCCTCAAACTCCTAATGAAGTAGAGCCGCTGGTGTGCCTTCTTTATGATGGGCCTGAGATGCTGACGCCCAGGAACTTGAAGATGCTCATCCTTTCCAACGCTGACCCCTCAATGAAGACTGGTGTGTGTTCTCCTGACTTCCCCTTTCTGAAGTCCACAAACAATTCCTTGGTCTTGCTAATGTTGAGTGCGAGGTTGTTGTTGCGACACCACTCAACCAGCCGATCTATCTCACTCCTGTACACCACCTCGTTGCCATCGAAATTCTGCAACAAACAGTCGTTGTCATCGGCGAATTTATAGATGGTGTTTGAGCTGTGCCTAGCCACACAGTCATGAGAGTAGAGCAGTAGGCTAAGCACACATCCTTGAGGTGCACCTTTGTTAATTGTCAGCGAGGAAGAGATGTTACTACCGATCCACACTGACTGCGGTCTCCCGATAAGTCGAGGATCCAGTTGCAGAGAAAGGTACAGAAGCCCAGGTTTTGAAGCTTGATGATTAATACTGAGGGCATGATGGTGTTGAACGCCGAGCTGTAATCAATAAACGGCAGCCTGACATATGTTCTGCTGTTGTCTAGGTGCTCCAAAGCTGAGTGGAGAGCCAGTGAAATTGTGTCCACTCTAGACCTGTTGTGTTGGAAGGCAAATTGCAGTGGGTCCAGGTCCTTGCTCAGGCAGGAGTTAATTCTAGCCATGACCAACCTCTCAAAGCACTTCATCATAGTAGATGTGAGTGCTACTGGGCGATAGTCATTGCGACAGCTCACCCTGCTCTTCTTGGGCACCGGTATGATTGAGGTCCTTTTGAAGCAGATGGGAACCTCTAACTGCACCAGTGAGAGATTGAAGATGTCCTTGAACACTCCAGCCAGTTGGTCAGCACAGATTTCCAGTACCCTGCCAGTGGTCAGAAATGGGAGCCCTTAGTTGATTTTTTTTATTTCTGTGCCCAGTAACATTTTAAGGACAATTGTAGTAAACCTCTCCTGCTAAGGTAACTAGAAGTAGCTAACGCAGGAAACACCAGGAAATATTCCAGTGATTTTAATCCACTGGTTTATACAGTATAGTGCTACAGTAGGCATTACTGGATCTAGTTGTTGCCCTTTAAATTGTTTATTTCAGCCTTGTAAAATATCCGTGCAGAGTACTGTAACCAACTAATGATTCTATATTCCTGAGCAGTAGTTACAGATATTGATAGAAGTAACAGGAGAGATAAAATGATGCAGCCACTAAGGGGTTATCTTTGATGTAACAAACGATGTATTGTCTGGACAGACAGATTTTATGGGTGCTGATAAGCGATAGTGTGCTATACATGTTGAGTGGTCACCACATTGAAGAGGTGGTTTGTCGTTACTGGCGTAATTTTTCATTTCTGGCTATGAAAATCCCAATATTTACCCTCCTCCTAAACAGGAATGGGATTAAATATTTTTTCTATTGTACACACGGCACCCTGAGAGTTTTCCTTGGAGTACTACAGAGTATCATCTCGAGACCTCACTGTAATCTTGGAAGAGACCAGGATAAAGGAACTAAGTTCCAGAGATGACCTCAAGGCATCAGATGAGCAAGTATGCCATTGAGGATGGCTGATAAAACTGAATGGGAATCTGTGGCAAAATCTGCATTAGCTTGAGTTTTATCTTGCTCAGAAGACTATTATTGAGACACTACATCAGTGTCCAGATGCAGGTCATCGACCCGAAATGTCAGCCATCTGTCTACCTCTATAGATGCTGCCTGACACACTGAGTTTCTCCAGCAGTTTGTTTTTTGCTGCAGATTACAGCATCTGCAGTTTCTTATGTCTCCAGGCGATTATGATTGTTTGAAATGTCATCTTAACCCCAGTACATTGGTAGCTGCTGCTCATGGAATCATAATGCATCATGCTCATTGGCTCGATCTAAAGGGGAGGTTGTGTGTAATTGCTTATAACAAAGAGTAATTTTAATTTGCATGTATTTTGTTGAATAACATTTGGATATATTGGTGGCAGACTGATAAAAGGAAAGAATTAATGTCCTAAGACCTGCAAATAGAATATAGGAATAATATTTCCAATCATTTTTGAAGAACATCAAAACTTATTTAGCTTGAAGAGAAATTTAATAAAAACAGTACTTAAAAGCCGTGTAAAACTTTCAGAATTGAACTGTGGTTTCATTGAAAAATTCTGTCCAGGCATTGAATAATTAACCAGAAAAGTGGTACCAAAAGCAAACAAGCCACCAGGAATTTGATACGTGTTGAGTACATTAAATGATAACTTCAAAGGTTGTTGGCTCACATAGAAAAGAAGGAATTTCAACTTGATCTTGGATCTTCTTACTACTTTTGCCACCACCGTCATTCATTCTGGCAAAAACTGTTTCATACATTAGACTTTTAATTAAATGTATTGAAAACTACAGATCTGCCAGTACATTGGCCAAAACACTTTTCCCCCGTGAATAGACAAAAACACACACTTAATGCCTGATTACACATATGGAGACTGTCCTTCAGCAGTTCATTGAAGTGACACAACTCACATGGATGCCAAATAGCTAAACGTCAGGTACCAAACAGCAATTCTTTGCATAGAATTAAAATGAGAGTGCAGTAGAGAAACAGGCCATTCAACCCAATTAGTCCATACAGTCTTTCTACTCCATATGAGCCTGATCTACCCTACTTTATTTAATAAAACCTTATTTAATCCCATCAGTATATTCTATTCATTTCTTCATCATGTATTATTCTGCTTCCTATCCTGAAGGGTAAGTTTTTCACAGAGAGGATGTTTAATAGATGGAATGAGCTGCCAGAAGAGTTGGTGGGGGCAGATACAATTACTCCATTTAAAAGGCATTTGGACAGGTACTTGGAGGGAAAAAGCAGAGGGGGATGTGGGCCTAATGAGGGCAAATGAGATTCTATTTCGCCCCGTGATGCTTATCTACACTAATCTCAGAAACTTGCCCAGAAAACCTGGCTTAACTCAGTTTAGACACCATGTCCTGGATATGTTTTTGTTCACATTTGGCCTGTGGACAGCACAAGCCACTCATGTAGGAGCAGGGTACTTGTTTAGGAACAGGCCTTCACAATGAACATGTGTCCTGCTTCAATAGTATTTACAAAGCATGTCTATGAAGTTGGTCGTTTGGAACTGACTACCATAGAGGCCCACTTAAGTTAGTAATTTATCCCTCACTGTAACTCTTCATCCGAACCACTGATCCCTCCAACACCATAATCTGGCCACTTTCATCACCATCTTGACTATAACCCTTCTACCTTGAATCATCATGCACAGTAATATGTTGCAACAGCTGTCCCTCAGAGAAAACACATTAACCCTTTTGTTATCATCCAATTATCATGCATTTTCCACTGCTGTTAACTTTCTTGGCCACTTTCTCCACATCTGCCCTATTAACCTTGTTCATAAATTTGGAAGGCTCTTTAAAAGAAAATTTGTCTCTGCCTGCTCAATTGCTTCTCAGTTATAATCTTGTCGACTGGGAGAGAACCAAATGTTGAATATTTTCTTTCATATGTAGAATGTTAGTATGAGGGAAGAAGATCACTTTTAGGTTTTGATAATCCCAGGGAGGCCCAACTTGCACTTTAAGTTAAGGCATTTCCCTGAGATCTTTCATTCATTCATAAGATGTGGTCAATGCAGGGAAGACTGAAGATTATTGTCCATCCCTGATTGCCCTTGAGACAGTGGAGGGAGACCTTGGACCAGTCAGAAGAGATTGAATTGAGAATTCAAAAGGGTAGAACCTTATGGTTGAACAAGTAACCCACTATAGATAAATGGAGAGAACAGGAAAATAGTAAAAGCTTAACTTTAAGGTAGCATATATTGCACGTGGAGGCATAAGTCATAAATAGATCTTCAGAATAGGACAGATTATGACCTGTAGGGAATTAAAACTGAATAAAAATTTTTAATTGGAGTGTAGGAAGCTTGAAGAGAATGATGGCAATGGAAATACAGGACTATAGCAGCTTAAGTAGCATTTTGCATGACCTGTAGCAGAAACACATTGGACCTTTAGAGTAATCAAGACTCAAGTTAATAAAATGATTTCTTCTTAACTTGTTCTGTAAAAGGTGCCTGATCTGGAAAGTAAAACATTTTTATTTTTGCTATCTAATATCAGCATTGAGCACTCTTTTCAGATACAAAGAGGCACTGTCACTGTGTAATGACAGCAATGTGCAACTTAAGAAGAACGCTATAACTCTTCTGTTTCTTACGCTTACCATTTGTTTGGCTTTCCACAGTGAGATCAACAGTTTAGTACCAATGCTCACACAAATACTTAAGACAGTAAGAAACAGGCTTGCTGCATCCAAAGCTCATTTCAAGTAGGATCCTTGCAGCTAGCCAAGGAAAAATGTTTATCTCACCAGTGCCCTACCTGTTTCTCAACTTCATTTACCCAACTTTATTCCAAATGTCTTCATACCTTAATCCCAACAAAAACCCTATCAATCTCGGTCTTGGAAATGTCCATTTTCCTGGACCCCATACGTTTCTGGATAAAATAATTTTGGATTTCCACTATGCTTTATGTAGAGTAAAATGTTGATTTCAATGCTAAATGGCCAAGCTCTAATTTTAAATGATGCCCTTTTTTTTGATTGGATCACAGGAAGTAGTTTGTATGTATCATTTTAAGTATCTTTTTAAATAAATCAATGAGACCTCTGTTCAGACTGTATCAGTAAAATAAAGCTATTTTTAAATAACTTTTCGTCACAATTATATCTTTTGCACTTCTATCATTTGTGAATTGTTCACTGCGTGTTTACCAACGCTCAAATATGAACACAGTGCTGCACAGTGGGGTTTGGTTGTGCGTAACCAAAGCTGCAATTCCTCACTTTAAATTTCCATATTAAGGTAAATATTTATTTTTGTACTTACACTCTTGCTATTTGTGATTTATTTACACAGACCTTTAAATCCCTTTGCTTATTCATAGGTTAAGTATTCACTGGTTCAAGTGTTCAGCCTCTGACAGATAACAGAAAGTTCTCCATTGCTGATTCTAACCTTCCAAGCTTATGTAAGGAGTCATGGAGAAATTATATAATGGAGTGACATTTAGGCATAAAAATACAATCTGGGGAACTTCGGAATGTTATGAGTAATACATCTACGTTTTGTTTTACCTATTTTAATCCCCTTTGCTGGAGACCTCATGATGCTGGGAATTTGTCCTCGCCCCTCATAGTCTCCTTTGCCATTTTTTCCCCACATATCAAATCCACTGCTCATTCACCTGACTGTTTTCAGGTTGCACTATGCAGCCTTGTCATCTTTCATGTATGAAGGCAGATGCAATTTATTAATTTTAAAATGGGAGTCTAAATTATTTTAGTCTCTCCTGCATCTGCCTTTAATGGACCTGTAATTTCCTTATTTTTTTCACAAAAATATGAGCTGTCAACTTTAATACTTTACACTTTGTTTTTCCTGTCAAATCATCAGTACTTTCAAAAAGAGAATCTGCAGGTACTAGGACTGTTAAATTAAAACAAAATGCTGGAAAGCATTCAGAACTGGAAAGTGTTCACAACAGTTATTGACCTGAAATGTTAACTGTTTGTGTCTCCATTGATGCTGTCTGATCTCCTGATTAAACCTAGCATTTCATTTTTTATCTCTGTACTCCGGTGGTGTTTAGCATTTCTGTCCCAGCCCAATGCACTTTCACTTTGCACTGGTAAATCTTTTCTTTCAACTTGATGCTATGTTTTGATGCATTTGTAGCTCTTGGCTGCTCAACTGTGCCTTTTTGAGGATATTTACTGGCATCAGCCAAATTATTCTTTCTCACAGTCTGTATATCCTGCACAATCTATCACATATATTAAGGTAATATAAATCTTTAATGTTTCATCTCGAGATCCTTAATCCCTGAAGCCCAACTCCCAGGGACATTCCTTGGTGATTACAGTGATATCCATTTTCTTCTCTTGAGAGATTATCACAGGGAGAGTCCAATATTATCTGTTCTGTTGTAAGGGGAACCAAAAGGTAGATTATTACCTAAATGGAAAGAGATTTCAAATGAGTGAAGTACAGAGGGATCTAGGTGCTGTTGTCCATGAATCACAAAAAATTATCTGGCAGATGCAACATATTGCAGTAAAGAAGGTAAATAGCATATTGGCCTTTGTTGCAAATGGGTTGGGGTTCAGAGATATGGAAGTTTTTCTACAATTGAACAGGATGTTGGTGAGGCCATATCTGGAGTACCATGCACAGGTTTGGTCCCCTTACTCTAAGAAAGGACAGTAGCATTGGAGGCAGTCCAAAGGAGACTTATCAGGCTAATCCCTGCAGTCTCCTATCAAGAGAGGCGAAACAGGTTTGGTCTATGTTCTTTGGAGTTTAGAAGAATGACGAGTGATCTTCTTGCAACACAAGTTCCTGGGATGACAAAGTAGATGTGAAGATGTTTTTGTTAATGGGAGAGCCTTGAACCAAGGAACGTAGCTTCAAGATAAGGAACTAGTCATTTAAAACTGAAATACATAGAAATTTCTTCTCACAGAGGATAATGAATCTCTGGAATTCTCTGCCCCAGAGAGTTGTGGAGGCTGGATCATTAGAAGTTTTTAAAGTGGAGGTAGATAATTTTTTTTTAAATTGGGAAATTGAGAACTGTAGTGATCAGGCAAAGAAGAGTTGCGTAGAACAGCCTTGAACACATTGAATGGTGGGGCAGGCTTACTTGCATTTTCTTGTGTTCATTTTTATTTAATTGCCTCACCATTCAATACTAATTAATATTTTCACTTATGATAGCTGTCACATTTATAGATATTTGCAGATTTGCTTTTTAGGGAGATATTCAATTTATGAATTCTTCAAATTGCATTGTGGTTTTATGATTACAAAGGTATAAAAACAATTGTCTTCCAGAATATATAAACATATGTTCCTTTACTTGTATTACCTTTTTGAATGCATGTGGAGTGATCTTAAGGGAATTTGTATTCTTGATGTTATTTAAATCACTTTCTGAACTGCATAGTTTATCACTTAGGAAACACTGGAGTCCTGAGTAAACAGCCTTAAATTCTGTTGTCGGCCAATTTACTTCCATGCATCAACAGATCTTGGTTGCAGAAGAATAATTACTGTTATATTGTACCCAATTATGTTTTGAGTTAGGCAGTGATTATAAATAAGCAGCTATCATCACTGGCTACTAGCCTGACATTGGAATCAGCCTGGTTCAACCAGGAACAATCTGACCACTGATTCAGCAAGTTTGGTTACGGTACTAAAGCACTCCAGCATGCTGCAAATTCTGTTAAGACCTAATATCTTTGATTATATTATAATAAACATGGAAGAAACTGGGATTTTTTTTTGTGGAACTTTTTAGGTTTGTATTTGGTCATTGTGCTTTGGTCATTTTAAAGAAACCTTTTTGGGTGAAACTGAGGCAAAGCAGTTATCCATATTATTCATGCTGATTGTTGCATACAAAATTAGTCAGAGGATCCTATCCACTAATCAGCTTACCCTGAAGCCACTTCATGTTGAAAAGTTGAACAGAAAATAATTTTGATCAGGTCTATATGTTATTTTGCTTTAGGTGATTAAGAAATTAGGATTTTAGGAAAGCTGCTGCCATTATAGTTTTTACCTATACCATGGACACTGACAAAATTATTCTGAAGTATAGTGACTGCAATAAATAAGGAAATTTATTATATTGTGCTATGTTAATGGATATGCCTTCTTCCTGCATATTTTGAATTGTTAGAAGTTTGTCATGGTGTTTTTGTTTTAATTTGACTCCAATTTCTCAGTAACCAATAAGAAAAATATGATGGAAAGAAATAGACTGAGACATAATATAGTTAAAACTCCATAGGTTAATTATTTCAGTCTCATAAGTTGAAAGCAATATTAATTTCCATTTTATTGTTCTGTAGAACAACTAATTTAACTTTATTTTACATCTTTTGATAATATTTAATTTTGCTATTACTTGAGAATGAAAGAAATTTGGATCCCAGTTAAGCAATGCTGCCACTAATTCTTGTGTCAGCCTGCTATTGAAATAAAACTGTTATGAATGTTTACTGCTACCTGTCCAGGAAGTGAAGAACAACCATTCTTTTTACACACATGCATAATTTATTTTCCTTTTCCCTCTTCCTCCTTTGATAAATTTGCCAATGAGCACTGTGGACAGCTTGCTCCAAAGTGATAGCATGAGGAACGTAATCTTATTTAAAACTATCCTTTGGATTTGGGCCCTTTCTTGCTTGCCAAATTTGCAGCTGTCTTGTCTTAACAAATGAAATGCTATATTGTACCTAGACATGCAGAAATATTCAAAATGTATAATTACAATGAAAGTGACTTTTTGAGTTTCTGCAGAAAACCCAGCCCAGTGGTTAGTGTGGCGCAATGTTGCCAGCTTGCATAAATATATTAACGCACATATCCCAAGCAAACTACAAACCCAAAAATCAGACAATAATAAATCCCCAACCAAAACTGCATTTGGAAAGTTGATTATATTTGGTTAAAGTAAGTGCTTTAGGTGAAGAGGGCCAAGGAATGAGAAATGAGGAGAGATTTTTGTTTAAAAAAAAATGCTGGCCACTCGGTGGAACAAAGAGTGCTAGAAATCATGTGGAAACTGTCAGAAGTTGTATTTATTTGCAAAGGTAAAGTGTGGAAGAGATTGTAGAGTAGATGACAAAATGGTGGAAAGTGAGGGGTAGAGGTTGATAGCAGCAGCAACAATTGCATGAACATTACCCGTACAAACAAAGAAATCGACAAGCATTTTGCATTTGGTATTGGAAGAGTGGATACAGTTGGAGCGTTGCAGGAAAATTATTTGCAGAGGCAGTTAATCACAAAGAAAGGGAGTCTGTGGTTGTAATCCTGCTTGATCCAGGAGTGGTATAGAGTTGTGGATGATTAGAACAAAACTTGGAGAATTTTTTCCCAAATCTGCACCATCGAAGTAGAATTATACTGGTTCTGCTCATGTTTGTGGTTCTCAGACAAAGAATAAAGATGGGGACTACACTAGTTTGGGAAATAAGAGATTTAATGAGTGTGAGCTTTGAAGGCAATGGGGAACAGTGCTCTGTTAAGTCATTGGGCAGAGATTTTGGATACATATCTATTATCCTGTATTTTATTTTTAAGTAGACAATTAGAGAATACTTGGTGGAAAAAATGCAACACCTTCTGCTTATCAAAAGGAATGTTGTGTACTCTATTTTTGTTTCCATTTAAAAGCAAGTGATACTTCAGTGAGCATTTAAAGAGAAGCCTCACCGTAAAGCATAATACATCCCACATAATGTCTTTGTAAAAGCAATCAGCAGATGAGTTGGCTAATGGAGGTGTGAAAATCATGTTTTCATTTCACGTATATTGGTCAGTAAGTTCTTCACTTTGTGTATCTTCGAGTCACTGATTTGTTCTGCATAGTTTGGAATCCTGACATTTTTTTGTAATATTTCTCCTTTTGATTTGTACTTTTATGTACATAAGGGATAAGTACTTAACAATTCAAGTACTTCATCCTACTCTCTAGTGCGGCCTTTTAAGCTACCTTTTATTCCTCAACCCCTTTCAGCTAAAGAGTGAAACCATTAAGATGAAGCACAGATCATAAAATGTTAAAGGAGGGCTTGCAGCTGGCTTATCATCTCAAACGTAAAGGATCTGTATGCTTTTGGAACAGATGCTTCTCATTGTGTATGAAAGAGACAAGTCTCAACCTTATTAAGGTCATAAAAGAGGAATGAGGAGAAATTATGTGAAAAGGTGTCTGAGAGAAAGAATCAGCCATCTTAAGTGTAAAGTCTTGCAAGCCAATCTGGAGCATGGTGAAAACTGGCTTGACAGCCTTAATGTACGTTATGCTATCTATTGGTTATATTGCCATGGTAACAGATTGTTAAAAGGTTTACATTTGTAATTTGATCTGATTCATGATTGTGAATCCAGTGAGCCACCAATTTAAAAGACACTAGGTAACACAGGACTGATTTTTTTTAATATGTTTATTGTACAATCAGAGGGGCTTAGAAAGAAGCCCTGGTAATACCTTTAATGGTACAGAGGCTTACACAATATTTAAAAAGAA
This sequence comes from Pristis pectinata, assembly GCF_009764475.1. Taxonomy (NCBI): domain Eukaryota; kingdom Metazoa; phylum Chordata; class Chondrichthyes; order Rhinopristiformes; family Pristidae; genus Pristis; species Pristis pectinata. The sequence continues at coordinate 16,540,237 of NC_067436.1, read as the reverse complement.
ATACTAAGGGGAACATGGGAACCATAGTTAGTAGCTTCATGTACTCCTCTAAGAAGCTGTACTGTATTGATGGAGGACCTAGCTTTCATGCTTAATCTGTACTGAGTTAGATAACAAGCAGTGCACTAGTGCAGATTTCAAACACTTCTCTTTTTCCAAAACAAGAATTGAGAGCACAGCTCAAGCACTTGTCCATGATCACAACAACAGTGGCTGAAACTTGTGCTTGTGCATGTTTTGTAAGCGAGATCCTCCCTTGTGGCTGAGAATCCATTGGTGTTCAAATTTAACAAAATCAAACAGCCAGCATTGTAGATATGTTGCTGAGGCTTTCTTACTAATCAATGAAAACCAGACTTAAAAGGAAATCATTCTTGAATGTCTTTGAATGTGTTTTAAGCAAATCATTGGATTTTAGTTAGGATGAAGGCCTTAACACGTTGCAATAACATAGTAAAACATCCCAAGGCACTTCACAGGTGCATTATCAAACAGCAAAATGAGAATATTGGAGAAATGAAATAGAAAATAGACAGGAGAATGAAAAATTGGAATGAGATAACAGGTGAATAATTAGATTCAAAAAAAGAGACTAGCATTTGTATGGCACCATTTGCATACTTATCTCAAAGTACATTATTTTACAGAGTCATTGAAACAAAATCAGCAGGAACAAAATACAAATGAACTTCTCACAGTGAAGGATTAAGTTTAAACTTCTTCCCCTCAGCCTCTCAGATTTCTGAACGGTCCATGAACCCGTGAACACTACTTCATTTTTCCTTTTTTTTGTACTATTTATTTTGTAATTTTATGTCTTCGCACTGTACTGCTGCTGCAAAACAACAAATTTCACAAAGTATAAGTCAGTGATAATAAACCTGATTCTGAAAATAACAGATAATTTAGCATCAGGATTTTTTCAGATTGGTTAACAATACAACAGCCTAACAAATTTAATCCCAATGGCCTGAAGGTAGCAATCTTGCAATAAGGGTAGGCAGTACACAGACAATTTACTTTCACCATTTAGTTTCCTGCAGTTTTCACAAGTTCACAGAATTAACAATTCCCTCCCTGCCCAGTATATGTTGGCAAACCATCTGATGTAGGGAGCGCCAAGGGAACTCACAAATGAGAGTTAAACTGCAAGGAAATTGAGAAATATCAAAACAAGACCAAGTAAAGATTAAACACTCAAAGTAGATAAAAAAAAAACATTGACGTTTGAAAGAGAAATAAGACAAGCTGTTGGAGGAAAAAAGGAAGGGGGGGAAATTAAAATGATTCAGTTCAAAGTGAAAAACCAACAGAAAAGCTGCATTCAACTGGAGATTGAATAAAGCAGATTACAACAGAGCAGCTGTCATGGAATGTAAATGAAGCACATGCCAACAAAACAGAAACGTTGAAGGAAAGCTTGAAGGACTATATCCATGGCAAGTTGTTGGGAAAGAGAAGAACTGCCTGTCATTTTTATTGTCCTGACATGAAACTGCTTGGGAGAAATTTGATATTAATACCATTCTCATGCTGGGAGGAAGGTAGCAGGTAAATACTGATGCGAAATGAATGATTTCTTCACTCAAAGGTTTGTAAATCTAGAATTTTCCAGCCTTAGAGTACCGGTACGCTCATCAGCCCCTGAATATAATCAAGACAATTTTTTGGAATCATGGGGATAGCATAGGAAGATGAAGCTTAGGTAAAAAAATCTGAAATTGTCTGTTTGAATGGAGGAGCATGCTCAAAGAGCCAAATCACCTACTACTGCTAATATTTCTTCTGCATTTCTGTAGTAATTTAGTATACATAAGCAAAGAGTTACATATCAAAAGAGCTTTAAACATAAAGGATGTGACAATATTTGTGGATATAGTAAAAATGGACTATGGCAGATTGGAAAGGAATAGACTAAAAGGGGAACATAAACCAGATTGCTGGAGGTCCCAGCAAATATTCATGCCTGCCTTTTCATCAGAGGGTACATTGTAAATAGTCATCACATTTTGGAAAGCCTGATATTTACTAGGGAGGCCTCCTTGCATTGTGCTGCATTCAGGGAGCATCCCACTGAGAGGATTTCCATGTATAACCATTCCCATGTTTTAGCTTGAAGTCTAGCATGGACAGAATTTGTGGAACATAGTGTTCTGACAGTAGATCCAGCAGCCCGGGAAACTTGTTGGAAACTCACATTTGCAATAGTTCAGATTGACAGTGACAATGACTGTGTAAAACAAAATTGCAACTTGTGTTTGTATGACTATTTTAACATAGTATAGAGTGATTATCAAATAAAATTTGCTGCCAACTCACATAGGGGGATATTAAGAAAACTGGCCAAAATCTTGAGGAGCTAATTAAAAATGGTTTAGGGGGGGGGGAATTCAGAACTCTGAGCCTAGCCAGGTAAAATCATGTCTGCCATTGGTGGAATGAAAAAACTTGTGGTGTGTAGGTGGTCAGAAATAGAAGGCTGGAGATAAGTAGGGATAAGGTCATTGCAGGGATTTGAAAATGAGAAATTTGAATTCTGCACAGTCCCACCAAAGCAATAGAGAATTTATTTTCATAGGTGAATGCTTACACCCACACTTCCATAATATATAGTAACTAAAGGTGATTCTGGCCTTTGCCCTGATACACCCTATATGCTGCCCCATTTATGTTTTGTAGCAGGTTCTTTTCCACATGCAGATGGAAAAACAACTTTGTGTACTGGAATGGGACTGGAGGCAGATGGCAATAGTGTGCATTTATGCAGAACCTTTCATATCTTTAATACTGCAAAGTTTCACAGCCATTTTTTAAAATATTATTAGTTATTTACAGGAAGACAAGATACCATGTTTATGTAGAGCAAGACCCCACAGACACCTTTGAATGAAGAGATTAATGAATCTGGATTTATGTTGCCTCAGACAATGGGAGAGCAAATTCCCTATACCTTGTCAAATAGTGCCCTGATGTACACATTCAGTGGAACCGTGCAAGCAGACCCTTGATTAATGTCCCCACTAAAAGATAACAGTTCTGACAATGCAACACTTCCTCAATACTTCACTGAATTATCAGATTGGATTGTGCACTCAAGTCTCTGGAAGAGGGCTTGAACCTACGACCTCTGACACAGAGGTGAGAGTGCCACCACAAAATCAAACTGACATTATATGTTGTGTTTCTAGTGCAAAGCTAGCCTCGGCAATTTGCCTTTTTTCTTGCCACCTTGCTAGCTCTAATACTGAGGGGAATCAGGATAGGAATGGATTATGCAACAAGTTCCAAGTCTGCTCTTGCTGCTTCAGATAATGTACTGAAAATTTCAATGTTTAGTCTGTCTGTTGTGAATTAGTGAAAAAAAAATGGTTGATATTCCGGAATCAGATTTAAAGTGCTTTTATTATAGGGGAATACAATCAATAGCAAACAAGTTCTCCCTGCCTCTCTATCTCCCCCTCCCTCTCTCTCTCCCCTCATCCCTCTCTCTCCCCCTCCTCCCCTCCCTCCACCCTCCTCCCCTTCTGTCCCTCTCGTCCCTCCACCAACCCTTCCCCTCCTCCTCCCTCTCTTTCTCTCCCCCCCCCCCCCTGTTGTGGTTAAAGGGATCTATGGAATTGCAGAATCTACCTTCCTATGTAGATTTTCCCAAGCCAGTAAACAAAATTGTTTATCCTCCTGCAAGTACAAAAGAACCTGTTCTAAAACATAAATGGTACAGAGGGTGTAACAGTGGCAAAGGCAAACAGAATCACCTTCACATAATGTACTCTTGGATATTATAAAGATATGGCTACTTTTATATTGCCTTAGTGGGACTGTGCAAGTTTCAAATATCTCACTTTCAAATCCCTGCTGTAACTTCACCCCCCTTTATCTCTACAACCTCCTGCAGCCTTTTTCTGTACTTGTGCATCATCAGTTTTTTTTTCATTCCACCATGGCAGCCATGCTTTTGCTTGCCTCAGCTCAGTTCTGGAAATCCCTTCCTAAACAACTTTTAATCTATCTCCTGAATATCTAATAATTGAATCAAAGTTATGGCCAGCTAGAATTGACAAAATTGTGGCAAAGCTGGTAAGAGCAATGCACTGCTCAGATATATTTACAGTTTAAGTGTTGAGCCAAAAGTGCCACAGAACCCCACTCCTAAGTAAAAGAGTAACACTCGTAGCATGCACTCTGAAATGGTGTCAAAAATCCACTGAAGTGTGAAACAGATTTTGCATTTAAAGAACTTGAAGATGGCTTGATGTTTGTCAGACTTAATTGGGTTTTAAGCAAAATATTCCATTCTATTTTATTTATAGCTTTTTGTTCCTGCTGAGGATGAAGCCATCTTTGGAAAAAGTGTGAACAAGCAGGTGTTTGAAGGACTGACCACAGGACTGCTGCAGACCTGTGCTACAGTGCTTGGTTGCTTGGCCAACAATCAGCCTGAAATGAACAGCCACCCAGGGACACCAAAGAAATCAGGGCAAGAAACAAAAAATAATCTTTCACAAAGTGAACTCTACTACAGCAGGATACAGGATCTCATCAGGTGAGTGCAATGGCCGGGGGAAAATAGGAATGGAACATTTAATACTTTGTATACAGCATGCTTGTCTGATTAATCCCATTCAATAAAATTGCAATCTTATTCCCTTTGCTTTCAGATTTCTACTTATTTTTTATTTTACCAAGAGGCTCGTCCTTCAGTCGTTGTTGCTCTGTAGGATGCTTTGTGACCTTCCACTCTTAAATATCTTCTTGTCTATATCTTTAATTCTTTTCCCCTCTAAACCTACCCAATCGTCTTCCACTTCATAAGTGTAGAATTTCTTTATAGTGGACTGATGTATCCTGCTCCTGCCCTCTTCACTTCAGAAATCATTTTTCTCCACAGCCCCACAATCTTGGATGTGTTGCCCAAGTTGGCTGCATTGTCAGTGCACTGGGCAAATGTGCAATTTCAGTCAGGATTTCTAATCTCTCTTCCTGTAAGACCTCTTGGAAGTATTCATTTGGATACATTAGATGATGGAGCCAAACTCTGTTATGATTTTGTGCATAGCTTGGTCAAATCGCCTATCAATATTTCATCTGCCAGTTTCTGAAGTAAAGATGATCGTGATGTATTTTCGGTGGTCAGACATTTCCCCATTACCACTTTGTCCAAGTGTCAAATTACAAAATTACTGAATCACAATATGGTTGTAGCTGTGAAGGAGGTCATTCAGCCTAATGGTTCTCTATAAGTGACCCCATGTTACGGAGGGGGGATGGGGGTGAGGGGGCATTGCGCTCCCAGTAAATGTGCCATATGGCAATTTTCTTTAATACAGAGCAGTCATCTGCGCATGCGTCAAGAAATGCAAGTTGAATAAAAATAAATTTTGTTTATTTATTTACTTTTTTCCACATAAGTTTTGTGAGATTGAGTTTTATTCTGTATCTCAAATTTTTAGATAGTGATTTGTGAATTCTTTCAGGGTGAATTTCCATTACCCGAACAGCCATAACGCAGGGGTCACCTGTACCTGCTCCATGTAAGAGCTAGTCCCATTATCCTTAGCCCTGCAAATTCTTCCATTTCAGATACTTACCCAGCTCCCTTTTGAATTCTATAATTGAATCTGCTTCCTCCTCTTGTTGGCAGTGCATTCCAGACCCTAACCACCTACTGGATAAAATCTATTTCTCACTGTATCACCTTTGTTTCTTTTCTATTCTTTTATTTTTCTTTGTCTGATATGGAGTCCATTTTTCCATCTGACAAACAGACCCCATTTATCCAATTCTGGGCAGCTTCGGCGTAAACCTCAAGTGTATACTGGAGTTTAACAAACTAAAATTTTGCAATTTTATCCTTCTCTTATTTTATAAAATGTGGGATATTTTATAAATTATTTCAAAGTGTTATTGATAATTATGTCTTAACAATATTGCCTCAATCTGTGCAGTATCTGAAATACAGACTCAATACAGACTCAAATACAGCATAATTTTGATCTTGAGAGTAATAAAACTATCTTGTTCAATTCTGAATTTTACAAGGATGCATTTATAAATGGGATTCCTTTCTTTCAAAGGGAAAAAGAAACCTTCCTAATTTGTTTTTTTTATCTGAGATGTGAAAGTTTTTTCAGCTGAGAGGAACATTTTGGACAAAAGAATGAGATGGATTCCTTCTGAGGCTCCATTGTGGTCTTTGCTCAATATTGTTTAGTGTCTCCTGTGCAGGTAGTTTGAAGTAATGCATGGCAGCCATAGCCAGGGGCATTCAGGAAGGTTGAGATCAGAGTTCATGCAGAGTAAGCAACTGATTCTATAGTAAGGTGAGAAATGACTGAAGCAGACTCAAATAGCCTGAAGGAAGGAAATGACTGAAAAATCCAAGACCTGAAAGAATATATGAAGTGCCAAATTCAGTCCCATTCAGACATCATTGCAGACCTCTTTGTTAGCATTGATTTACATCATTGGATTTTACACAATTACTACCACGTATCAGGCATTTGAATTTTTCAAGTTCTCCTTGAGATGGAGAGATAAAGGACTCCCTCGCATTTCCACTGGAACATTGCTGCTGTACTGAAACCCAGAAAGGGTATAGCCATTCAACTATACATTACTGTTTTATTGACATTATCAGCTTTTCTTACAAGAATAAATTCACTGGCGTCATGCTCTTAGTAAGGAGCCAAGTTTGAAAGGAACACAGATTAGGCAATCAATGTTGCAATGTTATAGCTCTTTCTCCAGCCTGTGCTGTCATTTAGCACAACTGTCCACTGAGAGTGGGAAATCAATGAATTTGCCAATAAGGTGCAGGCAGTTGCTCACCTGTGGAAACTGCGGATTCCACATAGGCCTCTGAGCCCACAGGACAATAGTAGAAGCAAATCACCCCAAAGGGTCTGCCAGAGAAGAAAAGGTGGGAGGAGGAGGCAATAAATTATTAGTTCGGTAGTTTTAATGGATTTTTATTAGCAGTAAAGGAATCAAAGAGAGGAAATAACTCTATCCATGATCATTCTTTAACGATGTGAGGGAAGTTTACACAACAAGGTATGATGCCCTTCACCAGTGAAAACTTGAAATATTAAAACAATAAGCAAGACCAACTGTGTTAGTAACTGTGAAAAGCCTATTATTACAATCTATATTAATGGAAAGAAGTCTACATCAGACCTCAAACCATACTCACATCATTATATTTACAGCAATCTAGCTTTAATCTTGAACAAAGATAACATTAATCTATGATAAATAGGAATGTTTCCTGTCTCAAATGACAAAAGATCTAGGGTTTTCTGTTTATGACTTCACTCGCCTCCAATTTTCCTTTCTAATAAATGAAGATTAGGGAAGTTATGAGGGAGGGCTACTTAAATGGGATAACCCCAATCAACACTTCTATTTTTTTTATTATTAAGCCAGGAGAAAGCACTGTTTATACAAGGTCAAATACCATGCACGCAGGCTATCTAAAATGAAAATGGAAAATATAAGAAATATTACACAGGTTAGTAAGAATCTGTGAAGAGAGAAAATCAAAGTTAATAAGTCATGTCTATAACATTCTGAAGTATCAGCTTAGCAATTATTTATGTTCCTGTTTGCATATCCACAAACGTGGCTATAAATATATGAAGAACCTTCATACATTATATATATTATGATATATATGATAGATAGGAATAGATAGAGGGGCCTTGATGTCGTTGAGGACAGTGTTGGTAAGGGTAATGTTCTAGAGCATGTAGAACATTACCCTTACCAACAGAATGTGTTGGAGCTGTTAGAAAATATTAGGACAGATAAGTCCCCGGGGCCTGATGGAATATTCCCCAGGCTGCTTTGTGAGGCGAGGGAGGAGATTGCTGAACCGTTGGTTAGGATCTTTGAGTCCTCGTTGTCCATGGGGATGGTACCGGAGGATTAGAGGGTGGCGAATGTTGTCCCCTTATTCAAAAAAGGTGGTAGGGATAGTCCAGGGAATTACAGACCAGTGAGCCTTACGTCTGTGGTGGGTAAGCTGTTAGAAAGGATTCTAAGAGATAGGATCTATGAGCGTTTAGAGAATCATGGACTGATTAAGGACAGCCAGCCTGGCTTTGTGAAGGGAAGATCTTGCCTCACAAGCCTGATAGGGTTCTTTGAGGAGGTGACCAGACAGATTGATGAGGGTAGTGCAGTGGATGTGGTCTACATGGATTTTAGTAAGGCATTTGATAAGGTTCCGCATGGTAGGCTTCTTCAGAAGGTCAGAGGCCAAGGGATCCAGGGAGGCTTGGCAGTGTGGATTCAGAATTGGCTTGCCTGTAGAAAGCAGAAGGTTGTGGTGGAGGGAGTGCATTCGGATTGGAGGGCTGTGACTAGTGGTGTCCCACAGGGATCGGTTCTGGGACCTCTACTTTTTGTGATATTTATTAATGACTTAGATGAGGGGGTGGAAGGCTGGGTTAGCAAGTTTGCAGATGACACAAAGATCAGTGGTGTTGTGGATAGTGTGGAGGGCTGTCAAAGCTTATAAAGGGATATTGATAGGATGCAGAGCTGGGCTGACAAGTGGCAGATGGAGTTCAATCCGGAGAAGTGTGAGGTGGTACACTTTGGAAGGATAAACTCCAAGGCGGAGTACAAGGTAAATGGCAGGATTCTGGGCAGTGTAGAGGAGCAGAGGGATCTGGGGATTCATATCCGCAGATCACTGAAAGTCGCCTCACAGGTGGATAGGGTAGTTAAGAAAGCTTATGGGATGTTAGCTTTCATAAGTTATGGGATCGAGTTTAAGAGCTGCAAAGTAATGCTGCAGCTTTACAAAACTCTGGTTAGGCCACACTTAGAGTACTGTGTCCAGTTCTGGTCGCCTCATTATGGGAAGGATGTGGAGGCGTTGGAAAGGGTGCAGAGGAGATTTACCAGGATGCTGCCTGGATTAAAGAGTATGGATTATGAGGAGAGACTAAAGGAGCTAGGGCTTTACTCATTGGAGAGAAAGAGGAGACATGATAGAGGTATACAAGATATTAAGAGGAATAGATAGAGTGGAGAGCCAGCGCTTCTTTCCCAGGGCACCAATGCTCAAAACAAGAGGGCATGGCCTTAAGGTAATGGGTGGGAAGTTCAAGGGAGATGTCAGAGGGAGGTTTTTCACCCAAAGAGTGGTTGGTGCATGGAATGCGCTGCCTGGGGTGGTGGTGGAGGCTGATACGTTGGTCAAGTTCAATAGATTGTTAGATAAGCACATGGAGGAATTTAAGATAGAGGGATATGTGGGATGAAGGGGTTAGATCGTCTTAGATGTGGTTTGAAGGTCGGCACAACATGGTGGGCCGAAGAGCCTGTATTGTGCTGTATTGTTCTATGGTTCTAACCTTTCTTCTAACATTTAAAATTGAGATGGTTAGAGGAGAACATGACAGCAGCACCTACATTGCCGAAAAACTTAAGTCGATTGTGGGTACATCTAAAATATGCCTAGGAGTTTTGGTAAACCCTTAGCACGTTTAAATGTAATTTTCTACAATACTTAAATCATGTTCCATCCATTCTCACACATAGAATTTCGGTCAGGGGGCTATCAGGAGGCAGAGTGATACTAGATTGGTTCATTGGTGCAATGCAAGGGATTTGGAAAATAAAAGTCAGGAAAGGTTCCCCATTCTTAATTAAAATCCTCGAACAATGACTTGGGAAGATAAGTTTCAGGAAGCCAGGAGAAGGTCAGGCTTGGCTGTAATTGCCCCCATCTTAAACTTTAAAAAAAAATTGATTGCTGACACTTGCTGTCACTGATGAAGATGGGCACCAACAGGTTGCCAGAATGGTAAAACAATAGCCTGGAAAATGTTAGCTGGAAAAACAATTCTGCCATAATAATGTACTTGTGAGCAATAATTGGATAAACGTAAAAGGACTATACAAAATAAAGTTGGGAGGTCTGCTGATTGATGGGACTGTACTGTGAAGGTGTCAGGTAGACTGAACTTGGTTAATGCCAGAGGCAGAGTAAGCTGAGACAAGTACCTGTGGCATTGCAGGGGATGGGCAGGACATAGAACTGCTTTAGAAACTGTGACAGGGTGCAGATGCAATTAGCAGTGATTTGTAGAAGTCTCTGGGGCAGTGAGAGAATGTAGATGCACTTGGTCACGAATAGACAAATTAGAAGAGGTATAATGACAAGTCTGTCTGGAAAGGCTACCTCCTAGGTAAATGTATTGGATTTCCATTGGGGTTTTTACATACAAATTAAAGGATAGTGTTTTGCATTAAATGACCAGGCTATTGGATGGAGAAAAAAAGCTTTTGTCCTTGGAGAAAGATATACTGTTCTTCTAGTAACCTCAAAATTGATTTGTCATCTTTGTTACCAAACTGCTTTTTAATGCAAGTTTCTTTCATCATGACAGTGACTCCCCCCTTCTCTCACCCTCCAGAAATGTCATTTATTACTGACTCTGGGGTACGTTAGTGATGTGGTGACAGTGGAAGCCATAACATTACGTGTCAATAAGATATTCAACAGTTGATGGGCATCAGAGCCAATCTACACCTCAGCAAATGTTCCTAAATACACACTGTCCTGCAGGAAATTGCTGGAAGCCAGGGTAACCCTGGCTGGCTATTTTCCCCTCACTGACCCAGAACCACTGTCTCTACAAGTCATCCCTACCCCTGCCACACCAACAAAATATATACTAATAGAGTGAAATTTTGTATTCATTTGCATTACTTGCAGCAACCAAGATGTATTCTGTTTGCTCTTTTAATGTTTAGCTCACATAGATTCAAAAGTTGGTTTCTTGTTCACAAATGATGAAGTAGAATAGAGATTTCTGGTAACAGATTAGATCTATTATCTTTCTAAACTTTGTGTACGTGGTATATTCAATAAAATTCCCAACTAAGTTGTTTCTCGATAGGCTGAAAGTGTACCCTCCATGATTAGTATTGGCAACATAGGATGTTGTCAGCTCCAGCTGTTTTATTGGAATCAACACCACATTACTCCAGTTCATGACACATGCAGTGTTTTCTGTGGAAAGCTGGACTGAATTCCTTCTGATTCTGAAAATGTTACTTTCAATTCCCACTCCAGGGACAAGAGTACGTACAGGCTGTCACACTGATGTAGATGGTCTGAAGGAAAGAGGCAGGAAAAGATAGCAAGTCATTTTATCAAAGATTGTGTTCTTGTTCTGATGGTTCAGATGGATGCTAAATACCCTACAGCAATGATAGGGGCATTGAATTGCCCTGACAGCTAGCTCCATTTTCTTAAACCAACTCTACCACTCACCTCATTGATGTTTGTGAAATCTCGCTATATGCAACAGCGCTGCTTCTGTTCCCTACAGAACATTCATTACACACAAGGTATTTTGACTTATTATCTTATTACCTCCCTTTGTAAAACAAAGTTGAGTGTTATCTACATTAAAGGCCCTACAGAAACCAAAACTGTTATTGCTTCTGAGAAATAAAATACAGTGTCTAGAAATTGGATTTTTGCTTTGGAGCACTGAGCATGTGCAAGTTGTAGCAGTAACATCCAATTGAATCACCTGTCTTTTTTTAAAAAAATGTGAAACTGGCAAAATCACATGAGAACATGCTGGGGCAGTTGTGCACAGTAGCACAAGCTAAAATGGGAACCTCTGAAGCAGTTCCCATAGAGAGCTGCTTGAGAAGCTCACAGCTGCTGTGTCATTAATACACTGATTACTGGGAATCATGTCAGACCTTAAAGCTATCCTCCTTATGACAGCCACAGAACAGCTGCTTTAATGGCTGCTATGAAACTTGAGGGAAGGTGTAGCAGAGAGGGGAAGTGGCAATATTCTCTGTGTAATACGCACCACTTCCGTCCTGACTTATGGTTTGCCCAATCGAGTCCTGTGCCAAGTATGACTCCATGCCACAGACAGAGAATTATCAAGAGGGCAGAGAATACAACATACAGGTCTGATGTGATTTGTGTAAAGAAGTTGCAAACAGTGAGGGAACTACCAATGATGCATTTATCCTTATCCGGAGCATTAAAAACTAAAATTGGCAGACCTTTGAACTTGCGACGCATTGCCAATATCAGTGCAATGTGCTCATTTATTTCAAAGTGTAATGCAGAAGTTGTCCCCAAAGGTTTCAATTTATGCCACCAATGGCACAACTAAAACCAAGGAAACATCAGATGTGCTGAAGTGTACCTCACAGACATACCTGGCTAATTTCACCACAAGTAAAATTAATACTGCAATCTAACCTGGGTACAATTGCTGTTATCCTCAATTTATTCCTGAAAAACGGCTGCTAATGAATCCAACCTTTACTCCTGAAAGGTGAAGACAGCGTGAGATGACAAGAGGGATAAATGGCACAGGAGGCTGCATAAAGAATTCACTGTGGTTTTGTGACATTGAGTTTGGAATAGGATTAAACCCAGGCATTGACACCAGATCTTTCATTAATTCAAATTTACCTCTTACTTTGAACAAATATTTCATCTGTTTTTTTTCCTCCAATCCAAATACCTACAATTTACTTGTTAATTTTTTTAAATGTTTGTCATCCAATTACTTTCTCTTGAGGTAAGACTGTGGTTGGAAGAGCTACAGCCAGAGTTTCCCCCAGTCCATTGTCAGTTGTGTGAACATGTGTGTACATCCCAAATAAACAAACCTTGATTTTTCAACTCCTGTCCCTGTCTCCACTTGACAATAGTTCTGCTTTGAAACTCCTCATGAAGAGTTCTGGCCAGGAATTGACTAGTCTCTGCTGGTTATAGAAAGCAGAATTCTTTAAATTCAACTTGCTAGCCTCGAAGACAAGCTACATTCCCAGAGGAAGCAACACCACTTTTGACTTGCATGAGTTATATTTCCGTGTATTCTGGGAAATGCTATTATCATTTTTCTCTGGAACATCATGTTACAGTTTCATGGGTGCAGCCTCCCTTTTTACAAAGCATTGAAATACTTTCTTCCCGAGCACCAATTTCCTCCCTAATAATTGAGCATTCTTATCTGTGAACGTATTTGACCAGAGATATTGCCAAGGTGAATCCTCTAGGAAGATTTCTAAGCCACAGGAAAGCTATTTTGGAGTCTGAACTCTGTTTAGTCACATCATTATTATCTCACTTGGTATAAATGAAAAGTAAGACTTTTGACATTATAGTTCCTTAACAGTTTTTATAAGAACTGTTACAACAGGGCACAAAATTATGATTCTAATTTTGATGAGCTCATTACAATTTGATGTTAAACTTTTGGAGCTGTTTTGCAAAAAGTAGATTAATTTGTAACCTTTTGTATACTGGATAGATTTTTTCATATTTGAAACTATATCCAAATTCACTTCGAGGCAAAATAATTTTACTCAACCAGTTGATTTCCCTTGTGGATGCAAGGGAAGGTCAAGTATCTGAGTTACTATTTTACAGCAGCATTCTGTCCTTAATTTCATATTTACATTATAAATCCTTCTCCACATTTATAATGGAAAATTCCTTTATAAACCTGTCCCATTGTGAATTGCACCCTCCCAGAATTATAGAGGCAGTGCCCATTATGAGAATAGTTAGGGAATTTAGAATGAAAAATGGTGTACAGATTTGAGATTTTTAGTATATTAGTTCAATCTATTATATTTAATTGCTCTGCTAAAGTAGATTTTCTCTTCATCCTTAGCTATATGGTACACACTGGACTCACCGATAAGCTGTATGGCTGCTTCCTTTCCATACAAGGTCCTGTTGATGAGCAACCTAAAATTGCTTCCTTTCTGCAAAACGTTACAGCTCTACTGCACAGTATGTGTCGTCTTTGCTTCACTATTGTCAATCGGTAAGTGTCTAGGTCGCAAATTTCTGGGATTTTTATCCAAGTGCACAGCACCTAGTGAATTCTTCAAAGCTATAGATTCTTTAGTTTCTGGTGAATGTGTTCTTAACTTTTCTTCATTTCTTGACGTCACATAAAATTTCTGCTAGTCCCCCATTATCAAGGCTACACTGGGTTCCTATATTATTTTCCGGGGTATGGTAATAAGTTTTTAAGTTAGTCAATTAGTATTACAGGGACCTAAACAACTGACCTGATAGCCTGAATTTGAATCCCACCAAAGCAGCTGCGGAACTTAAATTCAACAAAATAAACAAATCTAGAATAAAAAGTTACTGACAGATAGGAAAAGTAGAAAAAGCACTATTGAATGTGTAGTGTTTTAAATACTTGCTGTGCAGCCATCATCTGTTTAATGATATGTTAAACTGTCCATTGGATTGACTTTTGAGTGAGATATGCTTAGCTTGCACTCCAATAGAGGCACAACAGTTGGTTTCAATTTCCTGAACCAGAGAGACAGAAATTGGTGATCTGTCCATGCCTTCCTCAAATTATGTTGTGCGCAATCAGCAAAGGTGTAATTGGGTATTCTTGCAACAACAGTCATATAAGAATTGGCTGGGCTTGTCCATTAAGCAAAAGCAACTCTTTGCATTAATTACCAAAAGATAAGCAGGGATGATCAACAGTTTTAAAAGAATTTCAATGCAAGCATCAGAGCATTCAAAGGTAAATATTCTGAAGTCTTCTTGAAATTTTTCTGACCAAATGTGGTGGTTAGTATAAGTAATTATTGTTCTTCCACACTCCAGAAGCATGTAAAACTTGTCTTAAAAATGAAGTCTTATTACTACATTCCAGCCTATAGATTGAAACCACTGGAGGACGGTTGACATCAATTTGTTTGATATTGACTAGTGTTCAGTCTATTTTGAGTAACTGAGATTTCATGGAAAATATTGAATCCCCTGAAGTGATTACTAATTGAGGGACTCACATGTTAATGAGAATAAATGGATAACTGAAATGATTGCAAATTAGTAATGCAATCTTGGGCTCTGATGTAACTGAAGGATTTAAAGTACCTTAAAGCTTGCTTGTTTTAATGTCAGGTTTTAACTAATATTGAGTGTTATATGCATCATTTGAATCCTGATTGTAGATTACGCCCCCATTGAAATATTGACGGAGTTCATCGTTTTAACACCTGCACTTCTGGAAAACTTTTTTTCCCTCCTATATAAATGTCAGTGGACTGTTTGATGATGGAGGTCATCACAGCTCTGCTGGGTCTCTACAGCTCTTCTCCCCCTTCATCCACAATCATCCACCCTACATCCTGCTATCTACCTTGTCTCTTCATATTCTTTTCTGTTCCTACATCTTTCCTTGTTGTTGTCCTCTCTTTTCCACACACAAACAGGATATTTGTCACTTTTGGCTGGATAAGGAACAAAAATTGTTTATTTCCACTTTAATATTTACTGTGTCCCCATTCCCCCAGCAAGATCACTTTTATTTTTTTGATCATTCCTTTCATTTCCTTTCCATACCTATAACTTTTAAGCTTTTGTGCCTCTCTCCCGCTTACCTGAACCACAGAACTACTGGTAGAAATAAATGCATTCTGGAATTTGTTAATTGGTACTGCATTTCCATATTAGCAATCCCCTTGTTATGGGCAGTGCCTCCATGGGACAGTAATCCCATATCAGAGAGAGACTGGAGGCTGTGAACAGCAATAGTCAGCCATAAAATATCAGGTGGAGGAAGTATACAAAGATCAGAATCAGGTTTATTATCCCTGACAAGTGTCATGAAATTTGTTGTTTTGTGGCAGCAGTACAGTGCAAGACAAGATATTAAAAATTACTATTTCTTGTAAATCAAAGGATTATGTATTTTGTGGAGGAAGCAGGGAAGCTGTCATAACCTATCCCAGTGTGTGATTAATCTTTAAAGTATGTTATTTTTGTCAATAGTTTTCATAGTATTTTTGTGATGAATATTGCTTTATGAGCATCGGATGTATTCAGTTGGAACTGTCATAAAGGTTTATCTTGAAGAACTGATTTTAATTTGAATGGGTATATTTTCTTGTTCGGATGTGGTCAGTAAGAGGGGTTTAATGTATAATTAATGAATGC
The DNA here is from genome assembly GCF_009764475.1 of Pristis pectinata. NCBI lineage: Eukaryota > Metazoa > Chordata > Chondrichthyes > Rhinopristiformes > Pristidae > Pristis > Pristis pectinata. The sequence goes on along the minus strand of NC_067436.1, from coordinate 16,524,252 downwards.
TAGAAGTGGAAAATAATGTCAAGTGGGATGAAGCGAGATGATCTGAAATTATGATGCAGGATTATATTGTATGAACACTTAATCCATACATTTAAAATTTGTCTAACCATTACTTTAGCAGTGATATAAATCTTTTGCTTTAAAGCACAATAGTGCCTCCTCTAATTTAGTGCAGAGAACTTCAAATAAACATTTAAGCTATATGTACAATAATAATCTATGGCATCATTTTAGACAGTTGCAGAGAATAACAGAGCATTGCAGAAAGGAAAGAATATTCAGCCAAGTTGGTCCGTGCTAGTGTTTATACTCCACACAAACTGCTTCCTACCTTAATTTATCTCCATCTACCATTCTATTCCTTTCCAGCTTCCCTTTCTATGCAACTGCATTACTCACATCAACAACTGCTTGCAGAAGCTGACTGCAGGAAAGAAGTTTATTCTGCAACTGTGTAGTTTCAGAGACTTTCAACAGGCTACGTATTCACAACCAAAGCAAGAGTATTTACTGTCAGTTCTTGCTAAGTGATTTTGATTGTAAAGTGAATGCATGAAGTCAGGGTTTATGAGCAAGCAGGCGAACCGAAAACTTGTGGGAGTGATGTGGAGTAGAATATGGAAAGAGCAAGGAGCCTTTGGAGGTTTGGGGAGGGGGGGGGGGGGAGCAAAACCATGGCCATAACTGAAGCCAGTTTGAACTAAAAGAAAGGCAGAGATATTCTGGGTCTTTTAACAATCTACTGATTTTGGAGAATTTCAGAATTTCCTCAATTAAGTTTTGTTTTTCTTACTGAAATTTTATATTGTAATTGAAATAAAGCACTTTGGGGGTGGGGGAGAGAGAGTGGGAGAGTTCTCTTTCTCTCCCCAGCCCCTCTCGCCCTCTTTCTCTCCCCAGCCCCTCTCGCTCTATCTACCCCCCCCCAACCCCAACTCTCTCTCTATTTCTCTATCACCCCCCGTTAGTCATCTATTTCATTCTGGTCAGTTCTCACACCAATGGCACCAAACACTTTTGCACCACCTGAACAACCTTGATCACCACCACATCACAGACATTTGCCTTACTTCTGCAACTTAACATGCGCTTCTTTTCTCACTTTTCTAGTTCTATTGATGGATCGTTGGCAGTTAACTTTCTCTCTCTCTCTGTCTCTGTCTCTCTCTCTCTGTCTCTGCAGATGTTGCCTGACCTGCTGAGTATCTCTAGCACTTTCCGTTTTTATTTCATTTTTTTCGCATCTGTAGTTCTTTTGCTTTTCAATCTCTAATAAGTTATCTGGTGATTATCATGTTGCTGTTGATTGACCTTGCTGTGTGTAAATTGGCTTCTAGTGTCCTTCACGGCAACCAACGGAAAAGTACTTCATGGTTATCAGGTTTCTTTTCATTATTCTGAGTTTGTGATAAATACCATATAAAAGAAAATTCCTTTTATATACTTTAAAGCTGATTCCACAGTGGATTCATTGCTGCAAGTAAGTTTTCATTGAGCCTGTGCATATGACAATAAATTTGACTTTGACATAGTCTTCCCACACTTAGTACAGCAAATTGCGTTAAACAAACTTAAATCTCTATTTGGAACTCGTGTAACAACTTGGGCATGTTAGTCTGAAGCGAAGCAAAGCAAAGCGTGTATGAATGGCATCAAATTTTGACCCCTGATCCATTGTGACTCCAGTGGAAGCAGCTGCCGGTCAACTGATATTGCAAGTGACGTAGGTGACATTCGGCAGGGTCAGGGCTGCTGAAGAAAGTGAATTTGACATTCAATCAGTTTACCTTTCTGAAAGAACAGGATTTGCACCTTGTATCTTTTGTCAATGCTAACTGAAAATGTTTTTTTTAATAAGGTTTGATTTATTTGTTACTCGATCTTTGGTGGAAAGGGATTTTTTTTCCTTTAACAATAGAAATAGTCACTTGGGGCACCAGTTGAGAGTGTATTACTTGTGGCGATACACCCCATGCTTCTGACACCTGACTGTTATTCAGTACCCCTAGTGAAAAGCACTACCAGAGTTGGCAATAGACACAGAAATTAAGCCAACATTTAAGAATAGACGATTGATGAGGCAAGAAAAAGAGAGTAAAGTGACCAGATTGTAGAGTAGTTACACCAGATTGCTTTACACTCAAATTAAACAGCAGCAATTGAGGTGAACATGATATTACCTGTCTGGAAGTGGTATCTCGTCGCTTGAGTGAATGTACTTCAGAGTGTGCCACAGTCAAACAATAGCATATAGAGTTTGTCCTTAGAAAGTTAAAACCACTTCACAAACTGATCCGTTACTGACCAGAGAGGAAATGGACACAATATTTTTAAATGCAGAGAATTGTTGCAATGAAATTCACTGCGCATAAAGTTGGTGGAAGCAGATTCATATTAGCTTTCAAAAGAGAATTGAATACAGGCCTGAAAAGAAACCAATTTCAAGCATATGAGGAAAGAGCAGGGTGACTGGAACTAAGTACTGTATATATTTCCTTCAAGGAGAAATAAGTTGTCATATTTATCCAATCTCATGATCTTAATGCATTAGCACACCAGCATTTACATCCTGATGAGTTAGCCTGTTGTTTTGACAGATCGCACAACATATTTGAGAACAAAAGGCACGACCCAACTGGACTGACCACAGTGCTACAGTCTACTGAGCTGGTGGGCGTTCTTAACATGCTTTACTGCATCCTCCTTCATGGTACAGTCCCTGACCACAACACCTCCCCGCCTGCTGAAACCTACCCACAACATACCGTTCACGTCGCGATCCAGAGTCTTCGCTTCCTAAACAGCTTTGCATTTTTGGATCTTCCCACTTTTCAGGTGAGATGAGCTTTGTCCATGGTGAATTGTTGATCAAGGCAAACAATGGAAACTATGACTGTTTCTGAAGCTCTAATATATTCTCTTCCTTAAAAGAGTGTACCTGCCAGTGGAACAGTTAATTGTTTGAGGTCTTTAAAATGCAAGATGAATCTAGTGATGTAGTTCAGTAAATCTATTCATTTCAGTTGAGCTATTTATTAACCAATTGCAAAAATACAAAATTCTTAGAGGGCTAGATATGGTAGACACAGTGAGATTGTTTTCTCAGCCAAGGAGTCTAGAACCAGGGGTCACAATCTCAAAATAAGCAGTAGCCATTCAGAATTGAAATGAGGAGAAATTCCTTCAATCAAAGGGAGGTGAATCCTGAAGGACAGTGAAAAGCTCAATCATTGATTGCATTCAAAACCAATATCAATAGATTTCTGGATATTAAACAAATCGAGTGACATTGGGATAAAGCAGGAAAATGGTGTTTGAGTAGAATATCAGCCATGATCTTGTTGAATAGCAAGTCACACCCAAAGGGCTGAATGGCCTTGTCCTGCTCCTGTTTGAAAATAAAAAAACTGCAGATGCCAGATGTTGGAACTCTGAAACAGAAACAGAAAATGCTCGAAACCCTGGGCAAGTCAGACCCCATCTGTGGAAGGAGAAACAGTTAATGTTTCGAGGGATCCCAAACCCAGTTAACTGTTTCTCCTTCCACAGATGCTGCCTGACCTATTGAGTGTTCCCAGCAATTTCGGTTTTTGTTCCTGCTCATGATTCTTATGTTAAACGGTGACACAAGTTTGCTTATTCAACCGGGGCTGTGCATAGCTTACTTATTCCATCCTTTTCTTTCAAATAGGCTGTGTGTGGTGCGGAGGGCCTCTCTCTGGCATTCCGCCACATTGTTAGTTCACTGCTATGGTATTGTTACCATCACACTAGTGAGGACCTGCTGCATGAAGTCATCGTCTGCGTGGGGTATTTTACTGTAAACCACCCAGACAATCAGGTAAGCAACAATCACTCTGCCACAGGACCTTTACTGAAAACATTGCCAGCCTTCCTCGAAATCAATAGGAACAAAATCTCAGCTGCTAATTTTAGTTTAGGCATTCCTAAGAGATTACCATGTCATTATATACTGATTTGCCTCAATGATATATTGCTTTTGCAATAATTTCTCCAAATGTTGTTTTAATATTTTTTTCAATTTATCACCTGTGGTTTTAAATTTTTTTTTTGACATTTTATTTGTATTTAAATGAAGTAAGGTTGGGAATGAAAATTCTCAACTCTTCCAGTAACCTTGCAATAAATTGCAGAAATGGGGTTCTCCAGGATGTACATGTTCCTAGTGTTTACCAAGAAACGAGAGACGTATTTACATAGTGCTGTTAATGACTTCCCAAACATCTCAAACTGCTTCATTACAAAGCATTCTCCTTCTGATTTTAAATATATGTTCCCATTTTGTGTACGTGAATGTCATCACAACCTGATTGAATGATGGAGTTTGGTTACTGCCGAGAGTTCCAGTGACATACTTGTGCAAGCTAATGACCATATTATCACTGATATTGATTCAGCCTTATAACAATCTAACACTTACAATCCAATGCTTTCAGCTGCCTATGCACTGAACAAATATTCAAAAACAAAAACTACCATGACCTACTGCTTGAAGTCATTGTTTAGATTGTTTCAGTTTTATCTTGTACATTGTGATTAAAAGATAAGAACAAACAAGCAAAACACCTGATGATCTGCATGGATATGGTGGGCCAAAGGGCCTGTTTCTGTGTTGTGTGACTATGACTCAAAACTGATGGTACAGCTTTTAAGTGCATGGCGTTCTTTATTAAAAACTGGTTACAATGGCAGATGTTAAATAAGGGAACATTCAAAACCTAAGCTGTTGACATTTCCTTTCTACCTAGTCTGTTTAAATCTGATCCTTGTTTATCGTTGGTTCAGACTGAGAGTTGTTAACCTGGTCTCCTGCAAACCCTTGACTTGAAACAATGTATAGGGTGAAAAGACCCATCTAGCACTATAACCTTTTTTAAAAAAAACACGATTTAGTTTTGATATTTGTACAAGTAGTAGAAAAAATTGAAAAGGGAAATTTCAGTTACTGCATTCAGTGTGAATAACAATCAATGCCAGGCACAATTCAAGTGGAACACTGTACAAATCTGAACTTGTATTGCGTCTGATGCTGTTACAGAAGGTTCCAAAATACACAATCTGGTTTCCCAAGAGTACCGTTGAGTTGAGGCTACAAACTGAAATCAACTGGTTCAGTGCAGCATAGTAGATAAATCTGATGCTCTCTTGGTCTGTTTAACTCAGTGCAACACTTAGAGGTGGCAAGGGCGAGGAGCAGACATTTACCTGCTATGAAACAGTTATATAATTTAATGAAGTCCTGACACTATAAAAAGGCAAAAGTAATTCCTGAAAACTTATTCACAGTAGGTAGAATTTTATGCGTTCGTTGGCAGAACCTGTGATATAAACTGCTTTATATTTTAATCGTCTACTTGATGAATTTAGCAGAACTTTTCATTTTTAAGTATTAATGAGAGTCTAGACAAATTTATTATCCTGCAATATATGGCAAAAGCAAGTACAGGGAGGTGTGGGTTCATATCGGTAGTGGTAAATTTAGGACAATGTATAAATATTTTTATTCATATACAAATGATAATGCATGAAAAAGACTTTCAGTATAGAAGTTGAGGTGAAAATTCTAAAACCTTATAAGAAAATTGGATGCTGAAATAGATGGACTTCAGGATCTGGCTGGGAGAATGAATTAAGATGGATAGAATGGATCTGTAGTTACATGGTATTGTGTTGGAAATAATGTCAGTTGTTTGGACTTTGTGCTCAACTCATTTCTTCAATGAAACTTTTATACATTGTGCTTTTGCGCAATCCAGTTTAAAGTTACAGGAAAGAAAAAGATAGTGTTTTGACAATGATGTGCAGCTTTTAATTATTTCCAACTCATCCAGGACAAACATGTCATTGCCTGTTCTCTGTAAGTACCCAATAGTGGCTTTGTATTTTTTTTTGGCTCCTGATGAATGAAGAAGTTCATATACATTAAACCTAGCAGTCTGACTCTGAATGCCAGTCCCAGTTTACATGGGTCAGTGGACTTTGAAGTCTGAGTGTTTAGCTCAATCCCCCTCAAGTGGTTCAAGTCATCCATCAAGTCTCCTGATTTACACCCATACAAATCTTCATGCTACTCTAACTAAATATGAAATAATACCTGTATGGCATAATCCTGTTTAAAACATAGCTGGTTTCTGCAACTATACTCCTTTTGTGTAAAATCTTGTGCTCTCCTTGTCTAACTGAACCCCCTATAAATTTTGTATATAGGAAACAATATGTGGAAGACCAGAGTAGTGGAAACATTTCAACATGGCATTTATAATGTAATCAATTGAATAAGATCTGAGGCAAAGGGTGGACTGTGATGCAGCTCCAGCAACCCGGATTCAATCCTGACACCCAGTGCTGTCTGTGTGAAGTTTTCATTGTTCTTCCTGTGATAGCGTGGGTTTCCCCTGAATGCTCTGGTTTCCTCCTTAACAAAAGATGTAAAGGTAGATAGGTAGAAAGGTATGCTATCTTGGCGCCGGAAATGTGGCGACACTTGCACGCCGCCCCCAGAACACTCTACGCAAAAAAAAAGATGCATTTCACTGTGTGTTTCGATGTACATGTGACTAATAAAGATATCTTATCTAATTAGCCGTTGTAAATTGCTCCCAATGTATAGCTGAGTGGTAAAACTTGGGGAGTTGATGGGAATGTTGGGAGTATAAAATAGGAATAGCCTAAATGGATGCTTGGTGGTTGGTGTGAACTTGTGGTCTAAAGGGCCTTTTTCCATTCTCTACGACTTCAGTCACATTAAGTGCTTTTGTCGTTCATAGGATTCACATCATTTGTGCTGTTGAACAGCCATCAGAAGCAGGTTTATGATGGGGTTGGCAAGTTGGTAGAAATTAAAAAGGACATTTCTACCAACTTGCCCACTGTTTTAATTAGCCATTTTAACATCAGCAACTTTAAAAAGTTGCTGATGTTAAAATGGCTAACTAAAACAGTACAATATGGAAATTGGGAGCCAGACAAAACCCGTGTTTAATAATAATGCCTATTGAATGATCAAATGCTTTTCAATGAAAGCATTGCAACTTAAGGTACTTTCTGCAAGCTTGTGGTATTCAGCAGAAGAAGCATACAAGACTTGAAGTTAAATATCTGCAGCCAGGATCATTCCATCTGCATGACATTAACTCCAAAAAGCATACATTATTTACAGTTAGAATGGAGCTTTGATTGGCTCTTCCAATGAATAGGCCCCACGTTCCATCAAATGGATATTGGAAATTGATGACTAATTCAGAGTCCCTTCATTTAATAAGATATTACCATCCAATCAATTTTTATTTTATTATCCCCAGTATGTACAGGTAAAACACATGGTAATCTATTTTAACAATGGAAAATATTCAAAAATTGCCAGTAACTTGACATTTTACTGAACCTCTAATTTCCTCTACCTGCAGCTGTGAGCTTTAAGACTCGAATTCTAGCTGTTGTTTGTGTCCTGGATTTATAATCCTGAATCCTACAGCTTTGTACATTAATAATGAAACCATAGTGATTAGAGTTTCATTTAAAAGTTTTGGGTACTGTCACAGGGAAACCTTAGCAACTGATAAATCATCAAATGACTGCAGTTTTCACATTTAATTGAATTTTCAGATATTCATTGGACAACTGTAGAGTAAACTGAAACTTACACAGGAAGTGGAAGTGATTGGGAATGTGGAGAACTATGACAGAGACATGCTTAATGTTCAAACTGAGCAAGTTAAAGTTGAGAATTTTTTTTAAATGCAGATGCTGGAAATCTGAAATAAAAAAAAACAGAAAATGCTGGAAATATTCATCATGTCAGGTAGCATGTATGGAAAAAGAAACAGTTAACTTTTCAGGTCAGAACTGGAAAAGAAAGACAAGCAATTAGTTTCCAGTAGCAAAAAAAGGATGGGGGAAGGATGGGTAAAACAAAGGGAATATTTCTGGTAGGGTGAGACCAAATCAGATTATGCTTACCTGTTCAATTTTGGTGATAGCTGTAGAACATAAACATTGGCACAGACCAATTGGGCTGAATAAGCCATTTCTGTGCTGTAATACTTTATAAATACGTCTCACATGATTTGATACCTTCAGAGGTGAAAGAAACAAAATTGCAAGAAAGCCACCCCTTTTGGATTCTTTGAAAATAATGTTTATGTTGCTTCATTGGCAGTTTTTCCAGGCTAATAACGACCTAAGGCTGCCATGGATAGGTTATCTATTACAATTCCTTAAGCATTATGTTTCCCTTGATCTTTCAGGTAACAATCTAAATTTGCCCTGGGTTTTTTTTTGCTTTTCACCTTGCATTCTTCAGAATTAGTTAATTATCAGCTGTGATGGTAATTCTCACCCCAGTTACAGGGTAAGGAAAAAGTTGCAGCATGTAATTCTTCATGGCAGAACACTTGGAACACAGTCTGACTTTTTCTGATAACTATGTAGAAATGAGTTCCTGGATTTTGCCGCTTCCCTGCTGTATAGTTTTCTATCAAAACAAGCCAATGGAGGAAACAGAATTTTGGGATATTTTTCTCACCTGCCATTCAATTTTATTCTGAAGGTAAACACTATTAATAAACATTATTGCCACCTCTTTTTTTCAAAAAGGGTGATATATTCATTGATTATATTTTTATTTGACATTACCATTTGGTAGTAGGTAACAAATAATTATAATATACTCTACTTGTGCAAAATAACAAAAATGATAAAGTATCTCTAAGTATTTCTCCTTCTCTGAATTTGAATAGTTTGAACCAGATAACAATGATAAAGGCAAAATTATTCTTGTGCACAATGGTTATTTTACAAAATTATTCTATATTTGCATATCACAGGATAAATTTGATCAATTTTAACTCATTCATACAAAAGTAATTTCCAGTTTTTCTGTGCAGTGTGGTACCTTTTTATGTGGTATTCATTTGTGCATAGAATTATGAAATAATTGCAGCAGTGACCATTTAGCTCATTCATCTGTTCCAGCTTTTAGTAGAGCAACCAGTCAGTTCAACTTTCTCCCCAGAAACTTGCAAATGTGTTACCTTCAAATATTTATCAAATCCCCTTTTGAAAGTCGCAATTTGACCTGCATTCACCAGAGTTTCAGGCAATTTATTCCAGATCATTACTATTTGCTGTGTAAAACTACTTTGCATTACAACTGGATCTGTGTCTGCTGGTCCTTGACATCTCCACCATTGGAAATAGCTTCTCTCTATTTAAAATCAAAAATTGTTTGAATGAGAGACTGTAGAACCATAATATTGCCTGTCTCTTTTTCCCCTGGTGCAGTTTGATCTGCTGAGTTTCTCCAGCATTTTCTGTGTTTATTTCTCTGTATCTCTAGCAAACTATTTCTCTCTTCATTTCCTCCATGGAGAACGTCTCTTATCTATTCTCATAACTGTTATCTCATTTCTCTGTGATATGTGCCCTCAATTTTCCAATTTTTCCAGTTCAAACTTGGGAAACTGGAAAATTGAGGGCACCTTTCGGAAAAGTGATGTGAAGTAGTCACAAATGAAGCAATAAGGAATTCAGGACTTTATCCGAGAATATGCCTACCGCTAGATATACCTTGCTGTGAACTTACCACTTCCATACCAATATGCCACAAATCATTTTTAAAATTCCACTTTATTCAATAAATAGAATAAAGCACAGGTATATTGGGAATGAAGTGTTTTTTTTACCTTAAAGAAAAGTTTTCCTTGGCAAATTTTAATCAACATAGACTGAGCTGTGATTGAGTTCTGGACTGAACTCATTTCTTCCCAATTTTGTGAAACAATTTTTTTTTGAGAGTCATACTCAATCCAATCACCAGAGAGAGAGAGAGAGGCATTAGATGACCTGTGCAAATTTTCCCTAATTACCAAGGTATTGGTCACCAGGCACATTGGGTAAAGATCAATATTGGCCACAGTCCTTTTCTGCACAAAACCCCACTCATTTATTACACCTTCATTGCCTTCAAATCATGGCATACCAATTTCCTTCCACCTAAAAACTCCTCTGTGATTTTGTTGCCTTTACGCCTGTAATTTCTTCCATCCTTGTGGCCCCCTGATCGAAGGCAACTCTGGCTCTTTCAGCCCTGTATTACCTTTGTCCATTTCAGCCGTCAGTGTCATTGTCGTCTGAAGGTCTCTTGTTGAATCTTTCCACATTTTCAAAACCCTCTTTCTATCCAGCATCTTCCATGGTGCCATTTAACTCCATCTTTCCTTCAGTATCTGGGATTTGACTGTGAACCAACTGTGAGGAACTCTGGAATTGTTGTTGTTTTAAAGGTCTTCAATCAATATATATTGATATCAACACAGCTATACAATGCTTTGTTTTTTAAACCATCCTCTCCCTTCTACACTTCTCCACATCCTACATTCTCCTTAGTCCATAAGCTGAGCTACAGTATTATCTCCATTTCACCTGCAATTTGTTCTATTTGTTGATTAAAATGCAATTTTAACAAATTGTTTGTGATATGATGATATGGTCAAGGCAAATCCAGGGCAATAATTCAAGGCAAAACTCAATAGCAGGCTGAGGAACCCTTGACTCAAATCCAGTTTCTATGACCATTGCCTTGGGGTAGATAAACAAATCAAGAGAGATGAGACAGATGCAATCAATTTTCTTCTCCAACTCCTTCCTTTCATGGATTGTATTCTGTCCTTCCGTCTTTGTCCTGGTGTTTTTGAATGGAGGATGCTGGTTAGACACTTTTCCAACCGTGTGCCTTGATGTTCAAAGTTTTTAAAATACCATGGTTTTTGATGGGATTAATCACTGGGCTGTTTAAACAAGATGGTAATTTTAGTGAAACTAAGTAGGGAACCTGGTATTCCTGCCTCAGATTAGTGTTGAGAATAATGGTGAGCAGTGTAAAAGTACAGGTGAAAGGACAGACTGAGCCAAATAACACTTGAAAGTTAGTTTTTGTTCCACATGTTTTAAAAATTCCATTACCTGTAAATTTATGTTGTCTCAGAAATTTCTGAGTTTGATTAATTGTATTGAAGTCACCGATTTGCCGTTGCAGCATGACTTATGATTTTGTTAGATTCAAAGTTTCTTTTTTCATTGCATACTTACTACTCACTATTTGTTCTGAGCCTCTAATCTTCTAAAAGGCTTTTCAGAAATTATAGATTTGAGAAAATCATGTCTGAGAACTATCTCAGAGGTTTCCTGGGTAGGCGCCACACACTCCATCATTGAGATAGCTGATCTGGGCCAGCTACGGCCTTAGAATTAGTGTGGTCTTCGAGTAAGAAACATAACCGTGGTTCTTATCCTAGATCATTGAGCAACAATCCCTCGTGGGATTGACAGATTTTTTCTAGCTGCAATTCAGTGGTTATTACTTATGCCTCTCATCTGAGGTTGTGAGTTCACCGCCATTCCAGAGATTTGAGCACAAAAATTGTAGGCTGATGTTTCAGTGTTCTGTACTTTGGAGGTGCAATTTTTGGATGAGACATCAGACTGAGGCTCTGTCTGTTTGCACAGATGGATGTCAAAACTCCCATGTCACTATTTAAAAGAAAGTTAATCCCTGTGTCCTGGGCAACATTTATGCCTTCATAAACATCTTTTTAAAAAATCAAGTCATCGGGTCATTTTCACATTGTTATTTTGTGTTGTATTTATTTTGACTGCCACATTTTTGAGATCAAAAAAAGGTAGCTGTTTGGGTACCATGTTTTGCAATATCCTTAAGTTATCAAAGGTACACTATAAATGCAAATTTTTCTTTTCATCTATCCATGAATATTGACTAAAGAGTTGGTTTGGTTTGGATGTTTACCACAGTCATTGTTATCAAAATTGTCAGGTGAAGAGCAGCGTGAGGATACAGTGGCACGTCCAGAGACCTTGGAACCAAAACCCAGTATGAACTGGTACTTTTGGTGAGGAGGTTGAAAATTAATACAATTAATCATAGTTCACCATTAAGCACAGATCAGAGACCAAGCCTAGTACAGTTTGTACAGGTGAATCAAGCACCATTATGCAGTGTATTTACCCCCTTAGGAACTGTGGCCCTGCCTTCAAGCAGTATTGGTAAAAGTCTGTATCAAGTAGATAGAGAAGGAGTTTCCTCCCACCTCCCCCATCTGCTTCTTTCCACGTACAGTTCCAGCATTTGAAACTCTTGAGTATATTTAAAGCAAAGAGCAAGTGCCAATTTCAAAGCTTTCTAAATGCAATGTCAAAATAGACCATTAAGCTGTTTAATGAGGAATTTCCTCTGAGTGTTTCTAGGTGTATCAGCCAAGAAGCATTTAAAAAAATTTAAAAGGAGCTTATTACATTATTTTTCAGAAGTGATTAATAATCTAGCAGCCATCAGAATGCTGTTACAAACTAGGCTACTATTGGTGAATGTCCCTTTAAGATAGTGTGTGTGTGTGTGTGTGGGGGGGGGGGGGCGTGCTGACAACAACAGAAGATAAAGGATGTAATGACGTTTTTGAAGCAGTCAGTTGGAGTCAGTCAGAGGAGAGAGATAGAGACACCAGCCTGCAAGTTTTATCTATCGATGGATGAGAAATAATAACCGTGTCTGTCACTACAATCCACATATGGATTATTGGAGCAATCCGGTGGAGTCCACTTTGTCGTTAACCTGTGGAGGGAAACAGGTACTTGTGTGGACGGCCACGTCTTGGATGCCTTTCGGGGTGGCAGATACTTCAGAACAAATCAGTGGAGTTCACTTTGTTGTTGACCTGTAGAAGGAAACAGGTACTTGTGTGGACGGCCACGATTCGAGTGCCTTTCAGGGTGAGGAAGATGCGGTGGAGTGGTCACTGCTGAGTAAACACTGAGGTATTGTTTGGGTTCCAAAGTGGAACATTTGGATTTTGCAATTACTCTCTATTTTCTCTCTACATCTATGTCTTATCTTCAGTCAACAGTGGTTGTTGAAGAAGCCTTTGCTCATGTTTCACCTTACGGCTTGCTGAACTGAACTTTGAGAATTATTCCTGGACTTGGAGTTTGGGACTTTGCCGCACACACACTATGAGTTTAGTTTTTGGGGTTAATGTTTAAGATTTAACATTTTTACTTCTAACACTCTAACATTTTTACTTTTATTTTTCTTATTATCATAAGTAGTTATTAATAAAGTAGTTTTTAACACTGAATCATGACTCGGTGTGTTTCTTTTGTTGCTGGTTCGTAACAATGCTCACAACAACCATCTGAGCATGATAATGACCTGGAGCTGCTGGGTTAAGGCCAATACATTTTGAAAGAGACTGGTGGAAGTGTGGGAGAACTGTGGGTGAAATGGCTTTAAAGCCATTTGATGCTTGCTGTACCATACTTTCCAACCACTTCTGACAAATATTAGGGTGTAAAAAGTACAGCGAGTACTTTTTCATTTTCTAACCAATTATTTTTATATTGTCTTTCAACCATTGCCCACTTTCATTTCCGACTTCTGTTATTAGTGCTTTCATTTCAAACTCTATGGGAGTAGTTTTTCCACCCACTTTTATCATCTCACAGTCAGGAAGATCCTCATATCCATATAATTTCACATAATTATGCAGGGAGTTATAAAATTATTTCTTGCTGTCTACACCATAATATGAAATTAATGTATTAACATGGATATATGCTGTCCCATAATTTCTATTACTGTACTGACCACAATACAGTCTATTTGTTGGTGTGGCAGCTGAATCTCTAGAGATGTTGAACAATGGAAAACCATCTGTTTGATGAAAGCTAAAAGACAAGCTAACAAAATATGCAAGTAGAATCTTTATTTTTAATTACACAGCACAAAGACGTGTTAGCACACTTGATTTGAACACCATTGCAACAGTTTTTATAGTTATTCACTAATATTATGATTTGTGGCAACACTGCAACAAATATGAGGCAGGATGTACAGTATATCTCTGGAGATGAGGAACACGGTGATCTGGTTTCTTTTTTGGAAAAAATAAAAGTGCCATGAAGAAGAAAAGTAAATTTCTCAAGCCAGGACACTTGCTAACGACACTGTTATTTTTTTACATCCAGAATGTTAAATGTCTTGAATGTTTTTGTGGCAACTGACCTTTTGCCTTTATTTATGGGATGTGAATGACATTGAAAGACCAAACTATTGTCCATCCCTGGTTATCGTAAGAACATAATGAGCCTCTTTTGAAGTCTTTAAGATGACTATGCACACACTGCTATTAGAAAATTCCAGGATTTTGGCCCAGCTATTGTGAATGACATAATTATTTGTGGCTTGGGAGTTCTGAAGATATTTCTGTTCTTGCTGCTGTCAGTGGTAAGAGAACTTCTAAGTTAAGGGGTGAAGTCAGTGTCATCTTGCTGTACTGCTACAGTACTCCCTTTATTTCTTGTAGCCTACAGTATATTTCCTTTAATTCCCTATCTTGTATTGCAAATCCATGTTCAAGGCTCACTGCCACCCTCTCAAGGGCCATAAATATCAGCCTTGCCAGCAGTTCATAACCCTAGAATTATTTTTATTTGCAAAAGTCATAATAAAGAATACATGGATTTTTTTTAGTGTTTCATTTTAGACCTCTGAGGATTTAGTCAGATACTTTACTATTCTTGATGTCAACGGATTCACTGGATGGTGTTGTCTTAATACAGTTTCAGTGGGGGGGGGGGGGGGGGTGGGGGGGGGGGAGAAGGTTATCTGGAGCATTGAGTCTAGACAGCTGAAGCTATATCTGCCTATATTGGGGTGAAGAGAGGTAAGAAGCACTGGAGACTAAAGTCAGAGAAGTAGGGAGTACTATGGGGACTGGGTGGGATTCCCAGTCAAGGAGGCAAAGTCATGAAAGAACTTTGCAAAATAAGAATTTTGAAAGTGAGGCACTGGGAGTCTGATTGCACAGGTAGATAGAGAGTGCTGGTCAAATGGGACCTGATATATGTTAGAAAGGCGATAGTGGTTTGGATAAACTGGAGTTTACTATGTTATGGAATGTGTCTCAGAGGTGACAGTGGCATGGAGGAGAGATTCAACAGCAAATGAGTTGAGACAAGCAATGTTATATGGGTGGAGCCAAGCACTTTTTGTATTGGAGAGGATTTGAAGTTGGATATTCAACTCTGATTCAGAGGATATTGTTGCTAAAAGTAATCTGGTTCAGCCTGAAGCATTAACCTACCTAGTATGTAGTCAGATTAAATCATTCAATATCCAGACTTTGATAAACCATAATCAGTCTGGAAACACAGTAGAAAGTTAGAGTTGGACAACATTAGCATAACAGTGAACGTTGTCTAATGGTTCTAGACTGTGAAACGACCTCCTCAAATTCAGCCACCTGCAGAAATTTGTCACGATTTAACGTATGCTTCATTGCTATACGCAAGCCATGACCCGAACCAATGGATGTGTGACAGAGAAGATCAGCATCAAACAAAGTTGCATCATGCACCAACACCCCTAGCAATTTTTTCTTGCCATAATGTTCCACCTCACCTCCAACAAATAACCAATGGAAGTGGAGCTAATTAACAGAACTAATAGGAAACTGTTCAATCTACAGAGACTACTCTCCAAAACCAAGGTCACCTGAGCCTCAGCAGTTGAACTGCAGTATGCAGGTAACTTTTGCATTTGTGTGTACTCAGATGCTGAGCTCCAAGCCACTGTTGACTCCTTCACTGAAGCATACAGTAGGATGGGCTTTATGCTCAATATCCATTATTTGAGGGTACTACCAACCTGCCACGCGGCACAACACTGCCTTCCAACAAAAAAGGTTCGTAGAAGACTTGGACCACTTCCCATAACTTGGGAGCCGCCTCTCACCAAAGGCAAGCATTGATGATGAAATTCACCACCACCTTCAGTGCACCGATGATCAATTGTTGAATGTCAAGACCTCAGACCTGGCACAAAACTCATGGTCTGCTGGGCAGACGTGGTTCTTTCCCTCCTATAAGCTTCTGAGATTTGGACCATCCATAGTAGGCACCTCAAGGAACTGGAAAGATAGCCTTGTCTCTGCAAAATCCTCCCACTGGAAGGATAACTAAACCAAGATCAGTACCTGTGTCCCTGATTGTACCCAGTGAATTCCATTGGCTAAGTCACATAACTTGCATGCCTATCACCAGCTTTGCAAAACAGACGCTCTTTTCCAAGCTCTGTAATGAAAAGAAATTACCAGGCAGACAGAGGAAAAAGATCAAAGCCTCCTTGAATAATTGCAGCATCCCTACTGACTCTTGAGAATCCATGGCTCATGACTGCTCAAAATAGAGGAGTATTCATATTGATGCTTCAGGAGCACACAGGAGCCCTGTGTAAACGGCAGAAGGATCAGAGCATCTCGCAACTATCACCTGCCTGCCTCATCTGTGAAAAAGTTTGTGGTTTCTTCAGTCACCTCAGGGCTCACAAAACCAAAGTGGAAGCAAGTCACCTTTGATCCCAAGGGACTGCCTAAGAAGATGGGATATTGACTAAGGGTTTGAGGACAAATCAATAAATGCCTCCAGATATAATGTAAAGCCTGGAGATGTTGCCTGTTACTGGATATGTTTGGGCTATAACTTTGCAATTAAAACCTAGTGAGGATAATCCTTCTGAGCTAGGAAGCAGAGAGGCAACAGAGGAGAATGATGCATCAGTGGCCCTGAAAGGACGAAGAGACAACAATAGTGAAGTGTCAGAGAATGTCATTTATGACTTCTGTTTCAGTGCGGGATAGGTGTGGAAACCAAATTCGAAAGATTTAAGTAGGGAGTTCTGGGCAAGGATTTGCGAGGTGACATGTTCAGAGATTTTGAAGAGTAGAGAAACTTTGGAGATGCTTAGTGAATCAATTGATGACTGGACATTGAGTATTGATTACATTGCCGTCTTCTCAACAAAACACAGGTGACGTATTGCAGAGAAACTCGTATTTCTGCATGATATGTATGTTAGTGAATGGAACAGACTTTTTCTTCTCAGGGTCACCCTATGTTCCTTTTTATTTTGAAATAATGGCATTCACAATCCACAAAATGCAATCAAAGAGCCCAAGATTTATACCGAAACTTTTCTTTCTATCATCTTCTGTATGCAACTGGTATGGATTTGTTGTAAGGTAGCAGAGCCTGAAATCTCACAGAAGTCTAGGGATTATTATACCAGCATCTTTGCAGTACTGCTTAATTAGCTTGTAAGCAAGCTTCACTGAGCTGGCAATTGGTTGCAATCTGCCACAGTTAGTTATCTTTCAGCTAAGTGAAAGAGGTCCCATGATGCTGAGTATGGCCTCAGAAGGGAAAACTTTATAATAAGAGTAATGTCCCTCATCATACTGGAGTTCTTCAGCACTTTAAGGGCAGATTACAGTTCCTAATTAAATTTTTGTGGCCTTAATTAAAGAATCTGCTTAGGTTTTACGATTGTTCAGTTAAACTTTCCACTCTGCTCTGATTTAATTATTCTGATGAATGCAATTAGTATGCAACGGGAATTGTTCATTTCATTTGCATATTATATTGGATAATTGGATGAAGCTGAAATGATTAAATTACAGGAATGACAGATGAATCCACTTTTGTTCACGACTGGAATTAAGTTTGTAAGAATGACCACGGTGGGAATTGGTGTTCTTTGCATATTCATGAAGGAAAAAAATGCAGATTGTTAATTTGTAAAAGTGTTGCAGGGTACTTGCTGCATAGCCCTTGATCTCAGCTGGCAACCAAGAATATATCCCTGCTGTATTAAAGAATAGTGTGGTTACCTCATTTTTCAAATTGAAAACTGATGGAACATCACAGATCAAAGTACTGATAAACTAAAAGAGTGTAAGGAAAAGGGTGCTATAGGTGGTTGTTATTTGCATCACCCAGTGAAAAACGAGGCCACGGGTCAATCTCCTGATAAGATCACGATCTTACTGAGGGCAGCAAGTTGGAACAATACAGTTACCAGCACCCTTCAGCTTTTGAAACAAAATGTTCATTACAGTTCCCTGCAGTCACTTTCTAGGGCTACATGTGCTAAGCTCAACCAATGTTGGCCTCATGGTGTTTACCGCATTGGTTTACACAGGAAGGCCACTTGACCAAAATATTGGATAGCTACTGGAAACCATGATACTACATCCAAGTAATTGCTGACACTCTAATCAGAGGAAAAAGTAAAACAAGCTCAAGCACCCAAACAGTTGAGAGTCCACTTTCTTTAGTTGTGAATGGATTATTATCAACCTAACCATCAATATAAAGCTGGAACTTTTATAGGGTGCAGATGTGCAACAATAGCAACAGCCTTTTGTTATTTTAATGCAGACTTGAACTCTGAATTGTAAAGCAATTAATTTCAAAGGACAGGAAAGGTGATGCTGCTCATAGTCAAGTTCAATAACATTAGATTGGACCATGTTCGGCAGACTGTTTTCTTTGAATTTGTTAACGTGCAATTGCTCTTTTGATTGCCCTAACTCAGACGCAATGCTGGATGAAGGCGAGGGCACTCCTTTGTTGATTGTCCTTTGTTTTCCAAACTGATAGGTCTGCTGATATCACCTTCTCCTTTAATTTTAAAGCTCTCATTTTATATCTGGTCCCCAAGTTTCCCATGATTTCACTTCTTCTGCTTCATTACCTTTGTCTTAACCTTGGCCTTTTTCCTCCCCAGCACCTCAGTGCCATAATACATTCTGTAGTATTTTTAGTCTGTTTAATTCTTCTTTCCAATGTACTTTTATTGATGCCTCCTTTCTGTCTCAATTTTATGTCCTTCCCCCCCCCCCCCCGTCCTTATCATTTCTATTAAAATGTTTCTTCATCTTTTGTGAACCTTGTCAATTATGAAAAGTGAGAACAAAGCATTGACTGTAGCCTGTTAATATCACAGAAGCTGTTTGGTTTGCTGAGTATTTCCAGAGATTTTTCATTTTCCACCATTACCCAAAATTTGCAACTTAAATCAATATTTATAATTTGAAGAATATTAGTTTCCTTAAGCTGATATGAATATAGGACCAGGAGTGAGTCTTGCTCTACCAGCCAGTGAGATAGTGAATACCTGTATACCTGTCTATGCCCTAGCAAACATCTACCAAACTTGGATTAAAAATTAACATTGGACCATTACTGTTTGCTGCAGAAAGTTCCCAACCTCTACTAACTTCAGCAATGTATAACTGTCCCCTAATTTTGAAAGACTTGGCTCTGATTTTCGGAGTGTACCTCCAGTCAAAAAGCTAAGCATATGGAACATGATTGGGTTAATCCACCTTTTCCTTTTTTCCAAGAACCCAAGTGAAGAGACACCACTAATCCTGAAAAGTAAGGATGAAATGGCTGCCAAGTTTGATTCATATAGGAAAGTAATTTGTAGAAAGTATGGAATGAGAGAGTGAGATTTATATGTATGATCAGATTAATATGGATAAATATACTCTACAGTGCTTCTGGAGAATCAGTTAAGTAGGCATGGAATGAAGTTCTAAGTCAACTACTCCATAGAATGATACAACAGAGATCTGTATCTTTTGCTTCCTGCTGGGTATGCTCTGTATCCCTCATGTATAACACTACATTAGAAGAAGAACACTGTGTAAACATTATTGGCCAAATTATGTATGATGTGATCTGCCACACAGACTCTCTCTTGTTCTGTACCATTTCCTACACTGACCTGATACCTGTTGTCCTTGGCCTCTGGATCACATTAAAAAAAACTATTCAAGGTTTTAAGGAAGCAACTATGTACTTTAAAAGTAATATCATTTTAATTTAAAACATTAATAAATACTGTCACCATTTGTATGCCAGCCCTCTCTGGTATAAAGCTGAGGGTCTGGTGCCACTGCACTGTAGTGAGTGGTGAGTCCACAGGTGGAACGGGAAGTCAGATATACTGGCATCTAATCTTCAGCTTGTCTTCGATATCTACATTTCAACATGCAGGGGGAGAAGTCTGAGACACTGAACAGCTGGTGGATGGTAGTTCCTTGTGGAACCACAGCCAGGAGATGGGCACAATTGTGTCCATTAAAGTAAATTAGCATAAACTGGAAATACCTGCAGATCAAGCAGCATTTGTGAAGACGTGAGAGATTGTGGCATTTTAGGGATATACTCTTTTAGATATAGATATTTTAGATATTTATTTATTAATCATATGTACATCGAAACACACAGTGAAGTGCATCTTTTTGCGTTACTAAGAGTGTGCTGGGGGCAGCCCGCAAGTGTCACCACTCTTCCGGCGCCAACATAGCATGCCCACAACTCCTAACCCATACATCTTTGGAATGTGGGAGGAAACCGGAGCACCTGGAAGAAACCCATGCAGACACATAGGATGAACGTACAAACTCCTTACATACAGCGGCAGGAATTGAACCCAGGTCACTGGTGCTGTAATGGCATTACGCTAACCACTACACTACCGTGCTGCTGGGTATTAGACCTGAAATCGAAACAATAAATACTTTAGCAATGTTAGAGAAAATGAAAAAGAATGGAAGTGGTAGCTTGCAAAAGAGCACTATTCAGGTGATAGAGAAACATTTTACATATAATTGTTGTTTGAAAATTTCCATTTAAACCTACCTTTTGACAGAGATGAATTTGGTGGAAGCATTAAGCACATCTCTTCTGTAACTACTGTAGGTATCTGATTCAACACAAAAGAAACATTCAACACGAAAGTGTTAGAGCTTTGTAAATTTGCTTAGATTATCATCTTTAAATGTGGTATTTTTAAAACAATTTGCCATCCAGCAACTCCGTGAGTAGTTGCAACTTTATTTACAGAAGGCATCTCAGATTGTCCATCCAAATAACCTGTAGAGATCTAGTACTGATGTAAAATGTAGTTACTGTACAAAGAAAAGACCATGATCTTATCTGATTTCATTCTTGCATTTTTTTTTACTCATTTTACTCACTAATTTGTACCCAGCTGTGGCTTGGTTGGTACATATTCTCATCTGCATCAGAAGGATATGGATTTAAATCACATGAGTACAAAAGTCTAGGCAACTACCCTAGTGCCTTACTGTGCAGGTGCTGCATTGTCAAAGATGCCATTTTTGGATGAGGTGTTAAGCAGAGCTTCTGCCATTAATATGTGGCAGTTTATAGAAGTTTCTGCATGGATTGTCTGCTACATTTCCCGCAGTGACTAAACTGCAGAAGTACTATATTGGTTGAAAAGTGCTTGGATATGTCCTAAAAAGGACTTGAGAGATGCTATATAAATGCCATTGACTGTCTTTCTTTCATCTCCTTCCCATGCCCAGTAAAGGGGTTTTATCTTGTCAATTACGTGCAGGAGAAATATTTGTCCGAGTTTCAAAAGGTTACGCAAGACTCACGATTGGGTTCTGGAACAGCCTTTGCATCTCAGCGCTAATGTAAGCACTGGCGGAACTATAAAGCAATGTAGAATTGACCTAAGAGCAAGAAAAAGGCCCATTATGTGACATTTTCTGCTGATTCAGTGCCTCTGCCTCGGGTTCTGTTTATGTATGTACGGGAGGAAATAATGCAGATCTTCTATCCTTAAAGCAAATCTATTCAGCACAAGTATGAAAAATTCTTTCCATTTGACATTAACCCCTGATGTACTTAGTCTTCAAAGAAATTTTGAGCGTTAATATATTGTTTTATTTCTTGCGTCTGGCATCTGTGTGAGCATTGGATGAAAAAGCTTTTTGAGGCTGAGGGCAGTATTTAAAAAATGCAAATCACCAAAATTAAAATTTAATATTCAAAGAGGAATATTTTCTTTTCATTTTATCTGATCATTTTAGTGTTCAATATTAGTCATAGATTTTTACAAATGATTTTTGAATGAAGAGTGGATTAAAAATAAGCAACACAGAAAGATACAGAAGTGTTGTAACAAGACCAGGGACTCCAAAAAAGTGATTGAAATTGGACTGTTCAGTAAAAATTTGCAGTGTCGTATTTATGGTGGCAGAGTAAGAACGGTACAGGTGCTGGGCGTGTAGCATGTAAAATGGACCAAAACCATGTCATACATTTAATGTAATTAGTAAAAGGAGTATAGGGGGATGTAGAATTATTTTTGCCAGAGATTGTTCTGGGGATTTAACTTGCTGCTGGAAAGGATAGTAGAAGCAGAATTGCTCGTTGGATTTAAAACATACTTAGACATGTATTTAAATCTGTGACTTAATGGAACAAGAGTTAGAATGTACACCAGATAACCCTTTGGCCATGTGGACAAGATAGACCTGATGGTTTCTAGTAAAACACTTTATATAACTCATTGTCAAGATTGAACCAAGCTACTTCGTACATGGTAGGAGAGAAAATCAGCTAACTATCAAGAGAGCATCAGCTAGCTCTGGTTATAGATAGCCATGCAAAGCTCTTGCAGCAGATTGCCTGTCCAGTTTCTTGAATTAAGTGATGGTCAAAGAAGTTGAAATATAAATGTGAAAAATGTTAAAAATATAAAATCTGGTCTTTGCTGCTATTTTCATTTGACTTTGGCAGGCAAAAAAGGCAGAAAAATACATGTCATAATTAAATGCTGAGTTTTGATAGGGAATAGATGTAAAGTGGACTGGCTAAGTGAATTTCTGTATTCCCTTTGTGATGTGCAAGTTAAAGGTAGGAGTGTGCCATGTGGCTCATTAACAGCACGCTAGCATTTGACAAGTCCCTGACGTCCCATTTATTAAATAAATGGACATGCCTTCCATGTTCTATTCAAATGGGGTTCAGTCCAGTCCAGTATTAATGTTGAAGGCAGCCAAATCTTTTTAAACGTTACTGTAAACTAGATTTATGACTGACACGCACCCCCAACCCCCACCTTTAACTTTGCAACTGAAAGGCTAAGCTGCTACCTAGTTCGGAAAAAGGAAGGGAGAGGTTACAGTAAATTACATAGAAATCCTGTAGGTTAGGCAGAAACAGGTTAGGCAACTGAGCCCTTATTTATTCAGTGCAAAGCTCTCCCATCTTGTGCAATGTGGGGTTTCAGCACATGGTTATTGTCTCTTTAAAATCTGCAAGTGGATGTAGAAAACCTGATTCTTCTATTCAATCTTCATAGAGACTAGGTGACCACCTTGAAACCTGACGTGATTTTAAGCAGCAGGAGTAACTGCTCTTACCTCAGCCTCCACTCATAAATTGTTGGTGGGATATTAATTTGACCCTAGATTCAGTGCTAATCTTGCTATACATTTACACTCATTTCCTGAAGAACAAGAAATGGAATAGGAAGGGTTTAGAGGGATACAGGTGAAATGCAGCCAAATGGGACTAACTTAGATGGGTATCTCAGTTGGTATGGACAAATTGGGTTAAAGGGCCTGATTTATCTTATTACTCTATGAATCTAGAAAAGAATACTACCAGGAGGTAAAATATTCTGAAAACACATACTGAGAGAATTTCTACATTTCCTAATTCCCATAATCCCTCCGTTAATTTTCTTAATTCCTCTGTTTCCTGATGCCACAAGTTTTTCTATCTCAGTCTTGAGTAGACTCGCTGTTGAATTACCTGAGCTTTCTGGAATGGAGAATTCCAAATTTATGACATACTGAGTGAAGACATTTCTTTTCACCTCAGCACAAAGGCTGACTCCTTATCTGAGACTATTTCAGGACCCTGCAGTTGATAGATTCTACCCTGTCAAGCTCTCTTAAAAATTTTCTGTTTCAATAAGATCATCTTATTTTTTTAAACTTTGGAAAATAAAAGCCCATTTTACTTGTACATTTTACACAGGTTAGCCCACCATCCCAGGAATCAATCGACTGATACAACCCTCCTAAAGCAAGTATCTCCTTCCTTGAGTAAAGGACTGAAACAATTCTCTTGGTGTGGTTTTGCCAAAACCTAATACATTGCCTGCCACAAGACATCCTTCCCTTTCAATGAAGTCCTCCTTTGCAATAACGTTCCTTTTGTCTTCCAGATTGCTTGCTATATTAGCAGGGTAACTTTCTGTGATTCATATATTAGAACACATGAATCCCTTTGATCTACAAAAGAAATTTTGCTTTTGCCTTCTGTCCAAAGTGTTTCCACATTGTTGCCACCTTGCCAATTAACTAACCTCTCTACATTCCTTTGCAGCTGCTTGCCAGCCTTCTGCAGCTTATTTTTGCATGTAGCTTTGTCTAATGTCCCTCAGTTTTACATCCTTAAAAAAAAGGCAGAGAAATTCCTGACTAATATTTTAAAAAGAAAAAAGTAGAACATAAAGGAGAATTTGGCTTATAAATGGGAGATTCCTGTACTACTACCTGACGCTTTCTCTACAAATTGTGTCCTAATTGATAAATATGCATCACTAGGAACTGCTGAGATTTTATTTAAATCTCAAGGCCATTAGCCAAATGATAGAGTCATTGCCATCCGAGAGGAACATGCGCAGCAGTCACTTTCCCCATCACCAAATCCAAACACAATCAAATGTTTTGATCTGTTAACTGAGCCAGAGGAATCTCTCTGATTCTGTGGAACACAAGTGCTCAATCGTGAAATGATCCAGTACTGATCTCTTGAAAATCAGCCACGGACAGTTGTCTAATTGAGATAAGTGCCACAGTGGGTTTACACAGGAAGTGCAATGGCATGACTTCCCCACAATTGTTGGCAGGATGAAATATTCGGCTGTCACAACCTTAATGAGTGAATACAGAATTTGTAACCAGAGGATTGAGAACTGACTAAGGAAAACATTGCTGGTAATAACAGTGAAAAAACAGTATTGTGAAAATGATGAGGCCACTGGGAGTTGCAGTTTCATTGAAGATCTTCACTCAGGGGCTTTCTTAATGGCCAGTGTAGCTTCCTGTGGGGAAACACACTTCCCAAAATGACCTTAGCTCATTTTACATTTTGTGATTCCCAAAGGTCATGTTGAGAGAAAGCGACTTGATGCAGTGCACATCTTGCTAATGTGCATCTGTTCTCCAGGAGTGCCAGATCTAGTTGGACTTATCCCTGAAAGTTACATCACGAGATCAGAAATGTCACTGGAACCCCAAGCAGTATTTGGTGATTGGTTGGCAATTTGTAATTGGTTTATTATTGTCACATGTATCGAGATACAGTGAAAACCTTTTGTTTGCATGCCATCCAGATAGATCTTTCCAGACACATACATCAAGGTAGTACAAAAGGAAAACAATAACAGAATGCAGAATATCGTGTTACAGTTACAGAGAAAGTGCAGTGCAGGTAGACAAATAAGGTGCAAGGGCCATGACAAGGTGGATTGAGAGATCAAGAGTTTATCTTTATTGTATAAGAGGTCCATTTAAAGTCTTATAACAGCGGATAGAAACTCTTCTTGAGCCTGGGTATGTATTCTCAAGCTTTTGTATCTTCTGCCTAATGGAAGAGGGAGAAGAGAGAATAACTGGGGTGGAAAGGGTCTCTGATTATGTTGGCTGCTTTCTCGAGGCAACGGCAATTGTAGACAGTGTCAATGGAGGGGAGGCTGGTTTGCGTGATGGACTGGGCTGCGTTCACAACTCTCATGGGAAAGGCCCATGAAAAGCCCAAGTGCCCTCGTACCATGCCTGGCAACAAAACCATTTTATGTTTGAAGTTGCAAGTAGACCCTCAAGTCAGAAACTAACAGTATTAACCCAATGTTTAATTTATCCCACCCACATTTTGGCTGACACATTGAACTTGCTCCCAGCCACGATGCTGCTGTGCAAGAGTGGCACCACCAACAATTCTCTTCCTGAAGTGTTCAGACAGCCGATTACCTGTATATTCAATGGGGCAATTCTTGGTTCACTGTTGATGTCACAAACCATGCTCTAGTACAGCATACAAATGTAGAAATCCTGGGGTTTTACACTTCCTCAGAAAATCTGTTCACCTTGGACCACTTACAGGCTGGTGAAATCGTGGCCACTCACTACGCAGGTGAAAAGTGAGAGGACAAAGCCACCTTTGCCACTGTATCAGCCTGATTATGATTTATGTCCTCAGCAGTTTTTTGAGGTGGCACAGAATCTGTCCACATAGCCTCACCTGAAGCTGTTAAGTGGATCCACAGCATTGACATACACGTTTAACCTGATGCTCAAGTAGTAAACTGCATAAAGGGAAATCACTGTACACCAACCCTTGGCTGCCCTCACCAGCTTCCTATAAAAGTACCCTGAAGAAAGCACAACAGGATTCCAAAGCTAAGCTTCCTATAAAAGCACAACAGGATTCCAAAGCCAAATTGCTCTCCATTTTCTGTAGCTACTGGCTACGTTCACTGGACCTACAATCCTGAACTCCAGAAGTTGCTGATCTAGGTAACAATACCGCAAAAAACAAACGGCCAGAGGAACTCAGCAGGTCAAGCAGCATCTGTGGAGGCAAAGGGGTAGTCAACTTTATTACTCCAGTATTCCATTTAACAATACAACAATACCTCAGGAACTCCAAGAGAAATTTACTTTGTCCTGTATTTCAGTGAGCAGCACTACAGATAATGTACTAGCTTGTACAAAATTGCAACTATAAATAGTACTAATTTATGTATTTTAATCTCTCTTTAAAATGGTGAAAAAAGAAATTTTACATCAATATTTTACATGAATCTGCATAAATACTCGTACAGGTTCAAACGTTTGCACTGAAAATGTAACATGTTTTAATCACGCAAGGGAGAATCAATGCATGTGGTATATTTGTACTTTGGGAAAGCTTTTGATAAAATCTCAAATAAGAGGTTAAGGTGAAAATTAAAGCATGTGGGATTGTGGATAATATACGGGCACAGATTGAGAATTGGTTGATTGACAGGAAACAGAGTAGGAATAAATGGATCATTTTCCAGATGGCAGGCAGTGACTGATGGAGTGTCACAGGGATCGTTACTTGGTCCCCAGCTATTCACAATTTACAGTCATGACAGAGTCTCATAGAAACCCATAAAATTCTCACAGGACTAAACTGGCTAGATGCAGAGGGCATGAGGATCCAGAATCAGGGTCACATCCCAGGATACCAAGTGTGCTATTGAGAACAGAGATCAGGAGAATTTTTTTTCACCAGGAGAATGGTGAATCTGTGGAATTCTCTACTACAGAAGGCAGTGGAGGCCAAGTTATTAAATGTATCAAAAAGGAGATTGATATATTTTTTAATGCTAAGGGGATCGAAGGACACTGGGAGAAGTTGGGAACAGTGGTATAGCTCTTAGAACCACTGCAAGAAGTTGATTGTTTTACAGTATTTTTTAAAGACTGAGGTGAGGAGTTTGAGACCATGGCAAAGCTCAGCTTTGAACTGTTGCATTTCCACACAGCTTAGCAGCTCAGGAGTCCTTATTAATGGATGTGCATGTAAAACGTTCACACAATTGCCTTGTGATCCTGCTTTGGCTTTTACCCAGACATGCCGTTGGGTAGCTCAGGAGTTGGAGTTACCACAAGCTGCTTTTATATTATTCAGGTGGTGTGCAGCATAAAGTTACCATATTCACTGTGGTAGCCCTGTTGAAAGAAATATAAAAGCAACTATGATATCTTGTCAACAATCCCGGCCACAGTAAAACTGAATAGTGTTTTGTTTTGGCAAGCAGCTAACCAACTATTTTGTTTAAAGGGAACACAAAAACACAAGCCGTTCAAGCCTGTTGTGTCAGTGATATCAAAACTAATCCTAATAATGCCTGCCCAACTTGTCTCTATGTTTCTTAAAATCCTGGGGAAGAATAATCTTTCCCTCTTGGATTTAAAAAAAAATTACTTGAACTTACATCAGCTTTTTGTAGGAAAAGATATCCACAGTCCTCCCATCCTTTCTGTTTAGAAGCGTTTCCTAATTCTCCCTGAAATGTTTGGCTCTGATTTAGGTTAATGTCACCTTGTCCTAAACTCCCCATTTGCTTTTAGGAATAGGTTTGATCCATGAATTACTTTCAAAAACCCTACAACAAACCATCCCTAAACCTTCTGCATTCCAAAGTGTGCCGTGCTAGCGTTGAGATAAAGTACTATGGACATTGTGCTGTCTATTAATAACGTAGGATAGATTTTTCTTTTTCCTCAAGTTTGCACTGGTATACAATTTCATGGAAATCAGCAGTCTTCCAGGACCATTCCTCATTGATCCTTTTTGTGTGTATTTAGATGATGATACTTCACAGGCTGCTACTCAAGAAAGAACACGGTAAAGTTGCTGGGTAGGTTTTGCTCGCCTCCAGGTGGATTGTGTCATTTCTTTGCTGAAATGAGCCAATTTGGAGCAAGTGTTCAACTGAAGCTAGAGATTATGACCAAAGTAGTTAAACATTAATTCAGTCAGTCTATGTACCAACTGAATCTGCTACAAAATAGACAATTTTGTTACATTATCAATGGACCTGCAGATCCCTAACCCTACCTCACCAATGGAACACTACAGGCCACCTCTTGCACTACCATGGACTTGTCCCTGTTTGTGTCTGTTTTTTGCACTAAGGTCTTGATTTTGCATGGTCTGTTTTTCTCTCTCTCTTCACTGTCTTGTATAATTTATATTCTGTGTGTTGTCTGTAATGCTGCTACATGCAAGTTTTTCATTGTACCTGTACCTCCCTGTACATGTGCACATGACAATAAGCTCAACTTGACATTTAAGCCATAATTTAGATGGAAGGCTTTGGCATTGCCTTCATGTTGTTTCTACCTGAGTGACCAAACAAGGCAGTGGTTTTCTACTTCAGTCAAAAAGCTGTGACACTCCCTCGATACTGATTATGCACTCAAGTCTCTGCATTAGACTTTAACCTGCATCTTTCTGATCAACAACAAATTCTTCCCTTTATACAGTTTCTTTAACATAGTAAAACATCTTAAGATGCCATGACAGATGGTACCATGCCATGTTATGGTGAAATGGGTGTGATTGAGTGTGACATCGAGGCGTTCTCATAAAGTTGAAGTCTATGAGAATCGAGGGGAAAACTCCGCTGGCTGGAGTCAGACCTCGTACTGAGGAAAGTGATTGAAAACCCGTCATCTCAGCCACAGGCATTGTCCAGACAATCTCCTACAGTAGTGTCTCAGGACAACTTTCTTTAGCTGATTGTCAGTCCCTTATCCATGTCTAGGGCAGCATGCCTGGCTTAAAAAGAGGCAAAATCATCCCATATTAACAATATCGTGGGGTTACTGGTGACAGAACTTTAATGGACTAGCCATGTAAACGCTACAGCTACTCAAGCGGGTCAGAGACTGTGTATTCTGCAGCAAACAGGGCATGGGTCAGGAGTATGACAGACTAATCCTAGTATGTCTGGATGAGTGCAGCTCCAGCAACATTCAAGAAGTTCAATGCTATCCAAAGCAACCTACTACATTGGCACTCTACCCATCATCCAGAATGTTCATTCCATTCAACAACTACCTACCATGACCAAATCTGTACTGTCTACAAACTACAGTGCAAAGATTCATCATGTCTAATCCAACAGCATTTCCCAAACCCATAACATTTAAAAGGACAAGGACAGTAGGCACATCAGACCTCCACCAACTGCAGTCCCCCTACAAATCACACACCATCTTGACTTGGAAATATATCACCTTTCCTTCGTTATTGCAGAATTAAGACTCTTGAACCCCTTGCCTAAGAGCACGGCACCTTACCCACAAGGACTGCATTGGTTTAAGAGGGTGTTTTTATCACCACCTACTTAAGCACAATTAGAAATGGACAATAAATGCTGGCCTTGTCATTGATGTCCACATCTCATGTTTCAATTAAAAGACGGTATGAGATATTCGGACGTGTTCAATTGCTTGATGGAAAAAGTAAGGCTTTAAGAAACATTTCAAAGTGAGTCTGAGGATTAGTGGGGAATGTCCAGAGTTTTGGCAAGAGTTGCTGCACACAAGGTGAAGGTTGATACCTGATAACAACAATGTTATCATAGTTTGTGTGATAAATCCATATGAAGTTTGCATCATTCGTGCCTATATTCATTTTCAGAAAATCATCAATAATCTCAGCTGAAAAGAGCACACTTTATAAACCAAGACCACTTGTTGGTTGGTAACTGCACACTCTTCATTCAACAATGAAGTTGCAAAATATTCCATGTTTCATTATTTCCTGTCGCATTCTGCAACCTGCTGTTGAAAATGCCACACCAATTACTAATTTACTGAAAAAAGTTGCTTTTTTTAAAAAAAACTGCAATGTAACATTTGGAATTTAATAGGATACCCTTACACCACTGTTGCTGGCAGAATCTCAGACGGCAACAAGGAGGTGTACAGGAGTGAGATAGATTAGCTGGTTGAGTGGTGTCGCAACAACAACCTCACACTCAACGTCAGCAAGACCAAGGAATTGATTGTGGACTTCAGGAAGGGGAAGTCAGGAGAATACACACCAGTGCTCATTGAGGGGTCAGCGGTGGAAGGGGTGAGCAGCTTCAAGTTCCTGGGTATCAACATCGCGAAGAAACTATCCTGGGCCCAACACGGTGATGCAATCACGAAGAAAGCATGCCAGCAGCTCTACTTCATTTGGAGTTTGAGGAGATTTGGTATGTCACCAAAGACTCTTGCAAATTTCTACAGATGTACGGTGGAGAGCATTCTGACTGGTTGCATCACCGCCTGGTATGGAGGCTCCAATGTGCAGGATTGAAAGAGGCTGCAGAGGGTTTTAGACTCAGCCAGCTCCATCACAGGCACAGCCCTCCCCACCATCGAGAACATCTTCAAGAGGCAGTGCCTCAAGAAGGTGGCATCCATCATTAACGACCCTCACCATCTGGGACATGCCCTCTTCTCGTTACTACCATCGAGAGGAGGTACAGGAGCCTGAAGACCCACACTCAACCATTTAGGAACAGCTTCTTCCCCTCCACCATCTGATTTCTGAACAGTCCATGAACACTACTTGGTTATTCCTTTTTTTTGCACTATTTATTTATTTTGTCATTTATGGTAATTTTATGAAGTGTACTGTACATATAAGTTGGCACAAAACAACAAATTTCATGACCTATGTCAGTGATAATAAACCAGATTCTGATTCTTTATTCTTTTTTTCTTTTTACCAATTTTTACTGATTTTATATAAAAAAAAGCCTTGCATTTATAGAATGTCTATCATGATCTCAGGATGTCCCGAAGCACTTTACAGCCAATTAAGTAGTTTTGAAGGGCATTCACTGTTGTAATGTAGGAAACACGGCAGCCAATTTGTGCACAGCTAGCCCCCATAAATGACATTTGATAACATCCAGATAATCTGATCTAGCAATGTTTGTTGAGGCGTAAATATAATCCAGTGCACTGGGTAAAAACACTCTGTTCTTCTTCAAAATAGTGTCCTGGGATCTTTTATGTCCATCTCCACAGGAGAAACAAAATGTAAAGTGATGAATATATATTTCTGAAGAATTGAATGCTTGAAATAATATGCCCTTAAACCATTTCTGATGAAGGTTCCCTGCTAAAATATTATCATGTTCTTTCCCATGATAACTGCCAGAATTTTCTGTGAGTATATTTAATCCCCCCCACCCCCAAACTTGAAAGTGGGTTGTTGCTATGCCGCTTGAACCTGTCTCAACCCAGTAAACACTATGTTCGTTTTCCAACTGATTAGGAGCACTGATCTTGTCTAGTTTTTGCTTTTTCTTTGATATCTTCACTACTTACTTTGGATTTCCATTTTTTGCTGTGCTCTTTCCTTTAACGCCTAACTGTAAATCACTGTTTGGTCGGCCTTCAGTGTCTCGCACAGTATGCAGTGTTAAGTCGTGTGTCACATATTGTTGCTCGCAATATTTTACAACCCTTGGCAGCAGGTCTCGTGCTCATGCCTAAAACTTGGATTTGTTTACTTGCATTCTTACAACTCAAGTACATGATCAGTGGGCCCGTATATTCTGCAGCAGCTGTTAAAAATCCTTTGAAAGAAATCTTGTAAAGCCCTGAAATTTATGTTGTCACAGGCTCCTTTGTTTAATGCAGCACCTCTGGCTTTAATTTGGGTGGTGGTCAATGTGAGTGCTTACGCCTGGAAAGCTTGTGCTTTGCCAATCCACAATTTACAATCCCAAACTGCAGTTTTACTGCTCCTTCAGGCTTGGCCCTGCCTACCTCCCAGGCTGAAGAAAGACTGTTCCTGGGGAATTTATGTTTCCTTATTGTTCATTGGTAATCAACCTAACCTGGGAGTGATTTGATTTTAATATCAGTTAGTTGAATTTAATGACTTGATTGAAAAGGTTCTGTAGAACTAACAGGATGTGGGCACAGCAAGGTTCCATTAGTGGTATTGCTTCATTTCTTAATGTGCGCAAGTCTCTCTGTAAACTTGGCCTGCTTTATGACGAGTCCCATTAGTCTAAACAGTCTTACTCTTGGACTCTGCTAAGCTGATGAGAGAAGTGATAAGAAAAACGAATGGCGACATCACTGGAATTTTTTTGAAGTGATTTTAAGCCTTCTTTCCCTCCCCTTCCCCCCCCCCCTCCAACACCACCCCCCCCCCACCCTCCAACACCACCTACTTACTAATGCTGCTAGCTTTTTAACATAGGCTGCTGAAAATCCCTGTAAATCACAGGGATGGCTGTGCCCAGTGTTCCTCATGCAGAAAACTGATGCTATATTTGGTGGGTCAAGAGGGAAGGAACAGGAGTTTAATTGGGTACTGCTGTGCCTTTGGAGACCAAGGCTATTCATGCATCATTAGGTTTGGTCAACTTGGCTGCTATAAGGTTGGTGGGGGGGGGGGGGGGGGAAGGGACACTGGAAAGTTTTTTTTCGGGTTCAAGAAGGTCACTTTTCTGAAAGAAGTCATAAAATGCATATTAAATAATCCAAGATGAATAATTCTTTTGGAGGCTTTATCATGGAATCATTTGACCAGCTCCACAGATTCATGTTAAGTCTATGAAGCGGTATAGGTGAAATGTATACAAGCCGCTCAGAATTCCAGCTGAAGTCTAATCAATGACTTGTGCAGATTTACCATCATGTTCTTTTGCATTCAATTTCCCGATGCACACTTCTCAGAATCCTATTTCCCAATGTCATTTCCTGCAATTCAGATTTTAAAAGGCAGTAAAATTGCACCCTTAAAATTAAAAAGCTTTGCTTATAACGTGTGTACTACAAGAAAAAATGGGCTACAGTCTGCTATCAAGCAGCTGCAAGCACATCTACCATGTCGGAGTTATCAAGTAAGAGTTGGAACACTCCTTAGCTGGGAATGAGCAAAATATACTTGGCACAAAAAGTCACTCAATTGTTCCATATTATTGTGTAAAAGTTGGGATCAAATATCTGGACTTCACGAAATCTCAATTTGAATTGCACATTTTTGCATTTGATTGTGAATCCTTTCAACAATAATCTGGTGCTGTTTGGTAAAGCACTTGCAAAGCAGTTAGCGACTGATCAGTTTGGGAGCCACCTTAATTTTCTTGGTAAGTAAGTAGGTAAGAATCTTCCCAAAATGGAACAATATATCTGGACATGTAATAACTGGGAAATAGGAAAAACTAATAAATACAAACTTTCTCCAGTTTCTCCCCATTGTTTTGAAGGCTCAAATTCTTGTTGGGGTAAAATCTGGAAATGCTTGAAAGTCTCAGGAGGTCAGGCAGCATCTGTGGAAACAGGACTAGAGTTAATGTAGACACAAGAGACGGCAGATGCTGGAATCTGGAGCAACAAACAATCTGCTGGAGGAACTCTGTGGATCAAGCAGCATCTGGTGGGTGTGGGGGGGGGGAAGAATTGTCATTGTTTCAGATCGAAACCCTGTATCGTCCATAATTCCCTTTCCCCACAGATGTTGCTCGACCCGCTGAGTTCCTTAAGCAAGTTGTATGTTGCAGAACCTTCCTCTGAATTCTTGTGGGGTCCATTTCCGGGAGTGTTAGCAGGATTCTAGTAATTCACCTAAGCAGCCATTCTTTATGTATGAGCCTAGAAAATAAATGGCTCTCTTGATGCTTTGCATAGTCAAATATCAATCTGTCCAATTAGCTCCTACCTGACAGGCGAATTTCCAACATGTCATAGAATAGCATTCAAGACAAGAAAAACTGACTAATTTTTCATACCTCAGCCAGGAACGCAATTCTGCTGACGAGCAGCTAACAATTTATTTAATTAAGTATCAGGAATTGCAATTGATGCAACAGCTTGTGGAACTGTTGTGGCCACTGCTTTCATAGCCCAGGGCTCCTTAAAGGTTATTGTACTGCAGAATGGGACATTCCAGAGCTGTTTCCTCATGTGTGACCTTTGACCTTGTTCCATTGAAGCGGTCATTTGAAGGCAACCACTTCCCTACTCCGGCATCTGTGTTGTTTCGTATCCCATTTTGTTGCCTTTGACACTGTGCTAAACAGTATAAGGTAATGACACACCCACTTGTAATTGTGTGGTTTACTAATCTGTCCTAAGCATTTTCATAATGCAGTAATACAAGGGGTTTACACGTGACGGGCAGCACACTCAAAGGGATAGGTGCTGTCAAACAGCTTATGAATTGATGTGAAAAGGAAAAATTGGAAATCTGATATAAAGATAGGAATATACAGGTGGGCAAATTGGTTGCAAAGAGTTGTGAAAGCTCACAGCTAAACTTGATCTATTTTTCTTCTTAAGCAGCTTGTATCATGCTTTGCATTTTCACCGCTTTCATTCTGTATGTCAACGTACCAGAAGTTGCTTTTTTTTAAAAAATTAACATTTTGTGGTCCGTGGGAAGCTGAGACTGTATACAGTCCTCCAGATGTGTCTCACCAATGTCCTACATAACCGAAGCATAACCTCCTACTTTGATATTCAGTTCCCCCCAGCAATAAATGATAACATTTTTTAGCATTTTTGCTGTACCTGCATATTCTCCTTTCTCAAATCGTGCACGAAGACACCCAGATCCCTCTGCGCTTCAGAGCTCTGCAAACTCTTGCCATTTAGATAATATTCACTTCTAATCTTGTTATTCTTCATAAACTGTGAGGCTGGCTGCGACATGAGAAATGGTTGAGCATAAGAGTTTCTGTCTAGTTCAAGCTAAGGGGCTGGGAAGACGGAAAACAGAGGCACTATGGCAATACCACTCATGGGGGAGCTTAATTACAATGTGATGTGTATATAATAAATCTGGTGAATGAAGTTTGTTTTGAGGAAAGTTGGCAAAAGAATGTCTCAGAAATCAGAAACATAACGTGGACAGGAAGATTACACAGACGATTTTTAATATGTTTGTAAATGATAAATTCTCTCACTGATTTTCTTCACAATTTTATGAACACCTCCTTTCTTTCAGGTAACAGTGCAGTCAGGGCGCCATCCTACAGTCCTTCAGAAGCTCTGTCAGCTGCCTTTTCAATACTTCAGTGACCAACGTTTAATCAAAGTCCTCTTCCCAACACTGATCACAGCTTGTTATAACAACCCGCAGAATAAGGTCATCCTAGAGCAGGAGATGAGCTGCATCCTGCTTGCTACCTTTATCCAGGTAAATGTGTATGAAATTGTACCATGGCCTGCTTTGTGACTGATCTCTGCTTCAGAGTAGTGTGACCTAACAGTGCTCATTCATGCATTGTTAAAGGCCTGATAGGGATGCTATTAGCCAAAATCAGCCAGGGCTCTAGGTTAGTGTTCCATTGTCACACTGAGCAAAAAATTAACATGCCTTCTGACCCTCTGTAGAAAATTCACATGGATAAACATCAGGCAAGAACAGGAAAACTGTTTTGGAGAACAGCATAGGCTGCACTCTGTGTCATGGACAATATTTATCTAATAGACATCATTAAAAGCAAAAAGAAAAGCTCTCCATGGTAGATAAACTATCAAATCTCAGCTAAGAATTATTTTGGCAAGCCAATACCTCTGGAGCGACAGAAGAGAAGAGGAGAAATTAACATATAAAATGATACAGTCACAATCCTTCCAAATAGTAAATGGTATTTTCTGCCATTACTGAACAGTTAATCTTTTACTAGTCATTGATGAGACTATCAATATCAGTGGTTCTACCTTACAGCTAAGCCTGTGAATACAGACTGACTTGTGTATCAATTGTATTTCAGTGGCTTCCACTTTTAGTACTCAGAAAATTGTTAGTTCAAATCCCACCCCTGATGAGAAATTAATATCTGGATACTGTAGCTACCAGAAATCTAAAGTAAAAATAGAAATATGCTGGAAATGCTCAATGGGTTAGGCAGCACATGTGGAGACAGAAATAGCATTTACAATTTAGATCAGTGACCCTTCTGCTTTTACCTTCACAGATGCTGATTGACCTGCGAAGCATCAGCATTTTCTGTTTTAATTACTTAAGCCTTTAATCCGGACTGATATTCCATTGTATTTCTGCGGGAATGCCGCACTATCAAAGGTGCAGTCTTTTGGAATGAAATGTTGAATCAATGTCCCATCTGCTCTGAGGTGGAATTAAAATTTCCTGTGACACCCATTTCAAGGAGGACCCTGGTTGCTCCTCTGTGCCATGGACACTGTCTATCCTTCCAAACCACTAAAAGCATTATCTGGTCATCTTGGTGTTTTGGCAGAGCTTGCTATGTGTAAATTAAAGCACTTCAAAAATACTTCATTGGTTTTAAAACTCTTTGTATGATCAAACACCAAATTAGGTTGTGCTTTTAATAACATGGAAGCAAGGCCACCAAGTCAGGGAAGGTATGAGATCCTCACAGGCATCTGGAAATGTTAAAGGTGAAACTTAGACATCTGAGCTCTGTGAAAACTGGTAGCAAGTCAACAGTGAAGTAAAAACCCCAGCTATTTTCCCAATACTTCAGAAATCCTTTCAACATTGTCTCAGCAGAGCCTTCGTGTATGATTCTCCTGCAATGTGGGTGTCGTATTTATAACAACTTGTATCTATATAGCACTTTAGTATTTGGGGTTTTACTGAATTTTCTGTAATGAGTTATTTCACACAGATATTCTCTCCTCCTCTAAGCACCTCAATCACTTTGGATTTCTTCCCTATTTCTATCAAAAAGAAGACATGATGAGGTGCTGATAAAGCCGTGGAAACAAAGTTAAAAAGATTTTAAATTTAGTGATTATCCATTTGGTATCTCTGCTGTTTTTATAATGTTTTATATATTAATTTCTTCAAAATAAAACAAGTAGGAGAGGAAATGATGAAAATAAACTTGTGACTTTAATGTGTCACCCTCTGCTTTTAATACATTTTATTACAAACATCAGATAGTTCTTGGAGAACTACACTATCTTTTTTTCAAAGTCTGAAAGACAGATAACCAGTGTGCTGATTGCCCTCGTACCAAACGGACTGTGGAAGTTGGTATCCAGTGTAAGCACCTATATCCTGGTTACTCGTGCTGTCACCTTTGTCATCTTTATTCAAATGTTCTTCTGACAATTTACTTTCCCTAAACATATTACATTGCTAATCAGTGCATTGATCTGAATAAACATGTTCAGATGAGGACAATGGGATTTAGAAAAGCATTTTACACTGTCTGGTAATACGTAGATCGATCTGACACATTCCAAGCCACAATGGTCTTGAACAAAGGCCTGTTAAACTGTGCCATGTTGCTCTACACTGGGTCATACTGAATGCGATTATGTTAATTGCTGCTCTGCTTCAAATGTGTGATCTAGGATAGCAAAGGTGGATAGAATAGAAAATGTAAAAAGAAACTAGTTAAAAAATTAACTTCAAAGTCCAAAATGAATGAAAGGACAAAATCATGCATGTTTTTTCTCCTTTAGGATTTTGCACAGAGTTTAAGTCAGACTGACAATAAGCCATCTCACCAGGCAGGTGTGTATCAAAGATTTATTCACGACTCATCCCAAATTACAACAACATTGACCTTAACAATTAAATTTTGCCTTCTTATTTTAGTAGGACTTCCTGGAAATCAAGACTACCTTGAGTTCTCTAACAGATTTCCCCGTGAGATGTGGGAAGATGCCCGGAAATTCTTTCTGCAGAAAGAGGCAATTTGCTAAGGGAAAGAATACTCAATGCCACAAAAACATATTGATTTAAAAGTTAGTCTTGTAACTCATTCACTGATATTATGTTCCAGAACATACTCATTTGATTTGCACAAAATGTATATAGTATCTGTTGTATATAAGATCTTCATCAGAATCACTTTTTGACAATTTTTAAGTGAATCTTTCTAGCTTATGTGCATAGAGGATAATCCATTTTGTTTTTTTTGTTAGAATGATACAGCAGTCCCTTTGGGGTTGCATTAATTAATTTTATTTATTAGAAGTCAGTTGGTGGCTCAAATACACTGATGACACAATAAAATTATTTATTTTCATCTGCATCAAATGTGAATTGTGGAATATGTGTTGTTTATCTTCATATGCTTTAATTCCCAAACATGGATGAACTGTACTGACTTAATGCACTTAATATAAGCATCACCCAAACCTTGATGGTCGAGCTGCAACATGCAGACAATATTTGGTTTGCCTGCACTCAGACGCTGAGCTCCAAGACATCGTCAACTCATTAACCGAAGCATACAAAGTTCACTCAATATCCACGAGACCAAGGTCCACTACTAACCTGCTACAAGAGCAAGGTCCACTACCAGCCTGCTCCCACAGCACTCCGACAGTAAAGATTCACGAAGAGACCCTGGAAGACATGGACTGCTTCCCCTATCTTCTGAGCCACCTCTTGACAAAAGCAGACATCAGTGATGAAATTTACCACCACCTTCAACGTGGCAGCACAGACTTTGTCAATGAGGACAAGGGTATTCAAAGATCAAGATCTCAGACGTGACACAAAACATGGCCAGTCAGGAGGCAGTGACCCCTGCCTTCCTACATGAACATAGAACAGTGCAGCACAGGAACAGGCCCTTCAGCCTATGATGTTGTGCCAAACTAATTAAACTAATGACACCTACTCCCTTCTGCCTGCATATGGTCCATATCCCTCCATTCTCTGCACATTCATGTATCTATCTAAGAGCCTCTTAAGTACCTCTATCATATCTGCCTCCACCACCACCACTAGCAGTGCATTCCAGGCACCCACTGTATAAGATAAAACATGTCCTGCACATCTCCTTTGAACTTTCCCCCTCTCACCTTAAATGCATGCCCTCTAGTATTAGACATTTCGACCCTGGGGAAAAAGATACCAGCTGTCTATCTATCCCTCTCATGATCATGTAAACCTTTATCAGGTCTCTCCTCAGCCTCCACCGCTCCAGAGAAAACAACCGTAGTTTGTCCAACCTCTCCTTATAGCACATGCCCTCTAATCCAGGCAGCATCCTGGTAAACTCCTGAACCCTCTCCACAGCCTCCACATCCTTCCTATAATGCGGTGGCCAGAATTGAATGCAATACTCCAGATAATAGAAACATAGAAAACCTACAGCACACTTCAGGCCCTTCGGCCCACAAAGCTGTGCTGAACATGTCCCTACCTTAGAGACCCATAGCCCTCTATTTTTCTCAGCTCCATGTACCTATTCAAAAGTCTCTTAAAAGACCCTATTGTATCCACCTCCACCACCTTTGCTGGTAGCCCATTCCACGCACTCACCACTCTCTGAGTAAAAAAAACTTACCCCTGACATCTCCCCTATACCTACTCCCCAGCACCTTAAACCTATGTCCTCTTGTGGCCACCATTGCAGCCCTAGGAAAAAGCCTCTGACTATCTACCCGATCAATGCCTCTCATCATCTTGTATACCTCTATCAGCTCCCCCCTCATCCTCCGTCGTTCCAAGGAGAAAAGACCGAGAATAATGCTTCTAAGACCTGGACAATCTACAGCAGGCACCTCAAGGCAATGGAAAGGGGTGTCTCCAAGGGATAAGTAAATCAACATCAGCATTATCTCCCAGGCCAACGACCTCTGCATTCGAGCCCTAGTTACCTCAGTCAGCTACGTTGGGCAGGACACACCTGACACCAGACTTTCCTATTGCAAGCTCAGTTGTAGGAGGAGGTTAACCAGATGGACAGAGAAAAGGATTCAAGAATGTGCTCAAAGCTTCTTGAAGAAGTGCAGACCCTACCTATCCTTGTTGACTTTTAGAAGACTCTGACCCCATGACCGCTTCAACGTGGAGAAAGAACCTTTGGGATGGTGTTGTGAACCACAAGATCATGCATCAGGAGCACACAAAAACCCTGATTAAGTGGTGAAAGAATCAGATCACTTCACTAACTGCTAACCTGTTAGGCATCTTCTGCCCATCTGTGAAGGATCTGTGGTTCCCATATTGGCTCCATTAGCCACCTCAGAACCCACAAAACCAAAATGGAAGCAAGTCATCCTCTATCCTGAGCGACAGCCTAAGAGGCGTTAGTAATATTTGGAATTGTCCTCAACAGTTATCACCAAATTGAGTCTTTCTCTCCAATGAAACTTATTTTTAATCCTTTCCAACTATTTTGAAACTTAGTGTGCCCTGTAGTTATGCCTTAGTCAATCTTAACAGAAGTTTGTTATACCTTAGAGACTAGAATCAAATTTCCTTTGTATTTTGTGACACAAAAGCCTGGACTCTGGGGACATGCTGTTGAAATTTGCTGGGATATAAAATCCAGACCCAACCTGACCGTGGCCAATCCGAGCCTGATGACATAATTTTTTTTTGGAAACCTGACACATTTTGCAATGTTCCCATCCTGGAGTTCCAGGTCTTTGCTGCGTTCCCCAGCAGGGAAGAACCGCAAATTACATTCCCACCCCCACATCCCCCCCCCCCACCCAAACTCAGGCAATCAACAAACTAAGCTGGAATTTTGATTGTAACTGGGCAGAAAATCTAACCCAGAATTGTTAGGAACAAGCTGAACTGGTGAACCACATCCTCTCTGCTTAATACCAAGGCAGAAGAGGAAAGATATGAAACACAGCTGATGTCTGGTAAAATGACAACAAGAAACTCAAGTGCAGATTGTGTACAGGTTAAATGACAAGAGGAACATGTGTATTAAAATGGAAAAACCTTCATGTTTAAAACAGAAAATGAAGAAAAAATGCATTTGGCTTCTCTGAGCTCAGCTGCTCAGAATAGAATAAAACAAAGATTGCAATCTCAGAACTACCCAGAATTGTTCACAATCAGTGAGGTACTTTTGAGGTATGGTCACTTTTACAATTTAGTAATGTTCCTGTTAACTTCTACACAGAAAGTCTGAGTGATGAATATTAGCCAGGACATTGAGAACTATCCTAGTCTTGCCAGAAAAAGTACCAACAAATCTTTTACATCCACCAGTGAGTTTAATGTCTCATCTGAAAGGGGATAGATTTTTTCACCTGACATAAATGTCAAGCACAAGATCTTCACAGAACCATGTGAACCAAGCTGTTGTTTGTGGCATATCTAAGTTGACCGATCTCAAAAGGTGGAGTTAGACACCAGGCAATAAAATTGACTTGTATTGCCCTTTGTCTCTTCACATTTCTCTGGACAATGAAGAAATTGTGACTGTTCAACCAAAGGTACAAGGTTAAGGGGAGGTATGGCCATTCAAAATCATTACTATATCGGGGGTAGTATACTGGTGTGGATTGGGGAATAAGAGTAGGAATAAGCAGATCATTTTTGGTTTGGGAGATGGTAATTAGTGGGGTATCACAGAGATCAGTGCAGCAGCTGTTCACAATCTATATCAATGATTGGGAGTCAAATGTAACATATCGCAGTTTGATGCAAAGTTAGATGTCATCATGAACTGTGTTGCAGTGTAGCTTCAGATGGACTTTGAGAAGCCAAGTCAGTGTGCAAGGCATGGCAGCTGGGATACAGTATAGAAAACTGAGGGCATTCACTTTCATAGCAAAGCAAATTATTTTTTTAAATAGTGAGAGATTGAAAGGTGTTGCTGTTCAGAGGGGCCAGAATGTCCTTTGCACAAATCACCGAAAGTTAAC
Organism: Pristis pectinata; assembly: GCF_009764475.1. Taxonomy (NCBI): domain Eukaryota; kingdom Metazoa; phylum Chordata; class Chondrichthyes; order Rhinopristiformes; family Pristidae; genus Pristis; species Pristis pectinata. The sequence goes on along the minus strand of NC_067436.1, from coordinate 16,482,343 downwards.
ATACAGCAAACAATTAGGGAGGCAAGTGGTACTTTAGACTTTGGATTTGAGTTCAAGAGTAGAGATTTTTTCTCCAATAATGTAGGTTCCTGGTGGGACCACATTGGGATTGTGTGAACAGGTGTGGTGTCCCTACCGAAGAAGGAGACTGAGGGGGTGCAGCAAAGGTTCACCAACCTGAGTCGTCAGATGATGGATTTGCCCTATGAAGAGTGATGGGCAGGTTGGGACTATATTAAGTACAGAAGAATGAGAAGTAGTGTCATAGTGTTGTACAGAACAGTAATCTCACTGAAGAGGACAAAATTCTTAAGACTTGATGGGGCAGATGTAGAGTCGGTGTTTCCCACGGCCAGGGTGTCTAGAACTAGAGGCCACTCAAAATAAGGGGCCATCTATTCCAAAAGAGATGACAGGAACATTCTTCATCCAGAGGATTATGAATCCCTTTAAGCCTCTAATCCTCTTGGATAGAGTATTCATCACTGAGCACATTCAAGAAGGAAATCGATATGTTTTTAGATAAACGAATCGAGAGATGTTGGGGTAATGCAGGAAAGTGGCACTGAGGTAAAAGATCAGCAGATCAGGCACAAGGCGCCAAATAGCCTATACCTGCTTCTGTTTCTCAGGTAAATGTAAGGAAGGAGAAACCATTTCAAGTGGCAGGAGGGACACATTTGAGGTTTTTGCCCGAAGAACCAGAGAGAAGATAAGTTTTGTGTTATATAGTGAATAGCTATGATCTGCATGTTGGAAGCAGATTCAATGGTAACTTGCACAGTGGCATTGGGTAAAGGGGTAAAATAAATACAGAAAATGCTGGAAAAACTCAGCTGGTCAGGCAGCATCTATGAAGAGAAATAATGCAGTTCAGGTCGAAGATACTATATCAGAATTGCATAACGGGAAATGTTTTACATAGTTATAGGGGAAGAGCAGGGACTGGGACTAATAAGTTCAATTCAAAGAGAAATCACAGACACAATGAACTGAACTCTCTGTGAAAGAGAAGATTAGCTGGTGATCTCACTGCTAACCCACTTTCTGATGTATTGAATGAAGCTAGGAACCGTGCTTGGCTCAAATTCCTGTACAGTTGGGTATCCTGCTTTTGTTTACTGATCACATTATAAATGGAGAGGGGAACAAGTGGGAATAGAGGACAACTGTCATTGTTGAACTTACACACAAGGAACATTGTGCCTCTGGGAAAGGATGGGCAGAAATTAGGAACAAAGATATATTTTTAAAAATTACAGATATGTGACAACTGTTTATAGATGGTAGAAGTTACATGTTTACAATTGAACTTTTTATAGTTTTTATGTCAACATTTAGCATTCAGATCACTTGTGTAAGTATTTATAGTGCAAATACAGTAACAATAGTCTTTAACCTGGAGATGCTGCATGGGAGTGACCTCGTTACATGCAAGAATCCTTGCAAAGGAAGGAGCCCATTTGGCCCATCAAGCCTGTACAGGATTTCTGTAAAAATAACCCAGTCATTCCCATTTCTTACCACTTATCCCATAGCTCTCTAAGTATTTCTCTCTCTATTTTCTATTTTCCATTTTCCTTTTGAAAGTGACAACTGAATTTGCTTCCACCGCTCTTCTGCGCAATGAGTTCCAGGTGATGATGGGTGAAGGTCCTCCTTGCATCATCCCTTAAACTTGTGCCAATCACTCAGTCTTGCTGCCAATGGAAAGGGTCTTTTGTTAGTCACTTTATCTGGGACCGTAATGAGCTTGACTGTCCGAAGTCTTTCCCAACACCATCACCGTCCTAAATTACTGTGGATAATGTAGTGATCAGGTTATTGGGGTGACATTTTGTGAAGTGGATGAGAATGTTCCTAAATCAACAGTGACACAGTGCATTGAGTATTGCTTACCAGTTTGCTCCTTATCATTGAGCCATGTGCTGTGCATGTTGAATAATTAAATAGAAGGTATAAACCCTCGTAATTGTTCACTGATACACACGCTACTTGCCCCACAGGTCCAACACATCTTCTAACTTGCATTTAAAAAGCTGATCACAGATGTCACTACAATTGTCCTTGATGTGCTGGTGTTAAGGAAAAATGAAATCAGCGTCCTGCTCACTCATTCTTCAAGGCGGGAATGAGTGGCAGATGAGGATCTCACTTGTGCACTCCACACCCCAGCAGTCCCCTAGCACCACCTTGGCTCATCCAGGAGAGTGGTTGGAGAACAACTGGGTCACAAGCTTCAGGAAAGGGGGACAGAGCTTGGGGAACTGAAGGAAGCAGGTTGTTCTGGGTCAAGCACCATGGTTTAGAAGCTTCACCTCCGTACCCTTTGGTTCTAAGATTAAGCAGGAGTAGATCATTCGGCCCCTCAAATGTCATCTGCCATTCATTTGCAATGAAGTTCCTCAACTTAACTCTCTTGTCCATTTTGGTTGTTTATTTTTTATCTGTCCAAAATCTATAGAAATTAATGTTGTCATTTTCAGTGACCTGCGGCCACAGGAGCCTTTGGGGGTTTGGGGGGAGAGATCTCCACAACCCTTTATGTGAAGAAGTGCTTCTTCACATGATCATAGGTGGCTTGGCTCTAATTTTAAGGATGCTAGTCCATCCTCTCTCCCACAAGAACATCACTGATAACTTACAATGGGAGGAAGCCATTCAGCCCATAGTATCTGTGCTGGTCAAATAACCTATCCCCACCTTTCAGCACTTGATCCTGAGGCAATGGATCTTCAAGTAATTTCTCTCTACCTATTAGTTTTGATGTTATAACTATGTTGATACAGACCAGAATGAAGACGCAGGACAATCCAATACCAATATTAACTAACTGCAGTGAAGGACTTATAAAATGATAAAACGCAGCTGTCAATCAACAGAGACATTGCCAAAAATTTGCCTCCTAACTCCAGAAGGGGGTATTAGGGACGGGTCCGAGGAGTGAACTTTAAGCAAATGAGAAGCACGATAGTTTAGGGATTGATTCCCGCGCCCGGAACCCAGAGACAGGATTGCCAATAGGATAAAGGAGGGGCAGGGGTCTAAATTTACGACGGAGATTTGAAGGATTCCTTCCACCCCTCCGGGATGTCTGATATTGTCTGCGGTTGAATAAAGTTAATTTACAAACCTGGGAAACAAGCCTGTGGGACGCGTCGTGACTTGGAAGCTGAGAGCTCGGGATGGTATTTCGCTGGAAGAGTTACCTCCCCTCTCAATGCTCCAGACAGGCAAAACTAATTCACAATTGATGACTGTGGCTTTTATAAGGAGTAATCGTGGTATGGATTTTTGCCCAGTTTGCTAACCTTCCATTAGGTTCCTCGAGTTGTGAGGAGACTGCCGCTGCGTCCCGCGATCGGGTGATCTGTAATGTCAGCGGCTCAGGGGGAGAACGGGGGTCTACATAACAGCCCAGCATTTGCAGACAGAAGGTAAGAGGGTTCAGGCGAAGGATGGAGAAGGAAAGGGAGAAGATAAGACGTTCCTGGATAGTTAGGATTCAATTAAACTGGGGGGAGAAGGCAGAGAGAGGGAGGGAGGGAGGGAGGGAGAGGGAGGGGAAGAGAGAGAGGGAGGGAGGGAGGAAGAGGGAGGGGAAGAGAGAGAGGGAGGGAGGGAGGGAGAGGGAGGGGAAGAGAGAGGGAGGGAGAGGGAGGGGAAGGGAAAGAGGGAGGGAGGGAGAGGGAGGGGAAGAGAGAGAGGGAGGGAGGGATGGAGAGGGAGGGGAAGAGAGGGAGGGAGAGGGAGGGGAAGAGAGAGAGGGAGGGAGGGAGAGGGAGGGGAAGAGAGGGAGGGAGGGAGAGGGAGGGGAAGAGAGAGAGGGAGGGAGGGAGAGGGAGGGGAAGAGAGAGAGGGAGGGAGGGAGAGGGAGGGGAAGAGAGAGAGGGAGGGGAAGGGAAAGAGGGAGAGAGAGGGGAGGGGAGGGGAAATAGGGAGGGGAGGGAGAGGGAGGGGAGTGGGGGAGGGAGAAGGAGAGAAGGAGGGATATGGAGGGAAGGTGGAAGGGGGAGGGTGTGTGAGGGAGGGAGAGGGGAGGAGGGATGGAGGGGAAGCGAGAGACGAGAAGGAGGGAATGTGGGGGGGAACGAGGGAGAGGGGGGAGAGTTGGGGAGGGAAAGGGAAGGAGTGAGGGAGGGAAGGGGAGAGGGGAGGATTATTGAGGGAGGGGAGTGGGGGAGGGAGGAGAGAAGGAGGGAGGGAGATGGGGAAAGGGTGGGAGGGTGTGTGAGGGAGGGAGAGGGGAGGGGGGAGGAAGGACGGAGGGGAAGGGAGAGACGAGGGAGGGAATGTGAGGGGGGAATGAGGGAAGGAGGGGGAGAGTTGGGGAGGAAGGGAGGGAAGGAGTGGGAGGGAAGGAAGGGGAGAGGGGAGGTGGGAGGGAGGGAGAGGAGGAGGATTGAGGGAGGGAGTGATGCAGAGGGGGAGACAGAAGGTGAGGGAGGGGGGAGGGAATAGTAAGTGAGGGCGGAGGGTGTGAGGGAGAGGGAGGAGAGGAGGTGAGGCAGAGGTTAGTGGAGGGGAGGAGGAATGAGGGAGAGGGGAGAGATGGAGAGGGAGAGAGGGAGGTGGTGGGATGGAGGGAGGGAAGGGGAGGAAGTGAGGGGAGAGGGGTAGGGGAGGGAGGAAGAGGTTTGTGGAGGTGAGAGGGGAGGGGCAGGGGGTCGGGGGGATGGATGACAGAAGTTCACAATAACTGGGCGAGAATAATTGCAGAGAAGGAATCGCAGCTGCGAGGTCCTGAACCACACAAACTGTCAGAGGTGTGCGGACACCGCTCGGCGTGCATCGGAAGGGAATGGAATCGCTGGCATTGTGATTGACCGGATCAAAGAGAAAACCGCTGGAGGGACTCAGCGGGTCAGGCAGCATCCGTGGAGGGAAGTGGTCAGTCGACGTTTCGGGTCATCTGGATTGTCCATCCCCACCTCCCCGAGTCGCTGGGTTCCTCCAGCAGATTCCAGTCTCCTGCGTCCCCGTTGTGAATGACCGGCCTGAGCGTCTTCAGCAGGTGGTGGCTTCTCCCCCCGCGCTGTGTGATCTGACCCTGACCCTGACTCTCGCCGAGCTGTGGAAGTGACTCCGTTTGTTCGGACATCCCGTTAGCCACCCCCCAAGTCTGACTGTTCGGTTCCAGGGACCGCTGGATTTCCTCAACATTGCCAGCGGCAGTTGTTGCTGTAACCAGTTGCTGCTGTTAACTTTAATTTAATTCTGAAAATTACAATTTGTGTGAGTTTCAGGGGAGAATTATTGACATCAATGATTTTACATTCTTCAATATATTGTTTCCCAATTACTGTCTGGGTTTATGACTGCATTTCTGCTCCGTTTCCCCTACAGTAAACCGTTCTCGCAAGAACTGCCAGGTGAACCGCAGAGTTTTCCGCCGATAAATTTCAGTGAACGCGGTCCCGAGTTCTCAATGGGGGGGGGGGGGGGTGGAGGTGGAGGTGGGGGGGCGCAATCTGCCGGGTGGCGAGGGGGTGAAAATCGTCTCCTCTGGGCCCGAGCGCCGGCCTTGTTTGACCTCATGTTGGCAGGTTGTGTGGGTCAGGTGGACAGAGACGGCCCGGAGGAAATGGTAAAGGGATGGAATCGGTGGCATCTGTGATTGACCGGCCAAACTTGCACCTCTCGCCTCCACATCTGTAACTGTAAACGTAACACTATATTCTGCATTCTGTTATTACTTTTTCCTGTACTACCTCAAAGTACTGGTGTTTTGAAATTATCTGTATGGATGGCATGCAAAACTAAGTTTTTCACTGTACCTCGGTACATGTGACAATAATATCAAAATCGAGTTTATCGTCACATGCACATGTGTGCACAGGTGCAATGAAAAACTTACTTGCAGCAGCATCACAGGCACATAGCATCAGATACGCAGCATTCACAAGAACCATAAAGTAAGCATAACTAATACACAGACATCACAGATGCTGCCTGACCCGCTGAGTTCTCCCAACGTTCTGTTTCTTTTTGTTCCAGATTCCGGCATCTGCTGTCTTCTGCCTCTTCTTGTTTGAACCCATCGCTGCCCATTTTTAAATCTGGGTCACTTTTGGATATAGGGCGGGGGATGGAGTGGGGAGGGAGGGAGAGGGAAAGTGGTTCGACACGTTCCCATGCAAAGCACTCGGGTTCCGACGCGACAATTTTAAAAGCCCAGCTAATTCGAAACACTGCTCGATCTAATAAATTGGTTGAACAGCCCGCGACGCCCAATCCCTCTGTTACTTTCCCTTGACCAGATTCTGAGATGCGATGTCTGACGTTTAAGCGAAGAGCAACCTCCAATTCTGTATTTCTGGAGCCACGCTAGAAATGTAATGACGCGGTTGTTCCTTTTTTACCGGTAGTTTCTTGATTACCAATTGCTGGTATAACGTTTTACTCCAGATTTACCTAACCCCCGTGACACTGAACTCTGTCCCCCACCCCTCCTAGTGCCCTCCTGGACGTGGAGGCCCCCGTCGTGCCCAGGAACCTGGCCCCACAGCCCGACTGAAAGCGCCAACGCGGGTTGATATGGGGCGGTGCAAACCGCGTACCGGGAGGACAGTCTCGGCGAAATTTAGGGCAGTCGGTGCATTGAGACTGGCTGCGGGGTTTCGGAGGAGACAAAACGCCGACGTTAACTTTGAAAAATCACCTGAAAGGTTGTCCGTTTCACCCGAGTGAATATTAAGTGTGCCCAGTTTCCAATGAATGGCGAGTGATTTGATTTATGTTCCTCTGGACCTCGGGGTCCGGTTCAAATGGAGACCCGCTAAAAGAATAAAATCAGTTTTTCAGTGGAGAAAAAATCTGCATAGTTTCCAAATTCGGGTTAAAACATCCGAGTGATTGTTCAGCTGGCTGGTGGCTTCGTTTGTTATATCATTGTAATTGTCGTTATATCATTATATCGTTCTAGTTATATCATTAACAAACTCTTTCAAACTGAATCCGGGAAGGACCGCTGTCAATTAACCCAAGCTGGGAAACCCTGAAGTTAAAGTGCGCGGCTCCTTTCGATCCAGTGACCTGGGGTTGCGATAACTAATTGCTAGTTCGCCAGACCAGTGCTGGTAACTCTGGAGTTAAAGTCGGGAGATGCGGATGTGTTCACCTTGTCCATGCGGCGCTCAAGCGGATCTGGATCAAACTCGGCGCCGCTCTGCTAGCGCTGGGAGATGTGAACTGGCGTCGGGGGTGAACAAGCTCCCGTGCGGAGGGGACCGGTGAAGGATGCGCGACTGCGGATCGAGAGCCCGTACAGAGAAACAATTTTTGAAATTCCTTGATACTGAATTTTTAAAAGAAAACCTGTGCTTCGTATAGCGCCTTCCGCCTCCTTGGGGGGAAATTTATTGGCAATTAACTGCAATCACCCTTGTAGAGAATGGACAATTAACTTTCATACGGCAAACTCCCATGGACAGTAAGGTGATCCTGGCAAAATATTCGGGTTTAGTGATGTTGTGGGAAGCTACATCTTTGCCCAAAGCACCGGGAGAACTCCCCCGCCGTTCAAAACGTCCTCAGAAGAAGCGGCCTGGATCTAATGTTTCATCGGCAGTGCGGCACGCCGCCAGTACTGCACTGCAGCGTCAACCGTAGACGGTTGCGCTGAAGACACTGGGGTCAGACTTGAACTCACAACCTTGGTAACAGGAAACGTAGCACCCGAAAAGGAAGGCACTTTTCATCCTTTGGCAGAGTTACTCCTCAGTTTGTGTTTCCCCGGGACCCACGTTGTCGCCTCTGACCTGGGTTTTCAGAATTTATTAAAGATTCCACAGTGCGAATCACTTGTGTCTTTAATTAATGAATGAAATCGGTTGTTTGAAGTTACTTTGGGCGAGTTCACCCCCAGGGAAGCGGGTGTGAGATGGGATAGGTGTGGAAGTGGATTAGTTATCAAAGAACATTCCAAGTTTGAGGAACTTTACGCTTCTCATCTACAGTTTGTCAGTATTGGGAGGGCGGCTGTAAATGCAAACTGAAAAGATTTTAAAATATGCAGTTTGTCCCCACCAAGATTTCTGCCGTGTCATATTACAAATAGGTAATAGTTTAATCCATGCGTTCGTATGAATCACATACCGTCGGATATAATCAGTAAGAAAGCTGATTTAATCCTGCCCATGTCTCATGGTTGTCCGGGGCCGCTTTCAGCTGCCTCCGAGGGGAATAGGCTGCAAATCAGCGCCAGCTTTCAGATCTCAGAAAGTCGTCAAAACAAAACAGAGCGCGGCGCAGCTTCCCAATTCAACCATTTATCGCCTTGATTTGTCTCGGAGAAGGCAATCCCTGGAGGAGCGGGGCGGAGGAGGTATTGGAAGCGAATAAATCAAACTAGAACTAATCCCAACATTTCCCTCTCGGTCTCAGAGCTGGAATTATCTGGAGGCTGCTGCCAGTCAGAGCGCGATGCTGGAGGAGAACGGGTTCATAGTGGTGGGGGGAGAGGATGGGGGAACTCCCCCGGCAGGAGACAGGGAGGAGGGGGAGGGACGGGGGGAGGGAGTAGGGGGAGGGACGGGGAGGGGGAGGGACGGAGAGGAGGGGGGAGGGACGGCTGCTCAGACCGGTGGGTGTAGACAGAGCCCCCAGTGTTGTACCGGGGAATGGGGGGAGGAGGAATGGGGGGAGAAGGGGGATTGGGGACAAGAAACAAACTGTTGGAGGAACTCAGCGTGTCGAGCAGCGTCTATGGAGCCAAGGGGGATGGTCGACGTTTTGGGTCGAGCCCTACATCAGGACTGAGGACGTAGAGGAGAGATGGTATAAGGAGGTGAGAGGGTTGGGTGGGAGAGTGGGGGGGGGGGAGCAGGTGAGGGGGGCTGACGGCTGATGGGTGAGCAGTGGGAATAGATCTCTCGTTACACTGGCCATCTCCCCACAACGCTCTCAGTCCTGATGCGGAGACTGGACCTGAAACGTTGCCGGTTCCTCTCTCCCCACAGACGCTGCCTGACCCGCTGAGTTCCTCCAGATGTTTGTTTCATTTTGCGCTTCAGATTCCAACATCTGCAGTCTCCTGTGTCTCCAGGGGAACGGGGGTGTCCCGGGACCGTAGGAGACGTCTGTAGCACATGGTTTCGTGGTGTTTGCTGCGAAGCTTCATAGAAAACCAGAACAAACATGGTCTAAAGCAAGCACGGTAGTGTAGCGGTTAGTGTAACGCTATCACAGCGCCAGTGAACCGGGTTCAAATCCGGCCGCTGTCTGTAAGGAGTTTGTACGTTCTCCCCGTGTCTGCGTGGGTTTCCTCCGGGTGCTCCGGTTTCCTCCCGTATTCCAAAGCCGTACAGGTTGGGAAGTTGTGGGCGTGCTGTGTTGGCGCCGGAAGCGTGGCGACACTTGCGGGCTGCCCCCAGAACACTCCACGCAAAAGATGCATTTCGCTGTGTGTTTCGATGTACGAAGATATCTTATAAAAGCAACGCGACACCACAGAGGTCACAACACATAAAGCGTCCTCCCCAAAGTCATCATTTGCAGCCCCTTTGATTTATCGCTTCCTAAACTTCCCCCGCCATTTCCAACCTAACAGTGCACAAACCCTGCGGAAACCCCGTCAGCTGTCCGGAGATGTTCCCACTTCCCCATTTCTTCAGTTACCCACCCCCACCGCCTTCCCCGCGACAGGGTAGCGGGCGTGTCACTCACTTCTACATCGACCCGATCCGAGCAATAGTCTCCCCACCTCCTTTTCCCCCCCCCCCCCCCCGTCTCTCTTCATCCAGGGAGTCTCCTCCTCACTCCTCACATTATCAGAATGTCTAGATTTGTAAGTTCATTGGCCGTAAGGCTCCTGAGATGCCTACCGTATGACATTCGGGCCTAGAACTGAAACTAATAATCAACCCCCATTCCACACATTACAGAACTTCTCTGTACTGTTATTGTTTTTACCTGTTCTATCTCAATGCACTCTGTATTGTGTAACTGCAATGTGTAATGAATTGACCTGTACGATCCGTTTGCAAGACAAGTTTTTCACTGTACCTCGGTACAAGTGACAATAATAAACCAATACCAAAACCAAACCGACTGCGCAGCAACCTGTACAAACCATCCATCCGATGTAATAGCACTTTCTAATTCCTTGTTTAAACAAAATGGGCCTCATCCGGTTGAACTGAAGGTTGTTGTGTCCAGTCTTGTTGTGTTTCGTACCTGTGACGGCTTCGATGTGGCCAATATTACTCCTGTTCTTCGAGCTGTTCAAATCCTGACTGTGTTTCAACCCTGTTTTGTCAAAGTGTCCCTTTACGTTAAATGTGGCCACGGATCTAAAGCGGGGCGGAAGAGTGAAACCTTTCTCGAGTAGATCCAGAAAATGCTGGAAAAGCGAAAAAACCGGGGAGAACTGTCTTTGCCCTACGTGTAATAAACTGTTAAATCATGTTCTCAAAAATGCGTGAAAATAGAAGAAAACTGCAGATGCTGGAAATCTGAAACACGAACAGAAAATGCTGGAAACACTCAACAGGCCGGGCAGTGTCCGTGGGGAGAGAAACGCAGTTAACGTTTCAGGTCGAAGACCCGTCCATCAGTGCCGACGAAGTGCCTCAAACTGGCGACGTTTCCAGTATTTTCTGGTTCTGCAGATACATTTTGGATTTGTTTGCGACCAGCGCACGAGTCCCCAGTCCCAGCTCAGCTGACCCTGTCGTCGATGAACATTTACAGGTTATGTATTAATTGCGCCCTGACAGTCACCGGTCAATGTCTTACCCCGAACGTGGCGCCGACTACTGACTAGGATCACTCTTTGCCAGAGTTGGTTTGTAGACCACCTTCACCAGCGCTGCACGTTCCCGTATTTGATAAGCAGGACACGATGACAATTACAGAATCCAGGGACCAAGGTCATAGTGAGACGAGTTGCAATGAGATAAATACTGTTCGCGGACTGTTATGTTGTTGCCCCGTTTATTTCGGGTGTAGCTCTCGTGTGAGTATGGGAAAAGATTTAACATAAATAACCGAGCAAGGATAGAGTCACACAGCACGGAACAGGCCATTCGGCCCAGTCGGTCCATGCCCACCCTGATGCCCATCTGAGCTTGTCCCGTTTGCCCGCGTTTGGCCCATGTCCCTCTGAATCTTTCGTACCATTCCTGCTGGGATCGCGGTGCGAGGGAAGTTAAAATGTTGGCCGAGTGAAATTAAATTAAAATGAGTTTGTTAAACTGCTGCTGCACTGTCTGTAATACTGACTCCAAGGTTTCTATCCTCTGCAAGGTCCCAGACCAGGGATTCTCTGCGGGAATCTCACCAATACCTCAGGTCAGATCACAAGACCAGATGCCCTGGTTTTGTTGAACAAAAAAACCCATAATTTATGTATAATTTATCTTTAATGTGTGTTTTACTTGTGAATGCTGTTTATCTGATGCTATGTGCCTGTGATGCTGCTGCAAGTTTTTCATTGCACCTGTGCACACATGGACTTGTGCACACGTGTACTTGTGCATACGTACATGTGCACACATGTACTTGTGCGTGCATGTACTTGTGCATACATGTACTTGTACAGATGACCATAAACTCGACTTTGAAAAGAAACACAACGTTGGAAGAACAGCAGGTCAAGCAGCATCCGCGGAGGCAGGAAGTGTAAGTTCTTCACGCGTTGTGCATTTTTTGTTCCAGATTCCAGCTCTTTTGGCCTGACCTGTTGTCTGTGGGGCCTTGCTGCGAGCATTCGCTCTGCTTTACAACACATGAAATTCACCGTGGTCAGGTTGGAACGTCTTTTAAGGCGCTTTTTTTAACCTTTAATCTTTGCTCTTCGGGATTGGTTGAAAAATTCTAAAGCAGCAACTGTGCATTGCGCTGCCCGCTGTTAGAAGGGGCGTCACTGGATTATCTGTGGTTTTAACCGTTAAATATTATAAAGCATAAATATGTGTTTGACTGGAGAGTTCTCCCCCGCCGCTCATTATTCCGGCCACTGTTTCCCAAACCCTCCACTGCCCTCGGGAATGCCGTGGGTTATCCGTGTTCGATCGGTGGGTGGGGTAAGGTGTGTGTTTGTGTTTGGGGCTGGCTCCCTTTAGTTGACGGATGATAGTGTCCTGAGTTGTTCGCACTCTGCACAGTTCGGGTTAGTTCATTTCTTCCAAGGATAAACGCCAGCCTCCCGTCGTTCTCTGGACGTCCCGGGGACTGAATTGTCCTCAAGGTTTCTATCCTCGAGTAGACATCAGTTGTGCGCTTGTTTGAAATAAATGCAACTATATCTAACATGGATTACATATGTAAGACATGTCCATTAATTACACGTGTGGTGGTTTTGAGGATATTGTACGTGAGTGCTTGAAAGGGTATTCCGAAAAGAAACATCTCCCCTCCCGCGTCTCTCTGGTCAACTGCCTTAACATCTCTTCGTGTGTCTGCGAGTCCGTTTTGTTCTCTTTGAGGAGACTTCTGTGAGGCCACTGGGAGATTTTGCTCCAAGTGCAAGTTGTTGTGTTTCTATAAACACACAGTCCCTCTCTACCTCACACCACTAAACCCAGCTTTGCTTTACAGTTTCGTGTGGAAAGATAATATGGGATTGGGTTTTAATACTAAGCAATAAAATAACGATTGATTACGGTTTAAGCAATCAATCGGAGGTTGCCGCTTCATTCCTTTCACACGTTCGTGTATCATTTACATTGAGATTGTTCTCAGAAATCCATATCTGATGCGGCTTGCGCCGTGGGTTTACAATATAGACCGCGCATACTTGATAATATTTCATGTATTAACCTCGGGCGCTCGAACTGTTTACGCTTCGCGTTTAATAATGTTTACAATGTCAAGAAACATTATAGAGGTTTACTCCATAACCTCTAATTTTGAAATTAGTGTTCCACGATTAAACTAAAAAAAAGGCAGTCTGTACCGATTTTCCAATATCCTTAACCCTCGAACTCTCCGTTTGTGAATTTGAAACAGTTTCCAATTGTTTACAGTCCGTGGATTTGTTACTTTTATTTTGCCACGACTGAACGGATTCTAGAAATTAACAGTAACTTTTGAATGAATTGCTCCCGTGGGCGGGTAACTAACCCACCCCGGGTGTCTGATCTTGTTTGTAATGTTTACCTGGAAGTTTTCACTTACATTGGGGATCGTCCGACAGCGAGTGCTGCGGTATAAGGGAGTACGTGTGAATTCTCCAACGACCTTTACTGGAATTTAAGGGAATCCTATTTACCGGGATTGGACATGAAAACATCAATGTGTTTAAGGAAAATTCTGATGGGTAAAATAAGCCGGTTGTAGTAAATTCCACATCATTCTTTTCGTGAGCATGTTCACCTACTTCAGTTTACAGAATTTAGAATTTATACATCTTCGCAAAAATAAATTCCATGGCTAACTTAAATACAACTGTGAATTTAAACAAGATAAACTATTGTGATCAGAATCGTTACCTGTTTTGTTGCCCCTGGTCTGTGAACTTATTATGTACGCTAGTTGTCTTCAATAAATGTTACAAGATGTTCAAGTGCTTTGGTTGATCTGTGTGTACCATCTCCAGTATATAGAGGCTATAATATCCTTCGACCCCATTGGCAAACTGCTTTTGAATCGAACAAGGAGAGTTATGTGAGACAGCAGCGTGTGTTGGTACCAATGTTTATCAAGAGGGGTCTTGTCAATTTCTAGTCACGTTTAGTAATCTCAAGTGGTGGGGTCGTTCGAGCGAATATGGGGAACTATCGTTGCGGATTTAGAATTGTACCAATTTGTACACAGAAACATTAAAAACTTAGACATTGTAGAAGGAATTAAGAGACGGGGAAGTGTGTTTTTTAATTGGTTACAGGTTTAACACCTAGGTTAGCAGTGAAACACACCGCCTCTCCCAGGTTGACATATACTTCGTTAGTTCAGGTGCCTTTTAATAGTTCTTCCCTTCATCTCATTTTTGGTCACATCCTGGATAACAAATAACTAAACGTTTAAGATGTGACTGTGAAGCTTTGAAAGACTGACCGGGTCACCTGAATGACCAGCGGCGATCGCCTGTTGGATTTCTCCAGCGGTCAACATCACCATCACGACTGTCCTTCCCTGCGAGTGGATATGCAGATCCGTTTGTCTCAAAGCAAAATAAACCAGGACACGCTAGGCTGGGTCTAGTGGAAGCCGCAGCTAACAAACGGTGTTTTGTTGTGGTTCTGATTCAATGTATCGTTTGCAGGTGATGCCAGAAAGAGATAAGGAGCCGCCAATCGTTCTACTTTGTCTAGACTTACACTAAACAAGTGAAACTCAACAGGCAAGGAAGTCACAAGTACAGACTCTCTCTCTCTCTCTCTCAGTACACACACACACACACACACACACACACGCCACATACATACACACACTTACGTATCTATACAGAAAGAAATAGAACATAAACACATATTAGAGAGAATGTACAAGCACAAAGACTCTTCAGGTCCACGTGTTTGTGCCGAGTGCACGCGTACACACAGATTAAACACAGCCGCGCATTATAAATCCCCAAACCGTTGAAGAGGATGTGAGGTGGGAGGGGGGGGGGGGGGGTATTGTGTCATATGGACACAGGACATGGGAGCAGGAGTAGGCCACTCGGCCCTTCGACTCTTCTCTCCCATTTCGTGGGTCCATCTGCGTTATCTCCACATCGTTGGATTCTCTGTCCACCCCCAAACCCTGGAATACACGGAATGTCTGAGTGTCCACGGCCCTCGGGGAGAACAGTCCACAAAAATGTCGGGACTTTTGGAGGAAATATCTCCTCATTTTGGATCGAATTTGTCAGCTCTTGCCTTGGACTGTGATTCCTACACACTCTGTCTCTCTCTCTCTCTCACACACACACACACACACACACGCGCACGCACACTCACCCACACACAGACACACAGTCTCTCTCACACACACACTCAGACACACACACAGACACAAACTCACACTCTCTCACACACTCTCACATAGACTCAAACTCACAAACACACTCTCTCATACACACAGACAGACACACACAGACACAAACTCTCTCTCTCTCTCTCTCACACACACAGACACAGACACACACTCACACACACACACGAAGGTAAAGATACAGGACATTCGCCCTCGGCGTGAGATCGAATAGGACGGCACACGCCGATACCCTGAGACCCCTTGGTTTGTCACACTCGGATGCAGATACAGGGAGTAAATCAAAGAGCCAAACCCAGCAATGAGTGACCCAGGAGACTCCAAACTATCACCACCCCTGACTCAGTTCTGTATAAAATGCATTTAATTTCATTTTGTCATAATATCTGCAGGAAGTTCTTCCATTTACACGCGAAGTTCCCTGTGATGCACTAAGCTGGGAGCCGGGTTTGAGTCGGACACCGTTCACCCAGTGGGTGCCTTTCGGTTTTGCCTTTTGAACTCCTCTGGGGGACGGGGGAGAGAGTGAAGGCGGCCGGTTCGTGGTTCTGCTGCAGAAGTATCCGCAACATGAACACTGCTACTTTTCCGTTATTCCCTCTCTGCTGGTAGAGCTGCTGCTTCACAGCTCCAGCGACCCGGGTTCGATCCCGACCTCGGGTGCTGTCTGTGTGGAGTTTGCACGCTCTCCCTGTGACTGCGTGGGTTTCCTCCGGGTGCTCCGGTTTCCTCCCACATCCCAAAGATTGGTGGGTTAATTGGCCGCTGTAAATTGCCCCTAGTGTGTAGGTAAGGGATAGAATCTGGGGGGAGTTGATGGGAATGTGGGGAGAATAAAATAGGATTGGTGTAAATGGGTGGTTGATGGTTGGCATGTACTCTATGGGCCGAATGGCCGGTTTCTGTGCCGTATCCCTCTATATGACTCTATAACTCTAAAAAAATTACTCATTATGCTACAGTCTTGAGAACGAGCCATACTTCCCAATGAAGCGAGAGCTCTGGCTATTTGTTCCGGCTGTCGCCACTCACGATTGATAGAATTACATTAGGCAATGTATCCGCTATCACGGGGTGTGTGATAATTGAAAATCTAACATTATTCAAGCGGGTGGAATTCATTCTGTTACGTATTGTCACTTGCTGAGTGTGTTTGGCTCGTTGGGACTGTTATAACATGAACCCTTTCCCCTTTACATTAATTTCAGATGTCACCAACAAAAATTGGATTATTTTAGATAATAAAAGCATTTACTAGATTTCATTGAAGATAATAAACGAGTCTTCATTATTCAGCTGAATTATACACACATAAGAACACATTAAATCTGCAGCGCGTTACTGAATTCAGCCAAGACTCAAATCTCATTGATTGGCTCCTAATCTTCCAAATATCACTCAACACAGTGAGGAACGGGATAAGGGGCCCCGTTAAACTTAAACCAGATTTCAAATGTTACTGAAACTCGAGGCACCAACCCACCCCTTTTCAAAACAAATGTGTTAATTTCTAAGCCTCTCGTCACTAAAAATTTATGTAATCTCTCGCTCTACTTCCTGGGCGATGGTTTAAGTGAATAAAATGTGCTCAGTCTTAAAACGCCAGCTAGCAGCGTGTGATCACATTGTAACTCAGGGAAATTCATTACGGAAAGTAAAGTTTATTTTCCAAAAGAATAGTTTAATTGCGGCGACTGTGAAGGATTCCGGCACAGTGCTAAGTCGCGACAGTTCCACAAATATCCTCACCCGCTTTATGTTCACCTTCTAGAAGAGTGTAAAGGCTGTTTTAAGACTTGCTTTCTGTTCTTGCTGTATTGTGAACTAATGCTCTGAATGCCGCTAATTGCGTGTGCGTGTATGTGTGTGTGTGTGTGTGTGTATGTCTGTGTGTGTGTCTGTGTGTGTTTCTGTATGTGTGTGTGTGTATGTGTGTGTGTGTATGTGTGTGTCTGTGTATCAGAATCAGAATCAAGTTTATCACTGACAAATGTCGTGAAATTTGTTTTGCGGCAGAAGACATAAAAATTGCTATAAGTTACAAAAATATAGTGCAAAAGAGGAAGAGTATTGTGCATTAATGCTCTGAATGCCGCTAATTGTGTGTGTGTGTGTGTGTGTGTGTGTGTGTGTGTGTGTGTGTGTGTGTGTGTGTGTGTGTGTGTGTGTGTGTGTGTGTCTGTGGTTGGCTCATCGAGATTGTTCTAACCCCGTTATCTGCAATAACGGGTGACGGATCTTGGCAAAAGCTCCACTCGGGCACTCACCGCGGGTCAGGTGTTGGCCTCAGTGCGGGCTCGAGTGGTCGGGTCCCTGTTCTATCGTGTTGGGACTTAAGTGAGCGTTAAGTTCCACCATCTAGGGTGAACTAACCCGGTGAACAGCTCTTTTTGGCAACTTTTTGATCGGGAATGAAAAAAGAGCCAACCTTATACCGAAAAACAAATTCGAAACTTTAAAGCATTTAGCCTCGTTTAAGTTTGTAAAAGTTTTGTGTCTCGAAGGAACTTTGAAAGTTAGACAATAATGTCCAGCGCAGTTGGAGGTCATTCCAGAAACTAATTATACATTTAATTCTTATCAACAGTTTCTTGTGTGATGTATGATATTTGTTACAACTAATAATGAAAGCGATATAAAGTAATTCAATTAGAAATTGCAGGGTCTGGCGAGGCTGATGTTAATGTTCATTAAGTTACCCCACACACTGAAAGCGGCGCTTAATTAACCAAACTGGTTCAAAACGCAAGGATTGTTATAAACAATCTTGGATTTAGTTTACATTTTTCATATTGTTATTAAAGACAATTAGTGAATCTAAAATTGCCCATTTACTAACGGATAGTTCTGTTTATCCACGATCCATGTTGAAAGTGAAATCAAATCCAACATTATTTTTGAGGGGAGTCGCTCTCAACGCGCTCAGTAGGAAACAGGTCTGTTTTCAATGAACGTGAGATCTGGATGAACTGGATACCCGATCCCAGTTACTTCTCAAGCAGGAAGAGAATTCCAAATATCCCATTCCCAATCGTTTCCACCAACGGCAACATTCTGACCCAACGAAGTAAAACCTTCTTTGGGCAAATATTTACCTGGATCCTTGCCGCCTCTTTAACCTCTCTTCCGCCGCCCCCCTCTGTCACACACACACACATACACACACACACACACACACACACACACACACACACACACACACACACACACACACACACACACAGATACATATATAAAACATATTACACCTATATACAGTAAGTTTAAAAAAAACGAAAATCAGCATACATCTGTTCAATCCAGTCTGTCTATAAATACATAGCCTGCAAGTGAACTGATATGATTGATATTCCCCACTGGAGTCTTCGGCAGCCTGTGCTATGGCTCCGCGTGTGTGGTACGCGGGTCCTTTTATAACCCCCGTTCATTAATCTTAATATATTAATTACCATCTAGTGATACTGTACGGTGGAACGCACATGGTGCTCCTACCCTGCAGTATCTCATTGACCCGGCCGAGTTGTCACTCATAAACATTCCCAGGTGATTTACAGCTCCACGTCGAATGGAACAGAAATAGTTTTACTGGGAAATCACAGTTTCATTTCTCAACCTCCTGTTTGTAAATCGTCTGTCATTTCGAGTCTTCCCTGAGGAACTATTCTGCTCATAACTTGGGTGTTAAACTCTCCTGCGCCAAGCACTGCAGGAATTAACGCTCGCTATTAAATACGCCTATTAAATTGTGCTGGCGTTTGAGGTATCTTTGTTTAATTGTCTGACTGCATTTGTTAATGAACAGAGGAGTAATGTGGAAATGAAACCGAAATGGTCCGCATTTCGCTCCCAATCCCAGAGCTGCGTGCAGACACTGAGAATCTGCTCGCATCTCTCAAAGTGAAATCAGAATTTCTACTAACGCCTTTACTACATCAGCCTGAACTTGTGGTATATAGCTAAAATGCTGCTCACCAGATTTCGTGCAAGAATTTTTTTCCTTAGATATGTTACATTCTAATTCTTTTAGCACTACTATAGGTCCCCTTCACAATCTAACAGACTCCCTAGTCTCAGTGACAGTCTCTCCTCACCAGATTTCTTGAAAGAAAAAATGTCC
Source organism: Pristis pectinata (assembly GCF_009764475.1). NCBI lineage: Eukaryota > Metazoa > Chordata > Chondrichthyes > Rhinopristiformes > Pristidae > Pristis > Pristis pectinata. Next base: position 16,463,307 of record NC_067436.1, on the reverse strand, counting down.
TTTTCCTTCGGTATTTTACATTTTAATCCTTTTAGCAATACCTAGGAACCCCTTCACAATCTAACAGACTCGCTGTTCTCACAGTGACCGTCTCTCCTCGCCAGATTTCTTGCAATAAAATTTTACTTTTTCCTCAGATATTTTACATTCTAATTCTTTTAGCAATACTACAGGAACCCCTTCACAATCTAACAGACTGCCCGGTCTCTCAGTAACAAATTCCCCAGACCAGTTGAGCCGAACCGTCGGCTACAGCTTGACCTTGTAGTTTAACCAGTCAAGTTCACCTTACACACTCCGAACTCCGAAACAGAGTCTTGCCCGCTTCAGAGCCCGGATCTGTGGTGTGCTGTTAATAAGGAATTTCAACTAGCGTACACTCTACAAACCCATACATTGCAGTGTTGATACTTATTTTGTTTATTAAGATCAAATATTTAATCTCAGTTTCAATTGTGGTTCTTACAATAAATAGCAATAACTTACTCCGTTCCGTTAAGGGGTTGACTTAGTTTGTCCTCCGTTAACATTGGTACATATATACGTTACAACTTGTGTACGGGGTTGGGGGAGGACTTCGGTAATTATACGATTTTCCAGTCATGCTGATTTAACCGAGGTGAAGGTAAGGGGAGCAGGATTGGTCGTGTTTCTCTTTGGGGAGAATGAAATATGAAATGAACCTCTGCGGCGAGGAGGGATGGGAGGGGGTTGGTAAGGACGGAGCCTCACTGATGGGAAACAGTCCGTACTCACGACACTAGATGAGATGCAACACTTCAAGCCGCAATCAGGAAGATTGGTGTCCAACAGTCTTGTGCATTAAAAAAAACTGTTCCCTTCTCTTCCGTGGGATGGTTTGAACATAAGACACTGGCGTCCACCTCTTCTCTTTCTCCGTCTGTCTCTTCTCCTGAAAACCTAATTTGGCTTCAATGTAGAATATTTACAACTCGTGGGTTCAACGAGGAGTTCTGTAGTGGCAGTTTTAAAAAAAATCCATGTGCATTTTGTTTTTGGCAGTCTTTGCGAGTCTCCTGGAGTGGTACATGTATAAAACCGGTAGCGGGGAGAAACGGTCTGTTGCTTGCAGCTGCGCTCTGATCATGCAGGGCTTTGGGAACATGCGGCGGCCGGATCTGAGGGGTGTGCAGCCCCCCACCTCACGTCTCCACGGGGCTGGGGACCATGCTGTTCGGGGTATCCGGTAACTGCGAGGACAGAGAGGTCACATCACTTCCAGAGGAGTTCGGCAATGAACCCGATTCCGAGAAAGTTACCTGTGGAGACGCCAAACACACATTCACACAGCGGCTCGCTGCACCCTGTAACATGTGGCTTGTAAATTATTAAACATGCAATTAAAATCCGGAGTGTTCACAGGTAATTTACCAAACGAGCCAGGGAATATTAAAATCACTGTTAACTGTCTATTTCCCTTTGTTTTATTAGAGTATTTCCCATTCACAAATTATACAGTTAACACGCTTCAAGTCGGATTGTAAAAACATGTCACATCTGGAGCTGACACGTTTTCAGTCGGATAATAAACACTGGGACCACATCTGGACGTAAATTGCATCATCCAATTAAATGCAACAAATACTTACAGACAGGTAGGAAATTATTTTATTTCAATAACTATGCATGAGCTAACCTACTGAAGTATTTTGTTTAAAGTTAATATTTCTTTCTGCATTCTGCAATGTAAAATATAAAGGATACATAGATAACTAGTACAGGGTCCTCAAGAATCTAGTGTCAAATCTCCTCCAAACTCAAGCCCCGTGTGGCAGTTTTCACCTGAGGATCTCGCCTCCTTCGGGTGGTCTCTCTCACACCCTAATTCCCCATTTTCCACACCAGGGTTTACTGACTCTCTCGTGCTACCATCAGAAGTTTTTATTTTGTGTCTTCTCTCTCCTCCACTTGATCTCAAACCGTGAAGGGGAGCGTCTGAGACAAACAGCGTGGATCTCGGCACCTCCATCATAACTGGTGGGGAAAAGGTTCGTCTAAACTTATCCAACCCTTACTAACTTCTTCCATCATATAATATGATTGTAATTGGATTATAACCAACATCCAGATCCTTCACACTATTTACTACCCATTCTATTAGAAACACTCAATAGCCCGGCCAGTTCCCCTCACCTAGCATCCGATCCCTCTCCAGAAAACATCTGGGACCTAAGTAATTCGGAGAAACAATCGAGTGTGCACTTAAACAGTCATACCGAAAAACCAATAATTCAGCCTCATAGATTCTGACCAGGGATAGTGAATTCAACGTCAAATCAGACAGAGAGTGTGAAACAGAGTGAAGGAAAGACAGACTGGATTAAACGAGAAAGAGAAAAATGTGAGAGGTAGTGAAATAGGTGTCTTATTTATCTTTATTTAAATGTAACTGTCTCCAATAATAATTAAAATCTGACGGAATTAGGGTCTGCACTTCCAAACGTTAATTTTCAGGGCCAGAGAGGTTGTCTGGAGTACTTGAGATTTACCCCAGCATTAACAAGGAGACTGAATGATCAACACCAATGTTCCTGTGTGATTAGCTCATGTCTATTGGGCCGGTACAGGAACATCACACTGCCCAGTATGTTTAAGTGGTGAGTGTCAGCAGAATGCCGTTATTATGCATCCCCACATTATGCGGGGGTCGCATCCCTACAAAACTGTGCATATTACCATTTTGTGTAATGTGATCACTTGACCGAAGTTGACAACATTTGTCATTTCTTTCACATTTTGTGTGTGTTTAGCTATTTTCTTCTTCACATAAATTCTGTACCAGCAATGTTTTATTCTGTATCTCAGTTTTTTTGGTAGTAATTTGTGAATCCCATAAGGGCAACTTTCCATTACCCGGACTGCTGCAACATGTGGGTATATTGTACAGATTTTAAGAAGCTGTTCATCTCAAAATTAAAATCCCTCAAAATGTGCATTAACCTGACCTTGTGCTTGTTGCTCAAAATGGCCATCTGCTTGTCCAGTTAATGTGAGCCTCATTGTTTATATGATAGCCAACCTATTATCCACGTTGCCACTCCACTGTAGTGCTGAGGGAGTGCTGCTTTGGCATAGTTCACAATGAGATGTTAAGCTGAGGTCCTCTCCATGAACCTAAAGATCAAATGTAGAGCACAGGACTTCTCCCTGTGTCTTAGCCAATGACTAAGGCAACCAAAAACACAGGCTGGCTTTCTCAAAATAGCAATGCCAGAAGCAATTCCTTGACCTTAGGAGATGCCCAGAGATGTGAAGCAAAGTATATAAATGCGAGTTCATTTGCTTGTACGTTTAAAACCATGCACACCATTCAAAAATATATTGTCCAAGGATATCGGCTGTACATGTATGTTGTACCGCACATATTATGTATTAAATGGAGTCTACAGATATATACGGCAAGTTATACTATTGTACATACATGTTGTCAGTATATCCTGTATACAAATATATCACGTATACAGAAACATACTGCAATTTACATTGCACCTAATTAGTTGCTGAGCATAAATACTATATATGGTTGGCTGGTTGGATGCCATCCTTCCAACCACTGGAGATGATCGCTATCCAGCTACCAAACTTTGGTCAGATTGTTTCACGTACTTTATTCCTGTTGATGACCAAATAAGCCAATTCTTTGTCTTTAAGGGAGTCTCCCACATGCCATAACTGAAGGTGTCATTGCCCAATTGTGTTGGGTAATTTATATTTCTGTAGCCTTGCCTATGGTACTGGATTGAATGGAGCTATAAAAAGCACTGATTGTCTTGCTGGCTGATTCCAACCCACAGTCAATGTCAACGTTCCCTTCTGTCACCAACTGCAGTTTCCCACTTTGTATAATCAATGTTGAAAGCTTTCAGATCCCTTTCGGTAACATCTTAAGTTGGTTTGGGCACCCAAGTGGTCTTCTGATGTGGCACCATCCCAAAGGTGTGTCCTTGAAGATGAGGCCACCTTTCACCCTGTGCAAGATAACAAACTTTGCTTTGCTTCATTAATGCTGGGATGATTGAAGTCTTTGCTTCTGAGAGGTCTATTGAGTTGGAAGCTTTTCCTTCCATGAGATGCCAAGAATATGCTGCAGACTGTGAAGACAGACGTTGTTAAACCTTCTTTCTTGGCATCTGTATGTAGTCTATGTTTCACTGCCATAAAGCAATATGCTAAAATCTTACAGATCAGCATCTGAGTCGTAAGGGTCATTTGTTGTTCCTCCGCACCTGGTCTGTTAATTTGGCCCCAAGTTAACAACATTTGTGGACTGTTTTCAATCAGGTGTTGTTGATTCTGATTGTGGGAGAAGACATTAACTGTAGTTTTCTTGATACTGATAGTGAAAGAGAACATGGTGCAGTCATGAAAAAGGCCATCCATGTGTCCTGGAGGTTAATCTGCAACTACAAATGTTCTTTGAATGGGATATGCTGCACTTTTCTCTGAGCTTTCAGTATGAACACATTGTAAATCTTTCTGTCTGATCATCTATGAAGACACATTCCAAATAAATTTGGAAATATAGTCCATATACGTAACTATACACATCAGAACTTCTCTAGATAAAGTGTACAAAATGCATAATTGTAAACTGTGCACATTTGTGCTAATGGATTATATTTAGATATTGACTATGCATTGTTATATAGAAATACTGTATACGTTTGTAATGTGGATGTTCCAAGTCATATACATTTAAATCCCATATCTCATGCCATTCATTTATCTAAACAGTTTGTTGAATGGAGTAACTATGGTATCATTTGTGATTATTGACTGTTGGAATAGAAGGACTAAAAGGCAAGGAATATGACTGAATATGCTGATTATTATTTCCAAAATGTTTCTGAGCTATGATAGAGGTGGAAAGAACTGGTCAGCAGTCGATGTTAACTCATTATAATGGAGTCCCTAGTTAGCATGCCCAGATGCACTGTGATGATGGGTATTTGACATTGTGTCCTGGATTCTCTGAAGCCCACCAACCCATGGTGTTGTACCTTGGTACAAGTGACAATAATAAACCAATACCAATACAAAATACTAATACCAAATGGAGTAGAGCTTGGGATCCAGTGAGTACTGGGTGTGAACCTTTGAGCCCTGGGTGTATAGAGAGTGCATAGGCATGGCTTATCTGTGCTGGTGATACTTCAGCTCCTCTTAATCAATAATTCCAGGGCAGTACACGCTGAGAAGTATGTTATTAGCTACATATATGTACATAAATGTCTATGACATGATTATGTCAGCTGGAAGCCATGTTGAAGATCAGGGCTGTACACGTGTGTCTGGCAACACAAGATGGTGGTGGGGAACCGGGAATGGTATTTCAGCAGATGTCAATGCGCACTACATCTACCTGCACCCTGCACTAGAACTTTATACCTTCACCCACTGAGAGGACAGAGTTGCATCCTAATACTGCCTCCATTGACACCAAAATCAAATATAAATCAGATCAAGCTACTAAGAGATTTATTCAAATTCTCAGTTATCCCTAGAGTAAAAACAGAACAGGAACGTGTCTCTATAGAAATATCATTCCTTCTCAAGGCAGGCGTGTTAATTTCCAGCTGGGTGCCAGGTAAAATGGTTCCCATTTTACGGTTTTAAATTCACCCAGGTACAGTTGATGGTGGTGATGTGCTATACATGACCTATGAAACCAACCCACAGAAATCAAACTGCCCTGTCTTTTATTTGATAGTCATGGAATCTCACAACCCTATACCTGATAGCAAATCTAAAAATATTTGACACAAGGTCTCTAAATGCAATGCAGAACTATATTCAAGACTGTACATTCATACCTTACAGAGATATATATTGCAGATATTTTATATGGTATCTGAATACATGTTGTGCATACATAACACAGAGTACACATATAATGTTTCCAAGCCCCCTGGTTATTGTTAGAACCTCAACTAGTTTGCTTTAACAAGCGCCTCCCTCCCTCCCTGCAACACAATCCCACACTCACCAGTTGCTGGAAGGCAGGCTGATCCAGGTCACTCTGAAGTGCAAACTCACTCAGTGCTTTCCAGGGAGGTTGGTACGACTGCACCTCCACAGCATTCCCTTGGATGGAGCCGTCATGTCGGATGGGGCTGGCTGCTACCATTGGCGTCCCAGTCAAGCCCTGCAGGCTCTGTGGTAGGACAAGGGCAAGTGTGACCTTTACCTCACCCAGACTCTCCCCGCACCAGGAGTAAACAGGAAGTCTAGAGAGAGTATCACCAAGCACAGGGCAACCCTCCTTGAAAAACATCAAATTCCTCCTGATTGGAGAATTTTCATTACATATCCGTGAATTAAATTCCTTCACCCTAATGTACCTTACAAATCAGATGTTTTGAACAATATCACAGGCTCCTAATATAATGTTTAAACAACCCTCCTCACAACACAAAGCATTTCTTTTCTCCTTGTACAGTTTAATATAAACATCTCACGATAAACAAAATTCATTGAACAGGTATGGGGCATTTGATTTACCCCTATCGTTGTAGATGTCTGGATCTGGATAAATAGAGGTCAGAGACAGACATATTAAAACTGCCATATAAACACGGAGAAGCTCACAGGCGCGTACCTAATATTGAATGAAACTAGAAAATATATCTAACAGCCATTTCACGATAACCGTTCCCCAGATTGATAGGGAAGCGAAGTCAATAAATGGCGATACATAATCCAGCGTGTTTAAGGGAGTCTAACAAACGCGGCCTCTTTCTCCCTCCGTGTGGCGCCTGTCTAAATAAACTGTTTATTTCCAATAAAACCACCTCTCCTTGCACTAAACGCAGGCCGCTCCCTTTAATGGATTATAAGCAAGACAGAGCGAGGAGAGAGCGCGCCATTCTCCCGGGTTCCCTCGGACCACAGAAAGCCCAGTCACAAATTTACAACATCATGTCATTCGTGGAGCTTTGAGCCGCCGAGATATTTCCTGTTCTTGGCATTAGCTCCGGGTAAAGCCTTGCTAAATCCTTGCCGTTTAGTAAATTCCTACTTCATTTACCCCCAGATGTAGAATTGCTCATTTAAATCACGCCACTGCAAAATATATCTGCAGCAAAATCCAAACGAATTAAGCATTGTTTCAGCAGATTATCCCATTCGACTTTTAACCAGAACGACATCTTTGTGTATGCCTTTCCACTAATAAGTAAAATTGAACGAGCTCTCCTAAAGATTGCAAGCATTCCCCCGATACTTCCCGCATGTATGTATCAATGTAATCTGCGCCGCAAGGGTGTTGGGATTACTATGAGAAATCCGCCAACAGTAAAGAAATCTGTGATATACTCACACAAGTTACATTTCTTTTTCATTCCTTTCTACAGTTTCCCCTCCCCTCCCCCCAAGGCACTATCACTCTTGACTTTGTGTGACATCTGTGTCCACGCTTAATCCGATGTAATGGACATATCATTGACTTTCTACTTGGGCCCGACGCGTCCCCGTCCAGATTTGTCCTTCCAAAAAAAAAATCCCTTTCAATAAACAAATGACCTTCCGTTGTGGTTGTGGGATCATTTTTTAAAACAGGAACTCGTTTCCTTTATTAGATTAAGAAATGTAACATTTTGTTTAAATATCCAGTTAACCCAGCTTCCGTTTAGCATTTACCTTCCAATCATTTCAGTTTGTTAAGTTTTCCTAGGGATATTTACATTAATTTAAAACATTTCTTTTAAAGTTTTCTAAAAACTTAAAACGTTAGACCGTGTGGTTCGACTGAACCTTTTGTGCTGAGTTTAATTTAAAAGCTTTCTTTTCATCGGGAGTTCAACTTTTCTGCTTCTTATACAGGGGGCTAACCTACTTACAACCGAACAGATATCGACCTAAAAATAAGTATGTTTCTTCCGTAACTACACCCACTGCTGAACACACAATCCCTCAATAAGTTTAATTTATCTTAACACTTAAATACATTAAAATACAAATCTCTCGCTCATTTGTGGCGCCTGTTACTTACAGTTTTATCACTGTGTTGCTGCTGTTGGATTTGTTTCATGAGGAGCGTTTTCTTTTTATCCTTACAACGTTTGTTTTGAAACCAGACCCGAATGACCCTGGGGCTCAGCCCAGTCATTTCCACCAGCTGCTCTTTCATCAGGGCGTCCGGTCTGGGGTTAGCAGCGTAGCAGGTCCGTAACGTGTGGAGTTGTTTCTCGTTCAACACCGTCCGTACCCGGGTTGTCTTCTCCTGCTGTTTGTGAACGTGGGACCTCAGGGGTGGCTGACGAACCGAAATGGGTTCTGCTGCGAAGCAACAGCGAAACCATGACACACACAGACAATGGAATCAAACCCCAATGCAAAGCACTAGGTCCGTCCGGATAAGATTCACCCTTGTATGGTCAATGTGAGGAAGGTAGATTGGACATCCTCCCCTACACACACGCATACACACACACACACACACACACACACACACACACACACACACACACACACATCCACTATATATATGTATAGACTATATATATATAAAATCCGATAATTTGGCTCACATCTTGTAGGAACCTCACAATTGTCTTATCCTCACAAGAAGACAAGTAACCTCAAATTTCCCCCAAAACATGCAGGCTTCCCCTCCAATTTACTTCACACGAACACGCATTCTTATCCCGATTTGCACGCCAGAGTTTAGTAATTTTGTGTGTACACATTTTGAACAGTAAATAAATCAGACGGAATGCATTGAATACAAAATATACGCAATATATTAATTTGTCCATAGTCAGATATACTACCTACATAGTAAATTACTGAAAAGCATTCGGCATCGAGGCATTAACTTCGAACTGTGTAATAATGAGTTTTAGATTTAAATGACCCTACAATTATTTCGAATCTTTGGCACAAGTAAATATTTGTATATTTTTTTGGATCCAACCTTGTTTGTAAATCCACATGGCGCTAGGCTTTTCTAAAGACTGGTCTAAATCTCTCCCAATTATTTGCAAAATGCTGAGATGGAGTATCCGGTGTGCGAATGCAGTGCATTTCCCTTCTGGATTTAACTTTTTGTTTGGATTTCCAGGCAAAGAATTGTTGTTGATTAAAATCATTAAACGAAGCTAATGCATGTTTTTGTTAAGCAATTAGGAATATTTATTCCTCTTTTTACACCCTAATTCCTGGCCTTTCTGCCAATTCCTCGGATGCTGCTGTTAGAAGGATTCATTTAAATGTATTTGTTTTAACCGTGTGGAGAAATAAGAGTTACAAATATTAGACTGGAAGATTATATTCGCTAATAAAACCGTTTAACGCGAGATATCAAATATCTTAAATTATATACAACACCAGAGTAAAATTAAGATTGCCAGCGAATACAAATTGAGCAGATTAAATGACGCTGTGTGGATTTATTTGTGGTAAGGCATTTTGCGCGGCTTTTCAAACATTTTCCCAATCTTCCGTATACCTCTTTGCTAATTGAAAAATGTGCTTATTAGATTTATGCTGGAGGTCATGCAATCTGTCTGTGGATGACTTTTTTTTACCTGCCATCTGGAGGGACCTGCCGGTCGGCTCCGGACTTAGGGGGCCTCCCCCGGCCGAGGCTCTCTCCACCACGTCGTGATCGGCCCGGCAGAACAGCTCGTCGTCTCTGAGGGCGAACTCGTCGCCGGGAATAAGCTGGCGGCTACACGCCACGCAGCGGAAACACTCGATGTGATAGACCCGGTTCCGGGCTCTCATCACTAAGTCATTCTTACTAAAAGTCAGATTGCACTTGGCACATTTGGTCCCAAACAACCTACAAGGAAGGAAAATACGACATTTTAGTTGCGACTAGAAATATGTTAATTCCTTTATTTTGATATTGTAAGTAAACCATTTTACATCTTAACCAGTGGCTGTTAATTAATAAAAAAAACCTTAATTATTTTGCAGTATTTGGCAAAAAAAAACATAAATGCGTTGACCTGGTCTGTGAAGCTGCAATGCCTTAATTAGTTGGCATTAACATAGACTGCATGGGCCGCAGATTGGAGGGTTCTGCGGAATTCTGAGCAAATCTATTCCAACTGTTGCAATGTCATCCTGGGTTTCTCGGTACAGGTTTATTTTCGCGGACTTGCTTTGAAAGCTTGCTTTCCCCCTTTTCTACTTTTTTTTTGTTTAAAAAGGTCGTCTTTGCCTCACCGAATATAATCCCTTTTGCAGTAAGTCTTGCCGTCTTTCACGAAGCAAGTGCAACTTTCATCCAGGTACTGACTGCACTCTGCGCACTTCAGACACGCGGCGTGCCACTCCAGATCCGGGGAGACGCGGAGGATGTACTGGTCATGGATCTGACTTCCACAGCCTACGCACAGGGCTATTCCATGCTTCCCTGACAGTACAAAACACCGACTGAAAATTAACTTGGCAACAATTTTGCACTTTATCTCAATCTGGATTTGCATCTAAACAATTCGAGACTAAAGATTGCAATTGCACATACACGTAGGCAGCACAAGGACGCGCTCTCTTGTTTATTTGATAGGAAAAATAAACCATAAGCAACCCAATGGAAAATAATTATTGCTTTAGTTTGCAAGCTATTTACTTACTTTTGCAATGATCCCCCATAGCACCGAGGAAAGGTGTGTTAAAAATAATATCCACCATGCAGAACGGGAATATGAGACCGATTCCAACAACCATAAGTGTTAAAACTGCGGTGAAAGATCAGCAGCAAACTGTCGGGATGTCTGATAACAAATATTTGGGGTTAACTGCAGTTCCGCACGTTGTGCTTCCCCTCCCCCCTCTCCCACGCCCCCTTCGCACTCCACGACGTCCCGCTGTGGCGTCACGACGCAAGGAGCCACCGCAGGACGTGAGAGCCCCAGATATTGACATCACCCAGAGGGGTTGGATGGACCGGTGCCCACCGATTGGTTAGAAATGTGTGCGTGTCAAAAAAAGTACCAACTCGCCCCCACCCCCCTCCCCAGCAAAATTGACAAGAGCTTGTAACTGTTTTGCAACCAGTTGGATCCTGCACGCCACAAGCGTTATTCCATGAGAATTTTATAATCAGCATTTACTAAAATGTCGTGCAGGTATTCCGATGCTTGCAAAGAAGAGATCGTGCATTTTATATTATATTAAACTGTTATGTTAAAATCAACAGTAAAGATACTTGTATCTAAAAATTCAAAACTGTTTGGAACATGACATTGTAAATTAAGGCTGTAAAACTTAAGTGTTTATTTGCAACTGTTTGCAGCGTTTCGTGTTAGGCGATTTGGGGAGCTGTCGAATCCCAGTGACTATTATTTCATTGTTTCCCCGAAGAAAAAGCGAAAGCACGTGAGTCACTTCAACGGGGATATTCATACTCAAATCCCTGAGATTATTGACTTTAATTTGAGGACTATGTTTACATATACTTTGTCATTCACTCAGGAACGCAGATAGTGAGACAGCACTAAAATAATTATATTGCAATGATTTAGCACAATAGTGTTATTTGTATGAGAAAGTGAGGAATGCTTTCAATTATATGCTTAACTGTAAACAAATATGCAAACTTGTCAAACTGGAAAACATACAGACATTGAGAGGCAAAGATCTAAGGATGTAAGGTTTAAAGATTTAAGGTAATTCACAAAAGAACCAAGGGCGACACAAGGGAGACAAATGATAGACTTATTATGATCTGGTATGCGCTGTCTCCAAGAGTACTGGAATCGGAACATAGAGTAATTTTTTTAAAAAAAGGGAATTGGGTCACTACATGAAGGGGAAAATTCTTTGAGAAACTGAGACCGATTGCATAACTTTTTCAAAGTCCCCACGAAGGCACGGCGGGCCGAATTATCTCCTGTTTTGTATCATTCTAAAATTTAATTTAATACTTTATTTTTCGATTAACATAAACGCATTGTTGGTTGAAGATATATCGCGACAAGGATCAGGGATATTCAGCGTTTTTGTGACTGCTACTTATGACTGCTAAAAGCTCCAGTCTCATTTAAAACCCACCTAATAAAACATGAATTTTATTTTTTTTGTTAAGTAAGCAGTTGCTACCAGTGATTTTCTGGGGTAAAAATGGCGTCGAGAGATGGGGTTTGGAAGGATTCTTTCCATCCCCGCCCTGTAATCTCACTGAGAATTATTGCTGCAACCCTAGCTTGTGTACAAAGCGGGGGAATTATCCCTTCTGAAAACTAATTGGTTGAACACAGCATTGAATCAAATCATACAAATCGCTGCTTTTTCGCCAGGAATATAGAATAAGTTTGCGCATTTTATGAGATCACAGGCCTCTGTTATTTTAATGCCTGAATTTCGCTGAACAAAAAAAAATACAAATGAATTTAAAAGGCTACAAACTTGCGATTGTTGTGTGTAACAGATCAGGAAACTCGCGCTGCATAATTTTAGTTCAGATACTTTGGTTTCAAGGGGAAACCCGTCAAAAATAAACCTATTGGCGAGAAAATGTATCATGTTTGTGTTCAGAAGATCGGGCAATTAGTTTGCTTGTTATTCTTTGTCCGTTACAATTCCAAAGACGGCCTTTGTTACTTTATTAAATCCGAAAAAAGAGATAATGCTCGATCCTTATTCGGACCGAAGTGCTATTAAATCTGTTCCTCGTGCGATACATATAAAATATTTACTGCTTTTGAAATGGCAGAAAGCTCTGCGCGGTGAGCTGAATTGGAAGGTACTTGCAATTTGAATTCGTCTGCCAATAAAAGGGGTTTGAATTTTTAATGCAAAAAATAATCTTAATGCAACAGCTCCTGCATGGCGTCCACTTCAATGGGCTTGGACCTGGAAGTTAGAAAAACCAACAGTCCGATTGTTGTTCCTAGGTTATAGACAAGCAAGACTAAATCGAGTTTGCAAAAGTAATTTGGCTACATTTAACAAAAAACAATAACTATTAGCACGTGCTCCACCTTGTTAAAAGGCCTGATATAATCTACACCATTTAAAAATACAACATATTAAGTTTTTTCCGAAGCTTTATACCGCTGAGGTAGATGATCTGAACAGTGCCCAGGAAGAGCTTAGACCGAGCTCGAGCGCCGCCTAGTGAAACAAAAAGAACGAGCAAATTCTCTCACCAAGAAACAATTTCTTAATTAACAATTTTAAATTATTTGCGGTTTATTTTAAATTCTCACTGTACAGTCGCACATGTAATTTATAGACAACAACGTGTTGCACATTGGACTTGTCTGTCAGAATTTATTTCTCGCTTAGTTTAAATTTATTTGACCAACTAAGCTAATTTGCTGGAATTTCCCGAATGTGTGAAAGATCAGAGCGGATTGTGTGGGAATTTGCCCCGTTGCTCGTAAGATCCTTGGGAATTCCGTCTTCAGCCTTTAGAAGTGTAGATGTGGGTATAGTCATTGGCGGTTGATATAAGCATTCGATGGTAAGTTTCCTGGCAGGCAATTCAGGGAAGAACAACTACATTTAAAAAATGACCCCCATATAGACCGGGGGCCTACAGAATACACCCTTGGTTTGTTATTAAAAATTTGTTTGACTCTATGCAAAAAAGAGACGGCGTTGGCACTTTTTCTCCAGGGAGATTTAGTATTGCAAATATATTTAGCACTTGCTTCTCAATTTCACTTTATTTATCCGCGAGGAGAGAGCTGCCCTGGTCGCTGTGAGGACATCGTCAATAAACCATCGAAGATCATGGTGACCAGAACATCTCTTCACCTTCCTCCCCGAAATGAAACTGAATTTAATCGTCTTTCAAATAAAGTGGCTGAGAAGGGGGAGAGTATCTGGCGGTGATCCTAAGTGGAGCTGACCCCGCTTAAACAGGAGTATTATCAGGAAAGGTGAGGAACTGGCAGCGTTTATGGAGTTACACTAGGCTCTGGTCCACAAAGATTAGGCCATGCTTAGAAGCTGTCAGGAGTGATAAGCGGTGGAAGCGACCTGCCCAAACATTTTCAGAAACAATAAGCAGATCTGACAAACAGCAGGGACTATATCTTTCGAAATTAGCGTCGAGTCACCAGCACTGACACACAAACAGTGAGAGTTGAGTTTCGATATGGTAAAAATCATTTGTGAGTGGAGAAATCCGCTGTTTCTCCCCCGCCTTACCGTCACAAAAGTAACTTTGAACTGTCACAGTTTCGTAGAAGACGTGCAAGGGCATTTCGCCTGTTTTGGGAATTCATGAACCATGACTAACGTACGATTTTCGGGGTGACTTACACCCAAATCAAAATGCTGCAGATATAGGAAATCTGAAATAAATTCAGACGATGCTGGAAATGCGCATCAGGTCGGACAGCATGTGTGACTGAAACAGAGCTAGCGTTTCAAGTAGAAGAACTTTTCTCATTTCCGATAATAAGTTCTCTGAGTAGTGCGTTTTTGTGCAATATACCTCACATGTGGCCAAGGAGTCTTTCAGAATATCCTACCAGAACCAATATTTGTTATGTGAAACTATCCCCAAGTGCTTCTCATACCCACTTCCCGATGCCCTGATATCCGGGTGGTCTGAAACCAGGGACCCACGCCTCCAATCAGACTTGTTGTTGCTCCACCGAAGCGTGCAGTCAACAGTATAACTCCGGCTTGCCCATGATGTGCGTCGAGTAGATGTAATATTTTTATTAATCCTCCTTTGCGGCTTCAGGGCGTTTCTTAATACAAAAAAGAAAAGCGTGGTTGGAACTCTCGCAGGATTGAACTGGACCATGAACAGAATTGGTCACATAGATCCGAGCTATAGCAACAATTTGGGTTGTTTACTCTGGAGCGTCGGAGGCTGAGGGGAGACCTGATAGAAGTTTATAAAATTATGAGGGGCATAGATAGGGTAGACAGAGTCTTTTCCCCAGGGTAGAAATGTCAAATACTAGAGGACATGCATTTAAGATTGGAGGGGGAAAGTTTAAGGGAGAGGTGTGGGGCAAGTTTTTTCACACAGAGAGTGGTGGGTGCCTGGAACGGGCTGCCAGGGGGTGGTGGTGGCAGCAGATACGATGGTTGTGTTTAAGAGGGTTTTAGATGGGCACATGAATATGCAGAGCATGGAGGGATATGTATCATGTGCAGGCAGAACTGATTAGTTTAATTTGGCATCGTGTTCGGCACAGACATGGTGGGCCGAAGGGCCTCTTCTGGTGCTGCACTGTTCTGTGTTCTCCGAGAGTTCACTGTAAGACTGGTGCTTGGGGTACTATAATGCATACCCTGCATTCCAAGCTCACCTTCGGGTGAGTCGGGAATCCAGACGAGAAAAAAACCTACCTTTACATAAAAAAAAGCCTTAGCTCATTGAGAGAGCAGAATGGGTTCAGAAGACTTGCCTGCACCCGAGAGGTTTAACAGTTCGATTAATTAACCACTCTTAATTGATTAATCAATCGTTTGTACTCGGTGATTTTCGCCCCGGATAGAAAAGTGGGCCATTAATAGAGAACCGGAGACGCAAGAGACTGCAGATGCTGGAAATCTGGAGCAACACACAAAAAGCTAATGCAGGGTCTCGACCCCAAACGTCAGCTGTTCATTTCCCTCCATAGATGCTGCCTGACCTGCTGAGTTCCTCCAGTACTTTGTGTGTTGCCCCAGTGATAGAGAAAACCTTTATTAAGATTGGTGAATTTAAACACATTTAGGAACCAGAATTCGTCTAATCTAACCAACCTAATTAAATAATGCGTAATTTTAACAATATTCCGCATTGCAGAGTATTAATAGAAATAAATATGGGGAGGTAGGGGAAATTGTTAAATAAATGTCAACAATCCCAATGATCAGAGCGGTTATAAGTGGAAGTACAGAGTACAAAAGCAAGGAAGCTGTGTTGAATTTCTTTAAAACATTGGTTTCATCACGGATAGGATGTTGTATACAATGGAGACACAAGAGACCGCAGATGCCAGAATCTGGAGCAACACACAATCTGCTGGAGGAACTCAGAGGGTCGGTCCTGGTTCAGGGTTTCGAGGCGAAAATTCCTTTCTCTCCTCCAGACGCTTTTCAACCCGCTGAGTTCCTCCAGCGGATTGTTTGTTGTTGGACAATGTTGGGCATGGACCTTAGAAAGAGTGTGAAAGCACGAGGGGAAATATTTACTAGAACGGTCTGCGGATCTGGAATTTTGGTTGCATGGAAATGCTGGAGAAAGTGATATCTTTGTCCTCGACGGAGCGGAAACTGGGGGGTGGGGGGTGGGGGGTGGGGTGGAGATTGAGTTCAAACTCCTCGAGGGATCCAGACAAAGGGGATAGAGCGAAAGCGATTCCATTGATGTTTGGGTCGAGAACTGACGGGCAAATGATTGGCAAAAAAACTACAGGTGAAATAAAATGTAACGAATAACCATGGCCTGACTTCATTGTCTGAAAAGGTAAAAGCGGTTTTTATCGTGGTTTTCAGAAGGGAATTGATAAGCGTCTGAGCGAAATTGAAGCAGGGGTTCGGGGCATAAACGATGGGATTAATTTGGCTGTTATAAGGGAGAACATATGGGGAGACTATCCACCTTTGCTGAAACATTACGACGATTCTTTACACTTTCATGGAACATAGTTTATATTCTGCATAGAAATATATAAAAAAGTACTTGTTACTTGGTACTGGATTACTGGATACTTCACATTTTTAGTCTCGTGATAAATGACAATCGAGTGCCTCGGGACTGTTTCTCCACTAGACCCGTTTATTTCGTGTATATGAATATTAGATACGTATCGGCAGTACATTTCATATGATTAATTATTAAAGCGGTCTTCCGTCAGTTGATGGCTAGAGTTTCATTGCGCCTTGTGTCCATTTCATAATATTCCAGAAAATGAGATTGAACAACCTACTTCCAGTTTACAAAATAATGTGGGGATTTATACATCAACAGGCCAGAAGAGTGGGGCACATCTTCATGATTTTAATATGTGTCTTTCGGTGAAAATAAATGAGTTGTTGGCGCTTGCTGATTCCCTCAAGTTTTTATGTGAATTTGTATCAAGTTCCATAGTTTCAGGTTTCACATTTGGAATTTATTTTGGAGCTGAGTTCAGCTGGGGTCCACGGAAGTTGGAAGAGTTCTTCACCCTGGGATTAAAGAGAAGAATCACAGCAACATCGACACTTTCCTTCTCTCGGGCTTACATCTAGCACTAACTCACGCCAATTCACACTGGCATGTGCTCAGTCGCTCGGCTGACACACTTAAACACACGAACGCACACACTAGAACACACACACACACACACACACACACGAACGGTAATCCGATTTTTACGCACAGAATCGCGCAACACTAATTCACAATAATACAACCATAACCAATAAAATGCACGCGAATTCACGATGATTATCACACTTAGAACCCACGTGGACGGGCCTGCAACAGACATTAACAGCCCGAAGACATATCTGGGAACAAAACCGACAGTCTAGAAGCCAGAATCAAGACGTAAATTGGTCACAAAACCAACCAATTTCAGATTTAACTACGTTTGTTTTACAACGAACTTCATATTTGACGCCCAAACTATCCTATTAAGTACTACGCTGGAGAACTATTTTCTCTTGTTGGGTAAGATTTGAAGGAGGTGATTCCATTAGGTTGCCTTTGTAGGGAAAATTGACTGTTCCCAGTTAATATTGTAGCCACATGACCGAGATATATTTACTGTGTACCCCACAGTAACCTCCGAACACTCAGGCGGCAGGACCGGGAGGTAAGTGGCCGAGCCTGCAAGGAATTTAGGAGAAAGGATCAAAAAATTGCGCGGGTTGATATGAAGCCCCATCAAGTTAGTTCGTTGGTGGACACAAGAACAAGACAGTTATCAAGAAACATCACCGATAAACAGAGGACGGATTTTAACGTGGGGCAGTTCTTATTTTTATTGAACGATTTTTATTTTGGCTCTACTTATTCACTCGCAGTGATTTGTACACCCATTCTCCAAATTATTCCATCAAATGCACTTTTCTCTGAACCTGGTAACGATTTTTTTCTCTCTACCCAAGGGAACTCTTGTGTTTAAAGGTCCCTGTCTGTAATTTACGACACTATTTAAGCCTTATCGCCAATAGCCAAGAGACTTGTAATCGAAAGCGACTCTTAAAAGCAAGGAGTATTCTCTCTCGACAGTGTCTGAAAGCGACCGACCGACTTCAGAGTTCATTGTCTTTAATCAGCGACTAAGTACAAGAAAGGAGCCAATGGACCGTTACAAACACAACGTATTAGATGTCTCATCATAGCATCCAAACTGTATTTGGAATTACTCCAATATTTTGGTTACGTTTATCCTAGTTGGTAAATATTAAGATGAGTGACTACACGTCAGTGGCGCCTCACAGGGTGTGAAACACCTTGGATTGTCCTGGGGTGGTTAAAAAATGTTTAATAACACAAGTTTTGCCTCGTTTCTTTTAATCGGCGGTTAGAAGCTTGTTGTCACACACAGGAGTTTGTTGGTGAGGGATGGTTTATTAATATAGGCCAAATTAGAGACATAAACATAGATTGTTCAGTCAGGCAGCATCTGTGGAGGGAAATGGACAGTCAACGTCTCATTGCCGTCCAGATGAAGGGTCTCGACCCGAAACGTCGACTGTTCATCTCCCTCCACAGATGCTGCCCGACCCGCTGAGTTCCTCCAGCGGTTTGTCTATTGCTTAACGTTTCATCGGCTGGATGGAGAAGGTTAGAGAATAAAATGTTTAAAAGATACGGGGGTGGGGTGGGGGTGCGGAGGAAGAGACAAGGTTCGTGAAAAGGGCAGACAGGAGGTTCAGTGTCAACAGGGATTGTGGTACCGGGGCAAAAAGAGGTGGGAAAACGGTAAATAACGAACCAAAAGCAGAAGACGTCGGAAATTATAAATCAGCGAGGCTGTATCTGTGGAGCGAGAGACAGAACTGGCGTCAGGAATAAAGGTGGGGTTGGAAGAGGTGTGGGAAGCCGATGCAATGCTTGAAATGATTAGACTCGGTGCTGAGCGCAGATGGCCGGTTCTTTGGTCCATCTACGCCTCTTACCTGACGAAAACGCGTTAATATTTGTTGTGAGGTGTTGACGTGACTCAGAGCGTTAACAGTTCTTTCCAGGGTGCGCAAGGAGGAAGGGGAAAGAACTCTTGACTTCCACCAGACTTGGATGGGAAACTTTCCCGACATCATCCCTGAATAATCCGGCTTCTACAATTCATTGTACGCCACTTCAGGGAACCCTGAAAATGACATATATAGGATGCTATAAGAATGCACGTCTTTAATAAATAGTACCACGCGACAATAAGAGTGGATCTTTGGGATGGGGACACAGCGGGAACGAACTCTTGCATTTATTTTATTGACGCTCCACTGTTTTATACTCAGCACTGCCCAGCAAAGGCTATCAGCATCAGTCTGGTGGGGATGGATGGCATTTACGTGTCTACACACGTTAGCGGTTGCTTATAGTATTTTGCCATACATCTGCCAGGTACATACCGCCAGGTAATGTTGCAGTTCTATAGAACTCTGGTCAGACCACACTTGGAGTATTGTGTTCCGTTCTGGTCGCCTCATTGTAGGAAGGATGTGGAAGCTTTAGAGAGGGTGCAGAGGAGATTTACCAGGATGCTGCCTGGATTGGAGAGCATGTCTTATGAGGATAGGTTGAGTGAGCTCGGGCTTTTCTCTTTGGAGAGAAGGAGGATGAGAGGGGACCTGATAGAGGTGTACAAGATGATAAGAGACTCAGATCCAGTGGACAGTCAGAGACTTTTTCCCAAGGTGAAAATGGCTAACACGAGAGAGCATCGTTTTAAGACGATTGGAGGAAGGTATAAGGGGGATGTCAGAGGCAAGTTTTTTTTTACACAGAGAGTGGTGGGTGTGTGGAACGCACTGCCGGCAGTGGTGGTGGAGGCAGATACATTAGGGACATTTAAGAGACTCTTAGATAGACACGTGAATGATAGAGAAATGGGTGGCTGTGTGGGAGGGAAGGGTGAGATAGATCTTAGAGCAGGATAAAATGTCGGCAGAACAAAGAGGGCCGAAGGGCCTGTACTGTGCTGTAATGTTCCATGTTCTATGTGTTGTAATGCAGGAAATTTGGGCACAGCAAGCTCCCACAAACACCAACATGATAATGACCAGATAATATTAGTAATGTTGGTTCATTAATAAGACTTCTTAGGGCACCGGGGAGAAATTATTTAAAATAGTGCCTTGGGTTCTTTCACATCGACCTGAGATACACCGGGCCTCTGAAAGACAACACCCTCAACAGCTCAGCCCTTCCGTACTGCGGTAGAGTATGGCCTAGATTTTATTTTGCTCGTGTGTCTATAAGGCGACTCAGAGAGCCCCAACTCGTCCAAGCCGAGCAAGGTGCCGACCGAGCTAGTCCCATATGCCTGCATTTGGCCCATATCCCTGGAAACCTTCCCTACCTTGGCCCCGATTTATTGAAAGCGAGGAAGGCAGAGCCTCCCATTGGGACACAGTTGACAAGATGCTCTGTATGGTTGTGGGACCCGGTGAATGAGGGACACAAGGATCAAGAACAAGCCCCGCCTAAAAGCTATTTGCCCCTGACCCTCCCCTCCACCAATGGAATGTTTTATTCCATTATCTATTTTGAAACAGGTCACCTGATCAATCTCGTTTGCTATCCTGGCAAAAGGTCTCTCTATCTAAAAGTCCTCCTTCGTCTGCTCCTGTACCAGGGCTAGTGAGAGAATTCTCAGTCTCCCATACCACAGCATGCTTGTGATTCTTACAGTGAATTGTGTTGATTCAAAAGAAGGATCAAATATGTTACTAAACCCCAATCGGTGCACCCTGGAGACGGAGGGAAAACTGAAGATGAGACTGGGCGTTATTTGTGTTCAGTGTCTGGAGAACGGAGCAATGGTTCGTTGAGGAATAAATGCAAACATGAAATGGAATGAGATTAAAGATGAGGCTAGAGTTTAGTGCAGTGCCATGGGATGTTTCAAGGAACAATGCTATTGGTTTAAGCACACCAACATAATTGCCCACGGAAGTGAAAGGAAGATGAGTTTGTATCATGTTTCTCACACCAGGATGCCCCGCATTATTCTACACCCAGTGAATTACTTCTGAAATCTTATTTCTATTGTGATGTCGGGGCTCACAGCAGGCAATTTGCGCACAGCAAGATCCCATAAACAGCACTATGACACTAAGCAGATAATCTGCTTTAGTGACGTTGGTGGATAGATAGATACCGGTCCTAAGATACTGAGAACTTGCCAGATCATCTTCGATGTATAGCCATGACATTTTTTACATTCACTGGAGACAGCAGACTTTGGCTTCGGTTTAACATCTCATCCGAAAAGTGACACTTCCGACAGTGCAGTACTCCCTCAGTAAGGCACTGGAGCATCCGCCTAGATTCTTGAACCTAATTGAGAGGCAAGAGTGCTATCCACCGAGCCGAATTTAACACTCGACCTAATCCAACATTTCCACAAGTTCTTCACTTAACCCCAACCCTACCTCTAATTTACATTTTAACCTTCATTTTAGTCCTAGTTATAATGCCAGGTTTCTCAAAGCGGCTGTGATAGGTATATCCTCTTTTAACCACCACGTTTTCTGCAATATTCCGCGATTGAAAGTCGTCTAATTGTGTAATCTTTGTGAAGAACTTTCCTTGTGATGGCCCTAAATTTCCTTTGCCCCCAGTTTCCAGCTTAGCTGCTTAATTATTACCATTATTACGGGATCTTGGCACATAAACGAAAGAAAGTGAAGAGAAATTGACAACGTGGCAAGATTGTAAAGATCTTTCAACTTTTCATTGGTCGATTTCAAGCTAAACGAAATTTTGATTCTAATCATCGTCAAGAAAATCGCCTTGAAATTGACAAAGATAATTGCACCAGTTTTAGGATGCGAGATATATAAAACGTTGCTCGAATTTCTTGCTATTAAAAGTGCCTTGAAAGATATTTCATCTGGGAACAATTGTTCCCAGAAAGCATTCTTCGGTTGTCTTTGCATTTTATTGTAGCACCAAATGATTCCGGGAATCCCGAGTCAAGCGAGAGAAATTGAGAGAGAGAGAGAGCGAGAGACAGAGACAGAGAGAGAGAGAATATTCCAACCGCTTAAGCCATGCCCTGTGGTACATCAGTTATTTTAAAAAAAACAGCCAGACTTTGGAACTAAAAAGACCATCAGTTTTAATCTGCTATGATTTTTTCTTAGTCATATGCATATATTCCTTCATTGTTAGGAGCAAGATCTTGACCGAATTTCACCATGTTGTTATTTTTCATTTGGTGAATTATTTGTTAACGAGACTGTGGTATAAAATAATATCTTTAAAAATCTCTACTTTTTAAAGAGTAAATACTAATGATGGTTTGGAACTGCCGCCTGTTGTGTAACACCATGGTCAGTCTGTAACTTAACCCCACATAAGCGTATCCATTAATATATTTGGCTATCAAAAATAAGCAGTGATATGTCTGGGATCCTGATCAGACATTTTCAAATAACCTTTTGGACATTATACACACAGAGTAAATACTCACGGCCTCCCGGAGCTCACGGGACAGTCCTGACCATAACGTGGTGACTTATGCATCCCTGGACAAATAGGGCTTCTGAATTAGTGTCATTTATCCAAAGCAATGCAACGCTATTGTAACATTTTGTAGAAAATACTACAGAGCAATAGAAATATTGTACAATGCAATCAATAACTGGAAAGTTCAAAATTCTTCAGACTCTGGTATTATTATGCACTCTGCCGAAATGTGGGTTGGCAGGACTAATAATCTTGCAGATTCCTTGGAATTAGTGGATCTTGCTATGGATATCCGTGATCCAAGTACTTGTGTGCATGCATGCAGAACTGTCAAGGTCAGGATCGTGGGATTTATGATGACAAAGAGAGAGATACTAAAGGCATTTAAACGTATGCAGCTGGGTTTGTTCAAATGTGTCAACATCAGGGAAATGTTAGGAGTGACATTTACGAGCAGCTATAGCGACACAATTTGCAAATCCATTTAAACATATGGAGCTTTGTTTATTTTTATGAGTGCAACACATCAAACGAAATCACATTTTGAAACCAAAATGATTGATTGCTTCTGCTGACATTTGGTGAGTTTGGTTTTATTTTTGAGAGTGAGATGGACAAGGACGGGCTACGTTTTAGAACCAAAATGATTTTTTTAAAATAACGTATTCTATTCAAGAAGTCCAGGTGAAGGGCCATAGTGCAGAACACAGCTAAAGTTGAACATAGCAGGAACAGATGGGATAAATCAAGACGCTTTAACTAGGTTGGTGCAAGTAAGAACTTTCAAAGCCTGCATATAATAGCTGGAAGAAAAGACAGGTGTATCATAAGTTGGATAATATATCATGTACTTCCTAATGAGGGAAGGAATCCAGGTGGCTTTGGAAGTGTTACTTTTGAATAAGTTGCCCAGAGTCTCCTATAATGTAAATCGAAAGGATCTTCCAACTGCTCTTTATGTCCCGAAATGCACATGTAATTGGGGATTGAGGCCGGTAAAGTTCCTATCTGTTGTATTGAATTGATTGGAAATCTAATATTTACTTGTGAGTAAGTGTGTTGAACTATTCTGTGGACATTTTTTCAAGGGCAATGTAGTGTCAATTCAGGGGCTGCTTATAGAGCTCCAGAACTATTGAGGTCTAAATTACCCTACATCTGGTGCAAGATATGTCTAGACTAAGGGATGAATCACACAGCAATTTTAAATTAAACTTTTAAATTAAATTTTAAACCTTATATGTCCAATGTATTCCATTCAAATATTTGTCTTCTGACAAATAATTTCAAAACCCTTATCTTTTACCCTTCTTGCATTTTAACCAGAAGTTGAGTTCCCATGTCCTATCTCTATAAATACTATTGCATTTCTGGCAAAGGCACAGGAAAAGGAGAGAGAAAAGGAACAAACTTGTGCATTAGATTCTCAACTGTGAGTGGCACCAAGTTAATTTAGTCTCAAGTATTTCATTTTTTACGTTTGACAAAGAAAAAAAACTAAAAAAACAAAGCATACATTAGAAATATTCAATTGCAATCATGTCCAAAAATGAGGCAACACTCTATTCATCTTCATTTAAGATGAACATGATAAATGCATGCTTTTAAGGACATCTTACTCATTTTGTTTTAAAAATAAAAATCTTATTTAATACCTAAGTTGAAAATAGTTCTTTGACAAAGTGGAGGAGGGAATGGCTGGGTTGTGGAGTCTTGGCTCCTCAAAGCTATTTGAGAAGAAAATGTTAACAATTGAGTTGATTGTTATAACTAGAATGAGGAAAAGGGAAAACACCATGGCTCTGGAATCTAAATCATTTGTAGATACTCCTGAGTCCTCAATCTTCTCCAGCTTTCTTATTCATGTGTATCGATGGTTCACAAATTGCCTCCTACTGTTTGGATCACAAATCTGGGTCCTGTTCCAGTGTTAGTCCATATCTTGCAGTTGTAATTATTGTTAATTCACTCAGGTTAATTTACAAAAGCAAACCCATGTGTAAAGGCAGGGATAGTTTGCAATGAAGTTCTATAAATCATAACTTAATTACAATTTTTCAAAATGTAAGAAAAAATTTCTGTGCATAATGCATCTTGCATAACAAAAGGAGATGAGAGAATGGGTTTTGCATTTAACATCTGCAAAACAAATGTCTGCTTTCAACCAACCCCTGCTGCACTTCTCTGTCCCACAACAATAAAGGTCTGAAACGTATGAACCACTTCCAATAACTTGGGAGCCATCTCTCAACAAAGGCAGACACTGATGATGAAATTCACCAGTGCCTTCAGTGTGGGCAGACTTTGGCTTTCTGAGGAAAGGAATCTTTGAAGAGTAATACCTCAGACCTGGCAGAATGTTCACAGTTTATTGGGCAGCTGTAATCCCTGCCCCCTCTATGCTTGTGGAGGTATCACCAGTGCCACCTCTGCAAGATAAATGAGTGAACATCACTGTCCTCTCCTGGGCCCTAATTTCACTCAATCATCTCCAATGGGCAGACCACATCACTCCATGCCTGAGCGCAGACTCCTAAATTAGAGACTCAACTCCACCAGAGAAAGATACTACCGTGAACAAAGGAAATGATTCAAGGATATTCTCTGACGCTCCGTTAAAAAGTGTAACATTCCCACAATCTCTTGTGAATCCCTATCCCATGACCACTCAAAATGGAGAAGCAGCTTTTGAGATAGCATGGAGAATGTTGAGCCCAAGTGTCAGGAGCATCCAAAGGCCCAGTGTGAACAGTGGAGGGAACATTTCCAAAACTACACCCTGCCATCCCATGAAGCACTCCCTGCCCCACCAGCACTGTGTCTGTCAGTCCCACATGGGCCTCACCAGCCACCATAGGATCCACAGAACTGGAATGGAAATGTCATTTTTGACCTTGAGGGATCTATTTCAGAAGAAGATATGAAATGGATTGTAGGACAAGTGTAAGTGGAGTGGAGGGCAGGGCAGATATCCACAGAGTGCTGTGCAGGACAAGTATGTATGTAACGGAGAGCAAGGGGGGTGTGTACGCAAAGGAGCCAAGGACAGGAGGACAGGTGTTCACAGAGTGCTGTGCAGGACAGACGTGTATGTAATGGAGAGCAGACAGATTTCATGGGGTGTTGTGGAGGACAGGTATGTTTGTAAGAGAGACCAAGAGAGGTGTGTATGTAGTAAAGACCAAGAGAGGTGTGTATGTAATGGAGACCGAGAGAGGTGTGTATGTAATGGAGACCAAGCGAGGTGTGTATTTAATGGAGACCAGGAAAAGTCTGTATGCAAAGGAGCCCAGGACAAGTATTCACAGGGTGCTGTGCAGGACAGGTGCAGGCTGGAAGGTTAATTGGCCACTGTAAGTTGTCCCTAATGTGTAGGTGAGTGGTAGAATCTGGGGAGAGTTGATGGAAATGTGAGGGGGGGAATAAGATGACATTAGTGCAAATGGGTATTTGATGGTCAGTGTGGACTTGATGGGCCAAACGGCCTGTGTTCCAGCTGCATGACTCCAGATGTGGACCGGCCTTTAGCACGCTGGCCTTCATCAGTCAGGGCATTGAGTATAGGAATTGGGACATTATGTTGCAGTTGTATAAGTTGTTGGTGAGGTCGCACTTGGAGTACTGTGTACAGTTTTGGTCACCCTCGTATAGGAAAGACATGACTAAACTGGAAAGAGTGCAGAAAAAACATGTTGCCAGGACTGGAGGGCCTGAGCTATAGGGAAAGGTTGGCCAGGCTAGGGCTTTATTCCTTGTAACCCAGGAGAATGAAGGGTGACCTTACAGAAGTGTTTAAAATTATGAAAGGCATAGATAAGATGGATGGTAAGAGTCTTTTCCCCAGGGTAAGGGAGTGCAAACCTAGGGGGAATAGATTGAAAAGGGACCTGAGAGGTAACATTTACACGCAGAGAGCAGTGAGTATATATATGCAATCATAAGGAAAGCGCGCCAGTGTGTTTATTTTCTTAGGAGATTAAGGAGGTCAGCTTGTCACCGAACACTCTAACAAACTTCCACAGAAGTACTGTTGAAAGAATCCTGACTGGTTGCATTATGGTCTTGTGCAGCAATTTGAATGTGCAGGAATGTAAGAAGCTGCAGAGAGTAGTGGACTCTGCCCAACACATCACGGACACATCCCTCCCCACCATCAGTAGTATCCAACATCCATCATCAAAGATCCCCACCATCCGGGCCATGCCAACTTTTCGCAGCTACCATCAGACAGAAGCCTGAAGTCCCACACCATCAGGTTCAAGAATAGCTACTTCCCTTCGACCATTCGGTTCTTGAACCAACCGGCAAAACCCTAATCACCACTACAGCTTAGCAACACTATGACCACTCTGATCACTTTGCACTAAAATGGACCTTGTTCTAATTGTGTTTATTTGCAAAAATTGTGCAAAATTTAATTTATGTTTTTCTTGTGAATGTTGCTTTTATGATGCTATGTGCCTGTGATGCTGATGCAAGTTTTTCATTGCACATGTGCACACATGTACTTGTGCATACATGTATTTTTGCATATATGTATGTGTGCATACATGTGCAAATATGTACTTGTGCATACATGTACTTGTGCACACATGTACTTGTGCATACACGTACTTGTGCGCACGTGTACTCGCACATACATGTACTTGTTCATATACGTATTTGTGCACACACGTACTTGTGCATACATATACTTGTGCGACATGTACTTGTGCACACACGTACTTGTGCATACATATACTTGTGCGACATGTACTGGTGCATACATGTGCTTGTGCATACATATAATTGTGCGCATATGTACTTGTGCATATGACAATAAACTCCACTTTGAGTTTGAGTATATGGAAGGAGCTGCCAGAGGAAGTGGGTGAGGCAGGTACAATGGAATCATCTAAGGAGCACCTGGATAGGTAACATGGAGGGGATGGGCCTGCAGCGATAAGGGCCGAACGCAGGAAACTGGGACTAGCTGGGTGGACACCGGGGACGGCATGGACTCGAAGGGCCGAACGGCCGGTGTCCCAGGCGCACGACCTCGGTCTAAGGGGGGGGGGGGGGCGGGGGCGGGGTCTCGGACGCACCAATCACGGAGCGCTCTCGCCTGGCGGGCCCAGGTCTCGCGAGATCCCGGCCGGGCCCCGCCGCCGCCGCCGCCGTGAGGGAAGATGTTCCGGATCTTTGCGTCGCGCCGAGGCCCAGCGTCGGCGGGGGTGAGTGCGGCCCCGGGGGGAGGCAGGTGGGGAGGCAGGGGACACACCCTGCGTCCCGGGACCCGGCGCAATGCAGCGCAGGAAGGGGTTCGGTGCGGCCTCGGGCTCCCGTTTCAGGGGGATCCGAGCGCTGGAAGCCCTGCTGGAGGTCATGCCGACGTTTCCCTCACTGCTGGGGGGGCCTTGCAGCTTCAGCCTCACCCCCAGGAGCCGTGCCATCTGCTCTGGTTGTTGCACCAGTGTGCAGAATAAGACCCGCATCTGCACCAGTGTCCAGAATAAGACCTGCATTGACATAGCGCCTTCTAGGACACCCCACAGCCCTTTGCAGCCAACGAGGCACCTCTGAAGCTGGTCACTGCTTCAGTGAAGGAAATATAATAACCTGGCAGCTGCGGAACTCTTGCCGAGCTCAGCTATAGCTGCTCCTGCTGGAATCTGCACTGAAAGTAGTTCAAGTACATGGCAAGACTTGAATTTCTGTGGAGACAAAACACCATTAACTGCTGAAAGTGGTGGTTGGGGGGGGGGGGGGGGTTGGCAGAGGAAAGAAAGTGCACCAAGATTCACTTAGTTAATTCCTGGGATGAGGAGTTAGTCCTGTGAAGAGGGAATGAGTAAATTTGACCTGTATCCACTGGGGTTTGGAAGAATGAGAGGTGATCTCATTCAGTGATATAAGATTCTGTGATGGATTGACAGAGCAGGTGACAAGATGCTGTTTCCTCTCAAGTGAAGTCCAGAGGGCTACAGATACTTAGATGGAGGTCTGTAGACCTTTGGGGTTCAGAGGTATGATGATTAGTCAGGACAAGATCTTTTTGAATGGTGGAGCAGGCTTGAAGGGCTGTATTGCCTAATACTGCTTCTGTTTCCTATGTTCTTATCACAGTTCTGGAAATAATCAGCCAGTCAGGTAGCAACAGTGGAGGGAGGAACAGAACATTTTTGATTGATGATCTTCCAGCTGTTGAATTGCTTTGACAATATAGACACTGGTGAAGGCAGGAAAACGTCGAGGGTAATTTTCACATGGCAAGATAAAACAAACACCAAGGTCTTAAAGACCAGAAAATTTGTTCTAGTGATTTTATTTTGAACACCCTATCTAAATTTGATTTGCACCAAAAAGCTCAGAAGAGTCCAGCAGATGATTTGTGAATGCCGTATGTCTCCACTCTGCAGGTACTTCTCTTCCCAGTTGGGTTGAACCGAGTGTGTTATAACTCCACATGTTGGAAACAAAACTTAACCTCTCAGCTGTCCAGAACAAGCACTTTGAGATGGCTAATACTTTTTGGTTTGCTGGTGAACCAGATTATTCTCATAGGAATTCTGTTATCCCTTGTTTGGAGTAAGTTGCTTGGTCTTGTAAGGTTCGGTGCTGGATTTTGGTTCCCTATTTGACAGACAGTTCTCTAGATACTGCTCTGTTTGGGGCAATAGAGTTGGAGCTGGTGCACCTGATGCAGGATCTTGACAGCTGAATTATTTGACATATTCCTCCAAACACTTCCTTGGACATATAGGTTGTGGGAGTTGCGGGATGAGGAAAGGCTGTTGGAGTGCCGTGATTGCTTTTAGACCACTAAATACTGCATTACATTGATATTAAATTCTATTTGCCTGAATCTTTGGACATGGCCCAAAAATGATAAACACCGAAATTGTGATGGACTTATTACATGGAATTTGTATGTAATATTATTATGACCCCATTATATTTTAAAATTGTTACCTGCATTTGGTAATTTTACTCCTTTCCTGGCTACTCTATGGATTCAAAATTAAGATCAAGTCAAAATGGAAAACCTTGTCATGTTTTCAATATTCACAAGGTCAAATGGATTAGAAGAAAAACAAATTGGTGCAATTGTAAATCGTTGAATGAAATAAAGCTGGTTTTATGTAGATAGATGTTCAAAGTTTATACTTTTCCATTTTTATGGGCATCATTGCAAATGTGAGACAACCATTTTTTGTTTATGTAATATGAATAAAGTAGAACACTGGTTATAGTGCTGAGCTGGCAGTCCAGATATCAAGTGTTAAATCATGATATGGCATGTGCTGAAAACAGAGTTGAAGGAACCTTATTATTTTGTGAGTAGCACCAGAAATCATCCTGAAAACTGCTGGATCATTGTAAATCATTGTGCTAACCCCTTCCCCACCTCACCTACTTTACTGATGTCCTCCAAAGCAAATAATCTGCCAACCCAACTGCTGTGATCTGCATGTGATTCCAGACCGAGACA
Organism: Pristis pectinata; assembly: GCF_009764475.1. Lineage (NCBI taxonomy): Eukaryota > Metazoa > Chordata > Chondrichthyes > Rhinopristiformes > Pristidae > Pristis > Pristis pectinata. The sequence continues at coordinate 16,433,278 of NC_067436.1, read as the reverse complement.
TGGGGCCTCTGTAATGTCCTTGTCAGGGCAACAAATGCAAAAGTTCCCATGTTAAGGAACTGGAGCTGCAGCTGGATGACCTTAGGCTCCTACAGGAGAATGAGGAGTTCATAATTAAGAGCTACAGGGAGGCAGTCACTCCTAAGCTGCAGGAGGCAGGTAGTTGGGTGACTGTCAGGAGAAGGAAGGAGAATAGGCAAATAGTGCAGTACCCCTCTGTTCCCTTGAATAAGGTATATCGCTTTGGTTACTGTTGGGGGGAACGACCTACCAGGGGAAAGCTGCAGTGAACAGGTCTCTGGCACTGAGCCTGGTTGTGTGGCGCAGAAGGGAAGAGGAGAGTGGCAGTGATAGTGGTGTCCATAGTAAGGGGGGCAGACAGGAGATTCTGTGGACGTGAAAGAGACCCCCAGTGGTGTGTTGCCTCCCGGGTACCAGGGACAGGGATGTCTCAGATCGGGTCCACAGCATTCTGAAGGGGGAGGACGAACAGCCAGAGGTCGTGGTACATACTGGTACTAATGACATAGGTAGGAAAAGAGATGAGGTCCTGAAGAAGAAATATAGGGATCTAGGTAGGAAGCTGAAAAGCAGGAGCTCAAGGGTAGTAATCTCTGGATTGCTGCCTGTGCCATGGGCCAGTGAGGGTAAGAATAGGTTGATTTGGCAGATGAATGCGTGGCTGAGGAGTTGGTGCAGGGGGCAGGGTTTCAGATTTGTTGATCATTGGGATCTGTTCTGGCAAAGGTACGACCTGTACAAAAGGGACGGGTTACACCTGAACTGGAGGGGGACCAATATTCTTGCAGGCAGGTTTGCTAGAACTGTTAGGGAGGGTTTAAACTAGTTTGGCAGGGGGATGGGAACCTGAGTGATAGGTCAGAGGTTGGTGCATTTAGTGTACAAGTAGATGCAGCATGTAGAAAGACTGTGAGAAAGGATAGACAGTTGAAAGGGCAAAATTGCAGTCAGTTGGATGGGCTGAAGTGTGTCTACTTTAATGCGAGAAGTATCAGGAACAAGGTTGATGAACTTAGAGCGTGGGTAAGTACATGGAACTATGACATTGTGTCCATTACAGAGACTTGGCTGTCACAGGGCAGGAATGGCTGCTGGATATTCTGGGGTTTAGATGTTTCAAAAGGGACAGGGACAGAGGTAAAAGAGGTGGGGGGGGGGGGGGGGTTTGTTGATCAGGGACAGTGTCACAGCTGTAGAAAGGGAGGATGTCCTGGAGGCATCGTCTATTGAGTCAGTTGGGTGGAAGTCAGAAACAGGAAGGGAGCGATCACTCTATTGGGAGTATTCTACAGACTCCCCCCCCCCCCCCCCCGAATAGCAGCAGAGACATTGAGGAGCAGATTGGAAGGCAGATTTTGGAGAAGTGCAAAAATAACAGGGTTGTTGTCATGGGTGATTTCAACTTCCCTAATATTGATTGGCACCTACTTAGTGTAAACGGGATAAGTGGGGCAGAGTTTTTTAGATGAGTCCAGGAAGGATTCCTGACACAGTATGTGGACAGGCCGACTAGAGGAGAGGCCATACTGGACCTGGTACTAGGCAATGAGCCTGATCAGGTTTCAGATCTCTTGGTGGGAGGGCATTTTGGGGACAGTGACCATAACTCCTTGACCTTTACTGTAGCCTTGGAGAGGGATAGGAGCAGATGATATGGGAAAGTATTTAATTGGCGGAGGAGGAATTTTGATGCTATTAGGCCAGAACTTGGGAGCGTAAATTGGGAACAGATGTTCTTGGGGAAGTGCACAACAGAAATGTGGAGGTTGTTTAGGGAGTACTTGCACAGGGTTCTGGATAGGTTTGTCCCATTGAGGCAGGGTAAGGATGGTAGAGTGAAGGAACCATGGTTGACAAGAGACGTAGAACATTTTGTCAAGTGGAAGAAAGAAGTGAAAGGTTTAGAAAGCGAGGATCAGTCAGGGCTCTGGAGAGTTTCAAGGTAGCCAGGAGGGAGTTTAAGAATGGACTTAGGAGAGCTAGAAGGGGGCATGAGAAGGCCTTGGCGAGTAGGATTAAGGAAAACCCCAAGGCGTTCCACACGTATGTGAAGAATAGGAAGATGACTAGAGTGAGGGTACGACCAATCAGAGATAAAAGAGGAAACATATGCCTGGAGTCGGAAGAGGTAGGGAAGGTCCTTAATGAATATCTTGCTTCAGTATTCACCAGAGGGAGAGAGACCTTGACGTTTGTGAGGATGGTGTAAAACAGGCTGATATGCTAGGGCATGTCGACGTGAGGAAAAAGGATGTGCTGGAACTTTTGGAAAAACATTAGGGTAGATGTCACCAGGGCTGGACGGGATATATCCAAGGTTATTATGAGAAGTGAGGGAAAAGATTGCTGCACCTTTGGCGATGATCTTTGCGTCCTCACTGGCCACAGAAGTAGTGCCAGATGATTGGAGGGTGGCAAATGTTGTTCCTTTGTTCAAGAAAGGGAATAGGAACAACTCTGGGAATTACAGACCAGTGAGTCTTACTTCAATGGTGGGCAAATTACTGGAGAAGATTCTTAGAGACAGGATTTATGGGCATTTGGAGAAGCATAGGCTGATTAGGGACAGTCAGCATGACTTTGTGAGGGGCAGGTCGTGCGTCATGAGCCTGATTGAATTCTTTGAGGATGTGACAAAGCACATTGATGAAGGTCGAGCAGTGGATGTGGTGTACTTGGATTTCAGTAAGGCATTTGATAAGCTTCCTCATGGAAGGCTCATTCAGAAAGTCAGTAGGCATGGGATTCAGGGAAACTTGGCTGTGTGGATTCAGAATTGGCTTGCCCATGGAAGACAGAGGGTGGTTGTAGATAGAGCGTATTCTGACTGGAGATTGGTGACCAGTGGTGTTCTGCAGGGATCTGTTCTGGGACCCCCGCTCTTTGTGAATTTTTTAAATGACTTGGATGAGGATGTGGAAGGGTGGGTTAGTAAGTTTGCAGATGACACAAAGGTAGGTGGTGTTGTGGATAGTGTAGAAGGTTGCTGTAGGTTACAGCAGGACATAGATGGGCTGAGAAGTGGCAGATGGAGTTCAACCCAGATAAGTGTGAAGTGATACACTTTGGAAGAGCGAATTTGAAGGCAGAATACAAGGTTAATGGAGGAACCCCAGGAGGGATCTTGGCTTCCATGTCCATAGATCCCTCAAGGTTGCTGAGCAGGTTGATAGGGTTGTTAAGAAGGCGTATGGTGTGTTGGTCTTCATTTGTCAGGGTATTGAGTTCAAGAGCCTCCAGGTAATGTTGCAGCTCTATAAACTCTGGTTAGACCACACTTGGAGTATTGTGTTCAGTTCTGGTCGCCTCACTATAGGAAGGATGTGGAAGCTTTAGAGAGGGTGCAGAGGAGATTTACTAGGATGCTGCCTGTATTGGGGAGCAAATCTTACGAGGATAGATTGAGCGAGCTAGGGCTTTTCTCTTTGGAGCGAAGGAGGATGAGAGGTGATTTGATAGAGGTGTACAAGATGATAAGAGGCATAGATCGAGTGAACATCGGGTGGTGAAATTGTGGAACTCCTTGCCACGCACAGCAGTGGAGGCCAGATCAGTGGGGGTGTTCAAGGAGGAGATAGACAGATATCTAAATAGTCAGGGTATCAAGGGATATGGGGATAAGGCTGGAAAATGGGATTAGAATAGTTTTTTTTTTCTTTTCTTTCTCTTTTCTTTTTTCTTTTTTTCCCACCCCATTTCTTTTTCCCTTTTCCTTGGAGCAGACTCGATGGGCCGAATGGCCTGCTTCTGCTCCCTTGTCTTGTGATCTTGTGAACAGTCAGAGACTTTTCCCAGTGGCTCACATGAGGGGGTGTAATTTTAAGGTGATCAGAGGAAGGTATAGAGTGGATGTTGGAGGCAAGGTTTTTTTTTACAGAGAGAGTGGTGGGTGCGTGGAACGCACTGCTGGCAGTGGTGGTGGAGGTAGATACATTAGAGACATTTAAGAGACTCTTAGACACATGAATGATAGAAAAATGGAGGGCTATGTGGGAGGGAAGGGTTAGATAGATCTTAGAGCAGGATAAAATGTTGGCACAACATCGTGGGCCAAAAGGCCTGTACTGTGCTGTAATGTTCTATGTAAACAAGTTCTTAAACTTGTTATGCCACCTAACATTTTCTTTTTGGAAAGAGAAGCTTTAAACACCTCATTAAGAGTGCAGTCTGAGGTCCTACCACTAACATTTTTCCCATTCTTCATAGTCTTGATTCATTCTGGAGGAATCATTCTCCAGAACTCATTCATTGATAGTATTAATGGGCTATGTCCAAGAATAATTCCAGTGTAAGCCAGGGCCAGAGTAGTTTTGGATGTGATCATAACTAACAGCTCTTGGGTGGATGTAAAAGATTTCATGATGTTGCTTCGAAGAAGAACATTGGAATTGTTCCTGGAATTATCTGCTTATTGCTATGTTGTTGTATTTCAGAACCTGCCATGTGCAAATTTGGCTATTGCATTTCCTACTGTGTGACTGTGATTACACTGACCATTGAAGAACTTGAGAGCAGTCTGAGCTCATGGATAGCAACCTATAGGCCAGTCTTTAGACATATTGAAGGATGTCAAAGATCAAGCAATTTTTTTTGACTCTGGGATGCTTACTGCTGTAGACTTCATAAAATGCTAATATTTTTTTATCCAAAATAAACTTGATTCATAATAAAAGACAAACTATATACAATAATAAAACAGTGCAACCCTTTACATTCCTGTACAGATCAATCATTAGTGTTACCTTTTTAAATGCTAATTCCTTATGAATCACTGGTTAGGTCTTCCAGCTGTGGTTCATTGGGTAATCTATGAATCTCCCTGTCCTGCTTTGCATTCCACCTTTAAGATATCAGGACCTTGGAGAGTACAGAAGGGAATTAGTAGAATTAAATCAGATATTACAAACTTAATTATGTGACGGATGAGAGAAGCTGGAGTTAGTCGTCTTATAGTTGAAATGGTTTGAACAAGATGTAGGTGATATTCAAGAGTGTGAAGGGTTCTGTTTTGAATTTCACTGACAAAGAGTTTTGATAACCAAAGAATCCTGGTTTAAAGTAATAGGCAAAAGTTCCTGGAGATGTTGGAATTTTTTTTGTAATCTATTGCCGGAAAGGATGTAGGAACCAGTTTCAATTGTAACTATTAAAAAGGTTGAAAGCTTAAAACAGAAAAATTTGCCGGTCTTGGAGGAAAGATTGGGGTAGTGGAACTAACTAGGTATCTCATTCAAAGAGCAGGCACAAACATGATGTTGTGTTGTAGGATGGACTCGAGTCTCCAGCACCAGGTGTAACACTGTTTTAAAAGTAAATCATGCATTTATGCTGGAAAGATTTCTTTTTACAGGTAGGGAATTCTACTTCTGGTTACTCTTTCTCCCACTTTGTTACTTTTAGAATTACTGTTCTTTCCTATGCTGTATTGAGATAGTAATGGGCCACAGAGTCCCACAATCAATTGCATCATTTGAACTGATGTCACTGTATCAGGTGATTTTTGACATGTGGTAACATTATGTTTACAGAGTTAAATGTCATGGGATAATTGCACACAGTGTTTGAATTGGGAAGGAATGCACACCAGGTAATTATCAGGAAAAGCTGAAGTAATGAATTGCAGGTCACTTCACAACTGCAGTAATGATTCAGCAATCATTAATCATTTATCCTGAATGTCCTTGTGCATAAACATTACTGGGAATTGGTGTTGATAATGACATAAAGTATTGTCTCAACAACACCTGAAACTTGATGCTGACAATGAGAGCTAATGTTTACTCAAATACTGACCTTGAATATTTTTTGTATTTTGTGTGGGATTCCACACTGGGGTCCTTTAAAATCAATGGTAAAGATTCCATGGCTCTACTTGGAAAAGAATAGAAGAATTTTTCCCAATACCCTGAACAATATTTTTCTCTTACAATAAAAATTTGTCTTTTACTTTTTTGTATCTTTTTATAGAAAATACACTAACATCTTAAAGCCTCAGCTATGTGAAACTACTATTGGGGCCATGAATTTCACTGTAGTGTTCAACATTTACGATTCCTAAAGAGTCATACAGTAAAGAAACAGGTCCTTCAGCCCATTGAATCTGCATCAACCATCAAGTACTCATGCTGATCCCTTTCTTATTCTCCCCATATTCCCATCAACTCTCCCTAGATTCTACCTCTCCCTGCACACCAGGGAAATTTACAGTGACCAGTTAACCTACCAACCCGCACATCTTTGGGATGAGGGGGAAGCTTGAGCACCAGGAAGGAAACCAGTGGTCGCTGGAAGAATTTGTAAACTGTACACGGACAACACCAGAGGTCAGGATTGAATCTGGGTCGCTGGAACTATGAGAGATAGTTCAACTAACTGCTTCACTGTGCTGCCCAGGTAATGAAGCAGTTTGTGTCTATGTGCAGCACGACCTGCCGACAGTCGGCATAAGGCTAATAAAGCAAGTAAAATGCCACCACAGCTGTAACCTTGCTTTATAATGCCTTCATGCTAATGAGCTAACCCTGGTTCACTGAGAGATGTTGAAGTGTATTGTAGGGACAATATAAAAATGAGGTGTCAACCTGGTGAAGCTACAGCACTGGACTCGGTGCATGCTAAGCCATGGAACCAATATGCCACAGACAGAGCTACACAATTTCACAACAAACATATCAGGTCATGGTTTTACATTCCTGCCACATCCAGTCATGAATGGTAATGGACAGTTAAACGACTAGCTGGAGGGGAAGGGTCTGTGAACATCCCTTATAAAATCATGAGGGGCATAGATAGAGTGAATACACAGTCTTTTTCCCAGGGCTCAGGAATCAAGGACTAGGGGGCATAAGTTTAAGGTGAGAGGGGAAAGATTAAGTAGGAACTTGAGAGGCAACTTTTTTATACAAAGGGTGGTATGTATGTGGAATGAGCTGCCAGAAGAAGTGGTTGAGGCAGGTACAATAACAACTTTTAAAAGACAGTTGGACAGGTACATGGATTGGAAAGGTTTAGAATATTATGGGCCATATGTTGGCAAATGGGACTGGCTTGGATGTGGCATCTTGGTCGGTGTGGATCATTTGGGCCAAAGGGCTTGTTTCTGTGCTTCTAACTCTATGACTCTTGACCTCACGTTGGTGGAGTCCAGGAAGAATCCAAAAGGCAAGGTTAAAATGTTTCTTCACTAGATGTGCTGACTGAATGATCCATTTCTGCTTCCTCTTGAGTTTCTCACTATCGCAGAAGGCAACAGCCACTAACTTATTCCCAGTTTATATCAACAAATGGCTGAGTGCAGTAGATGCAGCAAAGGCTCTGGGGCCGAGCAGCATCCCAGCTGGAGTTCTGAAGAGTGATGAACTAAACTAACCATGCCTCTACACAAGTTGTTACAGGATAGTTAAAATGCATCCACAATAGTATGGAAGATAATCCCGGCATTTCTTGTCTAGTAAAAGCAGGCTGTATCCAGTCCAGCTAATTACTGCTCCACTATTCTGCTCTCATCATCAACCACGTGAAGGAAGGTGTTAGCAATGGTATCAAGGTGTAGTTAAGCACTAATAACCTGCTCACCTGTGTTCAGTTTGGGTTGTACTGGGACCACTAAACCCCAGGTGTCATTACTACCTTTGTCCAAAGATGGACAGAAAGGCTGAATTTCAGAAGCTTGGTAAGAGTGCCTACTATTGATATCAAGGCAGCATTGACCAAGCATTGTATCAAGCAGTCCTGGTAAAGTTTGTGTCAATGGGGATAGAAGGGAAGTCACGTTTCTTAATGGAATCATGAAGATGTTTGTGGTTGTTGGAGGTTAATTATTTCAGCCCCAGGACGTTTGCAGAAGTTTACCTAAGCAGGGTCCTGGGTGTAAACATACTTGGCTGGTTCATGAATATCTTTCATCATGTCAGAAGTTGGGATGCTTAGTGATAATTGCAAAATATGAGAATTGTCATCAACTACGGGACACAGTGCAGTAGCCATCTGAAGTCCACAATCTAGTAACCTGGAGAATGTGCAGGAGGTGCATGGGATCAACACTAATTGAGGTTCCCTCCTAGTCACAAACCATCTTGACTTGGCATGTGTTACGTTTCTTCATCATCATGTGGTCAGAATTCTGGAACCCTGTACCTAACAAACAAAAGGTATGGAAGTTCAAGAAGGTGACTCACTATTATCGTAAGAGAAATTAGCAATGGGTGATAAATGTTGGCCTTGCCAGCGACCCTTGCATTGCATGAATGAATTAAAGAAACATGTTCCTCACTACCATCGCTTAACTTTGTAGAATTTATTTTTCTATTAACTAGAAACAGAACTGACAGAATTTCTAAGAAATTATTTTCTTATTTTGCAGATCTGCCATTTGCAGCGACTTCAGAGCACCCTTGTGCTAGCAGAGCACAATAATAAGAAGCTGACCCCAATTACCCTCAATGCCATTACAGCTGCGAAACAGCTGGGTGGAGATGTAACCTGCCTGGTCGCTGGAACAGACTGTAGCCAGGTAAGAAGTGTTTGCCATAACTTATAATGTTTAAATATACATCTGGTTCAAAATCATTGTGATGTTGTACATTCATGTCTGTAGTACTTTATTGACCTCCACACAAATTGCATTTATATTACACGTTTAATAAAACATTTGATGGTACCTCAATGATAATTGGCACTGAATCAAAGGTCTCAGTCAAAAATGCATGTTTAAAGGCATGACTATAAAAAGGTCAGATGGAAAAATGGAGCTAATTTCTGCACTTTAGTGCTGCCGTTGATATAAGTCAGAGGTTTCTTTGTGTTTCTCTTGCGTTTCCTGCATTATTTCTCTGAGATTTTGTTCAAAGCCAATGTTTGCTTAATTCTTACAGGTGGTGGAGGAGGTCAGCAAAGTGCAAGGGGTAAAGAAGATTTTAGTGGCACAGAATGATATATTCAAAGGTTTCCTACCAGGTGGGCAAGTTTGATTTACCTACTTACTGTGACACAGAGGGAGGTCATTTGGTTCGTTAGGTCCATGCTGCATCTCAGTAGAGCAATCACATGTCTCATTCTCCTTCTCCTGGTTTCCCCTGTACCCAATGCAACCTATTCTCCTTCACATGCTTATCAAATCCCTTTTTGATTCTTTTGCCACTTAGTGTAGAGATAATTTACATACAAGAAATATTTGTATGAGCATAAAGGCTAGCGGCCAAGTACTGTGAAATGGGATTACTACAGATGGGTACTTGATGGCTGGCGTGGACACGGTGGCTCAAAGGGCCTGTTTCTGCACTGTATGACTTTATGATTCTACGGTAGCCAATTAACCCACTGGCACATCTTTAGAAACTGGAGCTACTGGTTGAAACTCGTAGGTAGAATGTGCAAAGTCCATACTGACAACACCTGAGGTCAGATTTGAACTGAGGTCCCTGGAGCTGTGAGGATACAAAATATTGTACAAAATATTGAGAGGAATAGATAGAGTAGACAGCCAGCGCCTCTTTCCCAGGGCACCAATGTTCAATACAAGAGGGCATGGCTTTAAGGTAATGTATGGGAAGTTCAAGGGAGATATCAGAGGAAGGTTTTTTACCCAGAGAGTGGTTGGGGCATGGAATGCACTGCCTGGGGTGGTGGTGGAGGCAGGTACATTGGTCAAATTCAAAAGATTACTAGATAAGCATATGGAGGAATTTAAAATAGAGGGATATGTGGGAGGAAGCGGTTAGATAGTCTTAGGCGAGGTTTAAAGGTCAGCACAACATTGTGGGCTGAAGGGCCTGTATTGTTCTGTACTGTTCTATGTTCTATACAGCACTAACAGTGCTGCCCATGTTGTTGACTAAAGTAGATATGTTTTTTATCGAGGAAAGTAATGTTTGGATCATAAAATTAGTATGGTACTGAAGGAAGCCATGTGGTTTATTGAGTCTATGCTGGTTAATGTGATTTTATTTAAAAACCAAGTGGTTGTACTGATCACCTTTCCATGTGTAGAGTATAATTTGTGTATCTTGCCAGAGTGTTTAGTATTTCTCAAAAAATGCCAATTTTTAATTGGTCTTCTTATTAAGTTACTGGGCAATAGTTGCAAACATCATCTGTTTTATTGGAGAAAATGGATTTGAAGGGGAGCATTGATCGAGTCCTTAAAACTCAGATGTCTAAGGAACTCTATTTTGGGTTTAAAGAAACGTAGAAAATGCTTGATATGCTCAGCAGATCCAGCAGCATCTGTGGGGATATTAATGTTTTGCGTCAGTGATGGCCTTTCATCAGAACTCATCCAAGATTGGTGAGTTGAAACATTATTTCTCTTTCCACAGATGCCGCTTGACCTACTGACCATTTATAACATTTTCTGTTTTATTTCAGATTTCTAGCATCTGCAGATTTTTGCATTTTGATTGCAGGTTATTTTGAATTTAACCACAACAAAGTTCAAAATTTACTTGGCCTGAACCTGGAGATTACAAATGTTTTAGTTTAAACAAGTTATTCCCTCCTTCCCCTTTCTGGATATAGCATTTAACATGTAAAATATTAAAAGAAAATCAAACAACTGCAGAAATAAAAACAAAGTTCCGGACACATTCAGTGGGCCACAGAGCAACTGTAGAAAGAGAAACGGAGTTAATGTGTTCCTGTTCTCTAACTGTCCTTAGTTCATAGCTTTTATGTTTCTTTGTTCAGATTTTCTCTCTCTCTAACTGTACCCATTAACCCATCAACTGGATGATGATGTTTACAGTTTAACCCCACCTTGTCAGAGATATTCCCTTTGCCCTTTCCATCCCTCTGCAACTTAAAACTAATTTGTTTTCAGCCTTGGAAACACAAGAGGCTGCAGATGCTGGAAATCTGGAGCAACACGCAAAGGAGCTGGAGGAACTCAGCTGGTCAGGCAGCATCTATGGAGGGAAATGGACAGTTGATGTTTTGGGTGGGGACCCTTCATCAGGATTCTCTTGTTTTCACTCTCACCCCGTTCCGACGAAGGGTCTTCGACCTGAAATGATAGCTCTCTCTTTCCACAGATGCTGCCTGACTTGCTGAGTATTTCCAGCATTTTCTGTTTTATCATATATATAAAAAGTAAACCCAATTTACAGTGCAGTAATTAACCTTTCCACCAAAAATAAAAGCTTAGTAAATAACTGTTTGAGAGTGGATTTGTATGCAGTCATAGAGTCAAACATCATGGAAGTAGGCCATTTGGCCCACCACATCCATGCCAACCAGTGGGAACCCAACCATATTAATCCCATCTTCCAAGACTTGACCTGTAGCCTTCTGTGCCTCTGTGATTCCTGCTTATTTAGATGCTTCTTAAATACTCTCAGCCACTCTGCTTCCACCACTCATTCCAGTAGGTATATTAACTTCTTGGTGGAAAAAGTCCCAATCAGATCCCCTCTTGCCCCTTACCCTAATTCTATATTGTCTAGTTTATTCTACGCTATCTATACCCCTCATAGTTTTATATATCTCAGTCATGTCCCCTCTTAACCTCCTCTGCTTCAGATACCTAGTCTTTCCTAAAAGAGTCCATCCCAGGCAGCATCCTAGTAAATCTCTTCTGCACCTTCTCCATATCCATCATATTCTTCCTACAGTGTGGTGACGTAGTACTCAAGCTGAGGCCTGACAATTATTTTATAATGTTGGAACATGACCTCCCTACTCTTGTATTCAATGCCCTGACTAATGAAGCCCAGAGTATCATATGCTTTCTTAACCATGTAATCTACCTGAGCTGCCTTTCCAAGTAATCATTAATTTGAATTTTTTTCGATAACTTCTCTACCACTGATGTTAAGCACTTGTGTCTGTAATTGCCATGCTATTCACTGCTGCCTTTGAAAAGGGGGAGCCACATTCGCAGCTCTCCAATCATCTGGTACCTCACTTGTGACCAGCAAAGATGTAACAACCTCAGCCAGTTCCAGCAATCTCTTCCCGTACCTCGTGTGCTTTTTTTTGTGTTTTTAAGAAAAGTGTCTGACTAGAATAATATTCTCTGTCATGTGCTATTATTGGAATTAGAAGAAGGGTGTAGTCTGTGGGAGGCAGACTTCAACTCAGTGGTGGCAGTGAAAGGATTATTAAGCATTTTAGTGTTTAAGTACTAACATGTTGCTTATAGATTTCAGCCAAGCTGTTCATGAAGAATTTGAGGCAGAGTTTCGCTCTTGAAGTCTTTTATAAATGGCCTTTAGATATTATTGGTGTGAGAGGATATTCGTCATTCTACTATTTTCTTGTGATGTTGACTATTTGTGCTCTAGCTGTATCATTAACATGTGTTTTTGTAGCTTCAAACACTGTCCCTATTATTGGATGTGAAATAACATAATTAAAAACAAACCAGTGATAACACGTGCTGTGCATTTGAGTAATAAATCTCTCCACCATGTCACTAGTAGGTGTATGGGAAAACTCTACAACAGCAGTGGAAGAAGGGATAGGAACCAAATAAGTGGAAGACGAGAAGGACATTTAAGATGTACAGGCATGTGCGAGCCCCTAGTTCTTTGTGAACATTTCATGTTTCACTTGGTGGTTTATGTTAACTGGGGTTCATTGTTATTCTTTTTACTAATACAGATTCTTTTCAGCCTGTTCATGTGTATCCTTAATGTTCCGTTTTCTGTATCATTTGCAGAGGAACTGACGCCATTGGTTCTGGCTACACAAAAACAATTTAAATTCACACACATATGTGCAGGGGCCTCTGCCTTTGGAAAGGTGAGTTTTAAATACTGGCAATAAAACATCGCATGGAGTATACAGCGCAAAGACAAAGTAGAGTTTATTGTCATATGCACAAATCTATGTGTGCACAGGTGCAATTAAAAACTTACTTGCAGCAGCATCACAGGCACAGAGCATCATATAAGCAACGTTCACAAGAAAAACATAAATTAAGCATAAATTTTACACTATTTTTGCAAGAAAGAACACAATTAGAACAAAAAACAAAGTCCATTTTAGTGCAGACTGATCAAAGTGGTCATAATGGGTGATTTCAAGTGAACCGACCCATGTTGGTTTTAATGCTTCATACACGTCTCCAGCCACCATTCTTCTTCCCACTGCTCCTTATTTTCTTCTTACTGAATCTGCATTCTGAAATTAAGAGTCATCCAGCACAGACCTTTTGTTCCTTTCTGTCTTGTGTATCTGGATTACCCTTAAATCTCATTAATGGTGCTTGTCTCAATTGTTATACAAAAGGTTTCACATTTTAATTACTCTCTGGATGCAACATTATTGGTTCTTTTAAAACCAGTTTATTCAGAATTTCAGGTCATACTAGCTTGTTAGTGAAGTATGATAACATAAAACAACAAAATGCTGGAGGAGCTGTGGAGAAAAACAGACGGTCAACGTCTGGGGTCAGGACCTGAAGAAGGACTTCAGGGTCCTGAAGAAGGGTAGTTCTGTAGTTAACCATCTGTAGTTTTTTTTGTTTTTTTTTCCTCCCCAGTAGGGGTGTTGGACTAATTTACTCCATAGTTCTTTGGTTAAGATCTTGTTTTGGATTTAGATCCCCGCAGAGTTAAGGTCTATTCTACATAGGTGTGCAAATTGCTGTGCAAAATATATTAAATGATTGGTTAATGTTGCTGTATTTAGTATATTCATTGATTTTTTTTAGTTCATCTTACCAGGGTTGTCGAGATCACTTGCAGCACTCTTAAACCTAGTCACTTGTGGCAACCAATTAACTGTGCACAAATTGGATCTAATAATGTGTGTAAATATAATTCATTGGTATAATCAGTTGAGCCACCGAACATTAGAAAGAGAAGCAGACCGATTAATATTTTGTTTTAATAGGGGAATTTTTCATTATGGAAGGTCACACTGTTCAGCATTTGCTTAATAATGTTGAAGCAATGTACGTGATATATTTTGCATTAAATGTTAGCTTTGACTAAGAATTATTAAGGCAGGTAACTGAATATATTTTAATCTATTCCCTGAAAATATTTCCTGTGTAGTCTAATTGTTTTTAAGTAAAACTTGCTGGTTATGTTCAAATAACTTTGGATCCCCAATGTTATGTATCCATTATGGAGTTAAATTGGACACCAGGTTTGAATTCAATTAATCCAATGTGTATGGGATTTGGAATGTGCTGCCTGAGAGGGTGATGGAGGCACATTTAATAGTGACTTTCAAAAGAGATTTTGATGCAATGCCTTTATGGGGAAAGAAGGACAAAGGGAAAAGAGCAGAGGATAAGATTAATTATAGAGTTCTATTGAACAGCTAACACAGGGCTGATTGTCCAAATAATAGTGTTCTGGGGTGTATCATTGTGATTCTGAAAATATTTGGAAATTATAATCTGCAGGAAAGTGTCCACTTGCTCTTTGATGAGAAGTTTAATGTTGTAAGTGGTTGATAATGCTCTCTAGTCCTTTAACAGGGACCCAAATTGCTATAACACTTCCTGAGCTTCCCCTGCAATCCTTCATATTGTTTTGGAGCTGTCAGGTCAATGGCTTAATGGCATCTCAATTGAATTACAGTGCATTACACAGTGTATTATATGTCATAAGTTCTGTTTTATTTAATTAGTTCTGCTCTTTTCTCTGGGCTGCATTCTACTATCTTCTATGTTTCCCAGCAAGATTGTAATTATCTGACTTTTCTCACTAATTGTTGTTTTGTGACTGACATCCCTAGTATAACACGTGGTAAGCAGCAGGGATCAGAATGTGTTTTCTTTTAAGAATATAAAAAGGCAAATGAATATCAGGAAAAAAAACAAGTGCCATCTTTTGTGAATATAGTGTAAAACTGAATCGGCACATAGAAGGGTCGAATGGCATGTTTTCTGTGCTGTATTGTTCTATGGTTCTAACTGTAAATAAAAATACCATGTCTGTGTGGGCTTTAGTTTTGAATGTCCATACACCAGCTCTTCTTTAGAATTTCAAAGAGCAGCCATGGTAAGTGAAAAGAATCATTCAAGGCAGCTTGCCAGATGTCTACTGAGCATCAAGAAGCAACAAAACATTTTAAGCAGAGAGAAGAAGAAAAAAAGGGCACTGTTATATGAGTAAATTGGGTGCCATGTTTGTGTTCAGCAAATCCCATTAAATCATGCAGTGAATCCCCAGCTAATTTATTACAGTAATCACTAATTACTGTAACAGAGAAGTGGAGTGTAAAACTGAATCTGATAATGGTTTGCTATCTTCTGTCTGTTAGAAACTTGTATTATTATCTGGTTCAACACACTAAGGAGCTGGAGGAACTCAGCAAGTCAGGCAGCATTTATGGAGGGAAATGGACAGTTGGTTTTGGGTCGAGACCCTTCATTAGGACTGGAAAGGAAGAGGGGAGATAGTCAATATGAAAAGGTGGACAGGGGCGGAGCAAGAGCTGGTGGGTGATAGGTGGATCTAGGTGAAGGGGTGATAGGCAGATGAGGGAGAGAGGAGAGCGGGAATGATGTAAGAAGCTGGAATGTGATAGGTGGAAGTGACAAAGGGCTGAAGAGGATGGAATCTGATAGGAGAGGACAGTGGACCATAGAATAAAGGGAAGGAAGTAGGGAGGGGAACCAATGGGACGAATGTGTTGGTGATGGACTGTGGGAGAGGGGAAAGCGAGAGGGTGATGGGGCCAGAGGGATCAGGAGGAAAAAGAAGGGGGGGGGGGGGGGTGGAGAGACAGAGGGGACTGGTTACCGGATGTTGAGTATCTAATTGTTTTATCACCTAGATACCTGGGAAATTTTGATGTGGATAAATCTGACTAAAGAACCTACATATAAAGCATCATAAAAATAATTGGTTTGACTTCTTAAAAATAAACATGTTTACTTTGTACAGAAGAGTTCATGTCTTTCCATTTGTTTGCAGAATCTTGTACCTAGAATAGCTGCAAAACTTGATGTTGCTGCCATCTCTGATATCATTGAAATTAAAGCCCCTGACACATTTGTCAGAACCATCTATGCAGGTAGGAACATGAAGGAACCTGACACCAGCTTGATGGTATAAGAAAATTATTGATATAAGAGTTAATTTGTCTTTTCACTGAAGATACAACCTAACTTGTTTCTTGAAATACCCCAAGAGCCATTTGTATTCTTTTCTATAATTCACTAGAATCTGGCTTGGAACCAAAGAAGAATCCACTTAAGGTTTTATTGTTACATTTCTTCCATCTGCTACACTAAATCTTTTATTTTGCTTTTGATTGAAGCAATGCCTTGTATGGAACATGCGAGCTGTTATCAGTAGTTACTTCCATTGTCAAAAGCAAGCAGATGTGTTACATATCTCATTTGCTACAACAACTTGCACCCGCAATATTCACTGGCTCAGCTAAGGCATTGAAGTGTTGGAGGTATTTGGCCACCAGATTAGGAACTGGGGTTTTAGGAGATGGAACAGAAGGCAAGATTAAAGCAGTGGCTTTGGAGCAGGCACTTGAGCATGAGGAGGAAAAAAGCAAGGGCAGATTTATGATGTGTGGCAGCAATACTTGAGGGATCTAGTAATGATCTGGTGTGGGGAAAGTGGCACGTGGAGTGTATTTCATAAAGGTGGTGGCTGAGAGTTAGGATGTAAGCTTAAAAGTGGAGCAAACCTGTAATGTGGAGATTTAAAGATGAATGGATTAGTGTATGTGGAGCTGAAGTTGACTAGATTGGGGGACTTGTTATGTGATAGGATGTGGGTGAGAGAGTCAGGTTAGGGGATTTGTTATACATTAGGACATGAGTGAGAGAGCCTGAATGCAGTTGAAATTGGTGGAGCTTGATGTTTAGTGATATTATTAGAAGAACTGAACCTCGCGTGTAAGGTGGTGATGTCACGGGTTCTGTGGGCAGTCCCATCAGATGCCTGAATGTTGGGAAGGGGGTGGAGTGGTCCAGGTCACATTCTGTACGGTTGGACTGAGCCAGAGAGAGCAACCCAAGTGGGGGTGGAGTCGAGAAGGGTGGGTGGCTGGTAGTAACTGAGTTTTTGCCAAAAGGCATTGAATGGTTTAGTTTTTCAGTACCATGTCAAAGCATAATGCCTTTGTTCATAGGCAGCTTTGTAACGTACCTTCCTCTGGAAGCATACAATCTTGTGAGGTGGCTTAGCACTGTGCTGCCTCAAATAAGGTGCTGCTTTATTTGGATAAGTTGAACAAGTTATGTTGCACAGGCTTGGAATGTGTTTTTCATTTCAAATTGAAGTAGTTCATGACTAGAAATATAGTTTGCAAGCTTGGTTTTTGAATTCAATACATGTAACTGGAATACTATCAGAAGGCAGTAAATCATGAGTGATGGAGCTATGCAAGATAATGTAGAGCAGTGGAATGCAGAAGTGTTCTTAGATGGCCAAACTTTTTCAATTGGTTGAAGGGATTGTATTTTGTTCAGTGATTGGTGGCCCTGCCACAGATGAATGTGTATATGGTGGGGGGGGCAGGGGCTAAAAGAGTATGTCCTTTATGTGAGAGAAAATGTGTATGCTTGTTCTCCTGGACCTAAGTAGCCAAGGTTGATTTTTTTTTACATTAGCAAATCTAAATCTATTGTTGGCAATTTGAAATAATTTCAAAGGTATATGTGATACATACTCTGTGAATCCAGCGGATTCCGTGTGCAGCATTATTGTTTTGCTTTCTGTGTTATGCCTCGTGGCTTAAATTAGTTTGCTTTGAATTTATGCGTCGATTGGAGTTTTGGATGTGAGCTAGATTCTTTCTATTAAGAAACGTATACTCTGATGTAATCCAAAACATGTGTTTGACACTAATGGTAGCTACAAAATTAGCCAAAGGTGTTTGAGAAAGTCCAGACCTCCAAAGTTCACCTTAAAGTCTTAGCATTTTTTTTCTTAATTCATGGTTACTTATAGGAAATGCTCTGTGCACAGTGAAGTCCAGTGACGAAGTAAAAGTGTTCTCTGTGCGAGCGACAGCTTTTGAAGCTGCTTCTATGAATGGAGGAGATGCACATTCCGAAGAAGGTAAATACTCTTAAGACTAATAAGTATTGCTATAACACTTCTGGCTGCAAACTTGTGTTTAGGTTTGACTAAGCTGGTTTCCTGACTCCTGTAGAGTCAGAAAAGTTTGTAGAACAAAACTGGCCATTTGGTCCGTTGTGTCTATGCTAGCTACTTTCGAGTTCTTGTCCCTGTAGGTTACAATTCTTCAAATGCTTATCCAATTATCTTTCAAATGTGGTGAAGATTTCTGCCTTCCCTACCCTTTTGAACAGCAAGTTCCACTCCTGGCTCCCCCTCCCCTCCAAGTATTTAGGTGAAAAAAATGCTTCCCTCTAATTCTGTTGATTAACTAAAATGCATGTTGCCTAGGTATTGACCACCTTTGCTAAGTGACATGGGTTGTTCCTGTTCACCCTGTATAGGTCTCTCTTACTGCTAACATTGCCATCATCTTGTTTACACAATAACAGTTGTACACGAGTGCTGAATTTAATGTGTGGAGAGAACTTTTTTGATGCAGTCAAACTGGGCAGCCACTTGACTAAGTCTCATCAACTGGAATTATGTTGACCAGGTAACTCATTTATTTGGGTGTTATTGGCTGACAAAGATATTGTCCAGAATATTGGGGAAAAACATCCCCCTCTACTTTGAATAGTCTCATTAATTCTTTTTGGCCCATTTGAATGGGAGGCAAGTCTGTGATCCTCTGACCTGGGCAGAGCTTGATTGGCTCTTGAAGTGATGGTGCATTAGTGAAGTAAAAATAAAATAAGGGGCTATCAACAGAATCAAAATTCATTTTAATGGGTTAAAATGGAATGGTTTAGAATGGCAATTCTAAAGAACTGCCTTAGTCGATCTTGGATTACTAGCAATAGCAATTCTGACCAGACTCTTGCTAACAATAGAGAAAGTAAAAGTTACATTCTGTTGGTAATTTGTAGAGCATAACAATTCTCACGCTTACACAGGTGGGAGTTCCTATTCAGGCTTATTTTAAGAAATGACTACAGTCTTGTGTTGTAACCGACAAGCAATTCACCAGTAAGCTCAGCTGCTGTTTTTAAGGCTCCGCATGATTAGCAGTCTGTAGTCAGTGCAACATTGAGGGCTACAGATGTCTCCATAACCAAGGGTTCTATGTTCTTTTCTACGTGGAGAAACTAGTGCATAGATAGGAGAAAACACTTGGGGTATTTACTGGATCAGCCTTTATTTGCAGCAGCTGAATACTGAGAAAGTAATGAGTCTGAATTTTATGCACTCAAGCCTAAATTGAGGGCAGACTGTGGACTGACAGCACAGTGCATTAGTGCTGTCTTTACCAGTTCAACAGAGTTCACCAGATTTGTATTTCTTTGTTTTGAATACCCTAAACAACCACTGACGAGTGGTGATCAGGGTACATTATTTGGTTCACAGCTGCCATTCTTGTGCTCTGACCAGACTTCGTCCTAACAAAGTTGCTTTCTGCTAAAGATTTTTTTTAAATAACATCAAGCAATACATTCTGTGCTTTCCTTTCAATGGTCTCAGCCCCTGAATCATTGTTTCTCTTTCCACAGATGCTGCCTGACCTGCTGAGCATTCCTAGCATTTTCTGTTTTTATCTCAGACTTCTGGCATCTACAGTTTTAATTTTGGTTTTCTTTCCAAAAGTAATCTTTGTCCTCTTGCTTTATTTTTGTTTAGTACCAGCCCCACCTGCAGCTGGATTGTCTGATTGGGCGGGACAAACTTTGTCTAAAAGTGACCGTCCAGAGCTAACCAGTGCCAAAATTGTTATATCTGGGGGTAAGTTGTTGACGTTGTGTCCAATATTTTAGCCTTGATTGCAGTTTTTACCTGAGGTGGGAGATATTTCAGGCTGAATTTTTAACCTTTTAATGAAGTCAAGGGTTACACAAGTTGCAAGAACAAACATTGGATCTGCATCACAAAAATGTTTAAACTATAATTATCAATGAAACTGTTATCTCAGGTGCTGGTCTTTTGTAAAATTTCATTCTTCCCTGCCCTTCTATTGCCTGACTCTTGTTTTCCCAATGCTTGGATGAGATGGCTTTGGATTTGGCAACACTTGGATCAATTAGTTTAGCAAAATAAATATGAATAAAAGCAAAGCATGTGAATGCAATCCATAGTTTTTTTTTAATCTTCATATCTTTCCCCCTGCAAAATAACAAATGAATAATTGGATAATGCAATATATTTGAATATTGGTAGTTTGAAATAAAAGCCAAAAATGTCGTAAGTATTTTGTGTAGCTTCTGTGGAGAGAGAAGCAAAGGTTTCAGCCTCTTAACCTTTCTCCACAGATGCTGATTGACCTGTTGAATATCTTCAGCATTTTCTGAATTTTTTGTATATTAAATTAATAAACAGGTTGGAATGAATGGTTTTAAAATGTCATTGTTTTTGTTACTGTAGGCCAGTTTCAATGTGGTGTGGCTGTATTTAATGCCACCAGTAGATCTTTTTGCAATTGAGCATCTTAGAAAGGAACTCTGAAGTACCTTAGTATCACATGGAATGGTGTGCAAAGGCTAACTCAGGCAACGTGGCTGCTTCCTTTCCTTGGAGGGTCTTACTGAAACATTGTTTTTTGTCTATAGTTTTGTGGCTGTTGCTTGTGTTTTGTCTTGCTTGCTGCCAGATTATTTGATTCAGCTTGGCAATGCTAAAGGAATGGTAGCACTAATGGTTATAAATTTGCACAACCTGGTCATGTATTTACTCCAATAAATTTAATCAAATAGCTCAATTAATGGACCAACATCAAGGAAACAAAATGTGATTTATTGTTGAAAATCCTAGATAATAACAGCTTTAAGAGGGAAAAAAAAAGGAAAGGTCTGTCAGATTCTTTCTGGACTTCTTGCTAGCTATTGCGCTAAGTGAAATCTTCTCTGTGTATACTGTTTACGCTTACTGCAAATGCACTTTAAATGGTTTATTTTGTTTTGCTTATTAGGCCGAGGATTAAAAAGTGGAGACAACTTCAAGTTATTGTATGACTTGGCTGATAAGTTACATGCTGCTGGTGAGTGCTTACTTTGATGGCCCTTTCATTCTTGTAGATGGAAGGAATTTGTTTTTGGTTTGTACTGTTTCTCCAGAGTTATTGGGTATTCCCTCTTATTTTAACATTTATTGGGGAAAATAATCCCTTGTGTGATGTCTTGATCTCAGTTATCTTGGTGAAAACTAGGAGGTCAGGTAATTTTCCAAATCTTTTAAAGTTGCATAATCCTCCAGTTGGGCTGAACCTTGGACTGCTTCCACTGCTGTATCAACATAGCAACTTGTTTAGCCTGCAAAAGGGACTGTAGCAACTCCCTCTGATAGTAAACAAACCTTGAAGCCTTTGATGGCACATAACTTTGGTGTACTGATTCCTGTACCATGAAAATGGTGTGGCTTTTCTTTACCAACGTTTTCATTTATAAACTTGGAAGATATCTACAGTGTGGATTACCTCTGTAAATTTATCAGGATGCATTTATGTACTCCCAATTAGTTCTGTAGTGCATCTCTGGTGAGGGAGCATAACTGTAGTGTGTCAAATTTGTAGCCAGTTTCCATTGCAACTGTAGACATGGGAATTTATAACATGAATACATGAAGCTTAAAGGTATGACTTGGGAACTGACATTGGATTTGTCTGCACATCTGGAGTAATTATCTTCTTGCTCTCTATTGGAAAATAACACTTCATCTTGACTTTGTGTGTAACTTCATAGGAGATTGACTGATTTCAGCACTTTTGATTAAAAAGTAATGCTGGTATTGTCTGCTGGTTTAAGCTAAAGGAATTTTGTATATTGTTTTCTGCTTTGAGCTCACAGATAACACTTCAGATTCAAGTGTTGGAGAGAGGAGTATCCACCTCATATCATAAACCATCATTTTGAGAATTAATTTTGAATTCATTTCTAGTTATTGAATGAACTCATTGTGATTTCGATGTTTCAGCTTTAAATCTGAATTTGAAACTTACACCAGGACTTCAGGGCTTGAGTTATTCAGTTTTATTTTTGTTTGCCATTTTAGATTCCTAAAAAAATCTTTAGGAAAATGCACTTACATTTAGTTTGTATTATGAATTGCAATTGGATTGGTTATGACAATAATCCTTGCACATTCAAAGTTTTCCATTGCCCCTGTATTTTTCGTAATCTGAACTTCTAAGTTACCTTGGGTTCATCACTGACTTGTATATTCAGTTACACATCCATGAACAAATGTCATTAGTTAGTAGTTTATGCACAATAGATGCATTTGAAAGTTACACTTTTAAAGCAAAATGTATGATTGACATTATAAGTATATTAACAAGGGTTTAATTTTTAAAAATCCTGAATTTTTGAGCTAGGTCTTTGGGAGTGTGTTCTGATTACTATCTGTTAAATGCATAAAATTAAGATCTTTAAGACCATAAAGAACCTTGCATTTTTAAAATCATTCGTTCAGTTTTATAATTTCCTGCAAGGTCTGTAATAATATAACTGTCAATACTATTTTTCCTACCTGCTGCAGTTGGTGCTTCTCGAGCTGCGGTGGATGCAGGATTTGTGCCCAATGATTTACAAGTTGGACAGACTGGAAAGATCGTAGCACCCGTAAGTATACTACTTGACCTGAAGTTGCTCTGTTCTCTTAACGGTTTTAGCTGCTAGGTTGTAATGACTAAAAGGTTGGTGCCTTAGTGGAATAACATTAAAGCCAAAATGGGTGCATACAATTCTCAGTCTGTATATAAATCAGATTCAGAATCAGAACCAGGATTTTCCTTTGTTGAATGACAGCTGATGAAGCTAAAAGTTTTGAATATGTATGCTTGGTTGCTTCAAAAGTACATTTACATTAGGCAAGGCAGACACATCTGGCACTCTAGCAGTTGATGACACTTTGATACAAAAAGTGCTATAAACTCTGAACTCTTTGTAGGGTCCGATAGTTTCATGGATTGTGAGCTGTCATGTTTCTACTTAAATACATAAATGGTGAATTAGTTCCAATTAGTTGATGGGATTTGTGGCACAACTTGAAAGGAGTGACAAGGTGGAGTAACCTCAACCAGTGATAGGAGTACATGGTGATCCTTGGCTTCAGTTTGGGCATTGCTCTCCAAGTATCTAGGCAGTCAGTTCCTTAAGTGGGATTATTTATTTCAGTCTCCTATTGTCATTGCTTGTTAATACCATCACCCAGGTTTTCCCAGTATCTGCTTTACATTTTTTCTCCTAACATCAGCTGTATAGAAATCATAGATTTTATTTTAAACTCTTACTTCCTCCTCATGTTAAAGGTCACCTGTGTTTGCAATTAGTACAATAATGTTTAAGGGAATAAATTAAACCGAGTCCCTGTATTGTGAATACAAAGGAAATGTCTTGGGAGTGTAAAGACAATTAGTTGCGTGTATTCTGCCATTAATTGCTAATTTAATGATAAATCTACATACTAGAAAGCATTTACTGCGTGAGCAAATTGTGCCTTTATGCACCTGGGTATTTTGATTTGGTATTTTAAATCCCTAAAGATAAAATGTTTTACTCCAACAAAATGACCAGGATGCGGTAGTTCTATTAATTCAGAAATCAGGGGTACGAGCCTCCCAGTGTGTAGCAAAGACTTAGAAGGTCAGGTGCTTGCTTTAAAATGATCTGTTTTATTGTGTTTGTCTGGTTGCTAATCTTGTCAAAATATAAATGTGAGGTAGCAACATTGATCAAGGATATTTTTCCATACTTGAACTTATTTCTGTTTGCCAAATATATACTGCATGTGAATTAATGCCAACATAATTTTAATTTAATTCCTCAAAATGCTGTGCATGAACTTGCATATTTGAGCCCCAATTTCCTAACTCTTTATCCTAATTTCCAATCTTGTCATAATACATAACTTATTGCTGCAACCCTTCTTTGCCTTGTTTTAGATGAGCTGTTGCGGATAAGTAGTTAAAATTGTGCTTCTAGCAAAATAAGAGAACTTGGATAGTGAGAAGGCTGAAGTTGTAAGTCATTTTGGGTATATAGTTAACCTGAGGCTGATCTGTTTGCCTTACTTTAGAAATTAGTTATTGCTCAAAAATGTGTTTCTTGTAAATGTCACAACTTTACATGAAATTTAACCAGAAAAGTTGGAGGAATTTATTTTTGCAATTGAGTTCAGAGTCTGTTTTTTAAATAATGAATTTTATTTGGGAACTCACTAGAACTTAAGATTTTTTAAACTCCAGAATATTTCCTAAAATGGTGAAAGATAAATAATAAATAAACTAGTAGTGAAAGTGAATTCCATGTTGGAACTAATACTGTTGGATTTCAATAGTATGCAATGTGTGGGGCTCTGTGCTATTTACATCAATGGACTGACTTGAATAGTATTTTGTAATTTTCCTTAGGCACAGTTCAGTATTATATTTAAATGAAATATTCAGTGTAGATTTTATTCACAAAATGGTGTATGTACTCAAAAGGGTTAATGGCTTAAACATTCTGATGGAACTATTTTAGTATCTTTCACTTAAGCTTCCATTAAAGGATATTGGACATTACAGAACTTCACTAAGGAGCATTGCACATGTTTTCTGTGGCTCAGCCAAAGCTCTCAATGGTTAGTGAGACCCATAAGTGCACATAAGTAATGTGTCCTGAGAATACACACAGCCTCTAAGCGCTGAAGTGCCCGATGAAGCAGGCGTAAGTGCAGTCATGTTGTTCTCTGAATGGAATTTATTTGTGTGCATTATTTGAATATGATTCTGTTATTTTTTCCCCAACCAATTTTCATGCCATATGTTAAACCTGCAACAAGTGGTAAAACACCCGATGACTCTGGTTCAAAACGTGAATTAACCCATAGAATGGGCTGCCAATTTATTTTAATAAGACACCTTTATTAGTCACGTGTACATCGAAACACACAGTGAATTGCATTTTTTGCGTAGTGTTCTGGGGGCAGCCCACAGGTGTCGCCACGCTTCCTGCGCCAACATGGCATGCCCACAACTTCCTAACCTGTATGTCTTTGGAATGTGGGAGGAAACCGGAGCACCTGGAGGAAACCCGCGCAGACATGGGGAGAACGTATAAACTCCTTACAGACAGTGACTGGAATTGAACCTGGGTCACTGGTGCTGTAATAGCGTTACGCTAACCGCTACGCTATACCGTGCCTGCTCTTACCAAGCTGCTCTTACTGAAAATTAAATAGAAAACTGAATGGTTGTGCTTTAATCCAGACACTTGATTTTGTTGCATTATAGCTTCCAATTTTTGATGTATTTACAACTGACTACTTTTGATGTACCCGGTCTTGCTGTGAGTCTAATTCTGATGAGGCAAGCTTGCAGTATGTAGATGCTTAGACATGGGGCTCCTCTCCATGCTGGAAGATTATTGAGAAATTGGAGCGGTCTAAGACCATTTAAGCAAGGTCTGTGAAAGCCCTATACTAACCTCTAATGCTTCTAAAATCTTGTGAATTTTCAGCACGGGCATTTGGCCCAGCTGGTCCATATTGGTGGTTTTATATTGGAACCATAGAACACTATAGCACAGAAAACAGGCCATTCGATCCTTCTAGTCTGTGCTGAAACTTTATTCTGCTAGTCCCATTGACCTGCACCCAGTTCATAATCCTCCAGACCTCTCCCATCCATATATTTATCCAATTTATTCTTAAAACTTAAGAGTGAGCCCACATTTACCACGTCAGAGGGCAGCCCGTTCCACCCTCCCACCACTCTCTGAGTGAAGGAGTTCCCCCTAATGTTCCCCCAAACGTTTCCCCTTTCACCCTAAAGCCATGTCCTCTCGTACTTATCTAGGTGGAAGGAGCCTACTCGCATTTACTCTGTCTATACCCCTCATGATTTTGTAAACCTCTATCAAATCTCCCCTCATTCTTCTACACTCCAAGGAATAAAGTCCTAACCTGTTCAATCTTTCCCTGTAACTCAACTCCTGAGGACCCAGCAACATTCTAGAAAATCTTTTCTGCACTCTTTCAATCTTACTGATATCCTTCCTATAGTTAGGTGACCAGAACTGCACACAATACTCCAAATTTGGCCTCACCAATGTCTCATACAACCTCACTATAACATCCCAGTTCCTATACTCAATACTTTGATTTATGAATGCCAGGATGCCAAAAGCCTTCTTTACGACCCTGTCTACCTGTGACGCCACTTTCAGGGAATTATGTTTTCTGCCCTTGTCGCTCATCTAACCTGGTTGGCACATCCTTCTGTTCCCTCTTCTGTCATCATCTTATCTAACTTACCCTTCAACATGTGAGGGAGTTGCATCTAACATAGCGCTTGGCTCTAGATATGATACTGATGTCCCAGGGCCAGAAGCCATTATATCCCTACACATCGGAGCAATGGAAACTTGCAAGTGAAACTAGAATTTTGCTAATAAATGGGGAGGTGGCAAGATAATTCATGAAGTGAATACATTTTCTGGGTTGTCAAGTATATTCCATTCAGTATCCAAGGAAGTAAAGCTCTTGTGATGCAGTTGGGCACTTCACCAACAAATGCATGACAAAATTAAAGATGTGTAGATTGGGTATATTAATTATTAAAAGTGGACGGTAAATGTTTGTGTCTGTTGCTCAATTTTACTTGCTAATCAGAAATGTCACATTTAAATTTCTAATTAGCCTTGTGTGGTAAGTGGCTAATCTATAGGATAATTCTTACAAAGATTTTTTTTACAAGGAATTGCTCAATTTGCAATAAACAAAAATTGGTGAAACGTGTGTCTTCCCAGATGCACAATTTGGCCACATGGGTCTTTGCATTATCAAGTATTTTCATTGTTTTCCTCCGAAAGTCATAGTCATACAGCACAGAAACAGACCCTTTGGCCCACTTGGTCCATGCCAACCAAGATGCCCACCTAAGCTAGTCTCATTTGCCTGCATTTGGCCCATATCCCTCTAAACCTTTCAGATCCATGTACCTATCTAACTAACATTTAAACTCTGTTAATGTAGCTGCTCAACCATTTCCTCTGGCAACTCATTCCATATACGGACTACCCTCTGGGTGAAGAAGTTGCCCCTCAAGTTCCTATTAAATCTCTCCTCTCTCACCATAAATGCGTGCCCTCTAGTTCTTGATGGAAAAATCCTGGTAGCATGAAAAGAGATAAATTGAATAAAAGTAGTTTGCCCCCAATGTGGAAAGATTTCCTCTTCCTTAATGCTTAAGCTTTTCTTTGGTGTGTGCTTTTTTTGAAGCCCTCCCAGAGCTGTCAACCTAAAAGATTATTGTTTATGGGAAACTGGATGCTAGTTTGTCTAAACTGGAATTTTAATCAATTCTCAAACATGTTGTGGTATATTGTTAATTGCAGCCACATATAAGTAGACGTATGGGCTTTAACCTTGCAATGACTATAATACTTCTCGTATAATCTGCTAGCTCCTTTTATTGCCATAAATCACAGCCTGTATCTCTAGCATGTCATACAACAGGTGCTTTTAGTACTTACAGAATGCATAACTGCTTAGAATAAATTGTATAAAATATAGTAAGAATAAGATAACTGAACAGATCTTAATTAATATATCAAAAAATGTCATTCTTGGGCCATTATCATGGTATTATTCTCTTTAGTTTACCTTTAACCATTTAAATTGTAGACAAGAATAAAGAGCATAGTAATGTTTGACTGAAAGCATAAAAATAGCACATTGGAAAATATTCCCTTGCAAATGACGTACTGAGTTTCCAAGTCTTTCTCTTGTCTTGAGAATTTGTATCCTGGAATGTAGTTTTTTTTTGTAGCTCTGATCTTGTATAATCTTTTTTGGAACACCAATAAGTCGTGGCTGAGATTAAGCTGCCATGAAGATGAAGGAGCTGACTTAGGATGTTTAACCTTTTTAGTGGTTACTAAGTACTAACTGTCTATGGCAGTTTCTTCTCCTAAATATTCTTGAATTTCTGGATTGCAAAGCGTTAGGTTGAATTGATTTGTACTGCTCGACCTTAATTAAATGCTATCTGCCTGACTCAGAGTTTGTAGCATTGTACCTTTGTTGTAGCTTGTGGGATTAGGTTCCATTACAAGTTCAGAGCACATGAAACCACACTGGTACTCCCGTGGAGTACAGAGGGGGCTCTCGTTGCTTTTCAAAGCACAATTGGGAAAATATTGTTTACTCAGTGATAGTTTGAATTAGCAGATGGCATAAGGTAGCCTGTAAATATAAGCGAGTGTGTGGCAGAGTGCATCTGTTTGTATATTGTCATTTACCCACAAAGTGTGAACATGTCTGATTGAGTTAACATCTCACTCGAGCCTGAATAACTAGCAGTGGCTTGCTTCTAGTACCTGAAACCCTGTTCACTGGAGGCAGCGTTAGTTTTTGCAATGCTTTTTTTTGTATGTCTTTCCTCAACAGGGCAGCATATTATGTAGGTTCACATGGTACTGTGAATACAGAAAAACGGAATCACTGGCAGTTGTAGGTAGCTTTGGGGATTCAGGCCAAGCCTGGCAAATTGCTTTGCTTTCCATGTTGTGCTTTTACTTCTAAAAAAACAGAATTATTTGGCTGTGCAAAAACTTCTGAGAGTATGTTTGTGTGCAGTGGGAACTCTTAAGGACTAGCTTCACTGCTGCCTCCTGCTTTATCTAAAAATAAATTCCCAGCAGTGTTATGGACTTTTTGATATTGCAGTATATGGTCTAGCTTTTAACTCTACGAGAGCTCTGTTCACAAATTGATGCTCTGCTCCTGAGGGATTTGTACAGAAACATTAAATCGTACTGAAATATTCATGTGCAAGTGCATTTAGCTGAGAGCAATTGATGCGCTGCTCCCTGGAGCCCAGAAGGAAACAGCGCGGGGTCTTTCACTCCAGCAGACACCCTAACCACTCATCGTAAGGGTAATTACATGGTCTCCCTGATGAAAGCTGGAGAAAATCTTAGGAATGGGATGAAAGAAGTATTGAGCAGATATGGCTCATGCTCCATATTCTCTGCATAATTTCCTTTCTAATAACGTTCAAATGACAAAAAGCTTATTAGTCCCACTTCATCTAAGGTTATCTTGATGAGTTTAATGCGGTGTTCTTTTTCACATTCTTTGCCTTTCACTTCTCTGATTCAAAAGAAAAGTGACCTATCCTGTTCTGTGGTGTTGAGTGAATTTTTGGGAAGAACTTCATGTGGAAGATATTATTGACACTAATGTAAATGTTCTTTCGTGATACTGTGTGGGGAAAAACTCTAAAGCATTTGACGTAAATAGATCTTGGGAAGTTAATTTAGTGTTCTTCTTGTTAAAATGACCAATGCTATGTAAATTCATCAGGAAGGAAGCAAGCTGGCAAATCTGCATTACATATCATGTGTTGCCATGTGTGCCTTCGACACCTCACCTTGTCTACGAAAGCATATGTTTAATGTATCGTCTTTCATGTAAACAGTAGCTTAGACAGATTGACTGAAGTGCATCCATTAAAAAAAATCTTTGCCTGTGCCATTTTGTCTTCCTTTTACAAGAAAGAACTGGCCACTAAGCCAAGTATTTTCTTCAATCTTTCCTTCAAAGATTTTGGAACATAAACATTGCAATTTGCCTTGGAACGTGCTTATAATAAAGCCCACAGCTCTCAAACTTTACCTGCATGTGCAGCATGAAGTCCATAAAATGTCTCATCTAGATATATATAGCTTAGTCAAAACTGAATAAGGATGGTGATATATTGTCTTAACAGAACTAAATTAAGGCAATGGTTTTGGAGAATTCTGAATCTGGAATTGTCAGATTCTGCCTTTACCTCTCTTTAATGTAGAGTTTGTAGTTATAATGTCAGTGGTGGGAGAAATGTACATTTTGAACAAAATGGGTATCATCACCATCTTTGCCAAACCACACAAAAACAAGGAGTGAATTACCTTTTCCCACTTGTGAACGTGCAATGATGTAAATAGCTTTGTATGCTTTGGGAGGTAGGGAATAT
This sequence comes from Pristis pectinata, assembly GCF_009764475.1. Lineage (NCBI taxonomy): Eukaryota > Metazoa > Chordata > Chondrichthyes > Rhinopristiformes > Pristidae > Pristis > Pristis pectinata. The sequence goes on along the minus strand of NC_067436.1, from coordinate 16,403,284 downwards.
GCTGTACCCTCCCTTTCCCTCTCCCTCTTTCCCTCTCACTCTCTCTCTTTCCCTCACTCTTTCATCGCTGTCTTTCATGTTCTTACACCCATTCCACACATCCCTCACCAGTTTTACCAATTTTTCTAATGGATTCAAAGCAACAGTCCAGGTTCTGTCCTTCAGGATGGCATAACGTTCTAATTGGGTTGTGTACAGCCTTTGTTTCCCTTGCCTTTTGTAGTCCAGTTTGGTAGTCCGTCTCAAATGAACAATGATCCACGGTGTAGGCTGATAACTTTGATTAATGCATAGCCCTGTGCTGAAATGGTGTTCTTCACTTTTGAGGTTCATAATCTGGTTTCCCTGCCTGACTAGTTGACCTTTCTTCTACAGTGATTTGTATGTGTAAAATATCGAGCTGAAACTGTAATAACCACAACCTCCCCTCCACCCCCTACCTCTCCTCACAACTCTACGTTTGCAAAGTTGCTAGAAGGCCCCCTAAGGCACTCCTGTGCTATCGTATAATTAAATTCCAACAGTCTAAAGTAATGATTAACAAAATTTATTTGATCTTCCTGTAACAATATATTACATATCTGGTTTGCAGTATAATCTGCTCCAAGGTTTAAATTGTCCTGTTCATGTGGGATTTAAGGCATTTGTGATTAGATAGTTGCAAATTAAAACAAATGTAGATAGTTAACCTTTGCGTCTGTCTTTTAAAGAGATCATGGCTGTGTTTAATAAATTTCAGTGTCCTTATGTATGGCAAATGTGTAGAATCCTTGTGGATCAAACTGATTAAGTTGTAAATGGATATTTATTGAAATTTTCTGATGACATAAGAAGTCTATGAGATGGTGGTTACATAAAGATCTTATTATCCTCACTCTAAATTACTTTCATTTCATCTGCTTGACCCCTAAGAAGTGCACTCATCCACATTCACGTTGCTACTGTCTGCCAAGTCACTGAGGTGGCTCTCTAGGACCAGGATTGTGGAAACATAGCAGATCAATTCAGTGCTGTCTTTAAGTTGTATCACCCCGTACTTCCCATTAGAACCATTGGAGAATGGTTGGAATCCTCTGTTTCATCTTCTGACTCCCACCATTATTTTTCCAAATACATCTGGATGGTAAGGAGATCATTGAACTGCTGCCTGGCAGAAAGCAGGAACTGAAGATGGACCCTCCTGGCGTCTATGGTTTAGTGCCGTATTCAATTAATTGTATGTTGACTTTTCTATTGCATGCAAATAAATGCTATGAAAACTCAAGAATAAGCCATAAGTATTGGACAGTGCCAACTGCTTCCTGGGATGCGACTAGACAGTTATTTGTTCCTTGCTGATGGTCTTTCCAGAGTGTTATTGGAGAATTTGGCCTCGCCCCCTCCTCATGCAAGTGTACCTCTTTCTTCCCTTCCCATCCCTGCCTACCTCAGTCCCTTGCTATTCTGGAATGCAGAAATCAATTTTATTTCCCTCTGCACCAAATGAGATTCACTAACTCCACCCAGTTCAGGAATAAAGTTGTGAACACAGCCCAGTCCATCACACAAACCGGCCTCCCCTCCATTGACTTTATCTACACTTCCTGCTGTCTTGGGAAAGCAGCTGATGTAATCAAGGACCCCTCCCACCCCAGTCATTCTCTCTCCTCTCCCCACCGCCCCCCGCTCTCCTGTGGGGCAGAAGGTACAAAGGCTCGAGAGTATCACCACCAGGCTCAAGGACAGCTGCTATCCTGCTGTTATCACGGACCTCTCGTATGCTAAATGATGAACTCTTGATCTCCTAATCTATCTCATCTTGGCCCTTGCATTTTATTTGTCTACCTGCACTGCATTTTTTCTGTAACTGCAACACTATATTCTGTATTTCTTTTCCTTTTTACTACCTCTGATGTATTTATGTTGGGAATGATTTGTCTGGATGGCATGCAAACAAAAGCTTTTGGCTGTATTTTGGTACATGTGACAATAATAAACCAATTACCGATACCAATTGCTGGTAGAACCAGGTGCGTTGCTGCCTCACAGTTCCAGCGACATGGGCTCAATCCCGACCTCTGCTGCTGCCTGTGTGGTATGTTCTCCCTGTGACAGTGTAGATATCCTCCCACATCCCAAAGAGGTGCTGGTTGGTAGGTTAATTGGTAAGTTACCCCCAGTGTGTCAGTGGGTGGTAGTGGAGGTCGTGGACGTGTGAGAGGGAATAGGTGGGGAATAGGATTGCTCTGGGACCTGGCATAGACTCAGTGGAGTGAATGGCAGTCTGTGTTATGAGGAAATACGTAAAGATGAAATATGTGATATAATTCAGTAGCTCAGGAAGAGAAAAAGTTGACAGATGAAAATTGTTGACTTGAGATATGAACTTTTATTTCTCTCTCTATATGTGCTGCCTGACCTGCTGAATATTTTCATGATCCCAGGTATTTTGCTATTACTCCACAAGTATGGGGTTTGAGCCGCAGCCTTTCTGAATGGAATGAGTTCTATGCAATGGACAAGCTCACTTAAGCTTTTGAAAGGATGCAGAACATCGATATTTAATGGAGTGGTCAGGGTGGGTGTCTAGGGACAGATGAAGACAGAGCACTAAACCAAGCAGAGAGTCTAAGACAAAGTGAATACTTGTACAAGCCCAAAGAATTGTGTAATATGAGATTTTATGTTGTTTTGTGATGGTTAAATGCATTCCCAATAGCTGATGGTCAGATAATACAGCACTGTTTCCAACTGAACAGATCTTCCTGTTGACCACAATGCATTTTACTTTTAATTTAAAAGCACAAAAGCACTTAACATGATCCTGTTGTTTTGATTATTGTATTATTTTTGACACTTTTTAAGGTGGAAAAAGATATTCTTACAAATCGTTTGGGACAAAATTTGCAGCATTATGCATTTAATCATTGATGGAAAATTCTAATTTCATTTTGTTCCATAACATGGTCTCCAGCTAGATGCTTACATCATTTACAGTCCTTCCTTTAGTATACGTCATGCTTCATTTTAAATTCAGTAAAAATAGAAAGGAATAAGTGGAACACCAGACCAGTGCTGCGGTGTAGATTAAATATTTCTTCTAAGGGGGTTTGGTAGAGTGGACTAGATGGTCTTGTTTACACTGACAGGAGTCAGACCAGGGTGGGAAATAACTATATTTTTCTCAGTGATGTAACAGCTTGGAATACACTTGCCTGAAGGTGGTGGAAACAGATTCAGTAGCAACTCTGAAAAGGGAATTGGAGTTTGTTTCCTTGTTTAAGAAAAAACAGGAAAAAAATTTAGTGTTATGTGTATGTCTAGTTGACAAGAACTTGTAGCAAGTGCTTTGAACCAAAGCATTTCAGTTTCGTATGTTTTTATATTTTAGAATTGGATTTGTGGTTTATCAGAGCTACTGTTAAGCCAGGAAACCTTTTTATTCCTACATTTATGAAAAAATTTGTATTGCAGATTTTGTAGGAATTTATATGTCTTTATAGTTTATGATGTTTGGATCAGATTTCTATTTTGCATTCAGTAGGATCTTTTCATTGACAGACATCTCAACACAACTTTTAATGTCCAAAGTCCAAAGGGTCAGGTATTATGTGGACGCTGAAAACCTTTTCTATCTGATTTATTATCTCATTATGTTGCCTGAGGCAGTGCAAGTTCAAACTTCTTAAAACCAATATTTATTTTTGTTTTCATTGCTGGAAATGGACCAACAGCAATCATATTTTATAGAGGTTTTTTTTTAGCATTTGTGTTTATTCAGGCTCGCTGAGATACACATTGTGGAGAGAGTCTCCAGTTTTAAATTCCTGGGGGCATATATCACTGAGGACTTTTCCTGGGCAATACACACCTCAGCTGTCATTAGGAAGGCACAGCCACGCCTTTATTTTTTGAGGAAATTGAGGAGAGCCAGACTGTCTCAGAACATGCTGGTAAACTTCTACCGGTGTGCGGTGGAGAGCATCCTGACATACAGCATTACTGCTTGGTATGCCATCTGCACTAGGAAGGAGCAGAAGGCTCTGCAGAGGGTCATCAAGACGGCCCAAAACATCACTGGGACTCAGTTACCAGCGATGGAGGACATCTATTAGGCTCGATGTTGGAGCAGGGCTTTAAACATCATTCGAGAACCAGCTCATCCTGCTCACTACCTTTTTACATTACTCCCCTCTGGTAGGTGATACAGGACAATACATGCACACACTACAAGACTGAAACACAACTTTTTTTCCCAAAGCTGTTAAATTGTTGAACATGGACTGACACCTCCCATACATACATACACACACATGCTATGTCTTCCCCCCTTTACCGGCTGGACTCATCATGGTGTTATTTAATATATTGATATTGATATGCTGCTGATTATCATTATTATCATGGTTCATTTGCACACTGCCTTTTTATATTTTTTTATACTTTATATTTGTGTAAGTATGTTTGTTTTATTTTATAGTTATAATTGCTCTTATTAATTTACTGTTTTGGTTTTTATTAGGCAAGGGAGTGCCATCGTAATCTCGTCGTGTTGTTGTTGCAACAATACAATGACAAATAAAGAATTCTTGAATCTTGACTAGTGATGGTGAAATTATTAGCACAATATAAAGCCTTTTTATTGGATTGACAAGATAGGAAATCATTTAACGACGACTTGCATTTAGAATGGATGTCTATTAACAGTAAAATATCCAAAAACACTTAACAGGAATATTAAAGGACAGAATTTGACACTGAGCAACATAAGGAGACATTAGGTTAAGTGACCAAAGGCTTGGTCAGAGACGTAGGGCTTAAGGAGCAACTCAAAGCATCATCAAGCTTCAAAGGCATTGAGGATCTGGGCTGCTTAGACACAACCGTGAATACTGGAGTGAAGGAAATCAGGCCAGACTTGCAGGTGGATATTGACCTGGGATGGTTATAGTCTATTTTCTGATGTAGAATTGACTGTATAAATTATAGTAAAGAGTAAGAGGTGACAGTTTATTTTATACTGTAATATTTTCTCTTAAACTTTATAGGAGCTCTATATCGCTGTTGGGATTTCAGGAGCAATTCAGCACCTGGCAGGAATGAAAGACAGCAAGGTATTTTTTCCTTCTGTTTTCTTATGCTTTTTAATTTATTGAGCATCTTTATTTACATTAAGCACTAACAAGATTCTAGCAGAAACGAACTGCTGATTGTAATGGTGCAACGAAGGTCCATCATTTCATTCTGAATAATTCAATGCTCTTGCACTGAGGCGCCTGATATATTCTCTCAGGAGTTTCCCTGGCACTGATCAAAGCTCAACAAAAGTTTTCAGAAATGGTGGGTATAGAAACCAAGCTGCTGGGATTTCATTTATTTCCATGCTAGAAAGATTCTTGTTCAATGTGAAGGTGAAATTACTTCGGGTATAAACAAATTGTGTATTCTTGTATTTTTTTTCTTTGTTCACTTGCTTAAAAAATGCATCAAATTCTGTATAAACCTGTTGCCTTGTTCACCTATTGGTGCTGCACAGGGCAATTTTACAGTATGCTTTCACACAGCTTCTGTGACCAACCTTTATTAATTTTTGTCCTTACTTTGCACAGGGGTTTCCAAACATTTATCTTTATTTTGTATTCGTAGACCTTGTAATTCTTGACGATGCTGAATTTCTTCTTTCAATTTTGTACATAGAATGGTACAGCACAGGAACAGGCCCTTTGGCCCGCGATGATGTGCCAAACTAATTACATTAGTAATCAAATGCCCAACTAAACCAATCCCTTCTGCCTACTCAATGTGCATATCCTTCCATTTCCCACCCATTCATGTGCCTATCTAAGAGCCTCTTGAACGCCTCTATGGTACTTGCCTCCACCACCACCCCTGGCAGTGCATTCCAGGCACCCCCCCCCCCCCCCCGTGTAAAAAAAACAAACTTGCCCCACACATCTCCTCTGAACTTACCCCCTCTCACCTTAAATGTATGCCCTCTGATATTAGACATTTCAACCTGGGAAAAAGATACTGGCTGTCTAATCTATCTATGCTTCTCATAATCTTATAAACCTCTGTCAGATCTCCCTCAGCCTCCGCCGCTCCAGAGAAAACAACTCAAGTTTGTCCAGCCTCTCCTTATAGTCCTGTAATCCAGGCAGTATCCTGGTAGACCTCTTCTGCACCCTTCAAAGCTTCCACATCCTCCCTGTAATGGGGCAATCAGAATTGAATGCAGTACTCCAGATGCGACCTAACTAGAGTTTTATAAAGCCGCAACATAACTTCCTGACTCTTGAACTCAATTCCTCAACTAATAAAGGCAAGCATGCCATATGCTTTCTTTACCACCCTATCAACCTGCGTAGCCACTTTCAAGGAGCTATGGACTTGTGGACCTCAAGATCCCTCTGCACATCAACACTGTTCTTACCATGAACAGTGTACTGTCCCTTTACATTTGAACTCTCTTTGTGTCTTATTAAGCTGCCATAATGAGGTCTAGCACTTGTATAATGAACTACTGTAGCTCATCATTTTCATGGCTTCAACTATCATTACTGCTTAAAATAAGTCCTAACCTGTAAGGGAATTTTGAATTTGGAGGAGTATTAAATGTTTTCTAAAATGATTTATTTTGTCAAGCTTGAAACTGTAACGTGACATAACAATGGTCCTCTTGGCTCCCTATTTAGATTGTGGTTGGTTAGTACCTATACTCAATTATGTCAGCTTGCCTTCTATATCTTTTTGATCCCCTTGACTAACAAAAATCCATTGAGATCAATCTTGAAAGTTTCATTGAACTGAGCAATACAGTCATTAGGTAGAATGAGTTCCAGAGTATGTGCATGTATAATGTCTTTAGTTCTTTATGGTATTAGAGCATTAAGAGTTCTCAAAAACTATTTAAAACAAAGCAACTTTTGACAATAGTTAAATATTTTATTCAATTTAATAGCATGTTTTATAATTAACGTGTTTACTGTTTCCTGCAGTTTCTTATTTTGTGTGAATATATTTGCATTCCAAAAGTTATTGTATTATTAATGCACAGGCTTCTTACTGTGTAATGATTTTGTGAATTCTGCATCTAAAGGCCTTGCTCTTTAAGTGCTACTTCTAGTTTTTTTTATCTCAGACAGATCTTTAAGCAGAATAAATTTAGTCATGTGCACTCAAACATAACAATGAACAATAAAACCCATACACAGAATCTTCCACAGTGAGAGCTGCTTTTTACTTCCTTGAATCCATTAATGTTCTTGGTTGGAAACATACTTAAAAAAAAAATTAACCCATTATGAAGAAGTTGTAGTTTTTAAAATAGAATTTGAGCATTTTGCTGAAAACTGGGTTTAAATTTCATGAAATCACACAGTTAATCTATTTTTTTAATGCAGGTAGTGAAATACCATTGAATTAAAACCAGTAGGTCCCGTTCCCTTTATTAGCAGAGGGGAGTTTTACGCTATGGAGCCTAGCAACTTGACTCGAGCCCAATATGAACTGATTAAAGTTACTGGGTTTGGGTCAGGCTGCGTGCATAATTGGATAAAACACTTTGGTTTGGCTTGGGTCAGTCTGGCCTGACTAGTGGAATTATTAAGCAAGTACATGAATTGCATAGAAACATTGAAAATAGTAGGCCATTTTGCCCTTCAAGCTGTCATGGATGATCACCTATCACAAAACCATATTCCCATTCTCTCCCCATATCCCTTGCTGCCTTTTGGATCCAGAGATTCATTTTTCCCATCTTAAAAATTTTCTATGACTTGGCCATTATAGCCCTCTGTAATTGTGAGTTCCAAGATTTGTGTTATATTTTGTGTTATATATGGAAAAAAAACATTATAATTCCTCGGATGTGTATTGGATTCAGATTTGTTTTGTCAGGTTGGGTACAGGTCAGTTTCTAATTTTATATCAAAGCAGACCACTTGTATTAAAGCAGAGAAGTCATACTAAAGCTATATAAAAATTAGGAAGTCCTGCATACACTTCTGATCAACACATGACACAATGGTACTATAGAGGATGGTGTCTGAACAGTAATGTTAATAATAATGAAAGACTGGCTGGCTGATCTTTTTTCTGGAACAAAGGAGGTTGAGCAGAGATTTAATCGGGTGTAACAAATTGTGACATCTTGATTGAATTAATAGAAAGGACATAATTCTTACAGCGAAGAGGAGACAAGGAATCACAGATTTAGTAGTTGGGCTAGAGTGGAATCCAGGAAAACTTTTTGTTTTCACTCGGATGGCGATGGGAGTCTGGAACCTGGTGCCTGAAAGGATGACAAAGGTAGAGACATTCCTGACATTTGGAATGTTCTTGGGGCAAGCACTTGATGTTCCATAACTTACCAGGCTATAGACTGAGAGGTGGGGATAGGGATTCGACTGTAGTTTTCTGCAGGCATGGACACAGTGGGCTGGGTGTGGTTCCTGTGCTGTAAATTTCTGTGTTTCTTTCCTTCATTAGGGAATAAAAATAATGTTCTTAGGTAATTAATTAATTATGTTGACCTTCACCAAATTCACCCACCAGATTTTGAGAGAAGCAAAACATCCCCCAAAAACCCGTGTGGATTAAATAGTGCAATACTTAAAGATTTAAAGCCTCTGAAATCTATTATAATGTCATAAATTGATTTGGGAACAGCTTTTGTTGCATGAGAAATCTTCCCTCATTGTGTATTTAGGTTGTGAAAGTTTCATTTTATGTCAAAAATGTTTTGCTTTTCTAAATTTTGTTGGACTTTACATCAGATTTAGAAAATCCCTCAAAATTGGGCTTCAGCCAGTTATGTTTATGGAGGACTCATTGTTTCCAGCTCATCATTGACCCTTGTGTGCAACTTGGGCAGACTCAGTTCAGTGGAATACAATAGTTATCACCACCAAAACAAGGGAGTTAAATTATGGAAAAAATAAAATTATAGGAATGAGATGACATTTTGCAACTTTATGAATGCACCTGAAAGACAGAAATGAGTTTGGAGAGAAACTCATTTGAATCTAAGCCCTGTCCAAAATGTTTATTTCACTTTTTTGAATAATAGCTGCAGTCAGTCTGGCTGTGCATTTTTGTTTAATGATAACATTTCATTATGCTGGAGCTGATATACAAGTTCTTGCTTCAAGCCCTGCCTCAAACTATTTGACTGTGCTCGCTGATGTGACTGTCCAGAAAGCCCTGTTGTTACACAGTTCATACACTGCTCTGATGAAGTACAACCATGATAACACAGGTGACTCAAGGCAAGCACACTGAGGGTAACCTCCTGTGAAGCACAGAACTTTCTGACATTCTGGCCTGGACACAGGAACAACTTTGTTTTTATCCTTCACACATAAAATCCCAAATGATGAAAGTGCCATTAATTCGGGGTGAAGTGAAACTGGTCTCAGAGCTGCCCTTGCATACTTCTCAGGGACAAGTCTACTGATGCACCTGGTCCTTGGTGAATGGTTCACAGTGTTTGCATTCCAGTCCTGTGGGAAGTACTTCCAAAAAAAAGTGCGCCAGATAGCCTGAGAGTTGAGCATACTTGACTGTGTCAGCTTGTTTACAAATTGCTGTTTCATTGTTCTCTTTCCCCCTCCCCCTCTCCCCTCCTCCTCCCTCCTCCCCCCTCCCCCCCTCCCCTCCTCCTCCCTCCCCCCTCCTCCCTCCCCCCCTCCTCCCTCCCCCCCTCCCCTCCTCCTCCCTCCCCCCCTCCCCCCCTCCTCCCTCCTCCCCCCTCCCCTCCCCTCCTCCCCCCCTCCCCTCCTCTCCTCCCCCCTCCCCTCCTCCCCTCCTCCCCCCCCCTCCCCTCCTCTCCTCCCCCCTCCCCTCCCCCCCTCCCCCTCCTCCCCCCCCTTCCCCCCTCCCCCCCTTCCCCCCTCCCCCCCTTCCCCCCTCCCCCCCTTCCCCCCTCCCCCCCTTCCCCCCTCCCCCCTCCCCCCCTTCCCCCCTCCCCCCCTTCCCCCCTCCCCCCCTTCCCCCCTCCCCCCCTTCCCCCCTCCCCCCCTTCCCCTCCTCCCCCCCTTCCCCCCTCCCCCTCCTCCCCCCTCCCCCTCCTCCCCCCCTTCCCCCCTCCCCCTCCTCCCCCCTTCCCCCCTTCCCCCCTCCCCCTCCTCCCCCCCTTCCCCCCTCCCCCTCCTCCCCCCCTTCCCCCCTCCCCCTCCTCCCCCCTTCCCCCCCTTCCCCTCCTCCCCCTTCCCCTCCCCTTCCCCTCCTCCCCCCTTCCCCTCCTCCCCCCTTCCCCCCTCCCCCTCCCCCCTTCCCCCCTCCCCCTCCTCCCCCTTCCCCCCTCCCCCTCCTCCCCCTTCCCCCTCCCCCTCCTCCCCCCTTCCCCCCTCCCCTCCTCCCCCCTCCCCTCCTCCCCCCTCCCCTCCTCCCCCCTTCCCCCCTCCCCTCCTCCCCTCCCCTTCCCCCCTCCCCTCCTCCCCCCCCTCCCCTCCTCCCCCCCTCCCCTCCTCCCCCCTTCCCCCCCTCCCCTCCTCCCCCCTTCCCCCCTCCCCTCCTCCCCCCTTCCCCCCTCCCCTCCTCCCCTCCCCTCCCCCCCTCCCCTCCCCCCCTCCCCTCCCCCCCTCCCCTCCCCCCCTCCCCCTCCCCCCCTCCCCTCCTCCCCCCTCCCCCTCCCCCTCCCCCTCCCCCCCTCCCCCCTCCCCTCCCCCCCTCCCCCCTCCCCCCCTCCCCCCCTCCCCCCTCCCCCCTCCCCCCCTCCCCCTCCCCCCCTCCCCCTCCCCTCCCCCCTCCCCCCCTCCCCCCCTTCCCTTCCCCCCCCTCCCCCCTTCCCTTCCCCCCCTCCCCCCCTCCCTCCCCCCTCCCCCCCTTCCCTTCCCCCCCTCCCCCCCTTCCCTTCCCCCCCTCCCCCCCTTCCCTTCCCCCCCTCCCCCCCTTCCCTTCCCCCCCTCCCCCCCTTCCCTTCCCCCCTCCCCTCCCCCCTTCCCTTCCCCCCCTCCCCTCCCCCTTCCTTCCCCCCTCCTCCCCCTCCCCCCCTCCTCCCCTCCCTCCCCCTCCTCCCCTTCCCTTCCCCCCTCCCCCCCTTCCCTTCCCCCCCTCCCCCCCTTCCCTTCCCCCCCTCCCCCCCTTCCCTTCCCCCCCTCCCCCCCTTCCCTTCCCCCCCTCCCCCCTTCCCTTCCCCCCCTCCCCCCTTCCCTTCCCCCCCTCCCCCCTTCCCTTCCCCCCCTCCCCCCCTTCCCTTCCCCCCCTCCCCCCCTTCCCTTCCCCCCCTCCCCCCCTTCCCTTCCCCCCCTCCCCCCCTTCCCTTCCCCCCTTCCCTTCCCCCCTTCCCCCCCTCCCCCCCTCCCCCCCTTCCCCCCCTCCCCCCCTTCCCCCCTCCCCCCCTCCCCCCCTCCCCCCCTTCCCTTCCCCCCCTCCCCCCCTTCCCTTCCCCCCCTCCCCCCCTTCCCTTCCCCCCCTCCCCCCCTTCCCTGCACATATTTTTAACAGGGACCATAAGTTATCCTGGAACTTTTCTTTCTAATTAACTTCAGTATAAAACCCAATTTGCAAGTGTCCAAATCCTGCTCTACATTTGGAGACCTTGAACAAATTTTTCAAAGGGAAAACCATTTTTGTCTCTGAGCATGATTGTGGTAATTTTTTCTGTCACCCTCTCCCTCTTTTGAGCATTTTATACACTGAATAAATTTGTTGTACTACAAAATAAAATGTGCATCCATCATGCGTTAAATCTTAAGAATCTGAGTGCATTTCCTGGCAAGCTTCTTCCCCCACCCCCCATTAAGAATTCCTGCAGCTATCAGCTCTATTGACTTGTCACATTTTAATTACATCCACCTGCTAGTTGAGGTCCTTTAGTGTCACCAGTGGAATCAGGGCATAATCATCAGTCTTAGGATGACATGGCATTTAGGACCCAATGGTTTATAGAAGGAATGTAAAATTTGTGAAAGTAAAAATGCATTGTGGTTTTAAACTAAATTATGTCTGCACATACTTTGGTTCACTTGTTCCCCAACCACTATCTGATCCCAATCATACATGACTACACATGATTTTAATTTTGTGCGCAGTGTCACAGGGGTCACCTAGTATATTTTAGCTGTGGTATATTTAGCCACAGTGACTGCTTCTGAAGCAAGTTTTACAAACAAGCGTTAGTCACATTCCAATCTTCTGCACTTGAGAAGTTTCAAAAGCAGCCGAAAATGCTTTTGTCCCCACAATATATAATTTATCTTTCTGTCTGTAACATGCTGAAATTTAAGCAATGCTTTCTTTGTCGGTTGATTTTTCTATTTGCTTAGTGTTGCTTTGAAATGATTTAAATCACCTGAGTGTGTTCTTTCGAGAAAAAATAAATTACAGAATAGTGAATTTCTAACGAAGTTACCAACAGGCCTGACACTTGTATTGAAATGTAGAGATGTAACATGTGTTCCCTGCAGAACATTGACTCGATTTATCAAGCTAAGTCATAGTTGGATTTGGAGAGAGAGGCAGGAAGGACACCTGTGATTGGCGGGTGTGGAGTTGACAAATTGACCAGGGATCATGGTTCAGTGATGCCAACTGCAGGTGAGCTGTGACTGACTGACCAGAAATGCATCCATCTGTAGCTAAGTGGACAAGAGCCCAGTTACAGTGAGTGCTCATCTCCCAGGAGATGAAGTATAACCTTTCGATATGCAGTATTAAAATGAGCAAGCCCATGGAATTTTGTATTTGTTGACAGTGGTGACTTTATTGCAAGGGTTTTTGCTCAGGTATTCCTGAGAGTTAAAACTGTCTATTTCAGTAACAGGAATTTTCTTTGCCGAAAAGAGTTGTATTTTTGAATGAACATGCTTTGTGGACATTGAATGTACTGCTTTCCTTCCAGACCATTGTGGCCATTAACAAGGATCCTGAGGCTCCCATCTTCCAGGTGGCAGACTATGGCTTGGTGGCAGATCTCTTCAAGGTGAGTCATTTGTTGGTAGATATGCAAAATGCCAGCTAAAGTATTAAGTATATTGAGGATGAAATTCTCTTTCCATGAAATAAGGAGAACATTCTCTGTTATTTAGTGTAATTAGTGGCTTGCTAGTTTTTGAATTCTTCTCCTCGGGAGGGCTTAAAGTAGTCATCTGATGAATGTAATCAATTGGGAAATGTTGAGAAACGAGGGATAGGGAGTTCTGACAGGAAAGTGGATTGGAGGTGGATCAATCAAGCTCAAAGGCTGAACAATCTTTGTGTTTCATGGAGTTGTAGGTATGGCATTGAGATATGCATTCATTGTTTCAGAGTGTAATCTTGTTTCCTGTTCTTTAAGAGAACGAAACAATACTTCCCTATTTAAAGGGTGGGGTGGGGATTTTGATCCATATGCAGATTGGGAGAAGTGATGTACATTGCTGTAAAAACAAAATGTTGGAATTGTGCAGCAGAACAGGCAGCATTTACGTAGAGAGAACCAGAGTGAATGCTTCAGGTGGAGACACAAGACTGCAGATGCTGGAATCTGGAGCAACACCCAAGAAGCTGGAAGGATTCAGCAGGTCAGGTAGCATCTATAGAAGGAAATGTACCGTCGACATTTCAGGTCAAGACCCTTCATCTAGACTTAATGCTTCAGGTTATTAACTTGTTTCATGGCTGAAAATTGTTGGAAATGCTGCAAGTAGAGTTGGTGAAAGAAAGGGTGAGGAATGGACCATAGGGAAGGTCTGTGGTAGAGTGAAACAGGGAAAATCAAATGATAAAACTGATGATGGTATATGGTAAAAGTGGTGAGTATAGCAAGTGAAGAAGCAAAAAAATGAGGTGTTAATGAGCAGCCACTGTCTGATTAAAAATGGTTGCATTGGTTATGACTTTGCTTCTTCTGGGTCATATCTTCCATTGTCTCAGCTGACAGGGCCAGATGACCCTTTCATTCCCCTTGGATTCATGTGAAACCTATCTGCTGCCCTGTAACTTTTCTAAAGAGACGACATTGAGTTCATAACCAGGATGGAAATTTGGGCAAAATTTGTTTTGCTAGGCTTATTTTTTTTAAATGTGCATAATAAGCACTTGCTAGACTTAAACCAGTGCAATTAGTCAATCCTTTAATGAGATCTTTGAACTTTAGTGATACTTCTATTTCTCTTGAAATGACTTTACATTCGCAATTGATTATGGTCCTGATTGCAGTGCCTTTTTTATGTGCTGATCTTGGGCACTGTCTTTAAATTTTGCTGTGCACTTCACAGTTTCCCTCTTGATTTTCTTTTAAACTTGTCTTTATTGAGAAGCAGGAGAAAACTATTTTATTTTTTGGAAAGTTGCTTTAAAATAAAGGGAACGATAAAGTGGAAAAGCCTTGCATTGTGCATAAATGTGTGCCGTTGTACTTTTAATATTCCAGGCATAAATGTTTAAAATGTATTTAGGAGGTTTAATCTTCCGGAGTGTTATTTAGTGATAATGTAAGTTGCTGTAATAATTATTGTGGGATATTTTGAGGTTTTTGCTGTTAATTAATGAGAGGATAAAAATGATCTATTTTGCTTTGTGTTGAGTGATGAAATTTTACAACATCAGCTATGACATAGATAATTAAAATTTTTCTTACTACATTTTGCATGACAGTGTACAAGGTTGCCTAATATTAAATAAATCAGGAAGTGAGAGGCTTAGGAAAATTGATGGCACTGAAGCTAACTGGATCACAGAGGGAGAGATGAAATACTTTGTGGTTCAGCTAGTTAAGACAGTGAGTGGTTCATTGCTACAGATTGGAAGTGTCCTGAGTTCGGTTCCTAGTTCTGTGAATTTGTTCTTGTAAGCAAGAAGGCAATAGTGGTGCCTCAGTATCTTTGGGCTAAGGAGAAATCAGCTGAGGTTGCACTCTTGTGCACCTGCTGTCTGATTAAAAGTGTCTCCGTTGGCTTTGATTTTGCCCTCTCTGCCTTAGCCCAGGAGCATACAAGGATGCGATTTGGCACCGTCCTGTTCACTGATTTGCTGACCTACCGACATTCACACTGTGCTGTTCAAGGAGGCTCTACACCCTACTTGTGAGGCTGCAAATCCATTATCCCCATCCTTGTGATGCCTCTGGTTTTGACTTTGTTGTTGACTGGTCTTCTATCTTTCATCCTCGTTGACCTTTAGCTCATCTAATTGTCTCCTAATTAGTCCTGAGGAGAGGGCAGTAGACCATGGAATAAAGGGAAGGAGGTGGGGAATAGATGGGCAGGTCATGAGGGTGGGGGAGGGGAAAGAGAAGGGGTGAGGGGGCTGCAGGAATGAGGGAGTCAAGATATGAGAAAGATACGATGTGACAGGCAGGTGGTACTTTCTGAGGTGTCCGTTCCATCTGCCTTTTACACTGAGCTTCTGTGTGCTACCAGTGTATAGGCTCAAGGTTCTCAAGACCATCCCAAATCTGACTTCAGTTGCAATGGTAACCGGCCAGTGATTCCCAGGAGTCAGTGGGACCGTTGTATATTTTTAAAGAAGCTTTGAGAACATCCATGAATCTTTTCCTCCTATGTATACCATCCACTAGTTGCACTATAACAACAAAGGTTCCTTTGACAGCATTTCCCAAAACCTTAACTCCTGTCACATAGGAGGATAAGGGTACGAGGGACATGGGGACACCAAGTCACCCTTCATATTATCCTGACTTGGAAAGTTATTGCATTCTCTCACTGCTGCTCATTCCAAATACCAGATGCCACGGCCAAGAAAGCTCACCAGTGCCTCTACTTCCTCAGGAGACTAAAGAAATTTGGTTTGTCCCCTTTGACTCTCACCAACTGTTACCAATGCACCATAGAAAGCATCCTATCTGGATGTGTCACGGCTTGGTACGGCAACTGCTCTGCCCAGGACCGCAAGAAACTGCAGAGAGTTGTGGACACTGCCCAGCATGTCATGGACACCAGCCTCCCCTCCTTGGACTCTGTCTTTACCTCTCGCTGCCTTGGTGAAGCAGCCAGCATAATCAAAGACCCCACCCACCCAGGACATTCTCTCTTCTCTGCTCTTCCTTCGGGTAGAAGATACAGGAGCCTGAGGGTACGTACCACCAGACTTCAGGACAGCTTCTATCCCACTGTGATAAGACTATTGAACAGTTCCCTTATACAATGAGATGGACTATGACTTCATGATCTACCTTGTTGTGACCTTGCACCTTGTTGCACTACACTTTCTCTGTAGCTGTGACATTTTACTCTACTGTTATTGTTTTTACCTGTACTACCTCAATGCACTCTGTACTAACCCAATGTAACTGCACTGTATGATGAATTGACCTGTACGATCAGTATGCAAGACAAGTTTTTCACTGTACCTCGGTACAAGTGACAATAATAAACCAATCCCAATACCAATACCAGAGCTCCTTTATCAATGCAGTGAAAGTACCTTTGTTGCATGGAATGCAGCAGTTCAAGAAAGCTGCTCGCCATCACCTTCTCAAAGACAATTAGGATTGAATAATAAATACTTTTCTTGTCATTGATACCCACAGCTTGTAAACAAATTTTAAAAAAACCTTGCTGTCTTTCATGGTCTCCTAGTACAGAAATGGTAGAAATTTATAATTCTCACACCTTCCGTGGCTTAGCATCTCTCCTTGTATTTGAAACTTCCTGCATCCCACAAGATCTCTGTTGTTTCCAATTCTGTCCTTTCATGCTTCTCCGATTTTTAATTGATGCACCCTTGGTAGCTGTGCTTTTATCTGTCTAATCACTGAGCTCTGGAATCAGATCTCCAAATTTCTCGTCCAAAGGCAGTTAGTTGTACTTTGGATGCCTTTTTCTCTGGCTCACTTCTATCTCCCTTTTTTACCAAGCCTGTGGGTATCTGGATTAATATCTCCTTATGTGAACCATTGCTAACATTTGTTTGATAGTGCTCCTGAAAAATCATGATTTTTTTTGCATTAAAGGTCCATTTTCTAACCCACAGCAAATGCGTCTAATTTTTAACAGGGATCATCAAATAAAAAATTGGCCACTTCTCTTCTCACGGCAGCACCTCCACTGTACAGTTCCAGAGAGCAAGCATTGGAGAGTCCAGCGTCCAAACCTAGAGCCCACCATAGATTAAAACCAGCAAAGTGCTAGAAATACTGTGCAGGTCAGGCAGCGTTTATGGAAAAGGAAACAGTTTCGAGCTGAACTAGGAAACAGAATACCGTGTCTGTTTGAAGCATCAAGGTAATGTGTACAGCTGCCCTTGGGGATATTGCTCCTGCTTGCTGCTCTTGATGTGTACAAGACCGAGTATGCATAGGGGAAATGCCACAGGGCAGTAGCATCCCCAAAAGGCAAGAGGGAAGAATCCATGCCAAAGTTTAATAGTTTTATCTTACTAATGCCTGCTGGCTGGGCAGTAAACATGTGGCTTTTAATAATCCAGAGACAAAGTGATGGGAGGTAGAAACAACATGTAGACAATTTCCCTAATAAATTTTGTAGGACAGCATTATTTCCAGTTAATGGAAATGCAGATCTCTTGAATAATTGAGGGACTGTATTCATCGCTGGTGAGTTCAGCTGGGATTCTCTCGCTTTGTGACGACCACAGGACCTTTCATCAGACGCAGTAACTGATATACAACACAAGCGACCGGGTTTAGTTTTCAGGCTGGTTTTCTTTCCCTTTCGAACAAACGTTTACATGCCTAGCTGAGTCGTATCTTCATCTTTGGCCAAATACCTGTGATGAGCAATCAGCAGTAGGGAACAGTGATAAATGTGACGGAAGCTAGACTGATAGCTGAAAGCCTTGTCGAAGAGTTCTTGGAAGAAGGGGGCTTTGTTTACTGTGATTGATGTAGCTTGAGTTTTTTTTTGTCAATTGGCTTTTCTTTGCTCATGAATTATTTACTGACCTTCCGAAGCATGACCCGTGGCAGCACCGTTTTAGTAAATTCCCTGTAATGAACGATGGGTGATTGTAACCATGTGAATTCAGATGCTAGCCTTGAATTTAACATTCGCTTCCTTCATAGTCTTGGAGCTCCCTACTTCTGTAATCTCCTCTAGTTTTACAGTGCTCTGAGATAGCTGTGTTCTTCCAATTCTGACCTCTTGACCATACCCAAGTGTAGCTGCTTCCATATTTCTGACCGTGCGTTCTGCTGCCTGGGCTTTGAGATCTTAAATTCCTTTCTTGCTATTCCCTTCTTGTGTGTGTCTCTCTCTCTTTCCATTAAGGCATTCCTTAAAAAACTAGTATTAATGAAACTTTCCATCATTTGCTTTAATTTCTCCTTGAGTGGTTTGGTACGAAATGTTGTTAAATGTAAAAACATGTCTTTGTTCTATCTCTTGGCAATAAGCAGTCCGTTCTGAAAGTAAAGACAGAGACACAAGAGAGACTGCAGATGCTGGAATCTGAGAAACAAACGAGATGCTGGAGGAACTTAGTGGATTGAGCAGCATCTGTGGAGGGAAATGGTCCTGACCCAAAATGTTGTCTGTCCATTTCCCTCCACCGATGCTGCCTGACCCACTGAGTTCCTCCAGCATCTTGTTTGTTGCATTCTGAAAGTGTTTAACCCCTTGAAATGCAAATTTTGGGCACAGATTAAGTGATATTTATACCATCTGTTTATTTATGGTCTTGAGTGTTAGAGCTTTTCTTGTCCCTTCTCACCTCCTTCCCCCTTCCCTGTGACCTTGTTCCTGTGATAAGGCTGTATGACCAAGGCAACATTATAACTGAACCCAATGCAGCTCTTCCCTGATGTTCACGTGTACCCCTACCATCAGGGCTAGCTGTCAATGAACAAACCTGGGTCCTTTTACTTACTTAACGTGAAGTGATCTTATTGAAACAAACAAAATTCTTATAGGGATCAATGTGGTAGATGCAGGAATTCCTTTGCTAGATTATCTGGAACTAAGGATCACAGATGGGAAGAAATTTCTTCACCCAGAAGGCAGTGAATTTTTGGAATTTTCTCCCCAAGAGGACTGTGGAGGTTCAGTTACTGAGTATATGCAAAGCTCTAAGCTGGGTGAATTTTTAAGTAGCATGACAAGATTTTATCAGAGACACAAGAGACTGCAGATGCTGGAAACTGGAGCAGCAAACAATCTGCTGGAGGAACTCAGCGGGTCGAGCAGCATCTGTGGGAGGAAGGGAATTGTCGACGTTTTAGGTCAAAACCCTGCATCGGTCCTGTTCCCCCGGCAGATTGTTTGTTGCACAAGGTTTTATTGAATGCCTTACTGCTGATTTTTTTTTCTTCCCTTCTTACAGTTCCCCTCCCTAAGCCCTGAAAAATGAAAAATTTGCATTTACACCATCTTTTACAGTGTCAGTGTGTCCTAAAGCTCTCTAGGGCTGATGAATTGGTTTTTGTAAAAACCCTGGCAGCCATATGCGCAGAGCAAACTGTCACAAGGAGCAGCACTCAGTTGAGAGAGAGAGACGTTGGCCAAGACTCAAGGATAACTCCCCTTTTCAAAATGGTTTGGATTTTTTGTACGTCTGACCTTTTTGTTTCTAGATCAGAATCCCAGAACACCCTAACAGCACTGGGAGCACCCTCACCAAATGGACTGCAGCAGTTCATTGTCACCTCAGGGCAGTTAAAGAGTGACAGTAAAGGCCATGTTCACGATTTTATAAAAATGCTGATAGCTTTACAGACAAACCTGCACATTGATTAAATAACCTCTGTCTTTAGTAATCAATTTGTAGGGTTTCTTTTTCCCCAGAGTAAACAAACTCAGCAGGTTTCTATTATGATTAAACGGACACTAAATTGTTCCATTGCCTGTTGGGTGTAATTGAGCACAGGGCTAAACTGATCAGTGAGCAATTACCGAATCAATTATATCTTGTATAAATAAATGGCCCACTCATTTGATTTGAATCCTCGCCTTTTTAAATGTAAGCCAGATCTATCAAGAGGAAATCGATCCATTCACTGCATGAATATTCTTTCTACCACAATTCACCTTAAAAGAAAATCAATTTTATGTTCAAGACTGGTTGTTAATACTGAATATTTTCCATGCACTG
Source organism: Pristis pectinata (assembly GCF_009764475.1). Classification (NCBI taxonomy): domain Eukaryota; kingdom Metazoa; phylum Chordata; class Chondrichthyes; order Rhinopristiformes; family Pristidae; genus Pristis; species Pristis pectinata. Next base: position 16,383,316 of record NC_067436.1, on the reverse strand, counting down.
CCAGGTTAGAGAGAGGGAAGATTTTTAAGTCTCTACCTCTGAAGAGTACCAGATTTAATATCATCTTAATATTTTTTCATATTCTGCATGAACTGGAGTGTAGCCTCTGTGAGTGGTGTGAAGTAGCAATTGTTCTGCATTGTTGATCCCAATTCCTATTGGATCGGGAATGTTCAAGGGTGTTTTGACGCAAGAGCCTTATAGCCAGGAGAAAGGGAGGCCCTCACCCCACTGGTTTGAGTTTCTTGCTGGTTCTCACTTTCTTAATCATATATTAAGTTCACTTATGTTGATGTACAGCCCATTCAGCCTAACTACTAGTGGTTTTACTGCATCCCTTTCATCGATCCCAGCCAACATAACGTTTTATTCCTAGTGTTTATCTAGCTTTCCTTTTTAAATGCATCTATACATTTCATCTCCACAACTCTGTGGTGGAGAGTTTCATATTACAATCACCAATGGAATAAGAAGTTTATCGAGCTTTGTTTTTGATTTATTAACAACCATCTAATATTTATGGACCCTAGTTATTAGCTCTCTCAAAGTTAACCAAATTTCTATATGGTTAACGCCCCATTTCTGTGTTTCAGTTCTAGCTTTCTCAGACCTACTCCCAGCACTTTGTATTCCCTTCAAGTCACTTGCAGTGATTTGTCTAATTTTACTCTTAGATCCTTTTGCTTGTCAACCCCATTCACACTTTCCCCAAAGAGTATGAGTCCTCTCTATTTCTTGCTACCAAATTACCACCTTGTAATTAGTGGATGCTTCTTTAAATCTCTTCTCTCCTGCCCAACTTTTGGATGTTTTATGTCACAAGAGACCCATCTTGTGCAATGATAATGCTCTGCCCCAGAATGAAGCACAACTTTGCTGCTTTCATTAATGAGCGAACCTACAGCCCTTCTTGGCAGGTTTTATTTTACAAGTTATACAACTGTGGAAAGTTAATGGTGCATATGGGGCTAATGAAGCTCTGCCCAACATGTGAAATTTAGGAGTCTTTTTTATTGGTGCTTCATGTATTTTAGTCTCAAGTCTTTATAACTTGCCCTTTTTCATGTCATACCCTCTGGAAAACTTGTTTTGATCACTACAACCTGACAATTGTGGATGGAAAACTCCCCGTGTCTGCGTGGGTTTCTTCCGGGTGCTCTGGTTTCCTCCCACATTCCAAAGATGTACAGATTAGGAAGTTGTGGGCATGCTATGTTGGCGCCGGATGCGTGGCGACACTTGCGGGCTGCCCCCAGAACACTCTACGCAAAAGATTAATTTCACTGTGTGTTTCGATGTACATGTGACTAATGATCTTATTAGTGCTGGCATTGCTCAGGCTCCGTGTAGTCTGATGAACTGTGTAGCCCAATTGCCACTTCACAGATCTATTTGCAATACCTGATTTGGATTATTATTTCCCCCTTCATGCCTAGGCCAGTGTTTGAAAGGGAACCATCCAATTAATCGTCTTCCCCCTTGTCTTTCACCAAAGCCCTATATTCTCCAAATCCCTTTTGTACATTCTATTCAGTCTCCACCCCCCCCTTTGAGGCAGTGGACAAATCATAACAACCCCCTATGTAAAACTATTTCTCCTCATCTTATCCCAATTCTTTGTACAAATAGTAAAAGGTTAAGCAAAATTTGCTTGGTGTATGTAACACATTACAGGTCATCCCTGGGTTATGAATATCCAACACCTAAGTATGAGTGAGCTCCCATAATATTAAATTCAAAAGTCAGACGTTCATTCATTCCTATAAACATGAGAGTTAGTTCTCCCTCTCCCTCTCCCTCTTCTCCCCCCACCCTTTTATTAATTGTTCTTTATCAGTTTTAAGTGCTTTCGACGCCTTTCATTCCAACACTGTGCAAGTATGTTTACTATATCGATTTTTGTGTATTTTCCAACTTGCGGACAAAATCGACTGAAGGATGTCTATAAAACTGGAACCAGTTCACTACCCAGGCAGGGCTTGTAGTGAAGATAAAAAAAATCACAGGCACACATTTTGGAAGGAGATGAGTTTGCATTAGAATTGCCTTTCAGTGACTGGTTGGGTTGGGATACACTTTCAGCATTTTCTGCTTTGATTTTGTAATAATTCCATAGTGACACCATCTCACAAAAACTGAATGTTTGAAATACTTAGTAGTACAGGTGGCATCTGTGAAGAGTTCCGATGAAAGGTCATTGACCTGAAATGATTCTCTGATACGCAGATACTGCCTGAGTATTTCCAACATTTCCTGTTTTTATTTCAGATTTCCAGCATCTGCGGTATTCTGCTTTTGGAAGACTTGGTCAGGCTGATGAAAGACTAGAAATTTGTATTGGATATCTGCTGCATTTGATTGGAAGAGTTCCATTCATCATTACTCTTGGAGGGAGGGGTAAAAATATTGGTACTTTATCTGAATGGTTAGAGCTTTGGGATGTAAAAGAAAGGCTTTCTATTTGCTATCAGGCATGAATAGTAGATTGCAAATTCACAAGTCACAAAAGTCTTGAAACAATCACTGGAGGGGTCTTGTTGGCACTTACAGGGTGTTGTTCTCAAAGTAACAGTGCCCTGCCAGCTAATTGTCTACTCAAAGAATGCTAAGTTAAAAGTTAATCTTGAAAACGCCATTGGCTCACCCTTTGTTAATCTGTTATTATTTCTTTTTTAGAAAATAAGAAATGTCTTGAATGGATTGCGAAGGGATCTGTGTATTAAACAGTGGACTTAATCTGATTGTACTTGTTGTTTGCCTCTGCAGGCTGTCCCAGAGATGACCGCTCTTCTGGATAAATAATTCTGAGGCTTTACAGTTTGGTCAAATGGACACTGGATCGTGAATTGGACCCGTCCAACTTGCATATGATGTGCTGATAATGTGTACATCAATACTGAACATTATTTTGATTCACATGCTGTTTGTCTCTATCAATACAACAAATTGATTACACTTGATTTATTTTGTTACCTATCGGATTGAAGTTCCAGAATTTGAATACTTCTTGTGAGTATACCAATTCAAGCTGAAAGAGAAATAGGTGCCCACATTCTCTAGCCCCAAGATTCCTTCAAACCTACTTTGAAGATGAATTCTTGAGTATATTTGAGCTGTTTCTAAAACCTTTATCTTCCTTCTAGGATAAACTCAGCACCTTCCTGAAGAACTCTAGCAACAATTTGCAAGGGACAGCCTGTACACCATGAAGTGTTCAAGTTGTTCTCAAGGGCATTAAGAGGAAGAGCATTAATTTTCAGTTGAGAACACAAGCATCAGGCCTGTAGCAATGGGATTGTGGAGTGTTATTATTTCTATTTAGGGATAAATCTGGGATTCGTTTCTTTCCTTGGTAACACTACGGGGAGGCTCACTATTAAAGGCTTTGTATTTCTAAGAAACTAATGCTCTGCAGAAAGAGACAGCAACCCAGATCTGCCTCCATGACACACCAGCTTGTTGGTTACAGTGGAAGGTTACTGCGAATGGAAGGGAAATAATTGCAGATAAGTGCGGAATAGCTAAGTGTCAAGACAGCTCTGTTAGGAATAGCATGAGGTTCGGTCATGTAAAGGCTTTCTGGGTGGAACTGCAAAAGGAAAGAGGAGGAACTGAGTGATTCTTCGATTGGTAAATGATTTAAGAGAATTTTATCCTTTGCAAATTCTGTGTCAACCAACTGGATACTATTTTGAAATAAACTGTCTGGCCACACTTGTATCTGTGTTCTCACAAATCAGTACCATCAACACAAAAAAAAGGAACTAATTATGAACCAAGTATCAGCAGAACCTAAATTAAATAGAAAATAACAAAGGAAGTCATTGGAGTTGGACATCAGTGGTTGGGGTCCAGATACAGACTTCATGTTGAATTCTGTTCTGCTCTACTCCCTCGAGAGTTTGTACAGGCAACTCAATTAAATTGTCTCATTTGAGTTAATGAACCCATTAGTCAAAGGGGTATCTGTAAAAGATAGACACAGCCATTCCTCAATTTACAAAAGGGATGCATTCCTGGAAAATATTTTGTTAACAATGAATTGAAAAAGCTAAGCTCAGTGCAAACTGGGTATTCCTAAGCATGGCGAGTAGTATGCTATTCATTATCATGAGAAATAGTTCTAAAAAATCGAAGGCAGATCTTAATAGTGTTATAGTGAAAATTTGTAAATCGAGGAATTGCTGTACCTGTTATTGAAATGTAAAACAAAATTTGTTTGCATGGTAAGTTCTATTAATATTGGTGGAGGATTGGTAATGTGAGATATTACCATCTTCCTCCTCGTAAATTTGAACTTATATCACTGGTATCCGACCAACTTCTCTCAAAGTGATGTGGAAGGAGAGGCTGGGAGACAAAAACAAAAAGTGCTGGAAATACACATCAGGTCAGACAGTATCTGTGGAAAGAGGAACAGCTAATCTTTAAGGCCCCAAACCCTTCATCAGAACTGGGTTCTGGATATGAAATGGTAACTGGTTCTCTGTCCACAGATGCTGCCTGACCTCCTGAGTGTTTCCAGCATTTTCTGTTTTTATTTCAGATTTCTAGCATCTGCAGTTTTTTTTTTAATTTTCAAGGCCTGGGAGATGTTTGCGAGGGGCATCTGTAAGATGCTCTCTACAGAAGCAAATTACTGCAGAAACTGGAAATATGAAATAAAAGCTAGAAATAATCAGCAGCCCGGGTAACATCAGTGGAGAAAGAAACAGTCAACTTTTCAAGTCGTTGACCTTTCATCACATTACAGAAATGCTGGACAAGCAAAGACTCTTTGGCCATTAAAAACCAAAGCTCATCAAATGAGATGAATGGGGCTGAGATTAGCCTAGGAGATTAGAGCCTGATCCTCTTATTCCACTGGGGTCCATCATTCAAAAAGCCTCTTCGGTCAGTACTTGATTCTTACTGCTCGTGCAGTAGGTGCTTATGCAGAGGACAACTTTGTATGATGGCAACAATAGTGCGTAAAATCAATGCATTGGACAACAGGAGGCCAAGATCTTGACTGACATTTTGAATTTGCATAGAAATATACTTTTAAGTGAAATCATTGCAATAACGATTGGAAAATCCAGATGAAGGGTCTCAACCCAAGAGGTTGACTGTCCATTTCCCTTCATAGAATGCTGCCTGATGTGGTGAATTCCTCCAGCATCCTGTGTGCTGCTTCAGATTCCAGCATCTGCAGTCTCTGGTGTCTCCATTGGAAACCTTTGTGATGGGAATAATGTATCCATTGGCTGTGTGAGCTCTTGGTGAAGAACTTTCTAAAGAGTGGTGGCAAATTGCATTTCATTATATCACACCTGAAATGTAATCACTTCATTGACTGTGAAGCACTTCAGGAGGCCTTGATGTTGTGGGAAAATGCTACATAAATGCAAGTCCTTTAGTTGCTTAAACATTTATGGTAGAAAGTTATTAAATCTTTGCCTCCATTAAGCCCAGCAAGTTCAGCAACAGCATATGAAGGCATTCTTTTATGTTCCTTGTGTTGCCTGTGGCACTGCCTAGACAGCTTCCACTTTCAGTTCCTTGGTACCTTTCATCAACAACATAACTGCCCAAGGTCTTGTGCAAGAGCTTTATCAAACAAAAGCTGTACGTTAGAGCAGAGGCTGTTTGAAAGGAGGGAAAAGAGGAGAGATTTAGGAAGGCAGAGCTGTAAGGCCTCAGCAGCTGATGGAGGAATGATTAAAGTCAGTCTGGTTGGGAGGCCATTATTTAAGGAATATAGATGTCTTTAGGCTGGGAGTTAGAGAGAGGCTAAAACAGAGAGGTTTGAAAACAAAGATGAGAAATTTTAATATCCAGAGATTTAACTGGGTCACTAGGCACTGGGAGAACAGGTGAATGGAACATAAATTAGGATGTGGGCAGCAGATTTTTGGATAACTTTGAAGCCTTAGGAAATGAAATATCTGAGTGAAAACCCTTATAATTCTCTAATTCCTCAATGGGAATTATTTTTTCTCTTGGAGAAGGAAGTAGTGCTGTTTACTGCTTTAATTTAAATTCTGCCCCATATGTCTGTTACTCTGGGAGAAGAAATAAAACCATAGGGAGGTATGAAAATTCTGAACAAAAAATGAAAAAGTAAATGTAAAACAACAGTGCAAGTGAAGCAGAGTCAAGGTGCAGGACTGAAAGGCAAGGTTAGTACTACTGGAAGGTTTTAAAGCACATAGACTGATAGAAAGCTGGATAGTGTTGGCAAAAATTACATGGTTGGGACTTGGTCAAGGAAAAGGGATGTTGCAAATGAGAAAGTAAAGCTGGCAAGATGGGATAAAATCAAAAGGGGTAAAATGTTTCATCTGAACAAATTTTGGAAGGTTTGGGGCTTGTTTCTCTCACCTGATGAAGTGATATATGTTACATCCTCACAGTGATTCCCAGATACTGGTACATAAAAATCTCATCAAAAATCTGATCTCTTTCATAATTCCCCTGCTTCTGGTTGTTTTGATGAGTAATATTTTGGCAGCCCATGTGCTTTAACAGAGTGCACTCCAAAAATCGAGGCTAAGTGCCAGAGCATGAAGTCAGGTGGAACATTGCTGTGCCTCTGAACTCCCAAACACAGCTATCTTTCGTAGTTTATTTTCCTCCAGTCACTTGGTGAGAAATCTCTCACTTTTCCCTGCTGTATTTCTTCTCTCTGGCCTTATGCCGGTGAGTAGTGTGTAGCCACTTCAGATGAGAGGCATCTGCTGTTGGCCAATTGCCAAAAGGAATCTTTCAGGATAGTAATTTAGGGGCACAGATATTACTGAAGCAGAAATAAAACCCTAAAAGTGGTGAGGAGAATTATGCAGCACAGAAAATTAAAAAATGCAAATGCTGGAATATATGATATAAAAGCAAAATGTTGGAAACACTCAGCAAGTCAGGCAGCATCTGTGAAAGAAATACAGAGTTAAAAATTACAAGTCAAAGACCCTTCGATATTTAGCACTGTCCACAGATGCAGGCCTGCTGAGTGTATCCAACCTTTCCTGTTTGTACAGTGTAGGAGGAGTCAATTTGACCCATGGGACACCCGCTGGCTCCGAAAGAAGAGTTCTGTTGATCCCATTCCTCTAAGCTTTTCCTTTTTGTAAGTTGCTGCTGAATAGGTAGTGCACTGCAGAACACAACATCTTTGTGTATGAAGAAAATCTTTCTCTCTGGTTCTATTAGCCAGAACTTGGAAGGAAGCAGCATTGGAAAGATGATCAAACCTGAAAGTGCCAGCAGAAATAGTGTTCAAAGCTGCCACTTGTGTATGTAATGCCTTCTTCCTTCCAACACTGGTCTGCCACCCAATTATTGGCAATTCATCAAATTCTCAAAAGCTTGAAGATTTGATGAATAACCACCTGAGCCTTCGGGGAGCTTATGTTTCTGAACTATTGAGCTAAATGGGTAGGAAGCTCCCATATTTAATTTCCAAGTCAGTGCTGAGTCAACTAATGACATCAAGGATCGTGTTTGGTTGCAATTGGTGCAGGAAAACACGACAATTCTTGATGCTGAACTGCTGTCTGCCTGTGTGTGTGGCCTTTTAAGCAGCAGGTAAAACTGGTGGCATCAAATTAGGGGATCACAGTGGTTTCAGATGAGGCAATATGTAAGGATGTGCCACCAATAAAGGATCAATTAGGTCAAAAACCATAGTCTGATTGGTAATTGCAGCTGTGACTTCTCCCCATTTTCTACTTGTGGAGCAAGTGGCTGTTTTCCCTCATCCATTCTCAAATGGCCCAAGTTAGATTTCATTTATCTGAGGAAGATTAAAACCCTGGACTTCCTTATTTAGATGCTGAATGGAGCTCAGTTTCTGACATCAACAGTTAAAGCAAATGTGCCATTGAGCAGAGAGGCATCTTTCTGTTGAAGAGTATTTGCTGTGTTCCATTAAGGCCTCCAGGATTTGAGCCACATCATGGGGTTGGCCAAGGACGTATTATCAGGTAAGCCTATTTACTGTTAGTTGTGCTTTGCATTAGTGGACATCAGGTGCTTGAGGTGTGCTAATGTGGGACTGTACTAACCAATGTGGTTATTTGAGGTCAATATATGCTGTAGACCTCATGGTCTGTGATAAACCTTCATTAAAATAGAAAGTGAGAAAATAAGATCACTTTTATCATAAAGAAAACTTACTAATTTATTTTATCAAAAGCTGACAGTGTTAACTCCTATGAGATTGTAGCAATTTAAGCATTTACACTTTAAAGAAAGAACTAAAAAAAATTCTGGAAGATGTTAGTTATGAAAGATTGGCTGAGCTGGTTTGTCTTCTTAGAAGAAAGGATACTGAAAGGAGATTTACCAGTGTGTATAAAATTGGGAAGCCCACATCAGTTTCAAAGAACAGACCACAATGCATGAACAGTGATGTCAACGATCATGAGCCAAGGTTTTCCAGTGGTTGGGAGCAGGATTAAGGGGGATTTGGGGAAAGAAGTTTCACCCATAGAACGATTGTAGTCTGGATCTCGGTATTCGGAGTGTGGTAAGGATGGAAACCCTCTACACACTTAAAAAGTACTTGGGAAAAGAGTTTGAAGTGTGAAAACTTACAAGGCTATGGATCGAGAATCAGGAAATGCAATGAGCTCTTTTAGTATCAGCCTGGGTACAGTGAATTCGATGCCCTTCTGTGCAGTAAATTCCTATGATTATAATGTCTTTTAAAGAATCTGCTTTTCCATTATTCCCCTGACTTAATTCAATAGGCATCCAGTCTTGAAGGCATTATCTATGACTAACCATCAACTGTGAACATTAAAAACTATAATTACAAATTGCAGTTATTCTGAGTGAAGATAATCTTATAACAGTTGGTGCAAACACGAGAGAAATTTCAAATGTTTAAAAATAGATATTCATTTCTTTGCTAGCTGTATCTGGAATCTAAATGGGAGTTTTGTATTAATGGGTACAGAGATAAAAATCAGTTGGTGTTGACAGCAGTGCTCGGTGCAGTGAGATCCAAAAAACATTTCTCAATCAGATCCAAAAATTAAAATGTGTCATGTTTCTCTTTCTTTAAAAGCTATGAATAAACCAATTAGAGCACAGTGTAACTCATCCACTTAGACCAGATATTGTAATCTGCGCTGTATTAAGAAGCTGTGGTTGGACTTCAAGTGGTGGTCACTGCACCTTAAATATTTCCTCTGTAGGGACTAAAGAATAATGCGTTCAATTATTTAGCCCAGCCTGTATAGACCAGGATTGTATTTCTTTGAGTATTGAAGATTAAAGTGTGATTTAATGGAGGAGTTATAAAGTCTTAGAGCTATATAGCACGGAAAGAGGCCCTTCAGCCCAATTCATCCATACCGACCAAGTTGTCTACTTGAGCTAGTCCCATTTGCCTGCATCCTTCTAAACCTTTCCTAGCAGTGTACTTGTCGAAATGTCTCTTTAAATATTGTAACTGTAGTTTGGAGAATTATTGTAACTGGAGTTTAAGAGAATTAAAGAAGTGATAGCCTGGAGAGAATGATTAGAGGAAGAAAGAAATCCTGTTGACTCTGTGCTGGTTCTATGTATGACCAACCCAGCTAGTTCCATTCCCACCTTCTTGTATCTATGCAAATTCTTTCCTTTTAGATACTTATCCAGCTCCCTTTTGAACACTTCAATTGAATCTACCTCCACTGATATCTCTGTCCTAAAATTTAAAAATAGAAAATGCTGGAAAAACTCAGCAGGTCAGGTAGCATCTGTGGAAGAGAAGCAGTTAACATTTCAGGCCGAAGACTCTTCAAAACTGAGAGAGAAAGCAAGTTAGTCTACGTGGCAGAGAAGGTGGGGAGGGTAATGGGTGGAACAAAGGCGACGTTTGTAATACGGTGAAATGACGTAGCCATTGAATAGACAGTTCTCCTTTGTGTATTGTGTTGCTGATGTGACCACTGTATTGGTGCTGCCTCTAGCATTCATGCCAAACTTTGAAAATCTCATCATGTTGCAGTCAGTTTCCACCCTGCTCTCACCATCACTTGGTCCACCTCTGACTCTGTCCTTCCTGCATCTCTCCATCTCCATCTCGGGATAGGCTAGCCCCCTACACCCACTACAAGCCACAAACTTCCACAGCTGCTTTGATTATACTTCCTCCCACTATGTTTTGTGTAAGGAATCCATTCCATTCTCAGTTGCTCCGTGTCCATTGTACTTGCTCCAATGATGAGACATTCCATGCAGGTGCCTCTGAGATGTCTTCCTTCATGAGCCATGACTTCCCCTCCTTCTATTTCCTGCACCTCTGCTCCCACCTCTTCTCCTGGACAGAGCAAGAACAGAGTTCCCTGTGTCCGACAGGTCATCTTTCACAATATCTGCCAGCTCCAACGAGATTCCATCACCAAGCGCACATTCCCCTCCCCTCTTGTCCCCTTTCAGCATTTTGAAGGGATCGTTCCCTTCATGATTCCCTGGTCCTCTCTTCTGTCCCCACCTACTGCTCTCCATCTTATGACACTTTCCCATGCAACTGCAGGAGGTGCAACGCCTATCCTCCCTTCCCACCATCCAGGGACCCAGATTTTCCAGCGATTCACTTGCACTACTTTGGCTGTATTTGGTATTCATCATGTAACCTCAATAATGGAGAAACTAAATGCAGATTAGGTGATCGCTTTGTAGATCACCTGTGCTCAGTCCACAGGAGTGACTCTGAGCTTTCTGTTTGCCTGCCACTTTAATTCACCATCTCACTGCCACTCTGACCTCTTGGTCTGTGACCTCCTGCAACAAGCCCCAGTGTAAACTTGAGGAACAATACTTTTTGTTTTCTGGAGACACAAGAGACTGCAGATGCTGAAGTCCAGAGCAACAAACAATTTTGTGGAGGAACTCAGCAGGTTGAGCAGCAATTGTGGAGGGGGGGGGGGGGGAAAGGAATTGTTAACGTTTTGTGTTGAAACCCTGCGTCAGAACTCAATACTTTTGTTCGTTGCAGCCTACAGGCCTCAATATTGACTTCTCTTAACTGCAATAACTGCTCTTTCTGTGGATCAGGACTGACCATTTGTGCTTGCCACTCCCTCCTTTTATATTTTCATTTGTATATTTGGGCCTGCTCAGCACATTCCAGTTGGCCAGACTGCACAACATCACCCAGACTTCACTACAATAGCAATACATAGACAACAGAGTTTAACCGTCCATTCAATGACTCCATCATTTTCCCCTCTGTTCCTATGCATTGCCCTCCCCCCCCACCTTCTCTGTCACTTAGACCAATTTGCATTCTCCTTCTCAGTTCTGATAGTGTATTTGACCTGAAACATAAATAGTTCCTCTTCCACAGATTCTGCCTTACTTGCTGTGTTTCTGTGTTTATTTCAGATTTCCAGTATCTGCAGGTTTTTTTTTCATTCTTTTTATATCTCTGTCCTGGATGGTTTCGAGCTGCTTGGGAGTGAGAGTGACTACCTTTGACTGAGGCAGCGTTTAACCAAGCAGAGCATCAAGCCCTGGTAAAACTGAAATCACCGGTATCGGGGGGAAATCATAGAACATTAGCAACCTTGGCATTGGAACGATATTGGTGTTCCTTCATCGTCGGTGGGTCCTAAATGCTGGAGCTCACTCCCCAATAGCACTGTGGAAGTATCTTCAAGAAGGAAACTCACCACCACCTTCTCAAGCGTAATTTCCTATGGGCAATTGGGCAATAAATGCTGGTCTTGCCAGCAATGTCCTTGTTCTGTAAAAGTGCATAAATAGAATGAAAGGTGACCTTATCTGTGTGCTAATGTCCACCTATAATCTGTCCATTCCTTCCATTTTTTTGGAATACCTTTATCTGATCCCCTTGCAACCATCCTGTTCCAAGGAGAGCAATGCACAGCTTCTCTAAACTATACACATATTAAGACCCTTATCCCTGGAATCATCTTGGAACAAAGCCTGCAGTGTCAGAGTAATACAGCATTGTAAACAGGCTGTTGGACCAAACTTGAGGGGGCATAATTTTAAGGTGATTGGAGGAAGGTATAAGGGGGAAGTCAGAGGTAGGTTTTTTACACAGAGAGTGGTGGGTGCGTGGAATGTACTGCCTGCAGAAGTTGTGGGGGCAGGTACATTAGGGACATTTAAGAGACTCTTAGATAGGCATGTAAATGATAGAGAAACAGAGGCTATGTGGGAGGGAAGGGTTAGATAGATCTCAGAGAAGGATAAAATGTCGGCACAACATCGTGAGCTGATGGGCCTGTACTGTGCTGTAATGTTCTGTTTGTCCATTCCCATCTACACTAATCTCATTTGGCCCATGTTCCTCTAAACCTTTCCTATCCATGTACCTGTCCAAGTGTCTTTTATTCTACCTGCCTCAACCGCTTCCTCTAGTAGCTCATTCCACATACACACCACCCTCTGGGTGAAGAAGTTGCCACTTGGGTCTCTCCAGAGGGCATAGGTTTAAATGAGAAGGGTCTTTCTATGCCCCTCTCTTGGTATCTTTTTGACAAGGTATTACACCGGGTCCTGTCTGCCCTCTCATATCTGCATTAATTATCCTGTGCAGTTATTTCAAAGAATAACAGGAAACTCCAGTCCTAGCCAATATTTATCCCTCTGCCAACTCCTAATAACAGATCATATTGCTGCTTCTCATTAGCTGTAAAGCAGGAAGAACAATTGTGTGTGGGGGTGAGGGGGAGAAAAGGAAGTGGATCATGTAATAATGGGCACTGAGTAGCCAAGTGGGATGATTGCGGTTCCGCTTTTGAGGTCAGGCTTGCATCAAAACCATGATCAGTCTCTGTACAAAGGGAGTGTGAAAATATCACCAGACAGTAAGATATGTGCTCCATCCACTTCTCAGTGCTTTCAACAACACCATTAAATTTTAATCTTTCCAAGTGCCTTTCATTAATTTTGTAACAAAGGGTAGCACTGTTATTTTCTTGTTTCTTTTTAGTGGTTAAGCCAGAGATGAGCTTTGACTAATCTATTACTGCCAATTGTTGAAACATTAGCAACATGCACAAAGCTTTTCCCCAAAGGCACCTTCAAATCTATTCCACATTTTACAGTTTCTGTCTCTGCAAAGTCACAGGACAGAGTCAGATCTGGTCCTGATCTTTCCACCATATAGAACATAGAACAATACAGCACAATACAGGCCCTTTGGCCCACAATGTTTTGCCGACCTTTAAACCTCGCCTAAGACTATCTAACCCCTTCTTCCCATGTATCCCTCTATTTTAAATTCCTCCATATGCTTATCTAGTAATCTCTTGAATTTGACCAATGTACCTGCCTCCACCACCGCCCCAGGCAGTGCATTCCATGCACCAACCACTCTCTGGGTAAAAAACCTTCCTCTGATATCTCCCTTGAACTTCCCAACCATTGCTTTAAAGCCATGCCCTCTTGTACTGAGCACTGGTGCCCTGGGAAAGAGGCACTGGCTGTCCACTCTATCTATTCCTCTTAATATTTTGTATACCTCTATCATGTCTCCTCTCATCCTCCTTCTCTCCAAAGAGTAAAGCCCTAGCTCCCTTAGTCTCTCCTCTGAATGCATACTCTCCAAACCAGGCAGCATCCCAGTAAATCTCCTCTGCACCCTTTCCAATGCTTCCACATCCTATAATGAGGTGACCAGAACTGGACACAGTACTCCAAGTGTGGTCTAACCAGAGTCTTATAGAGTATCTTGCCAGTTCCAGCACGTATAGATGAATGTTTTCTGTATCCTCAATCAAGTGGTCATTCCTTGTGTGAGAGTCTAGACTTGGAATGTTCACCCTCTTGTTTTTCTGAGGGAGTGAATCCCAGTCAAGCTCAACTATTCCTTCTGTTTCAATTTAACTATTTAAATTGGGATGAAAGGGGCATTGGGTAAATTTTCATTATCCAGGGAGGAGCTATCTTCTGGAGTACGTAAACTGATGGTGCAGTTTGTGCTGAGTTTCTGCTTTCGAAAGGGGGTTGAACAGGTTCTTGGTGGACATCAATCGCATGGTACAGAGGCCAGGTACCTTAACAGATAACTCCTGTGTGATTTCTTAGACTGGCTTCAGTAACCTGAAGTGGTTGTGGGGTGAAGGTAGGGGATTTTCCTGACTACTTCCCTTTTATTTCCTTGTTAATAACTGATGGAGAGAAACAATTTCTGCTGATTGAGAATACAGTAAGACTGAAAACTAGAACTAGAACCAGGCCTATCAGGATTGAAAACAGGAAAGAATTGTAGAGTATAATATTGAACATTAATTTCCAGTGATAAGTTGTTGTACATTTCTTACTGGTCTTATCTGAAATTCTATTTGAACTCAAAACCAGGAAAGTCCAAAGCTCCTGTGTATCTGTCAGTCATTCTGTTGTCCTTGAGTGGTCTTCTATTGTGTCCATAAAATTTGAACTGTTTGTTGCTTAAATTAAAAAGCAAGTAAGTTCTTTCAAGACCAATTAAATTCTGTAACCTCTTTATTTCTGTTTTGTCACCTCTTTAAATTCATCTGTTGTGTACTCTTCCTATCCAATGAATCAGCCCACCCTCCCCTATGCATCACCACGTCCTTCTGTCACTCTCTCCAGCCTCTTGTGTATCCCCTCCTCTTTATTGAGATTTTGATAAGCAAGCCTACTGCCCACTCCTCCAACACACTCCAGAATGCCCTCCCTAAAATATCCCACTTTTCCATCAAAGCCAGATCTTTAACCTGATGTCCTGCACCTCTTAAATGCTCCATCTTTGGCTCAAGTCTCTTCCAAGAGAACAAGCTGCACTACATAAATAAATGTGATGGCGGTCAGGGAATTGTGTCAGCTAGTTTTTTTAAAAAAAAAAAGTCCTACATTTCTGTAGCTCCTTTCACAATCTCAGGATATCACAACGTGTATTATAGCCAATAAGTGTAATATAACCAGCTATACAAACCACAAGATTCCCACATTTTATTCCTGATTACTACCAAGTTAGTTTACAGGACAAAGTTGAAGGCGAGGCAGTTGATTTGAATCCTTGTTAAAAAGGATATTATCTGAATTTAAGGAGGAGGCCTTTCAAACCTTCTCCATTATTCACCAAGATCAAGGCTAGTTCTAACTTAGCACCAATTTCCCCTGCAAAATCCCCCTATCCTTTGATTTCCTTAATTTACAGAAATCGATCTATCGATCTCTGTTTTTGAACAGGCTCAAGCCTTCACAGCCCTGTGTGGTAGAGAATTCCAAAGATTCACCAGCTTCCAAGTGAAGAAATTTCTCCACATCTCAGTCCTAAATGGATTACCCTTTCTTCTGAGTCTGTGATTCCTTGGTTCCAGACTCCTCAACCAGGGATAATAATCTCCCTTCGTTCACCCTCGAGTTCTGTAAGAAGTTTGTGAATTTCAATGGGATTAGCACATTCTTCTAAACTCTAGAGTATATCGCCTACTCTACTCAATCTCCACTAGTACGAAAAAACCTGCCTTCCTAGGAAAGCAGTCTAGTCAATTTTTGCTGCAGCCCCTCAACGGCAAGTATATTTTCCTTTAGACAAGGAGACCAGAACGGTAGGCAGTACTCCAGGTGTGGTTTCACTAAGCCCTATATAATACGGTAAGACATCTTTATTCTTGTACTCAATTCTCTTGTAATAAAGGCCATTTACTATTTGCCGCCTTACATGCTGCTGCACCCGAGTGTTTGCTTGCAGGGACCACGTCCCTTTTGAATCCCAACATTTTCCCAGTCTCTCACCATTTAAAAACACTTTGTGGATGACCTCACATTTTTCCCATTATATGCCATCTGCCACGTCTCCTCCAGTCTAAGCCTGAAGCCCCTTAATATCCTTGACATCCACAACTGTGCCCAGTTTTGGACATTTGGAAAGTATGACACGTGGGAGTAATTCAGCCAGGATTCCCACTCTAGGTCACCATCCATCCACCCAAATGGAAGGAATGGGCATCAAATGATTAGCTTCGGCTACGATGCCCTCATTGTTGAATAGCCAGCTCTCAGCTCCTTGGAGGAGATACATTGGGAGAGAATAGGAAGAATAAACGAACTAACAAGACTGTTTAAATTAATCAAAAAGCTTGCGATTTTTTTATTTAAAAGAGACTTAATAATATTCTCCACAATCTTTTGTTGCGATATAAATTTTTTTTAAACAGAATTCAGACCTTATAAATGAAGCATTTCAAGTTATGAATGCAAGGTTGTGTGTACTGCATATAGTTCACATGCAGGGCGCAAATATCAGACCATATCTCTGTCCCCATAATTAAAGCCTTTAGTCTCTTGTAGAGTTGGCATCTTAAATCACGTTGTCCTCTGACAATGGGGAGACAATGCAGCAGGTCAGTACAGGGGAGTCTTGCTGGCAATAAGTCCTTGTATTTGGCCCCACACCCTCCCCATCTTTAAATGCACTGTATTTTTGTCCTTTAGGTCAGTGTTGTCTCTGGAGAATTAGTGAGCCCAGTGTTGTGTGAATTGTATACATAATTCAAATGGTCTTTCTGTTTCAGTCCATTAAATTAAGTATCATTTAAAGGAGACAATGTTATTCCTTCTCCCAGTGATACAGCTGTCAACTATTGAATCTTGCTGAACAGAGATGATGCTTTTTACTTTTAAGAATCATCTTTGATTGTTTGTATTTTTCACAGTTCCCCCATTTTCCGGGAGTTTGAAAGTCACAGGTGACCTTTGCTGAAAATTGGCCGTTCTTCATTTGTCACCTCTCCACCCCCAACCCCATCTGCCCTGCAGGGTGGCAGTGGATTGGAGGCATCACTCAGTAGCCTGACACCTTGTTCACCCACTTCCACACCTGTGTGAACTCCACTGAATGGGGACTGTACAAGCTCTGTTCTCTCTAGCTTGAGTACACTGTGTTCTGTTAACTTGGCAAGATGTGGTATCAACCCTCTATGCACCTCAGTCCCCACCCATTCACTCACTAACAAATCCCATTGGGCTCACAAGAAGATCCAAACATTTTGCTTCCAAAGATGCAATTTCTACAATCTGCAAGTCGAGACGTTGTGAAATAGAATCTGCTTTTGTATTAGGGAGCTCTTTCCACAGGACAACCAGTTGCAAAGAATCATGATTCACTTTACACCAACTTATATGAACAGTTCATGGGAGGAGGTTTGAAGGAAAACAGGGTGGCCAAACAGAAATTAGAATAGAAGTTCTGAGTGGTGAATAACTGGCAGCAAACACAATTGAGCCCATTGGTGATGCGGCCTAAACTGAACTTCTATCAGTCATTAAATTGTGTTTGTTCCTTTTCCCAACTGTCAATTATTTAACTGCTAATTTTCAGTGCACTACAATGTGACTGATTCCTTGGGACAGTGGGTGTCTTGGCAAAATAAGATCATTGGAGCAACAGAAGTAAGCAGTGTGGGAATTGGGATAGTCTCCACTTGCCACATACAGGGACGGGCAGCAAGGTTGGCATCGTGGCTTGAGTGTTTCTTGAACTGAGTTGGGAGTCAATCACTTCTCTTGTGCTCTCTCTCTCTCTCGCTCTTTCTCCCCCCCCCCCCGCCCCCCCCAAAAGGAATATTATAGGGAAGAAAGGTGACTAAAATGGACATATTATAATGTTAGCTTTTAATTCTCAGCTGCTGTGGTAAGTTGTCATCCTTGGAATATTAGTCCAGATTGCTGTGTTACTCAGCCAGTAACTTAACCACCCTGCTGCAATATCCCAGCATTACTTGGTGATTTCATTTGTCAATTTCACTGTTATTACAATTCCATCATCAGACAGGCAGTAAATGGGAGAAGGACTAGACAGATTTTGTTAAAAATGATTGTGGGGAGCAACACTTATTGATCCGTGACTTAATAGCCAAATGGTGAGGATTTGACAGCTTAGGCAAAAGACCTGACTGTCCAACCGTAAAGCAAACCCCTACCCACCTGAATGAAGAAACTTCTGCAAGGCAAAATTGGATTCTGTTCAATAACAAAAACCTCAATAGTACCAATACATTCTTTCCCATCTACTGAATACATCTTGGTTCTTCTATTAACAGAGGGTTAAAACCATTGCAAGTCAGTATTCTAGAGGCAATGAACTCAAGTGAATTAATAAAAAAAAAATGTTCCAAACTGCCTTGCAGCCAATACAGTTTTCTTGTGATCGCTTTTTCAACTCAAGAGCTGTCAAAGTACTCTGAAGATTGGCTGCTCCACAATTGGGTTTGTGAAGATCACTTAAAATTTGTGAATTATTTCTCTTTTGTGTCTTCAATCTCAATTTTAAAGACAGCTATTGTTTTTTCTCCTACACATCACCTGCTTCTCCATAACCCAAATACCTTACTTCTAAGAACAGATAATTTGAAAATTTTAAATGAAAACATTCTGGTAATGCCCAAAATATCCTTTTGGCAAAATCTCTCCTTCACTCCCATTTTCTTTGTTTCTGTCATACATTTCCACTGTCAAATGACTAACTCTCCCTCTGCAGCAGATGTAAATCCTTGGGTTTATACAGTTGGGATCTGGTAGTAATGTTCACAACTTATGTGAGACTTCCTGTACTGACTATTGTTTGGGGACATTATGGATTGACCCCCTTTTGAAGTAGCAGATAAGGGCTGTAGCAGAAGCTTGATAAGTGCTTGTCATTTGATATTGCCAGCAGCAACTGTTAGGCTTGGGTGTTGCCATCAGGAGATGTGGGCTGGATAGGCACATTGAGCCCATGGATGTAGTTGGACTTATTTCACTAGACATACATTCATTGATGTGGTAGGTCACTGTGTCCATTTAAAGATCGATCTCACACACTGCTGTGGAACTCCTCCCAGTAATCTCTTCCAATGATGTTCAGCACTTCATGACATATTACAAATAAAAAAAATGTACATACAAAATAAAAAAGTCATGGGTTCATCATAACATTTTGCACCTACTCAGTACTTGAGTGAGTGCTAATGGCAAGACGTTCTCCACCACATCCAGATGTGGGATCTGGACCGCTGACCTTCCTCTTTCCCAGGTCACTTGAGGAATTCCCCACTGCTGATCCTTGGCTTTTGACAAGAGTAAGTCCTGATAAACAGAGTGCTGCTCTGGGCAGGGTGAAGACTACGACTCTGGTAGTCTGTTTGCTGTTGGCTCTGTGGACTCCAGGAGCCTGTACTTTTCATCCAGTGCGAGATCGTTACCTTGGATCTGGATGACTGGCTTTGTTGGATAGACACAGAGATGGTCTTGGTTTTTCTTGTTGCAGAGGTTAACTCTGTGTCCCAGCTCCGGGCTGGCATCAGGAGACACAGGTGGACTTGGTGGCTTAAGGTTGACAGGGTCTAGTCCTTTCTGAGTGAGGCAGGTATCCTCCGATAAAGTAGAGAGCAGCTGCTGCACTGCTCTGCTAGGCTCGTTCTGCGCCATGGGCTCCATGTTGTCCTGTTGCTGAGTCTTGGGCCTTTCGAGCAGGTAGCTTTCGGAGGAGATCTCCCTGGTTGTGCTGCAGTCTGTGGAAGAGCCCAAGGTTTGGCTGCTGACGCTCTGAGCTTGTGTGGTGCTGCTGTCTATGGATCTGGAGGCACTCCCCGAGGTGTCGCTCACCGAAACTGCTGACACGCTCCAGCTGTGTGGCACCTCCACGCTCAGCAAATCGGATGAAGCGTTGTGAAGCGTGCTGGGGAGGTGGACGTCAATGGCAGCTGTGGTGATGACATGGGAGCCACCTTCTGGAACTGCCATCTCTGAGGAAATTAAACAGGGTTATCGTCACAAAATAACATCTCTAAGTGTTGCATCTCGCGGTGGAAAGGTGGTTAAATTACAGGACGACCAGCAGGAATTTTGGACCAGTGACTGAGTAGGGAGATTCAACATATTAGATGAAATCTTTATTGATACAAGAGACTAGCCTCGGGAAACTAACGGATTGTTCAAAAACCCATCTGCTTCACCAACGCCCTTTTCGGAAGGAAATGTTCCCAAGGTCCAGGTGCAGGGTTTTGACCCGACTTGTTGACAATTCCTGCCCCCCTCCTCCAAAATTGCTGCTCAACCTGCTGAGTTCCTCCAGCAGATTATTTGTTGTTTAATGTTCCTATCTGCACAAGCCCATCTGTTCACATTCCATCAGGTACACCATTTGTAATTTGAAGCCAGATGCTAACTCCTGGGTTGGTCCTCCACATAACCTCAGATCCAACATCGAGGTTCAGGGGCAATGAGGAATGGACAACAAGTCCTGTTACTGTCAGAGACACACGCGTCCTGTGAGTAAATCAGGTGGTTTGCTGTGCAACACCACCGTTCTGTCCCCATTGACTACACCACACAAACCAGCCAGAACTTAAACATGGCCCAACCAGCTGTTGAGTGGAGCCGATGAGGAATGAGCCCCCAGTGAGGAATTGGCATCTGGCCCCAATTACAATGGGGCACCTGACAGAGCACAAACAAGTAGGAAGATAAGAAACCAGAGTTGAGGAAGGCATGCGGTCACTCGAGATTACTCCGTCATTCAGCAAGATCATTGCTGATCTGACTTCTCTCTCCACTGTCATGCTTGTGACTTTCTCCTGAAATTAAGGGGCTTCTACTCAGCTGACTGTGTCAGGAGAAGCAAGGCAGGAATCGTTTCCAGAGATGCTCTGCGGTGCAAAAGATTGGGAGGAAAATATAGAGAGAGGGGTTGGACCAGACTCAAGGAAGAAGCAATGCCATCTTAAGTTCGCAACCTGAATCCAGAAGCAGCAATGTATACAATGTTGGACTAGAGCATTCTACCTCCGTTTTCATCCAGTTCAAATTCTGGAAGGTATAGGTTCAATGGGCCTTACTTCACTTTAGTAGTCAGTGTTTCTCAAGTTCCTGGAGACACCAGGTGTGTAGGGTTTTGATCTGAAACATTGAACCCTTTCTCTCTCTCTCTCTCTCTCTCTCTCTCTCTCTCTCTCTCTCTCTGGCTCCATTTATCTTTCACCTGGCACTTTCTCCCACCTCCACCCCTGCTCCGTTCCCCTACCTGGCACAACCTGCCTGTCATCTTGCACCCCTCAGTCCACCGATCACTTCCAGACTCCTTTCTCTTTATATGGGCCACCTCGCCTCTCAGTCCTGATGCAGGGCTTTGACCTGAAATGTTAACGATTCCTTTCCTCCCCCAGATGCTGCTCGACCTGCTGAGTTCCTCCAGCAAGTTGTTTGTTTCTCCAGTTCCTACCTGTTGAGATCTACCTGATCGTTTCCAACGCCCCAGACCTAATGCAAAGACAATGCAGTTTCCTAAGTTTGTGTAGCAGGGAGAATCCCACCATAGGAAAACTTCACTTCCAAAGCCCAAGGATATCCCAAACTGCCCGCAGCCAATGAAGGACTCTTGTACTCACTGCTTCAATGTAGGAAATGCAGCAACTAACTTCAGCACAGCAAGTGCCCCCAGTGATTTGGTGTGCTGGTTGAGGGATGAATAATGGGTCAGATTTTGCCAGAAGCTACCAACAAGAGGGCCAGGAAGTTTGGGAATGGGAAGTGTGAACCTAGTCGGAGTGCAAAATCCAAACTACACACTAGCAAGAACGCCCTTGAATTTCTTTGAAAAGCTGTCCTGCGATTGTGTTCTACCTGACAGGCTAGACAGAGTTTCTTCTAAAAGATGGAACCTCTTGCAGTACAATATTCCCTTTGTGTTGCTCAGGAATATTATCCTGGACTTTCGTATCCAAGTCTTTGAAGCTATAGAGTTCTGCCTCAGGTACCTGACGGTTTCTACTGACTTGTGTAATTCTGGGGGAGATTGCCTTCGGTAAGTAACCAAAGGATTCAAATAGAATACAGTAATGATGTTGGGAGTGATGGGGGGGGGGGGCAAAGAAAAATGGTAATCCAATCAAGCAACTTGAATGCTTTATATATAGAATAATGGTAGACTTGATTACGTAGCAGTAATCTAATTAAGGGATTCAGGCATAGTCAGAATCTGTGAGCAAAAGGTCTATAATTGTCATCTGAGGACAGAGATTACGTTACAGCGCTGAATTAGCCACCTTAGCTATTGTTCATTTCCCGGAGTTGGTGGTTGTTTGGGTTTAGCTGACAAATAAAAAGGAAGATGAATTGATAACTGTTCAGGGTGTAGAGGTATTAACAGAACTGCTTGATAATTTTTGTTTTGAAGGGAGGAGTGTTTCTGAATTGAAGCTTACTAGTGGCATGGAATCGAAGATTAAATAATCGGGCATGGATTCTGGCTAGTATAGGCTCGATGGGCCAGATGGCCTGCCCACGCTTTGGTAGCCGGTCTTTCTCAAGTTCCTTCTTGTCGTGATCTTTCTCGTATGCCAGGCTCATTTTATAGGGAACTCTCATTCAAGCTGGGGACACATTCTAAATTAGGCACCACTATTGTGTGTCCGAATTCATAGATGATGAGCTACAACTATGGAAGTTCGATAGATTAATGGAGCAATAGTCTTTAGTTAATTGCTGAGGATATTTCTGCACCCTCTGTTATCAGCATGGTGTCAGTAAATGCTCAGTTGCAACTGAAACATTGCTCTTGAGGAAATTAAACTACTTAAGAAATTAATGAAGAGAAAGTGCTGGAGAAATTAAGGAGATCAAAAGCTGATGAATCCCCTAAATCCCTCCGCTTGCAAACCAGGGTTCTAAAAGAGGTGGCTGCTGAGAGAGGGCATGCATTAACTATGGCCTTCGAAATATATGGCCTACGGCAGACTGGAAAGAGGTAAATGTAACATTAGTCATGGAGTAATACAGCGCGGAGGCAGGTCCCTCGGCCCAACTTGTCCACGCTGACCAAGTTACCCAGCTGAGCTAGTCCCACGTCCACGGTTGGCCCACTTTTCCTATTCATGTTCCCCATCAAATGTCCTTTCAATGTTGTAATCGTACATGCCTCTTCCTCTGGCAGCTCGCTCCCTATACACACCACCCTCTGTGGCCCCTTGAATCTCTCTCTCAAATCTTTCCCCTCTCAATTTATGCCCTCTAGTTTTGGACTCTGGGGGGGGAAGGACTGTGGTTATTCACTATCTATGCCCCTCATGATTCTACATAGCTCTATAAGGTCACCCCTCAGCCTCTCGCACTCCAAGGAAAAAGTCCCAGCCTCTCCTTATAACTCAAACCCTCCAGTCCTGGTAACATCGTCAAATCTTTGCATCCTTTTCCAGTTTAATGATATCCTTCCTGTAGCAGGGTGGCCAGAACTGCACGCAGCATTCCAAAGGTGGCCTTACCAATGTCTTGTACAGCTGCAACATGATGTCCCAACTCCTGTACTCAATATCCTGACCAATGAAGGCAAGTGTGCCAAACGCCTTCTTCACCACCCTGTCTAACTGAGTTGTGTTTTCAAGGAACTATGTACCTACACCCCAAGGTCTCTGTTCTACAACGCTCCCCAGGGCCCTACCATTTACTGTGTTAGTGTTCAAGAAAGAAAGGGGGTGGGGAAATCAGAAACTATTAATCAGTTCAGCTAATGCCTGTTGTCATTGCAAGTCCTGGAATACATTAAGGAAGTAGTAACTGGGCACTTAGAAATTCATCATATGATTAGTCAATCAATGTGGTTTTTCATTGGTTCCAAGCATGTCTTATGAGGATAGGTTGAGTGAGCTAGGGCTTTTCTCTTTGGAGAGGAGGATGATGAGAGGTGACAATAGAGGTGTACAAGATGATAAGAGGCATAGATTGAGTGGACAGTCAGAGACTTTTTCCCAGAGCGACAATGGCTAACACGAGGGGATAGAATTTTAAGGTGATTGGAGGGAAGGTATAAGGGGGATGTCAGAAGTAGGTTTTTTTTTTACACAGAATGGTGGGTGTGTGGAATGCACTGCTGGCAGAGGTTGTGGGGGCAGATACATTAGGGACATTTAAGAGGCTCTTAGACACATGAATGATAGGGGACTATGTGGGAGGGGAGGGTTAGATAGATCTTAGAGCAGGATAAAATGTCGGCACAACATTGTGGGTCAAAGGGCCTGTACGGTGCTGTAATGTTCTATGTTCAAGCATTAGGGACTCACTGAAGCTCAGGGCAGACACCACAAAGGCTCTGTGGGGAGGGACCACAGTTTCAGGTCCTCCCACACTGAGGGGATGGGCCCTGTGTAACAGCCTCTCATATACTTCATGGGTGCATTGTTTAAAGAGGAACTGAAAGTGAAATTGGAGCTTTGTAAGGGAATGTGTTAATTTGATGGCACAATGAATGTGAAGAAAGAGGTGTACTGATTGTGCTGTATTTTCCTTGGATACTTTTTGTATAAGAACATAGAACAGCACAGGAACAGGCCCTTTGGCCCACATCGTTGTGCCAAACTAATTTAAATGCCAACTAAACTAGTCCCTTCTGCCTCTACGATGTCCAGATCCCTTCATTCTCTGCATATCTGTGTACCGATCTAAGAGCCTCTTAAACACATCTATTGTATCTGCCTCCACCACCACCCAGGGCAGCACATTCCAGGCACCCACAACTCTGTAGAAAAAAAACCTGCCCTGCACATCTCCTTTGAACTTACCCCTCTTGCCTTAAATGCATGCCCTCTAGTATTAGACATTTCAAGCCTGGGAAAAAGGTGTACATGAAGTACGTAGAAACATAGAAAACCTGCAGCAAAATTCAGGCCCTTTGGCCCACAAAGCTGTGCTGAACATGTCCCTACTTTAAAAATTACTAGGCTTACCCATAGCCCTCTATTTTACTAAGCTCCATGTACCTATCCAAAAGTCTCTTAAAAGACCCTATTGTATCCGCCTCCACCACCGTTGCCGGCAGCCCATTCCACACACTCACCACTCTCTGAGTAAGAAAACTTACCCCTGACATCTCCTCTGTACCTACTCCCCAGCACCTTAAACCTGTGTCCCCTTGTGGCAACCATTTCAGCCCTGGGGAAAAGCCTCTGACTATCCACACGATCAATGCCTCTTATCATCTTATACACCTCTGTCAGGTCCCCCCTCATCCTCCGTCGCTCCAAGGAGAAAAGGCCGAGTTCACTCAACCTGTTTTCATAAGGCATGCTCCCCAATCCAGGTAGCATCCTTGTAAATCTCTTCTGCACCTTTTCTATGGCTTCCACATCCTTCCTGTAGTGAGGCGACCAGAACTGAGCACAGTACTCCAAGTGGGGTCTGACCAGGGCCCTATATAGCTGCAACATTACCTCTTGGCTCCTAAGTTCAATTCCACGATTGATGAAGGACAATACACCGTATACCTTTTTTAAGGTTTTTTTTAAAGATATTTTTTAAGAAAAGAAAGGAAATCATGGTTGACAATATAAGAGAGTGTTTTGAGGATTTAAGCAACAGGGTAGTTAGGGAGATCTGGCAGATGTAGGAAATCTGGATTTCCAAAAGGCACAATGCAAAAGGTTGTTGGGGGTAAGGTGTTAGTGTGGACAGAAGATTCTTAAAGGATAGAAAACAATAGGAATAAACGTGTCCTTTTCAGGTTGGTGGCACCACGGGGATCAGTCACTGATGATCAATGGTCTAATCCTGGGTCCCATTGATAAACTAGACCTGCTAATCAATTGTCAACAGAGTCCTGGCGTGCTGCAGACCTGCCCACTTTGGGGCAGACTTTGTTTTCAGGCATGTTGTTCTAGATCCACCCCCGCCTCAAAGAAAACTCACCTTTCCTCCCTCAGGTAACTCCATCAATCAGGTAATACAAGAAGCACTTTGGAAGTGCAACATAAATGAAGCAAGAACCCCAAAAATATTGAAGGCCAACGACAGACCAGCTGGTCCATCAAGCCTATCCCTCACCATGACATCTGGATGAAACCACTCCTCCACATGTTCAGGGAGAGGTTAAGAGAACATGAAGGACTTATTTCCCCCTATTGAGAGGTCAGAACCAGTGCCCAGAAGTTTAAGGTATTGCTAATATTAGCAGTGAAGTGGGGGATTTTCCCCTCTCCCCTCAGGAGTGGCAGAGTTCTGGAACTCACTGCTCGATAAAATGGAGGAAACAGAAATCCCTCACTGCTTTTTAAAAAGTGTCTGATGAGCACTTGAAGTGTTCTAATCTGAGGCTGTGGACCAAATTCTGGGAAGTGGGATTAAGTTGGAGCTAGGATGGACAATATGGGCAGAATGGCCTCTTCTTCAATGCTGCCAATTGCTTTGACTCCATGTGAGAGGCAAATAACTCCCAGAAGAAAGCACACAAGGAGAATAATGTCTGAAAATTCCTCCTATAAATGTCTCGTCGTCGAGGATGATGGTCTTCATTCCGTTGATCTAGTTATGGGCTCTCAAGTGGCTTATGAGTCCAATCTTGGCTCTGAAAGTTTTCCGCCTTCAGGACAGGTGGTTCCAGACGGTGGATCGGGCTTTGGGTGTTGCTGCCTCTTCTTCCATTTTCTTCTCTTTTTCTCTAATTCTGCACATCTGTCGGCTTCGAAGGTTGCTGTTCCTTCTCGGATGATGGTCTGCCGGAGTTTCCTGTCCTTGGCATTGGTTTCCCAATTGGTACATTTCTTCATGTTGGCTTTCAAGACATCTTTGAATCTCTTCTGTTGTCCGCCTCTTTTATGTTTGCCTACTTTAAGCTGGGAGTAGAAGATTTGTTGTGGCAGACGTTCGTCTTTCATCCGAACAACATGACCGCTCCATCATAGTTGGTTCATGATGATGAAGGCTTCAATGCTTGTTTTTGCTTCATTTAGCACACTGACATTGGTTCTTCTATCTTCCCAGCTGATATTTAAGATATTTTGAAGACAGTGTTGATGTCTACACATTTATATATGTACATGTCTGCATGTCAACCTGTTTTCATAAGACATGCTCTCTAATCCAGGTTGAGTGAACTTGACCGTTTCACCTTGGAGCGACGGAGTATAGGTGACCTGATAGAGGTGTATAAGATGATAAGAGGCACTGATCGTGTGGATAGTTAGAGGCTTTTTCCCGGGGCTGAAATGGTGGCCACAAGAGGACACAGGTTTAAGGTGCTGGGGAGTAAGTACAGAGGAGATGTCAGGGGAAGTTTTTTTACTCAGAGAGTAGCGAGTGTGTGGAATGGGCTGCCGGTAACGGTGGTGGAGGCAGATACGATAGGGTCTTTTAAAAGACTTTTGGATAGGTACTTGGAGCTTATTAAAATAGAGGGCTATGGGTAAGCCTAGTAATTGCTAAGGTAGGGACATGTTCGGCACAACTTTGTGGGCCAAAGTGCCTGTATGTGCTGTAGGTTATCTATGTTTCTATGTATCGATTACATGTGTGTGCCTATATAATCTGGGCACAATATTGGATGAGCATTTGTTCCTAATTCAATCAAAATCTTGTTCCCTTCATGAGCAATGACCACCAACGTGTGGGTCTGTTAGCAAAGCATCACATGGGAAAGGCACAGACCTACTAATAGGACTATGGTCACAAAGCCCCTTGATTATTGGCGGATTAGTAGGTCAGTTTGTTATGGCGAGACCCTGGGATTTCAGCCTCCAGTGATGGTCCCTCAGTCATAAGCCACTGATCATGAACGTGCAAAAATGCTGGAGTTTGTGGACCAGTCTGTACAGAAGGAACTGCCTCATCCTGAACTGGTTGCTCGACCCAGAGGTCTAGACTTACCTAAATTTAATAGAATCAAAATCTACAGCAGAGGAAGCAGTGATTATTCTGACTGTCACTATGCTGATGCAAGATTAATCCCACCGTTTGCCTCTGGGTCTGGAGCCCTTCGCCTCCTTCTCCCCTTTTCCTCCCCCCTCCCTCCCCTACCCCCACCTCCTCTCCCTCCCTTCCCTACCCCTTCACCTTTCCCCTCCCTTCCACTCTCCCTCCCCTTTCCCTTCCTTCCCCTTTCCCCTCCCTCCCCTCTCCCTCCCTTTTCCCCTGCCCTTTCCCTTCCCCTTCCCCTCCTCCTTTCCCTTTCCTTCCCCTCCCCCTTCCCCTCCCTCTCCCTTCCCTCGCTTCTCCCCTCTTGTTCCAGGGCTAAGGTGTGTTAGTTAGAAAAGGGTTTAGTGTCTTTATCTGGACCAGTTAGACTAAGTTTTCTGATGCACAGTTGTTGGTGAGGGTTAGGGAGGCAGGTGACACCCTCTACTCACCACTGCTTGGCTCACTATAGTACTGGCTGATGTAATTGTTCATGTCGTCCCTTGTGGCTGCTTCTGGAAAATAAGATGTGACAGGTGAAACACATTGAGCAGCTCTCACTTTAACAGGGCAGGGAATCACCATCATCGAGTCTATTCTGGTAAACAGTTCTTTCAGCTCCTGCCTGTCATTATCAGGATCATTCAACACCAACCCTGCCATCTGATCCACAACTCACCGACACTCAAACCTTCCTGCTGCTCCCTCAGGTTACCATTGTGTCCCAAGTTCTCTTCCTAAATCACACCATTGGCTACATCTTTAAGGTACATCATTGGTTTAAACATGTTGGAATATGCTGATGTAATCCTGAGGGGCACCAATAGTTTCTCTCCAACTCCAGAGGGCATCTAACGATTGAAGCCAGACCTTTCAGAAGTGAAGTTAGGATCTCCACACCGAACCCAGATTTGGGCCTCTCTTCCACCAATGACCATTGACACAGGGCCAGTCGTTAACTTAACTCAGCAAAAGATAGACTTGTGTTAACCAATGAATTATTAAGAGAAATGGAGTTGTTTTCACAGATCAGCCATAACACTGAAATGCTCTCCGTTATCAATGTCTACACCACTGATAACAATGGGCATTAGGAAGATCAATCAGTAACCAAAGGACACTGGTGATAAGTTTGTTTGTAAAAGGACCCGAGGGGAACCGTTAAATATTTTTATGCAGCTGCTTGTTATGATCTGGAAGCTGATTCAAAGGGAATTTTCAGAGAACTGAAGAAATATTTGAAACGGTAAAGAAAGTGGCAGTGTTATGGGGAGTGAGCTAATTGGATATTGTTTTGAAATGGCAGCATGGGCAAGATGGGCCAAATGACCTACTTTGCTGTTGCATGATTCCACCTTCTTGGAGATGGTGGCCGGAGAGGACAAGGAGGGTCGATTGCTGGCCCCTGGCATCACAAACCCCTGACCCCAGGTTCACCAACACTGGTGTCACCAATGACCAACCCTGTACTGGGAAGGGACTGAGCTCTTCTTCACCATAAAATTAGGTGTTGTTGATAGTGAAGAAGGTTATTGAAGATTACAGGGGGAATCTTGATCAGTTAGGGAAGTGGGCTGAGGAGTGGCAGATGGATTTCAATACGGTTAAGTGTGAGGTGATGCATTTTGGAAAGTCAAACCAGTGTAGGACTTGTACAATGAATGGTAGGGGACAAGGGAGTATAATGGAACAGGGGACCTAGGAGTACAAGTGCATAGTTCGTTGAAAGTGGTGTCACAGGTAGACAGGTGGTGAAAAAGGTGTTTAGCACACCGGCCTTCAGCAGTCAGGGCATTGAGTATAGGAGTTGGGACATTAAAGTCGTTGGTGAGGCTGCACATGGAGTACTGTGTACAGTTTTGGTCACCCTGTTGTAGGAAGGATGTGGTTAAACTGGAAAGAGTGCAGAGAAGATTTGAGGATGTTGCCAGGACTAGAGGGTCTGAGCTACAGGGAGATGTCGGCCAAGCTAGGTCTTTATTCCTTGGAGCGTCGGAGAATGAGGGGTGATCTTGTAGAGGTTTATGAAATCATGAAGAACATAAATAAGGTGGATGGTAGCAGTCTCTTCCCCAGGGTGGGGGGGCATAGGTTTAGGGTGAGAGGGGAAGGATTTAAAAGGGACCCGAGGGGCAACTTTTTCATGCAGAGGGTGGTGAGTATATGGAACGAGCTGCCAGAGGAAGTGGGTGAGACAGGTACAACAGTATCATTTAAGAAGCACTTGGAGAGACACATGGAGGGGCGGGGCTTGATATGGGCCAAATGCAGGAAATTGGGACTAGGTGGGTGGGCACAGTGGTCAGCATGGACTGGTTGGGCCAAAGGGCCTGTATCCGTGCTGTATGATCCTATGACCAAGCTCAGGATTTGAGTGCCCCTAGACTAGGGGAGGACAGGGAGGCGGGTGAGGAGGAATCTTTGGGAAGTATGATGAGGTGTTGGAAGTAGTTCAGTGAGGCTTGATTCCAACAATGTGCAGAACAGGGAGAAGCAAAGATGGGGTTAGAGGGAGTGCGTAGGCATCAGTAAACTAGAAGGAAGTGAGAATGACACAGACAGATAATTTGAAGGCCAGAGATAAAAGCAGGGCCCGATCCGGTGAACTATTTCATTTACTTGTAGTCTATAGAGCCGGCCTTAGTTTAAAATTACAGTCAATACTTAAATCAGACAGCAAAAGACAATTTGTGCCTCCTCGTAGCCATATAAATATGCAAACAATCCTGCAATATTCAGAAGTAAGGACAGGAGTCAGCCCCAGATCCAGTGAGACTAATTGGAAGTGAATGTAACATTCATGGAAGTAATTGTGAGCACCCCCCCTCTTCTGTCACATGGATAATTTATACTGAAAAGCTTATTCTTGTACCTTTATCGAGATGTTATATTTTTCATCTTGCCTGGGTTCTGAGAACTACCGCAAAATGAATTGAGGAATCAGCGCTGAACACTTCCTGACCTATAACTGTGTGAATGGAATTCAATTTCTGTTGAAATGTTTCATCTAAAATCTGAAGTCCCTGAGCTACTCACCAATGCAACTCAAGTACAGTGTTACTAGCAATGATCTCAAGGCAAAATGCGAATGGGGGTGTGGAGTATTATAGAGCTATACAGCACAGAAATAAGGCCCTTCAGCCCAACTTGTCCACACCGACCAAGTTGCTAGAGCCACTTGCCTGTGTTTGACTCATATCCCTCTAAAGCTTTCCAATTGATGTACCTGGCCAGATGTCTCTTAACTGTTGTAATTGTACCTGGTTCTACCACACCCACTGACAGCTCATTCCATTAAAACACCACCCACTGTGTGGAAAAAATTGCCCCTCAGGTCTCTCTCAAATCTTTCCCCCGTTACTTTAAACCCACGCCCTGAAACTGGAAAATTACCTGACCTCATGAGGACATCGCTCAAGGGATTCTTTGTCCTAATAAATGTTAAAATGAGGGAATACCCAATAATTTCAGAACAACATATTGGGTAAAAAAACAAAGACAAATTATATCGTATACAAGAATGAAAGGACTATCAAAGGAAGTACTCGTATCATTTTCAGAATTCCATGCAAGGAACGATTAGGAACTGTGGCTCAGTGCTCAAGCCAGGAGGTTGTTAGTTCAAATCCCACTCCAGATAATAAAGGACAAAAATCTAGGCTGATCCCAGAGCAGCACTGAGGGAGTGTTGGACTGCCTCAGATGGAGGTAAAACATCTCATGCACTATTACAAAGAGTAGGAGAGGTCTCCCCAGTGTGCTGGTTTATGTAGACACAGATTAGCCAATTGTCACATTGCTGTTTGTGGAATCTTTCCACGCTTCCAGTCCCAACATAGCACGCCCACAGCTCCTAACCCGTACATCTTTGGAATGTGGGAGGAAACTGGAGCACCCGAAGGAAACCCATGCAGACACGGGGAGAACGTACAAACTCCTTACAGACACTGGCTGGAATTGAACCCGGGTCACTGATGCTGCGACAGCGTTACGCTAACCGCTACACTACCGTGCCGCCAACAGACAGACTGGGCTAACCAACTACATGGTAATAATGTGGAAGGCAAATTGATGGAGTGTATAAAGGATGAACTTCTAGATCAGTGCTGAAGAGCCAATAAAGGAACAGGCTATTTTAAATTCAGGATTGTGAGATGAAGGGTTAATTAGGTTATCTGGTAGTTGAGGTTATGGAAGAAGGGTTGGGGAGAGTGATCGGAATATGATTGAATTTTATACCAAGATCGAAAGTGATTTCGTGAATCGGAAACCAAGGTGTTATGGCTAAAGCAACACACACAAAATGCTGCAGGAACTCAGCAGGTCAGGCAGCATCTATGGAGGGTTGCATCTAAACAAAGGTAAGAGGCATTACTTGGCTATGGCAGATTGGGGAAACTGAGAGTTTCTGATATTTTCTGTCCTTATGGAAGGAGGACATCTCAATTCAAGAATGAACAGAAAGAACGGCCCCTTCAAGAAGAATCCCTAGCTTGTTCCTTCCCCTGGTGTTCACAGTTGCACTATAAAGGCAAGATGTCAGGAACCCAGCCCTATCATGGTGATCTCAAATAGCAGCCACTTCCCCGAATCACTGTGGCAACGTCCCCAACACATCCCAGGGCAGCCTGTGGTTGGCAGGTGAGAGAGAGACACATGTTTTCTGAGGACCACTTGCTCCTTGTTCTGAAGCCCAAACCACTGAGCACTCTGTACCTGAAATCGCTGCACTCTAGAGATGGCAATCAAACCTGACATACAAACAGAACATAATTGTCTTCCTAGGTTTCATAGACACTTAAAAGCTTTCCTGGCCTCTGTTTCCCTCTAAATGCCTCCAGTCAGAAGTGGGTACAGTACTAACATTGGCGTTCTAAGGACAGGCCTCGATTTAGCCTCGGGCAACTCTTTGGGACCAGATGAGGATATGCGAGACAGGCTGAGACACACAAGATACTCCATGTAAACACATTTCACATTCCCTGAATTCATGATTTATAACTCACATGCTACCTAGATCCCACATCAGCCCTGCTGAACACAAGATCAGCCTTGTCTTTGAGTGGTCACTAAATACAGGGGCAGGAGGCACTCACAAAGCACAGGGGCTGCTCTTGGAGTCAACAAAACCTCCTGTGGCTGGTGACTATTTTGAATCTTAAATATTTGTTTGAGAAAGCTGGGTTGAATCATTTATGCAGTGCATTCTTTGCTGCTGCATTATTCATGACAACCCCATGGATTAGAAGATCGCTCTTTGATGCTTCTCTGAGTTATGAATCCAAGCGTTCAGGTTATTGCACCAAGTATTAAGTGAGTTTAGCAACCTTTTTTTAAAAAAAAGCAACTTGCATTTACATAGCCCCCTTCTCTTCCTTTTCAGAATGCTCCCCCAAGTTACTTCCTTTTGACACAGAAGGAGGACCCATTGAGTTCACAGAGCAATCCTTTCTCCTACAGGCATGGTAGTGTAGCGGTTAGCGTAATGCTTTACAGAGCCAGCGACACGGGTTTAATTCCTGCCGCTGTCTGTAATGAGTTTGTACGTTCTCACTGTGTCTGTGTGGGTTTCCTCTGGGTGCTCCGGTTTCCTCCCACATTCCAAAGACGTACGGGTTAGGAAGTTGTGGGCATGCTATGTTGGCGCCGGAAGCGTGG
The DNA here is from genome assembly GCF_009764475.1 of Pristis pectinata. Classification (NCBI taxonomy): domain Eukaryota; kingdom Metazoa; phylum Chordata; class Chondrichthyes; order Rhinopristiformes; family Pristidae; genus Pristis; species Pristis pectinata. The sequence continues at coordinate 16,350,052 of NC_067436.1, read as the reverse complement.
CGACACTTGCGGGCTGCCCCCAGAACACTCTACACAAAAGATGCATTTCACTGTGTTTCGATGTACATGTGACTAACAAAGAAATCTCATCTAATTTTTCCTGCAACTTGATCTCCCCACAGTCCCATCATCTCCTCCACCCAACACACTAGGGGCAAGTTACAGTGACCAATTAACCTACCAAACCGCTCGTCTTGGTGATGGGGGTAGAAACCAGAGCCCCCAGACGAAACCTGAGAAGTCACGAGAAGCGGAGTACGGCACTGGAGGTCAGGACTGAACCCTGGTTGCCAGAACTATGGATCAGCTGTCCCACTCTGTAGCCATACGTCCCATTATGTCCCAAGTCCATGTAGCTCACTGAGTGTTTATGAAATGTGGTCAGTGTTTTAATGCAAAAAATGTGGTTGTCCAGTTGTGCACAGAAATCTCTCACAAACACCATAGTTACAACAACCAAGTAATTTGTGTATGTTTTCTGATTGGCTGGGTCACAGGAGTACGTCACCCCCTTGGTTGGTAGAAGTTCCAGGTTCAAATCTGTGTAGCAGTTAGTATAACACTTCACAGCGCCAGAAACCTGGGTTCAATTCCAGCCACTCTCTGTAAGGAGTTTGTACGTTCTCCCCGTGCCTGCGTGGGTTTCCTCCAGGTGCTCTGGTTTCCTCCCACATTCCAAAGATGTATGGGTTAGGAAGTTGTGGGCATGCTATGTTGGCGCCGGAAGCGTGGCGACACTTGCAGGCTGCCCCCAGAACACTCTACACAAAAGATGTGTGTTTCGATGTACGTGTGGCTAATAAGGATATCTTATCTAAATACCAATCAGGAGCAGGAGTAGGCAACTTGCCCCCTCGAGCACACCACTCAGAAAGACCATTGCTGATTTAACTAGGATCTCACATCAACATTCCCGCCAACCTCTGGTAACTTTTCACCCCCTCGCTGACCAAGAATCTATCTATCTCTGCTATAAAAATAATGAGACTCTACTTGTGTCACCCTTTGTGGAAGAGACGTCTAAAGATTCACTAGCCTCTGAGAGACATTTTTTTGCCCCATCTCTGTCTTAAAGACCCTTATTTTCAAAGAGTGATCCTTGGTTCTAGATCCTCCCACAGGAAGAAACATCATCCCCACACCCACCAGTCTCTGAGCACCTTATCTGTTTCATTTATGTTGCCTCTCACTCTTCCAAACAACAACAGGAACAAGCCTCGCCTGCCAACACCCCCTCACGTTACAACCCACCTATTCTAGGTGTTGGTGTAGCAAATCTTCTCTGAATAGCTTCCAAGGCATTAATGTTCTTCCTTAAAGGAGACTAATACCACACACAGTGCCCTATGTAACTGGACTATAACTTCTTGTATTCAATTCCCCTTGCAATAATATTCCGTCAGCTTTCCATAATTAATTGCAGCACCTGCAAGCTAACCTTTTGTGAAAGGTGAAAAACACGATGATGCTGGAGGAACTCAGCAGGCCAGGTAGCATCCGTGGAGAAAAGCAGGTAGTCAACGTTTCAGAGTAGGACCCTTCTTCAGGACTCCACGGATGCTGCCTGGCCTGCTGAGTTCCTCCAGCATCATCGTGTTTTTCATCTAGATTCCAGCATCTGCAGTCCTTGGTTTCTCTAGCTAACCTTTTGTGAATCATACACTGGGACACCCACATCCTTTTGCTTCACAGCTTATCCAGTTAGAACATAGACCAGGACAGCAGAAGAACAGGTCCTTCCACCCATGATGTCTACACTGACCACGATGCCAAATTAAACTAGTCTCTTCTGCCTGTACATGATCCAAATCCCTGCATTCCCTGCAATATTCAAGCATCTCTCTAAAAGCCTCCTAAATGCTACTATCATATCTGTTTCTGCCACTACCCTTGACAGCCTGTTCCAGGCACCCACCACTCTCTGTGTAAAAAGACCAAAAAAACTTGCTCCACACATCTTTAAACTTTCCCCCTCTCACCTTAAATGCATGTCCTCTAGTATTTGACATATCTACCCTGGGAAAAAGATTCTCACTGTCTACTCTATAAGATATCTTTATTAGTCATGTGTACATTGAAACACACAGCGAAATGCATCATTTTGTGTAGAGTGTTCTGGGGGCAGCCCGCAAGTGTTGCCACGCTTCTGGCACCAACATAGCATGCCCACAACTTCCTAACCCGTACGTCTTTGGAATGTGGGAGGAAACTGGAGCACCCGGAGGAAACCCACGCAGACACAGGGAGAACGTACAAACTCCTTACAGACAGCGGCAGGAGTTGAACCTGGGTCACTGGCGCTGTAAAGCGTTATGCTAACTGCTGCACTACCATGCCTGCCTCTCATAATTTTGCCTCTCATAACTTTATAAACTTCTATCAGGTTTCTCCTCAGTATCCAATGCTCCAGAGAAAACAACCCAAGTTTGTCCAACCTCTCCATATAGCCCATAGCCCCTAATCCAGTCAGCATCCTGGGTAAACCTCTTCTGTACCCTTTCCAAAGCTTCCACATCCTTCCTGTAATGGGGTGACCAGAATTGCAAACAATACCCCAAGTGCAGCCTTGCCTTACCTAAGTTTTATACAGCTGCAACATGACTTCCTGACTCTTGTACTCAGTGCCCCAACCAATGAATGCAAGCACGCCCTATGCCTTCTTTACCACTTTATCTACTTGCGTGGAGCTATGGATTTGGACCACAAGATCCCTCTGTAATTTATCAGATTGTCACTGTTTGTGGGAGCTTGCTGTGCCCAATGGCAGCTGCATTTCTTAAATTACATTTCAAAAGTATTTCTTTGGCTGTGAAGTACTCTGGAACATTGTAAGATTCACTACAGAAATATCTTTCTACATTGTGAGACCTGTCCAAGGTCCTGAAGCAAGAATAACAGCAGCTTTGTTCATCTTCCATACTATAGCGTCAGTGCCTGCCCAATGTGTTCCTATTAGCTAGGGAAGCACCAGATTGATTTCCAAGGTCCTCTGTGCTGTAGAATGTACACAGGTATTTTTATACCCAAAATCTTCAGTGTAGGTGTGCTGGCCCCACTACCAGTTCCCAGGGGTTTGACAATGGGCACAGCGTTAACACCAAAATATATCACTTGGCTATCAGTTCTGCAAAACACTCTGCACCCTCACTGAAAGACTGTTAATTGACTTCTGTGCACGGCCTTTATAACAATTAAGTACTCCGCTGGCTGTTCCAATTAAACTCTGCACACTGTCTGGCCTGAAATTAAAGGACCTTTCAAAAGGTGCTGGTTTTATGCATATATGATGGATGAATCAGGTAGTGCTGGATATCATAATACACAACTGCGTCTGGACTGTATCAATTCAACTGCGGAGGTGGACACTAATGTTCCTGAAAGTGAAATGTGTTGTATGGAGAGATTGTAATATCTGTATGTGGTGGGATGAAGATGCAAGAGACAGCTGGAATCTGCAGCGACACACAAAAGGCTGAAGGAACTCAGCAGGTCAGGCAGTATGGAAGGAAACGGACAGCTGATATCCACAACAAGGTTTCCATCCCCTGGCCTCCCCACCTCCCTTATTTGGTTCCGTGCTCCACCTTCCTCTCCTATCAGATTCCATCATCCACAGCCCGTTGTCGCCTCCACCCAGGGCAGGCACAGTAGTGTAGCGGTTAGTGTAACGCTATTACAGTGCCAGCGACCCGGGTTCAATTCCGGCCACTGTCTGTAAGGAGTTTGTATGTTCATCCTGTGTGTCTGCGTGGGCTTCCTCCGGGTGCTCCGGTTTCCTCCCACATTCCAAAGACGTACGGGTTAGGAAGTTGTGGGCGTGCTATGTTGGCGCCGGAAGCGCGGTGACACTTGAGGGCTGCCCCCAGAATACTTTATGCAAAAGATGCATTTCACTGTGTGTTTCGATGTACAAGTGACTAATAAAGGTACCTTATCTCACCTCCCAGCCTCTGTCGCTATTCCCACTGTCCCCTCCTCCGTCTGCCTAGCACCCCTCCTCACCTGGATCCACCTATCACCTGCCAGCTCTTGCTCCACCCCTTCCCCTCACCTCTTTATGCCGGCTATCTCCCCTCTTGCAGTCCAGATGAAGGGTCTTGACCAGAAACAGTGACTGTCCATTTCCCTCCACAGATGCTGCCTGACCTGTTGAGTTCCTCCAGCTTTATGTGTGTGGTGGAATAAACACTTTTAACCAGATGGTAAGGAGAATCATAACCAAGGAAAAAGTCTGCATGGCATATAACACGCCAGAGGATCTCAGACCCTCTTCCATTCCAATCAATTGCCTTCCACATCCCAACGACGTACTGGTTGATAGGAAAACTGGCTGCTGTAAGTTCCCCCAAGTATAGGCTGAAGAATAAGTAAAAGCACCTTCTCCAAGTGTCTATAGTGCAAGGACTATGGGCAGAAAGTAAATCCTGATTTACTTCATCGTCTCTGGTGATGTCAAGCTTCCTTTTAACAAAGCAACTTTAACGAATCACTTGAGCAGGTTCCTTACTTGGTGGCTGGTGTGGTCCGATGATACTCTCAGGACACTCGTCGTCGGACGCTCCCGCATTTGACCCGTCCACCACTTGAAACTTGTTGGTCTGCTTGTTCCATACATGGTGCATCTGCATGGCGGCCTCTCTCTCGGCTGCAAGGTCCAGGTCCTGTTGGGCAAGGTGAGCCCTCAGCTGCCTGATCTCAAACTGCAGAGGAGAAACAAACACAACGGCTGTCACCCGCTGACAACACTACCAAAAGAAATCTTTCACTGGGTACATAATTTTGGGAGACTTTTGAAGGCAGAAGGGGAATTGGCTGGTGAATGGATTTGGAAATGGAGCACCAAGAGATAGGACCATATGAAATAGAAGAAGTATTCGATGCAGCCCTCTGAACCCCTCCACTATTCATGACTCACCTGATCTCACTCCTCAACTCCCAACTTCCTGCCTGTTCCCCACAACACTCACTTCCCTTCTGGTCCAACATTTATCTCAGTGATTCAGCCTCCACAGCTGTCTGCGCCAAGATGTACAACTCTCTGAGAGAAGAAATGATCTCTCGGTCTTTCTCACTGGACAATGGCCTCTCGTTCCAGAATAGCGCACCAGAGGAAATATGCTATGTTGGCACTGGAAGTGTGGCGACACTTGTGGGCTGTCCCCAGAACACTCCATGCAAAAGATGCATTTCACTGTGTGTTTCGATGTACCTGTGATTAATAAATAAATATCATCTCATCTCTCATGCTCACAGCATCTACCCTGTGAAATCACCTCAGAATCATGGACATTTCAATAGGTGGAGCTGCTGCCTCACAGATCCAGGGACCCGGCTTTGATTCCGACCTGTGCAGAGTTTGCAGGTTCTCTCAGTAGCTGCATGATTCCCTGAGGTGCTCTGATTTCCTGCTGGTAGATTAGTTGGCTAAATTAACCCCAGTGTAGGTGGGGTAAGCAGAAGTTGATGGTGTGAGAGAATGGAGGGGGAAAAAGTGGGGGAAATAGGATTGGTAGGCAGCTATGTCCTTAATGGGCTAAAAACTATGTTGTAAGAAATACAAGAACATCACCCTCATTCTTCTGAGCTCCAAAGATGACAAATCCAAGCTATTCAATCTTTTCTCTTGAGGTAACCCTTTCATTCCACGACCAACCCTTGTGAATCTTCTCAATGCTGCCTCTGAGAGTGTCTCGGAGAGATTGACCTCAGATGTTACAATGGCAAGCGGTGCCTCAGCAGAATGAAAGGGGCTGACATTTCTCTGGGGCTTGGATTGACATTGCATGTTTCCTGACCACAGGACATTCTCTACAGCCAATGAAAGTCCTTGAAGTGTTGTCATGATTGTGCTGCATCAATTTGTGCACAGCAAGCTCCCACAAACAGCAATGTGTTTTCTAGAAAATAAATTTCATGAGGGATAACTGTGTTCCCAGGACACTGGGGCTGATTTGTCAGAGTCATATGGCACAGACAGGCCCTTCGGCCCATCAAGTCCACATCACTCATTGGCACCATTTCTAGTTTTCCCCTGCATTCCCAATAATGGCCACCACCCCCTTATTCCCCAGCCTATACTTGGGGTAACTTACAGAGCAATACACAAAAAATGCCGGAGGAACTCAGCAGGTCAGGCAGCATCCATGGCGGGAAATAAACAGTCGATGTTTCAGGCCGAGACCCTTCATCATCCTCGATCTGAAATGTTGACTGTTTATTTCCCTCCACAGATACTGCCTGACCTGCTGAGTTCCTCTGGCACTTTTTGTGTATTGCTCCAGATTCCAGCATCTGCAGAATTTCTTGCAACTTACAAGCAGCCAGTTTTCCCACTAACCAGCACGTCTTTGGGATGTGGGAGGAAACTGGAGCAGGAGGAAACCCATGGGGTCACAGGGAGAACGAGCAAACTCCACACAGGCAGTGCCGGGGGTCGGAATAGAACCCGGGTCCCTGGAACTGTGAGGCGGTAGCTGTGCCACTATGCCAGCCTCTGGATAAGTGTAGACAGCACCGGGGGTGGGTGCTGAAGAGGCTCATCACCATCGTCAAACCGTGCCTCAGATCTTGGGGCTTGGTCACACGGGCTCTTTATTTTAGGGACATAGTGATGGATTGCTGAGTCTGGCTTAATCATAATCCACATCCTGCCCTCGGTTGTGACAGGGTGAACCACGTCAAAAAGAGCAGGTTGAAGAAAATGGCAAAAGAGGCTGGGATTAATCAGTCAGTGAGAGCTCACTGCCCTCTGCCGTCAGCCCACAGTAGTGCAACCACCAGAGCAAGCTTACCTCTGCAAGGTTACTGAGCAAATGCAGTCAATGGGATTTATGATTTTACAATGAACTTCCACAACTTTACAGCTTTATAATGATAATTTTAAAGATTTCTGGTCAAGATGAAGCTTGCAGTGATTTTTAAGTGCAATATAGAGAAGTGCCTAATTACAACCCCAAGCAGCAGACTTTTTGTGCACTTAAACTTGATCACAAGATAGACGTTGATGATGGACTCCTTAAGTTCTTCCTACAATGCCAAAACTTCTTACTCTACCAATACAGACTTTTGGTTTTTCACTCTACGAAGGTTCTGTGGCCACGATATCCCACACCCTGAAACCAGGGTGGCAATGTACCATCCTGGAATCAACTTAGAACCACACAAATGCTGGTCTGCTTCCCTGACTATAGAATCCCCAATAACTTCTGCTCCCCCAAACATATCATCCAAGATTTCTCCACTCTCCTGCCCCAGTCCATCACGCAAACCAGCCTCCTCTCCATTGACTCTGTCTACACTTCCCGCTGCCTCCGGAAAGCAGCCAACGTAATCAAGGACCCCTCCCACCCCAGACATTCTCCCTTCTCCCCTCTCCCATTGGGCAGAAGATACAAAAGTCTGAGAGAATGTACCACCTGGCTCAAGGACAGCTTCTATCCCATTTGAATGGACCTCATATGATAAAGATCTTGATCTCCCAAGTGAAAAACACGATGATGCTGGAGGAACTCAGCAGGCCAGGCAGCATCCGTGGAGAAAAGCAAGTGGCCAACGTTTTGGGTCAGGACCCTTCTTCGGTCCTGGCCTGCTGAGTTCCTCCAGCATCAAGGTGTTTTTCATCTAGATTCCAGCATCTGCAGTCCTTTGTTTCTCTTGCTCTCTCAATTTACCTCTCCATGGCCCTTTCACTTTATTTATCCCCCTGCACTGCACTTTCTCTGTAACTCTAACACTATATTCTGCATTGTTTTCTTTTTACTACCTCAGTGTACTTATGTCTGGCATGATCTGACTGGACTGCATGCAAAGCAAACGCTTTTCACTGTATCTCGGTACATGTGACAATAATAAACCAATCCCAGCTGACATTTACCTCCCAACCAACCATTTAGCTCATTGCTCTTTGTGGGATCTTGCTGTGTGAAAAATAGATGTCATGTTTTTCTTGACAGTGGCATATGGCAGACTTGCTTTCATCGGTCAGGGTGGTCAGTATAAGAGTCAGGAAGTCAAGCTGCAGTGTATAAAACTTCATTCAGGCTGCATTTGGAGTACTGTGTGCAGTTCTGGTCTCTGCATTACAGGAAGGATGTGGAGGCTTTGGAGAGGGTGCAGAAGAGGTTTGCCAGGATGCTGCCTGGATTAGAAAGTATTAGCTAAAAGGTGGTGTTGGACAAACTTGGATTGTTTTCGCTGGAGCATCAGAGGCTGAGAGGAGACCTGGCAGAGGTTTATAAAATTATGAGAGGCATAGAAAAGGTATATAGTGAATGTCTTTTTCCCAGGATGGAAGTGTCAGATACCACAGGGAGTAGGTTTAAGGTGAGAGGGGAAAAGTTGAAAGGAAATTTTACACAGAAAGTGGTAGGTAGCTGTAACCCACCGCCAGGGGAGGTGGTAGAAGCAGATACAACAGCAAAGCTTAGAACATAGAACATTACAGCACAGTACAGGCCCTTTGGCCCACAATGTTGTGCTGACATTTTATCCTGCTCTAAGATCTAGCTAACCCTTCCCTCCCACATAGCCCCATATTTCTCTATTATTCATGTGTCTATCTAAGAGTCTCTTAAATGACCCTAGTGTATCTGCCCGCACAACTTCTGCCGGCAGTGCGTTCCACGCACCCACCACTCTCTGTGTAAAAAAAACTTCCCCTGACATCCCCTTTATATCTTCCTCCAATCACCTTAAAATTATGTCCCCCTCATGTTAGCCATTGTCGCCTGGGAAAAAGTCTCTGACTGTCCACTCGATCTATGCCTCTTATCATCTTGTACACCTCTATCAAGTCACCTCTCATCCTCCTCTTCTCCAAAGAGAAAAGCCCCAGCTCACTCAACCTACGTACTCTCCAATCCAGGCAGCATCCTGGTAAATCTCCTCTGCACCCTCTCTAAAGCTTCCACATCCTTCCTATAATGAGGTGACCAGAACTGAACACAATACTCCAACTGTGGTCTAACCAGAATTCTATAGAGCTGCAACATCAACTCGCGGCTCTTGAACTCAATACCCCGACTAATGAAGGCCAACACACCATATGCCTTCTTAACGACCCTATCGACCTGCGCAGCAAACTTGAGGGATCTATGGATGTGGACCCCAAGATCCCTCTGTTCCTCTACACTGCTAAGAGTCCTGCTATTAACCTTGTATTTGCTTTCAAATTCAATCTCCCAAAGTGTATCACTTCACACTTTTCTGTGTTGAACTCCATCTGCCACTTCTCAGCCGTCTGCATTCTATCAATATCCTGTTGTAATCTACAGCAACCTTCTACACTATCCACAACACCACCAACCTTTGTATCATCAGCAAACTTACTAACCCACCCATCCACATCCTCATCCAAGTCATTTAAAAAGATCACAAAGAGCAGGGGTCCCAGAACAGATCCCTGCGGAACACCACTGGTCACTGACCTCCAGGCAGAATACGCTCCATCTACCACCACCCTCTGTTTTCTATGGGCGAGCCAATTCTGAATCCACACAGCCAAGTTTCCCTGGATCCCATGCCTCCTGACTTTCTGAATAAGCCTTCCATGAGGAACCTTATCAAACGCCTTATTGAAATCCATGTACAACACATCCACTGCTCTACCTTCATCAATGTGCTTTGTCACATCCTCAGAGAATTCAATCAGTCTCGTGAGGTACGATCTGCCCCTCACAAAGCCATGCTGACTGTCCCTAATCAGCCTATGCTTCTCCAAATGCCCATAAATCCTGTCTCTAAGAATCTTCTCCAGTAATTTGCCCACCACTGAAGTAAGACTCACTAGTCTGTAATTCCCAGGATTATCCCTACTCACTTTCTTCAACAAAGGAACAACATTTACTAACCTCCAATCATCTGGCACTATTCCTGTGGTCAGTGCAAAGATCGTCACCAAAGGCACAGCAATCTCTTCCCTCGCTTCCTGTAATAACCTTGGATATATCCCGTCCGTCCCCAGTGACTTTTCTATCCTAATGTTTTTCAAAAGTTCCAGCACATCCTCTTTCCTCACGTCGACATGCCCTGGTGTATCAGCCTGTTGTACGCCATCCTCACTAACGTCAAGGTCTCTCTCTCTCTCTGGTGAATATGGAAGCAAAGTATTCATTAAGGACCTCCCCTACCTCTTCCAACTCCAGGCACGTTTCCTCTTTTATCCCTGATTGGTCGTACCCTCACTCTAGTCATCCTCCTATTCTTCACATACGTGTGGAACGCCTTGGGGTTTTCCTTGATCCTACTCACCAAGGACTTCTCATACCCCCTTCTAGCTCTCCTAAGTCCATTCTTAAGCTCCCTCCTGGCTACCTTGTAACTCTCCAGAGCCCTGTCTGATCCTTGCTTTCTAAACCTTAGGTAAGCTTCTTTCTTCCTCTTGACAAGATATTCTACATCTCGTCAACCACGGTTCCTTCACTCTACCATCCTTACCCTGCCTCAATGGGACAAATCTATCCAGAACCCCATGCAAGTACTCACTAAACAACCTCCACATTTCCATTGTGCACTTCCCCAAGAACATCTTTTCCTAATTTACGCTCCCAAGTTCCTGCCCAATAGCATCATAATTTCCCCTCCCCCAGTTAAATACTTTCCCATATCGTCCGCTCCTATCCCTCTCCAAGGCTATGGTAAAGTCACCATGGTTATAGTCACCATCTCCAAAATGCTCTCTCACCGAGAGATCTGAAACCTAATCAGACTCATTGCCTAGTACCAGGTCCAGTACAGCCTCTCTAGTCGGCCTGTCCGTACACCATGTCAGGAATCCTTCCTGTACACACCTAACAAACTCTGCCCCATCTATCCCCTTTACACTAAGGAGGTGCCAATCAATATTAGAGAAGTTGAAATCACCCATGACAACAACCCTTATTTTTGTACCTCTCCAAAATCTCCCTCACGATCTGCTCCTCAGCATCTCTGCTGCTATTGGGGGAGTCTGTAGAATGCTCCCAATAGTAATTGGTCCCTTCCTGGTTCTGATTTCCACCCACACTGACTCAGTGGACGATCCCTCTAGGACATCCTCCCATTCTGCAGCTGTGATACTGTCCCTGATCAGCAAAGCCACCCCCCCCCCCCACCTCTTTTACCTCCGCCCCTGTCCCTTTTGAAACATCTAAACCCCGGAATATCCAGCAGCCATTCCTGCCCTTGTGACAGCCAAGTCTCTGTAATGGCCACAACGTCGTAGTTCCACTACTTACCCACGCTCTAAGTTCATCACCCTTGTTCCTGATACTTCTCGCATTAAAGTAGACACATTTCAGCCCATCCAACTGACTGCAATTTTGCCCTTTCAACTGCCGATCCTTCCTCACAGTCTCTCTACACTCTGCATCTACTTGTACATTAAATGAACCAACCTCTGACCTATCACTCGGGTTCCCATCCCCCTGCCAAACTAGTCTAAACCCTCCCCCAACAATTCTAGCAAACCTGCCCGCAAGAATATTGGTCCCCCTCCAGTTCAGGTGTAACCCGTCTCTTTTGTACAGGTCATACCTTCCCCAGAAGAGATCCCAATGATCAACAAATCTGAAACCCTGCCCCCTGCACCAACTCCTCAGCCACGCATTCATCTGCCAAATCAACCTATTCTTACCCTCACTGACACGTGGCACAGGCAGCAATCCAGAGATTACTACCCTTGATGTCCTGCCTTTCAGCATCCTACCTAACTCCCTATATTCCCTCTTCAGGACCTCATCTCTTTTCCTACCTATGTCACTGGTACCAATATGTACCACGACCTCTGGCTGTTCACCCTCCCCCTTCAGAAAGCTGTGGACCTGATCCGAGACGTCCCTGACCCTGGCACCTGGGAGGCAACACACCACCTGGGAGTCTCTTTCACGTCCACAGAATCTCCTGTCTGCCCCCCTTACTATGGAATCCCCTATCACAACCGCTGTCCTCTTCTCCCCCCTTCCCTTCTGCACCACACGACCTGGCTCAGTGCCAGAGACCTGGTCACTGTGGCTTTCCCCTGGGTAGGTTGTCCCCTAAATGCTTATGAGGCATTTACACAGACACATGAACAGGCAGGGAATGGAGGGCTATAGTCCGTGCAGGTAGGTGGGATTGGATTGGATTGGCATCATGTTCAGTATAGACATTCTGGGCCGAAGGGCCTGTTCCTGTGCTGTACTGTTCTGTGTTCTTACAATGTAACATTGGCTACATTTCAAGAACATTTCATTGGTTGTAGAGTGGGTGGGGACAGCCCAAGTCTTGTATCCAGATGTTCATTCTGTGTGATGCCTACTGTTTACAAGGTTTCCGTGGTATATTAAACATCACACTTGGGACTTTGTGGTGCTAAACTGTCAGATTTTCTGGACTATTGGATGTTACTATGATTAATACACCAACACACTTTTAATTCACTTTTTTAAAGTTGTTACACTGTGGCATAATAAATTTTCCAGTCCACCATTTCAGTTTAAAGAGAGTGTGGGACTGGGGTCCCGGTGAGTTTAAACACAGCACGGGAAACATCAGCTGTTGAGCTGGATGTCGGACTATCAGGAGTTCTGAACAGTGGGATACCAGATCATTGGAGTTTTACTCGGATTAGTTGGACACATTCCTGACGGGCCTCAATAGAATAAATACTTGGGATCTATTTCCCAGGGCAGAGGCGGAAGGAGTTAGAGAGGAGATGAGGAAAAGTCTCATCCTGAGGACACTGGGAGCTGGAAGCCACTCTCTGAAAGGACGGTGGAGGCAGATCCCTTTATCACATTCAGAACCTGACGTCCAGGGCTACAGACCAACAACTTAGAAGCAAGATTAGACTGGTAGCTCCTTTACAACCAACATGAACAAGACGGGCCAAATGGCCTCTTTCTGTGCCATGAATGAGAATCCATAGTCCAATGAGTTACAAAGACTGTAAAAAGGTCATAAACACTCAAGTGGTTGCCTGATCCCACACCTTCCTGTGCTGGTCGATCTGAGACATCGACCGCACGGGTAACAAACGGGGTCTTGTCAGTATCTCCACGTCCTGAGCTTGATTCTTGGAATCCTGCACCAAGAAGGGAGGTGGGGAAGGGGGAATATTCAGCCCATTGTCCCAGTACTGGCTCTCTTTGAACACATCGTCCAATTAATCCTGGTATTCCAGCTTGAACCCAGCCCTTACTCTTAACGTTTCCTCTGGAGTGTCAGAGGCTGAGGGGTGACCTGATAGATGTTTGAAAAATTATGAGAGGCAGAGACAGACGGTCAGAATTATTTTTCCCAGGGTGGAAATGTGAAATACTGGAGGGCGTAGCTTTAAGGTGAGAGGGGGAAAGTTCAAAGGCGAGTTACGAGGGAAGTGTTTTGTTTTACACAGAGAGCGGTAGGTGCCATTAACTGCAAGGGGAGGTGGTAGAAGTAAATACAACAGTAACATTTAAGAGGCATGTGGGCAGGTACATGAACACACAGGGACTGGGCCGACATGGAACCTGTGAGGGCAGGATAGGATTAGTTAGATTGGCATGGTCAGTACAGAATTTGTGGGTTGAAGGGCCTGTTCCTGTGCTGTTCTATGTCATAGAGAGAGATACAGCACAGAGATACTGGAGGAACTCAGCAGGACAGGCTTCCAGCGTCATTGTGTTTTTCATCCAGATTCCAGCATCTGCAGTCCTTTGTTTCTCCGATACAGCACAGAGTCCATGCCCGTCAACCACGCATTTACACTCATCCTACATCAATCCTAGCAGTTTTCTTTTATCCTCCTCGCATTCCCATCAACTCTCTCCAGTTCCACCCCTCACCTACACACTGGGGACAATCTACAGCGGCCAATTACTCTACCAACCTGCTCGTCTCTGAGATGTGGGAGGAAACCCACATGGTCACAGGGAGAACGTGCAAACTCCACACTGACAGCACTGGAGGTCGGGATTGAACCCGGGTCTCCGGCGCTGTGAGGCGGCGGCTCTACCAGCTGCGCCACTATGGCTCCTGATAAGGTTCTTATCCAATGAAAGCCCTTTGAACCTGCTTCCTCTCTCTCAGGCAGCGCATTCCAGAGGACAACAACTGGCTGTTGTGGGTGCATGTTCTCCTCATTGGTCCCTTGACCAACGACTTAAATCCGTGCCCACGTCCTTAAGCAAGGTCATCGATCTGAAACATTGGCTCTTTATTTCTCCGCAGATGTTGCCCGGCCTTCTGAGTATTTGTAGCATTTTTTGTTTTTATGATGGAAGTTCATGAATCGTGGAGATTGTGTCAACATATTTCATTTTGGAATTAGCTGCCCATAAAAAGAGGACATTTGTACCGACTAGCCCATGTTTCAGATGAGCTCACCCTGTCAATATAACCTCCCACTCCTTTTGCCTTCTCAGTGTATAATCTCGCTTCCCCTTGTATCGCTGTCACTGGTCTCAACAGCCCGTGCTTTCCAAATTCATTCCAACCACAGTACGTCATTAGTAAGGTGGTAAAAGGTCTGATGGGAAGTGGTGCAGACTACAGTTGAATGAGGTGACAGTCAACAGAATAACAGCGAGGAACTGCTCAGTTAGACTTGTCCCTCTGCGTCTGTTCACATTGCTGAAGTTGGCTGCCGGCCCATGACCAAGCAGTCTTAGATGTAGTAGCAATAAGAGTCTCTAAGTGTGGTTTAATAGCAGCTCTAGGTCACTAATTGCTTTGCTAAATTTTCCCAGGGTCACCAGCCACATCAGTGAGCTGGGGCAACACACTTAACATCTGCGTTCTGTCTCTGACCACATCAAGGTTGTGTTCTCTGATCGTGAGAGCACAGTCAATGCAACAGGTGATTTTATTTGCCATTTACATCTATCATAGGAATTGCTGTTGGCCAAACTACTTCCTGTTGAAGCCACACACAAAGGCGCTGGAGGAACTCAGCAGGTCAGGCAGCATCCGTGGAGGGAAATGGACAGTTGACGTTTTGGGTCGAGACCCTTTCATCTGGACAGAGAGAGAGAGGGGAGATGACCAATTTACAGATAACAGATCCACCTATCACCTGCCAGCTCTTGCTTCACCCCTTCCCTTCACCTTTTTATACCGGCTCTCTCCTCTCCATCTCTCAGTCCAGGTGAAGGGTCTCAACCCGAAATGTCAACTGTCCACTTCCCTCCACAGATGCTGCCTGACACGCTGAGTTCCTCCAGCATCTTGTGTGTTGTTCCACATTCCAGCAACTGCAGTCTCCTGTGTCTCCGACTTCATGCTGGCACTTTCTTGCCTAGAAACTGGACTGATTTCCGTGCATTTTGTGCCTTTTTGGAACTTTGACTGCATTCTGTGTCAAACTCCTACCAATTGGGAAATTGGATCGGCCACTTGCTGTTGTGATTCACCTTAACGCAGTTTTTATTTACCTGTTCTGTTTTAAGCAGAGGATGACGGCACCAAAGTGTGTGGCTCGTTTTAACTAACTGATGTGGGAAATTGGATTAAAAGGTTGCAATTTACGACATTTGTAAATAACTCTCAACACAACAAGGAGTACGTCACACTGAGAGTTGTGAACTCGATGTGGATTCAGGTGACCTTGGGGATATAGTTTTAATCTCTAAAATCCATCCTCTGTGCCAGCAGATCTCTGTAAAGAGAGAGAGCTCTGTGCTCTGTTTAAGTCTGATCCCTGGATCTGAGGACCTGATTGTGAGGCCTGGGGATCCCCAGCAATAACAGAACCCTCTCCATAGAAGACTCATGCAGCATCACCCAATAAACTATATCCTTTGGTCACCAGACCACCAGTCACTGGAATCAACTTCTCAGACAGCACCCGAGGTCAGGATTGAACCGTGAGGCAGCAGCTCTCTAGCTGGCCACGGTGCCGTGCCTTTCAAATCGTTGACACTGACGAAAGATCACACCAGACCGACAATAACCACTGCACAATTTCACCATGTCAACACAGAAAAGTGAATGATCCCACCACATTGGTACAGAGCTGTTGAATAATTCCATTAGACTGACGCTCACTGGGGGACGGTTAATTATTTACCATTTGTTGTCATCTGAAAGTCTGGGTCGATCCTCTAAGTAACGGACACCTACCTGTTGCCTGGAATCTGCAAACTGAGGCTTTTTTTTTGGATTTCACAAGTTGTGAGGTGTGAGCAGGACAATAAGAGCAGTGGGGATCAAGTCACCCCGTGGAGGATGCCGGGTTGTGAACTGAAGCGTTTCTCAATGGGCCATGTTCTTAACAGAAACGTGAGCCCATCTGGAGACACAAGGTATGGCAGATTCTGGAGCAACACACAATCTGCTGGAGGAACTCAGTGGGTCGAGCAGCATTCGTTGGGGGGGGGGGGGGGGGGGGGGAGTGGTGGTGGGGGAGGAATCATTGACGTTTCGGCTCGAAACCCTGCATCAGGTGGATGGTAAACCCTCACGGATGTGCAGCCTTCAGCATTCTGTCAACACAGGTGGAAGTTTGCCAGAATGGGGCAGTATGGAAGTGACTGATGCATTCAATGCGAATGGTTAAATCGGCAATGTTAGTGATACTTCCATCCCTGGCTCTCTGCATTCCTGGCACCTTGTCCCGTCGGACCCTGAAGGATACCTTCCCCGCAGAGTATCCATCCCCTGTGACACGGCTGTGTTTATTAAGCCTTTCCTGGGCATTGAAACCTGTGAACCGCCTTTCCCTTGACCACCTTCCCCCCCCACACAGTGCCAACGGGAACAAGTCGCACTGATCGCCTTTGAGTCAGGAGGCTGTGGCTCTGAGTCCCACTCCTAAGGCTTGAGCACAAAGGCCAGATTGACTTGCTGAGGGAGTGCTGCATGCACAGCAGTGCTTGCCTTTTGGATGAGATGTCAAAGTAAAGGCCCATCTGTTATTTCAGCTGGGTGTCGGTGGATGCTGGGCACTAGTTCATAGACGGGTGCTATCTCTTCCCCCTACAACAGTTAATCTGGACATGATCTCTTTTCTGTTTGAAGGGTGTTGCTGCCATTGATTTCCTGCATTATAACATAGATTACACTTCAGGGAATGACTGCACCGGTTGTACAATGCCTTGAGACTGCCTGTAGTTGAAGCAGGGGTGTTAGAAGTTACTTGCCCTGCACGACTCACCGCCTGCTCCTGACAGATCTGTGTCAGCCGCTCCAGCTGTTCCTCGCGAACCTGCTTGGCTTTCTCGTACTGCTGGACCACCATCTCCATCTCCACCTTCACCGGCAGCACGTAAGCTGGAAGAGTCAAAGGGACAGAGTTGGGGGCTTGTCAAAGCTGGGTCCCAGGGTTGGGGATGATGCCCCGCACCACACCCCTCCACCAGGAACCGGCTCCTCTTCTCTCACACCTACTGTGCACAGGATTGATTGTTACGGCACAGAAGGGGGTCATTGGGCCCATCGCCCATGCTGGCATTTTGTATCAGCAATCTTGTCTGTCCTATACCCTGATGCCTTGCACTGTTTCCCTACAAACCCCTTCTGAAGGCAACAGTTGAAACTTCTCCCGACACAGTGTGAGAAAGATTTCCCTTCCATCTCCTTTGGTTCTTTTGCCAATCAACTTAGAAGTCACTGATATGATTTGATATATGATGCTATATCTTTATTGGTCACACGTACATCGAAACACACAGTGAAATGCACCTTTTTGCGTGGAGTGTTCTGGGGGCAGCCCGCAAGTGTCGCCACGCTTCCGGCGCCAACACAGCATGCCCACGACTTCCTAACCTGTACGTCTTTGGAATGTGGGAGGAAACCGGAGCACCCGGAGGAAACCCACGCAGACACGGGGAGAATGTACAAACTCCTTACAGACAGCAGCGGGAATTGAACCCAGGTCGCTGGCACTGTAATAGCGTTACGCTCCCCCTCTCTATCTCACACACACACACACACACACTCTCTCTCTCACACACACACACTCTCTCCCTCTCTCTCACACACACTCTCTCTCTCTCACACACACCTCTCTCTCTCACACACACACACCTCTCTCTCTCACACACACACACACCTCTCTCTCTCACACAATCTCTTCCACGCGCGCATGTCAGGATTGAACCCCAGGCCCTCCCCATGTGATGCTCTGTCAACAGGCAAGGGACAATGATAACTGCCTCTCTTTATTTACTACAGCTGGACACAATGATTTTAAATGCTTCCCTACTTGCACTTTATTCCTCTGCCTGCTCTGCATCTTCTCCATAACTGTAACACTCTATTCTGCATTCTGTTTTCCTTTTCACTACCTCAGTTTAATTACATTTGGAATGATCTGCCTGGATGGCATGCAAACAAAAGCTTTTCACTGTATTTTGGTACATGTGACAATAATAAACCAATTACCAATTCCAAAATATAGAACAGTACAGCCATTCGGCCCACGATGTTCTGCCGATCTTGATGCCAAAATGTCCTCCTCCTGTGTATCATCCATATCACTTCATTCCCTTCGTATTCATGTGTCTATCTAAAAGCCTCTTTTAATTTTTAATTAAAATTTTAATTTTAATTAAAACTCCACCAAACTGCCTGCTTCCACTACTACCCCTGGTAACCCACTCCAGGCACCTACCACCCAGCGTAAAAATAAACTTGCCCCTCATGTCACCTTTAAATTTCCTCCCCTTTAACCTTAAAATCATGTCCTCTGGTGTTTGACATGTCTACACTGGGGAAAAGATTTTGACTGTCTGCCCTATCTATGCCTCTCATAATTTTAAAAACCTCTATCAGGTCTCCCCTCAGCCTCCCACTCCCTAGGGAGAACAACCCAAGTTTGTCCAATCTCTCCTTATAGCACATGCCCTCTAATCCAGGCAGCGTCCTGGTGAAACTCTTCTGCACCCTCTCCACAGTCTACACGTCCTTCCTATAATGGGGCGACCAGAACTGCACACAATACTCCAAGTGCTGTCCAACTAAAGTTTGATATAGTTTTATATAAAATAAGAACATAAGAAAATAGGGGCAGAAGTAGATAGTTGGGCCCCTCAACACTCTCCCATTGTTCAATACGGTCATGGCTGATCTGCTCCAGCCCTCATCTCCTCCTCTATGCCAGTTCCCCACAGCCCTCAATTCCCCAATCTTTCAAGAAAGTTTCAGCCTCCTCTTTAGGTGTGCCCAATGATCTAGCCTCTCTAAACCTCTGGGGCAGAGAAGTCCAGAGAATAACCACCGCTTACTCTTCCGTGATGCAAGAAGAACAAGCCCATCTCCTCCCCTTGGTCCTGTGAGTGAAGTCCGTCATTCTCTGCATCCTCTCTGGGACCTTCACCTGCTCCCCACAGTGGGGTGCTTGGGATTGGAAGCAATACTCCGGGTGTGGCCTAACCAACACTGTCGGAGTGGAGAAGGTCATGGGGAGATTTGACGGCACAGGTAGGAGATGACCTTTCCCTCACCTGTTACAGAACTGTCAGCTCCAAGTGTGGAGTGAAGGAATGTAAGTGAAAACAAAAGGGTCCAATTTAATGGTTGTGTTCAGCCCCACTCAAAAATTGCTGTTGTCATTCAAGAGTTCCACCACCAGAGGGAGACCCAATACAAGAAGTCACAAAATCCTATTGGAAAAATTCTGGAATTGACTTGGAAACAGGCAAGTCCTTTGGTGTGAAAGGTAATTAATAATCAATTACATCCAATAATTAACAATTTCTTCCACTATAACCAGATGTCGATGGCTGAGCTACCTTTGCTTCTTTGTAGATTCTCCTCCAACACCGGACTCTCTCCCATTTAAGCCAACACGAGGCACAATGGTTAAATTACTGGACTAACAACCCAGGTGTCCAGACTAACAGCCGAGAGACTAACAGACCAACATTCAAGTCCCAACACGACAGCTGTAGAACTTAAAATCAGTTAATAATCTGGAAGTTTAAAGTAGTGCAAAATTACTGGAACCCATTTGGCTCAATAACACTCTTCAGGGGCAGGCATGGTAGGGTAGCGGTTAGCGTAACGCTTTACAGCACCAGTGACCTGGGTTCAATTCTGGCCACTGTCTGTAAAGAGTTTGTACGTTCTCCCCGTGTCTGTGTGGGTTTCCTCCGTGTGCTCCAGTTTCCTCCCACATTCCAAAAGACGTACAGGTTAGGAAGTTGTGGGCATGCTATGTTGGCACCGGAAGCGTGGCGACACTTGCGGGCTGCCCCCAGAACACTACGCAGAAGATGCATTTCACTGTGTGTTTCAATGTACACGTGACTAATAAAGATATCTTAATCTTATCTTAAAAGGGAGTAAATCTACCATCCTTACCCTGTCAAGAAGGTTACCAGACCCACAGCAACATGACTGACTTTGAAATGTCCAAGTCATTCATTCAGTTCGGGAAAATCAAACCTTCCCAGAGTTACCCACCAGCCAATAGATAGTACCTTTAAAAAAGATGCAACTTGTGCCACAGAAGTCTCATCAGCAGTTTGTCTGTGAGGACCCTTGGAATGTTAATAGCACTACAGAAACGGCAGGAGTCTGCCTGCTCCTTTCACTATCTATTCCATGTCTTTGGATATTATTCATCCAATATAATTTAATATTAGAGAAACTAAGGACTGTAGATGCTGGAATCTGGATGAAAAACACGATGACGCTGGAGGAACTCGCAGGCCAGGCAGCATTCATGGAGAAAAGCAGGCGGTCGTTTTGGGTCGGGACCTTTCTTCAGGACTGAAGATAGGAAAAGGGGAAGCCCAATATATAGGAGGGAAAAGCAGAGCAGTGATAGGTGGACAAAAGAGGGGAGGCGGGGTGGCACAAGGTGGTGATAGGTAGATGCAGGTAAGAAATAGTGATAGGTAGGTGCAGGGGAGGAGGGGAGAGCAGATTCACTGGGGAATGGGTCAAAGGTAAGGAGAGAGAGAAAAAAAAGCTAGAAAAAAGAGAGGCGAGGAAAGGGAAGAAGCATTTAATATTAACTGAAGCTCTGTCCTCGGAATGCAACAGGGACCTATCCATCTTAATTCAGGCTATTTGGTAATCTCTAATCTATAAATTATTTGTATTTAATGTGAGGGGGGTAAATTCAAAGGAGATGTGTGGGGCAAGTTTTTTTTACACAGAGAGCGGTGGGTGCCTGGATTGTGCTGCCAGGGGTGGTGGTGGAGGCAGATACAACAGAGGCATTTAAGATACTCTTGGATAGGCACATGGATGTGCAGAGAATGGAGGGATATGGATATTGTGTAGGCAGAAGGGATTAGTTTAGTTAGGCATTTAATTACTAGTTTAATTAGTTTGGCTCAACATCATGGGCTGAAGGGCCTGTTCCTGTGCTGTATTGTATAAACCTAGCCCCAACAACATTTATTGGAAGAAGATATAGATTGTTATTTGCTCAGTACTGAGAAGGATGTCCAAGTCTGTATAGAAAAGTGTCTGGTTGTATTCAAGGAGGAGGTTAGAGAGATTGCATTCAATGTTTAGATGCCTGTTTTCTTGCTCATTATGCTAATTAACAGTGCCAAATGTGGAATGGGGGAATAAAAATTAAATGTGCAACTTTATGGCTGCTTTGAGTCTGATTAAGTGTGTAGCTGACTGGAGATTATTATTTACAGTTTGTGGGAGTTTGCTCTGCTCACATTGCCCGTCCCATCTCTATTCATCCTATTGACAAAGAGAGCAGTTTTACTTTGGGACATCCTGGAGTGAGGTAGGGTGCTACAGAAATGCAAGTGTTTTGTTACGTATGAACTGAGCGGTTTGTTCTGATGTTGATCAACTAGATAGAATTCACTCACTCTTGCCTTGATCCCAATTTTCCCACAACTCAGGTATGAGACAGGTAGACAGGGTGGTGAAGAAGGCATTTGGCATGCTAGCCTTCATCAATCAGGGCACTGAGTATAAGAGTTGGGATGTTATGTTACAGCTGTACAAGATGTCGGTGAGACCAGACTTGGAGTATTGTGTATGGCTTTGGTTGCCCTATTATAGGAAAGGTATCATTAAACTGGAAGGAGTGCAGAGAGGATTTATGAGGCCTGAGTTACAGGGAGAGGTTGGACAGGCTAGGACTTTATTCCTTGGAGCGTAGGAGATAGAGAGGTGACCTTACAGAGGTGTATAAAATCATGAGGGGCACAGATAGGGTGAACACATGGTCTTTCCCAGAGAAGGGGAACTGTAAACTAGGTTTAAGGTGACGGGTGAAGGATTTAAAAGGGAACTGAGAGGCAACTTCTTCACGCAAAGGGTGGTGCTTATATGGAATGAGCTGCCAGAGGAAGTGATTGAGGCAGGTTCAATAACAGCATTCAAACGACATTTAGATGAGTACATGGAGAGGAGGGGTTTAGGAGAATATGGGCCAAACGTGGGCAAATGGGATTAGCTTCAGCGGGCACCATGGTCAGCATGGACGAGTTGGGCTGAAGGGTCTGTTTACTTGCTGTATCACTCTATGACAAACCCTGCACCCTCACTCAAACAGTGGAGGCTCCTTTAAGTCACTGCATGCTACCTGTCGCTGGGCAAATATGAAGGCGAGGAAGGTGAGACAGTTACTATTTACAGAGAGATCACTAAGCAGCAGCAGGGTAATTTGGGGTTGAAGGGTGTTGGGCTGGAGGGAAGGAACATTTTTAGGTAACGTGTGTGCCTTCCAACCTCGTCTGTCATTGTCAATTTCAACAATGTGTGAAATATTTCACTGCACACTTCAGCACCAGGGAGAGCTCCTGAGGCAGCGTCACCAGATGTGGAGTTCATTGCAAACCCTTTTGCAATGGGTCTTTCTTTGCAATGACAAATCACATTTATTTCATCAACCAAGCAAAGACCCGTGGATTCTCAACAGTTGCTGCATGCAGGAGATATCCAGGACCTACTGGCTCGGTGGGTTGTCCTCTTGCCTCTGCTTCAGGGGGTTGTCAGATTGAGTCTCTGTCCAGATGGTTGGGCATACAATCCAGGTTGAACCCCCAGTGTAACACTACATTATTGGAAGTGCCATTGTTAAAATGCAATTAAACCAATGTGGGATCACATAGGTAGGTGTAAAAGGTGATTCAGTGCATTTGATAGGGTCCCACACAGTAGGCTGGTCCAGAAGGTTACGGCACTGGGATCCAAACAACCTGGCTAATTGGATCCAAAACTGGCTTGGTGAGGGTGGTGAATCTGTGGAGTTCTCTATCCCAGTGTGGGCAAGATCGCTGGGGGGTATTTAAAGAGGAAGCAGATCATTTTTCGATAGCTTGGGGAATAGAGGGCAATGGGGAACTGGCACAGAAGAGGAGACAAGGACTGGGGCAGAGCAGCCATGATGATATTGAATGGTGGGGCAGGTTGGAGGGGCCGAGTGGCCTACTCCTGCTCCTATTTCCTTTTGTTGTTGTTTTCTTAAATATTCAGGAGGAGAGTGAAAACAGTAGGTAGTGGTTAGGTAGGTAGGTAGCCTAGATCAAGGCACTGGATAACATGGTAGGTGGACGGGTGTTGGATATGCTGGCTGGTTGCTATCAGGTCTGATAGATTGGGCAGAATCTGTTACTCTGGTTGGAAAGTCCAGAACAAGGAGCTTGGCCTTAAAGTTAGAGAGGACTTCTTCACTCAGAGGGTTCAGGACTTCTGGAAAGCTCTGAGATCTACTGAAAATCTCAGAACTGTGTTTGACAGATTTTTGTTCAGGGATAGTGAAGGTTATCAAACTAAGGCAGGGGATGGAGTTAAGATGCAGATCAGTCCCATTAAACAGTGGACAGTCGAGGGGGTGAATGGCCTCCCCCTATTCTTGTGTTCCTATCTACAATAATAGTCGGCATTTAAAAATCTCTGTAAAAGGATCGCTGGCTCGCTTTGAAATATTTACACCTACACGACCCAGCAACACAAAGAGATTCTCCTTAAAGGTTGATTGTTCAATTCGATGCTAGACTTTAAAAATAAGAATCTGAATTTGTCATCTAAATTGATTAATTCTTAAACTAGACATAAACAGCAAAGTAAATGTCAATGATATTCCACTTGCTCCTAATGAACAGGTCCAATGCTGATTAGCAGACGAGAGCTCATAATTACCAGTTCAGCTGATGAACTGTTTGGGAAAACAGCCTACAATGGGAATAGAGAATAATCTGCATTAATGCAATCAAGAGGATTAAAAGGGGGTTATTTTTGGACAGAGCTGATGCACGATAAACTGTTGTTTCTTGCTTGTCTATCAGTCTGGCAAGATTGCAGAAGCTTAACAAAAAAGGAAGCAGTGTTGCATTTCTATAGCATCCTATGTGACCTCTGGGTGTCTTACAGACTGACAGCCAATGAAGAACTGCAAAGGCTGTAATGTAGAGAACAATAACCAAGTTCTACAAAGCATATGAACACAAGAAAATAGGAGCAGGAGCCACCTGGTGCCTCCAGCCTGCCCCACTTTTCGACGTGATCGTGGCCTCAAATCTTCTGTGCCAGTCCCCCACAGCCCTCAATGTCTGACCTTTTAAAATAACAAATTATCCACCTCCACTTTAAATACTTCTAACGATCCAGCCTCCACAATGCCCTGGTGGAGAGACTACCAGAGATTCCCTGCCCTCGGTTCAAAAATTTCTATACACTTCAGTTTTAAATGACCTTGAAACAACGTCCTCTCATTCAAGACTCCCCCATGAATAAAAATTTCTTGACACCTACTCCGTCATGCCCCCTTAGGATCCTACATGTTTCAATACGATCACCCTCACTCTTCTAAACTCCAAAGAATACAAACCCAACCTGTCTGGCCTCCCTCGATAGAGCAATCATTTTATACCATGAATTAGCCTGGTGAACCTTCTTTGGACTGTCTCCAATGCTACCATCTCCTTTGTAAAATAAGGGGACTAAACCAGGTGTGGCCTCTCCAGCGCCCTGTACAATTGTAATAAAACCACTATTTCTAACCTCCCCAACCCCTCTGTAATAAATAAGCCATTTGTCCTCTTTTACCACCCGCTACACCTGCCTGCTAACTATTGGGGAAAAAAAAAACTGCTTGAGGAACTCAGCGGGTCAGGCTGCAACTGTGGAGGCAGAGGAATAGTTGACATTTTGGGTCGAGCCCTGCATCAGGAAAGCCTCCACAAACCAGATGTGGATGACAAGAATTGTGTGCGATTCTGGTCGCCTCATTACAGCAAGGACGTGGAAGCTTTGGAGAGGGTGCAGAAGAGGTTCACCAGGATGCTGCCTGGATTAGAGGGTATGAGCTATAAGGAGAGGTTGGACAAACTTGGGATGTTTTCTCTGGAGGGTTGGAGGCTGAGGGGAGACCTGATATAAGTTTATAAAATTATGAGAGGTGTAGATAGGGTAGACAATTAAGAATCTTTTTCCAGGGTAGAAATGTCAAATACTAGAGGACATGCACAAGGGGGGAAAAGTTTAAAGGAGATGTGCAGGGCAGGTATTTTTTTTTTACACAGAGTGGTGGGTGTCTGTTGCACGTTGCCAGGGGCGGTGGTGGAAGGAGCAGATACGATAGAGGTGTTTAAGAGGCTGTTAGACACATGAATACGCAGGGAATGGAGGGATATGGATCAAGTGCAGGCAGAAGTGATTTAGTTTAATTTGGTGTCATGTTCAGCACAGACATTGTGGGCTGAAGGGCCTGTTCCTGCACTGTACTGGAGACCTGATGAGCTGTTTTCTTTTGGGATTGACTGAGGGATAAGTACTGGCCATGACTTTAGTTGGTCACATCCATCTGAGGGAAGGCAGGAAGGGCTTTTAGAACATAGAACACAGAACAGCACAGCAACAGGCCCTTCGGCCCATGATGCTATGCTGAACTAATTAAACTAGTAATTAACAGCCTACTGAACAAGTCCCTCCTGCCTACACGTCCATAGCCCTCCATTCTCTGCCTATTCATGTGCCTACCTAAATGCCTCTATCGTATCTGCCTCCACCACCACCCCTGGCATTGCATTCCAGGCACCCACCGCCCTCTGTGTAAAACAAAACTTGCCCTGCTTTTGTTTAAGATTGCATCTGAAAGACTACACTGTGGGCAGTGTGGCACTCCCTTGGTAGGGTAATGAAAGAGTCCAGCTATATGTGGATCTGCAGTGGGGTTCAAAACCACAACCCAAGAGTTTGTAATTGAATTAGGATTATGGATATTGCACAGAACACACAGGTCAGTCTCAGTGCTGAAAGAGTTAAAAAAATATGATGGCCAGGGTTGGTACTATGCCCTCATCCCTGCCTGGGAACATATGTGTGGGTGTTTGACAAAGTCTGGATTGGGCTCGGTGTTGATGCCCCACATGATCAAATAGCCTGCCAACTCTCAGTGCCATCTGGACACCAGCCAGTCCTGCACTGCAGGATCACGACCCTGCAGAAGTCAGCACCTCATCTGATTAAAGACAAGGTCCACCTCTAATCATTTATTGAGCAATGCCCACAGATTGCTGATGTTTAGCATAGGTTCATTACTGAGCATGAAATTAAGAACAGTGTGTGTTATTGTCGAATTGATTACCAATTCCAGAAACACACAACCGTGTGATTTTTTTTCCTGTTGTAAATCTGCCACTTAATTGGAATTGGATAACAGCCTGTACATCTCGCCGTCATTGCACTTTCTATATTTGTTTAATTCTGGGACTAGTTCTTAACTTGCAGACTGTAACAGTCACAGACTATTTTTGCATCAGGGCTAATATTAGCATTCTGGCAGGGTGGATATGTTAGCCAACTGTAGTGAGGGTCTGTGCTTGCATCTTGGAGCCAAGCAAGGGTATTTTTTATTTGCCAATTAAGTCGTCAGTGGGTGAGGTAATTCCTTCACAGTTGAACATCAGCCTGCTCTCATTTGGTAGGAGCACAAGGGGGTCAGTCATAGAGTTGTACGGAATGGACACAGGCACTTTGGGCCATCTCCATGCCAACCATCAAGTTCTTATCTATACTAAAGGGTGTAGGTTTATGGTGAGAGGGGAGAGATTTAATAGAAACCTGAGGGGTAACTATTTCATCCAGAGGGTGGTCCATATATGGCATGAGCTGCCAGAGGAAATGGTTGAGGCAGGTACATTAACATTTAAAGACATTTGGACAGGTATGTGGATAGGAAAGGTTTAGAGGGATATGGGCCAAATGTAGGCAAATGGGACAAGCTTAGATGGGGCATCTTGGTTGGCATGGACCAGTTGGGCTGAAGGGCCTGTTTCCATGCTGTATGACTCTATGACTAATCCCATTTACCAGGTCTTCTATGGTGGTGATTCAAATGGTCATTGAGATACTTCTTAAATGTAGTGAGTACCTGACTTTGCCATCACCCAGACAGCAGTTTCCGGATTCCGACTACCTTCTGGATGAAAAAGTTCTTCCTCAGATCCCCTCTCAACCTTTTACCCCTTATCCTACACCCATGCTTTCTAATTGTAGATACTTCTGCTGAGGGAAAAAGTTTCCTTTCTAACCTACCTACGCCCCTCAAATTATTTCTGCCATTTGATTAGATCATGATCTCTTGTCTCCACTGAACCAACCAAACACTATCTTGTGATCTCAGTACCAACATCAACTCCACAGCCTTCAGGGGAGAGAATTCCAAGTTCCCCTCACCTTTGGGTGAGGAAGAAATTTTTCCACTCAGTGGATTGCAAGCCTTTGGAATTCTCTACCCGAAAGGGCAGTGGATACCAAGCCACTGAGTGTATTTAAGGATGGATATTTAAACACTCAGGGAATCAAGGAATAGGATCAGGTGGGGAAATGGGTAAAGCATGGGATCAGCTGTGATATCGGACCAGGCTTGAGAAGCCAATTGTGTCTATTTTTTATATTCAGACCAAACACCCTCATGTTAAACAAAATATATTATTTCGGATAGAGTGTAAGAATGGTTTGAGATGTGACATGTTTGGGGTTGAACAAGTTACTTTGAACGCCTGGGACTTCTCTCTCCACACTGGGAGATTTGCCTTGCAAGATGTCATGGTCTGATGTGGATTAACTGATGTTGATCAGTTACCACAACTGACCAACAAATTTATTACCTTTAAATCATGTCACACCCAGGGTGCTATTAGGTGAACAAGCTGGACTTGAGCATTTCCTCCAACCCTACAGCAAATAAACAACCAGATGTTGAGGTTGTGAAAGGTGCTATACAAATGCACCTTTTTGTGAGGTAGCAAAGACACCAACCCCTAGGTGCGAGAGGAGCAAGGCCCAATTAGCAATGAAACCTTGAATGCGACAGCTGCCACTCACCGTCAATAATACGCTTGACCTTCCATATGCGAAGGGTGATGATCAGGCTGATAGCGTCCCATGGGCTGCTGGGTCCATTCGCCACCGTCGAAGCCACCATCGGTGCCAAGGACAGGACTATGACAGCGCCATCAAACACCTGCAACGTACAATCGCAGCTGTCACCACAAGCCCCTCAAACAGACGTGGCAGGCAGAAATCACCAAAGGAAGGAATGAATGTCGCTGGCTGTACTATGTGCTCATGATTCTCCACAGTGGTTTAGTTCCCAACTCAAGGAGCCTTCTATTGGGTTAAATAACTAAAGGTGTCTTCTATTGGGTTAGATAAGGGGCCTTCTGTTGAGTTATATAAACTTAAGCTGCCTTCTGTTGGTTATATAACAAGGTGCCTTCTATTGGGTTAAATAACTCTCGGTGCCTTCTGTTGGGTTATACAAACTCAAGGTGCCTTCTATCGGCATCATATCAAAGCAGATGAAAGCCACAGCTAGGCTACTGCAGAATTCAATGGGCCATAGCTCTTTAACTGTCTTTCCAAATTTGTGCTTCCAGCTTTTGAAATTGCCCCCAGACTTGCCACTTCTACATCCGGGAGGGCAAGGGCAATAGATGCATGGCAACACCACCACCTGTAGGTTCCCTTCCAAGCTGCGCACCATCCTGACTTGGAAGTACATCGCTGGCCCTTCACTATTGCTGGGTCTAACTTCTGGAACTTCCTACCAACAGCACTCTGGGAACAGATTCACCAGAAGGACTGCTTGACTCACCACCACCTTCTCAAGGGCAACTAGGGATGGGGAATAAAAATTGGCACTGCCAGAGATACCCAGATCCTAAAAAACTTATAGATTAAAAGTAAAAGCCTGCTATTGGTACATATCAAGAAACGGTAGTTTCAGCATCGATCCTGGCCATTCTCTACTGTCCTCCAGTTCAAGAAACTACTGTTTGTCACAACTTTCTGTGTTCCTTATTCTGTCAGTTTCTTATTCTTGCTGCCAGTGCCCCTTTTATTTCATAGATCAATTCAAGGCTGCTAGAGGCAAGAAGATTTTGGACAGAGGAGCATGAATACGAAAGCAGACTCACTCACTTTACCCACATACGGAGTATAATTATTCCCTTGTTTCATTTCATGCTGCTTTCTACAAGGGAATCTCACTTAACTGTGAACTGAAACTCTGGACTTATTGTTAATGAGCTGAATACCATTTACTATGCAGGGCTGATTAGTGTAGCCTGTTTTACATTAATAGCTTCTTACTGTCTTATTTTAGTAATAACACCGTGTGTGTTAGTGCACTGTCCTCCCATGACTTGCGATGGGGTTTGACTCAAAATGCTGGAGATTGTGTGTGTGTGTGTGTGTGTGTGTGTGTGTGTGTGTACATGACCATGTACCATGGTGAGTTTGAACCTCTATGCATCCTGGTGTGAGCATCTGTGCCTATGTGCATGCACATGTGTGTATCCTGGTGTGTGTGTGTGTGCGCACATGCGCTCATGCAAGTCTGCATTGAAGTGTGAGTTTCAGTGTAAGTGAGTGTGTGTTTTTGTGTGTATGTTGGTGTTTGTGAATGCATGTCCTTGTGTGAGTTTCAATGTGAGTGTGCATGTTTGTATCTTGTGTTACTTATTGCGAGAGAACGTGAGAGAGTGCATGGGCACACCCTAGCATCGAAATTGGACCCATCAGCAGCTGTTTATCATGAGCATGTTGCACATCCGAGTGTTTTTACTCTGTCATAATTTCCTGATCAAAGTGCCTCCACTGGGAAAATGCCCTGGGCAATTCTGTGTGCAATTCACCCCACTGTGTCTGATGTTGATGTCAGTCACATCCCAATGACATCAGAAGTCACACATTACACATTTCCTCACTTACCATCACAAGCTGGAGCAAAGGAGTGCAACCTACTACCTTCGTTTAATACTCACAGAAAAATTAGGAGCACCAAGTGCAGGGATTGCTAATGAGACTTCAATTCAAAGGTCCTGACTGGGACATTGATACCTTGCTCACAGTTTCTCCCAGCCTCCATTTTCAATGCTTAGGGAGAAGGAGGCTGCAACCCTGGTTGTCCCTTTGCTGTTCACAGTGCCTTTACACAAATTACATCAACACTGCCTACAGTGATCTCACCCATCTTGGGCATGCCCTGCCTCATGGTAGTGTAGGGCCCACTGTCCACAGGGATTCCATCTGGGTGGCCCATCGCGTGGGGATACACATAGGAACTTGCTGTGAGTCCCTCCTCCATGGTTACCCTCATCTCCAGGCAGCCTTGCAACTGTTCATTTAAGGTTTGTCACTCTTTCCAATTGTGAGCTTATCAAGCAGCCCCCAACAGGAACCTCCAAGTCCTGTTTCAACACATCATTCTGTTTGCAAACCACCATTGCTTCCAATATACTTTTGCCCAGTTTCACAAATATTTGGGGTGAACTGATGGGGAATTAATGCCATATTTAGCACATGCCTGGTGCAACAAAGAAGATAAAGTCCAGTTCCTAGGCACCTTTTGACTGCACATCCCAATGGAGAGATGTCTCACGTTCTACTCCAATGGGATCAGTTTCATGATCGAGTTGGTTTGTGTCCATTGCCAAACCCTCCTAAGTGCCTGCTGATCGAATGAGGGGTTATGGGGGTTAAAGTCTGCACACCTTGCACAAGAGCAGCTGACCATGACGTTGTTGACATGACCGCCTCTTTATCAACGTCGGGCCAGCTCAGGTGTTGGTGGACCTCAGAATGTTGGACAGAGGGAACAGATGCAACCAAAGGGAGCTACAAAGCAAACAGCACACCAAACTAATGGGCAGATAGTCCTAGAATCCTGCCTCATCTGCTCCCTGGAGACAGGAACATCAAGACTAGAACCACCGTCCCTCACCATCTAACCCCTTCCCACTCCCACCTATTCTCTAGGAGAGGGGAACAATCGAGGAATAAAAACAGCCATTATGGGGACAAATATCCTGGAAAATCCTTTTTCAACACTCTCCATTCCAACTTAGTCAAAGTTCAAGGACACATGATGAGCCTTCTGCTCCCACCAAGAACAGATCATGAAGACAAAAGATGCTCAACCTTGCTGTCATAATTAGAAACAGTCAACTGAAGAAATTATGATGTTTAAGAGAATTCCAGGACATGGAGTAAAGGCTTGAGGTGTAGATACACCATGTGTTGGAATAAGCTAGCAGGGCTGAATGGCCTCTGAACCCATTCTAGGCTGCCAGAGTTGGCACTATTAGGTTCTGACGTTAGTGGTATGAAGTTGCTTCTGATGCTACACTTGGCAATGGTGGTGCAGAAAAAGCCCCCTTCTTCTCCATTCATGAACTGGTTTCTCCCTCCACTGGAGTCAACACAACATTGGTCTGTAGGAGTAAGAACGTTGATCAAGAATAAGGACTGGACATGATCTGGCTATGAAGTTTAATGCCTTTGGGTGCTAGGTGTGATCTCCAGACCATAAGAGAACTAAACTCACCTCCACTTTGTTCTCTATGTAATCCCAAATGCCAAGAACAACAATCCTGAAGACAGTCTGATAGAGAGAGAGGGAGAGAGAGAGATAAAAAACACAATGGAAACTTGAGTTTTAGATTAACAAAATCTTTTACTATTCATTTTGAAAGAATGCTTGCACTGTGCACCTATTAGATTAAGAATAGATTTCCTTTTTTGAGCAGTTTCCTGGCACAGAAATATAGAAATTCAGAAATTGTTTGGCAAATTCAAAATAATTTTTGATAGCAAAAGAAATGAAAAATCTAAAATGGAACCACGCTAATAAGGGAAGTTTCAGGTCGTTACTATGGGGATCTGTAAGTATGAAAGTTTGTTCTAATTGTGTTCTTTCTTGTAAAAATTGTGTATAATTTATGTTTAATTTATGTTTTTCTTGTGAATGCTGCGTATCTGATGCTATGTGCCTGTGATACTGCTGCAAGTAAGTTTTTCATTGCACCTGTGCACACATGGACTTGTGCAGATGACAATAAACACAACTTTGACACCAAGGAACCAGATCGGGTCTGGTAGGAGCTGGAAGCAATGTAACTACTCTCACCCCCTGCCGCAGTGTGGGATTTCTATTCCTGGTCAGCATGCCAAGTGAGACTGGTCGGTCATCACAAAGTTTGTCAATGAGTTTGTTACTTTCCACACAGTGACAAAGTGAGGACGTCTCGAACAAAGGGCCAGAGTTACTACATAAGGGGCTGGTCATTTATAGCTGAGATGTGTGGAAATGTCCGCTCTCAGAGGGTGGTGAATCTCTGGGAATTCTCTGTCCCAGAGGGTGGTGGAGACGAGTTCATTAGGAATACCTAAGGTGGAGGGAGATAAGTATTTAAAAGATCAAGGAATTGCGCGTTACAGGGAACTGGCACAGAAAAGGAGTTGAGGCCATTGTAGATCAGCCGTGATCAAATTGAATGGTGGGGCAGGCTTGATGGGCCAAGTGGCCTCCTCCTGCTCCTGTGTTCTTGACTTCACTCATGGCTCTGGTCGCCTGGGAAGCTTATTCTTAACCCCTTGGAAGAAGGTGAGAGATTTTACATGTGGATAAGGTGAAGGAAATTGCAACCTGTTCTTTGCAAAGCACAGCTTCACACCCTGTCGCTTTGTTGGATCTGGGGGTCAAATTTATTAAATCAAACTTGGTAATATTTTGGTTAAAATGCCAAGGGGATTTTACGCTAAACTCTCTGCAAGATCCTTCTGATGTTTCTCATGTGTGGTGCGTTTGTTTCCAAAGGAGTTAAAGAGACATACAGAGTGGAAACAGCCCTTTGTCCCACTGAGTCCACGCTGACCATCAATTAAAATCTCTTGACCTTCTCACAGTTTAATCTGAGTACAATCTGATTGTTCAATCAGAGACTACAGTCAATTTCTCAGTAGAATCTGACTGACCACAGACCTTTCCAACTATGCCCATTACACTCATTCAGGGACCCTCAATATGTGTGAGCTTCTCATCAACACAACAACTTGTAATTAGTGCTTTAACTCTAAATTTTAAGACCTTTTCTGTTGTTGCTTGGCCCGGCCATGTGAAAGAAGCCATAAAGGCTGAGGAACACTAAGTAGAGCAGAGCAGAGGCAGATTCAGCTGAATTCACCCCTTGGTTAATGTTACAATTGTTGTCCACAATGAAAAGACCTTCAAAATCACTCTGCAAAATCAGTTTTCCTCATCATGGTGCTTCACAATAGGAGTGACTGATGAATGGAGACATTAAGGTGAATGAAATAGCCCAGTGTCTGAATGCAGGGCCGTTGAATGAATAGGAAGAAACATCAAGATGAGCTGGGCTGTTCAGTCAGCGGGAAGTTTCCAATTAATTCCAAGTTTTTTTTCCCTGTCGCTCCGAATCACCTGATCTTGAATTATTGCCATATCACCAATGCAAAAACACTAGCGAGGTACATTTAGTCTGAATAAAGATCAGGTGCAATGTTGTATGTGTCAATTTTTTTTTCTTTTTTTTAAACAGAATCAAAAACAGCCAGCAGATGCCAAAAGCAAAGGCAAAGAAAAACAGAGACTTGCATTTACATAGCACCTTTCTTGTCCCTTTCCACATGTCTCCAAGTGCTTTACAGCCAATGAATCACGAAAGACCAGTCATTGTTTTATTCTAGAAAACACAGCATCCAATTTGTGTGCAGCAAGCTCCCACAGGCAACACTGCAGTCATCCAGGAGACACAAGTGACTGCAGATGCTGGAATTTGGAACAACAAAACGCTGGAGGAACTCAGCGGGTCAGGCAGCAGCTGTGGAGGGAAACGGACAGCTGATGTTTCTGGCTGAGACCCTTCATCTTCACCAGTCCAGAAATATCGACTGTCCATTTCCCTCCATAGATGCTGCCTGACCTGCTGAGTTCCTCCAGCGTTTTGTTACTGCAATCATCTACTCTGGTGAGGTTGGTAATAGAGATAAATGTTGGCCAGGTCACTGAGGACGATATCCCTTTGCTTCTTTAAAACAGTAGCATGGGGTCTTTAATCCTCATCTGAGAGGGAAGACCAGGCCTTGAGCTAATGTCTCATCAAAAGACGGCACATCTGAAAGTGGAAACCTTCCTCAGTGATGCACTGGAGCACTAGCCTTGACCTCTGTGCTCAGTTATCTGAACTGGGACTTCAGCCACATCCTTTTTATCCAGAAGCAGGAGCGTTACCCAGTAAAATAGAACTGGGCTGGACCTCCAGTGAAGGGTAGTTCAATTTTATTGTCATGGGCATGCATACCCAGGGTTAGCTTTTTGCAGCAGCAGTACAGTGCATTACAAACATAAGTTAACATAAACTTAACATAAATTATACATAGAGACACAGGAGACTGCAGATGCTGGAATATGGAACAACACAAAAGGCGCTGTTCTTGAGGGCTGACTTGATTAATGTATATAAAACTATGAGAGGCTTAGATAGGGTAGACAGAGTCCTTTTCCCAGGGTGAAAATGTCAAATACCTAACAGGCATAGCTTTAAGCTGAGGGGGGAAAGTTTAAAGCAGATTTACGAGGCATGTTTTTTTTACACAGAGAATGGTAGCTGCCTGGAACATGCCGCCAGGGGAAGCGGTGGAAGCAGATACGACAACGATGTTCGAGGGGCATGTAGACAGTCACATGAACAGGCAGAGAATGGAGGTATATAGACCATGTGCAGGCAGATGTACAGTTTAAATTGGCATCATGGTCAGCACAGACATCGTGGGCCAAAGGGCCTGTTCCTGTGCCGTACTGTTCTCCGTTCTAACTCAGCGGGTCAGGCAGCATCTACGGAAGGAAATGGACTGTCGACATTTCAGGTCGAGACCCTCATCTGATAAAATTATACATAATTTACATGACAAAATAAACATAACGACGTTAGTGCAAGCTGAGAGAAAGAAAGAAATATAGTCCGAGGTAGTGTTGGGTTAACCAAGTTCCTTGGGTGACATGAATCAAGCTGGTTTGTTGGAGAGATTAACGGACAATGAAATTAATGAGAAGTGATGGATGAACATGCATCAAAAACACCTGGATTTATTTCACAGCTTCTGGGCACACCAAATACTCTGCAGCCATTGAACTGACCTGTAGCCTCCTGCAACAGAGAGTTAATTTCCAGCCCAAAACCCAGGAGGTAAGTCATTGGGTATTAAAAGTAAAGTCATTTATTTAGTTTTATTTCAAATAATTGCTGGTAAGGGATTGGAGATGAGGGAATAAACCACATGAGGAGGATTGGCTTCCAATTGGCTAATAGAGTGCCTGTTTCGATCCTAATTGGTTGGGAGAACCAATATAGCTCAGGATTGGATGTTTTAGGTGACCAGTAGGGCAGAAGGAGTTGGCAGGTCACATGATAAACCCTCCAGTGATACATCCAATGATAGTTGGCACCTTGAGCAGTGCCAAAGGAGTCACCAGTAAATGAGTTCACGTTGCTGCATCAAGTGCAGCAAGAATCACAGTTTAACAAGCAGCCAGTAACCCGAGGGCTGGCATTGAACACCTACCTCTGTGAAGAAGACAGAGAGGATGACAAGACTTATCCAGTGAATGACTCCAGCAAACTGGAACGCACTGGTAACTTCAAAGAGAGAAGAAAAAGAGGGAGAATAGTAATTAGAAAAGAAGGCAGATTTTTCTCCAGGAAAGAGAAAACAGAAAGGCACACAGCACTCACTCATTAATACTGCACAATGGGGTCAGTACAATGAGTAATACATTACACACAGGAGGTAGTACTCACTGAGCAACATTACACATGGGAGTTAGTACTCATACTGATCAACATTACACATGGGAGTTAGTACTCATACTGAGTAACATTACACATGGGTTAGTACTCATACTGAGCAACATTACACATGGGAGTTAGTACTCATACTGAGTAACATTACACATGGGTTAGTACTCATACTGAGCAACATTACACATGCAAGTTAGTAATACTGAGCAACGTTATACATGGGAGTTAGTACTCACTGAGCAACATTACACATGGGAGTTAGTACTCATACTGAGCAACATTACACAGTGCGGTCTGTACAATGAGTAACGTTACAAACTGGGATCTGTTCTCATACTTAGCGACATTATACACTGGTGTAATATTACATGAAAAACACTATGATGCTGGAGGAACTCAGCAGGCCAGGCAGCATCACAGTGTTTTTCATCCAGATTCCAGCATCTGCAGTCCTTTGTTTCTCGAGTAATGTTACATGTTGGAGTCCGTTCTCATACTGAGTAATACTGCAGGCTGCGGTCAATATTCACACTGAGCAATGTTACACACTGGGATCTGTACTCAGTGTTTCACAGCCCTGCTGTTGGTAACACATTACACAGGCGAAGAGTAACATTGGGGTTGGCACTGAGGACAGTCCATACATACTGATTAACAATGCACATTGGGGTCCGTATACACGTATAACATTGTACACTTAGAACCATACACACACACCGAGTAATATCAGACATAGGTCAGTCCTCACACAGGAGCGAGAACTCACACTGAGTGATATTACACACCCAGATCAGGGCCCACGTTGAGTAACACTGGGGTGAGTACTCACATTGAAGCAACTTTGTGTCAATGAGGAGTTCCAGAGTCAGGAGGAGGACGACTAGGACCACAGCCGCCACCAGGAAGCAGTTGAGCCCAACGCTGAGCAGAACCACCTGCCATACCGCTGCTCGCCTCCCACAACAAGGCTTCAGCCAATTCGAGCTGGGGTGTTAGTGGGTGTAGAACAAAGAGGGTCAGCATTAATGGGTGACACAGTGACATTTGACAGTACGTTTGGATCACGACACAATAAGTGCATAATTTTGGTCTGTAAGCATTTATACATGATCAAATCAAGTCAGGCAGGTAGGTATTAAAAAATCCAACTGAGAAACAAAAGCTAATCAATGGGTGAAAAGCCCTCCTGAGTAACGCTATTACAGCGCCAGCGACCTGGGTTCAATTCCAGCCACTGTCTGTCTGTTCTCCTCATGTCTGTGTGGGTTTCCTCCCACATTCCAAAAGACGTGCGGGTTAGGAAGTTGTGGGCACGCTACGTTGGCGCCGGAAGCGTGGCGACACTTGCGGGCTGCCCCTAGAACACTCTATGCAAAAGATGTATTTCACTGTGTGTTTCGATGTACATGTGACTAATAAAGATATCTTATTTAGATGAAGATGTGTAAAACTGAATTATGTTGGAAATGCAACAATGTCTACATCTGATGAGGCTGCCACAGATTTGCCCAGTATTAACAGCCCCTGAGCAGTATTGGTAGACTAAATCCCCTTTAACATGGTGGCATATTGAATCAGACATGTTTCAGCCAATCCGACTGAATGCAGACACGAGAGACTGTAGATATCGGAATCTAGAGCAACACACAAAGCTCTGGAGGAACAGGCAGCATCAGATGGGTCCAGATGTAGGGTCTCAACCCAAAATGTCAACCATCCACTTTCCTCCATAGATGCTACCTGACCTGCTGAGTTCCCCCAGCGCTTTGTGTGATTTAATGTGCAATTCTTTTTTGAGTTATTCATTCATGGGGCTTTTTGCCCTCAGAATTGTATGCCTTACTAGACCATATCAGAGGGCAGTTAAGAATCAACCACATAAGTGTGTGTCTGGAGTCACATATAGACCAGATTGGGTAAAGTTAGCAGATTTCCTTCCCTGAAGAACAGATGTTTTTTTTTAAACAACAGAAGGGTAATTTCAAGGTCACTATTACAGAGGGTCAATTTTTCTCCCTTTTATTTAACTGGATTTATTTTCCAAATCTCCTGGTGGGTTGGCACAGTGGCACAGCTAATATAGCCGCTGCCTCACAGCACCAGAGACCTGGTTTTGATGCTGATCTCTGGTGCTATCTGTGTGGAGTTTGCACATTCTCCCTGTGACCCTACAATCACTCCATTAATTACCAATACAAAGAAAGATATTTGAACAGTGCGACAGATTGGATATTTTGCAGTTTAATTAGCGAAAAGTGCTCTTGAACACAAGCAACAATTAACACAGAGTGCAAACATTTCATAATTACAGCTCTATCTCATCACAATCTGTGCTCCAGTCAAAACCTTTTCACACCAGAGGGCAAGCGTGAACTGTGAGACACCTTGTAGTACAAATGGGCAGGAGCTATTGTGAAGCTTGGACCATGTGGGTAAGTGTGTCCTCAAGAAAGTTAAAGTCGAGTTTATAAGATAAAATAGGATATCTTTATTAGTCACAAGTACATCGAAACACACAGCGAAATGCATCTTTTGCGTAGTGTTCTGGGGGCAGCCCGCAAGTGTCACCACACTTCCGGCGCCAACATAGCATGCCCACAACTTCCTAACCCGTACGTCTTTGGAATGTGAGAGGAAACCAGAGCACCCGGAGGAAACCCACGCAGACATGGGGAGAACGTACAGACAGTGGGTGCAATGAAAAACTTGCTTGCAGCAGCATCACAGGCACATAGCATCAGAGACACCACATTCACAACAAAAACATAAATTAACAATATAAATTATAAGAAAATTATACAAAAAAGAACACAATTACAACAAAAAAATATCCATTGTAGTGCAAAGTGGTCATGGTGTTGCTATACTGGGGTAGTGATTAGGGTTGTGCAGGTTGGTTCAAGACCCGACTAGTTGAAGGGAAGTAGCTGTTCCTGAACCTGGTGGTGTGGGACTTCAGGCTTCTGTACCTCCTGTTCAACGGTAGCTGCAAGAAGATGGCATGGCCCAGATGGTGGGGATCTTTGACAATACATGTTACCTTCTTGAGAAAGTGCCTCATGTAGATATTTTTGATGGTGGGGAGGGATGTGCCTGTGACGTATTGGGCTGAGTTCACTACTCTCTGCAGCTTTTTATGTTCCTGCACATTTGAATTGCTGTACCAGACCACAGTACAACTGGTTAGGATACTTTCAACAGTACATCTGTTAGAGTGCTCAGTGACATGCTCTCACTTTGAAGGTGCATTTAAAGTGTCAAATAGTGGGCATGTGTGGGTGATTATTCAAGGACAATTGACATCACTGATCCCTCTGGCAAAAGCCTGGACTGTTGTTTTGTATCAGGTACTGGAGACCAAGCAGGTGGCTAAAACAAGTCACCAATAACAGCAGTATTACATTCTTACAGCATCTTTAAAGTAGTAAAATACCCCTTCACACCCCTCTCTCCCTCTCGCATTATCGAATAAAATTTGACAGCAAAGTACCATGTCGGGGTGCACGGTGATCAGCTCCAGAGTGTGGTGATGGCAGAGGAAGGGATTAAATACAGAGGGGTGGATGGCACAGGTAGGGGAGGGGATTGTGCTGAGATTGCAAATGCATTTTGGAGCTCTTCTGGCTGAAGAGAAAAATAACTGAAAGCCATACTAAACAATGCCACCAAGACAGGGTTCTGTCGGGTGCATTCCTAGTGGAATAACCTCCCCACAAACTGTGCAACATACAATATAATGACCAGGGTTACAGACAATACACAGTGTACCATTTCCAATAGACTAACAATATAATGACTATGCTATACACAGTATACTGACTATCATATACAGTATACTGACTAGCCATAATACGACATGACTGTTGTATACCGTATTCTGACTAGTACTACATAAAATATTGACCATACTGTATACACAAAATACTGACTATATCATATAAGATATCTTATATACAATATGATGTACGTTATATACAATATATAGAGAGAGCCACATCTAATGACAATTATATATACCATATACTGAAACTATACATAGCGTTTTTTGATCTCACTAAAGCCTTTGACTCAATTAGAAGAGATGGTGAAGAATTCTCCTAAAATTCAACTGCCCACAGCTTGCACCACATGATTCTAACCAACAGGTCTACAACAGAACCAATCTCAGCGAAGACCAGTGTCAAACACCGCTGCATTATTACCCCAACACTTTCCTGTCTTTCCTGCCACAATGTCGTTTCTCACCTCCAACAAACTTTCCAGTGAAGTGGAGGTTCTTTTCAGAACTAATGGGAAACTATTCAACCTATGACTACTACACTCCAGACCGAAGATCATGTGGACCTCAGCAGCCATGACCTGCCACACTCAGAGGCTGGGCTCCAAGCCATCAACAACTCATAGACTGAAGTATACAAAAGGATGGCCTCACACTGAACATCCGTACGACTTAAGTCTTCTACCAAACTGCATCCACTGCACCACACTGCCCTCCAACCATAAAGATTTTTATAAGACCATGAAAAATGTGAACCCATATCATGGGAGCCACCTCTACTGAAGGCCAACACCAATGATGAAATTTACCATTGACTTCAGTCACCAGCATAACATTTAGTTGGTTGAGCAAAAGGATATTTGAGGTTCAAAACCTCAGTGACCCCTGGCTGTCTCTATCTTCTGACCCCTGAACTACCTACAGCAGGCATCTCAAGGCATGGGAGAGATACCATCAATGCCGTCTTTGCAAAATGCTCCAAATTCACTAGATGGATAGTGAACCAACATCAGTATCCTCTGGCCAGTACCAGGGGCCTAATTATGCTCAGTCAGCCCCATTGGCCAAATTTAATGCACAATACCAGACTCCGGAAACACAAACTCTGTTCCAAGCTGCGTCACAGGAAGAAGTTACCAGGTAGACAGAGGAAAAGATTCAATC
The DNA here is from genome assembly GCF_009764475.1 of Pristis pectinata. NCBI lineage: Eukaryota > Metazoa > Chordata > Chondrichthyes > Rhinopristiformes > Pristidae > Pristis > Pristis pectinata. The sequence continues at coordinate 16,309,141 of NC_067436.1, read as the reverse complement.
ATGTGCCAAAAGACTCATTGGGAAAATGAAAGATCCTCTGCTGACTCATGGAAACCTCTGGCCGTTGACTGCTCCAAGTAGACAAGGAGCATTTGGGATGTTATTGAGAACCTCAAGTTAATGCATTGGGAGCACATGGAAGCCCTGTGTAAGCGTCAGAAGGAGTGTGGCAGCTCACAAACTGCCCACTCTGTCAGGCACCTCCTGCCCCATCTGTGGAAGACCCTGTGGATCCCACATTGACCTCATCAGCCGCCTCTGAACTCACAAAACTGGAGAACAAGCAAAATCCTTGATCCTGAGGGAATGCCTAAGAAGAAGACAATTGGTATAATGCAATGTCTGTGCTATATACTGATTGTACCATGAACTAAATGATGACTTTGCAATACGTTATATACTAACTGTACCATAAAGAATACAAGGGCCTTAAAAATGAGGTGTAACCCAGTTAAAGCAGAGGAAAGGCACCTCTTGAGGGCTGAGAGTCTTTGGCACTCTTCCTCCAAGGGAAATAGGAGTAAAATCTGTGAATATTTTTAAGAGGCAGATATGTTTATGATGAGCAAAAGCAGGCAAAGGTTATCAAGGGGAGGCGGGGATGAAGATAATGGGGTACATCACATGATCACAGCTCAGCACATCATGGAAATTGGCCCCTCCCCCCCAAGGACTCTGTCTACACTTCTCCCTGCCTCAGAAAAGCAGCCAACATAATCAAAGAGCCCTCTCACTCCAGTCGTTCTCTCTTCTCCCCCATCAGGCAAAAGATACAAAAGCTTGAAAGCACGTACCACCAGGCTCAAGGACAGCTTCTATCCCACTGTCATAAGATGAACCGATGCATTGTACACTGAAGATGGACTCTTATCCTCACGATCTACCTCGTAATGACCTTGCACCTGATTGCCTGCCTGCACTGTACTTTCTCTGTAACACTATATTCTGCATTCTGCTACTGCTTTTCCCTTGTACTTCAAAGTACTTACGTTTTTGAAATGATCTTGCAAAACTAAATTTTTCACTGTATCTCAGTACATGCAACAATAATAAACCAATAACCATCCCATTGAATGGTGGAGCAGGGTCCAGGAGCATATTCATATGCATATATTACATATTCATATGTATGCATATATGCATATAATACATATTCATATGTATGCTCAGGCTACACACAATATACTGACCATGTGTGACCATGCAGTGTTCACCATATTGAAATTGCTATGCAGAATAGTGATTGCACATCATGTAGTGCATACTGGATATAGTGGATATCAACCCTTTTGTGACTTAGGGGCTTCACAATAAAGCTAGCAGCCCTTCAAGTCTTCTTGTCATGAAGTATTGTACTGATGCTTTACTTAACCACAATCTCACCTGATCCCTGTACACTTTGATTCATTTTGAGTGTTAAAATGCAAGAATATTAAGGAGAGAAAAGTGGAAAAGGGTTGAAAAAAAACCCGAATTTCCACTACTGAAGATGCTCAGGGCCAATTAATCTGCAGCCTTGGAATAGACAGAGAAATGCTAATCAAAGCAACACTAGGAAAACAACCATCAAAATTATCTTCTTCCCCTCAAGATATTAAATTAAATACTAAGAGAAATCACTGGAAATATTCAGCTGAAGTGACTGCACTCCCTGCTGCTGTGGGCTACTCCTGCAGTAGACGGGTGTGTGTGACCTGTTAGATAACAAGATGCCCCTGAGCGCTCCTTCGAGATAAATTACACTGCACACTAATTAAATAAGCAGGAAGAGCTGCCTCCTCCTCTAGTCCCTGGAGAGAAGGAAGCAGGCAGGCTGTGTGTGTGTGTGTGTGTGTGTGTGTGTGTGTGTGTGTGTGTGTGTGTGTGTGTGTGTGTGTGTGTGTGTGTGTGTGTGTGTGTGTGTGTGTGTGTGTGTGTATACATGATTTTTCTGTGTATATGTATATCTGTCTATGTGTGTGTTTATAGCATGCATGTAAAAATGTCTGTACATGATTATGTGCCTGTGTGTATGTATATATGTGGGTTTCTGTATGTATATGTTTATCTGTGTGTGTGTGTGTATACATATTTTTCTGTGTATATGTATATCTGTGTATGTGTGTGTGTTTATAGCATGCATGTAAAGATGTCTGTACATGATTATGTGCCTATGTGCATGTATATATGTGGGTTTCTGTATGTATATGTTTATGTGTGCGTGTGCGTGTATGTATGTGGTGTACACACCCGTGCATACACAATCTGGCCTTACCGACCTCCCAATGTTCCTTTCAACACAATCCACTCTCCTTAATTGTGTGCTGTTTGTTTGCCTTTTATTAAAGTTACAGATATCATCTGTGAAAGTCATTTGTTCAACAGATTGTTTATGAATGAGTCAAAATCAGGTTATAAAACTATGATAACAGCTCAACCCAGATGTCATTATTACCACAGCCACCCCTCACCCTGCTGATTGTGTGCAGAGCTAAAACTAAGTACCACTTTTAACTTCATAAATATTGAAAAGTTTGACAATATTTGGCCAGGTAATCTCCGGGCAGCAAGCGGAGACATCACACAGAGATACTCAGCTAGAATAAATAACTGAATGAAAGTTAAAGGAATGTAGATACTGGAAGTTTAGCAACACTATGACCACACTGATCACTTTGCACTAAAAGGGACTTGTTTTTAGTTCTAATTTTTTTCTTGTAAAAATTGTGTATAATTTATGTTTATGTTTTTCTCATGAATGCTGCTTATCTGATGCTATGTGCCTGTGATACTGCTGCAAGTAGGTTTTCATTGCACCTGTGCACAGGTGTACTCGACTGCAGCTTTAAAAACAGAAAATGGTGGAAACACTCAGCAGGTCAGGCAGCATCTGTGGGAGAGAAAGAAAACAACTCTGACTCTTTTCTAGCTCTGACAGAGTGTCTTTGACCTGAAATGTCAATCCTCTTTCTCGTTCCACTGATACTGCTGCAAGTAGAGTATTTCCAGCATTTTCTGTTTTATTACATAATATCTACTGACTGTTGTATGCAAGGGCACACGATGAGGGGTGTGCACAAATCGATAGAGACAGCTCTGGCTGTTTTGTATCTTTTTCTGTAAAAGATGCCTGATAAGCGTAACATCATCTGACCTGACCCCTGCCTCAGTTCACATCCTCTCTTCCATGCCTTTCTAACCCCAAGACTTGACTGCTTCACTTGTTCTGCTCTCTGCAAACATGAGATAATCACCCATTATTCTTATTTTATTTACTCATTTTTGCACTACAGGTGATACCGGGAAGACCAGCATTTACTACCCCTCCCTCATTGCCCCTGAGAAGGTGGTGGTGAATCACTTTCTTAAACTGCTGTAGCCCTTCCGGTGAAAGTGCTCCCACAGAGCTGTTGGGGAGGGAGTTTTCAGATTTAGTCCCTGTGAGGATGAAGCACTGGCAAAGTAATATCCAAGTCGGGATGGTGTGCGACTTGGAGGGGAACCTGCAGGGAGTGGTTCTCGTGCTTACTGCCCTTATTGGTGGTAGAGGTGCTGGGTTGGGGATGTGCTGTCAGAGTGACTTAGGCAGGTAACTGCAGTGCATTTTGTAGATGTGGCACACTGCAGCCACTGTGGGCTGGTGGTGGACGCAATGGATATTTAAGCTCGTGGTTCAGGTAAGCTGCTTTCTCCTGGATGATGCTGACCTGAATAAGGGGAAAGTATACTGTTAATGGCAGGACCCTTAACAGCACTGATGCACAGAGGGATCTTGGGGTCCAGGTCCACAGCTCACTGAAAGTGGCCATGTAAGTAGATAGGGTGGTAAAGAAGGCGTATGGTATGCCTGCCTTCGATGGTCAGAGCAGTGAGTACAAGAGTCAGGAAGTCATGTTGCAACTATATACACCTTTAACAGGGGTGGCCAGAATTGCACACTATACTCTAAGTGCCGCCTAACCATAGGAAGGATGTGGAGGCTTTGGAAAGGGTGCAGACAATGGTACCCCAATCAGAGCATATGAGCTGGTTGGACAAACGGGTTGTTTTCTCTGGAGTGTCGGAGGGGAGACTTGATAGAAATTTTTGAGGTTATGAGAGGCATAGATAGGGTAGACAGACTCTTTTTCCCAGTGTAGAAATGTCAAGTACTAGAGGACATGCATTTAATGTCAGAGGGGAAAAGTTCAAAGGAGAGTTGGGTGTGCAGGGCAGGTTTTTTTTATACGCACATGGAACGGGCTGCCAGGGGTGGTGGCAGAAGCAGATACAATAGTGGTGTTTAAGAGGCTGTTGGATACACACATGAATATGCCGGGAATGGAAGGATATAGATCATGTGCAGGCAGAAGAGATTTATTTTAATTTGGCGTCGTGTTTGATGCAGACATTGTGGGCCGAAGGGCCTGTTCCTGTGCTGTTCTATGTTTTTCTGCTGCACTCATCCAGGCAAAGTGGAGAGCATTCTCCTGACTTACACCTTGTAGGTGGTGGAAAGGCTCTGGGGTGTCAGGAGCTACTTAGTGCAGGATATCCAGCCTCTGAGCCTTGTGCTGCTTGATCTGCATTCTGCTTAAGCAATGCTTCGAGTTTAAAATTCCCACCTTTATTTTCAAATCCTTCCATGGTTTTATCCCCTCCCTACCTCTGCAACATCTGGCCCTCTGCACTCTCAAACCCTTCTGAATCGTTCTACAATGAGACCTTCAGCTATCTGGACTCCAGCCCCAGAATGCACCTCGTAAACCTCTCTGCCTTTCCACCTCCCTCTCCCTTGAGATACTCCTTAACACCCACCTCTCTGAGCAGGCTTTTGCTTATCTGGCTTGCTCATTTTTTGCCTCTGGGTGCTCCGGTTTCCTCCCACATTCCAAAGACGTACAGGTTAGGAAGTTGTGGGCATGCTATGTTGGCGCTGGAAGCATGGCGACATTTGCGGGCTGCCCCCAGAACACTCTATGCAAAAAGATGCATTTCACAGTGCGTTTCGATGTACATGTAACTAATAAAGATATCTGTGAACTGCCTCCAGATTTTTGCAATGTTAAAAGTGCCACATGAATGGAAGTTGTGTTGTTGTTCCAAGCTGCACCTCTCATTGAGTGAAATTGTCTTTTTCTCTCAAATCTTTCTACCAATTAACTTAAATCTATCAATTAACTTAAATCTATCAATTAACAAGTCTATATCGCCTGCTTTCCAACCTGTCTGCCAAGGGAAATAGATCCTTTTTCCACCCTAGCAAGGGCCCTCATAATTTTATACCTAAATTAGACTACCCCTCAATCTCCTTTGTTTCAAATAAACGTTGATGGTTCATCCTCATAACTAAGATTCGCCATTTCTGGCAACATCCTCGATTCACGCTGGGATTCACTCACATCCATGTGGAAACAGGATTCCGAGATGGGAAAGTGGGTAATTCTGACCTCAAGTGGAGAAGGGTGGGTTGGCCTTTTAGGGAACACCAGTCTATTCTACATTGCAGAGTTGACAGGAGCCACTAGGGTATCCCAGGCAGACAATTTTTCATAGTCTGTTGGTTGTGGTTCAACGAATAGCTTGAGCCTGTAGCTAGATCCCAACTGTGGCAGAAGGTTGTGGGTTCAAGTCACTCTTGAGAGCTAGGAACAAAAAGCATCACACAGTGCTGAGGCACCTATATCGCACTGAGGCACCCATGTCGCACCAAGGCACCTATGCTGCACTGTTGAAGGACTGCCTTTTGGGTGTGATGTCAAACCAAGCCCATGCTTTTCTCACAAAACTGAATGCAAAAGATCCAGTGGTGTTACAATGAAGAAACAAAAATTTGTACAGCACAAAAGTAAGTTCTTTGGCCCATTAAGTCTCTACCAGTTCCTAATAGATCAATCCCATTATTCCCATTCCCCCTGCTCTCTCTCTGTGATACTGTAAACGCCAATCCAATTTTCTCCTGAAAGCACAGATTGGCTCTATTCCTAACTGTCTCACAGGAATGAATTCCATATCAGAACAACCTTTTACATATTTTGTTTTCTTCACATCGTCCTTGTATCTTTTGCTGAGAAATTTACATCTGTGTCCAGTAGACCTCGAACCATCTGCTGATGGGAATACCTTCCCTCTGTTTACTCTGTCCAAACCAGTCATGATCTTGTACACATCTATCTCATTACTTCTCCTACACTGCAACAGTAAAAACTCTTCATTGGCCATCCAGCACTTTGAGATGCCCTTACAAGGGGATGTCAAAGATGCTACTTAAATGCATTTTTGTTTTCTCTCTTTTGGCATCCTGTCCAGTAATCACACTTTAACCAATATCACCTTTGCTATTCTGTTCTAATCCTGTATAAATGGGTAAATTGTTGTTACAGGTACCGAGGTACAGTGAAAAACTTGTCTTGCATTCTGTTCATACAGATCAATTCATTACCACAGTACATTGAGGTAGTACAAGGTAAAACAACAACAGAGTGCAGAATAAAGTGGAGATACAAGAGATTCTGCAGATGCTGGAAATCTGGAGCAACACACACAAAATGCTGGAGGAACTCAGCAGGTCAGGCAGCATCTATGGAGGGAAATGAACAGTCGATGTTTCGGGCTGAGACCTTCCATCAGGACTGGAAAGAAGGAGGGCTGAAGCCAGCCGGCCTGCCTGTGCTCCTCTCCTTCCCCCCACCCTTTTATCCTGGCTTCTGCCCTCTTTCTTTCCAGTCCTGATGAAGGGTCTCGACCCAAAACGTCGCCTGTTCATTTCCCTCCACAGATGCTGCCCGACCTGCTGAGTTACTCCAGCATTTTGTGTGTGTTGATGCAGAATAAAGTGTTCCAGTTACAGAGAAAGTGCAGTGCAAGCAGACAGTAAGGTGCAAGGTCATAATGAGGTAGATTGTGATGTCAAGAGTCCATCTTATTGTACTAGGGGACTGTTCAATAGTCTTATAACGGTGGGATAGAAGCTGTCCTTGAGCCTGGTGGTACGTGCTTTCAGGCTTTTGTACCTTCTGCCCCCTCTGCCTTACCCCAACATTTCCTTTGCTACTCCTTCATTTCTCCCACCCCCCACTCACCCCATCACCAACCTCTACATTTTATTGTAATTTCATGTTTAATCGCTGCTGATTTTTTCCTCATGCAACACTCAAGGCCATTCAGCCCATTGAGTGTATGTTGTCTCTCAGAGAAAGTCCATCAAAATCATTCCTCCACTTATTTCTCCGTACCCTATTTCCTCTCAGAGGTAAATCAACTCCACCCTGGTTTTTCTGTCACCCACTGACACTCGAGGTAATTTACAGTAGTCAATGGTTACCAACCAGCCTGCCCCTGGGATGTGGGAAGAAATGGAATCTGAGGGAAACCAAATGGGCCGCAGGGAGAACATGCAAGCTCACACAGACAGCGCTGGCGGTCAGGATTGAACCCGGGTCTCTGGAGCTGTGAGGCAGCAGTACTACCACGGTGTCGTTCCATAAACTTCTCCCAGGTGGCAGCTCAGCTACCTGAAGGGTCAACTGGAAATTTCTTCTATTGGGGCTAGTGAATCTCTGGAATTCCCTGTCCCAGAGGGTGGTGGAGAGATCATTAGATATATATTTAAGGATAAACTGTCGGCACAACATTGTGGGCTGAAGGGCCTGTACTGTGCTGTAGTGTTCTATGTTCTAGAGATAGATACATATTTGAAAGATCGAGGAATTGAGGGTTATGGGGAACTGAGGAGTTCAGGCCAGCATATATCAGCCATGATTATATAGACTGGCAGGGCAGGCTTGAGGGACCGGTGGCCTAACCCTTCTCCTGTTTTCTTGTGTTCTTGTGTGGTTTACTCCTCTTCTGCAGCTGCTGCCAGACTTGCCGGGTGTTTTCCAACATCTCCTGTTTTTGTTTTCTCTAAACAGATCATCTGGCCATCAGTCTCCCTGCTGCACCTGGGATCTTGCTGTGCAAGCATTGCTGCTTTTCTTTTGCCTGCATCACAACAATGGCTTCCCTTCAAAATCGGTACCTACTTGGCTGAGAGAAACTTTGGAAACATTGTGAGGTTATGAACAGAACCTCAATTTCTGGACCATTCTCCAGAGGTCTGGTTACTGAGGAACTTAAGTCCAAATAGTTAAAACAAGAGAAAAGTTAATCTCAATAATGGTAACCGGGGAACCACTGGATTGTTGTAAAAACCCATTTGGTTCACCTCTCATCTTTTGCAAAGGAAACCTCCTGTCCTTGTCTGACCTACATGTGACTCCAGGCTCACCTGTGATCACTGTGAACTGCTTCAGTTCAGGGGCAATTAGGGATGGACGTCACCTAGTCAGTGATGTGCACCTCATTTTACCTGCACACCAGTGTGACTTCCCTGGCAGCCACCAGTACGGAAACAGGTCCTTTGGTCTAACAAGTCCACGCCAACCATTTGCACGAATCCCATTTTTATTCTCCCCACATTCCCATCAACTCCCCCCAGATTCTACCCCTCCCCTACACAATTTACAGCGGCCAATTAACCCACCAACCTGCACGCCTTTGGGATGTGAGAGGAAACCAGATCACCCAGGGGAAACCCTTGCGGTCACGAGGAGAACGTGCAAACTCCACACAGACAGCACCGGAGGTCAGGACTGAACCCAGGTCACTGGAGCTGCTGTGCAACTGTGCCGCCCCAGTTTCCAGTGGCATTAACGAGTTTAACGTGCTTGGAAAGGGAAGAACCACCCTGAATTATCGCGCTCACAGTCAACCCCAATTATGATCAATGGATCTAGTTTTGTTTATCTTTGCTGCAATGTTAACTTTGATTTCATTAACTCCCATGTAATTCCACGTAACTAGCCAAAGACAGAGAAACTTTGCAGGGCTTTGTTGATGATGAGAACATTGATCACAAATGTACCAGGCTTCTTGTTAAATATTAATCACAGATTTAATTTCTCAACAACAATTTAATTTGCAATTAATCAAGCTGCAATTAGATGGAGAATGATGGCTGGCTTGGATGGTGCCTACTGCACTGAGAATAAAATGTGGTTCCCCTTTAACATTAATTTTAATTATCAATGACCAGAGTGATCTCCTGGGGTTGTCTTGATTATCTGGGGGGCTCAGAACACATTCAGCTCCTCCAGTCTGCTCTGCTATCCAATAAGATTGTGCCTGATCCTTTACCTTAGGTCTACTTTCTATCCTGATCCCCACATTCCTTGATGTTCTTTGTGCCCAGAATTTGATGGATCTCAGCCTTGAGAGTACTCAGTGGCTGAGCATCCAAAATGGCCTGGATTACAGAACGATAAACATAGAACAGTACAGCGCAGGAACAGGCCCTTCAGCCCACTATTGCTGTCCCGGATATTAGCGTAACGCTATTACAGCGCCAGCGACCCGGGTTGAATTCCAGCTGCTGTCTGTAAGGAGTTTGTACGTTCTCCCTGTGACTGCGGTTTCCTCCCACATTCCAAAGACGTACGGGTTAGGAAGTTGTGGGCATGCTATGTTGGCACCGGAAGCATAGCGACACTTGCGGGCTGCACCCAGAACACTCTATGCAAGAAGATGCATTTCACCGTGTGTTTTGATGTACATGTGACTAATAAAGATATCTTATCTTATCTTAGGAGAGAGATGAATCACAACGCTCCTAAAGATATGGCAGGAACTCCCTGACGGGATGCTCACCTCTCCCGCTGGTCGTCGTCATCCATGTTGGAGAGCAGCTGCGAGCCGGCCAACGAGAGGTCGAGCGTGGCCAGCGGCAGGTCGCGGTAGGCGAAGCTCACCAGTTGTACGGGGGCGATGCACTGGCTCTCCTCCTCCACCTGCTGGGAGATGATCTCCAGGTCTGGCACGCCCCCTTCCTGACTGAGCCTGCCGGAGACACAGATCGATGTGAGCACGTGTGTGACAAGGTGGGGCCCTCACAGTGCTCCCCAGGCACTGGAGGGTGCATTTGCACTGGGCTGAACATGAATTAAAAACCATGTTACATTAGGAAACCTTCACATCCAAACATTTCAATCACTCCTGTCCTTTCTTTGTCCTATTAAAATCATAGAGTTATTGAAAACAGGCCCTTTGGCACAAGCTGACCAAGATGCCCATCTAAGCTAGTCCTATTTGCCTGTGTTTGGGCCATATCCCACTAAACTTTTCCTATCCATGTACCTGTCCAAGTGTCTGTTAAATGTTGTTAATGTACCCGCCTCAACCACTTCCTCTGGCAGCTCGTTCCATATATGTATCATCCTCTGTGTGAAAAATTTGCCCCTCATTCCTATTAAATCTCTCCCCTCTCATCTTAAACTTATGCCCTCTAGTTCTTGATTCCCCTACCCTGGGAAAAAGACTGCGTGCACTCACCTTATCTATGCCACTCATGATTTTACACAACTCTGTAAGGTCACCCCTCAGTGTCCTACGCTTCAAGGAATAAAGTTCTAGCCTGCCCAACCTCTCCCTATAACCCAGTCCCTCAAGTCCTGGCGACATCCTCATAAAGCCCTTCTGCAGTCTTTCCAGCTTAATGGCATCCTTGTTATAGCAGGGTGACCAAAACTGAAATAATACTCCAAGTGTAGCCTCACCAACGTCTTGTACAATTGCAGCATAACATCCCAACTCTGTATTCAATGCCCTGACTGATGGAAGGCCAGCGTGCCAAAAGCCTTCTGACAATAAAGTCACAAGATTAGGGGGAGTTTATTTAAAACTGAGAGGTTATTTAAAACTTCTCACAGAGGGTGGTGAATCTCTGGAATTCTCTGCCCTGAGGGTTGTGGTGACTGAATCATTTGGGGATATTTAAAGAGGAGCTAGCTGCACTTTTGCAAGATCAGGGAGGCTGAGGACTATTGGGAAATAGCACGGAAGAGGAGATGAGGCCTGGGGCAGATCAGCCATGATCATAGTGAATGGCGGGGCAGGACTGATGGGCTGAGTGGCCTACTCCTGCTCCTATGTTCTTGTGTTCCTACATTCCTCTTCCTTGCAATGATACAAAAGAAAGTTCCATTTCAGAAGCCTTCTCCTAAGCTCAACAACAATTTGCATTTATATAGCCATTTTGACACTGGAGAATGTCCCTAAAGCAACTCATAGAAATGTTAGGTTTGATTCCAACCCATATAAGGAGATTGGTATTGGTATATTATTGTCACCTGTACCGAGGTGCAGTGAAAATCTTGTCTTGCATACCGTTCATACAGATCAATTCATTACACAGTGCATTGAGGTAGCACAGGGTAAAAACAATAACAGAATACAGAGTAAAGTGTCACAGCTACAGGGAAGTGCATTGCAGGTAGACAATAAAGTGCAAGGTGAACAGAACTGGTTGACATGAAGAAACAGGCAAGTGTTTTAAAGATGCCAGGACATGTGATCAGAGGGGTGGACTATAGAGCATCCTAAAGCAAGGACTGGAGGTTTAGGAAGGAAATTCCAGAGTTTAGGATTGAAAACAAATCCATCATTGGTGCACGGATAAAATACAGGGATGGGAGGATGTCAGAATGAGAAGTGCTTTGGTGTTAGGGGATGTTGAATGGCAGAGATAGGATCAATTGTATTGGCACATGTACTGAGATACAGTGAAAAGCTTTTGTTCTGCATGCCATCCAGACAGGTCATTCCGCTCATAATTACATCGGGGTAGTAAAAAGAAAACAGAATGCAGAATAAAATATTACAGTTACAGAGAAAGTGCAGTGCAGGTAGACAAATAAAGTGCAAGGGCCCCGTCGAGGTAGATTGGGAGATCAAGAGCTCAAGAGTTCATCTTACAGCATATGATAAGTCTGTCCAAGAGTCTGTTAACAGTGGGATAGAAGCTGTCCTTGAGTCTGATGGTATGCGCTCTAAAGCTTTTGTATCTTCTGCCTGACAGGAGAGAGGAGAAGAGAGAATGACCAGGGTGGGAGGGGTCCTTGATTATGTTGGCTGCTTTCCTAAGGGAGTGGGAAGTGCGGACAGAGTCAACGGAGGGGAGGTTGGTTTGTGTGGTGAAAGGGTTGGAGTGGGGGCTGGGGTTCGGAGTGTTGCAGGTATTTGAAAAGGAAGAGGGGAGCTGTTATAACTGAGGCCTAGCTATTATGGCAATGAGTCAATGGAACTGGTTGAAATGAAGAAACAGGCAAGTGTTTTAAAGTTTAAGCAAGTCAGGTGCTTCACCCCAGCAGAGTTTCTGTGGTTTATGGACACCTTGCATAAACTTTGTGGAAGGAAGATGAAATCCACAGAGAAATGTGTCTGAGGGATTGAGGGACAGATATTAGCTGGGGGAGGCACGTGATGATTCATGTACTGACAGTGGGTAGCTCCCCTGCCATTGAGTCAGAAGGGTTGTGGGGTTCGAGTCCCATTCCGGAGACTTCAGCAAAAACCTAGGTCAACGTTCCCAGTGCAGTAATAAGGGAGTGCTGCACTGTTGGACGTGTGGGCTAGGGAACAAAGCATTAAAACAAGCTGTCTGCTCTCTCAGGTTTTCACATCATATCTCACAGCAGTTTAATAAGCAGAGGTGCTACCCCTTGTACCCTAGTCTATATTTAATCCTCATCCACTATCGCTTAAAAAAAAATTAAACAATTACTGTGGTCTTGTAGACAGTGGGATAGTGCTGTGTGCAAATTGGCAGCCACAAATCTTCCATTACGACATCAACTAGACATTACTGCTTTTCGGGATGTTTCAGGGTCTGCAGAGGTGTAACTTGTTTCCTTATGAAAGGTGTTAGACCAGAAGATATAGGAGCAGAATTAGGCCATTTGGCCCATCGAGTCTGCTCCACCATTCAATCATGTCTGATTTTTTCTTCAACCCAATTCCACTGCCTTCCCCCAGTGACCCTCAACCCCCTTACCAATCAAGAACCTATCAAGTTCTGTCTTAAATACACCCAATGACTTGGCCTCCATGGCCCTCTGTGGCAATGAATTCCATAGATTCACACCACCCTCTGGCTGAAGAAATTCCTCCTCATCTCAGTTCTAAAGGGATGTCCCTTTATTCTGAGGCTGTGCTACTACTTATTCTCCTACTAATGGTCTCACGGTGTTAAGACTTTGTGTTAAATTGTGACTGGCAGGTGAGATCTGAAGATCACTACCACTGTGCAACAAAGTCTCAGCCATGGTTCCGCTTTTCCTCTGAGCCAGAAGGTTGCAAGCTCAAGTCCTGCTACAGACACTCGAGCACACAGTCCAGGCTGGCAGTACAGAAGGAGTATCGAAATGTTGGAGGTGTCATCTTTCAGGTGAGGTCTACTCATTCAGGTGGACCCAAAAGGATCCCATGGCACGATCTGGAAGAAGTCTTCAGGAAGGGGAAGTCATGAAAATGCACAACAGTCCTCATTGAGGGGTCAGCAGTGGAAAGGGTAATCAGCTTCAAGCTCCTGGGTGTCAACATCTCAGGATCTATCCTGGGCCCAACACATTGATGCAATCGTGAAGTAGGCACACCGGTGGCTCAACTTTGTTAGGAGTTTGAAGAGATTTGGTATGTCACCAAAGACTCTTACAAATGTTTATAGATGTATGGTGGAGAGCATTCTGACTGGTTACATCGCCGCCTGGTACGGAGGCTCCAATGCACAGGATCGCAAAAGGCTGCAGAGGGTTGTAGACTCAGCCAGCTCCATCACTGACACAACCCTCCCCGCCACTGACGACATCTTCAAGAGACGGTGCCTCAAGAAGGCAGCATCCATCATTAAGGACCCTCACCAACCGGGACATGCCCTCTTCTCGTTACTACCATCAGGGAGGAGGTACAGGAGCCTGAAGACCTACACTCAACGATTCAGGAACAGCTTCTTCCCCTCTGCCAACAGATTTCTGAATGGACCATGAACCCATGAACACTACCTCATTATTCCTCTTTTTTTTGCACTATTCATCAATTTTTGTAATTTATAGATTTTTATTTCTTTGCACTGTATTGCTTCCACAAAACAACAAATTTCACGTCATATGTCAATGATAATAAATCTGATTCTGACTCTGAAGACTGGCTGAAGGTCCCAATGTCCTGGGCTCACTATTTAACTTCAACCAAGATCTGTCAAAAGCAGATGATCTATATTGCTGTTTGCGGGAGCTTGCTGTGCACAAATTGGCTGCTGTGCTACAACTGTGACTCCACACCATTGGCTGGGACATCCTGCTGGCCATGAACAGCGCTATAAAAATGCAAGCTTTTCCTCATTTCGAAGCAGCAACAGACTTGTAATGGTGTAGTGGGTCATAATTGATGACAGGCAATGTGAAATCAATCACCTCCCACCACACTCCCGCTTGTCTGTTATTGCCTAACATCACTTCCATACTTAGTGGAATATTTAATTATAAAGTTAATCGCTTGGCTCAGCCCAAGATGTAGCCAGCAGCCGTTAGGAGCCCACTCCCAGCAGCAGGGAACTGACACTCTCAGCTTCTTCAGGAGCTTCCCGCCACCACACAGCTTTTCCCACCTCAACAAACAACTCTTTTCTGTAACTTTTAATATCACGCGACCAAAGTCTGTCAAACCCCTGCCCCAGGGTGAAGCCCATTTTCTTGCCCCCTTCTCAGATCCTGAACAAGAAACAAGCCAAAAAAAAAGCCATATTTATTTATTTAGTACCTTGCACGACATCTAAAAGTACTTTGGCCAATGAACAACTTCTGTTTCTGTTACAAGGTAGGAAGGGCGGCAGCCAGTTGCACACAGCAAGATCCCACCAACAGCAACATGAATAAAGCTTGATGGTTGGTTCTAATGATGTTTGTTGGAGGATAAATACACTCCCGTATAGGCCTCTACAGTCACAACAGACGCCACTCTACCACTACCAACTGAAACAAGACTCTCCATGAGCAGATCCATTGTCTCGCGAGACTAACGGATGCCATCATAAATATTAGCTAGGACATTGAAGGGAGCTTGGTACCCTTTGGGAACAAGGGGTTAATGTCTTGTCCGAAGGACAGTGCCTCCAGGTGTGTGGCACTCCCTCAATACTGGGATACAGAGCCATATTTCCATATTACAAAGGGGACCATTCAGCCCATCAAGTTTATGCCAGCTCACAGAGCAATCCCATCACCCCACTAATTTCCCCTATAACCTAATTCCCCATCAACTTTTCTCGGATTCAAACCCTCACCTACACACTGGGGGCGATTTACAACGGCTAATTAACCGACCAACCTGCACGTCTTTGGGATTTGGGAGGAAACCGGAGCACCCGGGGGAAACCCATGCGGTCACAGGGAGTGTGTGCAAACTCCACACAGACAGCACCCGAGGTCAGGATTGAACCCGGGTTGCTGAAGCTGTGAGGCAGCGGCTCTACCAACTGCGTCGTTCTGCCACCCTGGATTTTAAGCTCCAAGTCCAACTCCAGACACTTGAGCAAAAACCCAGGCTGAGTCTCCTGGTGCAGGAATAAGGGAGTGCTGCACTGTTGGAGCTACAGGCTATGCAACGAAACTTTAAAACGAGGCCCTGTCCGCTCATTAGGTTTTCAAGTCATATCTCACGGCACTTTATCAAACAAGAGCAGAGTCCCTGGAGAGAACCTTAAACACATTAGCCTTCGGATCAGCGGTGAAGCTGTGCCAGCTGCTGCGGCTGATCCTTAGGGTGACACCAGGAGCGGAGTCTCGCTCTGGTTGTGAGCTGGTTGGTGGCATCGGCCTCACTGACATTTTCTGTCTGGCTGCTGGTGGGATTCCAGCAGGTGAGCATGGCCCAGGAAGCAGGGTGAAAGTGAAGCCACTGCAGGGAACTATCAGGAGCTCAGTGCCACTACACCATCTGCTCTACCGCCTACACTCGGGGCAATTTACAGCAGCCAATTAATCTACCACGTTGAGAAGTTCTTTCTCCTTCTGCAACTTGTGGTTTCACAAGACCAACCCCCTGTAGGTACCTCTCACTTACTGTATCCCTCTGTAGTCTCCTCCTCTTTGCAACTTACTCTCCAGCCTGCGTGTGTCATTAACAAACTTAGCAACCGTAACTTTGGTGGACTGTTAGATTCTGAGGGAGCTCGATGGGGCGGTATCTGTGAGGATATTTAGATCTACCCCGAGAATTTAGATCTCGGGGTGGAATCTCAGGGTAAGGGGACACTTATTTGAGACTGAGATGAGAACTCCCTCCCCAACAGCACCTTCACCAGAAGGCAGCTCACCACCACCTTCTCAAGGGCAATTAAGGATGGGAAATAAATGTTGGCCTGGCTAACTGCGCTTACATCCTGTGACTGAATAATGAAAGTTCTGTCTTAATTAATAATTTTACATTTGAGATTTATTGATAAAATACTGGTTAAGCCAGTGCTGGAGAACTGGGTGCAGTTCTGGTCACCACACTGTACGAAGCTCCTGATTGCATTGGAGAGGATGCAGAGGAGATTCACTGGGACGTTGCCCGGGATGGAGCGATTCGGTTATAAGGAGAGACTGGAGAGGTTGGGTTTGTATTCCTTGGAGCGGAGGAGGCTGAGGGGAGACCTGACAGAAATGTACAAAATTATGAAGAACATAAACAGTAGGAAACTCTTCCCCATAGCAGAACTGTCTAAAACTGAAGGGTATGGGTGTAGGGTGAGGGGGTGAGAGGTTTAGAGGGGATCTGAGGAGGAAATTTTTCATCTGATAGATGGTTGGAATCTGGAACGCACTGCCTGAGGAAGTGGTGGAGGCAGGAACTCTTACAACATTTAATAAGTATCTAGACAAGCACTTGGAAACATTGAAGGCCACAGACCAGGTGCTGGTAAATGGGATTAGTGTGGATAGGTACCTGATGATCAACATGGACACAGAGAGTCAGAGGGCATTTTGACTCACTGTGCTATACAAGTCCATGATTCGCTATCTCTACGAATTTTGCTTGCTGGATAAATGGGAGGAATTAGATTGTCTGTCAGTCATGATCCCACTGAATGGAGAAACAGGTTCAAGGTGCTTAAAGGCCTCCTGTTTCCATTCACTGCGCAACCTCAGTGACCTTCTGACAATGAATCAAGGGGTCAAGTCTGGCACTCATCCAACACCAAAGGGCGTGTGCCTCACTGTCCCCTTGTTTGAGAGACCTACTCTCACAATGTGTGTGTGTGTGTGTGTGTGTGTGTGTGTGTGTGTGTGTGTGTGTGTGTGTGTGTGTGTCTGGAAAGACCAGCAGCTATTCCCCAGGGATGGGGCCTCCTGTAGCAAGCTGATGGCCTGCTGCAGAAGCAGTTGAGAGTCAACCAGTTGGTAAAAGTGTGGAGTTACACACTGGTCAATGAGGATCCTCCCTCAAAGGTCACTAGTTAACCTTTAATGAGCTTATACGGGGTGAGGAGGTTTAGAGGGGATCTGAGGAAAAAATTTTTCAGCTAATAGATGGTTGGAATTTGGAATTCACAGCCTGAGGAAATGCTGGAGGCAGGAAATCTCACAACATTTAATAAGTGTCTAGGCAAGCACTTGAAAGCGTTGAAGGCCAAAAACCAAGTGCTGGTAAGTGGGATTAGTGTGGACGGGAGGACATGGTGAGTCGAAGGACCTTTTCCTATGCTGTACAAGTCCATGGGCCCAGGGTGAATTGATCTGTCTGAACGGTATGCAAGACAAGCTTTACACTGTACCTCAATACATGTGACAATAATAAACCAATTTACCAATTTAGAAGCAATACCTAATACTTTAAGTTTTGATGTACATGTGACTAATAAAGATATCTTTATTAGTCACATGTACATCAAAACACAGTGAAATGCATCTTTTGCGTGGAATGCTCTGGGGGGAATCCTGCAAGTGTCACCACTCTTCCGGCGCCAATAATAGCATGCCCACAACTTCCTAACCCGTACGTCTTTGGAACGTGGGAGAAAACTGGAGCACCCGGAGGAAACCCACGCAGACATGGGGAGAACATACAAACTCCTTACAGACAGCGGCCGGAGTTGAACCCGGGTCGCTGGCGCTGTAATAGCATCACACTAACCGACTTCTTTTGAAACTGAAAGCAAGCTCTCAAAGTCCCATTGATGGAGGTTTGACGTCACCCTCTCTCTGACTGTGAGCTATTCCCTACAGATCACTAATCCAGTGGCATAACCTTCACTCTGTTCTTTGGTTTATTCCACATGTACTCCATGGGTAGAACCAAAGTACCTTCTAATACCTGTGATATTGATGGGTTAGATCCCAAAAGGCTGTATGCAGAGTTTAAAACTCAGGGCCACACTTACAGGATAAAGGGTTGGCCACATAAGACAGGGATGAGGAGAAATTTCTTCACACAGCATTGCAAATCTTCACAACTTTCTGCCTCGCAGGACTGTCATCGTGGATATCCAATACTGAAATCGATATATTTTGTAATGTGAATGGAACCAGAGAACATGCCAATGGTGCAGGAGATGAACAGGATGCAGGACTAACGAGGTGGTACAGGGGCACCATAGCCTACGCTTGCTCCTCATAGAGTCTTACTGCAGGGAAACAGGCCCTTCAGCCCAACTCATCCATGCCGGCCAAGATACCCATCTAAGGAAGTCCCATTTGCTTGTGTTTGGCCCATATCCCTCTAAACCTTTTCTGTCCAAATAAATGTTTTTTAAAATGCTGTTACTGTACCTGCCTCAACCACTTCCTCTGGCTTCTACTTTAATGTTCTGACAAGATGCTGTTTAAGAACAACTAACTGGACCAGAACGGGGATAGGATTTGGAACAAACCTCAGTCTTCACAGCTCAGCGCTACATGGGATGGCACATCCCTCTTCTGAGCCTCACTGAAGAGTCGTTATAACCATGAGATTCCCCACTGGGTTCTCCTATTATCAGCTATCCTCACGAGGCACACTGAGTGTGTCTAATTTCTCTCATTACAGCATATAAATGAGAAATTCTTTGGCTGATTATTATTCAAGTAGTTGATTTGTTCGTACTGTGCTAACATCTTCTGGTCCTGGCTGCTGGAACTGTGCCAGAAACTCCAGAATAACTCACTGGTTAGAAATATTTGGAAATGGACTTGGACTCCAGAGGGGAGAAAGGGAAAGAGTGGGAGGTAGAGGGGGAGGGAGGGATGGAGGGAGAGAGAGAGAGAAGGTTAGCTTTAGGGTGGAAAAATAACAAACAGCTGGAGGAACTCAGCGGGTCAGGCAGCAGCTGTGGAGGGAAACGGACAGTTGACGTTTCAAGTCGAGACCCTTCATCTGGACTGAAGGATAAAGGGGAGTATAAAAAGATAGAGGGGAGGGGTGGAGCACGAGCTGGCAAGCGATAGGTGGATCCAGGTGAGGAGGGGGTGATAGGCAGATGGAGGAGGGAAGAGGGGAAATAGCGACAGAGGCTGGGAGGTGACAGGTGGAGGCAACAGAGGGCTGCAGATGGTGGTATCTGATAGGGGAGGAGGGTGGAGCACGGAACCAAATAAGGGAGGGCAGATGGGAACAGTGGGGGGAGGGAGTGGGAAGGTGAAGTGGATGGGGGAGGGAAAACTGCGTGACGAGGGGCTGGGTGGGGGGAAGTTGGATGTGAACTGGGTAGAGCAGAAGGAGAGAGATAGGGACAGAGTGGGATCTTCAGAGTGAGAGTGCAAGTCAAATAGAAAGTGTGAGATAGATATAAATCGTGGCATAGTGTTATGTTATTGTACCAATAATCCAAAAGCCTGGGTTATAGTAGAGGAAAACCATTTCAAATCTCACCATGCCAGTTAGGAATCTTAAGTACAGTTAATTAGTAAATTTGCCATTAAATAGCTGGTATCAGTAATGGTAACTGTGAAACCATTTAAGAAAACTATCTGGCAACTCCATGAATTATCAGTGGTGTCGCTGGTACAGCTGCTGGCTCACAGCTCCACTGACCGTGGTACGATCCCGACCTCCAGTGCTGTCTGTGTGGAGTTTTCATGTCCTCCCTGGGTTTCCTCCCACATCCCAAAGACATGCAGGATGGGAGGTTAATTGGCCATTGCAAATTGTCCCTAGTGTGTAGGTGAGCAGTAGAATCTGGGTGGAATTGAGGGGAATATGCGGAGAATAACATTTGATTGGTGCAAATGGGTGGTTGATGGTGTGGATTCCAGGAGCAGAACTGCCTATTTCCGAGTTGTATCATTCCATGACTCCAAACTTGATTCAAGCCCTTCAGGTAAGGAACTCCGTCACCCTTACTAGCTCTGGTCTCCATGTGACTCCAGACCTGTCTACTCTTAACCACCTTCCGAAATGGTCCAGCAAACATCAAATAACATGCAGTAGCTGCTGACATTACCAGTAACTTCAAACACATCCCATGTTCAAGTGAAAGGAAAAGCAAGTGTGTAAAAGCTAGGTGTCCAACCATCGACATCTTGGAGTCCACCATGGACCTGAATTCAATGGAGCTCATGATTCACTAATCAACTGGGATGTGTCTAGTAGAGTAAATGAAGGGGAAACAGTGGATGGGATATATTTGGATTTTCACAAGGCTTTCGATAACATATAGGATGCTGGTGAATGAGGTTAGAGCACATGGAATTGGGTGCAAAAAACTCTGTTAATCTGGCATTGATGGTGCCAGACGAGCAGATTTTCTGAACTATCAGATGTTATTCTATGATATCCTTTGTTTACATTCATTAGATGTCATACAATAGAACAGTACATTTTCCAGTGAATGGTTGGTTTAAAGGTAGTGTGGGAAACGAGGCCCCAGTAAGTTTCAAGAGAATGGGAAACAGTATCAGGTAAGTTTCAAGGGGGCGCAGTGAACAGAACCAGTTGAGTTTAAAGGGGTGAAGGAACTGGGGCCACAGTTAGCAGAAGGGAATGTGGAAACGGGGCCTGCAGTAAATGGAAGGAACGCAGAAACAGGGGCCAGGATGGGTGGAAAGGAACACAGGAATCAGCACCTGGTGAATCAGATGTCCAACCATCTGGATTTCTAAATAGTCAGATACAGAGTTTTACCGTAGTGCTCTAGCATGGATTGAGAGCTGGTTTTTAGATAGAAAACAAATAGGGATCCTTCTCAGGTGGGCGGACTGGTGGGGTCAGTGCTTGGGCCCCAGCCAATCACAATATATATCGCTAAGGGAATCAAATGCAACATTTCAAAGTTTGCTGACGACATGAAACTGAGTGGGAGCAGCAATGAAGATACACGGTGCTTCAAGGGAACATAGACAGGTTAAAGTAGATGATAACATGTCAGGTATTTGTCACTTGCCCTAAAATCATGAGAGGCGTAGTTAGGGTAAATGAACAATTGTCATGTATCAATAGAAGCTAAGATAGGGGGTAGCAGGAGTTAAGGGAAATGTTATGTTGGTCTTTATTACAAGTGGATTTGAGTACAAGAACAAAGATGTTTTACTGAAATTATATTAGGCTTGAGTGAGACCACACCTGTGGACAATTCTGGTCTCCGTCCCGAGGAAAGATATACCTGCTATAGAGGGGACACAGTGAAGATTCACCAGACTGGCTCCTGGGATGGTGGGTCTGTCATATGAGGAGAGATTACATTGGCTAGGCCTCTGTTACCTTAAATTGATAAAAATGCGAGGTGACCTAACTAAAAGAAGGTCGATGCAGGAAGGACGTCTGCCCAGGCTACAAAGTCCAAAACAAGGAGGTAGCAGTGACAAGATCAGGGGTAGGTAGTTTAGGATGGAAATGAGGAGACGTTTCTTCACATCAGGAAGATGAATATTTAGAATTCTCTTCACTAGAATGCCGTGTGGCCTCGGACCACCTTCACCAGAACTGTAGCTCAACACCACTTTCTCAATGGCAATTAAAGATATTGTCCTTGACAGAGATACTAACATCCCAATAAAGGAATAAAGAATGTATCACATTTTGGCTGCTAATGATGTAGCAAACCACCTTCTACGTTAATCACTTTTTACATTAAAGGTGTTATTTGAATACAAGTTGCTATTGATGGGCAAATGGGCAGCCCAGTGGAGCAGTTCATAGAGCTACTGCCTCACAATTCGAGAGACTCAGGTTCAATCCTGACCTTGGGTGCTGTCTGTGTGGAGTTCGCACGTTTTCCGTGTGATTCCTCCGGGTGCACCGGTTTCCTCCCACATCCCAAAGACAGGCGGATTGGTAGGTTAATTGGCTGCTGTAAACTGCCCCTTGTTTAAGCCAGGGTAGAATCTGGGGTAATTTATGGGAGTGTGGGAAGAATAAAATGTGATTAGAGTAGGATTAATGTGAATGGGTGCTTGATGCTGGATCAAAGCACCTGCTTCCGTGCTGTAGACTCTAAGAAACTCTTTTGATGTTTCATGTTTAGTCTGAAAGTATGTGGCTGCAGTTTCTGAAGGTTTAAAATTAGCAATGATTGAACATTTTATTTTTGGCTGAACCAACCTCCCAAAGACAGTGACAAATGCTTGGATCCCAAAGCCACACTGTACCATCTGTATGTAAGATTGTCCCATGCTATGTTGACACCACCTCCTGTTAAGTTTGGGGTCTGTTCCCAGTCTCTGATCCGCCTGTTCCAGCATTGGTCCAGAAATGTTACCATAAGATTTAACAGATGCACATTAACCAAACTGAGACTCGGTTGAAGAGCTGAGGGAGGGCAGTACTGTTGGTGCTGCTCCATGCAACTGTAACCCACCCTTCGCCTTCCACTACCTTCTGTTCACAACCCAGTTCCCCTCTGCTACTCATACACTCCTCTACGCCTTCCCTCCCCATCCTTCCTCTGCTCCAAACTCTTCTGCCTTGTGCATCCTCCAATCCCGCACTGGTGGTTGGGATTGAACCCGGATCTCTGGAGCTGTGAGGCAGCAGCTCTACTTGCTACACTACTGTCTCAAACTTCCATGACTATCAATCTGCGTCCTGACAGAAGGTCATCGTCTGTCTCCCTCTCCACAGGTGCTGCCTGACTGCTGAGCACCTCCCGTATGTTCTGTTTCTATTGTTTAAACTCTCTTCCACAAAGCCATCAGTTCTTTCACACGTCACACTTCAGCTGTGATGGTTCAAAATAACAGCACTTTGTCTTTAAACTATCCTTTTTAACTACCTGTTTATCTTTGAACTATCCTTAGAAAGTCACAGAGATACAGCACAGAAATGGGCCCTTTGGCCCATCGAGTCCATGCTGACCATCAGCTGCCCATTTATGCTAATCCTACATTAATCCCATTTTTACTTCCCCACAACTCCCCCCGGATTCTACACTGAGGGACAATCTACAGCAGCCAATTAACCCACCAATCCACGTGTTTGGGATGTGGGAGCAAACCGGAGCACCCGGGGTCAGGGAGAATGTGCAAATGCCACAGAGGCAGCACCGGAGGTCAGGACTGAACCTGGGTCTCTGACGCTGTGAGGCAGCGGGTCTATGAGCTGTGTCACTGTGCCACCCAAAGGCCAATTAACCTCTGGCTGACCTCCAGATCAGATCCCCGAGAACCCTTCACAACCTCAGGACCCCTCAAAACACTTTCGCAACTGATTTGAAGTGTTGCCCCTGGTGCGTGTCAGGAAGATGAAGACCTGCAGTAGGGTGGCGCCCAGGAGAGATTGAGCAACACAAGCAGTTGTTGTGTACTGGAGAGAAGTGATGGAAGCTGGTGAATGACAAAGGATTCGCCCAGGGGGAGGCGTATCTAAGAGATGCAATGATATCTGAAACATCAGTAAAGGGCAGCACAGTGGCGTAACTAGAAGAGCCGACGCCTCATAGCTCCAGTAACCTGGGTTCGATCCTGACCTCGGGTGCAGACTGTGTGCAGTTTATTTGTTCTCCTATGAACCCGAGAGTTTCCACTTGGTGCTCTGATTTGCTCTCACATCCCATAGACGTGCAGAATGGTAGGTTAATTGGCCTCTGTAAATTACCTCTGGTGTGTTGATGGGTGCTAGAATCTGGGGAGAGTGAAGGAGATTGCAGGGAGAACAAGTAGGATTAATGTAGGATTGGTGTAAATGGGTGCTTGACGGCTGGTCGTGTTTCTGTGCTGTATGGCTCTACAGAGAGAAAATAATGGGAGGCTAAAGATATAATTTGCTGATTATCTGAAACCGTTGAGTTCAGTTCCAAGTCCCAAAGTTGTAATGTACATGGTTAGAAGATGGAAGACGAGCTCCAGTTCTGTGGGATTACATTGAGCTTTGGCAGACATTGTCTGAATCTTTAATGCAAAGCAACAGACATTGACATATCACAGGAGTGGAGAAATGGGTGACAGATGGACAGAAGCATAATCCCCAAAAAATTACTGGGATCTTTGGAAACGTATGGGATCCCGAGTTTGTAAACTTACATCATACACTGAATTTTCTCAATCATTAATATTATGACATTGTTCAATAACCCCATATGCTGGTGCCTTGCAGAGAGCCAGAATCACTAAAACAAACCAATTTATTTTTGTGTGCATGTGTGAAAACTGATTAGCGTTAGCATTTCTTAAAACAGTTGCAACAGCTATGAAGGTATAACGGCTGTGTCCTCCCAGAGTGCCTACTGAGGCTGCTGTGTTAGGAAAAGCTGTGAATGTCGAGTCTCGAGTGTGTCTTTGGCATGCAATCTGTGCTATCGCACCCTGTGTGTGCCCAAAACTGATGAACCTCTGCCTCCCATTAACGTCAAACGGAAGCAGAGCTCCTTGCAAAACTGTTCAGGACCATCTGCTAGCCTCAGTTGGAGATTTGCTGTACAACAGGTTGTGGGTGCATCTTGGCACCTGATGTTTAGCTAATTGGGGAGCCCAGCTGAAACAACATACAAACTCCCACGTTTCCTGAATGTCAAAGATGGCCAACATTGAGAAGTTGAGCAGATTGCTGGCTGCAGAATGGAATGCCAAAGGCAAGGCTTTAGATTGTGTGGGGACCCAGAAGGGTTAGAAAGGGTTGGGAAGTTGTGACCTTCTCTGCTGAAGTGACCATGGGATTAGTACAGCTGTGGCAAGTGTGAAGGAGTTGGTAAAAGGGCTTATTATAGAATCATTACAGCAGTGAAGGAGACCATTATCGAGCCTCTGCTGGCTCATTACAAGTGCAGTCCAGACAGTTCTATTCCCCCCAAGTTGTACACCATCCTGATATTGAAATATATCACCGTTCCTTCACTGTCACTGTGTCTACATCACCGACCTTCCTACCAAACTGCACTATGGAAGGACTGCAGTGAGATTCAGTGAAATGCAATAATATTCATGAGAAGGACTGCAGTGGTTCAAGTGGCTCACCACCACCTTCTCAAAGGAATTAGGAGTGGGAATCGATGTTGGCCTTGCCCACATCCTGATAATTGGACAAAAAACTTTGGTGCACTACAATGGACTTTTTGTTCTAATTGTGTTCGTTCTTGTACAATTTTTGTATAATTTATATATAATTTATGTGATTCTTGTGAATGTTGTGTCTCTGATGCTCCGTGCCTGTGATGCTGCTGCAAGTAAGTTTTTCATTGCACCTGTGCATACACGTACTAGTACATATGACAATAAACTTGACTTTGACCTTCAATAACAGCTCCCCCAGCCCCAGCTTGTATGGAAACACAATTATAAAATTTGGGATCACAAAGACATGCATTGCAAACAACTAGAACATTTAGGGATACCTCCACCAATTGTACCATGGGGAGTTGGTGGACCTGACAGATCAGGATACAAGGACCTAGTCAGAGGTCTTTATCAGTCACAACACAGTGCCTGAGAGAGCTGGCACAGATGGGAAGGTCACCGTGAACAAGGAGGGTTTGTGTGGAGGTGGTTAGTGATTTATGAAGGATAAGTGAGTCACTGGTTCTAAAGCAGAGGGCAAAGGGAGGTGAAGATTGAAATGTCTGATGGTGCGGTCCATTCAGTGGAGAGATAAGGAGGAGATGATAGGTATATTGGAAGGATTAGGAATATGATGGGTAAAATTAATCCCAGATGATAGTCCCAATCCATCTCTTGGAAATACAAATCCAAACTGCCACAAGTACATAAGGATTTGGCAAACTGGCTGTAGGTCAAACATCCCCTTTGCATCTGCTCTGCCATTCAGTACTTATCCCACGATGAATATCACTAAAGTTGATCACTGCTTATTGTGCTCCATTTACCTGTGGGGTTTCATACACGAGAACAGTGATGACTTGCCAAAGGTTCCTCGTTGGTTGCAAGGCATTTGGGGACGTCATGAAAGGGATGTGATAGATGCTATGGAACTAGAAGTCTTTCTTTTTAGTGTGAGCGACAGATGTCCCACCCCACTTAGCTTCAGATAATATAGAATTAAAAGCCTATTTATGCAGGATGGTTCCTTTAGCAAATACCAATTACAACATCATGGACTGTGACAGGAAGATCTCACGAATGCACACAATGGAAAAAATTTGTCATTATAATTAATTCAACGCTATATTCACAATTATGTAAATTCCTGGTCCCTGTCACTTGCTTTGGCTATAGAAGATGATTTTTTTTATTCCCCCAGCAAACACTCAGAATGTGTACTGCATTCATGACATGATGAGGTTTAAATAAAACTGAATCAATCGCCTTTCCAAGCCTTCATTTCAGGGTCCAATTTCTCGAGGGGAATATGGGAAGGTGGGCTTGTTTTCTTCAGGACTATATTGGCGGAGGCAAAGTGCGTCCCATGTTCCCTTCTGTTGTGGGTTTGGGACTTGGTGTAATACTTATCAGATCTGGATTGACAGAGTGCTGCACTGTTGGAAGTGCCATATAACGCACGATGGTTTAAACCTGGGATCCCAAATCTTACTTTGGACTGTTGAGTGGAGGGTGGTGGGGTGGGAAAACGGGGACTCAGTACTCTCCTGCTCAAGAGGCTCAAGGTGAGGTACCCTGTAGAACTGGCCTTTCGTCCAGTATTGGGAAGATTAGGGGTTGTGGAGGAAGTGAGTTGGTGAGATGGTCAACGAGGGGCAGTGTGAATGGAAAAGTCACAAGATCACAAGACAAAGGAGCAGAAGTAGGCCATTCAGCTCATCGAGTCTGCTCCATGAGCTAAACTAATACTATTCCTATCTAGTCCCAATTTCCGGCCTTATCCCCATATCCCTTGATACCTTGACTAATTAGATACCTATCTATCTCCACCTTAAATGCCTCCAATGAGCGGGCCTCCACAGCTGTATGTGGCAAAGAATTCCATAATTTCACTACCTTCTGGCTAAAGATATTGCTCCTCAGGCAGGGCAGTGGTTGGAGAAAGGTTATGGAAGAGGTGGGAAGATAAAGGGAGGGGGCAGATGATGGGCAAAGGCAACTGATGAGGGGGCAGATAGATTTTTGGGGGTGTCACATTGATGATGGAGATCAGGCCGGTGATAGGGGTCAGGGGCAGATGACGGTACGGCAAGTAGATGAGAGAAAAGGGAGATGGTGGGGGTGATGAATTGTGAGGGGCAGGAAGATGATTGAAGGAGTGGATAGGTGATGAGGAGAGAAGATGGGGGTGTGTGTAGCTGCAGCTTGGGCATAATTAGTGACGATGGAAAGATGCTGGAGACACGTACATGGAGGAAAACTGAGGTCCCGGACTCTCCAGCAGCAGCCCAGGGTAGAGAGAGGCCCTTTACCCAGTGCCAAAGCAAATCCCACCCTCTGGTTAAGCCCTGCTTCAGTGACCTTGCGTGTGGTAGCACCTTGCGCAAGTGATTGTTGTATGTCATTGACATTGCTGCATGTGTCCAGTACTCTGTGTCCACTCATGTGTCATGAGCGTGGATGTATCAAGGAATGGTTTCAGCTTGCCTTTCCTCTGAAATGTTCAGAGGGATAAGGGCCAAATGCGGGCAAGTGGGACTAGCTTAGGTGGGCATCCTGGTCGGGGTGGACCAGTTGGGCTGAAGGGCCTGTTTCCGTGCTGTATGACTCTATGACTTTGGCATCTTACACTGATGTGTTTTCTGCCTTCTGATTCCATGGCTTTATCTGGAGGATGAGGATGAGTTCACCTGCTCCCCTGACCAATATTTGTCCCTCAATCAACATTTAAATGTAGATTATGTTTTTGTCACATTGTTTGGAGCTGGCTCTGTACTTATTAGTTGTCATTAGAGCTGTGACTATACTTCAAGGTAGGAGCCACGCACAGGGGTGAGAGTGAATGGGTCTCGGTGCGAGTGGGACACTGGCTCAAGTTCATGGAGGGTGATCCCAGGGTGGTCTAGCGGTTAGCGTATCACTATTGCAGCGCCAGCGACCCGAGTTCAATTCCCGCCGCTGTCTGTGAGGAGTTTGTACGTTCTCCCCGTGTCTGCGTGAGTTTCCTCTGGGTGCTCTGATTTCCTCCCGTGTTCCAAAGATGTATGGGTTAGGAAGCTGTGGGCATGCTATGTTGGCGCCGGAAGCGTGGCGACACTTGCGGGCTGCCGCCAGAACACTCTATGCAAGAGATGCATTTCATTGTGTGTTTTGATGTACATGTGACTAATAAAGAAATCTTATCTTATCTTAGAACAGCAATGAAACAGTCAAATATAGGGATGACAATCGAAATACCAAGGCTGCTAGCAGTGCATTAGTAAACTGGTTTATTTGGCTTTGGGATGTCTTGGGGAAGCTGCACATTAAGCTCATGGTTGGATAGGGAAGGCCTTTTGCAAATCCTGGAACATTACAATGACAGAAGTTCAAAACTACTCAGGGACGTTCAGGTCCCCGATCACCAGTTGTATGTAATGTTTTGCAGTGGAGAAAGTGCATATAAGGAACAAGCTGCCAGAAGAAGTGGTTCAGGCAGATACATTAACAATATTTAAAAGATTCTTGGATGAGTGCATGGATAGGAAAGGTTTAGAGGGATATGGGCCAAACATATGGGCAAATGGGACTTGCTGAGATGAGCATCTTGGTCAGCATGGATGAGTTGGGCTGAAGGGCCTGTTTCTGTGCTGTATTACTCTATGACTAACAGTGATGCAGATAAACCTGACACTTGTCAGTGGTGAATTAGCTTCTCAATCTAAGGGGTATGTGGTTCCTTTAAGTGACTAATCAATAAACTCTCATTGGTTACGTGGTTCTGACAATTGCCCAATCAGTGACTCCCTGCTGGTCATGCATCTCTGACACTTAGTCAGTGAGAAACCAACTGGTCAGATGCCTCTCCCCATCAGTTAAGATAAGGTAAGATAAGATTTCTTTATTAGTCACATGTACATCGAAACACACAGTGAAATCCACATTTTGCATAGAGTGTTCTGGGGGCAGCCCGCAAGTGTTGCCACGCTTCCGGCGCCAATATAGCATGCCCACACTTCCTAACCTGTACATCTTTGGAATGTGGGAGGAAACTGGAGCACCCGGAGGAAACCCACGCAATCACAGGGAGAACCCTTACACTGTCCTTATAGACAGCGGCTGGAATTGAACCCAGGTCACTGGCGCTGTAATAGCGTTACACTAACTGCTATGCTACCGTGCCTGCCGCTATGCTATCCGCCTGTGCTTCACGTTTTCCACTCAGTCCCTTGGACAGTCCTCGGCGGAGATGCTAACCAGGGGCAGATTTGGATTTACTTTCCTTGCTTTCACCCTCTCCCCGCCCCAGTGACTCCACCACTATGTCCCCAGCTCATCCTTGACCGACATGCCAGCACTCACTGTCAATGTCACCGCATTAAGAATGGGCTCAGAAGTAGTGATGGGGTAGATGTCAGCCACAGGCACCCCATGGCACCATCAGCTTCCCTGGCTGAGTCGAGAAAATAACGAAAACAAGGACACCACAGCTGACCAGGTGTTGGAAAGTTCAAATCTGTCCCAAGGTCGAAAATCTCAGTACACAGTGGTGTCCCGTTTACGGAAACTGTGGGTTGAGAGAGCGCCTGCTCCATCACGAAGAACTGGGGAGAGAACAGAGACCAGTTGGAGGGAGAGCTTCCTCCCTTTCATGGCCGGGATCAAATGGTGAGTGGGAGGAATTTCGAGCTTCCTTCTGCTCAGCCCTTGGTGAGTGCTGACAGATGGCCCATTTCCTGTATTATGAACAAGCAAAGTGATTACAGCCTCAGGGATTAATAAGAGCCAAAAGGGTCTAATCAGAACAATGGCTTAATAACATTTATACATTTCCAACACAAAGCAACATAACATTGCTATAAACAAGCACCATAAAATGCAGCACAGTTTAACAGGCATACTATGGTACAATAGCACAATACAGACTGTAATGTAACACTTCTCTCTGTGAATGTCCCACCACCGGGGAAGAAGAAATAAGACTTATTTCATTGTCCGCGCTTCTTCCTTGATTTTGGCTTATGATCCAGAAGAATAATAATGTGGGAAGCACCGTCTTTCATCACCAACCTGAAACCTGTTTGTCTGTACGGGAGATGTCAAAAAAGTAAGAGAAGGGAGCAGGAATACGCCGCTTGGAAACTCAAAGCTGATCTTCTGCCCTCAGCGCCACTATCCCCATATCTCCCGATTCCCTGAACACCTGGGCATCTATCCACCTCCCTTTTGAATCTCAAAGACTGAGCCTCCGAAGCCCTTGAGGGTTGAGGACTCCAAAGGTTCACCACCCTCTGAGCAAAGAAATCTCTCCCTATCTCAGTCCTAAATGGCCAACCCCTTATTATTGACCATGACCCCTAGTTGCAGGCTCCTTGGCCAGGGGAAACATTCCCCTTGCATCCAGACTGATGAACACTGTAAGAATTTTGTGGGCTTCAATGCAAACTCCTAATCACTATCTAAACTCCAGAGAATACACACTCAGTCTACTCAATGTCTCCTCAAACGGCTAACTCACCACCACTGGAATCAGTGTGGTAGATCTCCGCTGCACTCCCTGGTAGGAACACAATAAAGTAGGAGCAGGAGTAGGCCACTCGGCCCCTCAAGCCTGACCCGCCATTCAATATGATCATGGCAGATCTGCCCCTGGCCTCATCTCCTCTTCCCTACCAATTCCCCATCACCTTCATGGCCCTCAAAACCCAGAATGTCGACAACTCCTTTCCTCTCACAGGTGCTGTTCGACCCGCTGAGCTCCTCCAGCAGATTGTTTGTTGCCTCATAGCCCTCAATTCCCTGATCTTTCAAAAAAATTATCTACTTCCTCTTTTGTACCCCCAATGATCAAGCCTCCAACACCCTCTGGGGCAGGAAATTCCAGAGATTCGCCACCCACTATGAGATGCATTTCCTACACACCTCAGTTTTAAATGACAAACCCCTCAGTGACAAGTATATCTTTTGTTCAATTAAAGAGACCAAAACGAAACTCTAGGTATGGTGCAACAACTCAGTGGGTGAAGCAGCGTCTGTGGAGGGGGAAGGAATTGTTGACGTTTTGGTACTCTAGGTATGGTGTTGCTGGGTCTCGGCCAACATTCCACCCTTAATCAGTTGATTAATTAATCGCTGACACTTGTGGGACATTTGCTGGCACAAAATGGCTGCCTGAGTTGCCTGGAAGAAAAATAACTGCATGCCAAATGTAGTTCATGGGATAATATGCATGGGGTGCTTTGATATGATAAGGTGCTGTTAAAATGCAAATGCTATTAATTATTGCTACCTTCTGCTGGGGAAAGATCTGAAGAAGTTGAGGATTCTGCTGCTCATGTTGGCACTTAGCCGTGACTTCGCTTGGGCGTGTGCCCACAGGAGATTTAGTTTCTCTATTGTTTACAGTTCTCCAAGAGCCGGGGATAGAGAGTCACAGGGAGTGACATCTGTTACATGGGATTCAGTGGGCTGGTCACATGGGATCTTTCAGTGCTCTGTATTGCTTTTATACGGTTTAAAAAAATAGCTTCCACATGATCAAGGAATCTGGCAGATCAGAGGAAGCTTGGCTGGGAGACAGGTGTGCTGCTGAATCCCAGCTGCTGTCTCTTTTGACTGTGTATTTCAACAGTGAGTGGTATAAATAGATCAACAGAGCCAGAAAGTAGCTGTTCCAAGTAATTTTCTGAAACCTCCAAACACTGCTGAGTTCTGTCTATGAGCCTCTGTGCTGGTTTAATAATTCATCTCAAGGGTATGGGTATTTATGGCCATTGCTAATTGTCCTTGAGAAGGAGGTGATGAGGCACATTTGCAAACGACTGTATCGTCCTTCTGGTGAAGGGGCTGCTAGGGAGGGACTTCCAGGATTCAGAGCCAGCATTGACAAAGGAACAATGATATAGTTCCAAATCCTGGTTGTGTGCGACTTCATCAAATCGTGACACGTAGGATCCTAGAATTTTTTTGGTGTAGAACACTGTCGTTCAGGCCCTCAAACCCACCCCTGGCAAAAATGGACCATCAAGGTTAATCCCATTTCGCGGCCTTGGAGAAACAATCTGCTGGTGTGAACTCAAGCGGGTCGAGCAGCCATCTGTGGGAGGGAAGGAATCGTCAACATTTCGGGTCGAAACCGAGAATCGGGACCCGAAAGGTCAACAGGTCCTTTCCTCCCACAGATGCTGCTCGACCCGCTGAGTTCCTCCAGCAGATTGTCTGTTGCTCCAGGTTCCAACATCTGCCGTCTCTCGTGTGCCTGTTCTTGGGACCTAATCCTACAGGTTACAGTTCTTCAAGAGATCAGTGCTGAAGCTCCATCTCAAGCAGTGAATAGCAGACCCCACCTTTCTCAGCTTCCTTTTAACTCTTCTACCAATTAATTTAACCTACGACCCTAGTTACCTGCCCTCCACAGATGCTGCCTGACCTGCTGAGTTCCTCCAGCACTTTTTGTGTATTGCTCCAGATTGCAGCATCTGAAGAATTTCTTGTGTTTCTGTGTTGCCAACATCTCTGCTCAGGTCCTTCCTGTTTAAGGCCTTTCATAATTATATATACCTCAATTAAAGTCAGCAAAACAAAAGAGCTGGTCATTGACTTCAGGAAAGGGGGGGGGGGGGGTTGAGGAGCACATGCTTCTGTCTACATCAATTGTTCTGAGGTTGAGAGCTTCAAGTTCCTAGGGGTGACCACATCAATGCCACAGCCAAGAAAGCTCATCAGCACCTCTACTTCCTCAGGAGGCTAAAGAAATTTGGCATGTGCCCTTTGACACTCACCAACTTTTATCAATGCACCATAGAAAGCATCCTATCTGGATGCACCATGGCTTGGCATGGCAACTGCTCTGCCAGGACCACAAGAAAACTTCAGAGAGTTGTGGACACAGCCCAGCATATCATGGAAACCAGCCTCCCCTCCACGGACTCTGTCTACACTTCTCGCTGCCTCGGTAAAGCAGCCAGCATAATCAAAAGACCCCACCACCCCAGACACTCTCTCATTCTCCCCTCTTTCATTGGGCAGAAGATACAAAAGCCTGAAAGCACGTACCACCAGGCTCGAGGACAGCTTCTATCGGCCTGTTATAAGACTACTGAACAGTTCCCTAGTACAATAAGATGGACTCTTGACCTCACAATCTACCTAGTTATGACTTTGCACCTTATTGTCTGCCTGCACTGCACTTTCTCTGACACTTTATTCTGCATTCTGTTATTGTTTTACCCTGTACTACCTCAAATGCACTGTGTAATGAACTGATCTGTATGCAAGACAAGTTTTTCACTGTACGTACAAGTGACAATAATAAACCAATTCTAAGGAATTGCAATTCCAAACCTTCCCTCGGTCTCCTGTGTACAAAAGAAACACTAATTGACTAGACTGTGTCTCCTCATAACTTTCACCTCTGCCTTGGCAACATCCTGTAAATCTCCTCTGCACCCTCTCTGGCACCGTCCTGTCTTTGATGATATTCCTATTTGGGACATGGGATCAGGCGGGGAAACAAGTCATAGAGTCATACAGCAGAAGAAACAGGCCCTTCAGCCCATCGAGTCCATGCTGACTGTCAAGCTCCCATTTACACTAATTGCATTTTTTGTTCTCCCCACATTCCCCTCAACTCTCCCCCCCTCATCTACACACTAGGGGCAATTTACAGCAGCCAATTAATGTTGACTCCCATGTGGGAGGAAACCGGACTAAGCCTGTATGGTCACGGGGGAACATGCAAACGCCACACAGTGAGCACTCGAGGTCAGGATCAAACCCGGGTCTCCGAGCCATGAGGCAGCAGCTCTAACAGCTGCACCACCGGCTGCGCTTAAGTGCTTGCATTTTCCCAACTTCATGAGGATACGAACATTCCCAGTTCTCCCCTCCGCCACCCCTCCCCTCTCCTTTATCACACAGACTTTCTGAGGAACATATTTTTGCCAGGGAAGTGAAGAGTGGTGAAGGATAGCCTGGCTTCACCAGTGAGATTTTGGGAAGCTGGAGTCCAAGAGTCTGGGGAGATGAGACTCAGTTTACTGACATGCCTGTGTGCAATGTGATTGGCTATGTTAATTAGTGGGATCCTGACCGCACCCAGTAATGATACAACTCCTCCAAAAACACGAGGAATTGAAAATGCATCTGGCTGGGGCTAAAGACAGGTCGTATCTCAGAATCAGATTTATTATCACTGACATATGTTGTGAAATGTGTTGTTTTGCAGCAGCAGTACAGTGCAAGACGTAAAAATTACTAAAAGTTACAAAAATAAATAAATAGTGCAAAAGAGGAATAACAAGGCAGTGTTGATGGGTTGATGGACCGTTCAGAAATCTGACAGCGGAGGGGAAGAAGCTGTTCCTGAATCGTTGAGTGTGGGTCTTCAGGCTCCTGTACCTCCTCCCCAATAGTAGTAACATGAAGAGGGCATGTTTCATTTATGTTTTTCTTGTGAATGCTGCTTATCTGATGCTATGTGCCTGTGATGCTGATGCAGGTAAGTTTTTCATTGCACCCGTGCGTACATGTACTCGTGCAGATGACAATAAACTCAACTTTAAATGTACAACATTCAGTTCTGTTGAGCCCTAGCAACAAACAATCTGCTGCAGGAACACAGCGAGTTGATGCAGGGTTTTGACCCAAAACATCAACAGTTCCTTTCCCTCCACAGATGCTGCTCGACCTGCTGAGTTCCTCCAGCAGATTGTTTGATGCTCCAGATTCCAGCATCTGCAGTCTCTTGTGTCTCCTGTCGACTCCAAGGATTGTGCGCAGTTCTGCTCATCCAGCTATAGGAAGGATGTCACTAAGCTGGAAAGGATGCAAAGGAGTTTCAAGAGGATGTTACAAGGGCTGGAGGGCTTGAGTTATAAGGAGAGATTGGATAGACTGGGACTTTTTTCCCTAGCATGTAGGAGGCTGAGGGGTGACCTTAGAGAGAAATATAAAATCATAGAGAAGGTGAATGGCCACAGCTTTTCCCCCCAGGGTAGGGGAGTGTAAAACTAGAAGGAATAGATTTAAGGTGAGAGGGGAAAGATTTAAGTGATCAGAGGAGTGTTTTTCCACACAGAGGGCACTGTGTATATGGACTGAGCTACCAGTGGAAGTGGTAGAGCTGGGTACAATGACAAGGTTTAAAGGACATTTAGACAGGTACATGGATAGGAAAGGTTTAGAGGGATATGGACCAAATGCTGGCAGATGGAACTAACTCAGATAGGCAATTTGGTCAGCATGGACGAGTTGGGCCGAAGGGCCTGTTCCATGCTGTATAAGTCTATGACTATTATCAGGTGCATAACATAATAGGCAGCAAATATTTCAAAATCAAGTCTAACAACTGCAGATACTGGAAATCAGAAATATAAATCAGAAAATGCTAGAAATACTCAGCAGGTCAAACAGTACCTGTGGAGAGAGACACTATCAACATTGCAGGTCTGAGATCTGAGATTCCTCCTATTCTGGGTTCCTGTCCATATCAAATTTCACAACCTCTCCCTCTCCCCAAAGTTTTGTGTGTCCCAACCATGCTCGTTACTACAGCACTGAGCAATGCCACTGTCATAAGCAACCTTCACACTTACCCCAAAGGGATCAGTGTAACAAGATTCAGTGGAAGGAAGGAACTTACTCTCCCCCAGCTCCTTTCATAACCTCAGGATGTCCAAAAGCTTTTTACGACCATTAAGGGACATGGTTATAATCCAGGAGTACTGGAATAGAGGAATATCATGACATGGAAATGGGTTATTGTTGAATTTGTGTCATACAGGACTGGTTTAACACAGGAATAGACAATGCAGGCATCCTGTTATGCAGTAAGTAAGAATAGAGAATGCTGGATTTATTCAGCAGGTCAGGCAGCAGCAGTGGAAGGAGAAGCAGAGTTTATCTGCTGAGTGTGTCTGGATTTGTCTGTTTTTATTTCAGATTTCCAGCATCTGCAGCGTTTTGATTTCCATCACATTTTGCAGAGATGACATAATGCAGGAATAATGAATTTCAGGAATGTCGCATTGCAAGACTGGTGTAATGTGAGAATGGTGTATTGCAGGAGCAGTGTCATGTAAAAATATTATTGCACTGTAATGTTATAGTCATTGTTGTAGGAAGATACAGCACAGAAACAGGCCATCCAGCCTACTGAATTAGTGCTGACCATCAAGCACCAAACACACAAATCCTACATTAATCCCATTTTAAGGAGAGGAGGAGGATGAGAGGAGACATGATAGAGGTGTACAAAATATTGAGAGGAATAGATAGAGTGGAGAGCCAGCACCTCTTTCCCAGGGCAGCAATGCTCAATTCTAGAGGGCATGGCTTTAAAGTAATTGGTGGGAAGTTCAAGGGAGATATCAGAGGAAGGTTTTTTACCCAGAGAGTGGTTGGGGCATGGAATGCGCTGCCTGGAGTGGTGGTGGAGGCAGGTACATTGGTCAAATTCAAGAGATTACTAGATAAGCATATGGAGGAATTTAAAATAGAGGGATATGTGGGAGGAAGGGGTTAGATAGTCTTAGGTGAGGTTTAAAGGTTGGCACAACATTGTGGGCCGAAGGGCCTGTATTGTGCTGTACTGTTCTATGTTCTATGTTCAGTATATTCTCCCCACATTCTCATCAACTTCCCCCAAATTCTACCGCTCACCCACACACTAGAGGCAGCTTACAGTGGCCAATTAACCTACCAACCCGCACATCTTTGGAGTCCCAGACGAAACCCATGAGGTCACAAGGAGAAGGTGTAATTTCCACATAAACAGCACCCGGGGTCAGGATTGAACCTGGGTCTCTGGCGCTGTGAGGTAGCGGATCTTTCAGCTGGGCCACTGTGGTGCCCTAACTGCGAGTACACGTAAAATGGAAAACATTATAATGCAGGAACATTGTTATATGGGAATGCCTTCAAATGACTCTGATTTGCACATTAACCCAGCGCTCATTCCAGAATCAGGGAATACAGTGGCATTCGACCAATGTCATCATTGTCCTCATTAGCAGTGTACATCAGGTTTGAGCTGGGTATCCTGATGAACGCATCAACAATCATACTCCAACGACTCCATCTGGCCATCTGCTCTGCAGAGCGGCCCGAGGCACATGACGACACACACTACCAGCTGAGCTAATAGGATGGCACAAACGCTCTACGGCTTTGCTGCCGTCTGCTCACAGATAATTAGAGGACAGGAAATCCACCCCAGGTGAGTATCACTTCAGGATATAGATCTACTGCAGGATGAGGAGTGTTGCTATTGGATAAAGTTACCGCACAGAGCCCAGGGTACAAAATCAGCGATGTCCCAGAAGGTATCCAAGGACTGCATGCAAATCTAGATACAGCATGGAAGGTTAAGAGGATATTTAATAAAGCTGTTCAAAATTATAGAATCAAAGTACAATACCGGAGAGAATACTGCCATTCACACGTACCACCAGGCTCAAGGACAGCTTCTATCTGCCTGCTATAGGACTATTGAATGGTTCCCTAGTACAATAAGATGGACTCTCGACCTCACAATCTACTTTTTTATGACCTTGCACCTTATTGTCTACCTGCACTGCACTTTGTCTGTAGCTCTTACACTTTATTCTGCATTCTGTTATTGTTTTACCTTGTACTACCTCAATGCACTGTGTAATGAATTGATCTGTACGATCAGTATGCAACACAAGTTTTTCACTGTACCTCAGTACAAGTGACAATAATAAACCAATTCCATTTCCTAATTTCTGTGACAATCAATCCAGTTGGTCTCACTTTGTTCCCCCTCCCCCTCCATTCCCCTGAAAATGTTTACTCTCCAAGTTTTTATTCAATTCCCTTTTTAAATTTAACATTTTTAAATACCAACGAGAGACTTTCCATTAGCACAGGGCTCAGTAGCCACAGCACAGAGGTTTGAAATAAATGGCAAAAGATCCACGGTGGAGATGTGGAGAATTTTATTTCATTGTGATCTGGGGTACGTTGCCTCAGAGAACAGTGGATGCAAGTGATAGAATCTTAGCATTATTACTGCTCATAAGGACATTTAGCTCATCAAACCTAGGCTGGATCTGTGTAGTAGATTCTGCAATAACTTGCAAAATAGAACTGAATGAACTCTACAGGAGAAACTTACAGGGAAACAGGGAACGAGCAGGGTTAGTGGGACAAATTGGAGAGCTCTTTCTCTGGACCAGCACAGAATTACTGGGCTGAATGGTACAACTTCATGATGCCATCAGTTTCAACAAGGTAGAAGGCGTCCTGCAGGACTCCAGGTGAAACCCACCAAAGGTGACCTTAATAATGATTGCAATGAACTATGAGATTCTCATACCTGACAGGAAACTCCCTCCATTTAATTATTCTGCTGCATTTGCATGCTGTTCCTTTGAAAAAGTAATTTGTGCCTGGTTGCTGGTAGCAGCTTGTGTGAGTGTGTACATCCCATGCAGAATGGGGTGAGGCCCAGTAAAGGGGTGAGAATATGGGAAAACAATTTTAAACAAAATGGTCCCACCAGTTTGAAAGGTTTGGATGCAATGTTGGTTTTACACCCCTCTCGACTTTCACCCATCTCAGTTGACAATAATATCAAATAGGCATCAAGACCGACAATCCATCCAGTCCATGTGAAACTCACATTCGGAGCCTGCATAGAGTTTGCCCTCAGGGTCACGATACTGATGGAAAATCATGGCAAAAAAAAACAAGCTGCTGGAGGAACTCAGCGGGTCAGGCAGCAGCTGTGGGGGGAAATGGACAGTGGGTGTTTCAGGTTGAGATCCTTCATCTGGGCTGAAAGAGTAGGGGGGAGATGGCCAGTATAAAGAGGTGAGGGGTTATTGTAGCAATAGGTGGCAAGTGATAGGTGGATCCAGGTGAGGAGGGGGTGATTGGAGATGGAGGAGGGAAGGGCGGAAACAGCGACAGAGGTTGGGAGGTGCTAGGTGGAGGCAACAGAGGGCTGCAGATGGAGGAGTCTGATAGGAGAGGAAGGTGAAGGGTGAAACTAATTAAGGGAGGGATGCTGGGCAGATAGGAATAATAGGGAGAGGGGGTAGGGGACCGAGTGGGAGGAGTGTGTGGGTGATGGGCAGTTTCAGTTACTGGGATAAACCGATGGAATGGATTTTGCTGTCACTGGAAGAAAAGATTGTGATGACATCAATGGAACAATGTCAGAAGTGGAGCACAACACTCAGCCACTGAGTTCCCAAAGACTCCTAGGATTTACACCCAAAGCAAAACTGAAGGTATTTTCCCCACAACAAACAGTCACTGCTGGGTAAACCCCATTCCCAAAGATATGTTCAGCTTCTGTGAACCCCAGACATTGGGAACCAGTGCTGTTTGGTCTCTGAACAGTAAAGCAGCCTTTGCTGACGATTTTATCCTCTCACTTTACACTTGTTCACGGTTCTTTCCATATTTCTTTATGATGTAGGAGAAAGCCTTTTGGCCCACTGAGTCTACGCCAGTTCATAGAGCAATCCCTTTCCCCCACTAATTTTCCCTGTAACCTATTCTTCCCAAATTCCCATTAATTCCCTGAAGATTCTATCACTCACCAACACACTAGGGGCAATTTACAGTGGCCAATTGACCTACAGACATTGAATTTCATCTTCTGTTGCCTGAATCTTCATAGTACTAAAGATGCTCAAATGAGAATGCCTTGCAATGACTTATCTTTATACACAAGGGTAGGAACTTCTGGCATGAGAAAAAGATAAGACAGTATTACTCTTGGCTGGGTGAGCTTTATGGTAACTCTGCACCCTTGCAATTGATGTTGTGATATTTGGTAGACCTTTAAGGTTTCACAGTGGTTGGCTCTGAACCTGATCTTCTCAAATGGTGCCATTATATAAGAAATTTATTGTTAATTATATTTAAAAAGAATTGAAAGCATGCCTCCTTTGGCTGGTTTCTGAGGGACTCAATAACCTCTCCATGACATCATTAATGCAATCATCTGTTGAATGTGAAACAATTTCCCCTCAGCGACAACAACCAATTAGCTTGTGGAGGTATCTGCTGGGATTTTAAAGGAAGGAATTGTTCTCTGTAATGAAACTTCTCATCTCTGTCCTACATGGCGAAGCCCCTTGGGTTATGTCCTGTAGTTCCAGTCTCGCCAGGTGCAGGAAGCATTCATCTGAACCCAAGGCCAATCTTAGCAACAGGTAGCTTTCTTCAAAGAAGCTTCTTTGGGATTTTCAGAACTTCTTCCCTCTTTTCACATCAAATATGTCACAAACAGTGCCTCCTGCAACAGTGACTTTTGTGCAGTGCTGGTGTTCATTGGTCCATATCTGACGCCTTCAGATGCCAAGACCTTGTGCTCTGAAATTCTACTCCAACCAAAACCTCTTTTTTCCTACCGGTTGGACCAAGTTTTTGGTCACCTGCTGTAATATCCCTTTTCTTGGTTCCAAGTCAAATTGTGTTTGGATGGATTCTTTATGAGGTGGTGCCTCAAGAGGGTGGCATCCATCACTAAGGACCCTCACCATCCAGGACATGCCCTCTTCTCGTTACTGCCATCGGGGAGGAGGTACAGGAGCCTGAAGACCCACACTCGATGATTCATGAACAGCATCTTCCCCTCCGCCATCAGATTTCTAAACGGTCCATGAACACTACTTTGTTATTCCTTTTTATTGTGCACTATTTTATATCTTTGCACTGCACTGCTGCCACAAAACAATTTTCACGATATTTAAGTCAGTGATAATAAACCTGATTCTGATTCCAGTGGATTCAAACATCTTATTGCATCAAGAGTCAGAGAGTCATACAGCACGGAAACAGGCCCTTCAGCCCACTGAGTCCGTGACAAGCTCCCATTTACACTAATCCCATTTTAGTCTCTCCGCATTCCCCTCACCCACCACCCCCCCCCCCCCCAAACCACCCTCTGCCTCTCGATTCTATCACCCACCTACACACTAGGGGCAATTTAGAGTAGCCAATCAATCTACCAACCTGCTCATCTTTGGGACATGGTGGAAACTGGAGCCTCTGGAGGAAACCAGTACAGTCACCTGGAGGAAACCAATAGAGAACGTGCAAACTCCACACAGACAGCTCTGGTGGTCCGGACTGAACCCAGGTTATTGGAGTTATGAGGCAGCACCACTGTGAAATCCAGATTATGTATAAATGCAAGTTGTTATTTAGTGATATTTACTGTGAATAGCAAGTAAAATTTTAAATCCACCTCTTTCTATTTACAATCTATAGTGACACAATATGTTGTAACTATGAACCATCTGATGATTTCATAAGTCAACTAATAATTTACAATCAATGCAAAATTGAAGATCATTTCCAACAACCACTGAATACAGAGCAACAGTCAGGCTTAGTTTACCAGCTTATCAGTAAAACCCCTTCATTTTGCTCAGAAATAGTTGCTCTTGATCAATCAATGAATCCGATCAGAAATGAGAAACTGAGGTTCTGTGCAATAGCGCAGCCAGCTGAATGTGAAATTCCCGAGTAATTCCCAGATGATCCCTCAGAACATTTGGCCCAAGTTATTGCAAGGTAATGGCATTGTATGGATAGGTTCGGAGAAGGTCATTAGCAACTTCAAGATGATTATCATTCACACTTACTGGTTGTCCGCCATGTGGAGAGATGCCACTCAGGAGTACCTTCTCAAACCTCCAGCAGAATCTGTTGCAGTCTTATCCCATTGCCTTGACTTCCCATGCCTGTATGAAATAAAGAAAACAAATATATGATATCTTTATTAGTCACATGTATTTCGCTGTGTGTTTCAATGTACATCTTTTGTGTAGCGTGTTCTGGAGGCAGCCCGCAAGTGTCGCCACGTTTCCAGTGCCAACATAGCATACCCACAGCTCCTAACCTGTAGGTCTTTGGAACGTGGGAGGAAACCGGAGCACCCGGAGGAAACCCACACAGACATGGGGAGAACGTACAAACTCCTGACAGACAGCGACGGGAATTGAACCTGGGTCACTGGCGCTGTAATAGTGTTATGCTAACTGCTACACTACCGAATATGTTTAGGCTGATAGACTTTATCCTCATTAACAGAGAGAATTAAAGACTTAGAGGAGAATTTCCTTGTACACTAGGTAGGACTGGCCTATATACACTATTTAGAAGAAATCTCGTTGAAGCACAAGTTTATTAGAGGGACTGATGGGGTAAATGCTGACAGGATATTTCCATAGAGTGTGAATCCAGATCCAGAACAGTCTCATGAGAAAGGGTGGGCTACCTGGGTCTGAGATGAGGAGAAATTCCTTTACTCAATGTTTGGAATTCTAAACTTCAGGAGACTGCAGCTGCTCAATGACTGTGTCTATCCAAAGTCCAGATAAAGTTTTTTGGGAGCTAAAGAATAAGGGGAGAGGGTGGGGAGTGAATTTGAGATTAAGGCCATGATCTCATTGAATGGCAGAGCGGGAAGTGGTCTGA
Organism: Pristis pectinata; assembly: GCF_009764475.1. Taxonomy (NCBI): domain Eukaryota; kingdom Metazoa; phylum Chordata; class Chondrichthyes; order Rhinopristiformes; family Pristidae; genus Pristis; species Pristis pectinata. The sequence goes on along the minus strand of NC_067436.1, from coordinate 16,266,488 downwards.
GAGGCTGGGTAGGATTCAGGGTTAATATTTCATCCAAACAGTAGCAGCTTCAGCAGTTCAACCCGCCTGTGGGTACATCAGTCCAGGTTAAGCAGCTAAATCCATGGAGTAGCCATTGAATCCACAATGTCCTTACTCTGAGACAGGTGTTCCACGCACTAAGCCACAGAAGAATTACATGCAGTTTCCTTCAAGCCTGCCTCAGAGTGAAGGCTCCCAGTCTCCAGAAAAGGATGGTCTCAAATTTGATTCCTCAGCCTGCATTGAATTAAGTGATCCTGGTCCACGCTAAAAGGGATCCTCAGCAAGGAACCAACTCTACAAAATCAGGGGGAAAGAGACTAATGCAAAAATATTTTTACACTGTCTGTTGCTGGTGCATTTATAAGATACTCACATTGTGCACCTTTATGATACATGCAAATACTGGATGTAAATAGCATGAATATTGTTCTCATGCAATGCAGGTACATGTTATGTATAGCATTGGATTCACAAGAGACTGCAGATGCTGGAATCTGGAGAGAAAAATACACACTGGTGGAACTGCGCAGCAGGTCAGGCAGCATAGTGTTCTTGTATAAATGTTCTTGTACATGGAATACATATGTTGTATTCATATGATATGCATACATTGCATGTACATGGTACACATATAGTGAATGTACAAGGTGCCCAAATGGTCATGTTCATAGTGTGCATGGGATATATGTGTATAATCTGCATTTAAGGTGCATATACACTATAAAAAGGTATACGCAGTGCACGTTTATAGAATATGTATTCAGCTATTCTGTTGAAGGGAATCTGCACAATACTTTAAAGGGGCTGAAAACAAACTGCTGGAGGAACACAGCAGGTCAGGCAGCATCTGTAGTGGGAAAAGGACCATCAATGTTTCGGGTTGAGACCCTCCTTCTGGACCGTGCATTTCCCACTACAGATGCTGTTTGACCCACTGAGTTCCTTCAGCAGTTTATATTTTGCTCCAGATTCCAGCATCTGCAGTCTGTTATGTCTCCACTTTAATGGTCCTGTCTCTCCCACTATGAATACTGCGACAGGGATCCAATAACCAATATTGTGCTTTCCCTGCTATATGGCAAAATGAAGTAGAGAGTTCATTATTCCCAAATTTAATTATATTCTAATTTAGCAATAATTAAATGCAATTCTTCCCATTAAGTCACAGTTTCCAGGATTATATGCAGGAATTCCCCTTCACCTTGAGTGGGGAAGATTAGGTAGTGATCTAATTGAAATGGTTAAGATGATTAAAGGATTGGTCGTGTAGACAGAGAGAGACACTATTTTGTCTGGTCAGGAAGTTCAGAGTAAGGGGGCAGAACCTTAAAATTTGGTTCAGATCAGAGAAAGCAAAAGAAATCTGGAACCCTCTGCTGGGAGTCAAATGAAGATTTTGCAATGGAGGTTGATAGGTTTTTATAAGTCAAGTAGGTGGAGTTAAGATACAGATCAGCCAGGATCTCATTGAATGAATGAATAGCTTTGATGATCTGGCTCCTACACTTGTAATTAAACACACACATTGCTGCTCAAAAAAATGGAGACATTACTTTGATTCTTTACTGCTTTCTGCTAGTTACTGCACATGCTTACAACAGACTCAGCACCCTTGAAAGGGAGGTGTTCTTGAAGTCAAAACTAGAACATGACTGTAGCAAAGCTCAAGAGGCCAAGGGACCTACTGTGACGCTTACATGCTAGCCTGACTTGATCCTTAAAGGCAAGTGAGAAATATTTAAGTACATTTGAAAGCTGACACCCATAGTCTGAACCACTTCTTTCTAAGCATCAGTTCCATTTGCCAAAGATCAAAATTTTGCACGGGTAATCATTTGATTACAAGCCTTGAAAAAAGTAGACGAGATTTTTATACCATCGTTTTTTTTTGGCATGAAAGACAAACGTATTGGGAAAGAAGAATGTTTCCTTTAGCACTTTAAAATCTGACTTTTATTCTCTGGGGCTAAATTATAACAGCCACATAAGGTGCCGTTCAGGGCTTTCAGAGGCGTGTGCTTGTCCTTTTGGCTTGTGGAGGTGAGAAAGTAGAGACATGACTACAAGGCAGCACACAAGATGCTGGAGGAACTCAATCAGGTAGCATCTTCGGGGGGGAATCTGGTTCCCGACCCGAAACATCCACTGTCCATCTCCCTCTGTAGATGCTGCCTGACCCACTGAGTTCCTCCAGCATCTTGTGCGTTGCTCCAGATTCCAGCATCTTCTGACCCCTGCCAAAGAGTTGGTTTTAAAAGTAGGGTGCAGAGAGGTGCAGGATCAAATATATTATTACCAAGACAAGATTAAATCCTCTCTCAGCCAAAGACATTCCTCATTCCAACAAGCTCAAGTCAGCCAATATATACTCTAAAAAAATCTAGTAGCAGAGGATTTTTAGCCGAAGACATCTTGTGTGGAGCCATACAGAGTACAATGCCCAAGAGACTTTATTTTAATGTAAATGCACAAAATAATTAACTCAGCCAAGGGAGATGTGAGGTGAGTGCTCAACAGTTGGTGAAGGGGTAAAGTTTGAAGGAGGGAAGTGGAGAGGAGGAGGAGTTCAAGGAGACAATTCTGGAACTTAGCATAATGGTTGGAAGAACAGCTACTAATGGTGGATTAAGAGTGGAAACTGCAGTTTGAAAATTGGAGTGGTCAGAGAGCTGGAGGAGGATACAGAGTTAAAGAGCGAGGCTATGGAGGGAACAGAACACGAGGACAAGACTTTTAAATGGTGAGGCATTCTGGCAACTAATGTACCCCAGGTTGACTGATGAGTGGGGCTTGGTGCAAGATAGGACACACGGCCATCAGAGATTAGGAAGAGGGTGAGCTGGCTAGCAACATGTTGGGATAATCAAGACTGCAGGTAATAACAACGTGATTCGGATTTCACCAGCAGATGAGGTGAGGCAGGGTCAGAGTCAATTCTAAATTTAGGATGCACTTTATTGATGCATACTTCATCTCTGCTGTACAGTCAAATTAAAAACAAAAATCAATACCAGAAAAAATGCACCGTCCTGTTTTTAAGATGCTGTTCTAAATCTCTGCTGGACTTTGTAGACCGATCTGCGACTGGGAATGTTTTGATCAAGCCACGAATCCTCTTATTTAGTTTGTAATTTGTTGCTGATATATTAACTAGAACCAGGAATGAGTTACGACAAACAACTTGTATAAGCATCTTCCAAAGAATTTGGAAAGCTTCCACTACTTGTACTTTTCTCCCCTTCTGCATGGGCTAAACCTGAATCTAACTAAGGGCAAGGCAAGACATATCTGGTGGGAGAATGGATGGAGGTGCAAAATCTTCAAAGTGCCAGTAATAATTGTGGAAATCCCAAAAGCAGCCCCAACATTTCATTTAATTGGTCAGTGCATAAATAACCTTACCTACTGAGCACATCCCACAGCCCTGCTATTAGCAACACTCAACACAGACAAAGAACCATTATCTGCTACTAAGTTACTGAGTTGGTCTCACCCTAGCAGAGATATTCTCTTTGTTCTGCCCATCCCTCCCCAATCTTCTCTTCTGAAACTAATTTGTTTACTCTCTTTCCCAGTTCTCAAACTTAAAACATTAGCTCTATTCCTTTTTCCACAGACGCCGTTTGACCTGCTGAGGGTTTCCAGCATTTTCTGGTTTTATTCATGAATACAAGTTGACAGAAACATGAATTGTGATCCTTGACACACTAGCAAAAAACCTGAACTCCTGACTGCAAGGAGACAGGATGGATTTCCCCCTTGTTCTCAAGGGCTACTTGTCAGCAATGGCTCAACAGACAGCACACTCATCTCTGACACAGAAGGTCGTGGGTTCAAGTACCACTCCAGGGATTTGAACAGAAAATCTGGGCAGTGTGCTTTGCTGCAGTATTGAGGGAGTGTTGTACTCTTATAGAATTATCATAACACAGAAGGTGGCTGTTTAGCTGATGGAGTCTATGCTAGTTCCCAGAGAGCCCCACAAATTATTCTATCCAATTCCCCTTTGAAGGCCCATTGTACCCTGTTCATGAACAGCAGATACTATTAGTGTTCAGGCCAATATTTAACCCTCCACCAACATTTCGTCTTAACATTTAACAGATTATCTGGTCTTACCACACTGGTTTTTGTGGAAGCTTATCATGCACAAACTTGGCACCACGTATCCCAAAATACATCAGTGACTACACTTCAAGAAGTATTTTCTTAGGATGTGGAAGGAGGCTATTCGGTCCATCGAACCTACACTAGCTCTCAAAGAAATCCCATTAATCCCATTTCCCCATTTACTTCTCATTCTTTCCCACATGGTCCATAACTCTACTCTGATTTCCCTGCCAACCACATAAACCAGCAGTAACTTATAGTAACCAATTAACCTACAACCTTTGGGATGCGAGAAGAAACTAGAGTACCAGAAGAAAGCCCGTGTGATCACAGGGAGAACGTTTAAATTCCACACAGACAGACAGCACCAGAGCTCAAGATCGCCCCAGGCTGCTGGAGCTGTCAGGCAGCAGCATTACCTGCTGAACCACTGTGCCGCCCACCAAAACACTTTGGGACACTCTCAAATTAACGTAGTGAAAGGGGCCAGGGAAAAGGAAGCCTTTCTTGCAATGGGAGTCTTCTGCTTGGCCTGAAGACCTGTCCTGTACATTGCCCTGTCTTTTCTCAACATAATCATAGAGTAATACAGCACAGAAACAGGACCTTCGGCCCAACTGGTCCGTGCCAACCACAGCATCCTCCCTGCTAGTCCCAGTTGCCCGTGTTTGGCCCAGAACCCTCCAAGTACCAATCCAAATGCCTCTTAAATGTTGGAAATGTACCTGCCTCGACCACTTCCTCTGGCAGCTCATTCCGGTTACACACTACCCTCTGTGTAAAGAATTTAGCTCTCAGGTATCTCTTAAATCTCTCCCCTCTTATCTTGTTTCTGTGCCCTCAAGTTATGGACGCCCCAACCCTGGGAAACAGATCATGATCGTCCACCTTATTCATACCCCTCATAATTTTATGAACTTCTGAGGTCACCCCTCATTCTCCTACACTCCAAGGAATAAAGACCCAGCGTGGCCAATCTCTCCCTCTAACTCAGGCCCTCTAGTCCAGGCAGCATCCTCATAAATCTCTTCTGCATCCTCTTACCAGCTTGACAATGTCTTTCTATAACAGGGTGACCAAAACTGTGCACAATACTCCAAGTGCAGCCTCACCAATGACTTGTACAACTACAACATAATGTCCCTGCTCCTAAACTCGATGCCCTGACTGATGAAGGCCAGCGCGCTAAACGCCCTCTTCACCACCCTGTCCACTTGCGCGGCCACCTTCAGCGAAATGGGCACTTGTACTCCCAAGTCCCTCTGCTCCACAACACTCCTCAGTGCCCTGCTGTTCACTGTACAAGTCCTACTCTGGTTTGACTGTCCAAAATGCATCACCTCACATTTATCTAAGCTGAAATCCATTTGGGATTCCTCAGCCCATCTCCCTAACTGATTATGGTCTCTTTGCAATTCATTATAACCTGCTTCACTGTCAACAAGACCCCCCCTAATTTAGTATCAGCAGCAAACTTGCTAATTGTGCCATCTACATACATATCCAAATCATTTACATACATAATGAATAACAGAGGTCCCAACACTGACCCCTGGAACACCCCACTGGTCACAGGCTTCCAGTCAGAGAGTCGACCTTCAACCATCACCCTCTGCTTCCTATCATCGAGCCAATTCTAAATCCACCTTTCTAGCTCCCCCTGAATCCCTCCCATGCACAAAACCATGCTGACTATTCCTGATCAGGCCTTGACTATCCAAGTGATGGTAGATCTTGTCCCTCTGAATTCCCTCCAGTAACTTCCCTACAACTGAAGTCAGGCTCACCAGCCCGTAGTTCCCTGGCCTGTCCTTGCTACCCTTCTTAAACAATGGAACAACATTAGCCACCCTCCAGTCTTCTGGAACTTCGCCAGTGGCTAACGACGAAGCAAATATCTCTACAAGGGCTTCCGCAATTTTTTCCCTGGTCTCCCATAAAGTCCAGGGATGCACTTAGTCAGGCCCTGGGGATTTGCCCACCTTAGTGCACTTCAAGGCTACAAATACCTCCTTCCTCGTAATATGCATATGATCCAAGACCTCACTACTTATCACCCTAATTTCTCTGGTATCCATGATATTCTCCTTGGTAAACACAGAGGTGAAATAGACATTACAAATCTCAGCCATCTCCTGCGGCTCCACACATAGGCGGCCCTGATGGTCTTTAAGAGGACCTAGTCTCTCCCCCGAGTCACCCTTTTACTGTTAATATAACTGAAGAATCTCTTGGTATTATCTTTAACCCTGCCTGCCAAATCTATCTCATACCCTCCTTTTGCCCTCCCTCTTAAGCCCAGTCTTAAACTTTTTATATTTGTTGAAGAATTCATTTGTACCCATCTGCCTAAACACAATGTATGCTTCCTTCTTTTTCCTGACCAGAGCCTTGATATCTCTCATCAACCAGGGTTCCCTGAACTTGGTATGTCTACCCTTCACCCCTAACAGGAACATGCTGCCCGAGACTCTCGATATGACCCTTTTAAAAGCATCCCACTTGCCAACTGTTCTTCTGCCTTTAAATAAGAGGCACCCAGTCGACACCAGCTGGATTCTGCCTAATGCCCTCAAAACTGGCCCTGCTGCAGTTTGGGACTTTAACCTGTGGACCTATTCTATCTTTTTCTATAACTATTTTAAAACTAATAGAAGCGTGGTCACTGGACCCAGTGCTCCCCAACTGCCACTTCAGTTACTTGGCCTACCTTGTTCCCTAAGAGGAGGTCCAGTATTGCTCCCTTCCGAGTAGGTTCCTCTACATATTGCATGAGGAAACTGTCTGGGACACACTGCACAAATTCTGCCCCATCCAGGTCCTTTGCACTCTTGGTGGCCCAGTTAATACCAAGAAGATCGAAATCTCCCACTAGCACTACCCTACTATTCTCACAACTACGTTCAATTTCTCAACACATCTGCTCCTCAAGTTCCTGCTGACTACTGAGGGGAGTCTATAATATAGCCCTACCAAGGTGACCATCCCCTTCTCATTTCTATCCAAATAGCCTCGTTAGATGATCCCTCAAGAATCTCCTCGCTAAGCACTGCTGTTAGGTCCTCCCTTATCAAAAAGGGCAACACCCCCCCCCCCACACTCACCTTTTCCTCTGTCACACCTAAAGTATCAGCATCCCGGAACATTGAGCTGCCAGTCCTGCCCTTCTCTCAGCCATGTTTCTGTTATGGCCACACTATCCCAGTCCCTAGAGGCAATCCATGCCCTCAGTTCGTCCCCCTTACCTGTTAAGCTACGTGCATTGAAGTGGATGAAACTTAAAGCAGTGGTCCTATCTGCCCTTTTACTGTAAGCATGGCTATCCTCATTGCTGGGCTTACACTCCTTGGTTGCTGCACATACCCCTGTCTTCTCACTGACTTCGCTCTCTCTCACTGCCAATCTAGTTTAAACCCTCCCTGGTGGCAAAAGCAAGCATCCCCACTGGGATATTGGTCCCACTCCAGTTCAAGTGTAACCCATCCCTCTCATACAGGTCGCCTCTATCCCAGGATGCAAACAACCCAGAAGACTGGTCGCACTACTGACAGGTGGCATCATCCGTGATGTATCAATTCTCTTTCTTTTTCAATCTTTGTATGAGTTTTCAAATTAATAGAGATTAATATATAATGTCAATGTTTGTACATGTAATAGAAAGAGATCAGGAGAACAATCATGGCATAAATAATCATAAAGAATATAATATTAAAAAAAACTGTAGATCCAACGATCTCTTAGTAAATGAATATAATATAAAACAAAGGAAAGAAAAAGATTTATTTTATATATATATATAAAAGAAAAGAAAGAAGAAAACAAAAATCCCCAAATCAATAAGAAAAATTATAAACAATATGTCAAACCAAACTAAACAGAAAAATTTCAAGAAAAAACAAAAGAAAAAAAAACTGGACTGAAATTTCTCAGTAGAAACAGAGCAATATTATGTCATCAACTCCATTCCTCTAAATTGGTAAGTTATTGAAAGGGGATCTACATCATGTGAAAATATTGAATAAATGGACTCCAAATATCTTCAAATTTAAGCGAAGGATCAACAGTACCACTCCTAATTTTTTCCAAGTTTAAACATGATATAGTTTGAGAGAACCATTGAAAAGTAGTAGGGGGTATTGGATCCTTCCATTTAAGCAAAATGGATTGTTTGGCCATTAATGTAACAAAGGCAATCATACGGTTAGCCAATTCTCATTCCCATGGGGACAAATAACACAGGAGGCCTTCACTCCCTAGGGATGGTGGTTCTCTGTCACAAGCTTCCGTCCTGTAGCATCAGAAGCTTCACACAGAGGGCAGAGAACATCGATAAAACTGCCTGCAATCTATTTTTGAAACACCTTTGCATCACAATTGGAGAGATTTTCTTTCCTCCTGCCAAGATATAAATTAGCCTCCAGCGCCATCCCAAAAAATTTATTATCCTTCATACCTAGATAAAAACATAGAAACCAGAAGCAAGGGTTAACCGTCAGAATAGAGCCTGATCTACCATTCAATAGGAACAGGTTTGGTCATCTAAATTCAGTGGCCTGTTCCAGCTTTCTTCCAATATTCCTTCATCTCTCCATCCCTGATAACATCCAACTCTTCCTTGAATGGAGAATGGGAAGGAGACATTCCACCGTGGTGTCAGCTGTCCCTCAGTGGGTGACACTCTCGCCTTTGAGCCAGAAGGTTATGCATGGAAACTGCTCTGCCCAAGACTGCAAGAAATTGCAGAGTCGTGAACACAGCCCCAGTCTATCATGAAAACCAGCCTCCCCTCCATTGACTCTGTCTACACTTCCTGCTACCTCAGGAAAGCAGCCAACATCATCATGGACCCCTAGCACCCCAGTCACTCTCTCTTCTCCCCCTTCCCATTGGGCAGAAGATACAAAAGTTTGAGAATACGCACCATCAGGCTCAAGGACAGCTTCTATCCCACTGTCATAAGAATCTTGAATGAGAAAGATGAACTCTTGATCTCTCAGTCTTTCTCATTATGGCCCTTGCATTTTATTTGTCTACCTGCACTGCATTTTCTCTGTAACTGTACCACTATATTCTGCATTCTGTTTCCTATTGTACTACCTCAATGTACTTAAGTATGGAACGATCTGTCTGGATGGCGCGCAAACAAAAGCTTTTCACAGTATATCAAGACATGGGACAATAATAAACTAATAACCAATTACCTCAGACACCCAAGTACTAGCGCAGTATTGAGGGAGGGCTGCTCTGTCAGAAGTTCCGTCCTTCGGATGAGATGCTAAACTGCTCTCTCAGGTGAACGTTTCTGAAGAGCAGCGAACAGTCCTCTGCAACCAACATTTACCCCAGAGACAACTTCACTCAAGAAGATTCTTGTCACGTTGCTGTTTGTGGGAACTGGCTGCTGTTTTCCCATTGCAAGAGGATTACACTTCAAAGGGTACTTCAATGACCGCAAGGTGCTTTGGAGCTCTTGGAAGGAGTGTGAAAAGTGCTACTGAAGGGTCCCTTCCTTTTCACAATTAGGGCATCGTTTTGAATTTTACAAGTTGTTACAAACATTAGAAGTTCAGGAATCCTGGGGAGGCAGCAGGATTTTGATTCAAATCCAGTCCCCCTTGGTAATCACCTCAAGGGAGTCAACCCTCCAACTCTGGCCTAAACTGCTGCAGACTTTAGAATCTTGTGAAAAACTATTTGATTTCCCTTTGGCAGTGTAGTGTCATTGACCTGAAACATTAACTCTTGTTTCCTTCTCCAAAGATGCAGCTCAAACTGCTGAGTATATGTGGCGATTTCTAGTTTTATTTCTGATTTCCTCGTATCCTTTGGGGAGGTAATCTGCCATCCTATCCCGGTCTGGTTTACACAACTCCAGTGACTAACTCTTACCCACCTTCTGAAATGGTCCAGGAAATCCCAACAAATACCCTTAATCTGAGCAAAAAAAAGGTCTTATTGAACTTAATGTGGGTAGAATGCAAGGGGAGTCGGTGGGAATGTGGGGAGAGCAAGGTGGATTAGGCTAGAATCTGTGTGGGGGTGGTTGCTTGGTGGTCAGCATGGATTTAGGAGGTCAAAGGGCGTTTTTCCGTGCTGTATCTCTCCATGACTAACTTTCAATTATTTTCAAGCTTGTTAGCACAGTCCAAGTATCCTGATGGTTAATCCGTAAGGATCACCCTGCATTATCCAACAACCCCATTGGCTTTTAATTGTATAATCAACGTGCATTTGTAGCAGTTGGTGACTCTCGTTAAATGATGTGGTGACCATATTGAGTAAATCGAGAGTTAAAGCTGCTCCTCTGAGTACTGCAGAACAGAAGACCTTTTTGAAATACACTTCTTCTGTGCGAGTGGAATAATGGATCAAATTTAACTGGTGAGATTGGAAGAAGGGAATTGCACAATGCCACTTTTTAAAAATTATGGAGACACAGAGCTGTACAGTGTAGAAAACAGGCCCTTCAGCCCAGCTTGTCCATGCGGACCAAGTTACCTAACTTAGCTAGTCCCATTTGCCGGCATTTGGCCCATGTCCCTCTAAACATTTCCTATCCGTATACCTGTCCAAGTGTGTTTTAAATGTAATTGTACCTTCCTTTACTACTGCCTCTGGCAGCTCGTTCCATATACACACCACCCCCATGTGGAAAAAGTTGCGCCTCAGATTCCTTTTAAACCTTTCCACTCACACTTTACACCTATGCCCTCTAGTTTTTCATCCAGTCCTGGTAATATCCTTGCAAATAGTTTATTGCACCCGCTCCAGTTTAATGACATCCTTCCTGTAGCAGGGCGACCAGAACTGTATGCAGTACTCCAAATGTGGCTTTACCAACGTCTTGTACAGCTGTAACATGACGTCCCAGATCCTGTACTCAGTATCCTGACGAATGAAGCCAAGAGTGCAAAACACCTTCTTTATCACCCTGTCTACCTTTCTCGCCACTTTTAGGGAACGTCGTACCTGCACCCCTCGGTCTCTCTGTTCTACTCCAGGACCTGACTATTTACTGACCTAAAGCTGATGGAAGCACATGATTACAGTACAATGTCTGTTGTGTTGGCACACAAAATACTCCCTTATTCTACCCTCCACAAGCTTGCAAACCCATGTGTCTTTTTATTTCTGCTAGCCCTGATGGTTCACACTGTATGGTCCAATTGTCACCTCATGTGAGCAAACCGACATTGGCTCCTGGGTAAATAGGAGTTTAATTTTAAAGCTCTCATCTTTGTTTTCAAATTTTTTCATGGTTTGGTCCTTGTCATCTCTGGAACCTCCCTCAACCCTCTATAATCTCAGTGCTCCTCCAATCCTAGCCGTCAGGGACCACATTGTTTAAGAATTCCCTCCCTAAACCTTTCTGCCTCTCTTTCACATGCTCCTTACAACCTACCTTTTTGACCAAGCGTTTGGTTGCCTTCCCTAACATCTCATTACACAACTCTATATTATATTTTGTTCGACAGCGATCTTGTGAAGAACCTTGGAATGTTTTGCTATGACAGAGGTACCATGTCATTATTTCCAAGTCTATAGCACAGTTTACTTACACTGTGTATGAGACTAAAGAAATTTGGCATGTCCCCTTTGACACTCACCAACTTTTATTGATGGACCATAGAAAGCATCTGATCTGGATGCATCATGGCTTGGTACGGTGACTGCTCTGCCCGGGACCACAAGAAACTGCAGAGAGTTGTGGACACAACTCAGTGCATCACAGAAACCAGCCTCCCCTCCATGGACTCTGTCTACACTTATTGCTGCCTCAGTAAAGCAGCCAACATAATCAAAGATCCCACCCACCCAGACATTCTCTCCTCTCCTCTCTCCCATCAGGCAGAAGTTACAAAAGTGTGAAAGCACATACCACCAGGCTTAAGGACAGCTTCTACCCCGCTGTTATAAGGCTATTGAACGGTTCCCTCATACAATAAGATGGACTCTTGACCTCACAATCTACCTCGTTATGGCCTTGCACCTTATTGTCTGCCTGCACTGCACTTTCTCTGTAGCTGTAACACTTTATTCTGTATTCTGTTATTGTTTTACCTTATACTACCTCAGTGCACTGTGTAATGAATTGATCTGTATGAACGGTATGCAAGACAAGTTTTTCACTGTACCTCGGTACAGGTGACAATAATAAGCCAATTCCAATTCCTGTGTGAATCCCATCATGGAGTCATACAACAGGAAAATAGGTCACTTGGCCCGTTGAGACTGCACTGACCATTATCCATTCGTTCTTCACTGCAAAAACCCTACCCATATTTTCACACCCTTTTAAGGCTGTGATTGCATCACACCAATCTCTAACCTATCCTCAGTCATCTCTGCACCACCACTGAGTTTACAACTCCCAAAACTTTACACAATGGAATTATTTTCCAAAATTCTCCTGCCTTGTAGAAAGAGAACATAGAACATTGGACAGTACAGGAACAGGCCTTTAGGCCCACCATGTCTGTGCTAAGCCTGAGCCAAATTAAACTAATCCCTTCTGCCTGCACATGATCCCCATGCCTCCATTCCCCACACATTCATGTGCCTACCTGGAGGCCTCTTGAATGCCACTATCATATCTGCTTCCAGCTTTCCCCCTCTCACCTTGAAGCTATTCCCTCCAGTATTTGACATTTTTACCCCATTTATGCTTCTCATAATTCTATCGGGTCTTGCCTCAGCCTCCGACACTCCAGAGAAAACAATCCAAGTTTGTCCAACCTCTCCTTATAGTTAATACCCTCTAATCCAGGCAGCATCCTGGTAAACCTCTTCTGCACCCTCTCCAAAGCCTCCACACCCTTCCTGTAATGGGGCAACCAGAAATGCACACAATACTCCAAGTGCAAAAACAGAATTAATGTTCAGATGAAGGGTCTTGGACCCGAATTGTTAACTGATTCACTTTCCAAGATGCTGCCTGACCTGCTGGGCATTTCCAGCATTTTCTGTTGTCATTTCAGATTCCAGCATCAGCAGTTTGTGATGTCTAAAGTAAATGTGACTTAATGAGGATAATATAAAAGTATCATATTGCAAATATGATGATAGGTTGAGTGAGCTAGGGCTTTTCTCTTTGGAGAGAAGGAGGACGAGAGGTGACTTGATGGAGGTGTACAAGATGATAAGAGAACAGTCAGAGACTTTTTCCCAGGGCAACAATGGCTAACATGAGGGGGACATAATTTTAAGGTGATTGGAGGAAGGTATAAGGGGGATGTCAGGGGTAAGATTTTTTTTATACAGAGAGTGGTGGGTGCATGGAATGCACTGCCGGCAGAGGTTGTGGGGGCAGATACATGAGGGACATTTAAGAGACTCTTAGACAGACACTTGAATGATAGAAAAATAGGGGGCTATGTGGGAGGGAAGGGTTAGATAGATCTTAGAGCAGGATAAAATGTCAGCACAACATTGTGGACAGAAGGGCCTGTACTGTGCTGTAGTGTTCTATGTTCTATGTTCAAATGGTAGAAATCTAAACAAAAGGATGATAATGTTAGAAAATGCAGGACAGGCAAATCCTTGGAAAGAGAGAAAACAGAAGTTACTCACAGAGCCAATGATCTTTTAGGGAAAAGGTTATTGATGAAAGATCACACAGTGTTACTTAACAACACTGACACTGGAATGGAGGAGTCCTACACTAAAGCTTTGTATCTGATTACACTCTAAGCTGTGCCACGGGACTGGTGCATTTTGATAGAAGCCTGCCAAACTGAAGCCTCATCTGCTGTGTGAGGTGGGTGTAAGGGGTTTCATCACACTCCTTTGAAGAACAGCAAGGGAGTTATCCTTGTGTCTTGGTCTATATCCAAGATGATCTGGCCTTGATTACATCCATGCCTCTACACAACAGTGACTACCCTTCAAAAGTACTTGCTGGCTGTAACCTGAGCTGTCTCGTGGCTGTAAAAATTTTTTCATTCTTTCAGGCTGACTGTGGAAAAATCAGGCAGGGTTTAAAATATCACCCATTTTGCACTGTTAGTCATCCATTTTGCACCTGGAGGCAAAGTGGCAAATATAAAAAAAAATCACAAAAAGCATTCTGCATTCATACCTTCTGATTTCCTCAGTTCAGAACCTTGACTTCAGCCTCATAAATCAGAGCCAGTGTTATCCAGGGGGTGTAGGGTTGGAAAACTAGGAAGTCGTATCCCAAGACCATTTGCCCTTTGAGCCATGAAAATTAGCTCAGTTCTGATTGGCTGGATTCCCACTATCTCAGCCAATGATTTAAGGGGTAAGGGGTGGGGTTTATGACAGAACTCTTAAAAAATCAGTCCAATTGACTCCAAACAAAACAAGATTCACTTAGTGTCCTTTCAAGAGAACCTCTCCAAGTTAAAGCAAACAGAACCCATCGCCAAAACTATGGCATCGTCATAAATGCAGGCTAACCTCCTCAGAGTAACTCAGTGAGTAGAGGACAGTTGCAGACCACAAATGATGAGTCAAAAATCCATCCCAGTCACCCAAAGTAGTGTGGGCTCCTGATATGATTGATGGATGAATTAGCCAATCATCTTCACTCAGATTGAGATGCGACACAGTCATTGATCACGGGGGGGAATTGGGTCGGGATTACTCTCATTAAGTTTACTGCTTGGATAAAAGTTCCCACAGGATTCAAGCACTGCTAATTCACTGAAGACAGGAAAGAAGTACACATTCATTTGACAAACACAGACAAGACTGCTAAGTGAAACTGGGGATCTGGAAATCTTGCCATTGTTTAATATTTTATTTATAGTCTTGTTATATTCTTAATGGTCGTAGCTGCTACATTTAGTTTAGGTGTGACTGAGACTGAACTCATAACAATCAACAAAATTGAAAGGATTAAAAGTCTCCTGTATGAGTGTGGGGAATTTATGATCGAAAATATTGGAGTTGCATGTTTATTTAAGCAGTACCTTTTAGCAATGTGAACTACAATGATCGAAGTGTTTATTAAAGATGGACAGGACTGCAATAAGTTTTTTTTCCTGTTTTATTAGCTATAAAACGTAGAGAGAAGGGAAAGGTAAAGTGGGAATTGATCAAAAACCATTCCCTGTGTTTTATTGTCAGCTGTGACACAGTGGGTGGCACTGTTGCCTCTGAGTGAGGATGCCATCAGTTCTACCATGTAGAATTTGAACACAACTTCTATCCTGAGGCTCCTGTGCTGTACTGAAGGGGTGCCACACTGCCCTTCCGATGAAAAGTTAAACCAGGATGCCATTTGCTCCACCTGAGACAGCAAAGGTTGTCCCCAGAGTTTTCTGGCCCTTAACACCAAATAAGAGATGATTGGTGTCATTGTAATGTTGCTCTGTGTGGGATCTTACTGTGCCCACACCACATCTCCCTACATAACAACAGTGACTCTTAACAGTGATCTTTGGAACTCCCTATCCTAGACAGCTGTGCGGGCTCAGATACAGAGTTTATCCAAGATAGAGATCGATACATTTTTCAGAGATTTAGGAATCAAAGGATATGGGATCGGTGCAGGAAAATGGTGCTGAGGTAAAGAATCAGCCAAGAGCTTCTTGAATAGCAGAGCAGGCATGAGGGGCTTCTACTTCTCATATTCCTATGATATATCCTTCCTTTGTAATGACACAAATCTCAACTCAGTGTGAACATCAATGCAAGCTGTACAGACATCTAGCGTAGAGAATTCCAAAGATTCACTCCCCTCTGGGAGAAGAAATTGCGTCTCATCTCAGTCCTGAATGGCCGCCCCCTTATTTTTTTAAGCAGTAACCCTTGGTTCTAGACCTCCCGGCCAGAGGACACATCCATGTCAAACCCTGTACAATTAAGTCACCTCTCATTCATCTAAGCTCCAGAGACTACAGGCCTCTCTCCTCATACGTCAAACCTGCTGTCCTAGCGACCAATGTGGTGAGCTTTCAGCCACCAACCATTTCCCTAGCACCCTTCTCAACTTCATGGATAGCAGAGTGGCATAGCTAATGCTCATTAATTAGTACAAAGAAGAATATCAGTGAAGGAAAATGTTGACTCCCAGTTTCTCGTCCTCTTCTTTGAAGAAAGTAGAACTCAATATTAGAGTATTATTCTCCGCCCATCCACACTGCGTTCGCCTTACCTTTGACCAAGGAGAAATCTTTGTACAGTAAAACAGTTGCCACCCCTGGAAGTTTAATAAGTGACAACTTCCCCCCAGTAACTGGACTGAAGTGATCCAGAAAGATTCTTCGAACATGGGACCATTGGATTCCTTGAGCCAGGAAAAACAATTCTCATCCATGGTTTTGCTCCCACCCATCTTTGTAACCTCCTACATTCCACTGGGATCCCAGTTTTCCAAATCCGCCCCCTGATCTCCTCCAATTTTCACTGCTTCGCAAATGGTAGCCATGCTTTTAGTCCTCTTCCTGATGTCTGGAATTGTCTCCCTTAACTTCTCCACCTTTCCTGATGTTCCTTAAAGCTTTCCTTTCTGATAAAGTCACCTGTTCTAATCCTTATGTGGTCTGGAATCAAATATTATCTTTTAACACTGATGAAGTGTCCTAAGCTGTTTTGAAGTGTCTAAACATATGTTGTGATAACTTCTAACAGTTCCCATATGGTGATCTTCACTATTAATAGCACTAAATGTAGCAAGAAATGCTTCACAGAGCTTGGTTTCATTGGACTAAAAAGGCTTCTCCTCAGCAGAATCCTTAACGGAGCCTTGTTTTCTGCTTGCCCAGTTGACTGAGGTTGCCTGCTTCTGAGACAGAACCGTTCCTTCCTTAACATCAGCCCATGTCACTCATTGTGAGTGTTATTGGGTACAGTAGCATGGTGGTTAAATTACTGGACTAGTAATCCAGACACATGGACTATTGATCACGAGAGATGAGCTCAAATCCTGCCAAGCTATCTGGGGGAATTCATATTCATTTGACTAAATAATCTGGAACTAGAAATACTAGTATCAGTAATGGTGATCATGAAACTGTAGACTGTGATCACAATAGACTGAAGGTTCAATGATGTCCTTTAGGGAAAGAAAATGTCCTCTTATCCAGGCTACATGTGATTCTAAACTCACAGCGATGTGGTTGAATCTGAAGTGGCTCAGTAACACAAGAGAATAGAAGCAGGAGTAGACCACGGCCCCTCAAGCCTGCCGCAACATTCAATATGATCATGGCTGATCTGGCCCAGGCCTCATCTCCTCTTCTGTGCCAGTTCCCCACTTCCCTAGTCTTCCAAAAATGTCTCTACTTCCTCTTCAAATCCCTCCAGTGATCTAGCCTCCACAACCCTCCAGGACAGAGAATTCCAGAGATTCTGCGAGAAGAAATTCCCACACACTCCAATTTTAAATGACCACCCCCTTTCTTGTAACAATGTCCCCTCGTTTGAGACTCTCCCACAAGTGGAAACATCTCAACATCTACCATGCTGTGCCTCTTAGTATCATCTATGTTTCAGTAAGATCACCCCTCACTCTCCTAAGCTTCAAAGAATATAGATCTAGCAAAGCAGATAGATCTAGCTTTATTAGCTGTTTGTGGTAAGAAGCAGTTCAAGGGCAAAGACTAATAAAATCCAGCCTCGCCAGTGAGGTCCAAATTCTTTGAATAAAAAATTTTGAAATACTTTAAAAATGGAAGGATGTTCCCAGGACCACTGGTTGGGTAAAATCCCAGGTGGAAAAGTGGCTAGTGTGAAAGCCACAGAGATACAGCCAGGTCAGGGTATACAAGGTGGACCCAAGGAAGGGATAGGGACCATGGAGGGATAGGGACAGAAGGGATCAGGTATCATTAGCTTAATTAGTTGAGTACAACATTGTGGGCCAAAGGGCCTGTTCCTGTGTTGTACTGTACTGTCCTATGTTCTGAGACAAGGGGGAACAGAGCATTTCTCAACCCACTTCATCACAGCCCTTGCACCTTATTTGTCTGCCTGCATTGCACTTTCTCTGTAACTGCAACACTATATCCTGCATTCTGTTATTGCTTTTCCCTTTGTAGTACATCACTGTACTCATGTTTGGAAGGATCTGTCTGGATGGCATGGAATACAAAGTTTTTCACTGTACCTCGGTACATGTGACAATAATAAACCAATTACCAGTTAGTTACTCACTTCGAAAGAATATAAAGGAACAATATTCTTTGAACATTAAGAAACGAATAAATGTTGGTGTAGAAAAAGATTGAGTTGTTGGTTTCTCTCATAATGATGCAGAGGAGGCCATTCAGCCCATCAGATCCAAGTTAGCTCCATTTAGACCCACACCCCCTCTCCTCAGTTCCCTGTTCCCCTACAACTTACTCCCTCTCCCTCATGCCCATCCACTCCCTTTGATCTTTGGGTGCCATTACCTACACTCAGGGATAATTTACAGCAGCCAATTAACTGCCCATAGAAAGCATTCAATCCGGATGCACCACAGCTTGGTACGGCGACTGCTCTGCCCGTGACTGCAAGAACCTGCAGAGAGTTGTGAACACAGCCCAGTCTATCACGAAAACTAGCCTCCCCTCCATTGATTCTGTCTACACTTTCCGCTGCCTTCGGAGAGCAGCCAACATAATTAAAGACCCCTCCCACCCCGGTCATTCTCTCTTCTCCCCCCTCCCATCGGGCAGAAGATACAAAAGCTTGAAAACACGTACCACCAGGCTCAAGGACAGCTTCTATCCCACTGTTATCAGACTCTTGAATGAACCTCTTTTATGATAAAGATGAACTTTTAATCTCTCAATCTACCTCACTGTGGCCCTTGCACCTTGTTATCTACCTGCATTGCATTTTCCCTGTAACTGTACCACTATATTCTGCATTCTGTTACTGGTTTTCCTTTTTACTACCTCGATGTACTTATGTACAGAAGGATCTGTCTGGATATCATGCAAAAAAAAGCCTTTCACTGTATCTCAGTACACGTGACAATAATAAACCAATTACCAATTACCGGCACATCTTTGGGATACAGGAGGAAAGTGAATCCGGAGATCCAGACAGGGATCCAGAGGAAATCCATGCAGACACAAAGCAAACTCTGCACAGACAGCACCAGAGGTCAGGATCGAACTGGGTCCCTGGAGTTGTGAGGCAGCAGCACTAACTGGTGCGCCACTGAGACACAGAAAGTAAACATGCAGATACAACAAATCAACAGCTACGAGAAGAATAAGGAAGTCTTGCTTGGGTTGTACGGCTGAGGCGTCATTTGGTGGACTATGCGCACTTTTGGCCTCAGTACCTAAAGAAGGGGTACGTGACAATAAACTAATTTTATCTAATCTAATCTAGTATAGGATTAGAGTAAATGGGTGCTTGATGGTCGGCATGGACTCTGTGGGCTGGAGGGCCTGTTTCTGTGCTGCATCTTTCTGTGACATAGGGATAAATCCCTTATTCTTCATCAAAATAGTCCTGTGGGTTCTTTAAAGTTCACCTAAAAGGGGAGATGGAACCTCGATTTAATGTCTCAGCTGAAAGTTGGCACTTCAGACAGTGTAGCACTCTTCTGCAGGAACACTGGGCGAGTCAGCCTGGATTTTTGTGCTCAGGCTTGGTGACATAAAGCAAACTTAAAAGCAAAATGAAAATCACGATGATGCTGGAGGAACTCAGCAGGGCAGGCAGCATCCGTGGAGAAAAGCAGGTGGTCGATGATTCTGGTCAGGACCCTTCTTCAGGACTGAAGATAGGGAAAGGGGAAGCCCAATATATAAGAGCAAAATACTTGTTTCCTCTGCTCCCCTTGCACTTCTTGTTTTCTTATTCTTATCTCAGCTGCCATCGGGCGGGAGGTACAGAAGCCTGAAGTCTCGCACCACCAGGTTCAAGAACAGGTACTCCCCTTCAACCATTCAGTTCTTGAACCAACCGGCACAACCCTAATCACTACAGTTTAGCAACACTATGACCATTTTGATCAATGTGCACTAAAATGGACTTTTTTTTGGTCCAATTGTGTTCTTTCTTGTAAAAATTGTGTATAATTTATGTTTTCTTGTGAATGCTGCTTATCTGATGCTGTGTGCCTATGATGCTGCTGCCAATAAGTTTTTCATTGCACCTGTGCACACATGGACTTGTGCAGATGGCAATAAACTCGACTTTGACTTTGAGTTTGTCTGTTTTAGGTTTAGTTTCTGGATCTGAGACATTGGCTTAAGCAGCCCGCATTGTGTTGACTGGGTCCCTCTTGGCATTTACTGTCACAGAGTTATCCATCTGCCTTGGACATGTGCAAATCTACTGACTGAAGTACGGGGGAGTCAGGGAAAGACAAACAAAAGAGCTGTGGGGTGGTGGTGGGGACGGAAGGTGGAAATCTGCTTGAAGGTAACCCGCGGGGCCGATGTGGATGCCTACACAGGAAATCACACACTGTGAGGGAGTACACAGTGAGGCTGTAAGCAGAAAATACCGACCAGTCATGCAGAAACCTCATGCGGTCAGCAACAAAAAATAAATACAGGGCTCTCTGCTACAACTGAGTGTGAGCAAACATACTCGGCAGGCACATCATTAAAGCTTTTCACTTACCTTATAATCGATGCCATCTCTCAATCACCCACCTCGCTGTCCCCCTATCCTCTCTCTCTTCTTTATAGCATGGGAATAGCATAGGATTGGTGTAAATGGGTGCTTAATATTTGGCGGGATTCATTGGGCTGAGGGGTCTGTTTTGGTCCTATATGATGCTATAAATGCTGTGATCATTCCCTCCCTGATCTTCCTTGTACTTGTCCTAAGCTAATATTCTCTTGTGCAAGTGTGAAATTAAAAGATATCTTTATTAGTCACGTACATCGAAAACACAGTGAAATGCATCCTTTTGCGTCGAGTGTTCTCGGGGCAGCCCGCAAGTGTCGCCGTGCTTCCGGCGCCAACATAGCGTGCCCACAACTTCCTAACCCGTATGTCTTTGGAATGTGGGAGGAAACCGGTGCACCCGGAGGAAACCCACGCAGACACGGGGAGAACGTACAAACTCCTTACAGACAGCGGCTGGAATTGAACCCGGATCGCTGGCGCTGTAAAGCGTTACGCTAACCGCTACGCTTGGAGTTTTGAAGAAAGAGAGGTGATTTTAGTGAAACACGTAAGTCCCTGAGAGGGGCACGACAGGGTAGATGCGGAGACGTTTCTACTGGTGCGAGAGTCTCAAATGAGAGGACATGGTGACAAGATCAAGGGCAGTGGTCATTTCAAACTGAGGTGCGTAGGAACTCCTCCTGGAATTCTCTGCCTCCAGAGGGTTGTGGAGACTGAATCATTGGGAAGAACTTAAGGAGAAAGTAGATAAGTTTTTGAAAGGTCAGGGAACTGAGGGCTGTGGGGAACTGGCACAGAAGAGGAGACGAGGCAGAGCAGCCATGATCATATTGAATGGCAGGACAGGGTTGGGTGGGGTGCCGAGTGTCGTACTCCTGTTCCTATTTTTTCATATTCTTACGCAAGGCAAGCTGGAATAGTTAGACAACAGCTTTCAAAGGAACCCATAAGGTGTGATAATGAACATTAACACTGCAACTTCATTGGAAGAACGCCAGTTTACGATGCAGTGACTGTAGGTTCCAACCTTTCCTCAATCATTTCTGGGGAAGCAAAGACTTCCATTTATATAGCATCTCTCACAACTGCTAGCTGGGAACTCTAGGACTAGGAGCCATAGGCTAAAAATTATACCTATGCCTATCGGAGGTAAAATCAGGAAACACATGTGCATGGGGGCAACAGGTAGTGCTGCTGCCTCACAGCTCTTGTGACCTGGGTTCGATCCTGACCTCTGGTGCTCTCTGTGTGGAGTTTGCAGGTTCTCCCTGTGACCACACAGGTCTCCTCCGGGTAGTTCAGTCTTGCCCACATCTAAAGGATGTGCTAGTAGTTTAATTGGCACTGTAACTTACCCCATGGTGATAGGAGAATCAGGGGATGTCGATGGACTTCTGAGAGAGACTAGGTTGTGGGGGAGTGAGATTGATGAGATCACTTTGAGAGATGGTACAGACACGAGCGGCCAAATGCCCTCCTTCTATATTGTAAAGAGATGCAGATGGTGGTAGAAATTTGGAACTCCCTTCTGCAAATGACACTTAGTGGTAGCTCAGTTGTTTATAGCCAACCTGAGATGTTTATCCACCAAACCTATTGTGGACATTGGGGGGAAGCTCGGATAGTGGAGTCAGGTCATGGATCAGACATGATCTCACTGAGCAGCAGAAAAAGGCTTGAGGAGCTAAATAGCCTTCTCCTGTCCATCTGTTCCTTCCTAGGAACATTCTAGCAAAGTACACTAGAACTGTAGACACTCATGTATTGTAGGAAAGGTGGCTGATAATTTGCACATAGCAAGAAAATATTCTGCGAGAAAACTCAGATCAGATATCAATATTTGGGGCAGGTACGGTAGTGCAGCGGTTAGCATAATGTTATTACAGCGCCAGTGACCCGGGTTCAATTCCGGCCGCTGTCTGTGGGGAGCTCGTACGTTTTCCCCGTGTCTGCGTGGGTTTCCTCCGGATGCTCTGGTTTCCTCCCACATTCCAAAAACGTACGGGTTAGGAAGTTGTGGGCACGCTATGTTGGCGCCGGAATCGTGGCGACGCACTGGCGGGCTGCCCCCAGAACATTCTATGCAAAGATGCATTTCACTGTGTGTTTCAATGTCCATGTGACTAATAAAGATATCTTATTTATGAAGTGTCTGAGAGTGGGGGATGTAGAGACAGAGAACACAGCCTCTTTGGCCCACCAGGTCCGCATTAACCATCAAACCTCATTAACATTAATCCTACTATTTTATATTCTCCCCACATTCTCATCAACCCCCACCACCCACCCCCCCCCCCCCCCAGGATTCTACCACTCACCTACATACTAAGGGTAATTTACAGCGGCCAATTAACCAACCAATATGCTCATATTTGGGATGTGGGAGGGAACCAGATCATCCCGAGAGGTAATCCATACAGTCACAGGGAGAACGTGCAAACTCCACACAGACAGCGCCGGAGGTCAGGCTTGAACCAGGGTCTCTGGAGCTGTGAGGTAGTGGCTCTACTAACTGCACCATTGTGCCATAGGGCTGCTCCTAGAAATTTTTCCCCAATTTCTAGTATTTGAGTCTGCAATGAACATGGAGATTTAATTGCTTTTTTTATTAATCTTTAAGTAAGGGGACAATTGATTATTGCAATAATCACTGCAATTTTATTGGAAATCTTTTTTTTTGTCAATTAGGAATTTAACTTCCGTCAAGATTAAGTCTTCAATTCCCATTAAAACTGACTGAAGTGTCCCCCAGCCAATGAAATACCTGTTGCAATTTGAACAAATGTGGGTACCAATTTGTGTACAGCAGTAAATGATTTAGTGATCTGATCCTGTTGCATTAGAAGGAAGCATCAAACAACGTGCTGCAGGAACTCAGTGGGTCGAGCAGCACTTGTGGGAGGAAAGGAGCTGGAATTGGGTCAAAACCCTGCATCAGGACTGGGAGTGGATGATGGGGGGGAGGTGGGGGCAGCATAAAGAGAAGGGGAGTAGCAGGAAAGGATTCCAAGGTGGTTGGTGGACTGATGGGGGGTGTAAAATGACAGGCAGCTTGTGCCAGAACCTATAGCCCTCATGATGCAGGATTTTGTCCCGAATTGTGGACAATTTCTTCCCCCACCACCCCCCCCCCCCCAACAGATGCTGCTCGACCCGCTGAGTTCCTCCAACACATTGTTTGCTGCTCCAGATTCCAGCATCTGCAGTCTCTTGTGTCTGGATTAGAAGGAATATTGGCCAGAATCTTGGATCATACTTCTGTATCTCCTGGATCTTTACAGACCTGGATCAGAGTAGTTGGCACATTTCCCTAACTGTCCCTGAGCCAAACCACTGACATTTTTAGAACAGTAACGTTCTCCACTGGATCATCTCACTATTAATCTTCCTCTTCCTAATATACATCATAGATTCATAGAATCATACAGCACAGAAACAGGCCCTTCAGCCCACTGAATCCCTGCTAACCATCAAGCGCCCCTTTAAACTAATCCTACACTCACCCCATTTTATTCCCATCACCTCCCCTCTATATCTACTACTCACCTACACTGTAAGGACAATTTACAGTTGCCAATTACCTACCAATTACCATGTCCTTGGGATGTGGGAGGAAATGGGAGCATCTGGGAGGAACCCACACTGTCATCAGGAGAATGGGGAAACTCCACACAAGGAGCACCGGAGGTCAGGATTGAACCTGGGTCGCTGGAACTGTGTGCCCCACTCTGCCACCCTTTACCCCGTACCTTGTAATTGAGGGTACATTTTGTTAATTTTGTTTTAAATCTCACATCATCGCATGGGTATATTGAGTACAGAATTGTACTTAGGACAATGATAGCTGTACGGTGCTGAAAGAGGGTCCCTGTGACTCATGAGCCTTTGGAATTCTCTCCTCTGGGAGCTTTGGAAGCTGAGCTATTGAATATATTCAAGGCTGCACAAGACAGATTGTTGGAACACAGGGGAATCCAGGGTTATGGGGAACAGGCAGGAAAGTGGAGCTGTGGCCAAGATCAAATCAGCCGTGACCTTACTGAGTGCCAGAGCAGGCTCGAGGGGTCGTGTGGTGTCCACCTGCTCCTGTGTCTTATACTCTCATGAAAAGGTTAAGTCATGGGGACAGGTCACATGACCAGACTCGTCCTCTGAAGATTGACAGGTGTCCCAATGGACAGCCAAAGGTGGTTGGGGGGCGGGGGGAGAGGAGGAGGGAGGGAGAGGGAGAGAAGAGAGAGAGAGAGAGAGACAGAGACAGAGAGACAGAGAGAGAGACAGAGAGAGAGAGGCAGAGAGATGAAGGATATAATAAAATCTAAACCACTGAGTGAAATGAGGAATCATTTCTTTGCATACACAAGGCTCCGTGCTGTAACTCAACCTGTGTATAAGGCCTGAGTGTAACTGACCCCAGTGTAATTATAACAGTACAAGATAGTGATCTGTAATGCTTAACGATGTTGCAAAGAATGCAATTAGAATGTATGATGTTGCAATTTTATTTGCCCTTCCTATTTGTATGCTGCACATTCCAGAATTGTGGAACTGAATTCCATGCTACTTAATCTGGAAATGTCTTCCTAAGGATGTATAACCAGATTGTGCTGACATGGTATAAATAGCACTTGTTAGCAGTCACCCACTTCATAATAGACTGAGAATCTTACACAAGGAACAACACTCAAACCGTGTCTTGGATGGTGTTGAACTTCTTCTGCTGGGGCTCCACTCATCCAGGAAAGTGTTTCATTGTATTCCTGACTTGTACTCTGTAAATGGAGGAAAGGCTTTGGGGAGGTCAGAGGTAAGTAACTGGATGGGGAAGATGAAGTCTTTGACTTGCTTTTGTAGGCACAGTAACTGTGGACAAACTAGTCTAAATCCAATCGCAGCTAACCTTACCTACATATAAAGCATGAGGTCCGGCCTTGAAGAACATCCCAAAGCCCTTTGCAGCAGCTAATTCGCTCATAGTGAGCTCTCCCATAGACTGCAAACAATTTTAGCATGTTGTTGGGGGATACCAAGCTCCTATGCTCTTCTTGAGGGAAATAGCAAAGGATCTTTTATCTCCATTTAAGAGGACAGACATAGCCCCAATCTAACATTTCATCCAAATGATGGCATATAAGAACATAAGAAATAGGAGCAGGAGTCGGCCATCTGGCCCATCGAGCCTGCTGCGCCATTCAATAAGGTCATGGCTGATCTGGCCGTGGACTCAGCTCCACCTACCTGCCTTTTCCCCATAACCCTTAATTCCCCTACTGTGCAAAAATCTATCTAACTGTGTCTTAAATATATTTAATCATAGAATCATAGAACAGTACAGCACAATACAGGCCCTTCAGCCCACAATGTTGTGCCGACCTTTAAACCTCACCGAAGACTATCTAACCTCTTCCTCCCACATATCCCTCTATTTTAAATTCCTCTTTTAAATTCCTATTTTAAATTTTTAAAAATGAGGTAGCCTTTCCTGCTACCCTGGGCAGAGAATTCCATAGATTCACTACTCTCTGGGAAAAGCAGTTTCTCCTCATCTCTGTCCTAAATCTATTCCCCCGAATCTTGAGGCTATGTCCCCTAGTTCTAGTCCCCAGCACCTTCAACGATGCTGTACCTCACTAGATTACACTGAAGCTTCAGCCTTGAATTTTATGCACAAGTCTCTGACGAACCCACAGTTTCTGATTCAGCTGCTACACACCGAGCAATGTCGGTCAGCATGGCCATAGTGGGCCAAAGGGCCTGTTTCTCTGCTCTGTGACTCTATGACTCAATGGCTGGTGCATTTTTGCAATAAGGAGTGGTAACCTGTTCAGTATTTCTTCTGCCTAGCCCAGGGACCATAACGTTAATGGTAAAAGCTCTTCCAGTATTCTCCCTCGTTCTCTGCAAACTCAGCAAGCACCAAGAAGTGAATTTAAAATCTTTGCATCCTGTGCCTTTACCACCTCAAGAAGCCCTTAACAATGAAGCGTATAATCTTTTGTATCATCTATAATGTAACATAAAGCAGTGGTTGTGGGGGTAGTTTTATATTGCCAATGACAGATAACAAACTATAGAATAGCAAGAGCTAAGGTCCCATGACTCACATAATCTTATGTTGCTGAGAGAGGATTTTATATCATTGCCTGTTATAAGGGAATAGAACAACCTGTACACATTAGTGTGAATTGTTGCTAAATTCCCTGGACTGTCAGTGAGGCAGTTTATGTCATATTAAACGTTTGTTTAAACGTTTCAGTTGGTAGCACACACTTACCTCTGAGTCAGAAGGTTGTAGGTTCAAGTCTCACTCCAGATACTTAAGCACAGAAATCTATAGTGATACTCTAGGGTGCCCTGCACTGTGGAAGGGGCTGTCTTTTGCATGAGATGTTTAACTGAAGCTCTCAGTAGATGTAAAATGTCTCATGGCAATACTTCGCAAAAGAGCAGGTGAGCGTCTGAGTCACTACTTATCTCTCAATCACCCTCATCAAAAGCAAATGATCTGGCTGTCCTCCTATTGATGAGAGCTTGCTGTGCACAAACTGGCCATTATGTTTTCTACACTACAATAGAGTGTGGTTTATAAAGTACTTAATTGGCCGCAAAGCATCAGGATCTTCTGATGTTGTAAAGGATGCTACCTAAATGCAAGTCTTTAAATATTTGCTAAGTTTGAAAGATGATCATTTACTGATGATAAGTATCCACCTGGCCATAACCCACTGGCATCAAGCAAGGCTGCATCATCATCTCAGCACCATTCTCAACCTCCCTCACCTCAATGCTGCACCTCATCTCCATCAAGCTTCCCAAATGGGAAACTGTTCAACATATCTCCACCATCCCAGAACCAAGGTCACCTTCAGTCATCGAACTGCAATACACATATTGTGCACAGTTGGAGGCAACGTTCCATGTTGCTGCTGCAGTTCGCTGACACAAACAAGAAAACCACCTTTACACTGTGTTACGTTTGTTCTTCATCAAGAGACAAACTTCGCGTGGGTTTAACATCTGAACATTTTATTAACCAACACCAGCTGGCTTGCTTTCCCTCTTTTTCTACAGCCACTTCCTGTTCCTCCATGTGACCCCTTGCATTGCCTACTGAGAATGTAGTTCTTCATTATAACTACATAATAACACACACTTAACATCCACAAAACAAAGATCCCCTACTAATCTGGCCCCACTATACAACACCATAAGATCCATGATGAGACCCTTGCCATATCTGGGAAGTCAAGTCTCAATGAAGGCGGAGATTGATGATAAAACTCACTACTGCCTTCAGTGCACCAACACAGCCCTTGTTCGGCTGAGGAAACGAGGGTTTGAAAGTAAAGACCTCAAATGCAGCAGAAAGTTCAGGTTTGTGCTGCTTTTGAGCTCTTGACTTTCAAAGACAAAGGCACAGTGATCTCCACCCTCGTGTATGCTTTGAAAACATGGACTCCTTACTGCAGGTACCTCAAAGTGAGGGGGAGGTACCACCAATGCTGCCTCTGCAAATCCTCCAAATCTATTGGCAGGATAAGTGATCCAACATCCGCTTCTTCTCCCAGGCCAACACTCCCAGAATTGAGGTCCTATTTACATTTAGTCTGCAGGTCCATTTGAGGGGAATACGGGTGCCCAGCATAAACATCAGAAAGAGCACACCAACTCACATCTGTCCTTTCAGGAAGCACTTACCGAACCTGTGGGAGAGGCTGTGGCTCCCACAGTAGCTTCATCGGTCACTTCAGAAACGGCAGAACTGAGAGAAAGCAAGTCACCCCCAACCTTGAGGACTGCCGAAGATGAAGATGACCCACTGGTTAAAAGGCACACAGAAATAGTGGCAGGAACAAGTGAAGGTTTTAATTTTGGGAGACACTGTAAGAGGAGCAATATTGATTAGCTGCCCACTAATTGGTTCCTTTCCACCTGTCAGCAGAAGTGTATAAAATCATGAGGGGCATAGATAGGGTGAATATACACAGTCTTTTTCCCAGGGAGAGGGAATCAAAAACTAGAGGGCAGAGGACTAAGGTGAGAGGAGAAAGATTTACAAAGGATCTGAGGGGTAACTTATTCACATAGCGTGTGGTGGGTATATGGAACGAGCTGCCAGAGGAAGTGGTTGAGGTGGATACATTAACAACACTAGGACAGGTATGCAGATAGAAAAGGTTTAAAGGGATATGGGCCAAACCTGGGCAAGTGGGACTAGTTTAGATGTGCATTTTGGTTGGCATGGACAAATTGGGTCAAAGGGCCTGTTTCCATGCTGTATTACCCTATGACTCCAAGTAAAAACAAATGAAATGTATAATGGGCAAGAAATTACCTTGAAGCAATCAAGACCATGTATGAAACAGCAGTTTAAAGGAGGGGGAATGCTCGGTAATAGAGCAGAGGCATAATTGAACTCCCATTTTAAGTTGTAAACTTTGATTTTATATCATTATCATCAATGGTTAAATGGTAAAACTGACTCCAGTTTGGAAAGCAGAACAGTATGGTGGTTTGAGTGAGGTGTAGGCTTGGATCCTTTGAGACACAGAAATGAGGTACAACAGTGTAACCACTGGTGTGAGGGTGTAATTACAGGGTGATAAGTCTACATAGGATATTTCCATTGAAGCATAATAAGGGAAAAAATGACTCAGAAGTATGAGTTAAGAAGACAAAAGGAGAGAAACTCTCACAAACAAGAGTTGCATGCAAATTTAAGATTCGTAATACTTGACATTGATATCATATATTTCATGTAACTGTGTTGAGTAATATCTTCATGTCATTCTAACTGGTAATTGGTTTATTATTGTCACATGTACCGAGATACAGCAAAAAACTTTGTGTTGCATGCCATCCAGACAGATCATTCCAAATATTAATACATCGAGGTAGTAAAAAGGAAAAACAATAACAGAATGAAGAATATAGTGGTACAGTTCCACAGAAAGTGCACTGCAGATAGACAATAAGGTGCAAGCGACATGACGAGGTAGACTGAGAGATCAAGAGTTCACCTTTATCGTACAAGAGGTCCGTTCAAGACTCTTATAACAGAGGACTCTCTGATCTACAGGCTGTTCCCGGGAACACACACCGAGACAGACATCAAGTGCTGCTGGAAGGTCATCAGCTTGGTGAAAGATGCCCTTTGGTCTGCCTGAAACTTGTTGGTCTCCCAGCACTGTGAGATGTCCGTAAGGGAATGCTGCTGACTGGCACATTCCAGGCTGCAGGAGTACGTGCTGAGGGACACACTGAGGCTCGGTGCAGCCAATGCACAGGCTCTTGTGGGGAAGGACCACAGTCTAGGGTCCCTCTGCTACCAGATGTGGAGGGGCTGTCTGGTGGGGAAGTCCCTCAAACATCGAAAGGGTGTATCACCCCAAAGGTCACATGAATGGCGCTATGGTTTTAAAAAAATGTTAAGACTACTGAATGTAATGACCATGAATGTAAAAGTTTTGCACTGTTTCTTCTTTTGTATATAATTTTATTATGAATCAAGTTTATTTTTGAAATTAAAAAAACAGATTGAAACTGTCCTTGAGCCTGTAGGCAAATTTATTCTAATATAGGAACCCTTCTTCCTATATATGCCTGATCTAATTGGCTCATTTTTCCCATCTGATTATTGTCCTGAATGTTCTCTCAAGCTATGTGGCAGGACATGGTGAAGCAGAAGTTAAAGCACTCTAATAGCTGCAAGGTGGATACAAGTGTAGGAAAATGTTAAAGATTGTAAAACAGCGGCTCTTACAAGCAGGATCATTTACATCTCCTACCTTCTGCACAGGGCTCTTTCTCACACAGAAGCAAAATCAATCTCAAAATGCTGTGTTCCATCTTCCTCCCTCCAATAATGAGCAGTCCCACAACATCTACAACTTCTTAATTGACCCATCAATCAAAGGAAGACAGAGTTCTGGTTCACAACCTGAACATCAACGTGAGCAAACCATTCATCCTGAGGAGGCAGCAGCCCTCTTCCTTCCAGCTCCTACATTACAGCGCTGAATTGGCAACCGACCACGAGCGATCAAGGAGGGGACCTACCGACGAAGAGGAGACCAGCTGTAGGGGTGAGAGATCAGTCTTGACTCGACCCTGTCAGGAGTGTCCTGGGTGGCCAAGAGATCCATTCTATTTAAATGGAAGGACCCTATACCCCCTACCACATTTCAATGGTTTTCTCAAACTATAACATGTTTAAACTTAGAAAAAATTAGGAGTGGGTACTGTTGATCCTTCGCTTAAATTTGAGGAAGTTTGGAGTCCATTTATTCAATATTTCCATATGATATAAGCTGACCTTTTCAGATCCCTTTCAATAACCTTTGAATACAGAGGATGGGAGCTGACGAACATAATAATGTTTTTTTTTAACTGAAGAAATATCAGTCCAGTTTTTTTTTGAAGTTTTGGTTTGCTTTGTTCATTATTATACTTTTTTTTTGATTTGGGGTTTTCTTTTCATATAATCAAATTTCTTTTTAATTTCCTTTTTTTTGTATCATGTTCACTTAGCAAGAGAGCAGGAGGTCCAGATTATATATTTTTAAATTTTTTAAATTTTATTTACAGTGTGGTAACAGGCCCTTCCAGCCCAACGAGTCTGCGCCACCCATTTTTTAAACCCAAATTAACCTACCTGGACGTCTTTGGAACGTGGGAGGAAACCGGAGCACCTGGAGGAAACCCACGCAGACACGGGGAGAACGTACAAGCTCCTTACAGACAGCGACGGGAATCGAACCCCGATCGCTGGCGCTGTAATAGCGTCGTGCTAACCGCTATGCTACTGTGCTGCCCCATTGAGGAGATAAAGGAAATAAAGCAGGACTCCTTGTGAGTATAAATTAACTGTTATTACTGTTATCCTGATCTCTTCACATCATATGTCTAATTATTAATGTTATGTATATTAATTTGAATTAATTTGAAATTCAATAAAAAGATTGAGAAAGGAGTGTCCTGGGGTCTGAAATGGTGCAAACCTTGACACAATCTTCTCAGTATCAGGAGGCAGTTTACAACTGAGTTACAGAAGGGGACAGAGAGGGACAAGGCAAACTTTCGGGAGCCCCCTGCATCTCTTGTAGGACAGTGGTTCAAGGGGAAGGCCACACCAGCAACTCATTGAGGGATGACAAAAGAAATGTGGCCAACCACCCAAGGATTTTAGAAAGTGAGGCAAAGAACATCTCCACTGTAGCACCCAGGATTTACCTTCAAATAATCCCTGTGTACCTGGTCGGAAAATATCATCAAGTCTTAAACACTCTCATTGAGATATCCTTATTAGTCACATGTACATCAAAACACACAGTGAAATGCATCTTTTGCGTAGTGTTCTAGGGGTAGCTCGCAAGTGTCACCACGCTTCCGGTGCCAACATAGCATGCCCACAACTTCCTAACCCGTACGTCTTTGGAATGTGGGAGGAAACCGGAGCACCCGGAGGAAACCCATGCAGACATGGGGAGAACGTTAGTTACTATAATGACATACTCTACTGATCCTGGTACCAACTTTGTTATAAAACTAAGTATCTTTAAAATATCGTGAGTCATGAGGCAGGAAATGTGACTTTCATTCCTGAAGGTCAACGTGTAACAGGTGCACAAATACACCATCACCTCCGTGCTTTAATCTTTAATTCCTGTCGACTCTTTGACAATCCCGGAAGTTTGATTATACTAGTCAGCACAGAGGCAAAGTGGTGCAGCCAGTAGAGCTGTTCCCTCACACCTTCAGTGACCTGGGTTCAATCCTGACCTCCGGGGCTATCTGTACGGAGTTTGCACCTTCTCCCTGTGACCATGGTGGAACTTTCTCCGGGTGCTCCGGCTTCCTCCTACATCCCAAAGACGTACAGATTGGGAGGTTAGAGACACAACAGATTGCAGATGCTGGAATCTGGAGCCACACACAAGATGCTGGGGGAGCTCAGTGGGTCAGGCAGGATCCGTGGAGGGAAATGGACAGTCGATGTTTTGGGTCGAGACCCAGTCCAGATGAAGGATCTCAGCCCAAAGCATCGATGCCCATTTCCCTTCATAGATTGAAGGTTAATTGGCTAGTGTGAATTGTCCCTAGTGCGTAAGTGAGTGGCAGATGTTGGGGGAGTTGATGCGAATGTAGGGAGATTAAAATGAGATTGTAAATGGGTACTCGATTGTCAGCACAGACTCGGTGGACCAAAGGGCCTGTGTCCGTGCTGTATGACTGTATTTCCCCATTCTTCTGTTGGTTAGGACACTGTTTAATTTGCAGGGACAGCTCAGTAAATGGAGAGCCTAAAGCCAGACAATGTCTCATCAAGGGTGGTGACAGGAAGGGAACACCGTGGGTGGGTAGGTGACCAGAGACAAGGGGACAAGGGGTCTCATTTCAGTATTTTGCTGGGTTAGAAGGCCACTGTCGTACTGAAATAAACCTTCATCTCTGATAACACGTTATGCCTTTAAACAAAAAGAAAATAGACGACAATATAAAAAAAAAGTCTTCTATTTAAAAAGTTTGATGCAGGGCACAATCCTGATATGGCATCACAGGTCAAGGTTACATGTCGCATGGTATCACACAGTTCATAGAGTCATACAGCACGGAAACAGGCCCTTCGGCCCAACTGATCCATGCCGACCAAGATTCCCATCTAAGCTAGTCCCATTTGCCCGTGTTTGACCCATATCCCTCTAAACCTTTCCTATCCATGTACCTGTCCAAGTACCTTTTAAATTGCTGTTAATGTACCTACCTCAACCACTTCCTCTGGCAGCTCATTCCATATACTGACCACTTTCTGGGTCAAAAGTTGTTCCTCAGTTTCCTGTTAAATCTCTCCCCTCTCACCTTAAACCTATGCCCTCTAGTTCTTGATTCCCCAACCCTGAGAAAAAGACTGTGCACATTCACCCTGACTATGCCCCTCATGATTTTATACACGTCTATAAGATCACCCCTCAGTCTCCTACACTCCAAAGAATAAAGTCGTAGCCAGTCCAACCTCTCCCTATAACTCAGATCCTTGAGTCCTGGCAACATTCTTGTAAATTCAGGAGAAGGTGCCTTAACACCATTTTAGAAACGAACAAATCTACATTCGAAGTGAAATTTAACAGGTCATTGTTAATGATAATGTTAAAGAATTGATTTATTTGTATCTCTTCACTCCTCTCTTGTTTGGATTACGATTGGTGGGGTGGGAAGGGGTAGTGTGAGGGTTGGTGGTTAATGAAATGTACTTCACAGTGGGAAATACAACCAGTAAATCAAGAAGGATCATCTAGGAAACACCAAGATGGGACTTTAAAAAGTTAGATTTTTAAAATATATATCCTTGGGGATGAAGGTGTCAATGACATTTACTGTTAGTTGACAACAAGAAGCTAGCAATGGGTTTCAACCTGAGTAGTGATGATGCTCCCATAGCCCAGTTGGGTGGGATATAGACCCAGTATGGAGAAATAGAAACACCTATGCAGAGAAATGGACAGTCGACATTTCGGGTCAACACCCTTCATCGGGTCAACTGTCCATCTCCCTCCATGGATGCTGCCTGACCCGCTGAGTTCCTCCAGCACTTGGTGTGCGTTGCTCCAGATTCCAGCATCTGCAGTCTCCTGTGTCTCCACCGAGAAATAAAAGCCCAGTATGGATCCGAGTGTTTATAAGATGGGAGCTTGGCGGCGAAGGTCTTCATCCTCCTGCTAACTGACTTATTAAAGAGGCACAGAGAGAGGCCATTCAGCCTGTTCAGTTCCCTACTGGCTCAATCCCACCAGTCCCACTCCCCCTCATTACTTCCCTGTACCCTTGAAACTTATTCTCTCTTAGAGCCTATCTGAGAAATCACTAGACACACGAATATGCGGGGAATGGAGGGATATGGATCATGTGCAGGCAGAAGAGGTTTGGTTTAATTCGGCTTTGTGTTCAGCACAGATGTGATGGGCTGAAGGGCCTATTCCTATGCTGTACTGTTCTATGTTCGATGTACGCCGAGCGTTTAGGCAGCACTGATGCAATTAAACATGAGGGGGAAGGAACGGAAGGACGTGCTGAATGTAGGGGGGCAGTGGTGTGGTGCCCCAGGCAATCCTGGATTAGTAATCCAGAAACTTCACCATGGCAATTGGCCGTTTATAGTAACATTGTCCGTGAAGCTGCTGGATCAGTGTGGAGACAAAATGGCCAACTTCTGGGGGTGGGGGGGTGGTGGGAGGTGGTGTGGTGTGAGGGGGGGGGTGGAGATTCATCATCCTCACTTGATCTGGCCTGCACCTCCTTTTAAATGGTCTAGCAACCCACTCAATTCATTGATAGTAATGCTGCTCCCATCCCCACCACCCCTTGAACAAAGGAAACACAGCACGATGCTGTTGGGCTGAATGGCTGTGAATTGTCCTTGATGTTGATGGCAGGAAAACACAGATTCTGCTGTAAAGCTGGCTGGATTGCAGCCAGTGGGTTCAACGATTCCCTTCAGGCCATGGTACCAACCCATTGGGAATTTAGGCTGGGTGGAGCGATTTGGGAAATCACTCCCTCACTGAGATCTCGAGTCCAAACCTAATGGTGTCTGAACATTAAGGAGTGGAAGGGGTGGAGGTAGTTTATCTTTCTCCTGGCCAATACTTATCACTGTCTCGTCCTTATCACATTGATGGGACTGGAGTCATGTGTAGACTGGAGCAGGGGAAGAGAGCAGACTCCCTTCCCTGAACCGACAGGTTTTTACAGTACTCCCGTGGGATCTTGCTGTGCTGAGTTCCCCTCAATACATCAAGAGTCCATAAACCTATTTCGTTCGCTATAAAGCACGTTGGGGCATCCTGAGAGTGACAGGAAAGGTATGTACGGATGCGAGACTGTCTTTATCTCCTGCTGTGTAATGTCACGGCTGGAGATTTCAGCATGTTCCCACATTTGACACCTGTCGGTTTAATTTCCTCTCTGCGCTATATTTAGCACAACAATTAATCTGTATTTTCACAGAGTCAATAACCTGTTTATTTTAAATCGATGCACATCTGCGTTAAGACTGCACTGACAGGAATTTCTATCAATGCATTAATCAGTGCACTAAAAATAGCTCAGAGAAGATGGTGAACTCACCAGAGTGAGTATCAAGCACTCCCAGGTTAGTTCGAAGCACAGATTAGATTTAGAGTACAGCTCTCTCAATAATGTTAAAATTGCAGGTAGTTCCTTAACACAGAAGTAAAAAGATGAGTCCATAATCAATATTTTTCAATGAATTTTCTTTTGAACTGTGGTCCCTGTTGTATTATGCCATTCAATTTAGTGCATAGCAAGGTCAACAGCATTGAGATAGATGCCCAGATAATCTGTGTTGTTGGGTCTACTTAAAAAGGGATAAATGTAACTGGGAGAGCTGCCTGGCTCTTTGAATTGTGTCAACATGTCTTTCACATAAACCTGAATTTAGTAAACAGATGCATCTCTGATAAAGCAGCGGTCTAGTTGGAATCAATCCCATAACGTTCCTAAGGAAGATGCCACCATTTTCTACCTGAGCCATAGCCATTCATCGTACCTCCTTCACATCACCAACCACAGGTCAAGCAGTTCACAATTACCAGGCTGGGGTTGGGGGAACAGTTGCAATTACAGAGTAGTATGTCAAGAATAAGTAATGCTTCTGAATACAAAGAACTTCATTGGAACTGCATTATGTTATTTTAGCTTCAAACACAAGTTCAGTAGGTTGTATCTTCATTTGGCGAACAATGGGAAAAGATCTTATGATATATCAATGATCCCTCCAAAGGCAAAACCATCTCTAGACCAGCTGATAAGACAATGAGTCCAATACTGTGGGTTCCCAAAGCCCTTATGATGAGGAAGTCACCTACTGTATACTACACACACACACACACACACACACACACACACACACACACACACACACACACACACGTGGGAACGTTGGTTGAATGGCTCACTCCAGGCCAATTACAGCCGAGACAGCTCTGATAGAATTCTTCTCCATCTGCAGTCTTATGCAGAGTGAACTAACTGGGGCAGTCTCAGCTCCGAGCTGAAGAAGCAGTTGGAATGGGAGGAAAGTTTGGACAAGCTGGGTTTACAACCACTGGAGTTTAGAAGAGTGAGCGGGGATGTAATTGAAGCAAACAAAATCCTGAGGGATCTTGACAAGGTGGATGTGGAGAGGATATCTCCTCTTGTTGGAGAATCTTAAACTAGGGGTCACTGTTTAAAAATAAAGGGTTGCCCATTTAGAACAGAGATGAGGGGAAATCTTTCCTCAGAGAACTGTGAGTTTTTGGAATTGTCTTCCTCAAAGAGCAATGGAAGCAATATCTTGCAATATCTTTAAGCAAGGAGCCAAAAGCTTGCTGTGATAGACCGGAATGCAGAGTTGAGGTTACAATCAGATCAACAATCAGAACAGTACAGCAAGGGAACAGGCCCTTTGGCCCACGATATTGTGCTGAACTAATTAAACTAGTGATTAAACAGCTAACTAAGCTAATCCCTTCTGCCTACACAATGTCCATATCCCTCCATTCTCTGCACATTCATGTGCCTATCTAAGAGCCTCTTAAATGCCTCTATCGTATCTGCCTCCACCACCACCCCTGGCAGAGCATTCTAGGCACCCACCACTCCTGCGTAGAAAACTTGCCCCACACATCTCCTTTGAACTTACCCCTTCCAACCTTAAATGCATGCCCTCTGGTATTTGACATTTCTACCCTGGGAAAAAAGATTCTGACTGTCTACCTCTCATTTTATAAACTTCTATAAGGTCTCTCCTCAGCCTCTGCCACTCCAGAGAAAACAACCCAAGATTGTCCAACATCTCCTTATAGCTCATACCCTCTAATCCAGGCAGCGTCCTGGTGAAAGTCTTCTGCACCCTCTCCACAGTCTCCACATCCTTCCTATAATGGGGTGACCAGAATTGAATGCAATACCCCAGGTGCAACCCAGCCAGAGTTTTATAAAGCATCATCATATTGAATGGTGGAAAACGCTCGAGGGGGTGTGGCCTACTCTAGCTTCTGTCCGTAGAATAGTTCTTAACGTGCTGCTAAATTGGCAGCGGCGCTTGCTTGGGTCACAAAATGGCGGGGGCAGGAAATAGGGAAAAAGATGTCACACTGGTGCAGTAGGTTTGTGGCATGAAGTGAGATTTTATTCAACTTCTTGCTGTGCTACACCAGATCTGGGAGCATCAGCAGTACTGAAATTAAATCGCGCTAAAATGAAATAATGCTGATGCAGGTTTGCAAAACGGATAACGTTCAGTTTCCCAATGCTAACAGTAAGTTCTTAACAATGGAAATCCAAATAATGCATTTCAATTTTATATTAATATCCAGCTCAATAAGCATTTTAACATAGAAATCACTGCTGCAATATTAATGAACTAGCACTTTATGTATCAAGAAACAAACATTTTATCAGTTTCCTGTCTTTGCTACTGTATTTCTGACCCAAACATTAGCACCTACTAAAATTGTAGATAATGCATCATTTCAATACGTTTGGCATTCACCTGTCAGTGTCACCAAATATCAGCTTGGCCCTGTTGGTAGAACGTTCACCTCTGCATCAGAAGGCTATTGGTTTAAAGCTCACTTCAGGATTTGAGCATGTAATCCATAATTCACTGCAGTACTGAGGGAGTTCTCCCTGTGTCCTGCTCAACAGCATTGCCCGCAGCTCAGTTGGTAACATCCTCACCTGTCAGTCAAAGGTTGTGGGTTCAAGTATGACTCCAGAGGCTTAAGACTGACACTCAACATGTTACTGAAGGAGTGTTGAAGTGTTAGAGGTGTTCTCTCATGGATCAGACATTAAACCTCGGTCTTGTCTGAAATCTCAGATGGATATAATAGATTCCATGTCACTATTTCAGGGATGGATGGGGGGTTCTCTTGGGTATCCTGGCAGATATGTAGACCTTTAAATTTACCATGGTTGACTAATGTCCTTTGCGGAAGGAAATTTGTTGTCCTTACTCTGATAAGGCCCACACGTGACTCTAGAGCTACTGCAAATGAGATGGCCCAGCAAGACACTCAGTTCAAGGATGTCCAGGGATGGAAGGTAAATGTTGACCTGTCCAATGATATCTCTAGCCCCCGAAAAAATAAAATCACTGAGTGTGTGCTAGTACGTACCTATATTACAATGGTGGCTACCTTTCAAAAGGTACTTTGTCCATACACATAGGTCGAAATTTGTCTTAAATTTCTTGGGAAATTTGTCTTGGGCAGGCATGATAGTGTAGCGGTTAGCGCGACACTATTACAGCACCAGCGAGCTAGGTTCGATTCCTGCCACTGTCTGTAAGGAGTTTGTACGTTCTCCCCGTGACTGCGTGGGTTTCCTCCGGGTGCTCCAGTTTCCTCCCACATTCCAAAGACGTACGGGTTAGGAGGTTGTGGGCATGCTTTGTTTGCACTGGAAGCGTGGCAACACTTGCGGGCTGCCCCCAGAACACTCTATGCAAAAAGATGCAATGCACTGTGTGTTTCGATGTACATGTGACTAATAAAGATATCTTATCTTATAAAACCACACAAACCATTTACTTTAAGTTTGTAAATGAATGATAATTACTATTATCATTCATTTACAAACTTAATGGTTTGTGTGGTTTTAAGACAAATTTCGACCTGTGTGCAGTAGTGCTAATAGTAATTAACGGGAATAACAATACTTGCTATGAAAAGCTGACTTTAACGTGCTGCATTTATACATTTTAGATTTTTACAAATAAAGTAGATTTTGAAATCTAGAAAACTAACACTTTATGACTCTTTAGAATCTCCTGGACATGAGGAAGATGGGAATCTCATTTTCTTTCACAATCTAGCCTTCAAGCAACACAACCAGAAAAGTTATCACCCTACTCCCTGTGTGATCTTGCTGTGCTCCAATTGGATGAACCTTTTGCCTCTAATGATGTTGGTAACAACACTTCAAAAGAGAATTTGCAGTCTGTTTGGGACTTCGGCACATCCTCGAGGAGGTGAAAGGTGTTTATATAAATGCAAGCACACTCTTACCTTACTATCAGGAGCTTCCACGTTTTAAGTTTTACGGAGATCAAAGTCCAATAAAAAGGTGAAATTAAAGATGTGACCAGGATTCACACAATTAGCAGAAAAGAAGTTTAACTCTATTCACTGACAGGCTGCTTACAAGAAGCACTGAGTGCACAGACCCTAATTTAACTTAATGAAAATGCTTTGACAATTGATGGGCCCTGGGAGAAACAGTCACTCTCTCTGGTGAATCTTGAGCTGGTTACTTGTTGTTTCTACTTGCCCATTGGACAGACAGAGACTTTTTCCCAGTGCGACAATCGCTAACATGAGGGGATATAATTTTAAGGTGATTGGAGGAAGGTATAAGGGGGATGTCAGGGGTAAGTTTTTTTACACAGAGAGTGGTGGGTGTGTGGAACGCACTGCCGGCAGAGGTTGTGGGGGCAGATACATTAGGGACATTTAAGAGAATCTTAGACACATGAATGATATAAAAATAGGGAGCTATGTGGGAGGGAAGGGTTAGATAGATCTTAGAACAGGATAAAATGTCGGCACAACATTGTGGGCTGAAGGGCCTGTACTGTGCTTTAGTGTTCTAAGTTCTCCTCCTCTCTCTGTTTGACTCATTGCCTCCAACTGGTCCATGGCCCCTGCCAGCACTTTGCTCAGACTCAGGAAGTGACCCTCCCCCCGGCTCATTTGATATTGTGTCCCAGTCCACCTGATCAGGCACCGTCCTGTCCTCTGAAGCCACCTATTGGCATCTATCACCCGGCAAACTGGCAAATGCAATCCTTCTCTAGGGCAAAGGTCCCGAGCCTCATTCAGTCAAGACACTGAGGTAGTTTTAATGCCCTTACTAATTCAAATTAAGACAAATTTTGTGACTGAGTTCCATGTTAGACAATATACTTTCTGGTACAGGTTGTATTACTTTTCATCAGTACTGAACACTAATATAACGTACTGACTGTATTAATAATAGATAATTATTCATCAATAAAATATATAATGGTTCCTACATTAATAAATATACTATATTTTTCCTATGTTATAATACTAAAGAGCTTCAATGAGAATGAGGACATTGAGATGCCCTGTGTTTGTAAAAAGCGCCTGAAATGCTTAGAAATTCAATGACATAATGCTGTCTTTTTAAAAAGTGTGATGAAGCTGAAAATCAATGTTTTCCAGTGCGAAATGCGATAACAGAATGTCCTAGTCATTCTGCGTCACTCTGGATATTTGGTGGGATCTTCTCACCGTAAGTTACCCCCACAATCCTTGTGATTCAAGCATCAGGGTGCCCAGGATGATGTCAGAATTAGGAGGGTGAAGGTATCTCAGAAGATTACATAGCTGGAGGTTGGTTACAGAGATAAGGAGGGAGGTGAGGCCATGGAGCGATTTGAAAATAAATGAGCAAATGTTAAAATGGAGGTGTTACTTCACCGGCAGTCAGTAGCGGGGGGGGATAGTGAATGGGACAGTGTAAGTTAGGACAAGGGCAGCAGAGCTTTGAATGACTACATATTTAAGGAAAAGTTGAACAAGGAAGCCCATTTTCAATATACAAAATAACTCCAATAATTTTATAATATTGTGAATATTGATTGCTATTAAAAGAAAAAGAGGATGACAGATTCTCCCAGTAGTTTAAAGGGTACAGGCATCATTGAGTGTAAGACTGAACCAGATTAGTGCCAGGTTATCTGATGCTAGCTAGGGTGGTGAAGAAGTGGGTACAAAATTAACCTTAGTCAATTGAGTCCAGCTGCAACTTTACATTAGCAGTAACCAATCATGTCTTGAAAAAAAATTGTTCCATACCGAACTTTGGGTGAAACAGTGGCACAACTAAAGGGGTTGCTGCCTCACAGTTCCACAGAGCCAGGTTCAATCTTGACCTCCAGTGCAGTCTGTAAGGAGTTTGCACGTTCTCCCTGTGATGGTGCAAGTTTCCTCCCACTTCCCAAAAATGAGCGGGTTGGTAGGTTAATTGGCTATGGTAAATAGCCCCCAATGTGTAGGTGAGGGGTAGAATCAGGGAGGAACTGATGGAAATGTGAGGAGAATAAAATGAGATTGGTGTAAATGAGTGCTCGATGCTCAGTATGGACTCAGTGGACTGAAGGACCTGTTTCTGTGCTGTATCTCTCTACGTCTCTATCGCCAGTGCCTGTATAACACTGCCACAACCAATATTTGCTTACTATATTGGGCTTTCTAA
Source organism: Pristis pectinata (assembly GCF_009764475.1). NCBI lineage: Eukaryota > Metazoa > Chordata > Chondrichthyes > Rhinopristiformes > Pristidae > Pristis > Pristis pectinata. The sequence continues at coordinate 16,224,515 of NC_067436.1, read as the reverse complement.
GTTTATGAAGGAATTGTTTAGCTTCACCCTGTGTGCTTTATGCCAGCTAAGGGGACGTGGCCAGGATTCAGCACCTCCACTCACTCCAATCTCGGAACTTTCCAACATGTACAGGGACTGGAGCCCAAAGTATAGGCTGATGTTCCTGGTGAAGTACTGAGGGAGTTATAGAGTCATAGAGTGATACAACACGGAAACAGGCCCTTCAGCTCAACTCATCCGTGTTGACCAAGGGCCCGTATCCCACGAAACCTTCTCTATCCATGTGTATGTCCAAATGTCTTTTAAACCTTGTAATCGTACCCACCTCCACCACTTCCTCTGGCAGCTCGTTTCATACCCACCATCCTCTGTGTGGAAAAACTTGCCCCCCTGGTCCCCTTTAAATCTTTCCTCTCTCACCTCAAACCTATACCCTCTACTTTTAGACTCCCCTACTCTGGGAAAAAAAGTCCGTGACCACCTTATCCACTTCCCTCATGATTTTATATCCTCTGTAATGTCACCCCTCAGCCATCTTCACAACAATCCCAGCCTATTCAGTCTCTCTCTATACCTCAAGTCCTCAAGTCCTGGAAGCATCCTTGGGAACCTCTTCTGCACCCTCTCCAGCTTAATCACATCCTGCCTATAGCTGGGCGACCAGAACTGCACACAATACTCCAAGTGTGGACTCACCAATGACTTGTACAGCTGTAACATGATGTCCCAACTTCTATACTCTGTCTGATGAAGGCAAGCGTGCCAAGAGCCTTCTTCACCACCCTGTCCACCTTTCAAGGAACTATGTACCCATACGTCTCAGTCTCTCTGTTCTACAACACTCTCCAGGGATCCATCATTCACTGTGCATGTTCTGCCCTGGTTTCTGAGCTGTTAGATGAAAGGGTAAAGAGAGACCTTCAGGTGAGCATGGTGCTCTATAACCAAGGAACTGCTTTTTGTAGTGTTATAATGTAGGAAATGTCACAGCGAATCTGTACACAGGAAGCTCCCAGAAACTATAATGTGATAAAGGCCAGATAACCTGCTTTTCATGGTGTTGGCTAAGTGATAAATATTGGAGGACTGAAAAAGGGCAGGAGTCCCTTGCTCTTTAAAATGGTAAAAAGGGATCTTTCTCATCCTGAGAAGGTAGGGCCAATCCTTTAAGCGCCTCTAACATTGCAGCATTCCCCCAGGTAGCATCAGGATAAAGTTTTAGGCTCAAATCCTTGGAATGGGACTTAAACTCCTCAGTGGCATGGAAATGCTACCCTCAGCATACTATGTCTTTCTACCTTCCTTCCCAGCCTGTACCCTTGTGATGACTCAGAGGGTGTAGAGCATACTGGGAGGAGATTGCCCCCACATCCTGGAAGAAGACAAACCCCAAGTACTTGAACGAGAGTGGGAATGGAGATGGATTACACAAAGCACAGAGAAAAACTCAGGTCTGGACATCAATCTGACATTTGTTACCATCGCAATTTTACCAAAAAAACTCCTTGCAGCTGGGACCTTACTGAAGAGCTATATCCTTAACAATCATCTCCCTCAGGTCAATAGGACAAGAGGAACATAAAGGCTTTAAAGAGACTTTAGAAATCTTGGTGTGTCTTTAATATTAAACATAATATCCATCAAAAAAGCAATGGCACCACATCAACACTCATTACTCATTCCCAATATCAACCCACTTCCAAAAAACTGTATGTTCAGCTGCACAAACTATTACTCATGATTTAAGTGGAGTCTCATTAATGAGCCATCCCACTTTAAAAACAGAACTAATAATAAGACGTTCTCTTTAAAAGTGACTCTGATGGAGTGACTCCCTCCTGTACAAGGTTCCTCGGGAGGGCTCCACCTGAGATGTTATCTCTCCAGTAAGGGTCCTTTCAGTGAAACTCTCTTTTATAGAGGTCCCGTTGAAGATGTCACCTTCTGAAAGCGGCTTCTCTAAAAAGATTCCTAATTTTTTTTGACAGAGGCACTGATGTTGAGACTTGTTATTTAAAACAGGATTCACCATCAATATGCCCCTCCTTAACTTCGGGAAACATGACTGGTTCAAAGGGGATTACCTAAGGAGACATTTTCCTGGAAATTGATCATTGATCACCACCATTAAATCCATTTTCCCTCTGAATTTCATTCCTTTGAAGTCAACAGAACTGAATTTTGGAGCAGATCACAACACACTGATGCTACTGTAGCATGTTTAATGTCAAATGAGGGTGTATTTCTAGGCAACTCCTTAAAAGGGGCACATCTTTTTGCAGCTACCATAAGGCAGGAAGTACAGAAGCCTGAAGTCCCACACCACCAGGTTCAGGAACAGCTACTTCCCTTCAACCATTTGGTTCTTGAACCGACCGGCACACCCCTAGTCACTACAGTTTAGCAACACTATGACCATTTGGATCACTTTGCATTAAAATGGACCTTGATTTTATGTTCTAATCGTGTTCTTGTAAAAATTGTGTATAATTTATGTTTAGTTTATGTTTTTCTTGTGAATGCTGCTTATCTGATGCTATGTGCCTGTGATGCTGCTGCAAATAAGTTTTTCATTGCACTTGTGCATAGATGTACCTGCCATTTGGCCCATCAAGTCTATGCCAGCTCACAGACCATTTCTATTCCCCCACTAAATTTCCTCACAACCTCTTCACCCCACATGCCCATGAACTCCTCCCAGATTCTACTCTTACCCTCAGACGTGGGGTAATTTACAGTGGACAATTAACCTGACAAGTCACACGCCTTTGTGATGTGTGGGGGTGGGGGGGGGAGGGGGAAGAACCAGAGCACCCAGAGGAAACCCATGAGATCACAGGGAGATCATGCAAACTCCACACGGACAGCACTGGAGGTCAGGATTGAACATGGGCCGCTCAGCAGTGAGCAGTGGCTCCACCAGCTGTGTCACTGTGCAGCCAGAAACATATCTATTGCAACGGTGACTTAGAAGCAGCCCTCGATGTTCAAATGTGATTACAAATCCCTGGTGCTCTGAAGTTCAGGCCAGTGAAGTAAGTGCGGCCAATTCAGAGACAGGTACTCGACATGTGACCAACCACTGCAGGGAGGAGAAACCAAAATGAGTTCAGTGTGAGTGGGGATGGCGGTGCTGCTGTTCTGATGCTGGACTGCAAATCCAAAAGGTGGCACTGATAATTCAGAGAAAAAGATTCAATTCCCACACCAACATATTGAGATTTTGAATTTGACTGCAATCTAATCTGGGCAGCACAATGGTGCAGCAGTTAATGCTGCTGCCACACAGCTCAGGGTTCAGTCCTGACCTGGAGGGGAAGTTTGCACATTCCATAAGATATAGGAGCAGAGTTAGGCCATTTGGCCCATCAAGTCTGCTCTGCCGATCGATCATGGCTGATTATTTTTCTCTCAACCCCATTCTCCTGCCTTCTCTCTGTAACTCTTAACCCCCCTACCAATCAAGAACCCCTCAATCTCTGCCTTAAACACACCCAATGACTTGGCCTCTCAGCCCTCTGTGGTAATAGAAACATAGAAAACCTACAGCACAATTCAGGCCCTTTGGCCCACAAAGCTGTGCCGAACATGTCCCTACCTTAGAAATTACTAGGCTTACCCATAGCCCTCTATTTTTCTCAGCTCCATGTACCTATCCAAAAGTCTCTTAAAAGACCCGATCGTATCCGCATAGGGTTGAATTCCACATGCATGTGCATAATGAATTCCACAGATTCACCACCCTCTGGCTGAAGAAATTCCTGCTCGTCTCAAAGAGACATCCCTTTATTCTGAGGCTGTGCCCTCGGATCCTAGACTCTCCTACTAATGGAAACATACTCTCCACGTCCACTCTATCCAGGCCTTTCTGTATCCGGTAGGTTTCAATAAGATTCCCCCTCATCCTTCTGAACTGCATCGAGTACAGGCCCAGAGATGTCAAACACTCCTCATATGTTAAGCCTTTCATTCCCAGGATCATTCTTGTGAACCTCCTCTGAATCGTCTCCAGAGCCAGCAGATCTTTCCTTAGATACAGGGCCCAAAATTGCTCACAATGTTCAAAATGTGGTTTGACCAACACCTTATAAAGTCTCAGCAGTACATCCTTGACATTCCCAGTGTAACTGCATGGATTTCCTCCATGTGCTCTGACATCCCAAAGGTGTGCTGGTCAGTTAACTGGCTATAGTGTAGATGGGTGGTAGGACAATCTGGGTACATGAGAGGGAACAGGTTAGAGGGATATAAGCAGGGAAATGGATCTGATAGGAATGCTCTGAGAGCCAGCATAGATTTGATGGACCAAATGACCTCCTTCTATGTCTGAAAGAATTATAAATATGAGAATTATTATCAATTTAAAAACAAAATCTGGTTTACAACAGAAAAGGGGAATCTGTTGTCCTTAGTGCATTTATATAGCCTATAACAAAATTCTACAATACTTCACAGGAACAAAGTTTAACACCAAGCTGCTTAGAGATATTAGCAGCACTGCCTAAAAGCTTAAAAAAGTAAATCTTAAAGGAGTTTAATTCAGATAAATCCAAGGAGTTGCACTTTGGTAAGATATACCAAGGCAGGACCTACACCATGAATGACAGGTCCCTCAGAAGTGTTGGAGAACACAGAGATCCAGGGGTACAGATACATTGTTCCTTGAAAGTGGCATCACAGGTAGACAGGGTGATGAAGAAGGCATTTGGCTCGCTTGCCTTCGTCGGTCAGAATATTGAGTACAGGAGTTGGGACATCATGGTGCAGCTGTACAAGACGTTATTGGAGTATTGGGTACAGTTCTGGTCGCCCTGCTACAGGAAGGATGTCATTAAACTGGAGAGGGTGCAAGAAAGATTTACAAGGATGTTACAGGGACTGGAGGGCTTGGGTTGTAAGGAGAGGCTATATAGGCTGGGACTTTTTACCTGGAGTGTAGGCGGCTGAGGGTTGACCTTATAGAGGTTTATAAGATCATAAGAGTCATAGATAGGGGAGGGGAGTCCAAAATTAGGGGGCACAAGTTTAAAGTGAGAGGGGAAAGATTTAAATGGGAACTGAGTGGCAACTTTTTCATACAGTTGTTGCTGAGTCCATGGAATAAGTGCCAGAGGAAGTGGTAGAGGCAGGTACAATTATGACATTTAAAAGGCGTTTGGACAGGTACTTGGATAGGAAGGGCTGAGAGGGATATGGGATGAACACAGGCAAATGGGACAAGCTCAGGTAGGCAACTTGGTCGGCATGGATGAGCTGGGCTGAAGGGCCTGTTTCTGTGCTGTATAGTTCTATGGCTCTATGAAGAGAGAGATCCAGGGGAAAAATTCCAAAGCTAATGGCAGATCGCCAACAGTGAAGCAATGAAAACTGGGAATACATGGAAGGCATGGAAGGAATACATTGGAGGAGCACAGACCATATAGGGTCGTAGGTTTGGATAATCCATGCCTGAGGATCTTTGCTTATGCCTTGAGGCTTCACAGTGGTGCAGGTAGGACCAGCTGCTGTCTCATAGCTCCAGAGGTCTGGGTTCAGTCCTGACCTCAGGTGCCATCTGTGTAGAGACTACATATTCTCCTTGTGACCCCGGGTGATCCAGTTTCACCCCACATCCTAAAGACATGTGGGTTGATATGTTAATTGGCCACTGTAAATTGCCCCTAGTCTACGGGTGAGTGGTGGAATCTAGGAGGTGTTGATTGGGAATGGGGGTGGGGGAATAACAAAAATGGAATTAGTATAGAATTAGTTTAAAATAGGTGCTTGATGGTCAGCATGGATTCAGTGGGCTGAAGGGTCTGTTTCCGTGCTGTATGACTCTATTTAAACCATCTTGGGAATAACAATGCAGAAGCAGAGACATGTTCTGGAGCCAATAGATCCCTCTCCAAGCTTCTCCTCCCCAACCATAAATCCTTGAGAGAGAGCATCAAACAGTTCTGATGTAGGTAAGGAGCATCAAGTGGGCCAAAGTGTGAATGTAAAAGAGGGAGTTAAAAAAGGACACATTTTCCGAGAGTATAGAGCCTCAGTGAATTTCACATCCATTGCCCATGGTTTTCCATCTCTGGATAGAGAAGTATGGGCTATGATGCACAATTTTCCAACGTTACGTAGACATTCCTATTTGGCCCAACTGATCCATACCGCACGAATCTTCTCTCGCCCTGCCTACCAGCATAACCTTTCACTCCTTTCTCCCATTTTCTTTTAAATTGAAAGTATCCTGACTGGTTGCATCACGGTCTGGTACAACAATTTGAATGTGTAGGAATGTAAGAAGCTGCAGAGAGTAGTGGACTCTGCCCAATACATCACAGGCACATCCCTTCCCACTATCTACAGGCGGTGCTGCCTCAAGAAAGCAACATCTATCATCAAAGATCCCCATCATCCGGGCCATGCCATCTTCTCACAGCTACCATCAGGCAGGAGGTACAGAAGCCTGACGTCCCACACTACCAGGTTTAAGAACAGCTACGTCCCTTCAATCATTCGGTTCTTGAACCACCCGGCAAAACCCTAATCACTACCTCAGTACAACACTATGACCACTTTGCACTACAATGGACTTTGTTTTTTTTTGTTCTAATTGTGTTCTTTCTTGTAAGAATTATGTATAATTTATGTTTAGTTCATGTTTTCTTGTGAATGCTGCTTATCTGATGCTCTGTGCCTGTGATGCTGCTGCAAGTAAGTTTCTCATTGCACCTGTACTCACATGGACTTGTGCAGATGACAATAAACTCGACTTTGACTTTGAATTTGATTCACGGGATGTGGACAGTGTTAGCAATGCCAACATTCGTTGTCCATCCCTAATTGCCCTGAACTAAGGAAGAATTAAGAGTCATCCACATAAGTCTAGGCCAGACTGGGTAAAGATGGCAGATTCCCTTTGCTGAAGAACATTAGTTGACAGGTGGTTCTTTCATTATCTGCTACTTTCGTTATTACCATTACCGACTAACTTTTAAAAAATAATTCCAGATCTTGCTTATCCTTGTGGGAGACAAGGTACTGCAATGAAAGTGTGCTCTAGCAAACTTACCCTGAATCCACTTTATCTAAAACATGACTGTATATTCAAAAAGTATTTGGGATTCAGCATTCCTTGTGCAGCTTGTGACGAGCAGACAGTTTAAAACTATCCTTGAAATACATTCTATTTATTGCACAATGCTGGTAATTTTACTGCCCCCTGATGTGTAGTGAAATCAAAAATGATAATTGACTGCATTATATTATATTCTGACAGCTGTAGCTCTTTCCTAACCTGGTCTAAATCCCTCTCTCCACCTCATAGCCAACAGGATCTGATCCGATCAATTGGTTTTTGAATTGTTGAACAAGCAAAACTACATTTTTGTTATATGGGATTATAAAATGAGCTAATTAGACTCCCTAGTACATTTGGACAGATCAAGACAATTCCCTGCTCTGCTCCATGGGATTATCTGGGATTTTTGATCAGCATTTTGGGAATTGCATGCTATAATTCCATCCATTTTTCCATGGAAATGCAAATCAGAGGCCCTGGCAGTACCAGGTTTATCAGTTGCTCGGACCCATAGAGTAGAGAAGCTGCACAATTGTTACAATGAACGGTTACCAAAGAATATCTCACCACTGAGAGTGCTGGAGCAGTTAGTTCAAAGCCTGATTATACCACTGAGTACTGCATTGAAGGTTGAAGATCTCCAGTACAGGGAGAGTTGCCGCATTGATCTAACTCTTGAGTATACTAAAGCCAAGAGGTATAACTGCACCTTTAAGAGACCATCTCACACTACTTGGAATTCTGTAAAGGGCTTAAAGTCAGATTTACTTTCGATCCCAACTGCTTCCTTCTCCTAATATTAGGATTTCAGAATCTTGCCAAGCAACGAAAGCACCCAGAACTCCACGATAAAATTAAGATTTTCAGTTCAATCTGAAAACACTAAGGAGTAGAAATTCTTAATGCATTGTCTGTGTTAAATTTGTGATATTGCATTGTTCCAAAGTTCAGTTTGATTGATCAATGAAACCACATTAGGATGTGGAGCAGAGCTCACATATGTTAACACAGAGAGAGTTTAGCACATGCGACAGAAGATGATATTCAAGCCTTCTGTCCTTGGTGAAATTTCAAGAGCAGTACTTGAATTGTTGGTTGCAAATTTCCTACATTGCAAAAATAGATTATCTGGCCATTGCTATCTGTGAGGGCTTGTTGCAAACAAATTGATTGTGAACTTTCTGATATCACAACAATGGTAACACTTCAAAAGAGTACTTATTGTCTGTAAAGTACTTTAGGACTTGCTGTGGTTGAGAGAGTTGCTATGGAAATGTATCTGCCTTCCTTGGCCTTGACTGGGGAAACTGGTGTATGTCTTCTCCATACCATTACTCCTTGTTTAGTGGTCTCAGTTATAAAGATCTCCAAATATCTACACAATACCTCAAGCATTACACAGATGGACTGGATAACATTTAGCAGCAGGAGAGTTCGAAGAGGTAAAAAGAAAGTGTGCTGAGGTACATTAAACAAGGGTTTAAATGGGAGGGGAGATAGTCATGTGGGTAACAGAAGGGGTTTAAAGTTATTTGAAGAAAAGTATTGAAATTTCTGCTTCCCTGATTGTGGAATGAATAAACCTAATGTACTCTATCACAACTTCCTTTCATAAGACAGCCCAATGCACTTGACAGCAGCATTATTGACATCAAAACCACTGTTGTAGGCCGTATCTCAAACAGCAATGAGTCGGAGTACAGGAAGGAGATAGAGAGCTTAGTGGAATGGTGTCATGACAACAACCTTTCCCTCAATGTCAACAAAACTAAAGAGCTGGTCATTGACTTCAGGAAAGGGGGCGGTGTACATGCACCTGTCTACATCAATGGTGCTGAGGTCGAGAGGGTTGAGAGCTTCAAGTTCCTGGGAGTGAACATCACCAACAACCTGTCCTGGACAAACCACATGGATGCCATGGCCAAGGAAGCTCACCAGCGCCTCTACTTCCTCAGGAGGCTAAAGAAATTTGTTTTTTCCCCTTTGACTCCCGCCAACTTTTACCGATGCACCATAGAAAGCATCCTATCTGGATGTATCATGGCTTGGTATGGCAACTGCTCTGCTCAAGACTGCAAGAAGCTGCAGAGAGTCGTGGACACAGCCCAGCGCATTACGGACACCAGTCTCTCCTCCTTGGACTCTGTCTTTACCTCTCGTTGTCTTGGTGAAGCAGCCAGCATAATCAAAGACCCCACCCACCCGGGACATTCTCTCTTCTCTCCTCTTCCATCGGGTAGAAGATACAGGAGCCTGAGGGCACGTACCACCAGACTTAAGGACAGCTTCTACCCCACAGTGATAAGACTATTGAACAGTTCCCTTATACAATGAGATGGACTATGACCTATGACCTCATGACCTCACGATCTACCTTGTTGTGACCTTGCACCTTATCGCACTGCACTTTCTCTGTAGCTGTGACACTTTACTCTGTACTGTTATTGTTTTTACTTGTATGACATCAATGCACTCTGTACTAACTTGATGTAACTGCATTGTGTAATGAACTGACCTGTAAGATTGGTTTGTAAGACAAGTTTTTCACTGTATCTCAGTACAAGTGACAATAATAAACCAATACCAATACCAATACCAATACCAATACCAGAGAAGGAGATATTATAACAGCTGCCCAAACACTTGGACAAAGAGACACAAGAGACTGCAGATGCTGGAATCTGGAGCAACACACAATCTGCTGGAGGAACTCAGCAGGTCGAGCAGCATCTGTGGGAGGAAAGGAGTTGTCAATGTTTTGGGTCAAAACCCTGCACCAGGACTGCATGAGACTTGACGCAGGGTTTTGACCCAAAATGTCGACATTTCCTTTCCTCGCACAGATCCTGCTTGACCCGCTGAGTTCCTCCAGCAGATTGTTTGTTACTTGGTCAAAGAGGTAGGTTTAAAACACCGCCTTTAGAGGAGGAGAGATGGAGGACTTTAACAAGGACATTTCATGATTGAAGACACTGGGTGCTATGGTTTGGGCAAAGCAAGTGGAGTTTGGACATTGTCATCATAATCATGTAGCTGTGTGTAAGCTCGGAATATGTTAGTTAGACATAAACAGCATGCAAAACATGGTATCTGGGGAATAGTGAAGCGTTTCCAGCCAGAACTATCCATCACCCACAGATAATACCCACAGGTATCAGCCACATGTATCAGCTTGCTGATTTACCAGTCATTATATCACCAAAACTTTCATTCATTAATTAACATTGTCTTTCATGGTACACTGGAAAGGTTGACTAAATGCCACCGTTTTGCCTCTAATTGTGCTAAATATATTCAGAGATGAAACGATGGTAAATCGAAAGCAAGTCATAAAAGGGTGGTGGGGTGGGGGGAGGAGGTGAGAAAAGAAAGGAAACTGGGGAAAGGGAGCATTGAGGAAATTTTTGACCCAGTGCAAAACAAACTTTGTTAAATGATATCAGACATTACCTGAATTTCAATCTCTCGCTATTGCTGCAGTATCCAGTGAGATAAAGTAGCGAATATTTCGTTTCCTCGCACCCAGCACTAAAACCCCCAGTTCACTGGGGGCTAATCTTTGCCAAGTCACATCCGCCAGGTTGCCCCATTTGAAGCGACCCCTCCTGCACCCACAGCCCCCCCCCCCCCAATGTTACCCCCTGAACAACCAGCTCAGTGACACTTCCGGGCAGGCAAGATTGCCTCTGACCATTTTCACGAATGTACGATTGCTGCCAAGTTGATGTTATATTGGCTTTCTATATTGGCCAGCTAAACCCTACTCAGCGAAGAAGTTGAAACAGTGTGGTCATCAAAGAAATTATAAGCTTAACCCTGGCTGAAAAAAATAACTATATAGGCAGAACAGAAAGCCCGTCCTCACGTGGTTTGCCTGAATATTTATGAATCCATATTTAAAGGTTTTCCTATTCTCTGGGGAGGTGGCGGTGATTCCAGTATCGGAACCAGGGTTCTAATCAATGTGGCTTTAAGGATATTCATGGGTCTTGCCTCTTGCTGGCTGTTAATAGCGCCAGCCACCACGGCGTTCTTCGGCCACTTTCTACACAGCTGATCCCTTGGAATCTGTATTATCTGGATATTTTAAGTTGCAGGGCCTCGGTACATGACCTGGTCTAAAGAGAGGTAACACACACGCGTGCACACGCACACACACACATCGAGAAACACACAATGCACCGATTCTAAGCGTAAACTATGAAGTAAGAGATCCACGCAACCCATCAGTTTGAAAATACAAAAAGGCTTTTCCCAATCCGCTGAAATCTCTTCCCCGAGGCTATTTATATCAGGAAAAGGGCATTATATAATATATATTTAGAACGCTGCATTTATACAAGCAATGCACTTGGGTTGAAGAGCAATGGACGGAAGCCATTTATTTAATTATTTCCCCCCAACGTGTGAAAAGGTTCGGAGAAGGTTTACCATTTACCTTATCCTGTCACGTCCTGGAGACCCCCGCGAGCGTGGCTCCTGTGGCTGGGTCGGTGAGGCTCTCGGCAGGCGGAGGGCTTCCCGTTGGTGAGCGCAGTCGGTGGAAGTCTCTCTCTCTCTCTCTCTCTTTCTCTCTGTGTAGCGGATTTGCCTTACACCCGGGCCGCTGCCTCTCTTACTCAGGCACAAGGAGTGGAATAAAATGCTAGCGTCATCACCACCGGAGTGTTGAGATGATCAATCCAGCACAGATCCAAATAGAATTGTCTTATCAATTGCACACACACACGCACACACACACGCACACGCACACATACACACACACACGTACAATAACAATCATTTACATAATGTAACTAAATAACAGCAGCAAGGAGAAATAAACACACAGAGAAAATAACCAACAAAAAATGCAGGGGTAAAAAAAAACAACAGGAGTCTCCCTCCTCTCCTCCCCAGCCCCTCGCAACCAAATGACAGAGGTTTCCTTGCACTCGGGAAAGACACGATGCAGTTCCACTGGAGGGTAGGAACTAGCCAAGGTGCTGAATTCGACAGCGGTAGGAGTAGACCCCTCGCTGCAGAACAGCTGAAAACACGGGCTTATCTTGCTCCGGATAATTAAATCCTTGCGTTTTAATTAAACATAGTCCGAGGTTATTTATACGCCTCTGTTTCTGTACATATTTATTATGCTCCTGCGAGGGTTTTTATAGCAGTAAGACTCGGCTGCTGAAAGGGGAACTGCAGACCCCACCATCCCATACATATGTGTTTTTAATTACTCAAGCAGGAAACTACCCACCCCCTTGTTATATTTATCCACACACATCTTAACCTATCCGATTAACATTGCATTCGGCAGTCGACGAACAGAAAGAATTCATCTAATATCAGTCACTACTTGCTGTAGTTTATGTGGTGTGTGCCAGAAGCTGTTCTATACACTGGTGGCCCAGTTGAATGTGATAGGAGCTAGATAGACTGTCAGGAGGCGCCTCTTTCTTTGATGTTTCTAGAAATGCGAAAAGGGAAATGATTTGTTCGAAATAATTGGAATTAGACCTGGATCGCCAGGTAGACTGGAGAGAAAAATATCAGACCCGGTTCGACTGTGGTACATTCCATTTTGGTATTCACTAGTAACCTTTATAAAAGAGAACGTGCATGAGACACGTTGTGAAAATATATGCTGAATTTATAAATGCATATATCCATGTTATATATTTCTCTGCTGACATTTTCTTTATTATGGTATGAAATATTCTAAGGGACTATTGATAGTTATATAGTATCATGGATATTTGTGGCACAGCCTATCATGTCCACATCAGCCAAAAAACAGCTATTCAGAGTAACCTGACCTCAGCTCTTGGTCCTTAAGATCTGCAGGTCATGGCATTTTAAGTGCTTACCTAAGTACTGGATAAATGTCATGAGGTTTCTGCCTTTTTCAGCCTTCAGGCAGTGAGTTCCATGTTCTCCTTCAACTCCTCTCTAATCCTTCCACCAATTATCATAAATCTATTCCTCCTGGAATGCTATTCACCCAAAGTTGGCCACTCTTCATCTAAGATATATGTGATTGGGAGAAATGTGGCAGTTAAATTGTAGCTGGAAATATCCAGTCCAACAATCCAAAACTTTCTTCTTATCTATTAACCACTGTAAAACCCCAATAATCCAGCATCCTGGAAGTGACAGACCAGTAGATTTTCCAGACTATTGAATGTCATTCCTTAGTAATCAAATATTTTTATTTCACGCTTTTTTACACATTATGAAGCAGTATAATAAATTTTCCAGTGAACCCGGTGAGCTTAAAGGGGGCAGGAGATACAAACGGTCCAGACCCTGGCTCCTGCCATAAACCTACCCACATTCTTGACCACTAGTGTTCAGAACCCCAACCCCAACCACTCACCCAGCCCATAGTTCGGACCCCAGCACTGGCCGCACACCTCACTTGCACTCTGGATTCCTGGCTCACATTCCTGATTAATGAGTGAGCCAGATACCAAAGCGTCAGGATTTCCTAACAATCAGAAGTTGGACTATCAGAGTTTTCCTGTACATAGGCAATGTCTGTGTCATTTAACAATTTCTTAATCATGGCCCCTACAGCCAAACAAAAGGTTATCCAAAAGTTATTCAGACAGGCACTTAAATAGACAAGGCATAGAACGATGTGGACTTGATACAGGCAAATGGGATCAGTATAGGTGTGCAAAAAGGTCAGCATGGATGTGATGGGCCGAAGGGTCCATTTGTCTGCTGTGCAACTCTGTGACGCTATGACTTAACTTTCTACTGAAATCCAGATCTCCTCCTTTTTGCCCATAGTACCTCTCCGGGTACCATACCATCTCAATATTCACATAGAGTAAATTAGTCCAGTAAAGTTCCACAAACAAATTTCACAACATATTGACTAAGCTTATTCAGAGCTTCGGTATTTCCTGTAGAGACGATTAAGAAAACCCACATGGTACTGTACTCAAACTGCTCCCACCATATTGTACAACATAACTCTCTCCAACCACAGCCCTGATAGAAGTTTATAAAATTATGAGACACAGATAGGGTTGACAGTCAGAATCTTTTTTCCCAAGGAAGAAATGTCAAGTACTAGAGGGCATGCATTTAAGGTGAGGGGGCAAAGTTTAAGGGAGATGTGTGGGGCAAGTATTTTACACAGAGAGTGGTGGGTGCCTGGAATGGTCTGCCAGGGGTAGCAGTAGAAGCAGATGCAATAGTGGTGTTTAAGAGGCTTTTAGATGGACACATGAATGTGCAGGGAGTGGAGGGATATGGATCATGTGCAGGCAGAAGAGATTTAAATTAATTTGGCATCGTGTTCAGCCCAAACATCGTGGGCCAAAGGGCCTGTTCCTGTGCTGTACTGTTCTATGTTCTATGTTCTAGTTTGGAAGAACCAAATGTGTTTTATATCACTGGGTACTTTTTATAACTCAGATAGATGTAATAAGAAATCCCTAGCGCAATACTAAAAGTGTCTGACATCTTGGACAACACTTTCCCCTCAACAAACACTACCAAAAACAGATTAGATGGTTATGTGTTCAGTGTCTGCTTGCTCTGTTCAGATTGGCTGCTGCAATTGCCTGTGTAACCACACTGAATGCACGAGAAACCATCTATTGGTTTTAAAGCAGCAAGGGATGTCCTCCTGATCCGATGGGCTACTCGATAAAACGGAGATTCTCTTTGTATGAGAGTGGTGATCTTCTCCAAACAGTTCAAATTATGTGGTATGTTACTGGAGGCCTGGACTATGAATCCAGAGAGTGAAAATTCCACCAACTATTTAACTTCAATTAATCAATTCAATTTGTAATAAGAAGCTGAACTGAACCATGAACCCACAACACCATTACAAGCACCAATCTAAAGTCCCTTTGGGAAGGAAACCCAGTCATTGTTAACTACCCTGGTCTATGTACAACTCCAAGCCTAACTCAATGAAGAACACTATGATGCTGGAGGAACTGAACAGGCCAGGCAGCATCTGTGGAGAAAAGCAGGCAGTCAACATTTCTCCACGGATGCTGCCTGGCCTGCTGAGTTCCTCCAGCATCATAAGTGTTTTTCATCTAGATTCCAGCATCTGCAGTCCTTTGTTTCTCCAAATCTAACTCAATGAGATTGGCTCTGAAATAGCTCAGCAAATCATTCAATTTATGGGCGATAGAGGATGGGCAGTAGGAACCTTGAATGCTCCAGGTGGAGATCCTGATTCTTACAGGGAAAGATTTCATGTGAATGAATAATGTCCTGGACAACATTTGCTCTTCAACAGATATGACCAGAAGGAGATTGCGGGGGTTTGTGCTTGTTTGCTCTTCACGTAATCTTAGTGTGTTCATGTTGTCTGTTGCACCTCAACATTAATCTATTGGCTAGCTTCATGTTTCACAAGATGGGGGTGCGTTACATTATAACAAGGCAATCACACCTCCTTCCACTGTGGAATTCTGTAGTCTACATGCAGTACTTATATGTGGACCTTTCACCGTAAGAATCTCTAGCCTGGGGTATTCGAAATCCATTTTTACACCGCGGACCCTCATTCCAAGCAAAATTAGGTCTCATCAATCATTGTGGAACTGGCAGGAAATGAAGCTCTGGTTACAATACTTCAGTGTCAGGTAAGTTGAGCTGTTCAGGTGTGAAGCTGCTTGATTCTCAAATGGTCAAAAACTGAGAGACATGTTTGAGAAGTAATCACAGAACTGTTCAGCTACAAAATAACCGCAGTCAGTGACAAAGTTGCAGATGATTCCAGGGATTCCTACTGAAACTTGGGCATTGGCACTTGGATAGGTACATGGAGGGGCGGGGCTTGGAGGGATATAGGCCGAACACAGGAAATTGGGACTAGTTGAGTGGGCAACGTGGTCGGCATGGACTGGTTGGGCTGAATGGCCTGTATCTGTGCTGTATTGCTCTATAACTCTATGAAACATGATTTTAAGCATTGTGTTGGCTTCAGGAGGCTGTGGGGATGTTTGGATGCCCATGAGTGAGCACATCTCTGGCTACAGTGGGACTTCGAGTAGAGCTACCGCTTCACAGCTCCAGTGGCCCAGATCCAATCCTGACCCCCGGCGATATGTGTATGGAGTTTGCACATTCTCCCTGTGACTGCGTGTGTTTCCTTTGGGTGCTCCAGTTTACCCCGATGTGCCAATTAATGACACAGTTGTGTCCGGGGATTGCAGACGTGTGCAGAGAGTCTCCCACTCCTCTGCCTAATTATCATTAAGTGTATTAAGGATGCAGACTTCTGTCCATCAGTGTAGAATATCTGTATATTTAACATCCCCATCAAATGGCTAAGTTTAAATTCTTGCATGCCCCTGCCTGTCAAAGAGAGATTCCTTTGGAATATATCCACTCCTTCCCCTTCTTGGTCTTGTCTCATCTGTTGCCATTAAAAGACAAAATGCTGGAAACACTCGGCAGGTCAGGCGGCATCTGCAGAGAGAGAAATGGAGCCAATGTTTCAGGTTGATGGCCTTCCATATTTTTTGGTTTTTTATTTTCAGATTTGCAGCATCTGCAGGATTTTGATTGTGATGTGCTGAGTGAGCTTCCAATGCAGCAGGGTTGTGGAGTTGGGGAGCATGGAAATGGGCCCTTCAGCTGAACAAGTCCGTGCTAACCATTAGACATTCATTGACACCAATCCTACACTAATCCCATTTTATTCTTCCCACAACTCTCCCCCCTCCCCCCCAAGCAGGCACGCTAGTGTAGTGGTTAGTGTAACGCTGTGACAGCACCAGCAACCCGGGTTCAATTCCGCCTGCTGTCTGTAAGGAATTTGTACATTCTCCCCGTGTCTGCGTGGGTTTTCTCCAGAAGCTCCGGTTTCCTCCCATATTCCAAAGACGTACGGGTTAGGAAGTTGTGGGCATGCTATGTTGGCGCTGGAAGCGTGGTGATACTTGCGGGCTGCCCCCACAGCACTCTATGCGAAAGGTGCATTTCACTGTGTGTTTCAATGTACGGGTGACTAATAAAGAAACCTTATCTTAGATTCTACCACTCACCTACACAGCAGCGGCAACTTACAACGGCCAATTAACCTACCAACCCGCACAGCTTTGGGATGTGGGAGGAAACCGGAGAAAACGCAGTCATGGGGAGAATCTGCAAACTCCACACAGACAGTGCCAGGGGCCAGGATTGAACCTGGGGTCGCCGGAGCAGCTCAACTTGCTCCACCGCTGTGCCACCCACAAGCAGTGTTGAGCCAAGCGCTATGTAGACCAACTTCACAATAGTGTAATACAGTAAGCCTTGAACTGGAATGTAAAAACTGGAGCAGTCTATTCATTTCCTTTCTGTCAGGATGAATATGTAACTTGGTAGCCAGCTTGCTTCTGTAACTCTTAAAACCCTGCTCGAAGAAAAATCTATCAATCTCAGTTAAGACATTTTCTTCTAGCTGTACTCTCCAATCTTCAAAAGCTTTTACAGAAGAGCAAACTTCACTCCTCTTGAGAAAGAGCTTCCTGGCCACACCCTGAGCAGCTAATTCTAATTTTAAGGTTACAGAATGAAGAGCGTCTGAAGTACAGAAGAAATTTATTTGGCCTATCGTGTTCAAGTTGGCCATAATCCCACTTTACCCTACTTCATAGAATCATTGAGTCATGCAGCACTGAAACAGGCCCATCAGCCCAACAAGTCCATGCTGGCCATTAGGCACATGTTAACTCTAATCCTACACTCATCCTATTTTCTTCCCTTATATTCCCATTAAACCCCCATGCATTCTACTGCTCACTTACACACTAGGGTCAATTTACAGTGACCAACTAATCTATTAACCGACAGGTTGTCCCAGAGGGCTGTGGAGGCCAAGTCATTGGGTGTAGTTAAGGCAGAGGTTGATAGGTTCTTGATTGGTAAAGGGGTTATGGGTTATGGGGAGAAGGCTGAAGAATGGGGTTAAAAAAATCAGCCATGATTGAATGGCAGAGCAGACTCGATGGGCCAAATGGCCTAATTCTGCTCCTAATGGTCTTGTTGTCTTATGCCTTTGGGATGTGGGAGTAAATCAGACCACCCGAGGGGGAACCCACATGGTCCGAGGCAGACCATGCAAGCTACATACTGCATCTCTTGATCTGTTACCTTGCGGGGAGGCAATGGCTTTCAGACCCTCATCACTTCCTGATGTAAAAGCTGTTCCTCAACTCCCCTCTAATCCTCATGCTCTCTTCAGCTGGACCCCCCCTCGCTGGTAGGCGGCACAGTGGCACAACTAATAGAACCACTGCCTCACAGCACCAGAGACCCAGGTTCGATCCTGACCTCGGCTGCTGTTTATGTGGAGTTTGTATGTTCTTCCTGTGACTGCATGGGTGCTCTGGTTTCCTCCCACACACTCTGTGCTGTAGGTGAATGGTAGAATCTGGGGGGAGTCGATGGGAATGTGGGAAAATATAGAATGGGATTAATGTACAATTAGTGCAAATGGGTTAATGGTTGGTGCAGAGTCAGTGAGGAGAAGGGCCTGTTTCTGAGCTGTATCTCTCTATGAAATAGCTTCCCCCAACCTGCTGATGCTGGAATCTAGAGCAACAAACAATCTGCTGGAAGAACTCAGTAGGTCGAGCAGCATCTATGAGAGGAAAGTTTCTAATGCAGGGTTTCGACCCGAAACATCGACAGTTCCTTTCCTTCCACAGATGCTGCTTGACCCACTGAGTTCTGCCAGCAGATTGTTTCAGCGTCTTTTGTATTTCTGTCACAAGGCTCGGATGCCAATGCACATTTAATGGCCAGCATTCTCCAGCACAGAATGAACGTTAGTGTGCGCCCATTTTATCAGATCCTTTGTTGACTGGTGGGGTCATATTTCTAGCCTTATACCTTCAGGAGAGGGAGAAGCAGTGACATTGAAACAAGAGGAGGTCATTCAGCCCCTTCAGTCTCTTCTAGATTCCTAGAGCAGTACCTCAGATCCATTTTCCTGCCTTTCCCTGATACCCCAACCTAAGAAATTACACCAACCTTAGTCTAAACAACTTCAATAAATACAGGAACCACAGCTTTTGGGTCAGTGTTCTGGGTTTCCTCTCCCTTTCATATGAAAAAACGCTTCTTGATTTCCCTCCTCTGTGATTCCATCACATTTTATGACTATCATCCCTTATCGTTAATTCCCCCATGACAGGAAATAATTTCTCTGCATCTTCCCCATCCGTCATTTTAAATTGATCACCCCTTACATTTCCAAGCACAAGAGAATTCAAACCAAGATTTGTTTTCCATCTTCTCCCTACAGTTTAATACTTTGCTCGTTCCTGGAACCTCTATACACAAAACATTTATTTGATCATGCCTAGGTTGTTTCATTTATGAACTTTCTCACTCTCTGCTTAGCTGTTGCCCAATGTGTTAAGTCACTGCTTCTGAATGCTTTACACTTCTCCAATTTACAAAACACCTATTAATTAGTGTCTTCAGTGAATGCCCCTATTAGCCACCTTTCTGTTCACAGGAGTCTTATCTCTGTGTAAATTATCACTACAGATGGCTCCAAGTTACTGAACATTTTCACACCCAGCTTCTGAAACACCACAAGTGACCTGATGTAAGGTATCAGCAGATGCCGCACAGCATCACCACAATCTCTCTGAAAGTCCAAAAATTAGTACTGTGTCAATTAAACTCATGCACTGAAAATAATTTGCGTTGATATAGTGACAATTCCAATGCACAGGAATGCAAGAGGCTGCAGAGAGCATTGGACACAGCCCGGTCCAACACAGGCACTGCCCTCCGCACCATTGACAGCGTCTTCAGGAGGCGGCATCTATCATCAAGGATCCCCACCATCCGGGTCATGCCTTCTTCTCGCTGCTACCATCAGGCAGGAGGTGCCACACCACCAGGTTCAGGAACAGCTACTTTCCTACAACCATCAGGTTCTGGAACGTCCTGCACAACCCTAACCCTACCTCAGCAACGGAACACTACGGACCAACTCTTCGACTACCATGGACCTTTCTCTGATTGTGTCTCTTTTTTGCACTGTCTTGCCTTGGCACACTTTTTTCACTGTATGGTAAAATTTTATATATAATTTATGTATAATTTATATTCTGTGTTGTCTGTACCTACATGCCTATGATGCTGCTGCAAGCAAGTTTTTCCTTGTACCTGTACCTCACTGTACTTGTGCACATGACAATAAACTCGACTTGACTTGCAGAACATCTCAAAACACATTAAGGAAAGTAAAGTACTTCTAAAGTGTACTCACCTGGCATGAGTCAGAAGGGACTTGTCTCACGTGTTGTGTTCTGGTCAAGTTTGGTGTATTTGGTTCCAAAAAATTGATCAGGGTTTAGACTAGATTGGGTCAAGTCAGGTCAGGCTGTGCCAAGCCCACCTGACTCAGTACTTGGTCCGAGTCAGGACATTTTAATTTTACCACAGGTGTCCTCTGTTCTTGATCAATGCATCAATGGTCAATATTCCTTAGAAAGACGATTGCAGTGAATAAACTTATGAAGGGCCTAGACAGAGTAATTAGGAAAGGTCTATTGCCCTTAGTAAAGGGTTCATAAACCAGGAGGCATAAATTTGGTATTGGTATTGGTATATTATTGTCATATGTACTGAGATACAGTGAAATGGTTGTTTTTATGGCAGATCATTCCATACATAATTACATCAAGGTAGTAAAAAGAAAACAGAATGCAGAATATAGCATTACAGTTACAGAGAAAGTGCAGTACAGGCAAACAATAAGGTGCAAGGGCCATGATGAGGTAGATTGGGAGACCAAGAGTTCATCTTTTAGCATATGAGAGGTCCATTCGAGAGTCTGATAACAGTGGGATAGAAGCTGTCCTTGAGAGAGTAGATAGGGTAAAATATTTTTACACAGTGGGTGGTAGAGGATACAAACTCACTACTTTAAGGGGTGGGGGAGGCAGAAATTCTCACCATACTTAAAATGTTCTTGGACATACATGTACCTGATGACCTGTGATCTTCAGGACCATGTACCTGGTGCTGGAAGGTGGAATTAGATGAGGCAGTTGTTTCACAGTCAGTACCCACATTATGGGTCGATTGGCTTCCTTCTTTGTCATACATTTTCTATGATTTGATATTTGAGAGCACGCTTGAGATTCTTATATTTATAGCAATAGCCCAGTTGCATTGGGTGTGGGAAAAGTGGAAGTACGGTGTGTCCCAATGTTACAGCAGTTCTGGCAATGGAAACTCACCCTTATGGAATTCACAGATCACTACCAAAAAAGCAGAGATACAGAATAAAAATTCCCTCTTACAGAACTTATGTGAGGAAAAAATAGCAAAATACTAAACAAAATACAAAAGAAACAACAAATTTTGTCAAGGGTTTGCATTTTGGAACATCACAATAAAGATGGTTTACCAGGAATGTAACGTAGATCTGTACTGTATTCAGCTTGGGTCATGCTCAAATTGGCCCTGATTGAATTGGATTTGGGTTGGGTTTTAAATTTTTACCTACTATTATAACCTACACACAGCAAGATTTCTGAAGCAGTAATGTAATGAATCTCTTAGGTTTTACCTAGGGGGTAAATGTTGCCAGGGTGAAGGGGAAAACTCATTGCTCATAGCAAAGGTTCTGATGTTAACCAGAGCATGTCCAGTCCACCTTGACAAAACATCTGTCTCAGCCAGTCACTTACCTGAAGGGAAATTCTACATGAATCAAAGGATTAAAAAGAATCATCTCAAAACCAGAGGGCATTTAGAGAAATTTAATCTATAAAAGAGATAGATCATAAAGAGAATGATGGTTAACCCAGAAAATTACTTCAAGATGAATCAGGTCAAAAAGAATAACATTAAATAAAGGAGCAAGTAGAGTCTGTTTGGCCCCTTGAGTCTGCCCCGCCATCCAATTAGATCATGGATGATCCTGAATCTCAATTCAATTTTTCTGCACAGTCCCCATTGGCTCTGAATCCCTTAGTGTCCAAATCGGTCAATGACTGAGCATGCTCAGTACTTTGGGGATTGGTCTTTCTGAAGAAAGTAATTTCTCCAAACTCAGTCTGAATATTTACTCCTTGGTTAAAAGGACACAGGAAACGACATGACCAGATAACCACAGGAACTTGTATTCAATTAGTAAACAATCAGAGAACAATCAACAAGTCAAAATGGGCAAATAAAGAGAAGTGACTTTAAGATTGGGTCAAAGAGGTAGGTCTTGCAGGAGGTGTGGTGAGAGGAGAAACTTAGGAGTGTAGGCATAGAGTTCCAGAGTTTGGGATTGAAACATGGCATTGGCTGATGTGAAGGATTTTGGAACAGATAGAGGGTTATAGGGTTGCTGAATCTTAGATAATTAGAGAAGGGGGAAACTGAGCACAGGGATGAACATTTTAAATTCAGGCTTTAGGGGAGTGAGACAGGCATGATGTGAGTGGTAGCTGGTTCTGGGTAGCAGTTGCTGGTGATTTGGATGAACTGTTTGATATTATTTGGGTGCAGGAGGCCAGTTAGGAGGGCACTGGAACATGGGAGGAATGTAGAGTTCAAGGATACCTTACAGAAGAAGGGAAGGAGCGAGGGGAGGAGGGACTTGAACTCAAGAATCTCCTTTGGGAGACTGGAAGCAGGACAGTGGGTAGAAAGGGCATGGAGTCAATCCCCTGATAATCTTTAAGCATGTTAAAGATGGTGTATCAAAAGAAGTCTTTTCAAAGGGCTGATGGAATTCCCTGAAACAAAACAGTGTTAACCAGAGCCTCAGTTACAATGAAACTTCTTCACACAGAGGGTAGTGTGCATATTTAAAAGACAGTTGGACAGGTACATGGATTGGAAAGGTTTAGATGGTTATGGACCAAACACGGGCAAATGGGACTAGCTTGGATGGGGCATCTTGGTCACCATGGACCAGTTGGGCCGAAGGGCCTGCTTCCGTGCTGTATGACTCGATATGGAATGAGCTGCCTGAGGAAGCGGTTGAGGCAAGTACGATAACAATATTTAAAAGACATTTGGATAAGCACATGGGTAGGACGGGTTTAGCGGGATATGGGCCAAGTGCGGGCAAATGAGACTAGCTTGATGGCACTATGGTCAGCATGGACCAGTTGGGCCGAAGGGCCTGCTTCCGTGCTGTATGACTCGATATGGAATGAGCTGCCTGAGGAAGCGGTTGAGGCAAGTACGATAACAATATTTAAAAGACATTTGGATAAGCACATGGGTAGGACGGGTTTAGCGGGATATGGGCCAAGTGCGGGCAAATGAAACTAGCTTGATGGCACTATGGTCAGCATGGACCAGTTGGGCCGAAGGGCCTGCTTCCGTGCTGTATGACTCGATATGGAATGAGCTGCCTGAGGAAGCGGTTGAGGCAAGTACGATAACAATATTTAAAAGACATTTGGATAAGCACATGGGTAGGACGGGTTTAGCGGGATATGGGCCAAATGCGGGCAAATGAGACTAGCTTGATGGCACTATGGTCAGCATGGACCAGTTGGGCCGAAGGGCCTGCTTCCGTGCTGTATGACTCGATATGGAATGAGCTGCCTAAGGAAGCGGTTGAGGCAAGTACGATAACAATATTTAAAAGACATTTGGATAAGCACATGGGTAGGACGGGTTTAGCGGGATATGGGCCAAGTGCGGGCAAATGAGACTAGCTTGATGGCACTATGGTCAGCATGGACCAGTTGGGCCGAAGGGCCTGCTTCCGTGCTGTATGACTCGATATGGAATGAGCTGCCTGAGGAAGCGGTTGAGGCAAGTACGATAACAATATTTAAAAGACATTTGGATAAGCACATGGGTAGGACGGGTTTAGCGGGATATGGGCCAAATGCGGGCAAATGAGACTAGCTTGATGGCACTATGGTCAGCATGGACCACTTGGGCCGAATGGTCTGTTTCCGTGCTGTATGACTCGATATGGAATGAGCTGCCTGAGGAAGCGGTTGAGGCAAGTACGATAACAATATTTAAAAGACATTTGGATAAGCACATGGGTAGGACGGGTTTAGCGGGATATGGGCCAAATGCAGGCAAATGAGACTAGCTTGATGGCACTATGGTCAGCATGGACCAGTTGGGCCGAATGGTCTGTTTCCGTGCTGTATGACTCTATGACTTTATGGAAAGGGAATTAGAGAGTTGGTAACAAAGTGAAATACTAATGGGATGGGACATGAATTGGGAAGCCTTGTTCATCCTTCACTCCCGAACCCACTGACTTACACTGGCTCAAGGTCCATCAACCACTTTGTTTCAAGACTCTCAGCCTTACTTCCAAACCCCATCCATTGTCTCAAACCTCAAACCTCTGCAATCCAGTCCACCCCTTCATCCTTCCAAGCTGCAATTCTGATTTGGACCTCCTTATCCCCAATGTGAATCACTCCATCACTCTCGCCCATGCCTTCAGTTGTTGGGTCCTAAGCCCTGAAATTCCTTCCTTGACCTCACTGTTTCTCTCTCCCTCTCCTCCTCTGGGACACCTCTAAAAGTCTACCTTTTGGCAAAGCTTTGTTCACCTGCCCAAATATCCTCTCTTATGGCTTTGTGTTAAACCTAGTTTGATAATGTACCTTGGGATACTTCACCCTATTAAAGGTACTATATCCAATGTGCTGTTGTTGACAGTGGGATGGGGTAGTATAGAGTCACACAACAGGGAGACAGGCCATTCAGCCCAGCAAGTCCATGCCCACCATCAAGCGCACCTTTGGACAAATCCTTTGCTCATTCTTCCCACGTTCCCATCAACTCCCCCCCAATTCTCCCACTCCCCTACACACTAGGGCTGATTTGCAGTGGCCAATCAACCTACCAATCCCACGCCTTCGGGATGTGGGAGGAAACCGGAGCACCCGGGGGGAAACCCACGCGGTCACAGGGAGAGCGTACAAACTCCACACCAACAGCACCGGAGGTCGGGATTGAACTCGGGACACTGGAGCTGTGAGGCAGCAGCTCTGCTAGCTGTGCCCCTTGTGTGGAGGTAAACAGTGGTGAGAGCTACTTGGGTCCAGTGACCTATGTTGAAGCTGTTAAACCAACGGTTCTGCTTTTAACCTCGAGATGCTGAAACTAGTTCCAATGCTGACTCACCACACACTGACTAGCTATCGAAGCCCTCCTGTCCTGTATGGATTAGTGCTTCATGTGTTGTATTAATCATCTCAGCCATCAGAGCACTTCATCAGTCACCTAAGTGCCTATTCCTGAAGAATATAATAGAAACTAAGTTTTGAAGCAATGAATACTTCAGTTCCAATATATCATTTTGTCATTTTTTTCCCCTCACAAGACTAGGTATGCTAGACAGCAAACTTGATGACTTGGGAATTTTTATCATTTCCAGTATAACACGAGGACAACTTGCAAGCAAATGTGTAGATAGGCAACCTGTGTGAAAATGGAAGGATTCCTCCCCCATCCCACCCCATTGGGACATAGGCTTAGAGCAAACAAATGCCCTTAATTCAGCACTAAATCTCACCCAGTTTGGTAAATTGTAAATTGGTTTATTATAGTTTATTAGAGGTACAGTGAAAGACATTGTTTTGCATGCCATCCATACGTATCAGTGTATTGAGGTATTACGAGGGAAAACAATAACAGAATGCAGAATAAAGTGTTACAGTTACAGAGAAAGTGCAGTGCAGGCAGACAATAAGGTGCAAGGCCATAACAAGGTAGATTGTGAGGTCAAGAGTCCATCAGCGGTTAGCGTAACGCTATTACAGCGCCAGCAACCCGGGTTCAATTCTGGCCGCTGTCTGTAAGGAGTTTGTACGTTCTCCCCGTGTCTGCGTGGGTTTCCTCTGGGTGCTCTGGTTTCCTCCCACATTCCAAAGCCGTACGGGCTAGGAAGTTGTAGGCATGTTATGTTGGCGCCGGAAGCGTGGCAACACTTGCGGGCTGCCCCCAGAACACTGTACTCAAGAAGATGTATTTCATTGTGTTTCGATGTACATGTGACTAATAAAGATATCTTATCTTATCTTATTGTACAAGGGGGCTGTTCAATAGTTTTATAACAGTGGGATAGAAGCTGTCCTTGAGCCTGGTGGCATGTGCTTTCAGGCTTTTGTATCTGAAGGGAGGCTGACCTGGATATTGAACAGCTCATTGAGCAGGGGTCAGCAGTGGCAATGGTGGGAAGCCCCCTCCCCTCTGACCCACAAAGGCTGTGGGCTTGAGTCCCAGTCTGAGAACTTGGGCACAACACTATGAGTTGTCCCCTGGTGTAGATAATGGCAAAAGCAAGCAGAAGGGGAGCTGATGGGGCATGTGAGAGAGAATAAGTTGCAAGGATGCAGGGAAGTAAGGAGAAGGGGGAATGGGATTGCTCCCCTGGAAGGCAGCATGGACTTGATGGGCTGAATGGCCTTCCTCTGTGTCATAAGATAAGACTATCTCAGTCGGTGCTCCCGTTATCAGTCATTTTTTAATGGAGGATGTTGGAAGTCATTAAACTAGGATCTTCTTGGAATCCTGTAATCCTATTCGGAATAAAAGCAGGGGAGCTCCCATAGTGTCCTGGCCAATAAATATCACTGAGATAAATGATGATTTGGTCGTTATCTCATTGCTATTTATGGGTCCCTGCTGTTGTATTTCCTACATTATAACAATGTCTAGACTTCAAAAGTATCTCCTTGGCTGTAAAGCTCTTTGGAATGTCTTGAGGTCATTAAAGGTACTATATGAATATCTTTCAAACCCTTCTAATGGGCTGAGGTCAAACTGATGAGAGAGTGCAGAGGTAACTTAATTTTGTAATGTCCCACCTAACCTTGGAGTGCTTAATATTGATAGCAGGTGCCTAAAATAGAGAGAGAGCATTGCATGTCCCAGCATTGACATCCGTCACCTTGATGAGCACAAAAGCCATGCAAAGAAAGCAAATCAGGATCTGGCCAAAGGCGCATTTGTATGCAGATTAGCCATTTATGCAAATAGCCTATTCAATTAAGGGACTTATTTGCATAGGGAGAATTACAGCTGAAAATTGTGGATGGAGAGTTTAGGTGCTGGCAAACGGGTTGAGCAATTTGAGAGGAACTATTGCAGGGGACTTTTGCAACATGATGCTTAATTAATGCTCATGGGAGAGGAACAGATCAAGGAAGTTTCAAGAGGGAACGAGACAGATTCTTCCTGATAAATGGAGTTCAAGATTACAAAATGGACAAAGAGAATGCAATGGATGGGTTGCCTGGAGAAACCATTTCCTCTGATGGGGAAATCCACGCACCCATCCGGGACACTCTCTCTTCTCCCCTCTTCCATCGGGCAGAAGATACAAAAGCCTGAAAGCATGTACCACCAGGCTCAAGGACAGCTTCTATCCTGCTGTTATAAGAGTACTGAATGGTTCCCTAGTATGATAAGATGGACTCTCGACCTCACAATCTACCTCGTTATGACCTTGCACCTTATTGTCTACCTGCACTGCACTTTCTCTGTTGCTGTATTTAGCTCTGTAACTTTATTCTGCATTCTGTATTGTTTTACCCTGTACTACCTCAATGCACTGTGTAATGAATTGATCTGTATGAACGGTGTGCAAGACATGTTTTTCACCGTACCTCAGTACGTGTGACAATAATAAACCAATTCCAATTAAAGAACAGGTGGATATAATCTTAAAGTCAGAGTCAGGGTATTTGTAAGTAAAATCAGGATGAACTGTTTCACATTAAGAGCAGGAGAGCGTTCCTCAGAAAGATTAAGGGTGCTCGAAAAATATGGACTGTTCAAGTGAGAAGGAAAAAACAGATTTTTGTCGTATTTCATGTGTACATGCAGTTGAAGTGCAAATTGACAGTGGAGCGGACTGGAGGGGTTGAATGGCCTACACTTGCCCCTAATGTTTCCAGGTTGAGCTCTGAAGCAGCAGTTAAGGCTTTTCACAGGACGTTCTTTTTGCGTAAGTGGTCATTTTTGGGAGCGGTTCCTTTAGGTGCTGTTGTGATTCTAGTGTTCTCATCTCCCTCTGGTGGTTGGATGATGAAGCACAATAAGACATCTCCAGACATAGAGAAGCACATGTTGAAAGCTGCTCAACTGTGAATGCTATCTTTACTCAATGTTTGCATACACTGAACAGTGGGATTATGGAAGTGCGTGTTAAAATCCTCATGTCAATTTTCAAGAAGCAGCAAGTGAGACTTCTCCTACCAATCCCACTCCAACCCCACTTCCCAAGGAGATCGACAGTTCCCTGCACACAACATACCCATAAATGCGTTAACCAGTAATTCCCATTTGAGGAGTTTTGCTGTGTTCACCTATTGTAAACCTCCACTGCATTCCATTGAGATTGAGATGTTTCTATGAATTGATCCTGAATAACACCAAGTCAACCAATTAGCTGGGCACACAAGGGTCTGCAGATGCTGGAATCTGGAGCAAAATGTCAACAGTTCATTCCCCCCCACGGATGCTGCTCGACCTGCTAAGTTCCTCCAGCAAACTGTTTGTTGCAATTAGGTGGGCATTTATCATTTCCTCGGCACCTGTTTGTTAAGTGGTCCCGAACACTAAATACTCCCACGAGGTGAGCAAAACCTGAACAAGAACTTTCTAAGTAGAAACAAAATAATGGCTCCAAATTCCAGTTAATGGAAAGGTCCTTTGGAAAATATCCAGAACCTTGCTAAGACCCAGGATGTGTGATCTGAAGCTGATTTTAACAGTCTGCTGCATAATTTGATGTAGTTCCCTTCAGCTATAAATGTGTTTGGTTGGCTGCTTTGGGTCTGCAGATGGTGAACTCCAAAAGTTGGTGTTCAACCAACTCTGCCCAATTGGAGGGGTGTCGGAAGATACACTCTCAAATTCTTTAGTAGGATTAGGAGATGGACGAGTGGGATAAGGCTCAGGCAGAAAGTAAACACCAGGGTTAGTCTTTGGAACCAAATGGCCTGCCTTCTGCACTGTAAATCTCTATGTCACATGGTTGCAGTGACAGTGACGGGGTTAATGATGATGCAAAAAACAAACTGCTGGAGGAACTCAGCGGGTCAGGCAGCATCTGTGGAGGGAAATGGATAGCTGAGAGGTCGAGACCCTTCATCTGCACTCAACCCAAAATGTTGGCTGTCCATTTGCCTCCACAGATGCTGCTCAACCCCCTGAGTTCCTCCAGCAGTTTGTTTTTTTGCTCTAGATTCCAGCATCTGCAGTCTCTGGACTAATGAGGGCACTGAGTTCCATATGAGAGGGATGCTAGGAAAAAGTTCAGTTTAAATCCCAAGGAAATTACAGGAGAACAAGAGGAAACCACTAAGACATTCTCTCTTCTCCCCCCTCGCATTGAGCAGAAGATACAAAAGCCTAAAATCACGTACCACCAAGCTCAAGGACAGCTTCTATCCCACTGTTATAAGATTATTGAACAGACCTCTTGTACAATAAGATGGACTCTTGACCTCATGATCTACCTCATCATGGCCTTGCAGCTTATTGTCTGCCTGCACTGCACTCTCTCTGTAGCTGTAACACTTTATTCTGCATTCTGTTATTGCTTGTATTACCTCAGTGCACTGATGTGATGAGTTGATCTGTATGCATGGCATATTGTACCATGGTATATGTGACAATAATAAACCAATTTGCCGATTTAAGAGGGAAGCAGAGAAGGGAAACATAAATGAAATTGAGAGGGAAGAGGAGAGCATTAGTTCTGGGGTGATTTATTATTTTAGAGTCAGCTAAGGCTCAGTGTGAGCTCTCTTACCCCTGAACCCAGAGGTTGTAAGTTCAAACCTTACCTCAGAAAGTTGAGGACAAAAATCCCAGTGGGTGTTTTGTTGCAGTACCGTGGGAGTGCTGCACTGTCAGAGTTGTCATCTCCCACTGAGGCTTTGTCTGGGCCTTGGATGGATGCAAAAGATTCCATAGAGGAAAGCAAGATCTCTTACCCAGTATCCCGGGAACAATAGTCCTTTCTCAATCACCATTAATCAAATGTTACCTAGACAACAATGAACATAGAACAACATAGAACAGTACAGCACATGAACAGGCCCTTCGGCCCATGATGTTGTGCCGAACTAATTAAACTAGTAATTAAAAGCCTTCCTAAACTAGTCCCTTCTGCCTACACAAGTCTATATCCCTCCATTCTCTGCATATCTGTAACAGTGCATTGGGAACTTGTTGTGCTGTTTTTACTATAGTGATTATAGTATTTCATTGCTTTGGCCATTGTTAAAAGGTGCCATAGAAATGAAATATTCTCTGTGGCTCGATTTGTGTGATAGTGTGAGGCCAGGTTCTGGAACTTCCTCTCTGAACCTCTCCGTAAAATCTACCTCTTTCAGAAGTTTCTTCTCTGGCTTAAGCTGTTAAGCTGTCTGATAAAGTTCGTGTGAAGAGCTCTTGGGACATTTTGCTTCATTAAAGACTTTATATAAAAATGTTATTGTTTGCAATCTTGGTCCACCCCACCCACCCCCCCAATCTCCCTCCAACCCTAGTCTTTTCAGTCCATCTGGTTCATTCTTTAACATAGGTTGTCAATCTTATGGCCACTGCATTGGGAGAAGAGAAGTCCCCTCGAGCCTGTTCTCCTATTCGATGAGTCTACGGTTAATCTGTATCCCTACTTCTTCACCCGCTTTCCCCTGTCTCTTTTAATATCTTTCATTAACAAAAGTCTTTCAATCTAAAATGATCAACTGACCCAATGGTAACTACCAATTGCAGATGATACATCCTGATCTCTACGAGTACGGAAGTGTTTCCCAACTTTATTCCTGACTTTAGGATTTACATAGCAATTCGCTGTGCTCGTGCGGCAATTTGAATGTGCAGGAACGTAAGAAGCTGCAGAGAGTAGTGGACTCTGCCCAATACATCACGGGCACATCTCTCCCCGCCATCGGTAGTATCTACATGAGGCGCTGCCTCAAGAAGGCAACATCCATTATCAAAGATCCCCACCATCCGGGCCATGCCATCTTCTCACAGCTACCATCAGGCAGGAGGTACAGAAGCCTGACATCCCACACCACCAGATTCAGGAACAACTCCTTCCCTTTAGCTATTTGGTTCTTGAACCAGCCTGCACAACCCTAATCACTACCTCAGTACTGCAACACTATGACGACTTTGACCACTTTGCATTACAATGGACTTTGTTTTTTATTTGTTATAATTGTGTTCTTTCTTGTATAATTTACGGTTAATTTATGTTTTTATTGTGAATGTTGTGTTTCTGATGCTCTGTGCCTGTGATGCTGCTGCAAGTAAGTTTTCCATTGCACCTGTGCACACATGTACTTGTGCAGATGACAATAAACTCAACTTTGACTTTGATCCGCCGTCCAAGACTCCTTAACCATCAAGAACGATTTTGCTTTATCTACCTTTAATACCTTAAGACCTACGTCAAATCTCCCCTAATCGACCTTCCAAGGACCTTCCAGTTCACTCTTGACCTTGGGTGATGTCTGTGTGGAGTCTGCATGTTCACCCTGTGTAGGTTGGTAGGTTAATTAGCTGTTGTAAATTGCCCCTAGTGTGTGTGGTATATCTGGGGGGAGTTTAAGGAAATGTGGGGAGAATAAAATGGTATTAAGGTAGGATTAGTGTAAATGATAGTCAGAGTGGATGGTGGTCACAGGGTGTGTTTCTGTATTGTAAGACTTTTCCTCTGACCCTGAAACTTCCAGTAACAGCAATGGGGAGCATCTCTACCTCATGGTAACAGTTCTGTCATCACTTTCTCAGGGACAGCGCAGGATGGGTGCCTGCCTTGCCAACAACACCCAATCTGTGGTGTTCTCTCCAAGGCCAATACAAGCAGTCCCTAGGTTACATAAGGGTTCCATTCCTGGGAACTGTCTTACAGACACATCCGTCTTCTGTAGCTGCCCATATTGCATCGCTCTACATACACTTGCTATAATGCTTTCACTTTGTTGAATAATCACCCCAACATTACCCATAATTAAACAAATGGAATATATATATTGTATCCAGTCATTAATGAATGCCATGAAACATTTTACTGGTGTTATCACTATCTTGAAAAATGCTTCAAAAATGTAAGGGAGAAAATTTGTGTAAAATTGGATTTCCCTAGGTCAGGTTATTTGTAACCTGTGGAGCCCCTGTATCTCCTTTCTAAGATGGCACTCAGAGTTTCTCACAGAGGGTCAGGGTGTTCTGGTGATTGATCTGAGTATAAAATTAAAAACCAGACCAGCCAGGAAGCAGCCAGCATAATCAAAGACCCCACCCACCCGGGTCATTCTCTCTTCTCTCCTCTCCCATCAGGTAGAAGATACAGGAGCCTGAGGGCACGTACCACCAGACTTAAGGACAGCTTCTATCTCACTGTGATAAGACTATTGAACGGTTCCCTTATACAATGAGATGGACTATGACCTATGACCTCATGACCTCACGATCTACCTTGTTGTGACCTTGCACCTTATTGCACTGCACTTTCTCTGTAGCTGTGACACTTTACTCTGTACTGTTATTGTTTTTACCTGTACTACCTCAATGCACTCTGTACTAACCCAATGTAACTGCATTGTGTAATGAATTTATCTGTACAATCAGTATGCAAGACACGTTTTTCACTGTACGTCCGTACGAGTGACAATAATAAACCAATACCAATACCTGACTATAATAACCTAACACATGCTTTTACAAAAGTCAGAAGTAATTATGGGAGGCGTTTACAGAGAAGATGAGAAAATACTTGAAGCTGCTCAGATTATTTGGAAATTGTTGTCTTGTCCAGCCCAGCCCAAACTCAAATGTATGATCAGAACATACACGTGACCCAAGCCAAACCCGGCAGGTAGTTGGGTGCTGTTGGATTGGGTGGGTGTCCAGGTTCTCATGTGCTCTCACCAGGGCTTTGCTTTCTATATATAAAATCAATCTATCTTTTTATTTATTCTTAAGGGCATCAGTGGCAAGGCCAGCATTTCCTGCCCCTGAGACCTTCTTTAAGTTCTTCCTATGAATGGTGATCCCACAGTGCTGGTTGAGAGGGAGTTCCAGCATTTACATTCCACTGAGGTGAAGGATCAGCAATATGTTTCCAAGTCAGGATGATCAGTGTGACTTGAATGCAAACGTGTGTTGGGCGGTGTTCCCTACATCTGCTGCCCTTGTCCTTCGAGATGATGGATAGGTTTTAGGGTGTCAGGAGGTGATTCACTCCCTGCAAGGTACCCACCATCCAACCTGCTCCTTCAGATTGAATTCTTACATCGCTGGTCCAGTGAAGTTTCATTTTTAATAAAAATATCTTGAATTAAAATATTAATATAAGGCTCCGGCCAGATACTTATATTTTCTGTACGGCCTACAGCACATTTTTGTTCAGTAGAGTTGACAAGAAAAATATATTGAATCTTTTTTTATAGATTGAATGGTTAAAATTGCAACAATTCTGACAACTAATAAGAATTAACAATGAGGAACAAATTCAATAATCTCTGTAAATAATGGATTCCATTGGAAGCAATAAAGCTCACAGATACTCTCAGTGTAACTACAGCAAATATAGAAAGAAAGACTGTGTTGTTCGTGACCTTATGATGCCCTAAGGCACTTTATAACCAATGTAGTCGCTGTTGCATTGTGGAAAGCCTATTTGCCCACAGCAGGTTCTCACAAACAGCAATATAATGAAATCAAGTCAACATGATAGAGAAATAAGTATTTAGCAGGGGTAGGGGGTAGGGTTGATATCTGTCATTGACCTCCAATGCTGAATGGACATCAGTGGTCCACAGCTTGGCAGTTTTGGAGCCTTGGGAAGCAGGTGCCCATGTGTGAGGTCATGTCATGAAGAGTGGATGCTTGCAAAAGTGGCTCGACGCCAGTCTGCACTGAGATGGTGGACCCATATGTAAGATCCTGGCTCAGGTGGAAGATGGAGCCAAATTTCTGAGGGCAGCCGAATTTGGGAAGGATATTCCGCAATTCATCATAATTGGCAGAGTTAAATGCTTTCATCAGATCTGGAAAGGACATGTATAGTCACATTGCTCCCTGCATTGCTCTTGCAATTGTCACACGGTGAGGATCACGTCTACTGTGCCGCTAGATGGTTGGAATTCACGCTGCAATTTGGGGAGCAGCTCCTCATCCACTGGGAGGAGGCAGTTGAGGAGGGTCTGAGTGATAACGCTCCCTGTGGCGGTCAGCAGTTAGACCCCTCTGCAGTTACTGCAGTCACATTTTTCTTTCCCGTAGATGGTCACATTAACTGCATGTCTGGCGTCCTCCTCTCCTCAGACTTGGGCAGTGAGGTTGTGACTTTGTAACTTCTCTCTGTCGAGAGGTGAACTTCACTGGGGATACCGTCTGCTCCTGATGCTTGGTTTCTCAGCTGTCATGTGACCTGATCCACTCCTTGCTGGTCTGGGGTGGCAACAAAGCTGTCTGGATAGTCCCCCTCCTCTCTGGAGTCTCAGCAGAGTGGGTCCTTGGGTTGCGGATGGTCTCAGCAGCGTTGAAGAATCCACATGTGTCCACATCATCAACCAGTTGCTTGTTCTCCTTTCCACTCACCACGTGTTCTTTCTTTTGAACCTTGGCCCTCAGGAACTGTTTTGCTTCCCTAGCGGTGCCTCCAATTCAAGCCCACCTTACATCTGCAGTGAATTAATTCCTGCATCTCCTGGTCATTCTCATCAAACCAGTGGTGTTGCTTGGTAGCAAAGTGAAGACTCTCATCAAAGTCACAGTCAAAGTCGAGTTTCTAGTCATCTGCACAAGTCCATGTGTGCACAGGTGCAATGAAAAACTTACTTGCAGCAGCATCACAGGCTCACAGCATCTGATACACAACATTCACAAGAAAAACATAAATTATACAAAATTATACAAGAAGGAGCATAATTAGAACAAAATAAAAACAAAGTCCATTGTAGTGCAAAGTGGTCAAAGTGGTCATGATGTTGCTGTACTGAGGTAGTGATGAGGGTTGTGCCAGTTGGTTCAAGAACCGAATGGTTGAAGCTGTTCTTGCGCCAGGTGGGGGGGGATTTCCGGCTTCTGAATCTCCTGCCCGATGGTAGCTGCAAGATGGTATGGCTGGATAGCAGGGATCTTTGATGATGGATGTTGCAATGCACGTGCACACACCCCCACACACACAGGAAAAAACTTAGCAGATACGCAGGTGCCTGTAGGGACACATACACTCACATGCACAAATGGGTTGGCTCAGGCACAGATTCTCCTGCCCACTGTTGTAGGCGTGAATGCATTGCCTACACATAAAGAGAGAGGAGAACTCATTGTTATTGAACAGGAGTCCCTACAAGAAATACTGTGCGGTGATGGTGTTTTATTGAGGTTATAACTCTTTTGAGGGGTATGTCTGGGAATGAATCTATAATTAGTTACAGAAGGCTCTGGTGTAATGCTGCATAATTTAAACATAAATATTGTATTGTCTGTGCACTTTTTAAACGCTTATATATGAAGTACAAAAAAAAACAGATGCTCGTAACAAAATCCAGTTGTCTGTTGTGTCCCAGTTTTCACTCTGACTTTAGTTATAGTGGATACTTAGCAAATCAAAGAAAGGCATTGGATACCTTGGGGGGGGAAGACATCCTTTGGAGGCAGCTAATGTGTAAAGCTGAATCACCCCATTTCCACTAAGAAATTATTTGCCTTTTTAAATAGAAACTATTTATTACATGTGTCTCCTTGGGTAGAAATAATACTTCTGTTGTTAGTTATTCTTAATTCAGTGTTCAAGTTCAGTAATCAGTTTCATTTTCAAGTGTTTGACTCTGTGGCCTTACAAAATACGTAATTGAGTCACTTGTACAAACAAAATATCAAGAAATGAAAAAAAGACTTAATTACAAAAGGAAGGCTGTTTATAATCCTATCTGAGGAATGCATTTCGAACAATGTTCTTCAGAAATATATTATCCAAATTATTTGCATCTTTTGCAAATAATTATCTGTGTAATTTTCCTACAAGTAAATAATTCTGATGGTTAATTTTAGCTGGAGGCAACTGCAGTCACAGTCATACAGCACAGAAAATGGCCCTTCAACCCACAATGAGTCTGCACCAACCATCGAGCACACCTTTTACATGAATCCCACTTTACTCTCCCCACATTCTCAGCAATGTTCTCATCAATCGGGCAGGAGGTACAGAAGCCTGAAGTCCCACATCACCGGGTTCAAGAACAGCTACTTCCCTTCAACCATTCGGTTCTTGAACCAACCGGCACAACCCTAATGACTAAGATTTAGCAACACTTGATCATTTTGCACTAAAATAGACTTTTTTTTAGTTCTAATTGTGTTCTTTCTTGTAAAAATTGTGGATAATTTATGTTTAATTTATATTTTTCTTGTGAATGCTGCGTATCTGTGCCTGCGATGCTGCTGCAAGTAAGTTTTTCATTGCACCTGTGCACACGTGGACTTGTGCAGATGACAATAAACTCAACTCTTCGATTTTTTCTTTTCGACTTTTCAGCAGCCCTGGATTCTACACCTCATTAGGGGTAATTTACAGCAGCCAATTAACCTACCAAAGAGAACACCCAAACTCCACACAGAAAGAACCCAAGGTCAGGATTGAACCGAGGTCATCGGAGCTGTCATTGAGGCAGCAGCTCTATTTAGCTACACCACATGGTAATTGCTCATTTTTGCTGAACAGAGCAGAGAATGATTGGCATCAGATTTGGTCTTCAGTGTGTTATAGTGCTACAGAAGGACAAATGTTTGTCAAGAACTTCATTGTCCTATCTGTGATACATCTGAGGAATGCAAACAGTCCTTTCAGGTGAGACAGAGATCCACCTGCACCTCCCTAAATATCACCTGCTGCATTTGGTGCTCCAAGTGTGGCCTCCTCTACGTTGGTGAGAGCAAACGCAGACTAGGTGGCCGTTTCGCAGAACACCTGTGCTCTGTCTGTAACCGCGACCTGCATCTCCCCGTTGCCAGTCACTTCAGCTCCCCCTCCCACACTATCACTGATATGTCAGTCCTCGGCCTCCTCCACTGCTGGGAGAATTCCAAGTGCAAGCTGGAGGAACAGCACCTCATTTCCGTCTTGGAAACTTGCAGCCTAACAGCATGAACATTGAATTCTCCCGCTTTAAGTAATCCCCACCCCCCCCCCCCCCCCACCGCCAACCACGTTTCTTCTTCCCTTTCCCAGCCTCTCTCTTGTTTCTCCCTCTTTTTTTTCTTTCCCTCCTTACCTTTGACCCATCCCCCGGTGGATCTGCTCTCCCCTCCTCCCCTGCACCTGCCCATCACTATCTCTTACCTGCATCTACCTATCAGCACCCTGTGCCCACCCCGCCTCCCCTCCTTTGTCCACCTATCACTGCTCTGCTTTTCCCTCCTATATATCAGGCTTCCCCTTTTCCTATCTTCAGTTCTGGAGAAGGGTCCTGACCCGAAACATTGACCACCTGCTTTTCTCCACGGATGCTGCCTGGCCTGCTGAGTTCCTCCAGCATCATCGTGTTTTTCATCTAGATTCCAGCATCTGCAGTCCTCTGTTTCTTTAATAAAAAAGAACTAGTCTCGGTGACAGG
This sequence comes from Pristis pectinata, assembly GCF_009764475.1. Classification (NCBI taxonomy): domain Eukaryota; kingdom Metazoa; phylum Chordata; class Chondrichthyes; order Rhinopristiformes; family Pristidae; genus Pristis; species Pristis pectinata. Next base: position 16,186,910 of record NC_067436.1, on the reverse strand, counting down.
AACCATGAAACTATCAGATTGTTAAAAAAAACTAATGTCGTTCAGTGAAAGAATTCTCTCCTTTATGCCTCCAAACCCACCTATGTGGTTGACTCTTAGCTGGTTTCTTGTTTCGGGGACAATGCGGGAAGAGAATAAATATTGGCATCACCAGCAAAGCCCATGTCTGGTGAATGAATTTGAGAAATTATCCCTCAAGTAAAATCCACTCAAACCGATTACAGTAAAACTCCATTAATCTGCTGTCCGACTGTTTGGAAATCCCAGTGGTTAGGTATCTGGCTCACTGGGTGTTGATTCCCATACTCCGCTTAACTGACCGGGTCCCAGCTCCTGCGCTCCCTTGAAACTCACTTGGTTATGTTTTCCATGCTCTCTTGAAACTTTCTGGGGCATTACTTCCTCGCACTCCCTTGAAACTTATCAGGTTCGCTGGAAAATATATCATTTTACTGTGTAACATCTAAAATAAGTTCACTAAAGACGTGTCAGATTATTACCCAATTGTCTGGAAAATCTGCTAGGTCCACACCACTAAACTCCCCAGCACGCCACATTAATGGAGTTTTACTAAGTGGTAATTGGTTCATTATTGTCACATGAACCGAGATATGGTGAAAAACTTTTGTTTTGCATGCCATCCAGTCAGATCATTCCAAACATAAGTACATCGAGGTAGTACAAAGGGAAAGGCAATGACAGCTGATCTGTATTTTATCACACTGCTCCTTGCGGGAGCTTACTGTGCATAAATTGATTGAACTGCGCCTCTGCATGTACATATTTGCAGCAAGAAGATGCAGAAAAATGCAGAGTCTGCTGCTGCGTCTAGGAATGCTGCACGCAGCTACAACCATTCCATGGCCTTAATGACAAGCCCATTATCAAGCTTATCAAATTCACATATACATTTCACATCAATTGCATTTCGCCCACTGACCCTGTTACTTCATCAAAAAAAATTTAGCCTTTAAAAAATTCCATGGTGCCTTTCTTTGATCAATGCACACCTATTCTAGTCACTGTTCATTCCCATCCTGATTACTGTTTCCAGATCTTACCTACCACTGAGGTTAAATTAAGCACAAAGGTAAGGAAACATTTTAATGAGAATCACTGCAACAGCTGGTATGTCTGTCTCTGTGATCTTGCTGTGCAGATTGCCTCCTGTATTTCCTGTACTTCGAACGCATTGATTTGGTCCCAACTGCTTTGTGCCCCTGTATCCACTCAGTCAACATTGTCGACGGTTGTCTGTCTGGTTAATGCCCTACTTTGATGGTGGGATGTCCCACTCCCAGGAAACTTCCAACCCCTGTTGTCCTGTTTCAGTCGGAGTCAAAAGTTGTGGCTCTGCAGGAGTCCCCAGTGAGCAGCTGACTGGGGCCCACGTCAGTGACCTCAGCAGCACACCTCGCTGTAGTACAGGAGAGCACTGAAGCCACGGCTGCAGCAAAGGGAAATCAATAGTGGAAATGAGGCAATTTCCAGTTGTAACAGCTCGTGTTTCTGCGGCACTCCTGGTGTCGATGAGATGTCCCAGTGCACTTAACAGATCAGAGGTTAAATGGAACACTTGGCATGGAGGGATTAGCGGCAGGATAACTGGCTTGTAGTTAGACATTAAAGCAGAAGGGTTGAATATTATCCTGGGGGATTATCCTGAGAACAGAAAGGCATGTCTGGGGGCTTGAGTGAATGACACTGGTTGGATCCAACTCCTTCACTTCTGGCAAAGTCATTAAAAACTGCAGATGCTGGAAATCTGAAATAAAACAGAAAATGCTGGAAACACTCAGAAGGTCAGGCAGCATCTGTGGAGAGACAGACACAGAGTTAACGGTTTAGGTTGTTTCATCTGCCTGACAGGGAAACAGAGTTAGCAGGCAGATGAAATGACCTGAAATGTTAATTCTGTTTCTCTCCCCACAGGTGCTGCCTGACCTGCTGAGTATCCCTGGTTTTCTGTTTTAAGTTCTCCCTCTCTCTCCCAAAACCCCTTGGCTTCGGTAGGGGCAGTAGGCACCAATCTGAAATTCTGGTGGGATGATGCTGCAGAGTATTTTGCCCTGGGTATGAAGGTGTTGGTCTGGACCTGGTGAACAAGCAGTCATGACCAGTGGAGCTCCCCAGGAGATAGTGAGCAGTCAGGAGGTGTTGTCTCCACCCCAACCAACCCAGGGTGCTGAGTCAATTATGTCAACTCAGTTTGGAATGCGATTGGAGCCCAGAGCCATCGTCTGAATGTCTCCCTTCCTGGCTGACTTCAATAAGGCTAGCTAAAACTAAAGGCCTAGAAATGGGATCAAACTGTGCATTTATTGTTGCACCAATTGATTCAGCTTAAAAGAAAAGGAAAGCATAATGTCCCCATCACCCTGTCTCTTTCCCGCTCCCTCTCCCTCTGTCCGTCATCCACACACTCCTCCCACTGGTTCCCCTCCCCACCTCCTTCCCTTTATTCCATGGTCCACTGTCCTTTCCTATCAGATTCCATCTTTTTCAGCACTTTGTCACTTCCACCTCTCACCTCCCAGCTTCTGACATAATTCCCACTCTCCTCCCCCCTTTAACCTGGATCCACCTATCACCTGCCAGCTCTTATTCCACCCCTTCCCCCCACTGTTTATCATGCCCACCTCCCCTCTTTCCTTCCAGTCCAGATGGAGGGTCTCGACCCAAAACGTTGACTGTCCATTTCCCTCCACGGATGCTGCCTGACCCCCTGAGTTCCTCCAGCTTCTGCATGTGTGGCTTCAGATTTTCAGCATCTTGCATCTCCATCAAGTAAAACGTAACCAGGTCTGATAGAAGCCCCTTGTCTACCGATCCCAATTACCAAGCCCAACTCACCAATCTACCGATCCCAACTTGACTCCCTAACCTACCGGTACCTATCCCCTAAACTAGTGATCCTGACCCATTCCCCCAACACTCCCCCTATTACCACTCTACTCTCAGGCCTCTCCCCCTTGCCTGGCCTCCCCCACTGCAGCACTGCAACATGGCAACAGACCTACCTGATCTCCTTTGAGAACTCCATAAGGACTGTTCACTTACACACAACAACTTGGGCCTCAAATGAATTGTCTACTGGCTCGCTGTAAACTAACTGGTTAACCCATTCTAATGTCTGCCTTCCGGCTCCCGGGCACTGCTTTCAGGTCACATTTTTCACCAAATCAGGCTGGTGTGTTAACAATAAATTACTTCAGAATGTGATCATGACACAGAAAGATCCCACCTACAACAGTGACATCAGATGCAGGGAAAACTGTTATTAAGGATGTGTAGCTCAGTGACCCAAGAGCTGCTGCCTCACAGCTCCAGTGACCCAGGTTCAATCCTGACCTCCGGTGCTGTCTGTAAAGAGTTTGTACGTTCTCCCCATGTCTGCGTGGGTTTCCTCCGGGTACTCCGGTTTCCTCCCACATTCCAAAGATGTACAGGTTAGGAGCTGTGGGCATGCTATGTTGGCGCCAGAAGCATGGCGACACTTGCGGGCTGCCCCCAGAACAAAAGATGCATTTCACTGTGTGTTTCGATGTACGTGTGACTAATAAAGAAATCTTACCTTATCTTATTTGGACTTCTAGAAAGCCTTTAATAAGATGCTGCACAGGGGACTAATAAACAAAATTTGAGTGCATGGTATTGGAGGTAATGTACAGATGTGGAATGAGGTTACTTTAACAGACAGAAAACCAGGAGTAGAAATAAATGGATGATTTTCAGCTTGGAAGGCTCCAACTAATGTGGTAATGGTATTCAAAATAAACATTAATGATTTGGATGAGGGGATCATGTATAACATGTCCAAGTTTGTTGATGATACAAAGGGAGGTGGCTGTGAGACGTATATAGAAAGGCTCCAGGGGAAGACAGACAGGTTATGTGAATGGGCAGGAATGGGGAATAATGTGAGATGATCCACTTCAGTAGAAAACTTAGAAAAATTGGGAAGGTTAGTGATACTTTGGCCTTTATTGCAAGAGGATTAGATTACAAAAATTGTGACATTTTTCTCTAATTTTACAGAGCCCTTGTGAGACAGGATTAGGAATATCATGACCAGGTCTGATCTCTCTACCCAAGGAATGATATGAAGAGGTGCAGCAAATATTCACTACATTGATTCCTGGGATGGTAGCTTTGTTGTAGGACGAGAGATTACACAGACTGGGGCAGTACTCTTGAATTCAGAAGAATGAGAGATAATCACCTTGAAACCGAGAAAATTCTCATTGGGGTCGGCAGAGTAGATGCAGGTCTGATGTTTATCCTGGCTCGGTGACAGCCCCAAAATAAGGGACAGCCATTCAGGGCTGAAATGAGAGGAAATTTCTTCACCCAGAGAGCAGTACACCTCTGGAATTCTCTACCCAAGAGGGCTGTGGAGTCTCAGTCACTGAGTATATTCAAGACAGAAATTGATGGAATATGGGGTTAATGCATGAAAGTATTGGCATTGGTATTGGCTTATTATTGTCACTTGTACCGAGGTACAGTGAAAAACTTGTCTTACAAACCGATCTTACAGGTCAATTCATTACACAGTGCAGTTACATCAAGTTAGTACAGAGTGCATTGATGTAGTACAGGTAGAAACAATAACAGCACAGAGTAAAGTGTCACAGCTACAGAGAAAGTGCAGTGCGATAAGGTGCAAGGTCACAACAAGGTAGATTGTGAGGTCATGAGGTCATAGGTCATAGTCCATCTCATTGTATAAGGGAACTGTTCAATAGTCTTATCACTGTCGGGTAGAAGCTGTCCTTAAGTCTGGTGGTACGTGCCCTCAGGCTCCTGTATCTTCTACCCGATGGAAGAGGAGAGAAGAGAGAATGTCCCGGGTGGGTGGGGTCTTTGATTATGCTGGCTGCTTCACCAAGACAACGAGAGGTAAAGACAGAGTCCAAGGAGGAGAGACCGGTGTCCGTAATGCACTGGGCTGTGTCCACGACTTTCTGCAGCTTCTTGCAGTCTTGAGCAGAGCAGTTGCCATACCAAGCCATGATACATCCAGATAGGATGCTTTCTATGGTGCATCGGTAAAAGTTGGTGAGAGTCAAAGGGGACAAACCAAATTTCTTTAGCCTCCTGAGGAAGTAGAGGCGCTGGTGAACTTTCTTGGCCATGGCATCCACATGGATTGTCCAGGACAGGTTGTTGGTGATGTTCACTCCCAGGAACTTGAAGCTGTCAACCCTCTTAACCTCAGCACCATTGATGTAGACAGGTGCATGTACACCGCCCCCTTTCCTGAAGTCAATGACCAGCTCTTTAGTTTTGTTGACATTGAGGGAAAGGTTGTTGTCATGACACCATTCCACTAAGCTATCTCCTTCCTGTACTCTGACTCATCACTGTTTGAGATACGGCCTACAACAGTGATATCATGTGCAAACTTGTAGATGGAGTTAGAGCAGAATCTGGCCACACAGTCATGAGTGTATAGGGAGTAGAGTAGAGGGCTGAGGATGCAGCCTTGAGGTGCACCAGTGTTGAGAATAATCGTGCTGGAGGAATTGCTGCCTATCCTTACTGATTGCGTCTGTTTGTTAGAAAGTCAAGGATCCAGTTACAGAGGGAGGTGTTGAGTCCTAGGTTTCAGTGTTTGGTGACAAGCTTGCTTGGTATTATTGTATTGAAGGCAGAGCTGTAGTCAATAAACGACAGTCTAACGTAGGTGTCTTTACTGTCCAGATGCTCCAGAGCTGAGTGACGGGCCAGGGAGATGGCATCCGCTGTAGACCTGTTTCGGCCGTAGGTGAATTGCAATGGGTCCAGGTTGTCTGGTAGGCTGGAGCTGATGCGAGCCATGACCAACCTCTCAAAGCACTTCATGATGGTGGATGTCAGAGCCACTGGTCGGTAGTCATTGAGGCATGTTGCCTTGCTTTTCTTTGGTACTGGGATGATAGTGGTCTTCTTAAAACAGGAGGGAACCTGAGACTGAAGCAGGGAGAGGTTGAATATGTCCACAAATACTTCTGCCAGCTGATCAGCACAAGATCTGAGCACGCGGCCCGGGACACCATCTGGGCCAGGTGCTTTCCTCATGTTCACACTTCGGAAGACTGATCTTATGTCCTCCACTGTGATCACAAGTTCAAAGTGCCATAAAGGTAAAAGATCAGCTGTTATTTTATTGACTTAGAAGGTTGGCACAAAGGAATGATAAACTTCTCTCCTTTCTGATGTTATCTGTAATCAGATGATCAAATATGCAAAAACGGTTTTAACAAACAATATAAATGTCATGCAGGATGCAGTGTGTGGGTGGAGTATTGTACGAGAAAGGAATATTATGAGTGGAATTTAATGTGGGAAGGGTTACAGTGAGTGGAGATTTGTGGTGGGCGAATATTGTGGATGTTTTGTGCAGAAGATAACTTTGGGAGGAATTTAATGGGGGGATTTATTGTGGGCAGGGTTTCATGTAAAGGGTGGATTATTGTGAGTGGGATTTAATGAGGGGAGATAATTGTGGGTGGGGGTTTATTGTGAGGGGTGTTATTGTAGGTGGTTTTTGTGTGAGGGATTATTGCAGGGACGGTTTAGTATGGGTGAGGTATGGAGTGAGGGGAGATTATTGTGGAAGGGTTTGGGTGGGAGATTATTGTGGGTGGGGTTTGTGTGGGTGGATTTAGGTGGGTGGAGTTTATTGTGAGGGAGGTTATTGTGGGTGGCTTGTGTGGGGGATTATTGTGGGGAGGGTTTAATGTGGGTGAGGTGTAGTGTGAGGAGAGATTGTTGTAGACGCATTTTGTGTGGAGGATTACTGTGGGGAGGGTTTGTGTGGGGATTACTGTGGGGAGGGTTTGTGTGGGGGATTACTGTGGGGAGGGTTTGTGTGGGGATTACTGTGGGGAGGGTTTGTGTGGGGGATTACTGTGGGGAGGGTTTGTGTTGGGGATTACTGTGGGGAGGGTTTGTATGGGGGATTACTGTGGGGAGGGTTTGTGTGGGGATTACTGTGGGGAGGGTTTGTGTGGGGATTACTGTGGGGAGGGTTTGTGTTGGGGATTACTGTGGGGAGGGTTTGTATTGGGGATTACTGTGGGGAGGGTTTGTGTTGGGGATTACTGTGGGGAAGGTTTGTGTGAGGATTACTGTGGGGAGGGTTTGTGTGGGGATTATTGTGAGGGGAGTTATTGTGGGTGGAGTCTGTGAGGGCATTTGCAGTGGGGAGGGTTTAGTGTTGGTGGGGTAGAGTGTGAGGGGGGTTTGTTGTGGGTGGTTTGTGCGAGGTGGGAAGTGTGAGAGGCTTGTCCCAGTGATTGTTTTGAGGAAAATCCAGAGATGTTGGAGGAAATGTTAAAGGAATTAGCAGCCTTGAGAGAGGGAAGAACTATTTGAGGGGAGCGGTAGGCAGGTGGGTGTAGGTTAAAATAAGTTTGTTGAACCAAGGCTACTGCACCAACCTGTCTAAAACAGGCTGCTGTTGCTTGTACAAACTAGTTACACATTGACATGCCTCAATAAGTGGGCCTTTCATGGTGTTGTAAATTGATTTCCAAAACAATTCTGCCTGGGGTAATAGGCTTCCAGTGAAAAGTATTCGATCATGCTGGTTGTTTGTGCTCAATCTTAAAGCTCATCAAAGTTTGTTCCCTGTGTCACCCTATTATTTCTCAGCATTGTCCTCAAGGAGTAAGTAGGAGGGAGATTTGATTGATCAGATCTGATTGGGCTATCAGCCAAGCGGAGGATTGAGTGAATGAGGAAGTGTTGCAGAATATAAATCTGGCAACAAAACTGTGGGATTTGGAGCCAGCAGGATCAGCAAAGTCCCGCCAAGGTGGTCTTCTTGAGCTCCCTGCTGACGGTGAAGCGACCCTCAGGTTTGATTCCTGGTTCATTCCTGCTCTATTTGGAACCTGACATTCTTTAATTAAAGGCGTGGAAAATTACTTTCAGCAACCTGAACTCAACTTTCAAACATACGCACACCTCTCTCACAGCGATGACAAGCCTGAGCACTAAATATGCCATAGGCTGATTTCAAAGGATCTGCAGAGGAGCCATCACGGGCAGAAGGCTGTGTAACAAGTAAGTGAAGGGCCTCTGTTGCTTTACTGGGGAACGATAGTGAAGGGGGTTACATAGCCTGTATGGTAAACCAGAGGCCTGAATTAATGACCTGGAAATCTGAGTTCAAATTCCACTAAGGAAGCTAGAGAGTTCAAATTCAGCTCATTAGGTAAAAGTTAGTGTCAGTAATGGTGACCATGGAACAATTTAATTAGCATGAAAATACGTCCTGTTTCCTTATGTTTCTCAGAGAGGGAAATCTGCCTCCTGGCTGGTCTGGCCATTGTATTACTCCAGGTCTGCAGCATCTCAGCTGACTTTGTGCCGATATGGCCCAGCAAAGGCATTCTGTTGTCCTGAGGCCGCTGCATTGGTTCCAGGAGACAGCTCACCTCCACGTTATCAAAGGGATGAGCAATAAGTGCTGGCCTTACCTCCACCCTGAAAACTGAACTTTAAAAATGTTGAACCTTAGGATTTGGTCCCACCTTTCGAAGCGGCGAGTTGCACACTGATGTCTGTTTCAATTTCAGTGAAAGGGGCAAACCAATCGATGTGTGGCAACATATGATTTGTACAGCACTGGTGAGGAGAATGCACACTATATGGACCACTCCCAATAGTTCTGTGGGACGAAGCTCCATTTAATGTGACCTTGGGCATAAAGTCCAGTGGGACTCTGGTTCAGTTCTCCGTCTGCCCTGAACTAGACATTGGCTGGAGCTCAGTGGAAAGAACTTTCCACGGCAGGCATGGTAGTGTAGCAGTTAGCATAATGCTTTACAGTGCCAGTGACCCAGGTTCAATTTTTGCCACTGTCTGTAAGGAGTTTGTACGTTCTCCCCGTGTCTGTGTGGGTTTCCTCCGGGTGCTCCAGTTTCCTCCCACATTCCAAAGACGTACGGGTTAGGAAGCTGTGGACATGTTATGTTGGCGCCAGAAGCATGGCGACACTTGCGGGCTGCCCACAGCACACTCTACGCAAAGATGCATTCCACTGTGTGTTTCGGTGTACATGTGACTAATAAAGATATCTTATCTGAATGGAAGATCTGGGCTGACATCTCAGAAAATGCTGGACATACTCAGCAGGTCAGTCAGCATTGGTAGGGAGAGAAACAGAGTCAATATCTCAGTTCAAGAACTTTCCTTAGACTTGGAAACATGTGAAAACAAATGTTGCAGAGAGGGGAGAGAACAAATGAAATGTGCGTGATAGGGTGCCGATCAAAGTTGCCAAGATAATAATTACTTTGGATTTGCTCGCCCTTGGTTATTCAACTCCAAAAAAAGATTTTAATCTCTAGAATCCCTTTCATATCCCTTAATGCCCCACGATGTTCTAAAGTCATAAAAGGCTTTTGTGATGTACCAGACATGAAAGCAAGCTCCCACAACGTGACAGTGATAAGATCATCTGTTTTAGTAACATTGAATGGATATTGAACAGGGCATCGAGGAGAAATAATTACATGGGATCCTTGGCGCCTGAGGGAGAAGTTGGGGCTTCAATTTTACATGTAAAGGACATTCAGAAGACCAATCCTCCAACAGAGCAGCACTCCCGCAGTGTTGGAAGTGCATAGAGGAGGATATAGCACTTTGCTTGCTGGTCATGAGGAAACATCTTGTGGGTGTTTCACGATGTTGTAAATTGATTTCCAAAACAATTCCGCCTGGGGTAACAGTCTTCCAGTGGAAAGTATTCGGTCATGCTGGTTGTTTGTGCTCGATCTTTAAGTTCATCAAAGTTTGTTCCCTGTGTCACCCTATTATTTCTCAGCATTGTCCTCAAGGAACAAGTAGGAGGGAGATTTGATTGATCGATCTGACTGGACTATCAGCCAAGCTGACAAATGAATGAATGAGGAAGTTTGGAATTGGAATTAGTAAATTGGTTTATTATTGTCACATCTACCGAGGTACAGTGAAAAACTTGTCTTGCATACCGTTCGTACAGGTCAATTCATTACACAGTGCATTGAGGTAATACAAGGTAAAACAATACAGAATGCAGAGTAAAGTGTCACAGCTACAGAGAAAGTGCACTGCAGGTAGACAGTAAGGTGCAAGGTCATGATGAGGTAGATCGTGAGGTCAAGGTTCCATCTTACCGTACAAGGGAACCATTCAATAGTCTTATATCAGCGGGATAGAAGCTGCCCTTGAGCCTGGCGGTACGTGTTTTCAGGCTTTTGTATCTCCTGCCTGTTGGGAGAGGGAGAAGAGAGAATGTCCGGGGTGGGAGGGGTTTCATCTCCATCGCCCATCAACCTCCGTGGTTTCCACCACCTTCAATGGGATTGCACCATCAGACACATCATCCCCTCCCCTTTCAGCATTCTGAAGTTTCCTCCATGACTCCCTCATCCAGTCTTTCATCTCCAGCAACCACTCCCCTTCTCTCGACACTTTCCCACACAATACGGAGATGCAACACCTACTCATTTTGGATGTGAGACCACAACCTTCTGACTCAGACTGATACCACTGAGTCACAGCTGATGTACTGTGTGAACTTCTAATGCCTTTTGCTGGTTATTGGTGAGGACAGGGACAGAGATACAACCCAAGCTTTAGTTCACTTATCCCAACATCTCTTTGTGTGGCTCAGTGTCAACTTTTTAGACAGTATTGCTGTGAACAGTCTTGGTTTGATGGCATTAAAGGTTCTGCATGTCCATTTACTGATTCTCATTTTGTCATTTATGGTGATAATGAAACAATAAAGAGAAAATACCAGAAGTGCACAGCACGGTGATGAGTCTCCATCAGCTGTCACCTTGACCATTTGCCTTCTTGACCTCTTATGTCAACTGATTATATTTGTTTAACTTGGCAAAAGCCAGCAACACCATTCCTTCTGAAACATCTGAAACATACTAAACGGACCCTTTCATTCCCTTTAGGTAGAATTGTGGATCGAAAAGACAACAGTGAAATGGAGACACCAGGTAAGGAACATTGGTGCCATCTGGGATTTGTGGGATAAGATTGTGCATCACTCCCGAAGCAGCAAAGTTCATTGGCATGGCTGAATTATCAGATGTTACAGTCATAGATTCATACAGCACAGAGACAGGTCTTCAGGTCCACCCCAAACATCAACCACCCACTTACAACAACCCTACACTGATCCCATTTTATTCTCCCCACATTCCTATCAATTCCCCCCAGGTTCTACCACTCACCTACAAACTAAGAGCAATTTACAGTGGCCAATTAGCCTACTAACATGCACATCTTTGGGATATGGGAGGAAGCCGGAGCACCCGGAGGAAACCCACGTGACAGGGAGAACGTGCAACCTCCACACAGACAGCTCCAGAGGTCAGGATTGAACCGGGTCACTGCCATTGTGAAGCAGCAATGCTGCTAGCTGCACCACGGTGCTGCCCTAGTTTGTGTTGAGTTTACAATCAACAATCTGCAAACAATACCCCTTGCCACCCCACCAAAACCTTGGTGTGGACCCCTCATTGTGTTGCAGTTTCATGGAGTGCTCAGAACTCCTGTGTGAGCCCGTACAGGAAAGGTTGGCAGTCTCGCCTACTCAGTTGGGTGAATCACCCTATGGCATCCCCAGTCCTGCGCTCCAGCTGAGCTCTCTCAGGCACTTGTTACCCTGGGACACAGGGTTGCAGAGGTAAGTCTGTACCTTCTGTCACTTCTGTGCACACCGGGCCTTCGATTGCCCACCTCCCTTTCTACCTTTCAGATGTGAGGTCCTCCTGACTCTCCGTCTACTCCCTCGGGTAGGAGTGGAAAATCCCCCGGTTTGTACAAGACACGGGGAATACTCCTTCATTTTTGAAGAGGAACGAAGGAGTATTCCCCGTGTCCTATTCAAACATCCAAATCAGGAGCAGAAGTAGGACACTCGGCCCCTCCATCTTATCCACCATTTGATAAGATCATCGTTTATCTCGCTACAGCCACAACACAAGGGTAAAATCCAATCTACCCTTGGCATGCTTTCCCCCCCTTGTTTATAAGATTATAAAATAAGATACGATATCTTTATTGGTCACATGTACATCGAAACACACAGTGAAATGCATCTTTTGCGCAGAGTGTTCTGGGGGCAGCCCGCAAGTGTCACCCCGCTTCCGGCGCCAACACAGCATGCCCACAACTTCCTAACCTGTACGTCTTTGGAATGTGGGAGGAAACCAGAGTTTGTCAGACTTTGCCATGAAAATAATCGATTCTGCTTCTACCACCCTTTGAGAAAGAGGGTTCCACAGACTCACCACCCTCTGAGATACACAGTTTGTCTTAAATGGAAGAACCCTTATTTTAAACAAAGGCCCATAGTTCTAATTTCTTCCTCTACATTCGCCCAGTAATGATCCCTCAGGATCTGATATGTTTCACTCAAGTCCTTTCTCACTCTTCTAAACACCAACGTTTATAAGCCCATCTTTCCTCATAAGATAATCCACCCACTCCAGGTATCAGTCTGGTAAACTTCCTCTGAACAGCTTCCAAATAACTAACATCTATCCTTGTATAGGGAGACCAATGTGTACAGTACTCCAGATGTGGTCTCACCAATATCCTATATAACAGAAGCATAGCCTCCCTTACTTTTGTATTCAATTGCCCCACTAATAAAGATAACATTCCATTAACATTCCCAATTACTTGCTGTACCTGATACTAGCCTTTTGCACTCTGATTGCTCTATGTCTCAGAGTTCTGCGATCTTTCACCAGTTAGAAAAAATGTAAAAATTGTTGTCTCATTTTCCCTCATTATACTGTTACTCTGGATCTTTGCCCATTCACAACCTAGCTATACCCCATTGCAACCTTCCTATATTCTCTTTGTAAATCACCATCCTGGTATTGGTACTGGTATTGGTTTATTATTGTCACTTGTATCGAGGTACGGTGAAAAACTTGTCTTGCATACCGATCTTACAGGTCAATTCATTACACAGTGCAGTTATATTGAGTTAGTACAGAGTGCATTGACGTAGTACAGGTAAAAACAATAACAGTACAGAGTAAAGTGTCACAGCTACAGAGAAAGTACAGTGCAATAAGGTGCAAGGTCACAACAAGGTAGATCGTGAGGTCATAGTCCATCTCATCGTATAAGGGAACCATTCAATAGTCTTATCACAGTGGGATAGAAGCTGTCCTTAAGCCTGGTGGTACGTGCCTGTAAAGTTAGCAAGCACACCTTCGGTCTCTTCATCCAAATCATTTACGGGCAGCACAATGGTTGGAGCAGACTCAATGGGCCAAATGGCCTGCTTCTGCTCCCTTGTCTTGTGATCTTGTGAATGGTGCAGCAGGTAGTGCTGGTGGCTCACAATTCAAGAGTCCCGGGTTTGATACTGACCTTGACCACTATCTGTGTGGAGTCTGTGCATACTCCCTCACAACCCTCTGAGATACAAAGTTTGCTTCATCTCTTGTCTTAAATGGAAGATGCATTATGTATTTAAAAAAGCCCCTAGTTCTAGTTTCTTCCACTCGGGAAAACATCTCAAGAGGGCCGTGAGGGAGAATATGCAGACTCCATACAGATAGCAACCACGATCATGTGACCAGGTGGTTTCCCCCCGAAGACTCTGTTTCCTTCCGCTTGTCAAAGATGTGCCAGTTGGTAGGTTTATCGGTCACTATAAATTACCCTTAGTGTAGTGGGAAGTTGATGGCAATGGGAGAGTAGGTTACAGGAAAAAAATGGGGTTGCTTTGAGACCTGGAATAGACTCAATGGCCAACTGGCCTCCTCCTATATCCTGAGAAACATGAGGTTATCTGTAAATCGAAGCCCACTACTTATTACGTCTCTCTGTTTCCTATAAGCCAGCCAATCTTCCATTCACTCCAATATCTCACCTCATACACCATGAGCTTTATTTTCCACAATAACCTTTGATGTGGAGATGATGTGGACCTCTGACCACGAGAACCTTATCAAACGCCTTCTGGAATACTAAGTTTCGTATATCTGCCCGTTCCCCTTTATCCACAGCACATGGTACTTTGTCAAAGGACTCCAATAGGTTGGTCAAACAAGATTTATTTTTCATAAAACCATGTTGACTTTGGTCATGGAAGTATTCCTCATAGCATCATAGAAAGATACCATATGGAAATAGACCCTTCGGCCCACCGAGGCTGTGCTGACCATCAAGCACCCTTGTTTGCATTAATCCTTATGCTGGACACCTCCCCTCTCCACTCTCAGTCCTGATGCAGGGTTTTGACTCAAAACATCAACATTTCCAGCCCACCCCACCCACAGATGCTGTTCGACCTACTGAGTTCCTCCAGCAGATTGTCTATTGCTTCAGATTGCAGCATCTGTAGTCCTTTGTGTCTCCTTTACACTAATCCTTCCCTGACCCATTTTATGCTCCCCACATTCGCATTAACTCCCTCCAGATCCTACCACTCACCTACACACTGGGGGCAATTTTTATGGTGGGCAATTCACCTCCCAACCAGCCAGAGGAAAACCACATGGTCCCAATGAGAACGTGCAAACTCCGCACAGACAGCACTGTAAGTCAGGATTGAAGCCAGGTCGCTGGAGCTGTGAGGCAGCAGCTCTACTCGCTGCACCACTGTGCCCACAGTGGCCAATACCTATCCTCCAGTCAGGATTGCTGAGCCCAGGCATATGCTGACCTATTGGTTACTTAAATCTAGATGGGAAATGTCATCCCACAAGGTAATACATGAAGGCTGATTCACAAGAATGGGAGAATGTAAGTAAAGATATAAATTCTGTCAGAGTATTTGATCTATAGGACTCACGTGTCAAAAGGACATGAGATTTGAGTCCATAGTCCCAGCACCATTCTTAAGGAGAGTTTTGGTTGAGTCATTAAAATAAGACCTGTCAGCTTGTTGATGGAAGCAAAAACCCTGTGGTGCTTCATAAGGAAGGGCAGGGAAGCCCCAAAATTGACCTGGACAATGTTCCTCCTTCAGCCAACACCTCCAAAAAATTCAACTGACCGATAGTCCATCTTGTTGTGGGATCTTGCTGTGTGTATATCAGACTTCTGAAGACTGAAAGGTTGAAATATGAATCCAAGATTCCCTTCTGAAGCTAACTAAATAGATTTTTGTGCCCCTTATGATCCTCCCACTGTTAGTGTGTTCTAGTAGAATGGGGTCATACGATAATGAATGTCAGTGCTAGGTAATGGAAAATGTTATTCACACACCCTAGAATTATCTAGATCATGCACTCAAAACACTCCCTATTGCATCAGTGAGATTTACATTTGCTACATCAGAGATCCTGAGTGAGTCTGGTAATTAAATGTTGCACTGAAGTGCAGGGATTCGTTGATCAGGAGGCTTATTTGCATTTACTTTGCTCTTCCTGAATTATAATGATAGCAACAACAATTTGTGTTTACATGGCATCCATTAGACATAGTAGATGTCTCAATGTGCTTATGAGAAGCGTCATCCACTAGACTTGAAACTGAGCCAGAGAAATGGATATTACGCCAATTGACTTGGTCACGGAGCTGATTTTTGCTCTAATGAAGGAAAGAGAGGTGAAGGACTTCAGGGAGAAGTCCACAGCTTAGCACCTCAGCAGCTGAAGGCATGGCTACCAATGGCGGAGTAATTAAATCTCTAGCCCTGGAGTGATGCAGCACCGAAAGAAGCCATTTGGTCCATCAGGTCCACGCCGACCATGAGGAACACATTTACACCAGTCGTACACTAATCCCATTATATTCTCCCTACATTCCCATCAACTTCTATCCAGCTGTTGTAAGACTCTTGAACAGACCCACTGACTCAATGTAACTGCACTGTAAATGAATTGACCTGTACAATTGGTATGCAAGACAAGTTTTTCACTGGACCTCGGTACAAGTGACAATAATAAACCAATACCAATACGATAAAGATGAAGTCTTGATCTCACAATCTACCTCGTCATTTCCCTTGCATCTTATTTATCTACTTGCACTGCACTTTCTCTGTAAGTGTAACACTATATTCTGCAACCTCTTATTGTTTTTCCTTTGTACTACCTTCATGTACTTACGTTTGGAATGATCTGTATGGATGGCATGCAAAACAAAGTTTTTCACTGTATCTTGGTACATGTGACAATAATAAACCAATTACCAACTCCCCCAGATTCTACCCCTCACCTACACACTAGGGGCCATTTACAGCAGCCAATTAACCCACCAACTGCGCGTCTTTGGGATGTGGCAGAAAACCGGAGCACCCGAGGGAAACCCACATGGTCACAGGGAGAACGTGCAAACTCCACTCAGACAGCGCCGGAAGTCAGGATTGAACCCGTGTCGGTGGAGCTGTGAGGCAGCGGCTCTACCAGGTGTGCCACTTTCATAGTCAAAAGAGGCCAGAATTGGAGGATTCAGAGATACTGGATGGGTTCAGGATCAGAGGTTGCAAGGATGGGGAGGAGTAAGAGTATGGGAGGTCCTGAAAATAGGAAAGAGATTCCTTAATCAAACACCAACGCAGATCAGCGAGCACTGGGATGATATGTGTACAGGATCGGTGCTAATTTGGAATCAGGGCAGCAGAGTTGGGGATGACAAGTTTATCAAACAAGAAAATGACAAGAAGAAGTAGGAAATTCCTATAGACGTACAGTGGAAGATTTCTACGGATGTACGGTGGAGAGCATTCTGACTGGCTGCATCACAGCCTGGTATGGAGGCTCCAATGCACAGGATCGTAAAAGGCTGCAAAGGGTTGTAGACTCAGCCATCACGGACACAACCCTCCCCATCATCGAGGACATCTTCAAGAGGTGACGCCTCAAGAAGGTGGCATCCATCATTAAGGACCATCACCATCTGAGACATGCTGTCTTCGTGTTACTACCATTGGGGAGGAGGTACAGGAGCCTGAAGACCCACACTCAACGTTTCAGGAACAGCTTCTTCCCCTCCGCCATCAGATTTCTGAACGGTCCATGAACCCATAAACACTACCTCATTATTCCTTTCTTTTTGCACTATTTATTTATTTTGCAAATTATAGTAACTTTATGTCTTTGCACTGTACTGCTGCCACAAAACGTCTTAAGACAGTGATAATAAATCTGATTCTGATACATGAGGGCTGGAATATCACAGTGGGGGTCTTTCAACTCATTCCCATTCCAGCTTTGGGGACTCACCCCAGAGTGAATAAACAATCAGAATGAAACACTGTACCAATGAGAGGCAGGGGGAACCTCTGGAGAATTCTCTCTGTCAGCCATGCCTTCAGCTTCTCCCTAAAGTTCTCCACCTCCCTGAGCTCCATTAAAGCAGTCCTTAAAACTACTCTCTTTGGCCAGGTTTCCAGTCACCAATATCTAATTGAATGGATTGGTGTCAAGTTTGGTTGACAATGCTCCCCATAAAAAGTTTGGGACAATTCTCCCATGTTGAAGGTGCTACATAAATACAAGTTGTTGTTGTTGCTGCCTTTGTAGTTAAGGAGGAGCATGATAAAGCATATGCAAGGATGGATGAAAAATCTCAGCGACCGCTATCTGCCATTCCACTATTATCACACATAATGTGAACTCGGCCCTAGCAGAGAATTGGTCCTGCTCCCTCTTGAAGTAACCAACACGGGGGGCTCCCCCCATTATGTTGTTGCTGCCAACAGTGTAATACCTTTCTGAAATGGATCACACCAGATGCCGTTACGATATGATTGAATCCGGTTGATAAGCTGCAACATCTGATACTCCAGATATATCTTATCAACAAGATCTGTGTCATCCTTTTACAAGAACCCATCACACTAACCATTTTAGAATGCTTCAATTGGGCTCCTTGGCAATCTAATAACCACCACAAATGAGATCAGTGAGCAAACAGTTTCCAATGGCAGGTTACCACACACCTCCACTAACGTAACAAAGCCTTGAGCCCAATATCAAGAAGGCAACAAGGAAGATGAGGAGAGTTAATTTTTGTTTGGTTTGAGCACAGTTGGTGAAAGACATGACCAAAGCTCTCGTGGCCAGACACGACCTTTCTTAATCTAATTTCCAAATTTCCATTCATCATATGTTAATTCACCCATGAACTGTGGTTTCTGATCTCCATACACCTTTATTTAAATCCTTCTGTTTCGTCAGCCTCATCTTCCGTGCTATGCTCTTCGGACTCTACAGTTTTCTATGGTCTGCGTCTTCCTCCAACTACGTTTTCTTGAATATCCCATTGCTCAGCCCCAGTTTAGTTGCCCCACCACTGGTGGCCATGCACTCAGCTACCTAGGCTTGAAGTTTTGGAATTACCTTGTTAAATGTCTTCGCGCCTCCACCTTCTGTTTCCAACATTGTAACAATGAGTACACCCCAAAAGCATTTGGTTGGGTTAACAGTGCTTTGAGTTGTCCTAAGCCTGTGAAAAGTATGACAGAAGAAGTAGTCCTTTTCCCTTAAGGCCTAAATCAGAGCCCTTTGCCCAAGCTTTTGGTCACATGTTATAATTGGCTTGATGACAATTTTTGGTCTTACAATTTGCTGCACGATAAAAGCTCACTTCATCTCTGTCTAGGTTCATTTGCCAATTATCTTGAACCTGGGTTCTCTGACTAATGTCCCTCCTGCCGATGGAGACAGCTTATTCCTTATCTATGTTAAAATCTTTCAGTTTTCAGCACCTCAATTAAATCTCCCCTTAACCGTGAAAAGGAAAGCATCATGAATGCTGTGAATCTGAAACAGTAACAGAAAATGGTGGAAGTGTGCAGCAGGGTAGACAGCATCTGTGGAGGGAGACCTCTCTGAACTGAAGGATCAGAGACCTGAACTGTTAACTCTGTTTCTCTCTTTATAGATGCTGCCTGACCTGCCGAGTATATCCAGCACTTTCTGTTCTTTCTCTCCTTAACCTTCAGTGCTCAAGGCAGAGTAATTCCAAGAAGGGCAGCACAGTGGTGCAGCTGCCTCACAGCTCCAATGACCCAGGGTCATTCCTGACCTCTGGTGATGTCCGTGTGGAGTTTGGTATTGGTATTGGTTTATTACCGTCACTTGTTCTAAGGTACAGTGAAAAACTTGTCTTGCACACCGATCATACAGGTCAATTCATTACACAGTGCAGTTACATTGGGTTAGTACAGAGTGCATTGATGTAGTACAGGTAAAAACAATAACAGTACAGAGTAAAGTGTCACAGCTACAGAGAAAGTGCAGTGCAATAAGGTGCAAGGTCACAACCAGGTAGATCATGAGGTCAGAGTCCATCTCATTGATTAAGGGAACCGTTCAATAGTCTTATCACAGTGGGGTAGAAGCTGTCCTTAAGTCTGGTGGTATGTGCCCTCAGGCTCTTGTATCCACGTTCTCCTTGTGACTACGTGGGTTTCTTCCGGGTGCTCTGGTTTCCTCCCACATCAGAAGGACGTGTGCGTTAATTTGCCCCTATAAATTGCCCCTAGTGACCAGGGTTCCATTCCTGTGAAGTATTCATAACCTGAACAGTTTGCAAGTCGGACAGGTGACCGCGAACTGAGTTCCCAGGTGGCAGAAGATGCCTGCTGCTCTGCAGCAGTCAGCAAATCCATACCCCTGGTATCCCAACACTCGTTCTCATGTACGGACTGTACATACATTGGGTGTTCATTAGTGGGGGAGAACCTGTGGGTAAGTACATAGAAACACAGAAACATAGAAAACCTACAGCACAATACAGGCACTTTGGCCCACAAAGTTGTGCTGAACATGTCCCTACCTTAGAAATTACCCATAGCCCTCTATTTTTCTAAGCTCCATGTACCTATCCAAAAGTCTCTTAAAAGACCCTATTGTAAGACCCTCCACCACTGTTGCCGGCAGCCCATTCCACGCACTCACCACTCTCTGAGTAAAAAACTTACCCCTGACATCTCCTCTGTACCTACTCCCCAGCACCTTAAACCTGTGTCCTCTTGTGGCCACCTTTTCAGCCCTGGGGAAAAGCCTTTGACTACCCACATGATCAATGCCTCTTATCATCTTATACACCTCTGTCAGGTCACCTCTCATCCTCCATCGCTCCAAGGAGAAAAAGCTGAATTCACTCAACCTGTTTTCATAAGGCATGCTCCCCAATCCAGGCAACATCCTTGTAAATCTCTTCTGCACCCTTTCTATGGCTTCCACATCCTTCCTGTAGTGAGTACAAATTGCGATTAGTGTTAATGGGTGGTAGGCATGGACATGATGGGCTGAAGGGTCTGTTTTTGTTCTATCCAACCAGCTATGATTTCATCTCCAGTTTTGTCACATATCTCGGGTTTTGCAGTCATGGAATCACTGTGGTAAATCTTGTCCCTCTCCAAGGCTTTAACGTCTCTCCTACAGCCCAGTGCCCACTAAAGAACGCAACACTCTATCCAAGGACAGATCAGATGTCAGTGTGCAGCAACCTTGTCTCTGAGTTAGAAAAGTTGTGATTTAAGACGTGGGACTTGAATCACAACTTTTCTAACCCGGAGGTAAGAGATCCCACAGAGATTTAAGCACAAATATGTTGGCTTAAATTTAAGTGGAGTGCTAGCTACTTTCTTGGTCCACTGTTCCTGAAACATTATTGAAACAGATGACCATGTCGGAGACACAGAGACATGGCAGATATAGGAATCTAGAGCAAACAGGAAATTGCTGGAGGAACTCAGCGGGTCGAGCAGCATCTGTGAAGGCGAAGGGATGGTCAACATTTTGAGTCAAGACCTTGCATCAGGGTCACGGCCAAAAACATCGACCATCGCTTTGCCTCCGCAGATGCTGCTCGACCTGCTGACTTCCTCCTGCAGTTCCTATCACGTTGTCGTTTGTGGGATTGTGCTGTGCGAAAATTGATCTTGTCTGTTTCAACAGTGACAACACCAAAAATATACAATAGGCTGTAAAGTGCTTTGGGCTGTGTTGAAAGGGAATGTGGAAATGCACGTCTTTTTTGTTATACAAAGGATTGACAGTATATCAGGAGACGGCGACCCTGTCTCTGGTGGACCCACTGCATAAACCCAGTCTCTTCATACCCACTGCCATCTAAGGTATTGGTATTGGTTTATTATTGTCACTTGTACCGAGGTACAGTGAAAAGCTTGTCTTACAAACCGATCTTACAGGTCAATTCATTACACAGTGCAGTTACTTCAAGTTAGTACAGAGTGCATTGATGTAGTACAGGTAGAAAAAAACAGTACAAAGTAAAGTGTCACAGCTACAGAGAAAGTGCAGTGCAATAAGGTGCAAGGTCACAACAAGGTAGATCGTGAGGTCAGAGTCCATCTCATCGTATAAGGGAATTGTTCAATAGTCTTATCACAGTGGGGTAGAAGCTATCCTTAAGTCTGGTGGTATGTGCCCTCAGGCAACTGTATCTTCTACCCGATGGAAGAGGGAGAAGAGAGAATGTCCTGGGTGGGTGGGGTCTTTGATTATGCTGGCTGCTTCACCAAGACAACGAGAGGTAAAGACAAGAGTCCAAGGAGGGTAGACTGGTGTTCGTGATGCGCTGGGCTGTGTCCACAACTCTCTGCAGCTTCTTGTGGTCTTGGGCAGAGTAGCTGCCACACCAAGAATTCTGTGGTATAAACACCATGCATTGGAACACCACAGTGGTAGAGCTGCCTCACAGCACCAACGTCCTCGGTTCAGTCCTGACCTTGGGTGCTGACTGTGTGGTGTTTGTACATTCCTCCTGTGAGTGTGTGGGTTTCCCTTGGTTGCTCTGGCTTCCTCTCACATCCTAAAGATGTGCAGGTTGGTAAGTTAATTGGCCATTGCAAATTGCCCCTGAGTGGTGGAATCTGGGGGAGTTGATGGGAAGGTGGGGAGAATAAAAAGGAATTAGTATAGGAATAGTGTAAGTAAATGCCTAATGGTTGGTACAGAACCATTAGACTGATAGGCCTTCCTTGCTGTTTGACTCTATGACTCCATTATCCCATGACCAGCATTGGTCCACTTGCACCAGATATTCATAATTTAATTCTGTGCGTACCTATGCTATAAAAAAATAGCCCTTTCTATAATGCTTTTCACAACCACAGGTCACAAAGTATTTTAAAGCAAATGCAACATTTTTGAGATATAACCACTCTTGTAGGAATCACTACAGCTATTTGTGCACAAGCCTACACAAGCAGCAATGAGTCATAGAGATACAGCTCAGAAACAGACCCTTTAGCCCACTGAGTCTGCGCCAGCAAGTACCCATTTTTACACCAATCTTACCCTAACTCATTTTATTCTCCCCCCAACATTCCCATCAACTGCACACACACCCCTCCCACTGCACTGCCCAGATACTACTTCTCATCTGCACACTAGGGGCAATTTACAGCAGCCGATTAACCTACTAACTCCCAAAGGTTGTGTTGCCTGCCTGGGGCCCAGGTTCGGGACATCTCAGCTGACCTGCAGAGGCACTTGGAGTGGGAGGGGAAAGATCCAGTTGTCGTGGTCCTTGTGGGCACCAACGACGTAGGTAGAACAAGGAAAGATGTTCTGCTGAGGGAATTTGAGTAGCTGGGGACTAAATTAACAAGCAGAACCAAAAAGGTAATCAGAGACGCAAGAGATTCTGCAGATTCTGGAGCAACACACACAAAAAGTGCTGGAGGAACTCAGCAAGTCAGGCAGCATCTATGGAGAGAAATAAACAGTTTATGTTTTGGATCGAGACCCATCTTCAGGGTAATAATCTCTGGGTTGCTACCTGAGCCATGTGCAAATTGGCACAGGGTCAATAAGATCAGAGAGTTAAATGCATGGTTCAAAGATTGGTGTTGGAGAAATGGGTTTGAATTTGTGGGCCATTGGCACCAGTATTGGGAAAGCAGGGAGCTGTTCTAATGGGATGGGCTCCACCGGAACCACGCTGGAACCAGGGTCCTGGCGAATCGCATAACTAGGGCTGTGGATAGGGCTTTAAACTAAATAATGGGGGGTGGGTTCAACAGATTGTAAAAGTATGGATAAAGTAAAAGGGAAGGAGAGTGCAGGGGAAGTCTCCAGAATAAAGAATAAGACAGAAAGTTTAGGAAGGGATAAGAATTTAACTTCAGGCAACATGGAAACAAATTCAAGAAGAAGGGCGGTGAATACAGGACTGAAGGTGTTATATTTGAATGCACGCAGTATACAAAGTAAGGTAGATGAGCTTATGGCACAGTTAGAAATTGGCAGGTACGACGTCGTGGGCATCACAGAGTCATGGTTGAAAGAAGATCAGAGCTGGGAGCTAAACATCCAAGGATACACATCCTATTGAAAAGACAGGCAGGTGGGCAGAGGGGTGGGGTGGCTCTGTTGGTAAAAAATGAAATCAAATCCTTAGCAAGAAGTGACATAGGATTAGAAGATGTAGAATCCTTGTGGGTAGAGTTAAGAAACTGCAAGGGTAGAAAGACCCGGATGGGAGCTATAGACAGGCCTCCAAATAGTAGCCAGAAAGTGGGATACAAATTACTACAGGGGACCGTAGCAGGGATGACGGTAGAGCAGCAATGGCAGGAGTTTCTGGGAGTAATTCGGAAGACACAGGATCAGTTCAACACAAAGAAGCAGCAGCATTCTAAAGGGAGGATGAGGCAACCGTGGCTGACAAGGAAAGTCAAAGACAGCATAAAAGCAAAACAGAGGGCATACAATATTGTAAAAATTAGTGGGAAGCTGGAGGAGTGGGAAGCTTTTAAAAACCAACAGAAGGCAACTAAAAAAGCAATAAAGGGAGAAAAGATGAAATATGAAGGTAAGCTAGCCGATGATATAAAAGAGGATACCAAAAGTTTTTTCAGATATATAAAGAGGAAAAGAGAGGCAAGAGTGGACATCGGACCGCTGGAAAATGACGCTGGAGAGGTAGTAATGGGGAACAAAGCATATGGCAGATGAACTGAATAAGTATTTTGTGTCAGTCTTGACTGTGGAAGACACCAGCAACATGCCAGAAATTCAAGAGAGCCAGAGGGCAGAAGTGTGTGGTCATCATTACTAAGGAGAAGGTGCTTGGGAAGCTGAATGGTCTGAAGGTAGATAAGTCACCTGGACCAGATGAACTATACTCCAGGGTTCTGAAAGAGGCAGCTGAAGAGATTGTGGAGGCATTAGTAATGATCTTTCAAGAATCACTGGATTCGGGACTGTTTCCAGAGGACTGGAAAATTGCAAATGTCACTCCAATCTTTAAGAAGGGAGGAGACAAAAGACAGGAAATTATAGGCCAGTTAGCCTGACTTCAGTGGTTGGTAAGATGTTAGAGTCCATTACTAAGGATAAGGTTTCAGGGTACTTGGAAGCACATGATCAAATAGGCTGATGTCAGCATGGTTTCCTTAAGGGGAAATCTTGCCTCACAAATCTGTTGGGATTCTTTGAGGAAGTAACAGGCAGGATACACAAAGGAGAGTCGGTGGATGTTGTTTACTTGGCTTTTCAGAAGGCCTTTGACAAGGGTGCCAAACATGAGGCTGCTAAACAAGATAGGAGCCCATGGTATTACAGGAAAGGTACTAGCATGGATAGAAGATTGGCTGGCTGGCAGAAGGCAAAGAGTGGGAATAAAGGGGGCCTTTTCTGGTTGGCTGCCAATGACTAGGGTGTTCCGCAGGGGTTGGTGTTGGGTCTGCTACTTTTCATGTTATATGTTAATGATCTGGATGACGGAATTGATGGCTTTTTGGCCAAGTTTTCAGATGATACAAAGATAGGTGGAGGGGCAGGTAGTGTTGAGGAAGCAGGGATTCTGCAGAAGGACTTGGACAGGTTGGGAGAATGGGCAAAGAAGTGGCAGATAGAATACAGCGTAGGGTAGTGTATGGTCATGCACTTTGGTAGAAGGAATAAAGGCATGGAATATTTTCTAAACGGGGAGCGAATTCTGAAATTGGGGTGCAGGATTCCCTGAAGGTTAACTTGCAGGTTGAGTTGGTAGTAAGGAAGGCAAATGCAATGTTAGCATTCACTTCGAGAGGACTGGAATATAAAAGCAAGGAAGTAATATTGAGGCTTTATAAAGCATTGGTTAGACCATACTTGGTGTATTGTGAGCACTTTTGGGCCCCATATCTAAGGAATGATGTGCTGGCACTGGAGAAGGTCCAGAGGAGGTTTACAAGAATGATCTTGGGAATGAAAGGGTTAACATATGAGGAGCATTTGATGGCTCTGGTCGTGTACTCGCTGGAGTTTAGAAGGATGAGGGAAGGTCTCATTGAAACCTACCGAATATTGAAAGACCTAGATAGACTGGATGTGGAGAGGATGTTTCCAGTGGTGGGAGAGTCTAGGACCAGAGGGCACAGCCTCAGAATAGAAGGGTGTCCTTTTAGAACTGAGATGAGAAGGAATTTCTTCAGCCAGAGGGTGGTGAATCTGTGGAATTCATTGCCACAGACAGCTGTGGAGGCCAAAGTCAATGGGCACATTTAAAGTGGAGGTTGATAGGTTCTTGATTAGTAAGGGCGTCAAAGGTTACAGAGAGAAGGCGGGAGAATGGGGTTGAGAGGGAAAAATAAGTCAGCCATGATCGAAAGGCAGAGCAGACTCGATGGGCCAAATGGCCTAATTCTGCTCCCATGGTCTAAATGCACATTTTTGGAATGTGGGACGAAACCAGAACACCTGGAGAAAGCCCACAGGGAGAACGTGTAAACTCCACACAGACAGCACCAGAGATCAGGATTGAACCCAGGTCACTGGAGCTGTGGGCAAGCAGCTTGATATCCTGCATCACTCTGGTGACCTCATAAGGGAAAAGAAATGAAAATGTTGTCTAGGTTTCACAGTATAGTCGGTACAAAACCAAGATAAAATACATTCCTTGTTATATTGTTTGTTCTCAGAGTTCATGTGCCAATGCCTAATTTTGGATCATCTCTCTTAACCCTCTTAGCACACGGGGAACTCTGTCCGGATATTTACAATTCCTACTGTCTTAATGGAGGCACCTGCTACATTCTAATATCCACTCCATTCTGCTGGTAAGTCAAGTCCTCTCCGTGTAATGAACCCATAGTCAGACCACACTGAGCCACTGTTCACAGAGTTAACAAAGTTGTGGCAATAGATTACCCTCTTTGGAACTAAGATCCTGTCCTCAGAATCAGCTCTGACCAATAGGATGAGTCCTTGCACATTCCGCTGACTGTAAAGAATTGAAGTCAAAGGGATTGGCTAAGCCCAGTTTCTGCTGGATCCAAATTCCCAGAGCAGGACTGGTTAATGGTAATTTGGAAATTGGTTTATTATTGTCACATGTACCAAGATACAGTGAACAGTTTTTGTTTTGCATGCCATCCATACAGATAATTCCATACATTGAGGTAGTACAAAAAGAAAGCAATAACAGAATGCAGAATATAGTGCCACAGTTACAGAGAAAGTGCAATGACAAGGTAGATTGAGAGATCAAGAGTATCAAGATCAAGATTTTATCGTATAAGAAGTCCGTTCAAGAGTCTTATAACAGCGGGGTAGAAGCCGTCCTTGAGCCTGGTGGTATGTGTTCTTAAGCTTTTGTATCTTCTGCCCAATTGTGTTGGGGGGGGGGGGGTGGGGGGGAGGGAAGAAGAGAGAATGACCAGGGTGGGAGGGGTCCTTGATTATGTTGGTTGCTTTTCTGAGGCAGCGTTATGTGTAGACAGAGTCAATGCAGGGGAGGCTGCTTTGTGTGATAGACTGGGCTGTGTTCACACGTCATGAAGTGCTTTAAGAGACGGCACACACGAGCCTCCCCGGCAACATCGACCCAATGCAATTCACCTATCACCGAAACAGCTCCGTGATGGATGCCATCTTTCTGGTCCTACACTCATCTCTGGAGCATCTGGATAACATAGGTACCTATGTCACAGTACTATTTATTGACTACAGCTCCACTCTCAATACCATAATTCCAAGAAAACTCATCTCCAAACTCCAAGACCTGGGACTCAACACCTCCCTTTGCAACTGGATCCTGACCAACAGACCGCAATCAGTGAGGATAGGCAGCAACACCTCCGGCACGATTATCCTCAACACTGGTGCCCCACAAGGCTGCGTCCTCCGCCCCCTACTCTACTCACTACACACTCGCAACTGTGTGGCGAGATTCTGTTCTAACTCCATCTACAAGTTCGCAGATACCACCGTAGTGGGCCGAATTTCAAATAACGACAAGTTGGAATACAGGAAGGAGATAGAGAGCTTGGTGACATGGTGTCATGACAACAACATTTCCCTCAATGTCAGCAAAACAAAAGAGCTGGTCATTGACTTCAGGAAGGGGGGCGGTGTACATGCTCCTGTCTGCATTAATGCAGCTGAGGTGGAGCTGGTTGAGAGCTTTAAGTTTCCAGGTGTAAATATCACCAATAGTTTGCTCTGGTCCAACCACGTAGACGCTATGGCCAAGAAAGCGCACCAGTGCCTCTACCTCCTCAGGAGGCTAAAGAAATTCAGCACGTCCCTGTTGACCCTCACCAATTTTTATAGAAGCACCATACAAAGCATCCTATCTGGATGCATCACGGCTTGGTATGGCAACTGCTCTACCCAAGACCGTAAGAAACTGCAGAGTATAGTGGACACAGATCAGCACATCACAGAAACCAGCCTCCCCTCCACAGACTGTGTCTACGCTTCTTGCTGCCTCGGGAAAGCAGCCAACATTATCAAAGATCCCTCCCACCCCAGACATTCTCTCTTCTCCCCTCTCCCATTGGGCAGAAGATACAAAAGCCTCAAAGACAGCTTCTACCCTGCTGTTATATGACTATTGAACGGTTCCCTGCTATGATAAGATGGATCCTTGACCTCACAATCTATCTCATCACGGCCTTGCACCTTATTGTCTCCCTGCACTGCACTTTCTCTGTAACTGTAACACTTTATTCTGCATTCTGTTATTGCTTTTCCCTTGCACTACCTCGACGCACTGATGTGATGAAATGATCTGTATGGATGGCATGCAAAACAAAGTTTTTCACTGTACCTCAGTACATGTGACAATAATAAACCAATTACTCTCTGCAATTTTTTGCAGTCTTAGGCAGAGCAGTGCCCTTAATTAACAGCACCAACCAACAATTATAGAGAAATATATAGAATCTACAAAATTGTTACCGGCCATACACCCCAACTGGTGCAGGCAGGCATTTATATTCCACAAAAACTCCTCCCACCATCTAGCACTATTGACTGTTTCACACACAGAAGACAGAGAATGGCTGTGCCAGCAGTGGAGACATGAAGTACTGACTATATACCTGAGTTTAATCCAGACAATTTTCGACCAGGGACAAAAATGGGGTGAGCTATTCAACTGTGGGGCCCGTCACATGTTCCTCTCAAATGCACGAAGTTCAGGGGTGAGGTTGATTAAAATGCAATACTAAGATTGACTGCTTATTGGGTCAGGATATCAAGTGTGATGGAACCTAGGTGGTGGAGAGTTGAGGTACACATTAACTGTTATCTAACCAAATGATGGGATAGGTTCAAGAGGGGGAAGGACCTCTTGCTGACTCTGTGCTCCATCATACAAACATATGAATTAGGAGCAGGAATAGGCCATTCACCCCTCAGGTTGTTCCTCATTCAATAAGATCACAATGGAGACTCCTATCTCCCGTAGGTGTAATGACAGCTTCAAAGGAAAGCGATGCGAGGAGTTCCTGCTCCCCAGCCAGCAACCAGAAAGGGCTGTAAATTCATTGCTGGTCATTATCATTGTGGTGACTCTGCTCATTGTGTTACTAGTAGTCACTGGCTGGACCTACTTCTATTGCAGGTAAGCACACATGACTAACTGCTGGCCATTCGACCTCTCCATAGGCATACACAAGCCAGGCAGGGCTGGGGAGGAGGAGGAGAAAAAGTGCTCTGATTTCCCCTCACATTCCAAAGATGTGCTGGTACGTTAGCTGGCTGAAAATTGCCCTTGGTGTAGGTGTCTGGTGGAGGAAATCAGGTTATTGGGCATGGTGTGAAAGAGGGCATAATAGCAACAAACAATCTGCTGGAGGAACTCAGTGGGTCGAGCAGCGTACATAAGGTGAAGGAGCCAAAGTCTTTTCCCCAGGGTAGAGGAGTTCAGTCCTGATGTAGGGTTTTGACCTGAAACGTCGACAATTCCTTTTCTCCCACAGATACTGCTCGACCCGCTGAGTTCCTCCAGCGGATTGTTTGTTGCTCCAGATTCCAGCGTCTGCAGTCTCTTGTGTCTCCAAGGAAATAAGAGTTATATGGCATCGAAATGGACCCTTCAACCCTTCAAGTCAAAAAGTCAAGTCAAAGTCGAGTTTATTGTCATATGCACAAGTACATGTGTGCACAGGTGCAATAAAGAACTTGCTTGCAGCAACATCACAGGCACATAGCATTAGAGACACAATATTCACAAGAAAAATATGTTATACAAAATTATACAAGAAAGAATACAATGAGAACAAAAAAAAGTCAATTGTAGTGCAACGTGGTCACAGTGTTGGTACACTGAGGTAGTAGTTAGCAATAACTCATCTGTGCTGACTAAGCAAGTCACATATTCCCCATATTGCTTGAAACCTTTCCTATCCATGTAAATGTCCAAATGCCAATTAAATATTTTAATTGTACCCACCTCTACCATTTCCTCTGGCAACTCGTTCCATATACCCACCACCCTTGTCAGAAAAAGTCGTCCCTCAGGTCCCTTTTAAACCTTTCACTTTAAACCTATGCCCTCTAGTTTGGAACTTCTCTACCCTGGGGAAAAGACTGTGGCTATTCACTTTATCTATACCCAGGGTAGAGAAGTCCCAAACTAGAGGACATAGGTTTAAAGTGCTCCAGATTTCCAGCATCTGCAATCTCTCATAATAATGTAAGACACAAGAGAGATTGCAGATGCTGGAAATCTGGAGCAATGCACACAAAACGTCTGTCCTGACAAAGGGTCTTGGCCCAAAACGTTGGCTGTTCATTTCCCTCCATAGATGCTGCCTGACCTGCTGAGTTCCTGCAGCATTTCATGTGTGTTGCTTATGATTATATAAACCTCTATCAGGTCAAATAAGGGGAATGGAATTGATCTGAGAGCTAGAATAAACTCAATGGACCAAATGGCCTCTTTCTACATTGTCAGGAAATGTGAGAAATAAGACAAAATGATCTGCCCTGATCTTCAATGCCCTTCCAAGGCTTCCTAATGCAAGAACATTTTCTAGGGTCACAACAGTGTCACCAGCTCTTCTCTAGCTCTACGTGTAGCCACGACTATTGTGTTGGAACATGCAGAAATTCTGCAGAAATATTTTGGTAAGTCACTGGATATAAATCACAAGCTGCTACCTCAGATCAACAAAACTGCAGATGCTGGAAATCTGAAATAAACACAGAAAAAGCAGGAAACACTCAGCGGGTCAGGCAGCAGCTGTGGAGAGAGAAACAATTAATGTTTCAGGAGACACAAGAGTCTGCAGATACTGGAATCTGAAGCAAAAAAAAATTGCTGGAGGAACTCAGCGGGTCAGACAGCATCTGTGGAGGCAGAGGGATGGTCGATGTTTCAGATTGAGACCCTGCATCAGGAATTAATGTTTCAGTCCCAGAAGGACTCTCTGATGGAGAGTCCCAGACCTTAAATATTAACTGTTTGACTTGCTGAATGTTTCCAGCATTTTCACACTTTATCGCATCCTCCCTTAGCATCAAGTCAATTGCTAACAGTCGTGACATCTCTTCTTTGCAAACTGCTTAAACTGCTGAGGTATTTACGAAGAAGGTAGACAATTTTTTGAAAGATTGGGGAGTGGAGGGTTATGAGGAACTGGTACAGAACAGCCATGATCACATTGAACAATGAGGCAGGTTTGAGGGACCAAGTGTCCTCCTCCTGCTTTTATTTTCTGATGTTTTTGTGCCAGTGGTTTCTTCTCAAGGTGAGTGATCCTCAAAGTGGGGAGGTACCAAAGGTTAGTGGGGATGACAAAAAAAATCTGTTCGAGGAACTCAGCAGGACAATCAGCATCTGAGAGGGGAGAAGAATTGTCAATGTTTTGGGTCAAAACCCTACATCAGGACATCCAGTTGCTCCAGATTCCAGCATCTGCAATCTCTTGTGTCTCCATCAGAGTCGGGGTGCCCCTGAGGCGTCAGTAATTGAAGTAATTCAATTAGAAAGTTCAGAAAACCATAAAAATAAAAATGTACCAGCAGTCCCAAGCCAGAGCGCTCCAGGAAGTCCCTGGGAATCTCTGGGACAGCCTCAATTCTTTGAAGGAGCAGAGACACAAGAGGCTGCAGATGCTGGAATCTGGAACAACAAGCAGTCTGCTGGAGGAACTCAGTAGGTCAGGCAGCATCTGGAGAGGGAAAACCGTTGACAGTTCCTATCCCCTGACAGATGCTGCTCGACCCGATGAGCTCCTCCAGCAATATGAACAAACGGGTCTTGCATTCACTTAACAAGTCCATGGTAATTCTGGGAACGTGCTAAACAGGGACTTTCCATGGAGACACAAGAGACTGCAGATGCTGGAAACTGCAGCAAAGAAAAAACCCAAAATGCTGGAGGAACTCAGCGGGTCAGGCAGCATCTATGGAGGGAAATGGACAGTTGAGACCCTTCATCGGGACTGAACGGTAGAGGGGAGATGGCCAGTATAAAGAGGCGAGGTGAAGGGGTGAAGCAAGAGCTGGCAGGTGAGAGGTGAATCCAGGTGAGGAGGAGGTGATAGGCAGATGGAGGAGGGAAGAGGAGAAATAGCGACAGAGGCTGGGAGGTGACAGGTGGAGGCAACAAAGGGCTGCAGATGATGGAATCTGATAGGAGAAGAAGGTGGGAGCATGGAAACAAATAAGGGAGGTGGGGAAGGCAGATGGGAACAGTGGGGGGGAGGGACCCAGCGGGAGGAGTGTGTGGGTGATGGGAAGATGGAGGAGGTGGAGGAGGGGGAAAATCTTTCCGTGCCTTTACCCCAGTAAAACATTGCACACTGCCTCAGAGGAACATAACCAATGACTAAATGATACTTAGGTGCGTTAAGGAGATGCAAGGATAGATTGGTCAGATCTAAAAATCAAAGGAGATTTACAAGGAAATTCCAGGGTACAGGATACTTGGAGCTGGTGACCAGAAGCCAGGATTGAACCCTGGTCTCTGGAGCTCTGAGGCAGCGGTTCTACACACTGCGCCACTTGTGCTGTTCTTAAGGAGTGGAGTTGGAGAAGGGCAAGGACGTTGGAGGTTTGTGGGGCTGGAGCAGGTCACGCAGAGAGGGGGAGCAATTTGAAAAGGATGAGCGATTTAGAAGCACCGCCGACACAGAAGGTTGGGCGGTCGGAGCTTGGTGTGAACGGGGACAGCGGGCAACGTCGAATTGGATGAGCTCCTGAGCTCGACCTTCACCCCCAGATGTGCAAGCTTCCCTGCACATCTGGCAGCGAGTGCAGGAACCACCTGTTTAGCACTCGAGTTAGTCTCGGCTTCATGCTTCTTTTTCAGGAAACGGAGGCAGAAGAGAAGGAAGGAGCAGGGCAGGAGCCTGTACCAGGTGGTGGCCAGACACAGGGCCAAAGAGGTTGGCACCACAAAGCACGAGCTAGACTGCCAACCCATCTAAGCACATGGCTGGCACATGGAAATGGCCCACATCTCTAAACTGCCTCGCTCTGAATAAGCAAACCAAAGCACACAAAGATCATTAAGCTACAACTCAATCTCCCCCCAGATCAGTAGGAGGGATCTCCAGATACTGCCCACTGGAACCTTTCCCTCTCAGAAACGCATCTTCCAATCCCATTATCCAGCAATCACTCTTGGTGTCCAACAAGGTGATTGGACTGAAAATAGCTCATCTCCAAACCAACACAAAAATCCAAGAATGACTACGATTGCGTTATCTGTTTTGTGGATTGACTGCTAACACTGTATGTGAAAGGAATCGATCCCTTGTAGCTTAGCTGTAGAATTCAGGCCATATTAAGAGAACCACGTTACGACAGTGTTGCTGTACTCCTTGCTACTCTTCATGGCAGTTTCGCCCCAAGCAATAGAACATTACTGTTCCTTCCAGTGAAGCCAATACTCACCCAAGCAGGTAAGGCTGTCCAGGACAAGTGCGCAGCAGCACACACCACTGTTTCTCCTTTGATTTGTTCTATAGGATGTGGGTGAGATAGGCAAGGTCAAAATTATTGCCCATCCCTGAATGACCCTGAGAAGGTAGTGGTGGGAGACTCCTCTTTATACCATGGCAGTCCACGTGCTCAAGACACTGCTACAGTATTGTTGTTGGAAGAGTCTGACCCAACAACGATGAAGGGGCGACATACTTCCAAATGCAAACCATTCAGTGCATGCATAAACCTCGGACCCCACTGGTTGGTGTTGCTCACCTGAGCCGTCACGCAAACATAGTAATATAGTAATAAGTCCACTGTGAATTTTCCCATTTGCGTTGGTAGCTGTCGTATATATTTTAACTGCACAATGCCCATTTCCTAAAATAAAGCAACAGTATGTTTTGCAAAGTATCAGAATGTATTATTTTGCACCTGCTGTATATCAACTCAGTCCTGCATATATATTTATTTTCTGAATATCTTTACAACTTATCATATTTTTAATTACATTTGTCAACTTCTACCATTGGAAATTTCTGTCTTGATATTTGTAATGGAAACTGCCTATGTAAACATTTGCTGTAATTACACATCCTGGTTAATGGTGGCACTGCAGCCCTTCTCTCCTCTGCCAAATGCCCACTCCAAGGCATCCCACCCCATCTCTTTGTTTCACACGAGGGTTTCTCTCCTAGTCTCCAACTAGCTCTACTTTGCAAATTACATCCAGCTTTGCTGGTTAGCTATAGATATCAAACCAGAACGTTATCTGAAAGAAAACAGAATACAAAGTCTTGAAATGGGGTCAATACGCCAGCCAACTTAAAATAACTGCATTAACCTGACTGATGCACAGTTTAAATCAAGACACAAGAGACTGCAGATGCTGGAATCTGGAGCAACACAAAAAAGTGCTGGAGGAACTCAGCAGGTCAGGCAGCATCTGTGGAGGGAAATGGACAGCTGACATTTCAAGTTAAGACCCTTCATCGGGACTGAAAAGGGTGAGATCGCCAGTATAAAAAGGTGGAGGGATGGGGTGGAGCAAGAGCTAGCAAGTGATAGGTGGATTCAGGTATGTAAGGGTATTGGTATTGGTATATTACTGTCGCTTGTACTGAGGTACAGTGAAAAACTTGTCTTGCATACCGATCGTACAGATCAAGTCATTACACAGTGCAGTTACATTGGGTTAGTACAGAGTGCATTGATGTAGTACAGGTAAAAACAATAATAGTACAGAGTAAAGTGTCACAGCTACAGAGAAAGTGCAGTGCAATAAGGTGCAAGGTCACAACAAGGTAGATCGTGAAGTCATAGTCCATCTCATTGTATAAGGGAACTGTTCTATAGTCTTATCACACTGGGGTAGAAGCTGTCCTTAAGTCTGGTGGTACGTGCCCTCAGGCTCCTGTATCTTCTACCTGATGGAAGAGGAGAGAAGAGAGAATGTCCTGGGTGGGTGGGGTCTCTGACTATGCCGGCTGCTAAACCAAGACGACGAGAGGTAAAGGCAGAGTCCAAGGAGAGGCTGGTGTCCGTGATGCGCTGGGCTGTGTCCACGACTCTCTGCAGTTTCTTGCGGTCCTGGGCAGAGCAGTTGGGCAGCAATGATGTTAGAAGCCGGGAGGTGATAGGTGGAAGTGACAAAGGGCTGAAGATGATGGAATCTGACTGGAGAGGAAGGTGGAGCCTGGAATAGAAGGAGGGAGGTGGGGAGGGGAACAGGTGGGAGGAGTGCGTGGGTGGTGGGCAGGTGGAGAGGATGATGGGGGCCAGTTGGATCAGGAGAGAGAAAAAAGGAAGAATGGAAGGAAGGGGGGGGGGGAGCGGTTACAGGAAATTTGAGAATGCAGTGTTCATGCTGCCAGGTTGGAGCCTGCCCAGGCAGAAAACGAGGTGCTGTTCCTCTCATTTTCATTTGGCCATGACCTGGCAGTGGAGGAGGCCGTGGACAGACATCTCGGTGTGGGAATAGGAAGTGGAATTAAAACGGCTGGCCACCAGGAGGTCTCGACAGGCATGGTGGACAGAGCGGAGGTGCTTGTCCCCCAGTCTGCAGCTAAACAGTTTAAATCAACTCAGGCAAAACCCAGAGGTAAAACGAACTCCAATGTTGTCTGTACCTACCTGCCTGTGATGCTGCAAGCAAGCTTTACACTGTACCTGTTCCTCACCATACTTGTGCACACAAAAATAAACTTGACTTCATGATTTCACACCAGTATAGTCATATCCTAAATGTAGCTTCGACTATTTTACCATCGTCAGACCAGCTTGCTTACACCTAAGGCAGCTCCACGCTGGACTGCACGGTGCAGAAAGTCACCGAGCTTGCTAATTTTTAAAAAGAATATTCATTCAAGGAATATTGGCACTTCTAAAGTTAGTATTTCTTAATTGCCCTTGAACTAGATGACGTGCTAGGCTTTTTTTTAAAGAGAGAAGATAAATGCATCAAAAAGCAAACTGCTGGAGAACTCAGCGGGTGAAGCAGCATCTGTGGAGGCAAAGGGAGAATTGACATTTCAGGTCGAGACCCTTCATCAGGACTAAATGGATCCGGTGGTTTCCCCAGGCTACTCTGTTCCCCCCACATCCCGAATACCTGCTGGTCGTTAGGTTAACTGGCTGCTGTAAATTGCCCCTAGGTGTGGCAGGAGTATGGGGGGGGGGGGGGGGGGAAGATAACGGGCATGTGAGAGCAAATAAGTTGTCAGGACCGATGGGATTGTTCTGGGAGCCAGTATAGATTCGATGGGCCGATTAGCCTCCTCCAACGTGGTAGGAAAATAAGAGTAATCCATAGACCACACTGGGCAACAACTTCCTTCTCTGAAGGGTATCATTGAACTGGGTGGGTTTTATGACCATCTTATTGGTAATTGGTTTATTATTGTCATATGTACTGAGCCACAGTGAAAGCCTTTTGTCTGTGTGCCATCCAGACAGATCATTCCATACATAAGTATATCGAGGTAGTAAAAAGGTGAAAGAAAAAGGGATGCAGAATGTAGTGTTACAGAGAAAGTGCAAGGACCACAATGAGGTAGATTGAGAGATCAAGAGTTCATCTTTAGTGTACAAGAGGTCCGTTCAAGAGACTTACAACAGTGGGATAGAAGCTGTACTTCAGCCTGGTGCTATGTGTTCTCAAGCTTATTTTCACGGTCACCATTACTAGTAACTGCATTTTATTCCAGGTTTATTTAATTAAATCAGTTCAAAGTCCACAGCTGTTGAAGTGGGTTGAACTTTCATTGCTGGATAATTAAATACATATTAATCATACTTTCTTACAACAAAGGTGTCTGCTATTTGGCCTATTTCTATGGACCCTCTTAGGATTCACCTGTGCAAGAATATTCCATTGGGAATTCAGTCCCAATGCAAAATTTACTAATTAAAAGCACACAGGATCACTGAATGTTTATAGCACAGAAAATGGAGGCCATTCAGTCCATGGTGTACATGCTAACTGTCTCTAGTTCCAACTCTCAGCCCTTTCTCCAAAGCCTTGCAATTCTTTCGCCAGCATATCTTTATTCAGTTCACTCTTGAAGGTCACGATGCCTCCAACACATCTGCAGGCAGTGCATTTCAGATTCCAATCACATGCTGCGTAAAACAAATTTCCTTTGTGTCATTCTTAATTCTCCCCACCCTTTAATTTGTATCTGCGACCTCTAGTCCACGAGAGAACAGCCTCTCCTAATCACTATGTCCACACCCTTCACCGTGTTATACACTTCTATCAAATCTGACCTCATTCTTTTCTTTAGTAACGGTCTTCTGGACCTTCTCTAATGCCTTTACAACTGTCCTATAAAATGGTCATCAGAATTAAACTCAGTACTCCAGGCCGGGCAAATGTTTTAGGAAGCATGACTTCCCTGCCTAAATACTTTATGATAAAGCCCAGATTCCCCACTGTAAATAATCAGCCTGTGAATGGAATGAATTCTCCAGCAATTTAGACCAACCTTTAGGTAAATTATTCCTTCCCACTTGCAAACTGCAGGATTTATCAGTAATTCAACCAATGTATGTGATCCTATTGTCTTATTATTGGGGAATAATCACCCTGTGTTGACATCAGTATGCAATTTTATACAGCGGGAAAGGCAGTGATAATTGTCAGTTTGCATGCATTTATTTTAGAACCTTCTCTATTATAAAAGAAATTTAATGAATGTAATTAGCAACCTTAATTACAGGAACAAAAGTTCTTCCAATTCAGATAATGATCTCTGATCTAACAACAAACAGGTCACACCTGCTCAAGAGCTGCAGTTATCCCATCTCACCGCACCTCCCCCTGATCACATTAGGGCCAGAGTCTACAATCAGAGGAACGACAGGGCAAACTCTTCGTCAGTTCCTTAGGACTGAGGATAGATTACTTCCATTCCAGTTCTGTGGGGTGGAAGATTCCTGTGTGATTACTTTTAACACTGGGTAGCCTTTGCACACTGTGCAGTCTTGAGAGGGTCAAGGATGTTCCAAGAAGATGGGCTTAGCACACACACACACACACACACAGATGCACTCTGACCACATACATGGATGCAGACACACAATCCTGGCCACAGCCTGTCCCTTGGCTCCCCTCCTTCACATCTCCGCTCTTTGGTGCCTCCACCGAACAGTCTCCAACCTGATGGCATCAACATCGATTTCTCTAATTTACAGTGACCACTCCCCTCTCTCTCTCCCCCCCCCAACCTGTTTTCCCTTATCCTTCTGGCCCCTTTACCCCTTCCCCCATCTTCACGACCTGCCCACCACCCACACCTTCCTCCCTCTGGTTCCCCACCTCCCCCCCCCCCTTTATTCCATGGTCCATTGCCCTCTCCTATTAGATTCCATCTTCTTCAGCCCTTTGCTTCTTCCAACTATCACCTCCCAGCTTCTCACATCGTTCCCACCTCCTGTCTCCCATCTATCAACCTCGCCCCCCCCCCACCTGGATTCATCCATCACCTACCAGCTTGTGCTCCTGCCCCTCCCTTTTATTCTGGCTTCTGCCCTCTTTCTTTCCAGTCCTGATGAAGGGTCTCGGCCCAAAACATTGTCTGTTCATTTCCCTCCACAGATGCTGCCCAACCTGTTGAGTTCCTCCAGCATTTTGTGTGTGTTGCTCCAGATTTCCGGCATCTGCAGTCTTGCTTGTGTCTTGACCTATCATCTCCCAGCCTCTGCCACCATATCCACCCTTCCCTCCGCCATCTGCCTATCACCCCTCCTCACGTGGATCCACCTATCACCTGCCAGCTCTTGCTCCACCCCTTCCCCTCACCTCTTTATACTGGCTACACCTCATCTTTCAGTCCAGATGAGGGGTCTCAACCCGAAACGTTAACTGTACATTTCCCTACGTAGATGCTGCCTGACCCACTGAATTCCTCCAGCAGTTTGTTTTTTTGCCCTGCCTCAATTCCTTCCTTTTATTAGTTTCACCCTCAGTCTCTCCGTCCCATTCTCCCGAACTTGTCTCCCCCAGTCTCCTCACCCTTTGGTTCTCCTCCTTCAACTCCGTCACCTTCGATTCCCCCACCACCCAGAACTGCCCCCTCACCGGTCCCAACGACCACACTGCCCAAGCCTGCGGCCTAGGCCAGTGCCCTGGACCCTACCCAGAAAACCTACCCAGAAGGTTCTTCTACCTTCAGCTGACCTGGTGTGGATCATGGTCTTCTAGTGCTCTGTGGAAGGGATGAACGGTCCCAGCAGGCAGGCAGATTCAACCTGCTGGAATGGGAGCCTCTCACTCAGTGTATACAATGATCCTAATCTCTCTAGTTACACTTTTTCCCCTTAGTATACCTATAAGATCTCTGAATTCTCCTTAATCTCCTCTCCCAAATTTTCCCTGATACAAGTTCTACTGTCTCACGTCTGTAACTGACTCGCATTAACTTTTTCTGAATTTTTTTGTATGTAGCTATACATCCTTTTAACTCTGTTTCTGTGTTTCTTGTTAGATTACTCTCATATTTTGCGTTCCCTTAATCAGTTTCTTCATCCTGCTGTGCTGAATTCTGAAACTGTCCCATTCTTCTGGCTTACTGCACTTTTTGGCAATGTTATAAGCCTTTATCTTTAATCTTTTACTATCTTTAACTTGTTAGTCAGCACTGCACACTTATCTTGTTGGGTATTTGGGATAAATATTTGCTATAGAGTTATAGAGCATGGAAACAGGCCCTTCAGCCTAACTTGTCCATGCCGACTGTGTTGCCTAGCGAGCTGGTCCCATCTGCCTACGTTTGGCCCATAGCCCTCTAAACCTCTCTCATCCATGTATTTATCTAGATGACTTTTAAATGTGGTTTATGTGCCTGCCTCAACTACTATTTCTGGCAGGTCATTCCAAATACTCACCACCCTTTGTGTGAAGAAGCTGCCTCTGATGTCCATCTTAAATCTCTCACCTCTGATCTTAAACCTATGCCCTCTTGTTTTTTGAGCACCACCTCCCTGGAAAAGATGATGTGCTTTCACCCTGTCTATGCCCCTCGTGATCTTATATACCCCAATCAGGTCACCCCTCAATCTCTTACGTTCCAGGAATAAAGTCGTAGTCTACACAATCTCTCCTTGTAACTCAGGCCCCTGTAGGGTGACCAAAACTGTGCACTGTACTCTAAGTGTGGCCTCAATAATGTCTTATATAACTCAATGTAGCTTCCCAACTCCTAAACTCAATGCACTGATTGACGAAAGCCAGTGTGTCAAACGCCTTCTTCACCACCTTATCTACCTGTGACACTGCATTCAGTGAACTATGCACTTGCACCCCTATATTCCTCTGTCCGTAACACTCCCCACGGTCCTACCATTCACTGTACAAGTACTACCCTGGTTTGATCTCCCAAAATGCAATACCTCACATTTATCTGGATTGAAAGCCATTTGCCAATCCACAGCCCACATCCCCAGCTGATCAAGATCCCTGTCATTTTTCATAATCTTCCACACTATCTACGCCACCTATTTTAGTATCATCCACAAACTTACTAACCATGCCTTGTACGTTCATATCCAAATCGCTTATATAAATTACAAACAACAAAGGCCTCCAGTCCGAGAAACAATCCTCGATCATCACCCTCTGCTTCCTACCACTGAGCCTAAGGCATTGGTAAGGCCTCACTTGGAGTCCTGTGTGCAGTTTTGGGCTCCTTATTTAAGAAAGGATGTGCTGACATTGGAGAGGGTTCAGAGAAGATTCACTGGAATGATTCCAGGAATGAGAGGGTTAACATATGAGGAACATTTGACGGCTCTTGGGCTGTACTCCTTGGAGTTCAGAAGAATGAGGGGGGACCTCATGGAAACATTTTGAATGTTAAAAGGCCTGGACAGAGTACATGTGTCGAAGTTGCTTTCCATGGTAGGGGAGTCTAGTACAAGAGGGCACGACTTCAGGATTGAAGGGCGCCCATTCAGAACAGAGATGCAGAGAAATTTCTTTAGCCAGAGAGTGGTGAACCTGTGGAATTTGTTGCCACGGCGGCTGTGGAGGTAAAGTCATTGGGTGTATTTAAGGCAGAGATTGATAGGTATCTGAGTAGCCAGGGCATCACAGGTTATGGTGAGAAGGCGGGGGAGTGGGGCTAAATGGGAGAATGGATCAGCTCATGATAGAATGGCGGAGCAGACTCGATGGGCTAAATGGCTGACTTCTGCTCCTTTGTCTTATGGAGTTAATTATGAGTTCAATACAAAAAATATTAATTCTTTAAATGTTAGCCATTGACTATTTATTGTCATACTTTTTAATGTAGTTTCCTAATCCAGTAAAGCCAACTCATATCTCATACTTTTGTAACTTCCTTTGCTTATATTGCAATATACAATTTTCAGTCTTTCTATAAAATTCTATCATATTTTGATCACTCTTCCTCAAAAGCAACTTTACTAAAAAGATGAATTAATCCTAGCTTCAAAGTCAGCGACAGCTCTGCCAGTACTTCCTGCACAAGTCTCCAGCCTTGTACCAAAGAAGTGCAAAAAAAATCTTTAACTATACTGCTGAGTGCTTTACAGAATGCAAGTGAAGATAGTATTAGCACAGCAGGTTGTACATTTCCTACAGGTTATGTTTGTACAGTTTCTTCTGAGGAGTCAGCCACATTTCAGTGGGTAACATGCTTCCTGGCAACTGAAAACTCTGGGTTTCCAGAGACCATAGCGCAATAATCTATTAGCCACACAGTTTGGAGGAATTTTTAATTGAAAATCTCAACCCGGGATTGCAGTTTAAATTGAAAATCTCAACCCGGGATTGCAGCTTATGGAAGAAAAGTGGAGTGGTTCATAGAATCTGACAAATTATAGAACTACACAGTCGTACAGCACAAAAACAGGCCCTTCAGCCCACCGAGTCCATGCCGACCATCAACACCATTCACACGTTTCCCTATTTTATTCTCCTCACATTCCTGTCAACTTTCTACCATTCACCTACACACTTGGGGCAATTTATAGTGGCCAATTAACCTACCAATCTGCACTTTTGGGC
Organism: Pristis pectinata; assembly: GCF_009764475.1. Taxonomy (NCBI): domain Eukaryota; kingdom Metazoa; phylum Chordata; class Chondrichthyes; order Rhinopristiformes; family Pristidae; genus Pristis; species Pristis pectinata. Next base: position 16,145,279 of record NC_067436.1, on the reverse strand, counting down.
TGTGGGAAGAAACCAGAGGAAAAGGGGAAACCCACCAGGTCAGAGGAAGAACATGCAAATTCCACACAGACAGCAACAGATCAGGATTGAACCCAGGTCAATGGACCATGAGGCAACACCTCTACTAGTTGCTTCACTGGGTTCTCCCCACTGCCGTGGCTCATCATCCTTCACCCAAAATCATAGATTGTCTGTGCACGAATGGTCTGTTGTGATTTCTGAAAATAGTGATTGCATTTCAGAAGTACTTCCCTGGTTGGGTTGTAGAGTCATAGAGTAAGACGGCACAGTAACAGGCTCGTCAGCGCCAACCAAGTTGCCGAACTGAGCTAGTCCCACTTCCCTGTGTTTGGCCCATAAAAACTAAATTTTTCCTATCCACGTAACTGTCCAAATGCCTTTTAAATGTCGTAATTGTAGCTGCCTCTAGCACTTCCTCCAGCAGCTTATTCCATATATTCACCACACACCGTGTGAAAAAGTTGCCCCTTAAGTCCCTTTTAAATCTTTTCCTTCTCACTTTAAACCTATGCCCTCTAGTTGCAAACTCATTTATGATGTCCAGGGTCATAAAAAGGGTCCAAGTAAATATAAAGCATTCTTTCCCGTAGAAATAGTCACCTTTCTCCCAGTCTCAATTATTGTACAACAAAAAATAAGGCCATTCGGCCCATTGAGGCTTTGTGGGTTTTCATTTTCACCAATTACTTCCCTGTAAATTCTCTCTCACGCCCATCAACTCCTCACCACACACCCACTGCCGTTTTTCCTGTTCCCCCAACAGCAGCCAATTAACTGATTGATCGGCACGTCTTTGGAGTGTGGGGACAGAGAGCGTGCAAACTGCACGCAGACAGCAGCCTTGGTCAGGGTTAAACCAGGGTCGCTGGAGCACTTCACCTCTGTGCCCAATCTTAGTTGACCAAAGCCTTACTGACACCAACCCAACCAGGGCAACATGGAAAGAAGGCCAAGAGTCAGCTGATGAGCATTTTCCAACATTAAAATGCCTTGTCTGTGTCACCTCTCACAGCTCCTTTATACTGTTTTAATTCAAAAAGATCACAGAATAATAATCATAGGAAGTATTGATTATTTAGCCATGATTACCTTTACATCTGATTGTAATAAAGATGAAAAACAAATCAAAAACTATACAATTGAGAAAACGTGGAAGCTGAGATCAATGTTTTAAACAGATTTTTTTGAGAGATTACTGAATGATCACTCTATGGGCCACCTTTGGAGATGGTGGCCTGAGCAAAGAAACTGCATCCCTTCATGCAAGTATCTGAGGGACAATGACTGCCCCAAACTTGCTCAGGTCCTTGCAAGTTGCCTTAGCCAATCACTAAGCCTCGGTGAGCCTCTTGAAGGCTTTTAATTATTTAAGTGGCCCAAAATGAACAAGCACCATTACTGTGGTGTAACCATGGATTAATTCATCACATTCTGAGGAGGTGCTGCACTCCCTCAGTGAGAAGTTTTCAGTCACAATACGATCACAGCCAATTTCTCCATTACCAAAAAACCCGAACAGCGGAATGCTGGGGAACTGCTTCCTGAAGGCATCGGCTTCCACGTTCTCCATCTTGGAATAGTAGTTCCGACCCCGGCCAATGCAGGCAAACATGAAGCCCACCGTGTTGTGCTCGGGAATGTTGGCCGCTTTGAGGCGCTGCATCGCTGCTTCGACGCTCTTGGGCGTGTCCACGTCCTCGTCGAGGAGAACCGAGGCAGCCTGGATTGGTCTGCCACTGAACGACAGGCCCACTATGCCATACATGTGCCGGCAATCAATACTAGAAGGGGTTGGGGGATAAAAGTAGAATATAGATCATGAAAGCTTGGTCCCCAGGAAGCCAAGTGCAAGCCTTTTAAAGAAATAGACATAATGTTCATTCCTTTATATGTGGAGACGGAAATTGGTTCTACGGCGAGTTACTGATTACACTGTGCTGTGTCCAAGCAAAGGCATTTCTAAAGAAGACTTTTGCAATCAAGAGACTGTTGTCTTTCACATCAGAGACCACTGTTAGAATCAAACTCAGTCTGAGGAATGAAAGGCTCTTCTGTCAGCTAGCTGAAGATGCCCAATTAAAGAGAGTTTGGAAAAGTCACAGAACAACTTGTGACTGGAAGAAAAGGTTGCAACTATCCTTCGGGAATATTGCCCACTTCAGAAATAAGAGGTGCTCTTTTAAGAGGAGCAGCTCACTGTTTGGGGAGAGTAGAAGGGACTCATCCTCACCTAAGTGGATGGCATCGAAGGGGCTTAATAGTTCTCCTCAAACTGAAATCTCATTCCTCATCATCAGGATCTCACCTCCATCAACAATTCCAAATTGCTATCTCCTTTCTTAGACCACGTCTGTAATCCGAGCTATCCGTTGAAGTTAAGTTGCTTCACTAGCACAAAGATCAGGGGAATAATTTATAACAAACACTTCAGTCTCAGGCAACAATTCCATCACTTTGATAAACTGGAAGTAAACAGCTGAGCCCAGGCAGGTAAAGATCTAAAACAAACCTGGAAAATGACGTTCTCCATCAATTAAGAACTTGCAGAACAGAACCAGTAGAATATATGCCTTTGAAATGTGTAAATAGAAAGAAAACTAGATATTCTGCTGATTAGTGTCAAGAAAGTAATTTCACTCACAAAAAATGTTTCTCTCTAAACCATCATCTCCCTAACTTGCTGCCTTGTACTGAGACCAAAACATATTTCATTAACAGGAAGTTCCCAGTCCGTATGGTGCAACGTGCACAGACTCATTTTTGAGCTAGTTCTAACAAGTAATTGATGTTAAAAAATTATGACATCACTTCCCATGTGAAATGGGAGCCGTACCTTTTAAACACAGGCTGTGGGAGCTCATACTGAAAGGAAACCCTTTGGAGTGTTAAGGTGCAAGTCAATACAGAGTGAAGCCTTTTAAAGGCTATGCCATCAATGACGAAATGTATGCATTATCACTTTTAACAACATAATAAACGTATACACTGTTCAGCACCACATTGTGGGCCGAAGGGCCTGTTCTGTGCTGTACTATTCTATGTTCTAGGATCTTGGCTGGCAGGAACAAGATAAACACACTAAAACTATTTAAACCAAATAAACAGGTACTTGGGCTCCATCAGTTCTTGGGTGTGGCAGTAACCTGAGGTAAATACCATGGATTTAACATTACTGGTCAAGAATGAATGCACTGATTAACATCTCCAGAAAACAGGTTAACAGGCCATTCACTGTCAGATGTACCTCTACAAAAAGCTGTTGTGTTTGCCTACATGGCATCAATCACGTCGAGCAGGTGAAAAATTTTTGTAACGCTGGATGCATTTCAAAGGTTTAGTAGCTCATTGAGCAACAAAGTCTGCTGGAGGAACTCAGCAGGTCGAGCAGCATCTGTGGGGGTGGGGGCGGGGGGGGGGGGTGGAAGGAAGAATTGTCGATGTTTTGGGAAACCCTGCATCAGGACTAGATCAATACCCGGAAAGTTTGAGTTGTCTTATGAGGAAAGATTGGACAGGCTAGGATTGTAACCATTGGAATTATATCCATTTAGAAGAGCAAGAGGGGACTTGATTGAAACTTATGAAATCCTGAGGTGTCTTGACAGGATGGATATGAAGATGGTGTTTCCTCTTGTGGGAGAATAGAGAACTACTGGTCACTGTTTAAAAGAGAGACAAGACTTAATTCTTCTCCTAGAGGGTTGTGAAGCTCCTCCTGGAAAAGGCAGGAGAAGCAAAATCTTTGAATAATTTTACCTAGAAGTAGATATTCTTGAGAAGCCAAGGAGTGAAAGGATACCATGGGCAGGCAGGAATGTGGAAACGAGGTTACAATCAAATTAGTCGCAATTTAATTAATGGTGAAGCAGACTCACGCAATTGATTGGCCTACTCCTAAATTTGTATGTATGTATGCATGTTCACAAATTGCATATCCTCTCAGTACATTTAGGATCTACGCACTAACACTTCCCACCACAGATTTTCAGAAGATTATCAAAGTTGCAAGATTTGCTCATTAAAGCACATGGGACCTACAAGGGGAAGATGGACTGTCGATCAAATATCCACTGCCAAGATATTTTCAAAGATTAATGCAACTGTCCAATCTGTACAGCTAAATAAATGCTTAATCTGTACTTCTCAGAATCGTATGATTGACTTAATTCCTTCTTAAAACTAATAATGCACTTGGTACAGATGTGAAGAAATTTCTGAACTAATTCCTCTGCTAAACTGCCCTCACCCCAGCACCATGCAAGGACACTTCAAATATAAAGGGACTCCTTTATGATTTTACCCTCTTTCTGTGAGGGATGCTGAGATCCATAGGCAACACAACTCCCCCAGAACAATGAGCTCAGTACAGATCAGGAACCAATCCCAAGTCTTTCCTGCTCTTCAGGGTTGCCTAATGTATAAGGTGGCACAGCTCCCTGAGCCTTTGGGAATCAGTTTGCAAATTTTTACTGGGTTCCATGGGAGTCTGGAGTTGAGCTTAATTACCTCAAGAAACATAGAAAACCTATAGCACAATACAGGCCCTTCGGCCCACAAAGTTGTGCCGAACATGTCCCGACCTTAGAAATTACTAGGCTTACCCATAGCCCTCCATTTTTCTAAGCTCCATGTACCTATCCAGAAGTCTCTTAAAAGACCCTATCGTATCCGCCTCCACCAGCGTTGCCGGCAGCCTATTCCACGCACTCACCACTCTCTGAGTAAGAAACTTACCCCTGACATCTCCTCTGTACCTACTCCCCAGCAGCTTAAACCTGTGTCCTCTTGTGGCAAACTTTCAGCCCTGGGAAAAAGCCTCTGACTATCCACACGATCAATGCCTCTTATCATCTTATACACCTCTATCAGGTCACCTCTCATCCTCTTGCTCCAAGGAGAAAAGGCCGAGTTCCCTATTTTCATAAGGCATGCTCCCCAATCCAGGCAACATCCTTGTAAATCTCTTCTGCACCCCTTCTATGGCTTTCGCATCCTTCCTGTAGTGAGGTGACCAGAACTGAGCACAGTACTCCAAGTGGGGTCTGACCAGGGTCCTATATAGCTGCACACAATGTTCATTTGCAGTGATGGAATGAATGAATTGCATGAAGACAGAAAAGAAATTTTCTTTTCAGTGTTGATGAACTACATAAACAGATAAAGGCCTAGCTGTTAACATTAGACCCACCTTTCAGAACTGGGTGAAAACACTCTGTCAACATGACCCCCGACTACGATGGTATTCCTCACGTTGAAAGGCCCGGTGAGTCGCTGAATGAAGTCGGCTGCTGCAGGCTTGTAAGTGTTGTATCCAAACAGGATTACTATGCGCAGGTCCGGGTTATCTTGAAGACCTAGGAGAGAAGAAGTGAACAATAAAACTCTGCAGGAATTCTTAATGTGCCGTGGGGCTCGAGGCATTTTATCAAAGGTTTGGTAGCATGGTTAATCAGCTCTCTGGTAATGTTGCTGAAGACACTTGGAGAACTCCTTCAACAGTGCTGTTAAGTACCTAGTGTTAACCCCATCAGACGGACAGCTAAAATAAAACATGCTAATGGGGAATTAACTTCTTTTGTTGCAGTAAATAAAAAGCAATATATTCAGCCTATGTTCAAGGATGTATCTCAGTGTGTAAATGCAAAGACAATGGAAGTGGAAATCTGAAACGAAAACAGAAAATGTTGGAAAAACCAAGCAGGCCTGAGAACACCTGTGGAGGGAGAAACAAGAGTTAATGTTTCAGGTTGACACTGGCCTGGCTCTCTCTCCACTGAAGCTGCTGGGAACTTTCAGCATTTTGTTTTAATGCATCCTTCCTCCATTATTCACTGGCTGCTATAGATAACAATTGTGACAAGCCTTTCTTATTCTTTATGAATTAAATTTCTAATAGAATGCCAGATGACTGCCACGTCACATTACAGTGCACGTACTTCAAAGAAATCCACTGTTTGCAAAAGCCTTTGAGAAAGGTGGTACAATAGGAATCTAATTCTTCTTTTCCCTCCTGCATAGAACAGAGCAGAAAACTGGTGACCAATTTTCCTGTGGGTAGAAATGACCCAGTTTTATTACAAGCAGGAAGCCCAAGATTATGATTATAATTTGCTGTGGTATCTAAGCTCTGGTGGCAAGCAGCACTGTAGCAAATTTCCATACTGAAATAAGCTCTAGTGTTACTTTGCATAGTTCTAGTCACGACTTGACTGTAAATCCCATGCAATATAATTTGCTGTCTATGCATAGAGTGGTAGAAGACACTGCAATGCAAGCTTTCCTGCAGCACCATCCAGTGGCAACAGATTAGATACAGAACTGAATCACAAGAGAGGTGAATTAATCAGTAAGAAAACTAGGAAATATTTCTCTTTTATTCTCCCTCATATTTCCTTATGACATAGGAGACAATTCAGCTGATCAAGTCTATGCTGGCTCACAGAGCTATCCCATTCCCCCACATTTCCTTGTAACCCATTCCCTCTCTCATGTCCATTAACTCCCCATGATTCCCCTACTACCTACCTACACTAAGCATAATTTACAGCGGCCAATTAACCTACCAACCAACATGTCTTTGGGATGTGAAAGGAAATCGGACCACTTGAACCCTGGTGGTCACAGGGAGATCGTGCAAACTCCACACAGACAGCAACCAAAGGAAAGGACCGAACCCAGGTCAATGAAGCTGTGAGGCAGCAGCACTAATCACTTCACCACTGTGCCACCCATTGAGGTTGTCTACTCATTAGTGTCAAATGGCAGTTGCGTATGTTTGCAAAACAACAAGGTCAGTTCCTAGCCAAGTAGTATGCAGACCAGTAGAGAGGCAAGTTTAATTCGTACCATGGTAGCTGGGGAAATTAAATTCAGTTAATTAAGTAATTCTGAAATAAGATGCTATTACAGGTAACACTATTATTAGTAACGCTCACCAAGAAACGATTGAATGATCTTAAAAACCCATCTAGTTCATAATCGTCTGTCCTTACCCAGAATGGGTAAATGTGACTCCAGCAAAGTGACTACACCTTGCTGCTCTTTAAACAGCTTGACAATCCACTCCATTAAAAGGTCCTTCAGTGATACCCAGGTACCATGAATAAATGAGTTTAAAAAAATGTTCTTCCATCTTTGCCATCACAATGTACAAAAACAGCAATGGCATGGAAACACCATCACAAGTGTATCACACACTTCGACAGGCCTGTCCTTAATCACTGGGTTAAAATCCTAGATCTCCATTCATGGAAGTGGCAACGTGCTAAAGACAGCAGTGATTCAAGGCAGTTCACACCACCAGGTAAGATGGAGACACACTGCTGCCTTCCCAACATCATACAAAAGCCACAAATAAAAAAAAATTGTGATTAAAAAACAGAAAATGCTGGAAGCACTCATCAGGTCAGGTAGCATTGATGGAGAGAGAAACAGTTAATATTTTAGGTCTGAGACTCTTCACCAGAACTGGCAGAGAAAACAAGTTAGTTTTCAGCAGCAAAGGTGTGGTGGGGATGGATATGACAAAGGAAATATCTCTGATACGGTGTGACCAAATAGGTTAACGTAACAGAGGAGCAACACAGAAAATACTAGCGGAACACGGTGGGTCAGGCAGCATCACCTGAATCCAGATGGAAAGTCTGAACCCGAAACATTGACTGTCCATTTCTCTCCATACATGCTGCCTGACCTGCTGAATTCCTCCAGCATTTTGTGGGTTGCTCCAGATTCCAGCATCTGCAGTCTCTTGTGTCTCTAACAGAAGAGCACTTGGGGTCAGTTTACACTGCTTTGTCTATGTAATCTGTGAACAAGCTTTGAATGTCTCCACATGACTATACAAATAAAAACAAAAATTGCTTAAGGTACTCAGCAAATTAGCAGCACCTATGGAGAGAGAAATGGTATCAGGTCAATGACCTTTCATAACAAGGAAAACTTAGATGATCAAATTCTAAGAAGCAGATAAAAGGGGAGTGGCGGGTGGTGAGAACAAAGGTTTGCAATAGGGTGGAAGGCAAGAGGGATTAAGTGGCAGAAGGGATAATGGAGCAAAGTTAAACAGGATGGTGATGGGACGGGAGAAAAGAAAATAATGTCTAGAGGAAGTGTAAAGAGGGGAAGCAGAATCATTATTCAAAATTACCCAAGGTCAATATTCCAGGGGATGGGAATGTGGGGAATAAAAAGGACAATGCTGGAAATTCTGACTACCTGAACTGGTTAAACTCAATGTCGAGTCTGCAAGGCTCTAAATGTAATTGTATCACCCGAATTACCCTGACTGACATCACTGAGGTTGTTATGGTGGAGCTGTTATAGTGATGAACCAGTGACCACCCCACCCCCCCATCTCATTTAGGTTTGAATGCAAACACCTGCAGGTGCAATTTTTTAGTCATCTGAGAAAGCATGGGACATATGAGAGAGAGCAAGAAGAGTGCGTGCAATGCGTTGGAAAAAAACTCGCAGATCAGAAAGGTGTGTGTGTGTGTGTGTGTGTGTGTGTGTGTGTGTGTGTGTGTATATGCGTGTGTGTGTGTGTGTGTGTGTGTATATGCGTGTGTGTGTGTGTGTGTGTGTGTGTGTGTGTGTGCGCGTCACACACGTATGCACAGAGATCAACCCATGGTAGATACTGGCTTCTGTTCAACAACTTACTAAATGTTCAGAAAAGCAGTCAAACTTTACTTCTCTTGTCAAAATACTTATTGACTCCACAAGACTGCCAAGTCAGTTAAGGACCAAATCGGTCCAAATATATCCATAACGCATTTCAGGTGAGTAGAAACAAGACATTTTCAACCAGTCCATCTAGGATGGAATTAGAAGTGCAGGCCCCAACAAGGTCTTGACCCATACTGCACGATGTCTAGAAGAAAAGGCAAAAGAACTGATTAATAAATTGGAGTTTTCCCACATCAATTCTGACAAAATCCAGCAAGATACTCAATCACCAGCACTTATTACCCAGCGTCTTTGTGAAATTTTGTGCTGTATTTGCATTCTACTGGTTATCAATCTTGGAGAGACAAATGCAATTAGATCCATTTAAATGTATTATGAATGGAAATCAGATACAGCAACAATTTTCACAACAGGGATATCATGGTTGATTTGCTGTAATTAGCTCTTCAGGGTTATAAGTAGCTACTTTTTGCAAGTGGATGGGAATGAGGAGCAATTATTAAACATATATGGTATAAAATTAGCAAATTCATCCTTATTTCCTTTTATGCAAAAACCTGCATGGTTAAATACTATAATTTCAGCTCTGCCGGTGATTTATTTGGTGAGGTTACCTATGGAAACTTAGGTAACCATCTATCTCAGTCCAGTGGCAATTGCCTCCAAGCATAGCTCAAGTTCGTCTGAAGGTCAGCAAGGGTCTGTACTTCTGTGATCTGAGCTGGAAAAACTGCGCAAAGTGGATGTCAGCTGATGGCCAGATGAGCCTTAATCACTAGACCACACAATATTATCAACTGGCATCTACTCTCGAAGTGCTTATTTTCTGCTCAGGTAGGAGGACATCCTTGGGCCAGTTTTGGGACGTAGGCATCACTGGAAATGCCAGCATTGATCATCCATCCCTAATTGCTCTCAAGGAGGTGGTGGTGGTGAGCCGCCTTCTTGAACCACTGCGGTCCTTCTGGTGAAGATGCTCCCACAACACTCTTGGGTAGGGAGTCCCAGGATTTAGATCCAGTGACAGTGAAGGAAACCTGATATGCTTCCAAGACAGGATGATGTGAAAGTCGTAGTGGTGAGGGAGCGGAAGGGGTGAAGGGGGAAGGTGATGGTGTTTGCATGTCCCTTCTGCCATCGTCCTTGATGGTAGAGACTGCAGATTTTGGGAGGTGCGCAAGAGCAGCCTGAACAGGTATCTGCAGTGCATTTTTAGAAGGCGAACATTGTAGATACAGGGCACTACTGAAGGAGGGAATGCCAATTAAGCAGGTTTTGAGATTCCTTAGTGTTGTTGCATTCATCCAGGAAGATGGAAAGGCTTTGATGAGTCAGAAAACAAGTTACTTGCTACATGCCAGTCTGAACGGGATATCTGTTCTATATATCAGGGTTAGTACATCAACAAACTACACATCCAAGGCAATACTCAGTACACTTTCTGAGAAAGGGTAACGGGAAAATACAGAAGCAAAATACTATGAATCTGGAATGGAAATGAGGCAGGTAATAATGGAAATCCTCAGCTAGCCAGGAGTCACTGGAGAGTGAGAGCAAGAGTGAGCGCATGACAGTAAATAGAGCCAAAATTTCAGGTGGACAATAGTTCATCAGAACCGAGAATAATTGGAGGTAAAACAAGTTGATGGGGTGGATAGGGCAGGTTTATGAAAGGGTAGATTAGATTAAAAAGTTAACGGTATGATGGTGCAAGATAACGCCAGTCCAGAGAAGATGTAAATGCACAACCATTACCCGAGTTTACCAATAAAAATATGGACAGAATGCTGGTAATCTGAAAGAAGAACGCCAGAAACAATTATCTGAAATATGTTGAGTCTGGAAGGCAGGAAGTTGGAAGACGCAGTATTGTTTACATTGAACAAGCTCGAGGCAATAAGTGGTTTGTCTGGATTCATTTGCTTCCCTCATTTCATTATTATTATGGACTGCAATCAAATTGCACACAATGACTGTAGTCAAAATTTATATTTGCTTCCACACTGCCTTAATGTAGATTCACAGTCAGTAATTTCCAAGGGGTAAAAATTCTTCCTCAATTGTTTGCATAACTACTCTTAAATACCAGTGGCTGTGTGCCATACTCTGTCAATGGAACTAAGTTTCCAAAAGGGAGTACAATGCACAGCTGCTACTATATATGCATGCAGATATCAAGCATAAATTTCTTTTTCTGGGTCTTTATATCCACTACTAAGGCCAATTTTCATTTCAAGATTTGTTGCTTTTGGCAATAATATGTATTCTGTGTTTAAACTTTAACATCTTTATTTAGAAATACCATTGCTATATCTGTTCCTGCAGAGAGCTTCATAGGCCATGCTGTCAGGAAATAGAAGCCTTGTCTCTTTGATAGATGAGTTACACCAGGCTCAGTGCATTCAAAACAGCCCAATATTCCACCATTAGCCTTTTCCCTTCCAACCACCCACCATGGGAGTAAACACACCAAGCCTGTATACGGGAAGTAAAATGTGAGTAAAATTATCAAACTGCAAGTAGTTATAAATAATTTAAAACCAATTTACCAATAATGCTGATGGCAAAATTATTATACTGCTGTGGGAATGCAATACACTTTCTAAAAGGGAAAAGAAAAATTATGAAATTGCAAAATTATTAATAAAATTTTTAGAAATACACAGTGTGCAAATTGCTCCACTTATGCAGTCTTTAATTTTAGGGGAACACCTTTCTGGGATTTAAGGTGCATTTCCCTTTTCCCCACTAAGTTTTAGGTTAATAATGAAGAAAAAATATTTCAAACTCCATTTATGCTGTTAATATTTTTTTACAATTTCATTGCTTTAAGTGAAGCGCAAGTAATATATGAATATACTTGAAAATAAGTGTTAATACTATTAAATCTAATTTTGACAAATACAACCGAGTACAAGTCACTTTCCTGCTCCTTTTTTAGACCCTTCCAAAAATAACCAGAAAGTCAACAATGTAGATGAGGAGAAATGTTTTCATTCAGTGCATTGCGAATTCCCCTCACACTCCCCACTCCGGAATGCTCAGTCATTTTGTATATTTATTTAAGACAGAGATCACTAGTTGGACACAAGAGACTGAAGATGCTGGAATCTGGAGCAACACACAAAAAGCTGGAAGAACTCAGCAGGTCAGGCAGCAACTATGGAGGGAAATGTTTGGGGGGTTGACACCCTTCATCTGGACTGAAGGATAAAGGCAGTATAAAAGATAGCCAGTATAAAAGAGGAGGAGGGAGCAGGGTGGAGAAAGAGTCAGCAGGTGATAGGTGGATCCAGGTGAGGAGGGGTGATAGGCAGATGGAGGAGGGGAGAATGGGAATAGCACCAGAAGCTGGGAGGTGATGGGTGGAAGTGACAAAGGGTTGAAGATGGTGGAATCTCATTAGAGAGCAAGGTGGAGCATGGAATAAAGGGAGGGAGGTGAGGAGAGCAGATGGGAGGAGTGGGGGAAGGGAGCCAGTGGGACGAGTGTGTGGGTGATGGGCAGATGGCGAGAGTAGAGGAGGAGAAAAAGACAGGGTGATGGGGGCTGGCATGTTTAGGAAGAACTGGGTAGATCAAGAGGAGAAAGAAATGGGACAGAGGAGAAGCAGTTTACCGAAAGCTGGAGAATTCAATGATCAAGAAATCACTAGTTTCCTGATTCTACAGGATAAAAAGGATTTGGGAACAGGTTGCAGGTGAAGTTAAAGAGGATCACCCATGACCTTACAGAAGGGTGGAGTGTGCTAGAGTAGCTGTACAGCTAATTAATAAAATTCCTCCTTGTTTAGTTACCCATATAATGAAAGTGTAAAAATGTGTTTACCAATAAATGTTTACCAATCAGAAAGAGCTTAAAAATTAAATACATTGCTCAAAAGGGGAAAAAAAGGATAAAAAGGATGGCCAAATAATCTGACTTTTGCGACGTTGTTCGATGGAAGACCACGGAGGATAATGCCCCGGTTCCTCTCCAAAATGCTCAACTTGGAACCTTTATACAATGTGGGTAGACAAAATATTGGTTTAGCATCTCATTAAAAATGAGACCTCTGATGGTTCTGTGCGCTCTCGGCACTCAGAGTCATACAGCACAGAAACTGGTCCATGCTGACCAGGATGCCCATTCATGCTAGTGCCATTTGCCACGGTTTGGACTATAACCTTCTAAACCTTTCCTAACAACTGTCTTTTAAAAGTTGTTATTGTACGTTCAATGTGTAAAAATTTAATCAGACTAAATTTTTGTGCTCAAGGCCTTTTGACTGAGGTACAAGCAATACCTGGAAAGGTACCCCAGCACTTTAAATATTTCATTTCCTCTGTCACTCATTGGTTTATTAATCCCCTTCTGAACTTCATTATCAGCTGAACTAAAGCAATATTTGGAATATAAAAGAATGTTAATGTTACTTTGTCCTTCAAATTCACCCCTGATTTTTCCAGCATAGATTTATATTGTCCCAATCAGTGCCACTGAAGGAAGAGAGTACTTGCCTGCTGCTTGGAGTTTCTTTTGATCAAAAGTGTTATTGTTGAAATCCTTGTTTGACAAGTGGAAGCGTTTGACTGTCACACCTTCAATTTTGGGCAGGAGCAAGGCAAATCCTGCAATTCCATCTTCTACCTCGAGAGGTCTCTGCTTGCCACTTCCCATAGGAGTGTCTGAAATGCAAGATACCCTAGTAATAGGCTTGATATAAAAACTATTTGATCTAAACAAACTCTTTAAAAAAAGATCAACTTTTAGTCACTCCTGTGTAGAAGCTTAAGAATGGAAATCCTTTACATAACATGGGCTGCAATAATATTGAAGTTCTGACCAATATATTGTTCTGAGCAGTGGAATTTTGAAGCCCTTTCTGCAAAATTTGCACCTGGCAAAAGCATTCACCAACTGAGCAACAAAAAAAGTGAACAATTTATTAGTAAGATGTTACCAAAATGTAACATATAGTTCTCTTATAAATAACAGGAACAACCCATCCAGTAAAATAGCTCAAATTTAGTGTCTGGAACTTAATAAAATGTTTCTAATTACATGCACACTTATACAAATGAGAAATCCTTTTCGTAAATGTCAGAGTTTATTGTAATGGCTTGACAGTTGTTCTTAACAGTTGTACAGGTGATTGTGTGTGATTATGTTTGTAAAGTTTGATGGCAGAAGATAAATACAAGAAAAGAGTTCCCCATCTCAAATTTCCTGAGTAGAAAGATAATCTTTGAAGTCAGAGAGACACAAGAGACTGCAGATGCTGGAATCTGGGGTAACAAACAATCTGCAGGAAGAGCTCAGTGTGTCGAGCAGCATTGGTGGAGGGGAGGGGTGGCAGGGGGGAAGGAACTGTCGACATTTCAGGTCAAAACCCTGCATCAGGGCTGAGAGTGGAGAGGGGAGATAGTAAGATATCTTTATTAGTCACATGTACATCGAAACACAAAGTGAAATACATCTTTTGCGTAGAGTGTTCTGGGGGCAGCCCGCAAGTGTCGCCACGCTTCCGGCACCAACATAGCATGCCCACAACTTCCAAACCCGTACATTTTTGGAATGTGGGAGGAAACCGGAGCACCCAGAGGAAACCCATGCAGACACGGGGAGAACGTACAAACTCCTTACAGACAGTGGCCGGAATTGAACCCAGGTCGCTGGCGCTGTAAAGCGTTACGCTAACCGCTACGCTACCGTGCCTGCCATAAAGTAGGGCTCATCCGGGATGTGAACCCGGGACCTCTCGCACCCAAAGCGAGAATCATACCCCTAGACCAACGAGCCGATATAAAATGTTGGGAACACGCAGTCGGCAGGATTTGAACCTGCACGGGGAAAGCCCAATGGATTTCGTCCATCGGGTATAGAGTGGAAGTGGTGGAGTTGGGGGAGAAGCAGATGGACGAGGGGTGGGGGCAGACAAAAAAGGCAGATGGAACCAGGTAGGGGTAAGGGAGAGTGAAGGTGGAAACAGCTGTTGGAAGGTGATATGTGGGAACACAGCGCTATCAGTGCTGGAATCTGATAAGGAAGGTGATAATGGGAACAATAAAGGGGAGAAGTGATGGACAGAAGGAACCAGATGGGGGGGGAAGATCTCTGGTGGGTAAAACACGTGGGTAGATGGATGAATTTTTGAAGTCAGGTTTAAGAAAGATTCCAGAAAATGGTTTATTACCAGGGGAATGCTTTATCATCTATCTTTTGGGAAATGGTACTCAATGAATCACTTGACAACAAGATAGTCAATTTAACCTCACCACAAAGATGAAGTGTCAGGGAAACAGACTGTAAAATTACATGCTACAAATGCCAGGTACTCTCTGAACATATGTCCACCTTTCTATTCAAATTGCAGTCTCTCTTTAAAACATTAGACAAGCAATTTAAGATCACAATAGCAGCCATTTTTCTGCAAGTCAATCTTTAAGTAATGTTTTGGGCAATTCACATCTGGGCTGAAAATGCAAAGCTTGCACAAGTATTCAAACTACGCAATGCAAGCTTTGTCAACAACCTCAGCTGCTGAACAAGTCTGCCTCCATTTTGTGCAGTCATAGTACTTTTACGGGTCCAAAACTCAAGGGAAAGCAATTAGGTTCTGAAGTACGAGGTCTTTTTTAATGCAAATTATAAAATTTACATAGTTTCATTAACAAAAATGGAATGATTGTTTCCTGCTGAAATGTGCAAAGTTATATTATTTTTTGTTTGTTTGACAGAGCATCTCTCAGATACTGTGAGGAAAGCATAGGAGCAACGGTGGAGAATATCCGCCAATGGATTCCACTAGAAAGAGCAAACTAGGGAGTCTTGTTGGTATGCCTCCATGTGTACGTGACTGAGGACAGGATATGGCTCTACTACTGTGTCTTCCATGATTGAATGAACAGGTGACACTTCTATGTACATGTGGAACATACGAAGAGTCTAAGGTCATATAGCCTCTTACACTATTCACTAAGATCATGGCCCATGTGTGCCTTAACTCCATAGATCCACATTTACACCATATCTCAAACTTTGGTTAACAAAAATTCATTAGTCTCAGATGTAAAATTAGCAATTACCCTGGGACACCATATCTCAAACTTTGGTTAACAAAAATTCATTAGTCTCAGATGTAAAATTAGCAATTACCCTGGCATCAACCACCATTTACGCAGGAGTGTTCTAAACTTCATCCCCCCTTTATATACTCAAGATTAGCATAATTCTGGATGTGTGTCCCACCCCGAATATTCAATTCTCCAGCTGTGGAGATAGTTACACTGAGACCCTGTCTACTACTGATTCATTATAACAGTCTTGGTCCTTCAGTCTAAATACTCACAGGTTCAAACCCCACTGTACACTGTGTGGTGCTGTGACAGGAACCCCTGCTTTGCTCTGGTGGTACCACAGCAATGAAACTCAACAGTGGCCACTGATACCATCAAGAAATCTCTGGACTGGGTGAGCTGTGCAGCCAAACAAAGAGGAGGGAGAGGCAGCAGCTTCCATCACCTCCAACAATACATGTCAGGGAATCAACCCTTGTTTTTGTCATGTATCCTTGTAGTTCAACTCTTTAAATCCAGGTCTTGTTCTGCTAAAACTTCCCTGGGTATTACAATACTTAATTTATTTACAATTAATTTCTTCAATCCTGTTCACACAGTTTAATACTGCAAACTGTGGCACAAGAACTCCCTAGAGAAGCAACTTACAGACAATTCCAGGGCAGCTGACTCCCAATAATTTGCATTCTGCAGGCAGTAGATTCTCAAACTTTGTAGCTGCTTCTGCATCCTTACTTTTACTTGTGGACTCGTCTCTTCTCTCTGTAGCAGTAAAATTACAAGAAGGAAAATTACCAACAATGGCCTCGTATATACATCCATATAATCAAATTACATTACAAGCAATCGTGTGACATGGCAATAGAGAAATTGGCAGCTAGACTATTTTACTTTTTTGGTTAACCAGAATGTTTGTATTAGAGGTGGGAATAATATTTCTGCAAGAAAAAATTTGGAACATAATATTTTTTCAGCTTTTATTTGGAGAGCTAAATGATGGGTCAAACATTTCTTTCAAGAGGGAAAATATTTTTGTTTAATATTCCACCAATAATATTTTAGGGAAGATCACATTCACGGAATTTAGTTAATGGTCATAACTGGGGAATACTATATGCAATGTTTTTTCCCCACTAGATGAGGAATTTCAATCTCATTAAAACAATTGAAGTGGTTAGAACTTGGAAGGTACTATTAATAGTATTAGAGAGAAATGGTAAAAGGTATACTTAAAGGGAAGCTTGAACAGCAAGTGAGGGGAAAAAAAAGGAACAGAACAATGAAAGGGTAAGACAAAGGAGGGTGGAAAATAGCTTGAGTGAAGCATGCATGGCGAGGTAATCTAGGCCAGTCAGCCGGTCTTTGAACCATAACTGCAATACATCAAAAAATAATTGACTTTTTTTTTTATACAGTCTTTAACAACTGCAGGACATTTCAGAGTAACTTACAGCACTGAAATACCCCTTGAAGAGTGGCCACTGCTGTTAAAGTTGAAAAAAAGAGCAGCCAACTTGTGCACACAAGTTACAAACAACAATGGGTTAATTGCCTGACCATGTTCGTATGACACTACTTGAGGGACAGGACATCAAGAAGGATTCCCCTGGTCTTCATTGCAATTATTGCTATATTCCTAATGCAAGTTTGTGTTGTCAAGATTAAAGGCCAAGATCACTGAATGATTGAAATGAAAATGGAAAGCATCATCTCAGTAGTTGGTATACCTCCAGCAGACCCTCCAATGACCAAAGTCGACACAAGCGCTAACATTATAGTCTCTCAGATCGTCAATAAACGACACTGCAGAGAAGTTTGGCAAAGTCACAGTGCAACTTTAAGTGAGGCAAATGCTCTACAGAAACAGTGAAAAAGATTTGTGCAAGTCCCAGTCAACCACCCATGGAGTCAAAACCAACAGTAGTGAGCAGGTGAAGTAGGACCAGGCAATGAAGAACAATTAAATCCATCCTCATTATTCAGATGATGTCAAGTGGGAGGAGGCTTGTGTGCATCAAAAACATTGACCAGCGAGATGGACTGAATTACCTTATTCTTACTTGTAAACTCTAATGGAAAAACTTGAGATGCAACAGTTATGTGAGCAGAGCCCATGGTAGCACTGCAAGAATACTGGGAGGGGATGGCCCAGGAGTTTGCAGTAATGATTATGGCTAAACTATTGGAGTTTGGTACCATTAACTGCACTGAGAAACTCAAAAATTACAGCAGAAATCCTTTACGCTGAAGGCAATCAGGCCTCTTCCACAACCTGCATTGTTTTCAACCTTCTTCACTACACTCCAGCGAAATGACCAGACCCATTGTGAAGTTAAACTACTTACAAATTAGACTCACTGTAAAGTACCCTGAAAACCCTACACTTTGTTGCATGGATATAATTAATAATATGCATATTTATTACTTGGACTAACTACCTGGTTTGTAAAACTAATCTGATATCATGGAGGCATACAGCACAGGAACAGGCTCTTCAGCCCAGCTGGTCCCTGCAGAACAAGATGCCCATCCCATTTGCCAGCATTTGTCTTGTAACCTTCTAAACCTTTCCTTTCCATGTAACTGTCCAAATGTCTTTTAAAAGTTGTTATTGTACCTGCAATGTGTAAAAATTTAGTCAGACTAAATTTTTGTGCTCAAGCTTTTTTGACTGAGGTACAAGCAATACCTGGAAAGGTACCCAGCACTTTAAATATTTTTTTCCTCTCTCACTCATTAGTTTATTAATCTCCTTCTGAACTTCATTATCAGCAGCTAAATAAAAGCAATTCTAGGAAAATAAAAGAAATATTAATGCTATTTTGTCCTTCAAATTCACACTTGCTTTTTCCAATATAGTTTTACATTGTCCCAATCAGTGCCTGTTGGAATGCAATTCCCTGACATAAATATTTCAAAGTATAGCAGATAGTAAAACAATATTTATGATAATTCAATATTTACTTCAATTTAATAGTTGAAAAGGGGATTGAAAACCATTACTTTTGCTTCCTGGTTTGCTGTTTGTGAGCATGCTTTAATGCAATTGCCTGCTCAGTCAACACTGACATTACAACTGCTGGGTGCCAGGGATCCCATGAAACCACCATGCAACAATAACAAGCATCAAAAAGGTACAAGTTCTCACAAAAACAATGCTGACTGCAAATTTGGGGCGATGCCAGAGAATTTCTGTAACAATGCGGTTACAGGTTTTGTAATAAATTACTAATAGAAAGCAAACATTGACACTAGATTTTCTGTGCATTAAGAACATGGATACCCAGCTGTTGGTTTCAAGCTCAAACTAATGTGACTACTTAAAAAATCAGAAGCAACTTGTGTCAAAATAAAGACACTGCTCCAAACTCAAAGACGTTATTTCAAATCCACAGATGTCCGAATGTACAGCAACTTAACCTGCTTAACTAAATTAATATAGCTTCCCCCTCCCCTTCCCTCCACCACCCCACCTCACCCCTTACCAGCAGGCAGAATGGCAATAACCTGCTGAAACTGACATTTTGTTTATATCCAAAAAAAAATTTACCTTTTTTCCGTCTACTGGAACTCTGTATGCTGAAGGTATCAGTGCCAGCCATGTAAAGTACTACTTCAGGCAGTACATATACTTCCTGTTCAAAAGAAGGGGAATATTAACAGAAATGGTCTAAACACAGAACAAGACTTTTTTTGAAAAAACTGAAACTGAAAAAACTGAAACTGCTGGAAATCTGAAATGAGAACAAAAAGTGCTGAAACACTCAGCAAGTCAGGCAGCATTTGTGAAGAGAAACAGAGTTAACACTTCAGGTCGAAGACCCTTTGTCCAAACTGGGAAAGTGAGAAAAGGGGTTAGTTTTTAAGTTGCAGAGAGGGTGGAGGATGGATGAATTGGACAAAGGGAATATCCCTGAGAGGGCGAGGCCCAGGTGATTCCTTACTCTACGAAGCCATCTGGTTATCCTATCCGGACACATCACGGCTTGGTATGGCAACTGCTCTGCCTGAGACTGCAAGAAATTGTAGAGAGTTGTGGACACAGCTCAGTCCATCATGGAAACCAGCCTCTCCTCACACTTCCCGCTGCCTCGGGGAAGCAGCTGACATAATCAAAGACCCCTCCCACCCCGGACATTCTCTCTCCTCCCCCCTTCCATCAGGCAGAAGAAATAAAAGCTTGAAATTATATACCACCAGGCTCAAGAGCAGCTTCTACCCTGCTGTTATAAGAATCTTGAATGGATCTCTTGTACAATAAAGATGAACTCTTGATCTCACAGTCTATCTCATCACGGCCCTTGCACTTTATTGTCTGCCTGCACTGCACTCTCTCTGAAACCGTAACACTAAATTCAGCATCACACACAAAATGTGCTGGAGGAACTCAGCAGGTCAGGCAGTATCTATGGAAAGAAATAAACAGTCGACATTTTGGGTCAAGACCCCTCAAACGTCGACTGTTTGTTTCTCTCCATAGATGCTGCCTGACCTGGTGAGTTCCTTCAGCACATTTTGTGTGTTGCTCCGGATTCCAACATCTGCAGAATCTCTTGTGACTATATTCAGCATTCTGTTATTGCTTTTCCCTTTGTACTATCTTGATGCACTTATGCTTTGAAATGATCTGTATGGATGGCATGCAAAACAAAGTTTTTCAATGTACGTCAGTACATGTGACAACAATAAATCAATTATTCAATTAATAGGCTAATGAAGGAAATTAGAGAGAAAACAAACAAAGGGACATGTTAAAGCTATTAAGTGCAGATCAGAGTATTCTGCAATCTGAATCTGAAAAGACAATGTTTGAACTGCCCAGCAGATCTTGTAATCCTGACCTCTAACCTGCTCAAACTACCCCTAACAATATCTTCACTATATTTTGTGGCTGTCAGGCAGGCAAGTTCTATTCATAACTACATTTAAGTCTGTACCTGCAAACTCAAATGCACCATCCTGTCCTCAGCTTTCTTAAAAGTCAATGTTTCTCAACCCGAAACTGCGACTGTCCATTTCCCTCCACAGATGCTGCCTGACCTGCTGAGTTCCTCCAGCATTTTGTGTGATGCTCCAAATTCCAGCATATGTGGTCTCCTATGTCTCCAACAGCTCAAACATGTCTTTTTATTTGTTTTCTCACTAACTTTCCTCTATCTGTTTAGTTAACAGTAATAAATCAACTTGTCTCACTTTCCCTGTTCTTATGAAGGCTGCCATGACCTGAAACATTAACTCTGTTTCCCTTTCAACTGCTGCTGCCTGACCTGCTGAGTGTTTCCAGCACTTTTTCTCTTAATTTCAGACTTCCAGCAGCTGCAGGTCTTTCTTTGCAGCACTTACCTCCAGTTCAACAATCATTTTCTTCAACAGAAAGTGTTGATCATCATCTTCATCGATGTAGGAATGGCCTTTTGTTGCAATCCATGACAGCCTTCGGTGTCTCCGCAAAACCCTCCGCGCACAGTCTCTCCACAGCCTGCACACACTGAGACACAAATGGCAAATGCAGAGTCAGGAGAACATTGTTTATAAAAATAAACTGGATGGTTTACCCAACAAACCTAGATGATCAGGCTTGGTGTAAAGCAGGGCCAAAGTGAAAGAAGCCGAAATTGACGTCAGGCAGGGGCACTGGTTAGTTGCCACATTTATAGTCTTTGGAAGGACACTGGCCAAGGCAGGATGGGGGAGCAAACATGTAGGAAAGATGAAGCTGATGAGGGACAGGATGCCATGGTCTTGGGGTGGTATCACTGACCAGGGGCAGTATCACTGGCCAGGGGCATCCTGTTTGGCAGTGGTAGAACCAATTGTCAGGGCATTTGGGGCTGGTCGTCCCAGACTGGGTTCAGTCGGTCTTGAGAGCGACCAATCACGAGGGGATGGGAAGTACCCCTGGCAACCAGTGCCCACTATCCACTTGGCAACTGGTGCCCCCATTGCCTTGACCAGCAGCCAGAGGGGTGGGGGCACTGGTTGCCAGGGGGCATGGAACACTAGTTGCCAGGGGGCACCAGCTGCCAGGGAATTGGGGGGCACCAGTTGCCAAGTAGATAGTGGGAACGTTGCCAGGGCGATGGGGGGGCACCAGTTGCCGTGGAAAGTGGGCACTGGTTGCCAGGGCAATGGGGGCACCAGTTGCCAAGTAGTGGGCACGTTGCCAGGGCAATGGGGGCACCAGTTGCCGTGGAAAGTGGGCACTGGTTGCCAGGGCAATGGGGGCACCAGTTGCCAAGTAGTGGGCACGTTGCCAGGGCAATGGGGGCACCAGTTGCCAAGGCAATGGGGGCACCAGTTGCCAAGTGGATAGTGGGCACTGGTTGCCAGGGGCACTGGTTGCCAGGGCGACTGGGGGCACCTGTGGCCAGGGGGAATGGGGCCTGCGGCCGGTTCCGGAACTGAGCTGGAGATACCTGGCGCTCCTCTGCAGCGACTTGGTGGGCAGGAAGGTGAGGATCTGCTCCACCACCTCGGCCACGTTGGTCAGCACCGAGCTACCGCTCAGCTCGGCGACATCCATGACTGACGGCTCCGACCCGCCCCTGACTCCCGGGTCTCTGCAGCTGGGCCGCGGAAGGAGGAAGGCGGAAGGCACGTGATGGTAGTGACGTCACAGCGGGGCGGAAGTACCCTCGGTGAGGCATGTGGGGCTGGTGCGGGGCAGCGAGTCCTGAGCTCCTGCTCTCCCTGTTGCGGTTCATGTCTCACAGTGCGGGGTGACCTCCATCTACCTGCACCTCCTGGCCTTGGTGTTAGGGTCCCTGGGCTTGGGAAGTGCTGTCAGAGTGGTCAAATTTATGTCTCCCAACATTAGCAGCACAGATTGACCGTCACCGTTTTTGGAGCTACCTGCCTGCACACTGTGTTGGTATTGGTTTATTATTGTCACTTGTACCGAGGTACAGTGAAAAACTTGTCTTGCAAACTGATCATACAGGTCAATTCATTACACAGTGCAGTTACATTGAGTTTGTACAGAGTGCATTGAGGTAGTACAGGTAAAAACAATAACAGTACAGAGTAAAGTGTCGCAGCTACAGAGAAACTGCAGTGCAATAAGGTGCAAGGTCACAACAAGGTAGATCGTGAGGTCACAGTCCATCTCATTGTATAAGGGAACCGTTCAATAGTCTTATCACAGTGGGATAGAAGCTGTGCTTAAGTCTGGTGGTCCGTGCCCTCAGGCTCCTGTACCTTCTACGCACATTACAAGTGACATCCAGTGTTTCTCACACACAAAAGATGCATGACCCTGATGACACTCACCAATTTTTACTGGTGCGCCATAGAAAGCGTCCTAACCGAATGCATCACAGCTTGGTATGGCAACTGCTCTGCCTGAGACTGCAAGAAATTACAGAGGATTGTGAATTCAGCCCAGTCCATCACAAAAACCAGTCTCCCCTCCATGTCTACACTTGCTGCTGCCTTGGGAAAGCAGCTGACGTAATCAAGGGCCCCTCCCACCCCTGTCATTCTCTCTTCTCCCCTCTCCCATCGGGCAGAAGGTACAAGCTTGAAAATACTCTACACCAGGCTCAAGGACAGCTTCTATCCCGCTGTTATAAGACTCTTGAATGAACATCCTGTATGATAAAGATAAACTCTTGATCTCTCAATCTACTTTGTCATGGCCCTTGCACCTTACTTGTCTGCCTGCACTGCGCTTTCTCTGTAACTGTAACACTATATTCTGCATTCTGTTATTGCTTTTCCCTTTGTACTACCTCAGTGTGCTTATGTTTTGAATGATCTGTCTGGATAGCATGCAAAACAAAGTTTTTCACTGTACCTCAGTACATGTGACAATAATAAACTAATTTTATGAACCATTGTAATAATGTAGGAGCCTAGAAATATTTTCACTGCCACATTATTGGTTAACACAAAACTCAGATACTTGCATAAATAGATCTAGAATTTCCCAAATTAATACCACTTATGGTTGCCAGGAAGGAATCAGATTGTGTTTAACACCTTCTCTGGTTCACTAAAGGCACTAAGGAAAGGAAATCTACATTTGTTGACCACTAACTGCCCTTTGAAATCATTCAGCAAGACAATCAATTCCAGAGCAATTAAACAAAGCCAATAAAGCTGGCCCTTGTAACCTTCTTATCCCTGCTATTGCCCTTGGTCCAATACTCATTACTCTAGTCCCTCGTCTTCAAACATCAAGTCCCTATTCCTGTTTTCCAATATCCCGTCTCTTGCTATTTCTGTCCCCAAATGGCTATTCAGATATTTTTAATGTAATTTTGCCTCCACTGCGCAGTCTGTTAATATTCCTCTTATTAAGACTTCCTGGAGCACCAATGAAGTTATGGGATGAGACCTGTGTGTAATGGAGTTGCTGGAAGAATCTTGTTACAATAAATGGCCTTTGTACTGATTGAATTAATCAGATAAACCTCCCCTATCCTTATATGCATTATGGTTATTCTTTCCCACTGAACCTTTTGGTTCTTAAGCACTGCACCATCAACCCCCATAGAAATACTGCAAAAGGGAGACCCACTTTTTCACTTCTCCCTTCATCAGCAGTTCCAAATAGTTCTAAAGAAAAAACATGAACTTGAAAAATTAATTTGTGTTTCTTTTTTCACTGATGCTGACTGACCTGCTGAGTATTTGCAGCTTTTTTTGTTTTCTTTTATTTCTGGATAGGTTGGGGGCGGCACGGTAGCGTAGCGGTTAGCGCGACGCTATTACAGCGCCAGTGATCGGGGTTCGCTGTCTGTAAGGAGTTTGTACGTTCTTCCGTGTCTGCGTGGGTTTCCTCCGGGTGCTGCGGTTTCCTCCCACATTGCAAAGATGTACGGGTAGGTTAATTTGGGTTTAAAATGGGCGGCGCGGACTCATTGGGCCAGAAGGGCCTGTTACCACACTGTAAATAAAATTTAAAAATTTAAATTTAAAATTTTATGTTAACTGGGTTGACAACAGTACCGGTGGCCTCGCCACCTTGATTAGAGAGTGGGAAGTTTGCTTGGGCTCCAAGTCCTAATGGCTTTCCTGTGTCCTCTGTGACAGAAATGCCATTGCCCCAATGAGGTCAGGAAATGCCTCAGTATTCATGTCCTTGGGTGAAAAACAGCCCAACGACACCCAGGATCTAATCTCATGCATCAATGCCTACTTCAGCCTGGTATCAGAGAGATCAGCAGCGCCTGAATCATCAGTAATGGTGGGTACCATGGCCAACTTGATTCAGAAGGCTGAGGGTTCAAGCTTCCACTCCAACACCAGAAATCCAGACTTTGTGCGCGACTGTCGAAAGCAATATCATTCAAAGTTCTTTGACTGTTATACAGAATGAGGGCATTATCTATAATTATCATCCATCTCTAGTTGTTCTGGAGAAGATGGTGATAAGCATCCTTCTTGAACATTAGTCGTAGATTGGGTGGTGTTGGGTCAGGAGTTCCAGGACTTAGACCCAGGAACAATGAAGAGACAGTTATATATATCCAAGTCAGGATGGTCTGTGACTTGGAGGGGAACCTGCAGTCGACAGTGTTCCCATCCACCTGCTTCCCCGTCGATCTCAGTGGTAGTGTTGATGGGTTGGGGAAGTGCTGTCAGAGCGGAGTTAAGTTGGCGAGTTGTTGCAGAACGTTTTGTAGATAGGGCATGTGCAACCACTGTGCACTGGAGACAGATGGAGCGGATGCTACATTTGAAGATGGAATGTTCAGAGTGTTCCACCCAAAGATGTAGAATAGTCACTAAGAAATGGAATAACATGCGCTGGCCCTGGAGAGGGTCCAGAGGAGGTTCACAAGAATGATCCCAGAAATGAAAGGCTTAACATATGAGGAGCGTTTGAAGTCTCCGGGCCTATACTCGATGGAGTTCAGAAGGATGAGGGGGGATCTCATTGAAGCCTACCAAATACTGAGAAGTCTGGATAGAGTGGATGTGGAGAGGATGTTCCCATTAGTAGGAGAGTCTAGAATCCAAGGGCACAGCCTCAGAATAAAGGGATGTCCCTTTAGAACTGAGATGAGGAGGAATTTCTTCAGCCAGAGGGCAGAGAATCTATGGAATTCGTTGCCACAAAGGGTTGTGGAGGCCAAATCATTCGGTGTATTTAAGGCAGAGATTGATAGGTTCTCGGTTGGTAAAGGGCTTAAGGGTAACAGAGAGGAAGCGGGAGAATGGGGTTGAAAAAAATCAGCCATGATTGAATGGCAGAGCAGACTTGATGGGCTGAATGGCCTAATTCTGCTCCTATACCATATGGTCTTATGGTCTAACAGTAAGAATCAACAACTTCAATAAAAGGGAGGAAAATGGCAAATCTCAGAAGCAACCTATAACCGCAGACAATGAAATTTTAGATAACCTTAACAACACAATGATTTCTTATGAAAAGTTCAGACACAATTACTTAATGCCTGATCCTCCTCCTCATCAATCTGCAGAAAGTAGCTATTAAAATGAACCCTGGAGAACTAATTATAAAAAATCAGCCGTGCTGCTCCTGTTGAGAAAATTGTTCTTGTATATGATTTCCATTCATAATACATTTAAATTGATCTAATTACCATCACATCGCTTGGAATTGTGACTGCTAATATGCAAATGAAAAATTAAATTTCATACCAGATTAAGCGCTTACTCAATACTTATTACTGCACTTTCGGCTGTTCCTCATCTATTTTATTGGCTATCTGCACCTTATGAATGAGCCTTGATCTTATTGAAAAAGCTAGAAAGAGTGAATTACTGACTCCCTTAGCTAATGTACCTGTGTTTTTCTCCCCATTATTACTTCATGGGATGTAAGGTCACTTGCTTGGCCAGTGTTTAATGTTCATTCTTAATTGCTATTGAACCAAGAGGATAGGAGGAAATTAAGTCTAACAATTTTTTTTGTGTTATTTACTTTAGAATGTAACCAGCAGGACAGACATAGGAGAACCAGTGAATGTAGTTAATGTTGACACATAACTATGCACTAAAATGCATTTGCATTTTATTTTTAAGATGTCACTTTGCACTAAAATGGAACTTGTTTATTTCTGTTCTAATTGTGTTCTTTCTTGTAAAAATCATGTATAATTTATGTTTTTCTGCGAATGTGTATCGGATGCTATATGCTTGTGATGCTGCAGCAGGCAAGTTTCTCATTGCACCTGTGCACACATGTGCTTGTGCATATGACAATAAACTCGACTTTGACTTTGGATATTGGACTGGTTAACAGACAGAAAGCATAGGGATAATCAGGCCATTTTCAAACTGGATAGCTGTAACTTCTGAGGTACCTCAGGTATGAACAATTGGTATTCAAGCAGATATTAACAAATCTGGGGTACCTCAGATATTACATGTAATAATACCTTTGATGATGGCACTAAGTGTAATACATTCAAGTTTGCTAATGAGGTGGAGCTGGGTGGGGAGATAAGGTGAGTACAGCACTAAGAGCCTGCAGACAGGTAGAAACGGTTTAACTGAGCGTGGACAACACTGGTAAATGGAAAATGCTGAGGGGAAACATGAAGTCATCCACTTTGATAGGAAGATTGAAAAGTAGAGTATTATTTAAATCAGAATCAGATTTATTATCATTGACATATGTCTTGAAGTATGTTGTTTTATGGCAGCAGTGCAGTGCAAGACATAAAAATTACTATAAATTACAGAAATAAATAAATAGTACAAAAAAAAGGAATAATGAGGTAAGATAAGATAAGATATCTTTATTAGACACATGTACATCGAAACACACAATGAAATACATTTTTTGTGTAGAGTGTTCCGGGGGCAGCCCGCAAGTGTCGCCACACTTCCGGCGCCAACATAGCATGCCCACAACTTCCTAACCTGTACGTCTTTGGAATGTGGGAGGAAACCGGGCACCCGGAGGAAACCCACAAGGACACGGGGAGAACGTACAAACTCCTTACAGACAGCGGCCAGAATTGAACCCAGGTCGCTGGCACTGTAATAGCGTTAAGCTAACTGCTACACTTTCAGAAATCTGATGGCGGAGGGGAAGAATCTGAACAGGACCATGGACTGGGTGTCCTTCCACAAGAAACACAGAAGGTTAGCATGCAGGTACAACATGTAACAGGGAAGATAAGTGTCCCGATGCAAGGTCTCAATCGATGACTATCCATTTGCCTCCCTGACCCAGAGTTTCTCCGACAGCTTATTTTTTGCTCCAGATCCCAGCATCTGCCGTTTCTTGTATCTGCAAGGGAAGTGGAATGTTGGTTTTTATAGCACGGGGCACGGAATACATAAGTAAGGCTACCTTGCTGCAAATGCACATTTATTCAAGGAAGGATATATTTGCCTTGGAGACAGGCGGCAAACATTCAATAGGTTGACCTATGAAGAAAAATTGAACAGGCTTAGCCCACAGTCTAGAGACACAAGAGACTGCAGGTGCTGGAATCTGGAGCAACAAACAATCTGCCAGCAGATTGTTCAGCCTACAGTCTGTCGAGTTTTCAAGAACAAAAGGTAATCTCTTTGAAATTTGGAAAGTTCTGAGAGGACTTGAAAGGTAAATGCTAAGAGGATGTACAGCCTGAATGAGATCTAGAACTGGAGGGTATGGTCTCAGAATAGGGGTCAACCACAAGACCGAAATGAGAAGGAATATCCACTCTCAGGGAATTGTAAATCCTTGGAATTTTTCACCTCAGAGAGCTGTGGCTGTTGAGTCATGTTGAGCATGATAGATTTTAGGTGAATCAAAGGTTATGGGTATAAGCAGGGAGATGGACCTCAGACAAAATATCAGATTAGCCATGATCTTATTGATTGGGAGAGCAGGCTCATGGAGCTACATTACTTTTTCATGGCAAAGTCAAAGTCAAAGTTGAGTTTATTGTCATCTGCACAAGTACATGTGTGCACAGGCGCAATGAAAAACTTACAGCAGTATCACAGGCACATCGCATCAGATAAGCATCAGTCACAAGAAAAACATAAATTAAACATAAATTATACAAAATTATACAAGCAAGAACACAATTGGAACAAAAAAAATGTCCACCGTAGTGCAATGTGGTCTAGTGTTACTCTACCGAGGTAATGATTAGGGTTGTGCAGGTTGGTTCAAGAACTGAATGGTTGAAAGGAAGTAGCTGTTCTTGAACCTGATGGTGTGGGACTTCAGGCTTCTGTACCTCCTGCCTGATGGCAGCTGCGAGATGATGGCACGGCCCGGATGGTGGGGATCTTTGATGTTAAATGTTGCCTTCTTGAGGCAGCGCCTCCTGTAAACACTATCGATGGTGGGGAGGGATGTGCCCATTTCTTACGTTCACATGCTATTTCAGAAGGCAATTAAGAATCAAATACATTGTTGTTGGCCTGGAGTCACATATAAACCAAATGGAGTTAAAGGAATGTATATTCTTTCTCTTAGAATATTAATGAAACAGATGGGTTTAACAGTCAACGTTTTTCAAACTGACTTACTAGGATCAGTTTATATGTGACTCTTGATTCAATCCTGAAGGGTTATAAAGATACACGTTGCCTCATTTTTACTGCCTCTTTGAGGGGTCAGCGGTGGAAAGGGTAACCAGCTTCAAGTTCCTGGGCATCAACATCTCAGAGGATCTATCCTGAGCCCAACATATTGATGGCATTGAAGGCATGCCAGTGGCTCTACTTTGTTAGGAGTTTGAGGAGATTTGGTATGTCACCAAAGGCTCTTGCAAATTTCTACAAATGTATGGTGGAGAGCATTCTGACTGGTTGCATCATAGCCTGGTATGGAGGCTCCAAAGCACAGGACTGTAAGAGGCTGCAGAGGATTATAGACTCAGCCAGCTCCATCATGGACACAACCCTCCCCACCATCAAGGATATCTTCAAGAGGCGGTGCGTCAAGAAGACGGTATCCATGACCCTCACCATCCGGGACATGCCCTCTTCTCTTTCCTACCATCAGGGAGGAGGTACAGGAGCCTGAAGACCCACACTCTATTATTTAGGAGCAGCTTCTTCCCTCCGCCATTAGATTTCTGAATGATCCATGAACCCATGAACACTGCCTCATTATTCCTTTTCTTTGCACAATTTATTTATTTTTGTAATTTATAGATTTTTATGTCTTGCACTGTACTGCTGCCGCAAAACAACAAATTTCACATCATATGTCAGTGATAATAAATCTAAATCTGAATCTGCCATGCTGATCTAATCCAGCCCATTGAGGAAGAGATAAGATTACCCATAAAGGACAGGATTTTCAGTCTTGATGAAGGGTCTCGGCCTGAAACGTTGACTGTTTATTTCCCTCCATGGATGCTGCCTGACCTACTGAGTTCCTCCAGCACTTTTTGTGTATTGCTCTCGATACATCTAGCATCTGCAGAATTTCTTGTGTGTCGAATTTTCAACTTGTTGTACTGTTGGATGAGAAACCAGGAGAGATAACAGTCATGTAGCTGTAGGACACTCCATGTAGCAGAAGCAGCTCTAGGCTATTACACCAGAGAAGGTTTACATTGACATTGGGGAGACTGCGGGGTAGATTTATCAGAACAAGTCACGACAAGTGTTAAATTATGCAGAGACCTTGTGCAAACATGTCACATTTGCTGCAATCTGGATGGCTAAGAGTGATTTACTCAGTTTTCAAGACTTTAAACAAAGCTAATGGGGGCAACCCTGCAGGTTGGAGAATCCAAAACCAGGAGGCAAACTCCAAACACAGATTTTCATTCCCTTTATTATTAGGTTACAGACCAGGTGTTGGTTACGAGAATTAGTATAGATAGCTACTTGATGGTTGGCATGGACTTGGTGAGCTGAAGGACCTGTTTCTGTGCTCTATGACAATTATTTCATGGGAGGTGGAGTCATTTCCATGGCCAGTTTTTGATGATCATCCCTAATGGCCATTCAACTGTTGGCTGGGAGGACATTGGGTTAATCGGCAGGATAAATACAGGGGAACCAATGAACAGAAACACCTCTGCACAAGGAGAGCCTGAAGTTTTAAACTATCTTGCCATAAATGGCAATTGATGCTGGGTAAAATGTTTTAAGTTTGGACTGACATTTTTGATAAACAAATGTATCAAATGATTTGGGAAAAAGGCAGGTATATGGAATTGGTATTGGTTTATTATTGTCACTTGTATCGAGGTACAGTGAAAAACTTGTCTTGCATACTGATCGTACAGGTCAATTCATTACATAGTGCACTTAGGTAGTACATGGTAAAACAATACAGAATGCAAAGTGTCACAGGTACAGAGACAGTGCAGTGCAGGCAGACAATAAGGTGCAAGGGCATAACGAGGCAGATTGTGAGGTTAGGAGTCCATTTTATCGTACTAGGAAACCATTCAATAGTCCTATAACAGTGGGTTAGAAGCTGTCCTTGAGCCTGGTGGTATGTGCTTTCAGGTTTTTGTACCTTCTGCCTGATGGGAGAGGAGAGAAGAGAGAATGTCTCAGGTGGGTGGGGTCTTCGATTATGTTGGCTGCTTTACCAAAGCAGCAAGAAGTATAGACAGAGTCCATGGAGGGGAGGCTGGTTTCCATGATGTGCTGAGCTGTGTCCACAACTCTGCAGATTTTTGTGAATTCTTGTGAATTAAGTCACAGATCAGCCATAACCTCATTGAATGCTGGAACAGACTCAAGGGGCTGAATGGTCTACTCTCACTCTGCAACATGAACTGGAGCTTGTTTATAAAAAGGTCACTCACTGGGAAAATTCCACAAATAACTTAGGGCATAAAATTATAAATAATTTAAAAGTTATTTACATTAACTTGGCAAAAGATGCTGCAGGCAAACCGGACAATTTTCATTTTGCAAAGCAGAAAAGCAAATTAACTTCAACTCCAAAAAAACCCTGAATCCAGAGAGAAGTGCCTCCAAACAGCCAATGATACTTCAGTGCAGAGCCCACTCATGAGTATACTACCCAAATCTCACCACTCTCCCTGTAGTCACTGCCCCATCACTGTTTCTTTATTAAATACCCTAACCATCCCAATGTAGTACCTTTTATAACAACCCACCACTTTCAGAAAATGTGCATTTTACTTTAAGAACACACATAGCTCAAATAATTAAACCAGATTTTAATTCAACGCCAAGTATACTGAATAGGATTATGTTATACATCAAAGTTACACTTTATTATTATTTTTCTTTATTTTGCTTGTTTATACCAACTTGAGGGCAGGCACGGTAGTGTAGCGGTTAGTGTAACGCTTTACAGTGCCAGCGACTCGGGTTCAATTCCGGCCGCTGTCTGTAAGGAGTTTGTACGTTCTCCCCGTGACTGCGTGGGTTTCCTCCGGGTGCTCCGGTTTCCTCTCACATTCCAAAGACGTACGGGTTAGGAAGTTGTGGGCATGCAATGTTGGTGCCGGAAGCTCGGCGACACTTGCGGGCTGCTCCCAGAACACTCGACGCAGAAGATGCATTTCACTGTGTGTTTCGATGTACATGTGACTAATAAAGATATCTTATTGGACAAATATGATGAAGGAAGAACACAGTACAGCACAGGAACAGGCCCTTCAGCCCGCAATGTCTGCACCAAATACGATGCCGAATTAAACTAAATCTCTTCTGCCTGCACGTGATCCACATCCCTCCATTCCCGGCACATTCATGTGTCTAACAGCCTCTATGGTATCTGTCTCCACCACCGCCCTGGCAGCCCGTTCCAGGCACCCACCACTCTCTGTAAAAACTTTCCCCGCACATCCACCTGAAATGTTAACTCTGCTTCTCCTTCCACAGATGCTGCCTGGCCTGCTGAGTGTTTCCAACATTATTGTTTTCGTTTTTTCGAAAATTCGTATTGAATATTTATTTGCCAGTGCAAAGGCTGAACTGGGTTTGCGGGAGAACATGTCTTAAAGCTTATAAAAGTTAAGAAAGAGTTCACAATGCAAAGCTGTATGGCTGTAAGCTTGCATTCTCCCACTCCTTCAAGTTATTGAAAACGTATGTCAGGAAAAAAATCTTTCCAGTAACAAATCACCACTGGGGCGGTGGGGGAGTTTATAAAATACCCCCTCCCTCCTAGGCTGGTCATGGTGTCGCGCGATTTACTCCTGAATTCGGTCATTTTACATCTCAATGGGAGAGAGACGTGGGGGTTGATCGCCAGAAAGAAAGGAATCTACTGTAAGCGCTTTCCAAATCGCGACTCTCAAGTGCGGTTGAATGGCAAGAGCCAGGCCGCTATTAAATAGGGGGCCTCGTTGGAAAACACACGCGGCCAGCCTCCATTCATAGCTTGCTAGGCGCGAACAATTCCCTCTGGCGAGCAGCGCGCTAACTCGGTGCCGGAGAGCCCGTCCACAAAGGGAATGAAACGGGCCAGAAAAATGCTATTCAGAGCCTCCGAGGGGGATGGTGGTGGAGGGTGTGAGTGGGGGGAGAATCCGTGCCAAGAGAGAACGTTGCTGTTTCTCAGTCCGTGGAAATCTGAACTAAGCAAACTTGCACCAATCTGTAACAAAAAAAAACAGCGCTGGGTGCAGTTACCTTTCTGCGGCGGGGTAAGGAGCAGTTGACCAGGAGGGGATTGTTACGGTGTCAGATCGAATGAGTTTCACATTTAAGAATATAATCATTCCATTTTCCTTCGCTCGCAAGAACCCTGCTCCCCCTAGTGTTACACACGCTGGTTTTTTTTTACAGTTAAGACCACACATGTTGCGTTTTGATAAATTTATATAAACATTTGATCCAGTATGTGACGTGTTGCTTGCCAAAAATTTGAGTGTAGCTATGGAAACGAATCCCAGACTGCACAACCCTAGAAAAAAATCGACCAATCCCACTTCGGGGTGAAACTCTAAGAGACTTTTTCTCTCTCTCACTAACTCTCTCTCCCATCACCCCCGTTTGGGGCGGGAGGGCGAGAGTTTCAGCGAGTTGGGCTTTTTTTCAAGAAAAGGAAAGCTAAATCAAGCGTGAAGTAGAACAGTTGGTACTTTAGAGAGAGGGAGAAGGACTGTGAGAAACCCTTTGCATCTCATAAAAACCGCGGCAAATCTCTGTTCCCAGCTGTATGTTGGGATTCGGAGCGTTCAGAACAAAGGGGAAGATATTAACTTCCAACTGGAAGGCCCGTTTCCTGGATCCACATGGTGGATAGTACTTTTAATGCGGCGCTCTTTTGCCCCCTTTTCTCGCTTCATCACTAACACCGCTAGGAATTTTAAAGTGGGGAGCGAGAGGGGGAGATATTTTAACCCGTGCGCTAATCTCGCTGTTATGCAACTGCGAGGGGGCTTTGCAAAGCGAGAGAGAGCCGGCCGATTGGGAACCCTTCTGCAGGATGCATTCGATCCGGTCGCTTTAAACGAGGGGTGCGGATGGTCCCTTCGCTGAAGAATGATCCGGACAGTCAGACTGAGCTGGTACTCGTTGGCGATACTGGCTTGCTTTAGGTCGGTGGCCGGGGCGCAGCCCGTGTGTTGGAAGGCTCTGCTGCGCTGTCAGCAGGAGAAGGATTGCAAATGGGCTTACAGCCAGTACAGCGCCGCTTGTGAACCTTTCTTGAAGGGCTTGAGGAGGCACTGCCCCAGTCACTGCATCGGCGCCCTGGTCAAACTCAACCAGACCCAGAACGGGCCGGACCTGGAGAACTGTGACTGCGACCAGGACGTGCAGTGCAGACAGGCCAAGCGAGCTATCGAGCCTTGCATGCCCAGAAGATACAGGGGCGAGTCGGATCTGGGCTGCACCAAGGCACGTCAGCGTTGCGAGGAGGAGACGGTGTGTCACGGCGCGATGAAGGACTACCTGTCCAACTGCGGGCAGCTTTTCAACGGGAGGAGGTGCACGCCGATGTGTAGGAATACCATCCAGTACCTGCTCTCCATCCCCAATGGCATTCTGCTTAACACCTGCGTCTGCGACGGCGTGGAAAGGCCCTTCTGTGAAGTGGTGAAGGAGAACATTCAGAAATTCTGTTCCATCAACGGCCACTCGCTCCTGACGGCCACCCCGGACTCCGATGAGAATTATGAATATGATGATTATGAAATAAACAGAACGGATTTAAAACCGCAGCAAACTGACCCGGCGTCAAACCTCTCTGCAGTATCCACGTGCTGCTCCCTGCTCCTCGTTGTGCTCCCGGGCTTGTGGTTTCTATAATACTTTGTGCAAACAATTATTTGCAGGTTTGTTTGTTTTGATTTCAATCTCTCTCTCTCTTTCTTCATACACACACACACACACACACACACACACACACCGTCTCAGTGTTTACAAAGCAGCGGCTACAAACACTCGAGGCTGACAGAACGAGTGAGATCAAATTAACCCTCATTACAATTCCTGTCTCACCATCAGCCCCACTCCCCGGTCGATTTTTAATATATAAACGCTTAGTCGTCTGCCAACCATTCGTGCTACAGTCTCGGGATTTGGCTCAATCCCACACCTAATAAAACACAGCATTTTGTGTACAGTTGGTTCGGTTGATCTTTAACGTGCATTTTGAGGTGGGAGCCACGGTCGGAAAAGCGTGTAGATTTGTACGAAGATTTTTTTGTATAAAAGGTGGTACACATTTTGACACTATTTATGGTTTTACAGCTAACGCATTTTCGAAATAAATTCGGGTCACGGTTTTGTATCGGTTTGGCACGGTTTTGTATCGGTTTGGCACGGTTTTGTATCGGTTTGGCACGGTTTTGTATCGGTTTGGCACGGTTTTGCATTTTGTTTCTTTTTGCCTTCGCCTCCGACACTCCTGTTCGCCCCGAGTCACTCCGCCCCATTGTCCTAACATCGGACCGCACGTTTCGGTGCCTCATTGACCCACTGCGCGAGTCGTTGCCCCATCGCTGCCCACTCATTCCCTGAACCCCGCTTCTGGTCCAACAATCTGCTGGAGGAACTCAGCGGGTCGGGCAGCATCTGTGGAGGGGAACGGACAGTCGACGTTTCGGGACGAGACCCTTCATCTGGACTGGAGGGAAAGGGGGAGATAGACAGTCGCCGGCTCTTACTCCATTCCCCCCCCCCCACCCCTTTTATACCGGCTATCTCCCCCTTTCTTTACAGTCCAGATGAAAGGTCCCGACCCGAAACCCGTCGACTGTTCGTTCCCCTCTACAGATGCTGCTCGACCCGCTGAGTTCCTCCAGTTGATTGTCTGTTGCTCCAGATTCCGGCATCTGCAGTCTCCTCTCTCTCCGCTTCTAATCCTGTGGGCTCAAGTCCCACTCCAGAGACTTGCATTAGACTGAACTCCGACAGCGTTACCGCGGATGCTGTAGCAGTGCCGGAGCTTCTCGAGGGGAAACAGGGGTTTTTTTTTCCCCCGTGGTATCCCGCCTGTATTTATCCCACAATCAACATCACTGCTTAGAGCTAAAATGTGGTCAAGTGCCCCGAACACGAGACAGTGTGTCCGATTTGCCAATGCATTACTGAAATTCAGCTCCGGTCAGGTGAACTTCTTTGCTCTTGCCTTGTTGCTATCATTTGCATTGTTGCTTATGGGATCTTGCTGTGCGTGTTGGTTCCTGCCTTGCATAGAACATAGGGGCAGGCACCAATATCTGCCGAACATTATGCCAAATTAACGGCGACTTTGCATGAAAAAGGTAATTACATTGGTTGTGGGGACTCTGTGGGATCTGACAGGGACACCAGAGGATTTATACAATGCAAGTCCCATCCCAGATCAGACCGGTCCACGCCGGCCCGGGACTAAACGTTTGGTTTAAACTTTCGGAGTTTTAACTCTCCCATGATCTTCACTGGCGTAACTTCTTCGGGCTTCACGGACCCTTATCCTCGGCCGCTCCGCCATCCAGAATCCCTTACAGTCACGGCCAGAAGAAAATCGTGCCAAACTGCGGCTAACTGACTCTGTCCCTGTTCTGTTCTCACTGCTCCACCCCAATTGGCCTGCATTAGTTTCCTCACGGTTTAAATTTTAGCCTTTAAAGCCCTCTGCAGTTTTTCCCCCTTCCCTGTTTCTGCAGCGTCCTCCAGCGTGATAATCCCCCTCCCCCCTTCTAAATCAGGATCCTTGTCTGCCGCACTCTAACAGCAATACAGATAAAAATTAAAACGAAACTGCCGGTGCTGGAAATCTGAAATAAATCAGAAAATGCTGGAAACACCCAACAGGGCGGACAGCACCTGTGGAGAGAGAAATACAATTTAACAGGCCAGCTCTTTCCACAGACGCTGCCTGACCAGCTGAGAGTGTCCAGCAATACCAACGGACCTCGACTTTCTGAAATTTCCTCAAAACATTCCATCTCCCTCTCCAACTCTTTTAACACCCTCTCCCATCTCTACCTCCTCTCAGAGTTTTCGGATCCGCCCCATCTCCGCACCAACATATTTTTCTTCTAATATCATTTGTTCCTCTGTGGATACACTCGGGTCTCTCAAAGTTTCAAAGTCGAGTTTATTGTCACATGCACGAGTACATGTGTGCACAGGTGCAATGAAAAACTTACTTGCAGCAGCATCACAGGCACATAGCATCAGATAAACAACATTCACAAGAAAAATTTAAATTATACAAAATAATACAAGAAAGAACACAACTGGAGTAAGAAAAAGTCCATCATGTTACTAAAACTCTAGCGATTAGGGCTCTGCCAGTTGGTTCAAGAACCGAATAGTTGAACTCGCATTAGAACGTCCCGAGTTTAAGATGCACTGCAGACACTGGAGGAGAACAATCTAGGCCGCTACTTCAGTGCGGTACGCAGAGAGTGCTGCCTTGTCGGAGGTGCCGCCTCTCTCGGACGAGAGACGTCAAACGGAGCATCTTTCTGCTCCCTTGGGTAAAGAAAGATAACATGGTCCTTATTATATTGAAAAAAGAGCAAGGACAACATTTATCCCCCAATCATTATTGTCCGAAAACAAATGATCTGCTCGTTATCACCGTGCCAATTGTGGGATCTTGCTGTGCACAGATTGCATTTCGTGCATCACACCAGTGACCACATTTCAAAGATGGCTCCATTGGCTAGAGAGCGCTTTGGGATGTTCTGAAGAGGACGAGCGGTGTCACAGAATTTCATGACTCCTTGTTTAACGCCTGAATAAATATTATTTTTTAAAGAATCCTTTGTGAACATTTCAACTGCTTTGCTTAAAAACATCTCCATTCTCCCCTCAAAAGTTATCCTCACAGGTTTCTAATTTGTTCCCTTAATTATTTTGATGATTCATTATAAGAATACTCAAATAAACACTACTGGAGTAGGAAGCGTGGTGGGTGGAGCATGTGTTGTAGGACGATGCTGTTTATTGAACAGGGAAGAGAAAGTTTATTCCGGGAGAGTGGCACCATCTGGATATATTTGGGAGCCAGCGGCCTTGCCTGAGCGCCAGTGTGTACAGAATTGCACCAAGTTACATAAACAATCTGAAAGTGAAAGCGCAGCGTTTTGTGGAGAGCTTGTGTGGGATTAAAATCAGTTTCTGAAGGGCCTTAATATCTTGTAAAATATGTATGTATACAATAGATGATTAATACAGGGGATGCCGCAATATACAATAGGACTGCAGTAGGTTGAACAGCTGCTTCAAACACAAGGCCCTGCGAAGGGCTGCACTCTGTGTCCCTGCGGAATTGTATTCCGGGAACAATCTGTTTGCAATTACCTTCCATTGCCTTAGTCTCACGCATTAAATCGGGCATTCGCTGGCCTCCTTGCGTTTGTGTAGAATGTTTTAACAGCCTCACCAGTGCTAAAGAACGCACATTCGCAACGCAGAGGGGTTCGCGCGCTTTTATCCAGGCGGGTTATAAAACGATACCATTACCCCCAAAGTCAGAAGGTTCAATGCCCGAGGTTTTTCAGTTGGGTTAGCTTTGCATAGACGTACACTGGATTACTGTCACTTCCTTCAAATTGAGGTTAGATGTTAAGGAGGCGGCGGTTTGAGTGGACTCGGAAAAAAAACATTCTTAATTGAAGAAACACCTTCCAGTTTTGCTGATGGTTTACGAGGATTTTAAAGATGCATATATAAAGGGTAGTAGTTTCTTCTTTACATGCCGCCTTTGAATTTGGTGCTTAGCTTTAAAAAAAATTGGACATTTTGCTTTAAAAAATACTTCCGACGGACCCCTGGCGACGCCCCATTGGCGAGAACAGCTGGCCGTGGCTTTGGGTTTTAGCACCGACCTCAAACATCGAATTCCTTTGATAGATCTGCACCCGTTTATTCAGAATCCCCGAGGTTCGCTTCTCTTTACATTCTGCGTTTAATCTCACGACGTTAATAACATGGTAAGAAAAAGCGATCCAGCACGAAGGAATTAACTCTTGGGGGGAAAAAACAGCAAAACGCCAAAATCCAGCCCAAAACTTTAGTTTTATTTTGCGAATTATCACAGAACGTGTTGAAATTCTGAAATTGACCAGTGAAATTAACCAGGGAGAATACAAGCGACGGCGTTAAAATAGGTACCAGCAGAACTTCAATCTTTGTAAAATATGCGGCACATTTGATGGTAGAGCGTCCAGATCGATCAAAGATAGTAAATTGGATTCGGAGATCAATTACATTGTCATTAACTTGACCTGTCCAATCTAAACAGTTAGCTCTACTCGGAGTGTGGGAATTGATCAAACACTTGAAATGATTCCTTCAGATAATAGGTCAGACTATTTATAGAGGAGGCAAACAGCTCTTAACAAATGTCAAGTGCCCCGGCCATTGTCATTCAGATTTCCCCCGGCGAATCAGACCCTGCCATCCCCGTTGCCCCTCTGGAAGTTTGAATGCTGAGGCGTGGGTTACAGGTTATTGTGAGCTATCTGCTTCACGTGGAGAGGGAGAGAAGCTAGTTAGAAAAATATTGAATTAGATTTAATTTCACTGACATATGACATG
This sequence comes from Pristis pectinata, assembly GCF_009764475.1. Lineage (NCBI taxonomy): Eukaryota > Metazoa > Chordata > Chondrichthyes > Rhinopristiformes > Pristidae > Pristis > Pristis pectinata. The sequence continues at coordinate 16,105,650 of NC_067436.1, read as the reverse complement.
AAACTTGTTTTGTACAGTGCAAAGACATAAAATTACTATAAATTACAAATAAATAAATAGTGCAAAAAAAAAGGAACAATGAGGTAGGGTTCATGGACCGTTCAGAAATCTGATGGCGGAGGGGAAGAAGCTGTTCCTGAAACGAGAAGATGACAAGTCTCGGATGTTGAGGGTCCTTAGTGATGTTGCCTTTGTGAGGCAATATTGGAGGGTGTTTTATCAGTGGGATATGCACCCAGAACATTGACTCAGCCAGGAGTCCCTGCTGCTGGTTTGGGAACCGTTTTCCACAAGAAGGTGGTGGTTCACTTGTACTTCTACCTTGTACCTCATCTGGTGCCACAACATGGTCTCCTCTACACTGGAGAAACCAGATGCAGGTCTGCATTATCCACAGGGAGACCCTGAGCTTCCTATTCCCTGGCAATTCAATTCTCCATCCCACTGCCACTCTGACTGATCTGTCTGTGGCCTCCTTCGCTCTTACAATGCAAGCTTGAGGAACAGCACCTCATTTGCCAGCTGGGCCCGTCGCAGACTTACAGACCTCATATCGACTTTAAGATAAGATTTCTGTATTCTTTATTAGTCTCATGTACATCGAAACACACAGTGAAATACATCTTTTGCGTAGAGTGTTCTGGGAGCAGCCCGCAAGTGTCGCCACGCTTCCGGTGCCAACATAGCATGCCCACAACTTCCTAACCCGTACGTCTTTGGAACGTGGGAGGAAACCGGAGCACCCGGAGGAAACCCACACAGACATGGGGAGAACGTACAAACTCCTCACAGACAGCAGCCGGAATTGAATCCAGGTCGCTGGCGGTATAATAACGTTACACTAACCGCTACACTACCGTGCCTGCCCTTTAACTTCTGACATCATTCCCACCCTCCTTCACCTGCCTATCACCAACCCCCTCACCCGGATCCACCTATCGCCCGCCAGCTCTTGCTCCACCCCTTCCCCCACCTTTTTATACTGGCTGTCTCTCCACCCTCTTTCCAGCCCTGATGAAGGGTCTCGACCCGAAATGTCGACTGTCCATTTCCCTCCATAGATGCTGCCTGACCTGCTGAGTTCCTCCAGCATTTTGTGTGTTGCTCCAGATTTCCAGCATCTGCAGCCAATCTTGTGTCTCCATTTAGCTTCCTATAACTTGTTTTCTCCGTCTATATCAGAACTGGCTGTATTTGCTGTAAATCACCCAAATGTGATTTGGCTCAGTTTATTTCTCCCCTGTTGAGTCCGTACTGGCTCAGTGTAAAGGAACAATCCAGCTCATCCCAATTCCTCATCCCCTCCTCATAGCCCTGAAATCCTTTCCTTTCAAATCCTACTTGAGCTCCCTTTCCAATACTATAATTGACTTGCCTCTGATACTAACCCTGGCAGTGCACTCCAGACCCTACCCACTCGCAGAGTAAAAGTGTTTCTTTTGCCAATCATTTTATGTCCGTAAATACATGACCCTTCCAGTACTGGAAACCGTTTTGGTCTACGGTCTTTATGACATTAAATATCTCTCTTATCTCCCCACGGTAGATCCTCTGTTCCAAGGAAACAACCCCAGCTGCTGTAGTCTATCCACATAACCAAAGGCCCTCAGCCCGGGAATCCAAGGGAACCCTCTCCAACACCTTTACATCTTTTCTAAAGTGTGGCGTCTAGAACTGCACACTGTACCCAGTTGTTGCTGAATCAGTATTATAAAAATTCTTCATAACTTCCTTTCTCCTGGACTCTTTATCTGTTTATTAAGTCCAGGATCCTGTGTCTACATTTTAACCACTTTCTCAACCTGCCCTGCAACTTTCAATGAACCAGACACATAAACCACTGGATCTCTCTCTGTCTGCACTCCTTTCAGAATTATGTCCTTGACTTCTCATTTTTCCAACCAAAATGTAACACTTCAGAGTTCTCAGCATTAAATCTACACTGCATTTAGAAGACATTTGGACAGATTCATGGATAGGAAAGGTTCAGGGGAATATGGGTCAAATGCAGGCAAATGGGACTAGCTCAGATGGTCGGCATGGACGAGTTGGGACAAAGAGCCTGTTTCTGCACAGTGTGACTCTATGACCAGCCAGCTCTTTCCCCCCGTCTCTATCAGTCAGTCTATATCTCTGTATCACCTCATAATCACCATGCCTCCTAAGTTCGTGACTTAATGGACTGAATTACTTCCTTCTGTGTTCTGACAATTCTATAATTCCAACTTCTGTTTAACTGTTGCTTTTTTTTTGCTTAGCAAAACACATGTCATTTGAGTTTATTGGTCTGTAAAAGATCAGATCAAGTTGAAATAAAGATCACATCCAGTTTGGCATGCTGGTCTTCATCAGTCAGGGCATTGAGTACAGGAGTTGGGAAGTTATGATGCAGTTATATACAGTAAGATGTTGGTGAGGCAGCATTTGGAGTATTGCGTACAGATTTAGTCACCCTATTGTAGGAAAGACATTATTAAACTAGAAAGAGTGCAGAAAAGATTTACCAGGATGTTGCCCGGACATGGGGGCCTGAGTTACCAGGAGAACTTTCATAGACTAGGACTTTGTACCCTGCAATGTAGGAGATTAAGGAGTGACCTGATAGAGGTATATGAGATCATCAGGGGCATAGACAGGGTGAAAGCACATCATCTTTTTCCCAGGGAGAAGGTGCTAAAAACAAGAAGGCACCAAAAACGAGAGGGCATAGGTTTAAGATCAGGCGAGAGATTTAAAAGGGACATCAGGGGCAGCTTCTTCACACAAAGGGTGGTGCATATTTGGAATGAGCTGCCAGAAATAGTGGTTGAGGCGGGCACATTAGCAATGTTTAAAAGCCATCTAGATAAGTACATGGATAGGAGAGGTTTAGAGGGCTTTGGCCAAATGCGGGCAGCTGGGCAACACAGTTGGCATGTACGAGTTGGGCCGAAGGGCCTGTTTCCATGCTGTTTGACTCTGTAACTAGTTGAGAAACTGATGAATACAGCAAAACTCAAAATAGTTGAGCTGTAACCAAAATATTTTCCACTCTGGTCTTGTTACCTCTCTCACTTGGCACAGGTCTTTGAGCTGATGCGATTTTTTTGTTCCATAGGCAAATACGACAGCCGTGCTGAGCACAACAAGATCCCACAACCAGGGCGTGTAATGAATGACCCAGTCAATCAGCTATTGCTGGTATTAGTTGAGGTTGAAATGTTGGGCAGATCATGTGACCACCAAATGTTAGCACAAGATGTTTAACTACACTGAAAACCTCACGTTAAATTTATAGAGGAACCAAGTCAGAAGGCACAATGGAACAGCTGGTAGAGTAAGTGACCAAGGTTCAATCCTAACCTCTGGTGCTGTCCATGCGGAGGTTGCACATTCTCACTGTGACCACGTGGGTTTCCTCCAGGTGCTCCCGTTTCCTCCCAGACCCCAAAGACGTGCGGGCCGGTAGGTTAATTGGCCGCTGTAGGTTGCCCCTAGTGTGTAGGTGAGGGGTGCAATCTGGAGGGAGTTGATGGGAATGTGGGGGGATTTAAACATGGGACTAATGTAGATGAGTGTAAATGGGTGGCTGATGGTGGGTGAAGAACCAAAGGGCTGAAGGGCTGTTTTTGTGTTGTATGAATCTAAACTAGTTAAAAACCAATGACTTGTTTTGCAATATAAACTTTCTTTGGGTTGGGCCTCTGTACCTCCCTCTGCAACTGGATCCTTGACTTCTTTATTGGGAGACCACAGTCAGTGCGGATCGGTAGTAAGATAGAGATATCTCTTTTAGTCACATGTACATCGAAACACACAGTGAAATGCACCTTTTGTGTAGCGTGTTCTGGGGGCAGCCCACAAGTGTCACCACGTTTTCGGTGCCAACATAGCATGCCCACAACTTCCTAACCCGTACGTCTTTGGAATGTGGGAGGAAACCGGAGCACCCGGAGGAAACCCAGGCGGACACGAGGAGAACACACAAACTCCTTATAGATAGTGGCCAGAATTGAACCCAGGTCGCTGGCGCTGTAAAGCGTTATGCTAACCACTAGACTACCGTGCCTGTCCATCTCCTCCTCGCTGACAATCAACACAGACGCACCTCAAGGATGCGTGCTTAGCCCACTGCTCTACTCTCATGACTGTGTGGCTAGGCACAGCTCAAATGCCATCTATAAATTCGCCGATAACGCCACTGTTGTTGGCAGAATCTCAGATGGCAACGAGGAGGTGTACAGGAGTGAGGTAGATCGGCTGGTTGAGTGGTGTCACAACAACCTCGCACTCAATGTCAGCAAGACCAAGGAATTGATTGTGGACTTCAGAAAGGGAAGGTTGGGAGAACACACACCAGTCTTCATTGAGGGGTCAGCAGTGGAACGGGTGAGCAGCTTCAAGTTCCTGGGCGTCAACATCTCAGAGGATCTATCTTGGGCCCAACACATTGATGCAATCACAAAGATGGCACACCAGCAGCTCTACTTCATTAGGAGTTTGAGGAGATTTTTTATGTCACCAAAAACTCTTGCAAATTTCTACAAATATATGGTAGATAGCATTCGGACTGGTTGCATCACCTCCTGGTGTGGAGGCTCCAATGCACAGGATCGAAAGAGGCTGCAGAGGGTTGTAGACTCAGCCAGCTCCATCACGGGCACAACCCTCCCCACCATCGAGGGCATCTTCAAGAGGTGGTGTTTCAAGAAGGCGGCATCCATCATTAAAGACCCTCACCATCCGGGACACGCCCTCTTCACGTTACTACCATCAGGGAGGAGGTACAGGAGCCTGAAGACTCAACGTATCAGGAACAGCTTCTTCCCCTCCGCCATCAGGTTTCTGAACGGTCCGTGAACGCTACCTCATTATTCCTCTTTTGCACTATTTATTTATTTTTGTAACTTGTAGTAATTTTTACGTCTGTACTGCTGCCACAAAACAACACATGAAATGTCAGTGATAATAAACCTAATTCTGATTCAGACTCTGAACCTCTTGGACATATGGATTCTAAGTTGCTTAAGCGGTCATGCTTCTTGTGAGTGTGGACTAGCTATTTGATAAGATAAGATATCTCCATTAGTCACATGTACATCGAAACACACAGTGAAATACATCTTTTTGGGCAGAGTGTTCTGGGGGCAGCCCGCAAGTGTCGCCACGCTTCTGGCGCCAACATATCATGCCCACAACTTCCTAACCCGTACGTCTTTGGAATGTGGGAGGAAACTGGAGCACCCGGAGGAAACCCACGCAGACACAGGGAGAATGTACAAACTCCTTACAGAGAGCAGCCAGAATTGAACCCAGGTTGCTGGTGCTGTAATAGCGTTACGCTAACCGCTACACTACTGTGCTTATCTATCTCAGCCAATTCGACAACCATAGATACTTTGTTGTGTGTCTGGTGCATCAAACAGTCTTCCTCTTGTCTGCCAATAATTCACTAACTGTTCAACAAAAAAATCTCTAAAAAGCACAATTTAGTTTAGGGCTTCTGTGTTTCTTTTCCATGCCTGCAGGATTAACAACTCCAGAATAAAACAGTATCACACCAGGCAGTACTCAAAACAGTAGGGCAATGTCATCTGGAACCCATTTCATTGTTTCTATGCAAAATAATCCATGCACCAAACACAGAATTTTAAAATGCAGATCTTTCAAAATATATTTAAAAATACATTTTCTGCATTCAATCTGCAAGACACTCCTCTGCGGAAAATATCCAGGAAGTTGGAAAAATATTCCACATTCTTGAAATACAAAGAGAAATTATCCCATGAGGCTAGGAAGATTAAAGCAGGGAAGCTTATTAGCATCAATTTACATATCTGTTGTAAAGCAAGCATGGCTGATTATTATCCACCAACAGAGACAGGAAAAGCATTCAGGAACAGTTTTTCTTCATGCATTTGGAAACAAAACTTGCATTTAAATGACATCCAATCAGTTGCTCAAATAGCTTAACTGCAGGCAAAACAATAGCTTTCACTTATATAGCAACTTTAACAGAACAGGTTAATTCACAGGAGTATTACCAAACAAAAAACTGATGTAGAACTTCTCATGGGATCTGGCAGATCACCAAATGGGCAAAGTGGTTTCATTGAGGGGAACAGTGGAGTCAATTTTACCTCGAGGTCCCATTCTCAAAGAGGTACTGGAAATACCTCACCAAGAAGCACCTCAAAATGTACAATTTGCGTGATTGGCTTCAAGCAATTGCAAGTGGCAGAGAAAACTGTGGAATAAAAGAGAAAATGCTGGAAAAGTCAGCAGGTCAGGCAGCATCTGTGGAGAGAAAGATTTAATGTTTCTGCTCTGGGACCCTTTGTTAGAACTGAGAAAGTGAGAAACGAGTCCTGATGAAGAGTCTCGACCCGAAAAGTCAACTGCTTATTTCCCTCCACAGATGCTGCCTGACCCGTTGAGTTCCTCCAGCTCCTGTGTGTGTTGCTTTAGATTTCCAGCATCTGCAGTCTCGGGTGTCTCCAACAAGTTAGTCTAGGTAGCAGAGGAGATGGGGGAGGGCGATAGGTGAAACAAAGGACATTTCTCTGACAGGGTGAAATATGCAGCAGTTAAGGGGCAGTTAACATCTGATTAACTTCTGTGTCTTATGTAATGTGTTGCTAATGTTGCTTAATCTAAGTAATGTTGTAAGTGCTGGCAAACTGGGACATGCCCAGCAGGCGAGACAAGACAAATAAAAGAGCAGAAAAAGAATGGCAGGCAAAAAAAGCAGATCTTCATATAAGTAGAAAGGGAAGATATCTTTATTAGTCACATGTACATCGAAACACACAGTGAAATGCATCTTTTGCGTAGAATGTTCTGGGGGCAGCCCGCCAGTGTCGCCACGCTTCCGGCGCCAACATAGCATGCCCACAACTTCGTAACCCGTACGTCTTTGGAATATGGGAAGAAACCGAAGAAGCTGGAGGAAACCCTCTGTGGCAATTAATTCCATAGATTCCTCCGCATCTCAGTCCCTTTATTCTGAGGCTGTGCCCTCTGGTCCCAGACTCTCCCACTAATGGAAACATCCTCTCCACGTCCACTCTATCCAGGCCTTTCAGTATTCCCTTAGTTTCAATGAGATCCCACCCTCATCCTTATGAACTCCACCTGGTACAGGCCCAGAGACATCAAAGCCTTTCATTCCCAGGGTTATAATCGTCCTGCTTTCCCCACCACGTTTCACTTACATGCATCCATGTCCTCTGCCTCAGTAACTCCTGGGAGCATCATTTTCCATACTCTTACTGCCACCTGCATTGAGAAGTTTTCCCCAAATGCTTGTTGGGTTTGTCCATCTCATACCATCTGAAATGGTTGCCACAAAAGGACACAGGTTTAAGGTGCTGGGGAGTAGGTACAGAGGAGATGTCAGAGGTAAGTTTTTTTACTCAGAGAATGGTGAGTGTGTGGAATGGGCTGCCGGCAACGGTGGTGAAGGCGGATACAATAGGGTCTTTTATGAGACTTTTGGAATAGGTACATAGAGCTTAGTAAAATAGAGGGCTATGTGTAAGCCTAGTCATTTGTAAGGTAGGGACATGTTCGGCACAGCTTTGTGGGCCGAAGGGCCTGAATTGTGCTGTAGGTTTTCTATGTTCTATACCCATCGCCCATAGTTGTGTTTTGTTCACATAATTTTGAAGATCTCAATCAGACCATTCCACACACTTGCAGGCAAAGATATTAAACTTCAGTATTTTCACTTTATTGAGACGGCAATAACTTCCATCATCCATCAAGTTATTTTAACAAGACAGGAGCACAGACAGGTAGAAGCACAGTTGGAAACATAAAGCAGTGAAGTGGTCAGAGTCAGTCGTTAAAGAAATCCTCATAAAATATGAAAGGTGTCAAAGAAAAATGAGTGAAGGAATTTCTTATTACACGAACTCTACAGCACATCCTGAAAGGGAAACTATATTCTTCCTCAAGGGGCCATTAACTTATTTCCACCTATTAAACTAAGTCACTAGGACACCGAACTGATTCAGTTTCCTGAGGTACTGCAGTTCCAGTTGAGAAATAGCACTGGGATCCCTCCCTTGATAAAGACCTCCCAAGCTTTATTTTCCTGTGGGCAGAGAGGGAAGACGCCAGTCTCTAAATTAATTGCAATGATGAGTAATTAAACAGGAGGCACAGGGGCTCAACCACGAGAGCCACGGCCTCACAGTGCCAGAGACCCAGGTTCAATCCTGATCACTGGTGCTGTCTGTATGGAGTTTGCCCGTTCTCCCCGTGACTGCACGGGTTTCTCCCGGGTGCTCTGCCTTCCTCCCACATCCCAGAAATGTGTAGGTTGGTAGGTTAATCGGCTACTGTTAATTGCCCCCTAGTTTGTAGATGAGTGGTGGAATCTGGGGAGAGTTGATGAGATTGGGGAGGAGGTACAGGAGCCTGAAGACCCACACTCAATGTTTCAGGAACAGCTTCTTCCCCTCCACCATCAGATTCCTGAACAGTTCATGAAACCATGAACACCACCTCGTTATTCCTCTTTTGCGCTATTTAATTTTTTTTGCACCCTACAGTAATCGTCTTGCACTGTACTGCAAAACAACAAATTTTATGACACGTCAGTGATAATAAACCTGATTCTGAGAACGTGGAGAGATTAATTAGTGTAGGATTAGTATAAATGGGATTAGAGTAGGATTAGTGTGATGCGTAGCATGGACTAGTGGGCTGAATGGCCTGTTTCTGTGCTATAGGACTAAGACACACCACTGGGGTGACTGGGGCTGCAAGTGAGTGTTTGGAAAGCACTTTTGACAAATGCATTTCAGAAAATATAATTAACAGAACTGTCGCCAACAGTGTAACAGGGTCAAATTCCCAGCTCCTGCTTCTAAGATTTCAGTGCACACAAGAGGTAGGTATCTGCTCATGGGTGAGAGAGTGGGTTCCTCAAATCATCTCTGATCAGCCAGAGGGGGGATTGATTCAGTTTTATTCTCCCCCTCTTAAATTGGCCAGTCTGTTTTGCATCCATTTATCCCACAGATCCAGACGGTCCAGCAAGTGACAGTAGCACATAGCGCCAGGGCCAGGCTGAGTGGAGAAACTGGTCCTGTCCCGGTCGGCAGTGGTCTCCCATTGAGGCCAAAGTTCAGGGGAAAGCTAACAATGGAAGGAAGGGGGTGGGAGAGGTGAGAGAGTCAGACTGTCACGTGGGAGGGAGGGTAGTTACAACTTCACCCCTCTCCCAACTCCTATACATATAATCACATATTCACAAAACTCACATATAATCACAAAAGAAACTTTAATGTTGAAACTTCCACTGAGCACCGCTGTGAATTTATCCAGTCTGGTGGAAGACGTTAGCCAATAACCTCTCTGGGATAGGTTTGATGGGCCAAATGGTCTACTTACTCCTGCTCCTGTTCCCTTTGAACATGCCAACCTACAGTTAACAGGCCAACTGATCTCTCCGCGACTCTGAGTCTATTCTGCAAATTGGCTTCCACAACTACTACTACACAAGCACGGTGCTCCTGTAACGTTTGCCCAGCTTCAGGGGATGGGCAGGGGCAGTGAAGAACACAGCGCGATGACTGATTTGTTCTCGCTTTTCTTTAACCTGTTGGGGCTCCTGGTTCTGGGGGTCAGTGCTCACTTCCCATTGGTGCAACTGACCCCAGTCGACTTCAAAGAAAAAGTGCTAAACCAAAGTGACTGGCCAGGCCTCAAGAAAAAGTGCTAAAGACTGACCAGGCCTTTGGGGGAGAAAAACCACACAGAAACAAGGAGAAGATTCCTGAAATTAAAAGCCTAACTTAGGCCAAACTTAAATAAGACTGCTCCCTCTAAGCAGTTATTCAGTAAATATATTACCTCTATGAAAAATTACACTTTTCTAATAAGAATGATCTTTTGTTTAAGCGTGCAAGCTTTTAAACTAAGATTCTTGTACCAGCTTGATTGATGTTACTGGTCACCATTTCATTCAACAGCCAGCTACCACTCTGGGATGGTTTGTACCAGAATACATTGGAGTTGGAGGCTACTCCCAGCTGAGAAATGCTGTGAGACATCAGCATTGAGGCGTATCTGACACACGTGTGTTCACTGAAGCAAACAACCTGTAACACAAAATTAAAATAAAAACTAAGTTGCAACTCAGACTTGCACCCCCCAGAAGAATTACGGCAGTTAATATATTTGGAAATCAGGCACCTGCCCCCCAATAAAAACTTGCATTTAGATGGTGCCTTTATAATGCAGTACAATGCCCACAGTGCTTTACTGAGCAGGTTTGTCGAGGTTGCGGAAGTGGTGAGCACGAAAACAAGGACAAGGATTCAGGGTGTTGTAGGAACAGGAGCCAGTGAAGGTGAACTGGTTCAGGGAAATGGGTGAAATGAGTTCCCAGGGCCAACTCCTTCGAATCTGGGTTTAAATGTATTAGAACCATAGAGCACAAAACAGGGATGAATATCAGACACTGGGAGTAACCCCTTGCTCTTCTCTGCAGGGACAGATGGACTTTGGCTTGAGGCTTCTTCCAAAGGACAGCACCTCTCTCAATGCCACACTGGAATGGGACTTGACTTCACAAAGGGCAGCACAGAACTGCAGCTATAGGGCTGCTTCCTCACAGCCCCAGTGACCCAGGTTCAATCCTGACCTACAGTGTGGAGCATGAACGTTCTCCCCATGCCTGCGTGGGTTTCCTCCAGGTGCTCCAGTTTCCTCCGACATCCCAAAGACAGGTTGGTAGGTTTTATTAGTACAGGCTTTAATCGGCCACTGTAAATTGTCCCTAGTGCGTAGGTGAGGGGTGGGATCTGGGGGGAGTTGATGGGAGTATGGAGAATAAAATGGGAACCAAACAAAGAGGCTGAAGGTAGACATGATTCAAGTCTATTAAACAAGAGGCATAGATAGAGTAAACAGTCAGAATCTTTCTCCCAGGGTAGAAACGTCAAGTACTAGAGGGCACGCATTTAAGGTAAGAGGCGGAAAGTTTAACAGGAGATGTGCGGGGCAAATTTAAAATAAATGTACAGAGAGTGGTAGTTGCCTGGAACAGAGACACAAGAGACGGCAGATGCTGGAAATCTGGAGTAACACACAAAGTGCTGGAGGAACTCAGCGGGTCAGGCAGCATCTGTGGAGGGAGATGGACAGATATTGTTTCAGGTTGAGGCCCTTAACGTTGACTGTCCATTTCCCTCCATAGGTGCTGCCTGACCCGCTGAGTTCCTCCAGCACTTCGAACTGGCTGCCAGGGATAGTGGTGGAAGATAAGATTTCTTAATTAGTCACATGTACATCGAAACACACAGTGAAACGTATCTTTGCGTAGAGCGTTCTGGGAGCAGCCCGCAAGTGTCGCCACACTTCCGGCGCCAACATAGCATGCCTGCAACTTCCTAACCCATATGCCTTTGGAATGTGGGAGGAAACCGGAGAACCCGGAGGAAATCCATGCAGACACGGGGAGAACGTACAAACTCCTTACAGACAGCAGCCGGAATTGAATCGGGGTCGCTGGTGCTGTAATAGCGTTACGCTAACCGCTACACTAGTAGATACAACAGTAGCATTTAAGAGACTGTTAGACACATGAATGTGCTGGGAATGGAGGGGTATGGATCACGTGCAGACAGAAGAGATTTAGTTTAATATGGCATTGTGTTCGGCACAGACATGGTGGGCCGAAGGGCCTGTTCCTTTGCTGTACTGTTCTGTGGATGAGTGGTGTAAATGGTGGTTGATGGTGCACAGACTCAATGGGCCAAAGGGCCTGAATGAGTCCACGAACGTCTGCCTCGGAGGCAGGAGGGACACCCAAGTGCTCGGTACTGCCACCTCCTCACCAGCCTGGCTGAGATCACCTACCTCAGTGTGAAGTCCACCTTCAGACCCCCTCTAACCCTGTAGACCCTAAACTGGCCTATTTAAAAACTCCACAACTGTCAGATTCAGGACATCTTCAATTTAATTTTAAATGCCCGAACTGAAAGAAAGGAAACAAACTGCAGTCCCACCCCAAACGAAGATAAACGCCGTCTTCATTTGATAAGCTGAGAACATTTGCCCAGCGACACCTGCGTCCATTGTGCTGGGGGTGGGTGGGGACAGGGGCACGGCCCATTGTCCAAGTATTCAGTCCCGGACATAAAGCATCAGTGTTCTGTGACCAGTCAAGTATAGTGAGGCAGGGTCAAAGTTCACGCATTGTGGGGTGCACACAATTAGCTCCTCCCCCCACACCGCCACACACAAGAGGCAGTTTAGAACTGATGTGGTCAAGATTTTTGTTTAAAGAGAAGGGCAGGAGTATTTATGTGATCTCTATTGCAGGCCATCGCGATTATATTCTCTGTGACAATTTGTGTGAACAGAGGGATTACAACCTACCTGGGTGGAGAAGGGGGTGTGGGAGGAGGGTCAGGAACTGGAGCTCTCCTGAATGCAAGATATGTCCATGTGGGAATGTCAAGTGTTCATCCCGATTGTGTCAGGACGTGTCCACTATCGTGGGGCAACGCCAGAGATCTGTCAACCAATCAGGACCAGGAAAGGTGTAGAGGGATACGGGCCAAACCCGGGCAAATGGGACCAGCTTAGATGGGAAGCTTGGTCGGCATGGACCAGTTGGGCTGAAGGGCCTGTTTCCATGCTGTGTGATTCCATGGCCAGGCCAGAGTGGCTGGTCAATTAGAGCCCGGCCTAAGAGAATTCATCAGCCAATCACAGCTGGGGTGCAAGAGCCACTGCCCAATCATGGGCAGGAACGCAAGAGCCACTGTCCAATCACGGGCAGGAATGCAAGAGCCATAGCTTCTCGGACAATCCAGCAGCTGCAGTCTTTGGTTACATCTCACGAGCTATGCTTGGGTTGTCAAGGCGATGAGTTCATCCACAGCCAGTGTCCAGCTCCCCAGTTTTGGCTTTTGGGTGTGATTGGGGAGATACTGAAGAGGTTAACAAAAAAACCCAACATGCTGGAGGAACTCAGCGGGTCAGGCAGCATCTGTGGAGGGAAAGGGATGATTGAGGTTTCGGGTTGGGACCCTGCATCAGGATTTATGCTAATGGGGGCTTGATCTTCCTGAGCTGGGCAAGGCCAGGCTCCTGGTCAAGTGAATCTACCAGAGGGGGACAAACCATCAGTGGAGGACAACATCTACTAGCACTGAGGTATTCCCACCATTATATTCAGGCCCATGGAATGCAAGAAGCTGCAGAGAGCAGTGGACACAGCCCGGTCCATCACAGACACAGCCCTCCCCACCACTGACAGTATCTACAGGAGGCACTGCCTCAAGAAGGTGGAATCTGTCATCAAGGATCCCCACCATCCAAGCCATGCCCTTTTTTCGCTGTTACTGTTAACAGGAGGTACAGAAGTCCTACACCACCAGGTTCAGGAACAGCTACTTTCCTACAATCATCAGGTTTCTCGAGTCGATCTGCACAACCCTAACCCTACCTCAGCAATGGAACACCTTGCGCTACTACAGACTTGTCTTTTTTTGTACTAAGGTCTTGTTTTTGCACAGCTTTTTTCTCCCTCTCTTCACTGTCTTGTATAATTTATATTCTGTCTGTACCTACGTGCCTGTGATGCTGCTGCAAGCAAGGTTTTCATTGTACCTGTACCTCACCGTACTTGTGCACATGGCAATAAACTCGACTTGACCAGGGACAGAGAGAGAGACAGAGAGAGAAGAAAGGTGGAAGTGAGATAAGGCATAAGGAGTTGAGGTGAAGGGTTAATTAGAACCCTTGGTTTCCTGTTGAACTGTGCTCTGGCAATTTTAATTAAACACAGGATTTGCCTCGGTGGAGATAATTATGATCATGAATAAATCAACTTATATTTTGCAGCAGTGCTCTCCAGTGACACAAGGTGATGCTCTGCCCCATTCTCCTGCAGCTGGGTCCCATTAATCACGTCAGGTGACCCTTTCTGTTCAAGAGCCATGAAACCTATTAACTGGCTGCTCGTAAGTGAAGTGTGACCTTTCCTCAATGGCATATGTGGACGTGAGCACTTTACATCATCGGCGAGGTGTCTGCTACACTCAAGGCTCTAACGTTTCATACGAAGCACCTTGACAAAGGCTCTGATTCAGAGGGATTTAACAGGATTCCCCCCCACCCCGCCGCTCCCTCTCTAAACCCTCTGCTGCCCAACACATCTCTTGCCCACCCCTATTGCCTAAGCCACCTCGAAGCTAGACTCTGAGTGCCCTCCCCACCTCTTCGCTCCATATCTCTCTGCTTCTCTCACCTCCATTAGGGCACTTAATTAAGCACTCGTCTTTAAAAAAGTTCCCGGTCACCTGTAATCTCCTCCAGCCTGACAAATTTCCCTGTTTCAGTTCTGATTTGGTAATGGCAACTGCTCTGCCCGGGACCACAAGAAACTGCAGAGAGTTGTGGACACAGCCCAGCGCATCACGGAAACCAGCCTCCCCTCCTTGGACTCTTGTCTATACCTCTCGCCGCCTTGGTGAAGCAGCAGCATAATCAAAGACCCAACCCATCCGGGACATTCTCTGTTTTCTCCTCTCCCATCAGGCAGAAGATACAGGAGCCTGAGGGCATGTACCAGCAGGCTCAAGGACAGCTTCTACCCCACTGTGATAAGATTATTGAACGGTTCCCTTATATGATGAGACGGACTCTTGACCTCACAATCTACCTTGTTATGACCTTGCACCTTATTGTCTACCTGCACTGCACTTCCCTGTAGCTGTGACACTCTAGTCTGTATTCTGTTATTATTTTTATCCTGTACTACCTCAATGCACTGTGTAATGAATTGATCTGTATGAACAGTGTGCAAGACAAGTTTTTCACTGTACCTCGGTACAAGTGACACTAATAAACCAACACCAACACTTGTTAGGACAACACCTCAGACAATGCAGCACTCCCTTGGACGAATCCTGGAGCAGGTTAACAGCGTTACCCACTGAGACTCTATAACAGGGGGCTTGGAGGCCACTTCAGGTCAGAACAGAAGACCAGGGGACAAAGAAAATCAAGAAAACTGCAGATGCTTGAAAACTGAAAACAGAAAATGGTGGGAAAACTCAACAGGTCAGGCAGCATCTGCGGATAGAGAAACAGCCAATGTTTTGGGTCTGCGATCCTCTGCCAGAACTGGGAAAGAGAGTGATACAAGTTAGGTTTCAGCATAAGAAGGAGGTGGGGCAGGGATGTGGAGAACAAAAGGGAATGTCTGCGATAGGACGTGTTGAAATGGTTTCAGGGGGGCAGTTACCAGCACATTGAGCTTGATCTGTGTAGTGTGCTGTTAATGGTAAAGTTGTGAGAGCTGCTCAGCAGGGCAAGGTAGGATGAAAAGAAAACAGAGCTAAGATGATAAAGAAAAAGAAAATGGAAAATGCTGGAAAAACTCAGATCAGACAGCATCTGCGGAAAGAGTTAGTGCTTCAGATGAGGAATCCTTAGACCTGAGAAAGAGAGAAGCAAGTTAGTGTGGACATAGGTGAAGGTAGCGGGCAGGTGATGGGTGTGTGCACAATGGACTAAGGCACAGAAACCACACAGCCTCTCCTCCATTGACTCCGTCTAGACTTCCCGTTAACCTGGGAAAGCAACCAACATAATCAAGGACCCCTCCCACCCCGGTCATCCTCTCTCCTTCCCCCTCCCATCGGGCAGAAGATACAAAAGCTTGAAGACATGCACCACCCGGCTCAAGGACAGCTTCTATCCTGCTGTTATAAGACTCTTGAACGGACCTCTTGTACGAAAAAGATGAACTCTTCATCTTCCAATCTACCTCATTGTGGCCCTTGCACCTTATTGTCTGCCTACGCTGCACTTCCTCTGTAACCGTAACACTGTATTCTGCATTCTATTGTTGTTTTCCCTTTTGTACTACCTTGATGTATGTGTGTTTGAAATGATCTGTCTGGATGGCATGCAAAGCTTTTCACTGTATCGCCATATATGGGACAATAATAAACCAATTACCAAATTACCAGTGTACAGCAATTCCTTAACATCATGCAGTGAAATCCTGTGCATAGTGGTTCTTGAGATCACTGGATGGTTGAAGCTGGTTTCGATGGTGGAGACGATGACCTCCATCTACCTAGGCTGCTGCAGGAGTGTCCCGGACATCAGTGTTCCTCTTGGGAGATCCTGCCTTTAACCTCCCTTTACTTCCACACCTCCTTGCTGCTGGTCACCTCCGCAACACCCCCCCCCGCAATCACCTGCTCGGCCCCAACCTCATCGCCCGCCCAACTCTCTCAATGGCAGATCATGGAAGAAAGGCTTCCTCCGCTACACACAATGCCTCGGGCCTCTTGTACAGCAGTACAAAGCTCTGCAAGTTCCTCACGCACAGGGAAAGAGGTCCCATTACACCAGTTCGTTTTGTTCAGATCTTGGTCGGGGGACAACAGGGTCCAGTTGAATTCAGCAGAGGAAGGAGCAGATGCGAAGAGGATCTCATATACTCACTGCTCTTGACTGACTCCGAGAAGAGATCTTGGTCCATGGATGTTGCTTCTTTCTGATTCTCACACATCTGAAGCAAAAGGGAAAACAATTCACTCTGACATAAATACACCTACGGGTAAAAGACATAGAAAACATTTGGATTGTTCACGGAGAGAGGGAAGGAGCAAATGAAATAGAGAAAGTGGAAAACAGGAAGAGGTACAGACAGAAAAGGGAAAAAAAAATGATGAACTGTGTGCAGTTCTAGTCACCTCATTACAGGAAGGTTGTGGAGGCTTTGGAGAGGTTCACCAGGATGCTGCCTGGATTACGGAGTATTAGCTAATAGAGTGTTGGACAGACTTGGGTTGTTTTCTCTGGAGTGTCAGAGGCTGAGGGGAGACCAGATAGAAATTTATAAAAATATGAGAGGCAAAGGTAAATAGAATCTTTCTCCCCCAAGGTAGAAATGTCAAATACTAGAGGGCACAGACTTGAGGTTAGAGGGGGAAAAAGTTTAAAGGAGATTTATGGGGTAAGTTTTTTTTGAGAACACACACACAGATGGGTGTCTGGAACACACTGCGAGGGGAAGTAGTGGAAACATATGTGAAGGCAATATTTAAGAGGCATTTAGAAACATAGAAAACCTACAGCACATACAGGCCCTTTGGCCCACGAAGTTGTGCCGATCATGTCCCTACCTTAGAAATTAGTAGGCTTACCCACAGCCTTCTATTTTTCTAAGCTCCATGTACCTATCCAACAGTCTCTGAAAAGACCCTATCGTATCTGCCTCCACCACTGTTGCCGGCAGCCCATTCCTTGCACTCACCACTCTCTGAGTAAGAAAACTTACCCCTGACATCTCCTCTGTACCTACTCCCCAGCACCTTAAACCTGTGTCCTCTTGTGGCAACCATTTCAGCCCTGGGGAAAAGCCTCTGACTATCCACACGATCAATGCCTCTTATCATCTTATACACCTCTATCAGGTCACCTCTCATCCTCCGTCGCTCCAAGGAGAAAAGGCAGAGTTCACTCAACCTGTTTTCATAAGGCATGCTCCCCAATCCAGGCAACATCCTTGTAAATCTCCTCTGCACCCTTTCTATGTCTTCCACATCCTTCTCGTAGTGAGGCGACCAGAACTGAGCACAGTACTCCAAGTGGGGTCTGACCAGGGCCCTATATAGCTGCAACATTACCTCTCGGCTCCTAAATTCAATTCCACGATTGATGAAGGACAATACACTGTATGCCTTCTTAACCACAGAGTCAACCTGTGCAGCTGGTTTAGACACATAAATATGGATCACGTCCAGGCGGATGTGTGGTTCAAATCAGCATCGTGGTCAGCAGAGATATTGTGGGCCAAAGGGCCTGTTCCTGTGCTGCACTGTTCCATGTTCTACATTCTACAACCCTCATCTCCTCCAACCCAGTGAAAACATTTAACCACAGATCTGAGGGAATGTTCTGTACGGAAGGTGACTGATGATATTACAGCCGGGGTTTCATAGGCACTGCCACACTGTGCTTCACCAGCACCAACACACAACTGTGACCATCCGCCCCACTCCACGACACAGCGAGAACCAAGCCCGTGGCCTGCACGCCACCCTGCTCTACGTTAACGAAGATTTTAGCTGACCTTCAGTTGTTCCTTCAGATATTCGGCTCGACTCATGAGATTTTTGATCTGATGGAATCACAAAAAAAATAACTCACTCACTGAGAAACAACACTTGAACAAACCATTAAAACACCCGACAACATTTCACGCTGGAAACCCTTCATCAGGACTCTGTTCTGACAAAGGACCTTCAACCTGAAACATTGACAAGTTTTTTTTTAAACTTGTTTTAAACTTTAAAATTAGTTTAATGTACTGTGCCGCAAAAATTTTCATGGCATCTGTTCCACGTATATGCAGGCCTGTGACAACAATAAACAAACTTGACTCTGTTCCTCTTCCCACAGATGCAGCCAGATCTGCTGAGTATTTCCAGCATTTGCTGTTTGCGTTAGGTTTCCAGCATCTGCAGTTATTTTCAATTTTCATTAAATATTTGTCCTTATCTTAATCACCCCATGTTCAAAGAATGTAATTAGCTGTCAATGAATAAGACAAATTGGTAAATTGGTTTATTATTGTCACCCCATGATGACAGACAACTGCGATATTGTAATCAGAAAATAACAGAATTACTAATAACTACTTTACATCAATCTTCACGGAGCAAGTACCAGAGTTACTGACCGTGACTAACTGACCGTGCCATTAATGACCGTCACTAGCTGACTGTACAGAGTTACTGACGGTCACTAACTGACCGTACCGAGTTACTGACCGTCACTAGCTGACTGTACCGAGAGTTACTGACCGTCACTAACTGACCATCACTAACTGACTGTACCGAGTTACTGAGCGTCACTAACTGACCGTGCCGTTATTGACTGTCACCAACTGACCATACCGAGAGTTACTGACTGTCACTAACTGACCGTATCGAGTTATTGACCGTCACAAGCAGAATCAGGCAACTTTCATCCTTACCTCTGTGTGCAACATCACCCGTCTTCTCCCCTGTGGCTCAGCTGCAATTGGATCAAGAGAGAGTCTGTGGTCAGTGCAGTCCGCCAGCCAGGTCCTCGATCTGCTCACATCTACTGCATTCCCACCCCACAACCCTGTCACCCCTGTGGTTTCTACTCAGTCACCTGAGATGCTGACATGAAGGACACAGTGACGGAAAGGCACAGGCAGCCAGTCGGCTTCTGAAAGGGGAGGCTGAGGCCATGTTGTGTCGCTGGGTAGCAACAGCTTCGAGCCACAAGTCTTGCTCTGTGGTCTCAGCTTGCCCACTGAAGGGAACCCAGACCAGTCCACAACAACAATGGGCATTTATACAGCACCATTAACGTGGGGGGGGGGGGGCAGAAAAAACTCCCCAGGGCAAGTCACTTGAACTCAATGAAATAAAATTCAATGCCGAGATACAGGCAGATACACTTGTACGGTTGACTTAAAGATGTAGGCTTTAAGAAGCAACTTAAAGGAAGGAGTTCCAGATATCCACACTTCGGCAGCTGAAGGCCAGGTCACTAATGGTGATGCCATTAAACTCAGGGAGAGTCAAGAGGTCAGAGTTAGAGCAGCAGCGAGAGGTCAGACGGTTTAGGGCGGGTGAACTGAAGATCATTACTATTGGTTCATTATTGTCACATGTACCGAGATACAGTGAAAAGATTTTGTTCTGTGTGCCATCCAGACAGATCATTCCGTACAGAAGTAGTAAAAAGAAAACAGAATGCAGAATATAGTGTTGCAGTTACAGAGAAAGTGCAGTGCAGGTGGACAAATAAAGTGCAAGGGCCACGACAAGGTAGACTGAGGGATCAAGACTTCATCCTTCAGTGTGTGGGAGGTCCGTTGAAGTCTAGTAAATGGGATAGAAGCTGTCCTTGAGCCTGGTGGAATGTGCTCTCAGGATTTTGTATCTTCTGCCTGACAGGAGGCAGGGAGGAGAGAATGACTGGGGTGGGAGGGGTCCTTGATTATGTTGGCTCCTTTCCTGAGGCAGCGGGAAGTGTAGGAAGTGTAGACAAACCGCTGGTTTGTGTGATGGACTGGGCTGTGTTCACAACTCTCTTGTGGTCAAACCATACCAAGCTGTGATGCATCCAGATAGGATGCTTTCTATGGTACATCTGTAAAAGAAAAATTGGTGAGGGTCATTGGGGACATGCTGAATTTCCTTAGCTTTCCGAGGAAGTAGAGGTGTCGCTGTGCTTTTTTCCCCATAGCGTCAAAGTTGCTGGACCAGGACAAATTGTTGGTGATATTTACACCTAAGCTCCTTTCCTGAGTGCCACTGAATGTCAAGTCAGGACTTCATTAGGCAGGCAAGTCTGCAATGCCCACAAGGTCAAGTAGTAGCCAGAGATGTGGTTAAACAGGAAAGAGTGCAGAGATTTAGGAGGATGTTGCCAGGACTCGAGGGCCTGAGTTATAGGGAGAGGCTGGCCAGGCTGGGTCTTTATTCCTTGGAACGTAGGAGAATGAGGGGTGACCTTACAGAAGTGTTTAAAATTATGAGAGGCATAGATAAGGCGGACGGTAACAGTCTTTTCCCAGGGTAGGGGAGTCCAAAACTAGGGGGCATAGATTTAGGGTGGGAGGAGAAAGATTTAAAAGGGACCTGAGGGGCAACTTTTTCCATGCAGAGGGGTGGTGAGTACATGAAATGGGCTGCCATAGGGTGGAGGCAGGTACAATACACAAAAAGTGCTGGAGGAACTCAGCAGGTCAGGCAGATTCCATGGAGGGAAACAAACAGTCAATGTTTCGGGCAGAGACCCTTCATCACGACTGGAAAGGGAGAGGGCAGAAGCCAGAATAAGGTGGGGGGAGGGGGAGGAGCACACGCAGGCAGGGAACAGGTGAGTTCAGGTGAGAGGGGGAAAGTAGGTGGGTGGGGGAGAGGGAGAAGATGTAATAAGCTGAGAGGTAATAGGTGAAAGAGGCCACCTTGTGCTTCTTCAGCCCTTTGCCTCTTCTACCTGTCACCTCTCAGTTTATTACATCTCCCCCACCCCCCACCTACCTTCCCCCTCTCACCTGGACTCACCTGTTCCCTGCCTGCGTGTGCTCCTCCCCCTCCCCCCACCTTATTCTGGCTTCTGCCTTCTCCCTTTCCAGTCCTGATGAAGGCCCGAAACGTCGACTGTTCATTTCTCTCCACCGATGCTGCCTGACCCGCTGAGTCCCTCCAGCACTTTGTGTGTATTGCTCCAGATTTCCAGCATCTGCAGAACTTCTTGTGCCTGAAGCAGGTACAACAGTGTCATTTAAGAAGCACTTGGACAGGTACACGGAGGGGCGGAGCTTGGAGGGATATGGGCCGAATGCAGGAAATTGGGACCAGCTGGGTGGGCACCGTGGTCGGAATGTGCTCGATGGGCCGAATGGCCTGTGTCCATGCTGTATTGCTCTTGACAGAAACCCTTCCGGGCAAAGTGCTCGGAAAACTGTGTGGGCTGTTCCCACAGGGATTCACCAGTCCCAGCTGCTCCTTCTCAATGCACAGAATTCCTTTGCCCACTTGAGGGGACACGGGAGGCAGCGGTGCAGCCCCCTCAGCCCCGTCCTATCACCGACTCCCCCCCCCCCCCCCACCCTCCTTCCAGCCTCCTGGGACCCCCAAACCCCTACCGGCCCTCCCCACTCACCGGCCAACATGAGCAACAGCTCGCCCAGACTCTGCTGGTACAACTGTAGTGTTTCCACCGAGTCGTCTCCTTGCTCCTCCTAGGGATGGACCAGAGGGAGGAGAAGTAGAGTGCAGCAAGGCCCTTCAGCCCCTCAAGACCTTCCCACCCCCTCCGAGTGCGGATAAACCCCTCTACAGACTTGTACCCCAACTGAATAATGGGAAACATACAGGAAGGAGAGACCATTCGACCCATCCTGTCCAGTCTGGTCTGTTAACTAGTCGCTGTAAATTACCCCTTGTGTAGGTAAGTGGCAAAAGAATCAAAGGGGATGTTCTTGAGCTTGTGGGAGGGAAGTGAAGGAGTACAGGGGAGTGAGACAAAGGAGAATTGGACCAAAGGGGCTGCTCTTCTCGGACAACACACAAGATGCTGGAGGAACTCAGCGGATCAGGCAGCATCTGTTTTGGGGGGGGGGGGGGGGGGTGGGAGGGAATGGACAGTCGATGTTTTAGGTCGAGACCCTTCACCTGGGCTGGAAGATAGATAGAGGGGGAGATAGCCTGTAAGGGGAAGGGGTGGAGCAAGAGCTGGCAGGTGATAGGTGGATCCAGGTGAGGAGGGTGATAGGCAGGTGTGGGGGGGGGGTTGTGTGTGGGATGGCGTCAGAAGCTGGGAACTGACTGGTGGAAGCGACAAAGGGCTGAAGCTGATGGAATCTGATAGGAGGGGAAGGTGGAGCATGGAATTGAGGGAGGGAGGTGGGGAGGGGAACCGGTGGGAGGAGTGTGTGTGGGTGATGGGCAGAAGTTTGTCGTGGGCAGCTCCCTCTTCTGGGAGCTGGGCGATGGAGTCTATGGGCTGGATGGTGTCCTGTGTTGCCGTGAGATGATTTGCAAGTTCCAGACCCTCCTCATCCTCAGAGAGGTGGGGATATTAATCCTGAACTCCTCTCCAACCTTCTACCGATTACTTTAAAAGTCTCCTGGATACCCGGCTCCCTGTTAAGGGAACAAAGTCCTCTTGCCCACCTGGTCTAGACTTCTACACTTCAATTAACACTTCCTCAGCCTCCTTTATCCCCACCAAAGGAAACAAACCCAACCTGTTTTCAAGCCTTTAAAGATTTGCATCAACAACTCCTTTACTTCCAATAGGATTTTCTTGCACAAAGTCCAGGCCCTCCCTGACCTTCCGCTGGCCAATTCCTGGCCTGTTGCCTCCCCAGAGAGCACCGTCTATCGCCCAGTCTCAGCAAGCTGATATCCACCCATCTCCTTTCTGGAGGTTTATTAGCCTGAGGTTTATGCCTCTGAGGTGAACAAGGTTACTATCTCAAGCCTTGAACTCAGGAATCCAGGTTTCCATTCCAGACATGCAGATTCAATTTTATTAATAAAATACCCCCTTCTAACTTCCTCCTGCAGTTCGCTCCCTGTGAGCGCACAGCACGATCCCAATAGCCTGGTATTGCTCTAGCTGTAGTGTGTGGGATTGGCAAAACACCTCACAGTTGATTTGAGTGCACTCCCCAACACGGTGACAGAAATGGATTCAACAGAAACTGACGGCACAAGAAGAGGCCATTCAGCCCATCGAGCTGACGCTGGCCAATGACAGACCACGTTAATCCCACCTCCCAGCTCTCGGCCCATAGCCACTTGAGATGAGAATTGGAAGTGGGACCCCAACTGGAAAGCTCTTTCAAGGAGCTAGCCCTGGCAGGATGGGCAGAACAGCCTCCCCCAGCGCCGTGAGGTTCCAAATACATACCCCGGACCCTTCCCTAACACTCCTGCAGCCCAGGAGCAGCCTCACCTGGGTGACGGCAGCCCAGCCCATCTCCAACGCGGCAAGCAGACGGGGCTTGTCCCGAGACATCTCTGAAACAAAGAGGGAACATGCGGCAAGGGGATTAGGAGTTTCAGGAGGAGCAGCACCTCAGTGATTGCCCCCAGAGCTCAGAGGGGGAGATCTGGAACACAAACCTGCTATCAATATGTCACCAGAACCCCCACCCCCCGTCCTGGGCTCCAGGGCAAGTGTGACCCTTCCTTAGTTCAGGGGCTGGGCTTTGAGGTCCAAGCCCACACAGTGTGGGCTGACATACGTGGTGATGCACAGTCAGAGAGCCGGCCACAGGTAACACCTGCTTCTCCCTCCTGTGGAGGGAGTGGAAGCCGCCATATTATCTCAGTGTCCCAGCCAATGGTACCGCTCGAGCAGGTAGGCAGGTCGGTTCCTTCAACGCCTTTCTATTTCACGAGGTCTCGCGGTGTTTGACGTTTTCCCATGTCCTCAAAAGCACCGAGGTGGTGAAATGCCCTTTAGACACGTGAGCCCCGTGCATGTCACAAAGGCTCAGCTGGTAAAGCCGCTGCCTCTCTGCGCCAGCACCCCAGGTTCAATCCTGGAGTTTGCACATAGCTTGGGTTTCCTCCAGGTGCTCTGGTCTCCTCGTCTCCTCCCCCATCCCGAAGACGCGCGGAATGGCAAGTTAGTTGGCCGCTGTAAATTGCCCCTTGTGTGGAGGTGGGTGTTAACATCGGGGGCAGTTGATGGGAATGTGGGGAACACGCTGTAGGAATCATGGATGATGGAATGGAATAGCCAACATGGACTCGATGGACTGAGTGGCCTTTTTTTTACATCTTAAGGAAATATACTCTGGCTTCCTTAAAGACATCTTGTTATTTGGTCAAGCAGCATCTGGGGGGGGGGGGGGGGCGGGAGGGGGAGGAATTGTCAATGGAAACCTAGATCAAACCCTGCATAAGATATCTTTATTAGTCACACGTACATCGAAACACACAGTGAAATGCATCTTTTGCGTAGGGTGTTTTGGGGGCAGCCCGCAAGCGTTGCTACGCTTCTGGCGCCAACATCACATGCCCACAACTTCCTAACCTGTACGTCTTTGGAATGTGGGAGGAAACCGGAGCACCCAGAGGAAACCCACGCAGTCACACGGAGAATGTACAAACTCCTTACAGACAGCGGCCGGAATTGAACCTGGGTCACTGGCACTGTAAAGTGTTACGCTAACTGCTACACTACCATGCCTGTATCGAGACGTTGGTCATTAATTGGCCCCAGTGTAGGTGGGTGGTAGGAAACTGTGCTAGGGACGAGACGGTCGCCCACCTCTTTGCGGGGTGTGGGTTTGCGAGGAGGGTGTGGCGAAAGATGCAGGAGTCCTTGTCACGTTTCATTCTCAGCAGCTGCGTAACAGAGGATTCTCTGATCTACGGGCTGTTTCCGGGGACATACACAGAGACGGACATCAACTGCTGCTGGAAGGTCATCAACTTGGTGAAAGACGCCCTTTGGTCTGCCCGAAACTTGTTGGTCTTCCAGCACTGCGGGATGTCTGTAGGGGAATGCTGCCGGCTGGCACATTCCAGGCTGCAGAAGTATGTGCTGAGGGATGCACTGAAGCTGGGCGCAGCCAACGCAAGGGCTCGGTAAGGAAGGACTACAGTTTAGGGTTCTTCTGCCACTGGAGGGGGAGGGGCAGGGTCAAGCGAGAAAGTCCCTTAAATATTGTAAATACGGGATTGGGGTATCACCCCAGGGAGCCACATGAGTGGCATCGATGCTGTGGTTTTATATAAAAAGGTAACACTAATGATTGATCCGAACACGAATGTAAAGGTTTGCACTGTTTTATTGTTGTATACTGTATAGTTTTTTTTATGATGAATAAAGTTTATTTTGGAATTTAACAAAGATCAGAAGGGAGTTGATGGGCAAGTGAATAAATACAGGGAAATAATTGGGGCAGTAAGATTGCTCCAAGAGCCAGCACACATTCAACAGGCTGAATGGCCTCCTCCTCTGTCACAAGTACTAACATGAGACTATATCCTTCCTTTAGGGGTTGGAGATCCTTTGACTCAGTGCTACCCACTGGAAGTCTCCCAGTAAAGACCAAGACCATCATTTAGAACCTGCTTAAACACCTCAGTCATTGTTTCTGAAGGTGATACAAGCCTGTTCTATGCACCTTGTAAGACCAAGTAAATCCAGATGAATTGGGCACTGTCCAGATTCACCAGGACAATCCCAACTGGAAGGCAGGCTGCATAGAACAGGCTGCATCTTCTTCAGTAATGATAATCACAGATAGAGGTGTTTAAGTAGGTTAAAGTGATTGATACACAGCAACTGTGTACACAACACAGCACTATCGATCACTTAGTGGGTGACACGGTAGTGTAGTGGTTAGCGTAATGTTACTACAGCGCCAGCGACTCGGGTTCAATTCTGGCTGCTGTCTGTAAGGAGTTTGTATGTTCTCTCCGTGTCTGCGTGGGTTTCCTCCAGGTGCTCCGGTTTCCTCCCACTTTCCAAAGACGTACAGGTTAGGAAGTTCTGGGCATGCTACGTTGGCGCCAGAAGTGTGGCAACACTTGCGGGCTGCCCCCAGAACACTCTACGCAAAAAGACGCATTTCACTGTGTGTTTCAATGTACGTGTGACTAATAAATAAGTATCTAAATACCTAACATCTAACTAATTCCTGTGGTGAACTGTGGGAGTGCCCAGAGCAAGGAGATACTCAGCTAGGGCTGAGGTCATTTATGAAGCAACTTAGGGGGTAGTTTGTCCAATAAAGAATCTCTCTGCCAAAGCTGGTGGATATCAGGGGAAAAACAACAGGGACTTAAGGAAGGTTAGAAGCCAAAGAGGGTAGTTGGAATGGAACAGGTCAGTTTCACTCCTGGAGCAGGAGGAGTTGAGTGGCCTCTTACTGAGCCTACACTAGCCAGGACACTGGGAAAGGTCCCCAGGCCCTCTTTCAATCAAGCAGCAAGGTCCTCCAAAGTCTGCCCGAATCTATAGACCAGAGGACAGCTTCTCAGTGACCGGCACCGGGCGAGGCAGAGTGGGGATTAATTTACGAGACAGCATTTAGTGGCCTGGACTGTTGGCCCAAGGATGTGGGTTCAAATCCCACCATAGCAGCTGTGGAATTCATGTCCAAGCAATTAAATCAATCTGGAATTAAAACTCTGGCATCAGTAATGGTAACCATGTAACTACCCAATGTTCACTAATGTCTGAGAGGGAAGAAAGCTGCAGGTCTATATGTGACTCATAACAGGTGGTTGGTTCCTTAACGGCAAGTAGGGATAGACAATAAATGCAGGCATGGCATCCTCCTGGAAGCAAACAGATTAAACAAGACACCCCTCCAAGATGGCAACGACAAGAAGCCCACATGGTGGTACCTTGGTGGCGGCTCGGACTGGTTTGAAACACGTCTTGCTCAACAGCAAAGCTCTCACCTTTCAACAGGCCTCTCGCTGACTTGGCCTGCTCGAAGTCAGCTTTGTTGCCCTTGGCGACCAGTGCCTTCAGCTCCTCCGCCCTGGAGATGTACTGAGTTACCTGGCAACCAATTAAAAAGAATCAAACGAGGGCACGGTTCTGAGGTCCGTGAGAGTAAGAACACAAAAGACCATTCAGCCCATCTAGCCTGCTCTGCAGTTCATTATCATAGCTGATCTACCACTTTCCCTCACCATCATATCTACATATGATGGTCCATAGATCCGTCAAGGTTGCCGCGCAGGTTGATAGGGTTAAGAAGGTGTATGAAGTGTTGGCCTTCATTAGTCGGGGTATGGAGTTCAAGAGCAGTGAGGTGATGTTGCAGCTCTATAGAACTCTGGTCAGACCACACTTGGAGTATTGTGTTCAGTTCTGGTTGCTTCATTATAGGAAGGATGTAGAAGCTTTAGAGAGGGTGCAGAGGAGATTTGCCAGGATGCTGCCTGGATTGGAGAGCATGTCTTATGAGGATAGGTTGAGTGAGCTCGGGCTTTTCTCTTTGGAGAGAAGGAGGATGAGAGGTGACTTGATAGAGGTGTACAAGATGATAAGAGGCAGAGATCGAGTGGACAGTCAGAGACCTTTTTCCCAGGGCGACAATGGCTAACACGAGGGGATATAATTTTAAGGCAATTGGAGAAAAGTATAAGGGGGATGTCAGGGGTAAGTTTTTTCTTTACACAGAGTGGTGGGTGCATGGAACGCACTGCCGGCAGAGGTTGTGGGGGGCAGATACATTAAGGACATTTAAGAGACTCTTAGATAGACACATGAATGATAGGAAAATAGGGGGCTATGTGGGAGGGAAGGGTTAGGTAGATCTTAGAGCAGGATAAAATGTCGGCACAACATTGCCCCTTATACCTTTCTCCAGTAACCTTAAAATTATGTCCCCTCATGTTAGCCATTGTCGCACTGGGAAAAGGTCTCTGACCGTCCACTTGATCTATGCCTCTTATCATCTTGTACACCTCTATCAAGTCTCCTCTCATCGTCCTTCTCTCCAAAGAGAAAAGCCCGAGCTCACTCAACCTATCCTCATAAGACATGCTCTCCAATCCAGGCAGCATCCTGGTAAATCTCCTTTGCACCCTTTCCAATGCTTCCACATCCTTCCTATAATGAGGCGACCAGAACTGAACACAATACTCCAAGTGTGGTCTGACCAGATTGCAGGGCTAACTTCTTTTCCAATTGCACCGGTTATCTTGTGTCTACGTGGAGTTTGCACGCTCTCCGTGTCCACATGGGTTCCCCCGGGTGCTCCGGTTTCCTCTCACATCCCAAAGCTGTGCAGGTCGGTAGATTAATTGCCGCTGGTGTGTAGGTAGGTGGTGCGGTTGATAGGAATGTGGGGAGAATAGGTTCCAGGGAAAAGTGGCAGTGGCCTCCGTGAGGCAGGATAGACAGTGGGCCAAATGCCTCAATACGGAAATATGAAAAAAAAAATGGTCCCACTGGTGCTTTAAATGGTTGTAAGCACGGGGAGATGTCGGGGTTCAGGGACAAACCCGGGTAGAGAGGTGGATTTAGAGTCATATAGCACGGAAACAGGCCCTTCAGCCCAACTGGTCCATGCCGACCAAGTTCCCTACCTGAGCTATTCCCATTTGCCCGCATTTGGCCCATATCCCTCTAAACCTTTCCTATCCATGTACCTGTCCAAGTGCCTTTTAAATGTTGTTAATGTACCTGCCTCACCCACTTCCTCTGGCAGTTCGTTCCATATATGGACCACCCTCTGTGTGAAGAAGTTATCCCTCAGGTTCCCATTCCCCTCTTATCTTAAACCTATGCCCTCTTTGTTTTCGATTTCCTTTCTCTGGGAAAAAGACTGTGCGCCTTCACCCTATCTATGTCCCTCATGATTTTATACACCTCCAGAAAGGTGTATAAAACGATGGGGGCACAGATAGGGTGAGTGCTCCTCTACCCAAGGTCACCCCTCAATCTCCCACGCTCCAAGGAATAAAGTCCCAGCTGGCCCAACCTCTCCCCATAACTCAGGCCCACGAGTCCAGACAAAATTCTTGTGAATTCGGGTTTTAAGGCAGCAGAGAGAGTACAGGAGGGAATTCCAGTTCAAATGTTGCAGGCACCAAATGTGGGGAAATTAAATTCAGGAATGCTTGATGGGGCAGTGTCAGAATGCCACAGAGATGTTGGGGCACAGCGCTGGAGAGCGAGGGATGATTTGTCTGGGGCATTGTTTAACCGGGAACCAACGCTGGTGGGCAATGGGCAGAGGGGATTTGATGTGAGGTGGGACACGTGGCCCCAGAGTCCCAGATGAGGCTTCATGGTGACAGAGGGCAGGCGGTAGACAGGCAGTCAGCAGAGAGGAGAAGCACACAGCAAGACCTCTCCTTTCTCCTACCTTTGAGCGGATGGCTGTCTTCCGTCGGCAATCTGACTCGTCTGGAGTGTGGAGCAGAAAAAATATCAAGGTTAGTTGCCACCAATGGAAGTCAAAGTCAAGTTTATTGCCAAATGCACAAGTACGTGTGCACAGGTGCAATGAAAAACTTACCTGCAGCAGCATCACAGGCACAGAGCATCAGAGACACAACATTCACAATAAAAACATAAATTATACAAAATTATGCAAGAAAGAACACACGGTACAGGCATGTGGTGTAGCGGTTAGTGTAATGCTAGTGCAGCACCAGCAACCTGGGTTCAATTCCAACCGCTGTCTGTAAGGAGTTTGTACGTTCTCCCCGTGTCTGCCTGGGTTTCCTCCAGGTGCTCCGGTTTTCTCCCACATTCCAAAGATGTATGGGTTAGGAAGTTGTGGGCACGCTATGTTGACGCCGGAAGCATGGCGACACTTGTGGGCTGCCCCTAGAACATTTTACGCAAAAGATGCATTTCACTGTGTGTTTCGATGTACATGTGACTAGTAATCTTAAAAATTAGAGGAGGAAAAACAAAGTCCATTGTAGTGCAAAGTGGTCATAGTTTTGCTGTACTGAGGTAGTGATTAAGGTTGTGCAGGTTGGTGCAAGAACCAAATGGTTGAAGGGAAGTAGCTGTTTTTGAACCTGGTGGTGTGGGACTTCGGGCTTCTGTACCTGGAGCTGTGAGAAGATGGCACGGCCTGGATGGTGGGGATCTTTGATGATGGATGTTGCCTTCTTAAGGCAGCACCTCCTGTAGATACTCCCGATGGTGGGGAGGGATGTGACCGTGATGTATTGGGCAGAGTCCACTACTCTCTTACGTTCCTGTGCATCCGAATTGCTGTACTAGACCGTGATGCAACCAGTCAGGACATTTTCAGCAGTACATCTGTAGATGTGTCTTAGAGAGTTCGGTGACAAGCCGAACCTCCTTAACCTTCTAAGAAAGACGTTGGCATGCCTTCCTTGGAAGGGCTGTGCACAGCAGGGGGGGGGGGTGGGGTGGGAGTGGTATTGGGTGAGGGGGTCTCCAAGAAACAGGGATGCTCAGGAATGCACAGAGTGAAGGACATAGATACAACTGGAAGCTCCATAGGGGATTGGTCTCTGAGGAAAAGGCAAGGGCTCTTCCACAGAGCCAGCATAGAAGCGATGGGCTGAATGCCGTCCTGTGCTGTACAATTCTCAACTCTCTGCTCTTCGCTGAATCAAGGTGAGGAGTCTTGGAGTGGGGAGACGGTCTCCCAGTTCAGCTGGTGGGCCAGAAGGCAGAGCTCAGACAGAGCAACAGCAGATCCTAGCTCACATCCCCGGACTCAAAGCTTAGGTGTTTGAACGAAGGGGAGGGGGAGCCTGCCAACTGAGTCAGAGCTGCTACAAGACAGGAGGAGCAGAACTCACAGTGCAAAGCTGGGACAAAGTACTCCAGGGATCTGCAGTAGAGAGAGAGCGCAGCAGAGTAGTCTCCCAGCTCATCCTTCTTCACGGCGTCCACAACCAGGGCCGTCTGTAGAGGAGAACAAATTGGTCAGGAGGGGCTGGGAACCCCATGCAAGGTGGGGGGGGGGAGACAGAGCGAAAGCACGTGAAGGAGGGGAAGACAGAGAGGGACGGGGAGACAGAGTTCCCATAAACAAACATTTTTATGATATACTTTTGTAAAGTTCATTTTGAAGTAACCCAGTGTATCAGGAATTAGTCTTCTACTCTTAAAAATAGAGCCTTTGGTTCCTGTTTTACCAGTAGCCAGAGTCTCAGTAGAACGTCTCATCTGAGGGACACTCCTGTGACACTGCCACTCTCCCCCAGTATGGCACTGGGCTAGAATCTCCACAGCAGGAGCTCCCAGTACGGGCCAAAACATCCACAAGGCACTTCACAGGACTAGGCACCAGGTCACATTTGGGGATTGACAGCAAGTGACCAAGGGCTCGGTCAAAGGAGTGTGAAAGCAGGAAAGAGCGAGGTGCAAGGGGAGGGGGCACCTCCAGAGGTCAGAGTTACAGCAGTGATGACGGGGCAACGAAATTCAGTGTGTCCAAGAGGTTGGGTCTGTAAGCTCTGTAACTGTACCCACCTCTGCCTCTTCCTCTGGCAGCTCGTTCCACATACTTTCTGTGCGAAAAAGTTGCCCCTCAGGTCCCCTTTAAATCTTTCCACTCCCACCTACGCCCTCTAGTTTTAGACTCCCCTATCCTGGGAAAGAGACGGTGACCATCCACCTTATCTAAGCCCCTCATGATTTTATAAACCTCTATAAGGCCACCCCTCAGCCTCTTATGCTCCAGAGAAAACAGACCCTGACTCTGTGCAGGGTGGGATTTGAACCCAAGGATGGAAATTTTAAATCTGAGCCACTGACCGCAGTTGGAGACTCTTCACAACGGATCAGAATCTGGGTGAATTATTACGGGAAGGAGTCACGTAATGGGGAATGGGTGGATGGAAAATACACAGCCCTCGCGTGGACCCTGAAACAGCGCTGCAGATTCACGTACTGCCTTCTCCAGACTCTCTGCGTCCGGCATGTGGTCCAAGTCGACGAAGGGGTGAGTGAAGAATTCCTCGAAGATCATCCTCTGCTCTGGGTCTCGCTCCAGCAGTCGGAGAAGCAAGTCCCTGCAGTCTGGGGAGACCCGTGCGCCTGGAGGGAGCTGCAGATAATCAGAGGGCATTAAAACATCTGGAAGTGGAGGAACAGAGAAGAACACATATTAACCTGTGTGAAATCAAAGTGGGAGCAAGGGAGAAAAAAAAGGAGCGGGCAGAAACGAGCAATGATATTTTCCTTCCTGATGGTAAATTTTGTGTTCAGTGTCATCACTTTATAGTAAAAATTCTTGTGTTTTACTGTTTGCTGTTTCCTTTGGCCCCTGCTCAGAACAGGCTGTGCCCAATCTTCCTTTC
This sequence comes from Pristis pectinata, assembly GCF_009764475.1. NCBI lineage: Eukaryota > Metazoa > Chordata > Chondrichthyes > Rhinopristiformes > Pristidae > Pristis > Pristis pectinata. Next base: position 16,073,341 of record NC_067436.1, on the reverse strand, counting down.
AACTCAGAGTATGGCGAGTTCTGGTCTTGTACACGGGAAGCCCTGATCCAATCAGAGACCCACGAACCCTCGACTCTGCGGCTGTGACAATTGAGAGACTATTTGTTGTGGTTGCATCGTGAAACTAAGTTCTTCTGGGGAGGATTTGTAACCATCAAGAAAATAATGAGAATTTACAAACTACAAAATTATTTACAAACTAATCCTGTTGTAAAGTCCCCTGAAAAATGACACTTTGTTACATAAAGCTAAGCTTTAATGCATTCCATTCAATGGTGTTCCAAGTCACAACTGCTGCTTAATTACCTGGCTCTAAAGAGTATTTTATACTTTTGGATTGTATTTCCCACTATTTCAAACTCAAATGGATTTCAAAATATTTTATAAATATTTACTGGTCTTTTCAAAAAAATACTTGATGCCCTCCAGAGTTGAATAGGCTGCTGGGGTTGGGACGGTGACAAGGGAAGAGCAACTGTGGGTGCAGATGGGGATCTTTATTTTAAATGAATGATCATTAGGCATATGTTCTGGGCACTCACCTCGAATGTGAACAAACCTTAATTATGCTGGTGCAACACACAGAGTGCTGGAGGAACTTGCTGCCCAGTCAATGGAGGGTCTCGACCTGTCCATTTCCCTCCATGGATGCTGCCAGACCCGCTGAGTTCCTCCAGCTCCTTTGTGTGTTGCTCCAGATTCCAGCATCTCGTGTCTCTGTCTTAGAACATAGAACACTACAGCACAGTACAGGCCCTTCGGCCCACAACATTGTGCTGACATTTTATCCTGCTCTAAGATCTATCCCGAAGCATATCACTTCACATTTATCCGGGTTGAACTCCATCTGCCACCTCTCAGCCCAGCTCTGCATTCTATCAATATCCTGTTGTAATCTACAGCAACCTTCTACACTATCCACGACACCACCAACCTGTGTGTCATCAGCAAACTTACTAACTCACCCTTCCACATCCTCATCCAAGTCATTTATAAAAAAATCACAAAGAGCAGGGGTCCCAGGACAGATCCCTGCGGAACACCACTGGTCACCGACCACCAGGCAGAATACGCTCCATCTACCACCACCGTGTCTTCTACGGGCGAGCCAATTCTGACTCACCCATAATCTTAACTCGCCTGGTACCTGTCCATGGTGTGAGCCCAGTATTCTGCTCCCACATCAAGATAAAACACATCACGATCTGTGGGCTGATTCCTTCCAGTGAAATTTGAATTGAAGTTCGCACTGTAGGAACCGCGCTGCCTGATCAGAGGTCCCTCTGGTGGAGAGGCTTTAAACTGCAACACCGAGGGTTCAGATGATACCAGCTCCGGAATGCCACCCTGTGTCAGGATGTGAACTAGATTTAGAATTCAATTTCCACCTTTGCCAGGAGCACAACGAGTCAGAGGTCACTGAGTGCAAACTTTGACTTGTGATGAAAAAAAGCAGTCTTAGTTTCAGTAACAAAGCCGACTGAAGAGGACACACTCAACGTTTCAGGAACAGCTTCTTCCCCTCTGCCATCAGATTTCTGAACGGTCCAGGAACCTCTTATTCCTCTCATTATTCCTCTTTTGCACTATTTATTTATTTTTGTAACTTATAGTAATTTTTATGCCTTGCACTGTACTGCTGCTGCAAAACAACAAATTTCATGGCCTACATCAGTGATAATAAACCTGATTCTGAACTCCCCACAAAGATCAGTGGCACAGCAGGTCCTGACCTCGGGTACGGTCAGTGTGGAATTTGCATGTTCTGCCCATGACTACGTGCGTTTCCCCTGGGCGTTTCAGGGAAGACCTAGATCATCAACAGATCTCATCCACGTCAGGTCTGCAGCTTCTCGCTGCCTCGGTAAAGCAGCCAACATAATCAAAGACCCCCTCCCACCCCAGACATTCTCCCTTCTCCCCCCTCTGTCAGGCAGAAGATACAAAAGCCTGAAAGCACGTACCACCAGGCTCAAGGACAGCTTCTATCTCGCCGTTATAAGACTACTGAACAGACATCTTGTATGACAAGGTGGACTCTTGGCCTCACAATCTACCTCGTTATGGCCTTGCTCATTGTCTGCCTGCACTTTCTCTGCAACTATGACACTTTATTCTGCATTCTGTTATTGCTTTTCCCTTGTACTACTTCAATGCACTGATGTGATGAAATAATCTGTAAGGATGGCATGCAAAACAAAGTTTTTCACTGTACCTCAGTGCATGCGACAATAATAAACCAAATTACCAGTGCATTACGCTGAAAACAGCCAATGGGGAAGCAGTGAATAGCAGTAGCCCTGTAATCTCTGTCTTACTCTCTGCCACTTCATTTTATGGCAACAGCAAAGGCTGATTGTTTCAGTGTTGTAACTAGGACAAAGTACACGCCTGTAAGTGGGGACTAGGCCATAACGCGGTAGAGTGCGAGACCAAGAGTCCATCTTATTGTGCAAGAGGTCTGTTCAGTAGTCTTATGACAGCGGGATAGAAACTGTCCTTGATCCTGGTGGTACGTACTTTCAGGCTTTTATATCTTCTGCCTGATGGGAAGGGGGAGAAGGGAGAATATCCGGGGTGGGAGGGGTCTTTGATTATGTTGGCTGCTTTACCGAGTGTGGTTAACACACAGCAAATCCAAATGGTAGCACAAACGGGATGTTTAGAGTGATTATAAGAGGAGTCGGAACGGTATAAGGTATGATTTCTGTCTTAAAAGAACTCAGAACAAGGGCAGTACAAGTGAGACCACACTTGGAGCACTGTGCACAGTTTTGGTCACCCCATTATAGGAAAGACATCATTAAACTGGAAAGAGTGCTGAGATTTATGAGGAAGCTGCTGGAACTCAAGGACCTGAGTTATAAAGAGGTCAGACAGGCTAGGACTTTATTCTTTGAACGTAGGAGATTGAGGGGTGAACTTATAGAGGTGCATAACATCACGAGGGACATAGATAGGGTGAACGCACACAATCTATTTCCCAGGGAAGGAGAACTAAAAACTAGAGGGCAGAGGTTTCAGGTGAGAGGTGAAAGATTCAGATGGGACTTGAAGGGCAAATTCTTCACACATGGATGATGCATAATATAGAATGAGCTGCCAGAGAAAGGTTGAGGTACAATAACAACATTTAAAAGGCGTTTAGGAGAGGTTTAGAAGGATATGGGCCAAACAGGCCTAGCTTGGTGGGCACCATGGATGAGTTGGGCCGAAGGGCCTGTTTCCATGCTGTATTACTCTATAAAATCAGGGCTTGGATGATTCAGGAGCGGTGTCAGGGTGCATTTTCCCCAAACAAAAGATACAAGGAATAGGGGACTCTGTCCCCCAGGAACATTGGGGTGTGGGGGTCAATGGAAAATTTTAAGAGTGAGGTTATCAGGCAAGGGTATGAAAGGGTACAAACCAAAGCAGGGAGATGGGGAGATCAACTGTGGTCCCAGTACAAGGAGGGAGAGGGTGAAGGATACATTCCTCTGTGCACCACACCCTGGCTACTGTGGTTTTTCCATTACGGAAGACTAAAATTCAGAAGTACTTCACTGGTTGGATGGTGTTTGTTCTGAAGCAATGAAAGGCTCTAGTCTCTCTTTATCACACCAGGCGAAAATGCATCAGTGCTTGGGTGTGACGCCACCCCCCGCGGTTGAGTAGCCTGCTGGGGTCATATAGGAAGTACAATTACCAGGGCAGAGGAGGGCAGTTTTTCGTAGACATTTGTTTTGGGTGAAAAAAAAATAACAAAAAAATGCAGATGCTGGAAGTCCGAGATAAAAACAGAAAATGCTGGAAACACTCAACAGGTCAGGCAGCGTCAGTGGATGGAGAAACAGAGTTAACGTTTCAGGTCTGGGACCTTTCGTCAGAACCAAGAAAGAGAAAAAAGTGAGTTTTCAGTGGCAGAGAAAGGGTGGGAGGAGATGGGTGGAACAAAGGGAATATCTGTGATCCAGCGAGACCAGATGAGTTAAGATGGAGGTGGTGGTTAAGATCATATTATGCTTCTTTTCCAGGAACGGTGGACCTTGAGATGGAGCGAGGAGCAGAGAGATTTGTTTGGGCGTTCGGTTGGAAAGGGAACGAAGTTTAATGAGACTGGGGTCTCAGGACGTAACAGTGACTCAGCCACCAACTGACGCCTCGTGGCCTTTGAGGTTTACCCACCTCGACTGCCTTGCTGCTGCGGATCTTGCTCTCCAGCTCAGTGAAGGACTTTGACGCAAACGGTGGTCGTCCGAACAACGCTTCTGTAACAAAACCAGAGTCAGCAGCAGCCCCGGGACAAGCTCCACAACACAACGATCCGACCTCCCCACTGGAGTTTAATTCAGATAAGTGCGAGGTGTTGCATTTTGGCAAGACCAATTTGGCATGCTTACAGTCATCCCAAGGGACATTGAGTACAGGAGCTGGGACATCATGGTACAACTGCACAGGACACTGGTAAGGCCACAATTGGAGTGCTGCGTACAGTTCTGGTCACCCTGCTAATAGGATGTCACTAAACTGGAGAGGATGCAAAAAAAAATTTACAAGCATGTTACTAGGACTGGAGCGCTCGGGTTATAAGGAGAGACTGGGATTTCTTTTCCCATGGAGTTTAGGAGGCTCGGGGTGACGTTATAGAGGTTTATAACATTATGAGGGGCGTATACAAGGTGAAAAGCCACAGTCTTTTTCTCCAGAGTAGGGGAGTCCAAAACTAGACAGCGTAGGTTTAAAGTGAGAGGGGGAAGATTTAAAAAGGGACTCGAGGGTCAACTTCTCCCCCCACACAGAGGGTGGTGAGTATACGGAACGAGCTGCCAGAGTAAGTGGTAGAGGTGGGTACAGTTATGACATTTAGACAGTTGACCAGGTACATGGACAGGAAAGGTTTATAAGGATACGGGCCAAACATGGGCAAATGGGACTAGCTTGGGAGGGCAACTTGGTCAGCATGGACGACTTGGGCCGAAGGGCCTGTTTCTGTGCTGAATAACCCTACTTATTTCTTGTTGTCTCTTCTCTCACACAGCCCCATTAACCTGTGAGTTGCCCCTGGTGTGTAGGTGAGTGCAGAATCTGGCAGGAGTGGAGGGGAGTCTGGGGAAGACTATGAACTCTTCTACAATAAGATGGACTCTTGACCTCACAATCTACCTCGTCATGGCCCTTGCACCTTATTGTCTGCCTGCACTGCACTTTCTCTGTAACTGTGACACTTTATTCTGCATTCTGTCATTGTTTTCCCCTTGTACTACCTTGACGGACTGATGTGGTGAAGTGATGTGTCTGGATGGCATGCAAAGCAAAGGTTTTCACTGGATCTTGGTACATGTGACCATAATAAACCAATTTGCCAAAATGAAATGGGATCAGTGTAAATGGGTGGTTGATGGTTGGCACGGACTTGAGGGGCTGAAGGGCCTCTGTGCTGTATGACCCCTGGCCCCCCCGGCCCCCACTCCTCCCCCCAGTACTCCCCAACCCCTCGTGGCTGCTCACCATACAGAATCACTCCGACTGACCACAGGTCCACTCGGGCATCATACTGCTGCCGACACACCATCTCGGGCGCCATGTATAACGGGGACCCCCGCAGAACGTGCTTCTCGTCCCAGGGCGACATGTGCTGTGCGAAGCCAAAGTCTGCGGGGGACACAAGGCATGGGGTCAAAGTCCCCACCTCTACAAGGACAAGGCTTCACTTCTGGCTGGGACAGTACCTTTTGTCACTTCTGACTCTCCCCATTTATAAAACATCTTTCATAATTTTCACAGGAGAGAGTTGTCCGACAGACGAGAGCGGTGACCCGATCAACGATTCTAGAGTATCTTAATGGGGGGCAGGAGGGGAAAAGAGATGGGGAGGGGAGGGAGAGGGTCAGATGTGAACTCACCAGCCAGCTTGAGGTGAGGGCAGTTTCGAGAGCTGAGCAGAACGTTCTGTGGCTTCAGGTCAAGGTGGGAGATGTTGCGCTGGTGGAGATACTGAAGAGCAGAGGCTGGAGGTGGGTGGAGGAGAAAGAGAGGAAGAGGATGATCTCTGGAGGTCATGGACTCGTGGAGTAACACAGCATGGAAACAGGCCTTTTGGCCCATCGAGCCTGTGCCAACCATCAAACACTCGTTTACATTGCCCTCCCCACCAGAAGCCATCTTCAAGAGGCGGTGCCTCAAGAAGGCAGCATCCATCACTAAGGACCCTCACCATCCGGGACACACCTTCTTCTCATTACTACCATCGGGGAGGAGGTACAGGAGCCTGAAGACCCACACTCAACGATTCAGGAACATTTCTGAAGGCTCCATGAATGCATAAACACTGCCTCATTATTCCTTTTTTTCCGCACAATTTATTTTGTAATTTGTAGTAATTTTTGTCTATGCACCGTACCGCAAAAAAACAAATTTCACATCATACAAGACAGTGATAATACACCTGATTCTGATATTAACCCTACACTAACGCCATTTTATTCTTCCTACATCTTCAGATTCTATGACCCACCTGCACACTAGGGGGAATTTACAGCAGCCAATTAAGATTTCTTTATTAGTGACATGTACACTGAAACACACAGTGAAATACATCTTTTGCATCGAGTGTTCTGGGGGCAGCCCGCAAGTGTCACCACGCTTCCAGCGCCAACATAGCATGCCCACAACTTCCTAACCCGTACGTCTTTGGATTGTGGGAGGAAACCAGAGGCATCCGGAGGAAACCCACGCAGTCACGGGGAGAACGTACAAACTCCTTACAGACAGCGGCCGGAATTGAACCTGGGTCGCTGGCGCTGTAATAGCGTTACGCTAACTGCTACACTACCGTGCCTGCCCTTCCAATCTGTGTGTTTTTCGGGGAAGAAACCGGAGCATTCAGGTGAAACGTGGAGAACATGCAAACTCCACAGACAGCAGCGGAGTCAGTGTTGAACCTGGATCTCCAGTGCTGTGAGGCAGCGGCTCCACCCACAGTGCAGTGGCCAGTGTTCTCTGGCTTCCAACACTCAAGAGGACTCGAGTACCATCCCTGCAAAATTCACCCCCAAGGAGGATCTGGGTCCCTCAACCCTAGGTAGGTACTAACTGCACTTCACTGCTTCCCTGAGCAGAACTCACAGGGTTAATATTCAACAGAAACCGAGGACTGATCGTGGTTGGAGGTGGAGCGTGTGTATCTTAGCAACAAGCAGTGATCTGGGCAGGAGGCACCTTAATTACAAATACCACTGATGGTACTTTGACCCATGCACACACACTGAACAAACCTCTCCACCCTTCAGTAATCAAAGTCCTCAGTACAATCACACACACTGCTGAACATCTGCACATTTTTCCAGCAAACCCTCGATAAAGGTCAAAGTTTGCACCGAGCTAGTGGGCAGGGGGACCGCAAGCCCGACTGCAGGGCAGCAGAGTGGCGCGGCTGGTAGAGCCGCCACCTCACAGCTCCCGAGACCCAGGTTCGATCCTGACCTCGGGTGCTGCCTGTGTGGAGTTTCCCCCCTTTGACCGTGTGGGTATCCCCTGGGTGCTCTGGTCTCCTCCCACGTCTGGGTTGATAGATTTATGGATTGTTTAAACTGCGCCGAGAGTGTAGATAAGTGGTACAGCCTAGGGCGAGAATAAATGCTCGATAGTCAATACAGAATTGATGGGCTGAAGGATCTGTTTCTATGTGCGTGAATCTATAACTATTGATCAGTCAGACACGTAGTTAGCCACACTGGATTCCTCATGAAGCACACTGGTAGATGAAGCAATGGGACACACAATGTGGTACTGAGGTACACAGGGTCATTAACAGTAACCGCAAAACCATCAGATCTTCGCAGGCACGGTGTAGCAGTTAGCATGACGCTATTACAGTGCCAGCGACCTGGGTTCAATTCCGGCCACTGTAAGGAGTTTGTACGTTCTCCTCGTGTCCGTGTGGGTTTCCTCCGGGTGCTCTGGTTTCCTCCCACATTCCAAAGACGTACAGGTTAGGAAGTTGTGGGCATGCTATGTTGGCGCCGGAAGTGTGGCGACACTTGCGGGCTGCCCCCAGAACACTCTACGAAAAAGATGCATTTCACTGTGTGTTTCGATGTACATGTGACTAATAAAGATATCTTATTTTATCTTTTCTTATCTTAAAACCCATTTGGTACACCAAGGTCCTGCAGGATGCATAGCCAACTTCAAAATATCACACATGCCTCCTCAGTTCAGGGGCAATTAGGAACAGACAATAATTGCCAACAATGTCTGTATTCTGCAAGCAAAGAAACAAACAGAAACCGTGTTCCTCTGCTCTGAAATGGTGCCACAGGATTCTTTAAATCTTCCACGAGTGTCACATCTGAAAGATGGGCACCTCTGACAATGCTGCACTCCCTCAGCGCTGCACCCAAGGGTTCACAACGTGGTCAGGTCTCGGGAATGGGGCCGTCTCCTCACCAAGTGAGGGTTGACACTGTCACCATCTGAGAAGTTCTTTGGAACGTTCCCGTGGGTGGGGGGGGGGGGGAAGAGAAGAAAATGGTGTTCTGGCGCGATTCCCACCCTCTTACCGAGCTGCTGTAGGAAGCGCCGCGCCACTCGCTCGGGAAGCACCCTGCGGCTGCGGATGAAATGGGAGAGGTCGCCTCCCGCGCAGTACTCCATGATGAGGTAAATGTTCTCGCCGTCCCACTGCCGAGACAGGAACCAAGACCACGTTACCAACCGGCAGGGGTCAGACACCCAACCCACCCGCCCCCTCAGCACCCGACCTCCCCCATGCCCAGTCCACAGTCTACTGGATAGTCTTCAGTCTGTAGATATGATAAGAACGGTTAAGAGACAATTTGACAGGCACACGAACGTTTAAGACTTAAACGTTTAACACTTTAGAGGCAATGTTTAAGATGCTTTCAGACAGTCACATGAATATCTTTTAAACAGGCAACCTCTATCATCAAAGATCCCCACCATCTGGGTCATGCCACCTCCTCGCAGCTACCATCGGGCAGGAGGTACAGAAGCCTGAAGTCCCACACCACCAGGTTCATAAACAGCTACTTCCCTTCAACATTCGGTTCTTGAACCAACCTGCACAACCCTAATCACTGCCTCAGTATAGCAACACTATGACCACTTTGCAGTCTGTGAAGTTACCAACTATGCATAAATGACAAAACACAGACCCTACTAAAGCGCTCTCTTTTGTACCCAATACAACCCCCAAATGGGTCTAAGAGCATTAGTACTCATTAATAAATATACTAAAACATTTAAATACCTAAAAATGAAACTATATTAGGCAATAAACTAACTCCATTGAAACTGGGTCAAGTTTTGAAGACCAACACCTCAAGGTTCAACGACAGCTTCTTCCCCACTGCCATCAGGTTCTTGAACCAACCTGAAAAACCCTAACACTACCTTAGACTATATTTCTTTTTCTCTCTCTCAACTTGCACTAGTGATATTATGTTCATTTTGTCATGCAAGTTGTGTATAGTTTATGTTAAGTTTATGTAACCTATGCTTGTGTTTGTAACACTATCAACACTGCACTACAGCAGACTTTCTTTGTTCTAATTGTGTTCTTTCTTGTAAAAATTGTGTACAATTTACATTTATGTTTTTTTTCTTGTGAACGCTGCTTAGATGATGCAATGTGCCTGTGATGCTGCTGTAAGTTTTTCATTGCACCTGTGCACACGTACTTGCGCATGAGACAATAAACTCGACTTTGACTTTGGTAGTGGGACTGGGTGTGCAGTGATGCACTCCCTCCAGGGCCAACGTACCGTGCTGCTGTTGCAAAAAGCCAATTTCCATGGCAGTTATACCCTGTGTATGTATGCCTATGACAATAAACTTGAACTCACAAGGTGCAGCTTTTCAAACACCATTTGCAATTAGATCAAACAGTGGCGAGCCACTTGGCATAAGCAGTCTGGAAACTGACCACTCTACTTATAAAATGATTGGTTCCTCATGTGTACATGTATGTCGACACGCTTGTGAGAAAACAATTCAAGATAGGGCCCAAGGCCGACCTCTCAAGTACCAGGAACCACATTTAGCAAAGTAGCAGAACAGAAGATGGAATGCAGTCATAGAACAAGGAAGCCCGATATTGCCAGCTGAAATTAATTCACCACTTCGGATTTGCTTTGATAAATCATTTTTAGCTCAAACCCACTTGAAAATCCTTCAGCTGGACGATGTGAGGGTGTTTGACCGTCTTCAGGATCTCGATCTCCGTCAGAAGGTTCTCCACCGAAGCTTTGTTCAGGCTTTTCTTACTCACGCACTTAATGGCCACCACCTCTCGACTGTTCACCTGTTAGAATATAGAGGAAGATGAGCAGGAGTAAGCCATTTGCCCCATCGAGTCAACACTCTTACCTGGTCCCCATTACTCTCAGTTCCCTCATTGCTAGAATGCCTCTGGATCATAGCCCTGAATCTAGTGAAAACCAAGCCTCCCTTCCATAGACTCCGTCTACAATTCTCGGTAAAGCTGCCAACATAATCGAAGACCCCTCCCACCCTGGACATTCTCTCTTCTCCACCCTCCCATTGGGCAGAAGATACAAAAGCCTGAAAGCACGTACCACCAGGCTCAAGAACAGCTCCTATTCCGCTGTTATAAGACTACTAAACGGTCCCCTAGTATGATAAGATGGACTCTTGACCTCACAATCTACCTCATTAAGGCCTCGCACCTTATTGTCTGCCTACACTGCACTTTCTCTGGAACTGTAACACTTTATTCTGCATTCTGTTATTGCTTTTCCCTTGTACTACCTCAATGTACTGATGTGATGAAATGATCTGTATGGATGGCATACAAAACAAAGTTTTTCACTGTACCTCGGTACATGTGACAATAATAAACCAATTTACCAATTTATTTACCAATTAATGGCTGAAGGCCATTTTCCGCTGCAGAAAATTCTATTGATCCACAATCCTCCATGGACAGAGTCCACATGCCAGTCTTCAATATCCTGAGACTATGCCCACAGTTCTTGACTCTCTAGCCTAAGGAAACATTCTCCCAACATCGACCAAGTCAATCTTTTTCAGTCCCTTGCACACTTCCATAACATCAACCCTTCACCACCAAGCCCCCCCCCCGCCCCCCCCCCCACCGTTCCTCCAAATTCCAGTGCATGCAGGCCTACCACATACAATCGCCCTTCGATGAGCAACCCTCCCATTCCAGGAATCAACCCAGCCTGCTCTACCTCCACAGCATCTACATCCTTTCTTCCATAAAGACTGCGACCAAAGCTGTGCCTAGTTCTCCAGGTGTGGACTTGCCACAGCCCCCAAACTGTGGCAGCAAGACTGTCGCACATCAAACCTCTTGCAAAACAAAAAGACCAACGTACCACCCTCATTACATATGGTCCCTGCACAGTAACTAGTCTTGTACATTTGCAGACCCATATCCTTCAGTACTGCAACCGTGCAAAAGATAGGGCTCCTTCCAAGGACTAATGAGTTCAGTGGCAGGAAGGACCCCATTAGTTTGATTGCAAACCACACCAATGAGCAATTAGCTAATGAGCAATGAGCACCAGGAGCAATTAACGCACTTCTTTTACTGGTACCCAATTCTGTCTGTCGTCAGTTGGCTCACAGCCCCATGTTCTACCATTGTCCTTTATCCTTGATGGAGATTCGGCCCCTCTTTTTATATGGACACTCCCCGCCCACCCCCACCCCCGAACACGAACAAGGAGGATCGGATGCTTAGCCATAGATCAGTAGATTCCCTCTTCAGAGACTTGATTACAAAGATCTAGTGGGTTTGAATCACAAAACTTGATCACAAAAATCTAAGCAGACACCACGGAAGGGCCAGCTCTCAGGTAACATGACAAATGGAGACACCCTCTGACTTCTTGGTTGACGGAAAAGATCCACAGAACTACTCTGAAGAAGAGCAGGGCTGTTCCTTAGTATCCAGCCCAATAATTGCCCTTCATTCAACATCACGTTGTCTGGTCATTATCATATTTAAAAACATAGAACGCTACAGCACAGTACAGGCCCTCTGGCCCACAATGTTGTGCCGACATTTTATCCTGCTCTAAGATCTATCTAACCCTTCCCCCCCCACATAGCCCCCTATTTTTCTATCATTCACGTGTCTATCTAAGAGTCTCTTAAATGTCCCTAATGTATCTGCCCCCACAACCTCTGCCGCCAGTGCGTTCCACGTACCCACCACTCTCTGTGTAAAAAACTTACCCCTTACGTCCCCTTTATACCTTCCTCTAATCACCTTAAAATTATGTTCCCTTGTGTTAGCCATTGTCGCCCTGGGAAAAAGTCTCTGACTGTCCACTCGATATATGCTTCTTAGCATCTTGTACACCTCTATCGTCCCCTCTCATCCTCCTTCTCTCCAAAGAGAAAAGCCCCAGCTCACTCAACCAATCCTCATAAGACACACACTCCAATCCAGGCAATATCCTGGTAAATCTCCTCTGCACCCTCTCTAAAGCTTCCACATCCTTCTTATAATGAGGTGACCAGAACTAAACACAATACTCCAAGTGTGGTCTAACCAGAATTCTATAGAGCTGCAACATCACCTCGTGGCTCTTGAACTCAATACCCCGACTAATGAAGGCCAACACACCATACAACTTCTTAACAACCCTATCGACCTGCGTAGTTTACCTAGAGGGATCTTGCTGTGCACAAATTAGTTGCAGCTTTTCCTACATTACAGCAACTACACATCAGAATGTATTTAATGTCTCACCAAATGCTTCAGGATGTCTTCAGAACAACTAGATAAATGCAGGGCTTTAACCTTAACTCAGCCAATGGCATGTCTAAAGCAGAGTTGTATACCAACATTCTCCTGGACCAATGAGCTGCTGGAGGTTGGCTTGTTGACACACATTGTCACACGCACAAGTACATGTGTGCACAGGTGCAATGAAAAAATTACTTGCAGCAGCATCACAGGCACAGAGCATCAGATACACAACATTCACAAGAAAAACATAAATTAGCAACCTAAATTATACAAGAAAGAACACAATTAGAACAAAATAAAACACAAAGCCTCATTGTTTTTTTTAAAGTGGTCACAGTGTTGCTGTACTGAGGTAGTGATTAGGGTCATGCAGGTTGGCTCAAGAACCAAATGGTTGCAGGGAAGTGGTTGTACTTGAACCTGGTGGTGTGGGACTTCAGGTTTCTGTACCTCCTGCCCGACGGTAGCTGTGAGAAGAGGGCATGGTGGGATCTTTGATGACAGATGTTGCCTTCTTGAGGCAACGCCTCCTGTAGATACTCCTGACGGTGGGGAGGGATGTGCCCGTGGTGTATTGGGCCGCATCCAGTACCCTCTGCAGCTTCTCACGTTCCTGCACATTCAAGTGTTCTGAAACACAATGCAAGGTGCAGAGTCCGAGGGACTGATACCCTCATAATACTGTCACCCAAGAACAGTTTCCTCAAGGTTCTGCTGTCTGACTGTGGAGTCCTTCCAGCATTTTCTGTTTTTTATTATAGGTTTTATATACAGATGTCCCTATCTGCTGTCAACACATGGCTACAGGCTTTGTACACCCTCCATCTTACCTGTAATACAGGTTCCACTGCCTGAACACTTCTTTCTACACGGGATTTATTTACAGGCATCTCCACACAGCACAGGGCTCCACTGCAAACAGCTTCCTCCAGGCCTCACATATCTGTTTGCCCCATGTGACACCTCTGTGTGACCACAGGATGTCTACACGGGTACCCATGAGAATGGTACACAGCACTGTTTCCGTTTATCATATTTGCACCACTTCACGCTGTTCTACAGAGAAAGATTCTGAATGGCCTGCATTTGAATGTGGAGCAAGCAAAGGCCTGACATTATTACGTTTATTGCTCTGCGTGGTAACCTACATTTTGGAATAAAAGTAAGAAAAAACTCCAGGTGCTGGAAATCTAAAATAAAAGCATAAGATGCTGGAAACACTTAGCAGGTCAGGCAACATCTGTGGAGGAGAAACAGCTCTCAATCCACAGGAGCGACATTGAGCTTCATTCATCATTCCTCTGACCCATCTACCGGTGACCTCCTGCGGGTTACAGTGAGGCCCAACACAACCTTGAGGAACCGCACTTCACTTTCTATCTAGGCACATTACAGCCTGCAGAACTCCATACTGAATCCTCCAACTTTAGGGAACTCATTTTTCCTTTCCGTCTGTGTCAGAACCGGCCATTGAATGAGAAGCCATTGAACTGGCACATGAATGATAGGAAAATGGAGGGTAGGTAGGTAGGAGGGATTAGCTACGTTGGCACAACATTGTGGGCTGAAGGGCCTGTTCTGTGTTCCATTTCTGCTGTCTGTACGATAGGTTTGCAAGACAAGTTTTTAACTGTACCATGGTACAAGTGACAATAATAAACCAATACTATTTTGGCTCGACACACAAAGTGCCTGAGGAACTCAGCAGGTCAGGCAGCATCTACGGAGGGAAATGGACAAATGAGACTCTTCATCTGGTCCAGGGATCTTGACCCAAAGTGTCGACTGTCCGTTTCCCTCCGTAGATGCTGCCTGACCCGCTGAGTTCCTCCAGCGCTTTGTGTGTTGCTCCAGATTCCAGCATCTGTAGTCTCTCGTCTTGGTTTTTCTTTTCCTACTGGTATAGTCTGACCTGTGAGGCACATCCCACATTGACAACACATTACACGGATAAAGCAACACAATGTGCCTGTAACTGCACCCCTTTGCCCTCACCGTATCAGAGATACTCCCTTTGTTTTACCCATCACTCTCCCACCTTGTCTGCTACCAAAGTCTAATTCCAGATTCTGTCTTGGTGAAGCAGCCAGCATAATCCCACCCACCCAGGACACTCTCTCTCTCCTCTTCCATCGGGTAGAAGATACAGGAGCCTGAGGGCACGTTCCACCAAACAAGGAGAGCTTCTACCCCACTGTGCTAAGACTATTCAACAGTTCCTTTATACAATGAGATGGACTCTGACCTCACGATCTACCTTGTTGTGACCTTGCACCTTATTGCACTGCACTTTCTCTGTAGCTGTATTGTTCTTATCTGTACTACATCAATGCACTCTGTACTGACTCAATGTAAGCGCACTGTGTAATGAATTGACCCGTACGATCAGTTTGTAAGACAAGTTTTTCACTGTACCTTGGCACAAGTGACAATAATAAACCAATACCTTTTTTTTCTCTAAAAACTAGCTTCTCTTTTTCCCAGTTCTGACAAAGGGTTCCAGACTAGAATCATTAACTCTTTCCACAGATGCTGCCTGGCCTGCTCAGTGTTTCCAGCACTTTTGTTCTTACTTCACAGAGTGTTATGTTTGGAAAGGGAGAAATGGAGAAATCAGACTACCCAGCTCCCATGCTAAACCGACGTTAAGTCTCTTTCCGAAGGATTTCATAACAATACCATTTTAAACACTTGCTGTAAATCTGATCTGATGCATAAAAAGGAACGCAGAGTTTAATAAAGATTCCGAAGTAACATCACAGGTGCCTTGGCCAGGCAGCCTCTCACCTTCCTGTAGGCTTTATAAACAGTGGCATAGGAGCCACTGCCCAGCTTCTCGGTGAGGATAAACTCCTGCAGTTTGGGAGGAGCGCAGCCAGCCGCCATCCGGCATCTCCATCCGATAGGACGGGACCAGGAAGAAAACACAGGAAGGGAAAGGTTAGATCCACAGAGCCCAACTCCTCCCACCGACTGATTTCACTTCACCAAACGATGCCACAATCCGCAGCAACTTCCCTCGGAAGAAAATATTATGCTTCCGGGGAGGAAGCAATGATCCCGCACTGCTCGCAACAAATATATTTTAGCAGCTGCCTCTGCGCAGTTTAAGAAACCTCTACATTGTTTTGACTCAATCGTGCACAAAATTTGCAAATATTTTTTGCACAGAATCTGTAGCTTTTCTTGCAAAGAATTTATAGTTTTTCGTGCACAGAATTTACAACCTTTCTTGCACAGAATTTTTTCTCACAGAATTATTTTTTCTTGCACAGAATTTACTTTTCTTGCACAGAATTTTTAATTTTTTTTGCGCATAATTTACAACCTTTCTTGCACAGAATTTGCAAACTTTCTTGCACAGAATTTGTAACTAAACTTGCAGGAGGCTGAATTTATGCTGTGCAGTTGAAATTCTGGAAACCGTGCCATCGAAAACCCCAAACCTGCAACCGGAGTTTTATATCGCGGTGCAAAGCAGTGATATTTTGCAGTTGAAGTTAGAAAGAGAGCAGTGTGCTGGATTAACCTCTGACCAGTGAGCTTTTTACGACGGTGGCAAAACAAAACGCTGCTTTGTTCCTGTGAAAGAGACAACGCCTCTTTTGGGAGTGGGGGAAAGTGTCATTAATTGTAAGTGACAGGTTGTAAATGAATGTTTTAGTAATTGCAACAAAAAAACTTTAGAAAACGAAAATTTGAAACAAAACCAGAAAATAGCAGAAACTCTCATAAGAATGTAAATAAGAGCGGAAGTTGGCTACTCAAGCCTGTTCTTGCATGCAATATACAACAACAGCACAGGAGCAGGCCCTTCGGCCCAAAGTGTCTGTGCTCGCTGCCCAAAACTTGTTGGTCTTCCAGCACTGCGAGATGTCCGTAAGGGAATGCTGCCGACGGGCACATTCCAGGCTGCAGGAGTACGTGCTGAAGGACGCACTGAAACTCGGTGCAGCCGATGCAAAGGCTCCATGGGGAAGGACCACAGTCTAGGGTCCCTCTGCTACTGGACGTGGAGGGGCTGAGTCGGGTGGGGAAGCCCCTCGAATGACGAAATGGTGTATCACCCCAGGGGGACACATGAGTGGAAACGGTGCTGTGGCTTAAAAGGCTACTCTAAGAGTACCTCCCAAACCTGTGATCTCAGCCAAGGACAAAGCCAGCAGATGCATGGGAACACCAAGACCTGCAGATTCTCCTTCAAGTTACACACCATTTCTGTTACGAGCCAGGTTGCTATTTGGTGAAGGTCCCATTAAGGCACCTGGACAGTAGAGTAGTTTGTGTGTGTGTGTGTGTGTGGTGTCATCAGACAGCAAGATTATAACAACGTGCTGACATTTTTGCTCAGTGAGTTGAAGAGAGAGAGACAGAGACACTGACTGCTGGTCTCTATCGATGGATGAAGAATAATAGCTGTGTCTGTCACTACAATCCACGTATAGATTTTTGGAGCAAACAAGTGGAGTCCACTTTGTCGTTAACCTGTAGTGGGAAACAGGTATTTCTGTGGGCGGCCACGTATGGAATGCCTTCGAGGTGGCAGATACTTTGGAACAAAGCAATGGAGATCATCAGTGATTGAGGTGTCATATGGGTTCCATCGTGGAACATGTGGATTTTGTAAATTTTCTCTGTATTCTCTCTCTACATTTTCTCTTCAGTCAGCGGTGTTTTGCAAAAGCCTTTGCTCACGTTTCACCTTAAGACTCACTGAACTGAACTTTGAGAACTATTCCAGGACTTAGAGTTTGGGAATTTGCCACACACACACTTTGAGTTTAGTTTTGGGGTTAATGTTTAACATCTAAAGTTTTTACTTTTTTTATTATTACATGTAGTTATTGATAAAATAGTTTTTAACACTTGTACATGACTCGGTGAGTTTCTATTGTTGCTGGTACAGAACAATTCTGACTTGGAAATAGATCGCCGTTCCTTCATCATCACTTTGTTATAAACGCTGGAAACACTTCCCTTACAGTGTGAGTCCTTTCACCGAAGAGCATCAGCAGTTAAAGGCAGCCGTTTACTGTCACCTTCTTGAAGGCAGTTAGGATGTTGGCAATAAATTCTGGCATTTCTAGCGATCCCCACATCTCAAAAAGGAATGAAAAAATTAGTTCAAGAATTTTCCACCACTTTCACCCCGGTTCTCCAAAGAAAGATTGTGAAGATGGGGGGGGGGGGGGTGTGGGGGCAAAAGACAGGAAATTATAGGCCGGTTGGCCTGACTTCAGTGGTTGGTAAGATGTTAGAGTCCATTATTGAGGATGAGGTTTCAGGGTACTTGGAAGCCCATGATAATTAGGCTGAAGTCAGCATGGTTTCCTTCAGGGGAGATCTTGCCTGACAAATCTGCTGCAATTCACACTGTACTAACTCAATGTAACTGCACTGTGTAATGAATTGACCTGCACGATTGGTATGCAGGACAAGTTTTTCCACTGTACCTCGGTACAAGCGACAATAGTATACCAATACAAAGTAACAAGCAGGATAGACAAAGGAGAGTCGGTGGATGTTGTTTACTTGGATTTTCAGAAGACCTTTGACAAGGCACCACACATGAGGCTGCTAAACAAGATAGGAGCCCATGGTATTACAGGTAATTTACTAGCATGGATAGAAGATTGGCTGACTGGCAGAAGGACAATCGGGGAGAAGGCAGAAGGGAGTCTGCAGAAGGACTTGGACAGGTTGGGAGAATGGGCAAAGGAGTGGCAGATGGAACACAGCATAGGGAAGTGTACGGTCATGCACTTTGGTAGACGGAATAAAAGCTTAGGACTATTTCTAAATGGGGCGAAAATTCAGAAATCTGAGGTACAAAGGGACTTGGGTGTCCCAGTGCAGGATTCCCTAAAAGTTAACTTGCAGGTTAAGTTGGTGTTAAGGAAGGCAAATGCAATGTTAGCATTCATTTCAAGAGGACTGCAATATAAAGGAAAGGGTGTAATGCTGAAGCTTTATAAGGCATTGGTCAGACCACATTTGGTGTATTGTGAGCAATTTTGGGCTCCATACCTAAAGAAGGATGTGCTGGTGTTGGAGACGGTCCAGAGGAGGTTTATGAGAATGATCCCAGGGGTGAAAGGGTTAATGTACGAGGAGCGTTTGATGGCTCTGGGCCTGTACTCACTAGAGTTCAGAAGGATGAGGGGGGATCTCATTGAAACCTACCAAATATCAAAAGGCCTGGACAGAGTGGACGTGGAGCGGATGTTTCCAGTAGTGGGAGAGTCTAGGACCAGAGGGCACAGCCTTAGAATAGAGGGGTGTCCTTTCAGGACAGAGATGAGGAGGAATTTCGTTAGCCAGAGAGTGGTGAATCGGTGGAATTCATTGGCACAGATGGCTGTGGAGGCCAAGTCATTGGGTATATTTAAAGCGGAGGTTGATAGGTTCTTGATTAGTAAGGGTGTCAAAGGCTATGGGGAGAAGGCAGGAGAATGGGGTTGAGAGGGAAAAATAAATGAGCCATGATTGAATGGTGGAGCAGACTCAATGGGCCGAATGGCCTGATTCTGCTCCTGTGTCTTATGGTCTTCTTATGATCTGCATTTGGGCTTGCAGTAGCAGCATTACCAGTGTTTACTGTTCTGCATGGTAACTCATGACATTGTTATAAGTTTTTTGGAAGGGTAAAGCATTAGAGAAAATATAGACTAACTAGGTCCTGTGTTAAACCAAAGTTACGAGTGTTTCCCTAAGGATTTCATAAATATATTGATTCATACACCCATTGTTATTTGATCTGATCCACAACAAAGTACAAATCAAGTTCAACATGAAATTGCAAACTAGTGTCATGTTCTGTACCTATATACCTTTGACTCCGAGTTGTTAATATATCACTGCAATGCTTGTGCAGTTGTTGAAATAGGGTTGAAGTTGGGCTCAGGGTTATTACTTTCAATTTTCCTCAGATATGCTGACAAAAAGTGAAACCTAAGCAGCCAAGTTTATCTCCTGCTGCTTTCAAATTATCAGTGGAAAGGTAATGACAGTGGGTAGAAAGGCTAGACTGGTAAGTCAGCTAAATTGCCATAAAACTTTCTGTAACATCCAAATCTCGCACGTAGATGTTGACACAGTTTATTTTGGTGTTGTACATACTTGCATTGAAAAATATCCTTCCAGTGCCAGACAAGTTAGCACGTTGTTGGCCTTTGAACCTTATCTGCTATTAAAGGTCAGAAGCAAATTATAGTCTTTGACTGTTTCCCTTGTCATTTACTGTTTAAGACAGTACAAATTAAAGCAATTGACCAAAATAGCCACTGGAAAATTCTGTCAATGATTTTCACACCTTCACAATTCAGATTATTTCAGCTTTGAGAAGTCAGTGAGGAGAGAAGCAGTGTGGTGACATGAAGCTGTGAAGTCCAGGGTATATGAAAGAGCACATTTCAACTAATTCATCCATTTGTTGCAATGTACATCCTTTGACTTTACACCCTTTTTGTTTTTAAAATTCATTTTCAGGGCATGGGCATTGCTGGCAAGGCCAGAAATTATGTTCACATCTCTAGACTATAGCTCATGGATAAATGCCTCCATTTTTGTTTGTTTCCCAACCATTTTGTCACCACATTGTTAAGCTGCCTCTGCCCAAGTTCCAAACTTCCCTCCTTAATTCTGTCCCATGCGCCTCTTTGAGATGCTCTAAAGAGCCTGATTTGATGACCATGTCTGGTGTCCCATTAAAAGCTCTGGGACATCTCATCAGGTTAAAGGCCTGTAATGGTTGCAGCCCCAAGATTTGTATTCATTGGTGAGATCGGCAAAAAGACTTCAAAATGAAATGCCGGTTATTTAACAATGCAAGGATATCATAGTTCAGGGCCATAATCTGAAGTAACCAAGAGCTTCAAAGTTAGAGAGGCCAAGAGCCTACCCTACATGCTCAAGGCTTGGCTCACAGAGTCATACAGCACAGAAACAGGCCCTTCAGCCCAGCTGGTCTATGCTGACCATACTTTCCATCCAAGCTAGACCCTTTGGCCTCCATTTGGCTCAAATCTCTCTAAACCCTTCCTATCTATGTATTTGTCCAAATACCTATTAAATGTTGTTAATGTACCTGCCTCAACCACTTCCTCTGGCAGCTCATTCCATAGACTGACCAATCTCTGGGTGAAAAAGTTTCCCCTCAGATTCCTATTAAATCTCTCCCCTCCCACCTTATAACTATGCCCGCTAGTTCTTGACTCCCCAACCAGAGAAAAAGGCTGCACATTGACCCTATCCTGCCCTCATGATTTAATACACCTCTATAAGATCACCCCTATTTCTCCCATGCTTCAATGGAAAAAGTCCCAACCTGCTCAACCTCCCTCATCAAGCCAAACCCAGATCAGCAGATTTAGACAGAATGTCCAGCTTTGGCTGAGTGAAAGCTAAATGCCAAGCAATTACGATCTTAAAAAAAAAACTGGAGTTTTTTCCTCCCCATGTGGAATTACTGAACCACATTGAGCAAAGTACACCGAATTACCTTAAGATATTGTTCTGGTCCCAACAGCTATGTACTAATAGGTTTATCATTTCTCAGTGTTCATTTGTCATGATAACTGAATTAATACAGTTTACCTCACCTCATTTTTGGGTTTGAATACTTGAATCAGAGAAATGGAAATGGTTTGGTGAAAAGTTAATCATAGTTCATCACAGTTTTATGTCTGAAGAGCCAAAGAGCAAATACAAATGAGATAAAGGTTTTTTATTTAAACACAAATGTTTTAAAGGACATTTGCATGGATTTTTTTTTATATAAACAGTGACAGGCTAACACCATACATTCCATCAGAAAGTTTGTTCAAGTAGATGAACATCCCACTTACATTTGTCAAAAATCAAAAAAAAATTACATCAGGTCACATTGATACGATTTTAATACAATACTCAAATAATGGAGGCAAGTCCTGTAAACCAAGAGCTCTGAAGCTAAAGGGTGACAGTCCCTAAATTGATACTGTACTCATTCTGTTTAGTTTTGTGCTAAGCTCATGTACTCATTCAGTTGGTAGTACAGCACCTGTTCTATGCCAAACTAACCTGCAAGGAGGAAAAAAAAAGAAATTTGAATAATTCAAACAGGAATGCTGCAGCTATATTTTCTATGTATTCTAATGTTTCAGTGGTAATTACACTGAAAAGCAGAAAATAGTTCACCCAAACTCAAGAATCTGAAGGATCAAGTCTGAGAAGATTCCTTTTCATGGGAGTATTAGTTAAGTTGACATTTAGAAAGGGCCTTAAGCAACATGTTCTGGGTCATTCAGGACTGCTAACTCATTCCCCAGAGGCCAAATCCCAGTCTGAACCAATGCCTACCTGTGGCTTCCTATCAGCTTGAATTTAACCAGTTGTCTAGGAGGAAAGCAAGAGACAGAAAGAGATATATACATATTGCTCAAAAATAAACTTTTTTTCTCCTGCCTGAGGAAGATTTTTTTTTGGAGGGGGTATGGCCAAAAGGTTAAAAGCAAAAAGTTTTAAAAATAAAACTTGTACACCATCTAGATGTTAGAAACAACAGTAATTCAGACCACATGGCATCCTAATTTGGAAGTTGTTTATTGACATGGCTGGTTATTAATGTTGCCAGCAGTTTGACTGCACAACCATATGCAAAAACTGGCCAAAACCCAAGAGAGAGAGAGGAGCTTTGGTAGTCGAGATCCCAGTTACAGAGAACACTGTTTACAAAATGATCATCAGAATGATTAAATACAGGTATGTAAAATGAGGTGAATTTAAGATCCGAATGAATTAAGACTAATTTATTTACTACATAATTTAGAGTAGACATCAAATCTAGCTAATTAACCTCCTTAAAACTAAAACTTCATTCAAACATTCCCCCCCCCCCCCTTTCCAAAATACTTCATTTAAAAAAGGGGACAGTTTGAAGTGATTCTTACAAGGGCATTAGTGTTTCTGAGCAGAAGTTCTTTTGATAAAGGAAGAAAAACCACCCATCTAATACCACCATTGCCTAAAAGCATGGCTTTAAATATGCACAAAACTCAGATTCAAGAAAATTGATCAAGGAAATAATGGAAACATTCAAGATGTTCTTCAGATCCAGAGAGCTATGATTCAAATTCTCAGGTTTATTCAGCATCTGTGAACAGATCAGTTGATGCTTTTGCTCAGAACTGAAGTGAATTTTATCTGAAAAGTATTAAAGCATCGGAAAGTGTATGCACACTAATGTTTAATCCTCATCGTTTCTGTGCAATTTTGTTTTTGAAAAAAAGTCTTCTGTGGGAGAGTGCATGTATGAAATGGTAGTATCTGTTCTCTTTCCAGTGCTGCTTGACCTGCTGAATATTTCCAGAAGTTTGCATCTTTAAATACCTATTTGTTTTTTTTTAAAATAGTCAAACAATTTGAACGCAAGAACATCACTGAGGGCCAAACATTAACTATCTTCTTGAAGCTTTTAAAAATAAATGCTGTATTATCACAATGCTGGCAGGTTTCTCTGATGTAACTTTTACCACCAGAGTTTTTTTTAAAAAAAGACAAATCCCTTGTCTGGCCACCATTCCAAACAAAAACTGATCACACCCAGTATCTCCCCACATAATTAACCAGGCTAAAGTAATGCTACGGAATACAACAGATGACCATCTCTTGCAATCAACATCATAGTGTTGAGCAATACCTAAAACACTAATAAAATGTGCTGTGCTTGATGAAGACAATTAAAAAGACAAAGTTAGTTTGATATTTACCCTTTTCTGTAAATGTACCTCCCCACTGATCAATACACTGGTCAATGATTCTTCATAGACAAGAAAATATGAAAAAAAATACATACATAAATATTTAAATGTATTTTTTACCCCCAAAACAGTTGAGCAGCTGTTTCCTTAATGCAGGAAATGCAATGATATTGTCAATGCGTCTGGTTGAAACCCTCTAATTAAAGCCAAATATCTTTCCCCCCTTCTTATTCGGTAGACACACAAAATACACATTTTGACCAATGAAAGTGCATCTTTATAAAGAACGTACAAAGAGGAAAGCTTTGAGAAATAATTCCCAGTAATTAGTTTCCTTGGAAGGTGCTTTGTGCAGCAGCTGATGCGGCTGAAGCTGCAGCACTGCGCACTGCAGTGTTGGAGAAGACCCCTTGCGAGAATTCTTCCTGCGCTCTCTGAAAGCTAGCCCCCGACCTGCGGAATATTGAGTGTACCTGGAAGCAAGGGGTAAGAAATTCAGTTCTTTTTTTGCAAATTTACACTACCGTATCACTTATGTGATAACACATTCATTATCAACTTCTATTTTCTTGGCACTTTTAAACATTCCAATCTTGTTCTTGGAAGCACAATGGGGTTCAAAAATGAACTGCTGAAAGGCAAAGAACATTTGAAGGGAACTTGGCCAAAATGTGGCCTTTAAGAATGGACAACTGTAGAGAGGCGAGTCAGGAAGAGAATTCCTATCCAGAGAATGCATAGATTTTCAAGATTGTGTGTGATCTGTACCACAAAGGCATCTACCCACCATAGCTCCATAACCTTTAGAATTTAAAATGCCAGCTTAAATTAAACACCTGCTGCTACTTTAGAGAATGGAAGAGTTCCACACTTTTTACAATCGCTCTTGGCTTGAATTTGTTTTTGCTGAACATCTCTTGTGAGCGAGTTGAACATCTCTCACTCTGGACACCCACACTGGTAGGTTTCTTTAGCCACCTCTAATGCCTTCCAAAATACTAATGGCCTATCAAGTTATCCTTAAGCTTTCCAAGAAAAAACAAGAACTATTAATACAATTTCAATTTACCCTGTACAATCATGACAACATTCTAGTGAATCTGCAATCTTCCTTCCAATCTACAGCTATATCCTTTTATTGATGTTGACTGTTCAGATTTCTACAGTATTCCAGATGTAGACTAACAGTGCATTACATGCTAGCCATTCAAGATAAAAGGTAATATATGCAGTAGCCTTTGTTTTTAATTTCACCATGCAGCTACATTTTAGTGATCTGTACACACAGAACCCCAAATCTGTTTGGATTGCAATGGGAGGCAGGCGTAGTACCTTTGATAAGAGGTTAGGGGACAGGGATGAAAAACATTATAGATACGAGAATTTTAAACGTGGTTGGGGGGGTGGGGGGTGGTGTGGGGAGAGGTCAAAGACTGGAGCAAGGAGTTCACATGAAATAGCGCACAAACAGTTGGAGTAGCTGAACCTTTGGAAGGTGGATTTCCCGCACTGGAAGTACTCAAGTCTGGAAGCAACAAAGGGCTGGCTAAGCACTTCAATGGAAAACAGATGCAAGCAAGATTGATGGAGGCAAGTATTCTTACCCTTTGCATGAGAAACAAAGCCAAAACTGCACACACTGTGAAAAATGTTGCTACCACCATCATAACCACCGCCACAGCAAGGTTCTCTCTTATCCAACTTAGAGCTGCAATCCAGCCACTGTAAAACAAAAATACAAGCAGGTTATGGCAGCAGGCTAATGTTTTCTTACAGATCTCAAAGACCATTGCTAAGGCAAGAAGCAAACCAATTCAGCAGAATGAGCTTCTACATAAATTGCAAAACCACACTGGTTTATAAACTGCTTAAAGGTGAAGAGAAGTATTGGAATGAATGCAGGGAATATGCCAAGATGCTTGTAGTTTTTCTCCACATTGTAGGGTATAGGTTTATGATTACTTTTTGGTAATGAACTTGCTCTACCACAGACATTTAAACAGGCTCAGTGTGTTGGCTGCTACATTAAAAGCCTGGTCACTGACTGTTTACATGGGTTGACTCTGATCGGTCTGGATAACCTGGCACAACATCGGCCTCAGGTGAACAACAATGAAACTGCTGTCTGGGCCAATCTTTGTGCACAAACACTCAAACTCTTGAAGATGATGTGTGAGTGGGGGCTTAGGTGATGTATTGTTCATGTGCAAGTTACATTATTTTACCATGGACAAAAAAACATGGAGTACAGAAATTAACACAAGTAGGTTTAATTTCTGCTTCAATACCACTGAAATACATGTCAACTCATTAGATGGTCCTTAACAAAAGGGCACCAATTCCCACTTCATTCTGCTGTTCTGATTTTAAAAAGATTTGTTCAAGAAGTGTTTGTTAAAACCACAAAGTCTTCTGGGGAAAGGTATTCTTGGCATTTACCTATTGTGGATCTCTGAAAGAAACCACCTCCTAACTTTCATATTAATTGCCAACTATTTGACAAGATTGTGACTGGTGCTGGGGTGGTCCCGAACAGGGAGAATTGTTTGAAGCACATTAAAAAGTGATTATGTCCAAGTCTTACTAAAGAATTCCAAATTTCAACTCTAGGCTCAACAGGCTTTTAATTACGTATAGAAACAAGAGCTTTTGGAGTTCCAAATTAGAATAGAAAAAGTCAAGAGAAGGTGGTGATTTGTTTACAGTTATGATGGAGTCTGTTACAATAAAACATTGAAATGTAATTTCTACTGAAGGGGTGCGCAAGTAGAATTAAAATTTGGAGAAACCTTTTATATTTCAATTGATAACAATGCCTCTCTGACTTAAGGATTTAATGGAGCCAGGTTTTATACCTACGTAGATAAATATACAAGATCAATTCAGATAATTGCTTCTGTCTCTTCAGATTGTGACATTCCTTGGACCCTTTGCCATGGTAAAGGCTCCATACAAATTATAAAACAGACTGTTGTGATATATACAACTGAACAAATCAGGTTCAGGTTAAAAATTTGCTATCAAACTATGTGGGCATGACTATATCAGATTTCAGCTTTAAAATATCCTCAATTTAAATGAGAGATATTTATTGTACTAATAGAGCAAGAACTAAGTTGCAGTAGGCCATTTGGTCCCTCAGCCTACTCTGTAATTTAATATTATGACTGATCTTTTAGGACTCCTTTCCTGTACCAACCCCAAATCCCCTGATTCCTTTAACAAACACCTGCAAAGTTTGTCTTGAATATACGCAATGACTGAGCCCCTTTGGTTAGAGAATTCCAAATTTTCACTGTCTTATGGGTGTAGAAATTCCTTTTCATCTCACTGTGGAATGACAGACTCCCTATTTTGAGACTATGACCCCTGGTCCTAGACACTCCAGTCAGAAAACATCTCGCTATCTACCCTGTCAAACCCTCAAAGATTTTTGTATGTTTCGGTGAGGTCCACCTTTTATTCTTTGAAACTGCTTAAGATCCCTTAATTTCAGGAGTCAACCTAGTGGACCTTTGTTGCACTTGCTTGATCGCTAATATTCCTAGGTAGGGAGATTAGACCAGTAACCCAATATGAAGGGTGTGGGCAAATTTTTCAAGGCCATAAATGCACTGTGCAGTCCACTCCTCAATTTGAAATTTATTAATTTGGAGAATTCAGAAGAACATTACACATTTTCTGACTGTTACCATTTTATCTCCTTTTGTTCATAACAATACTGGTCAATTCAAATGATTTGAGTTCCTGTGCAAAAATAGTGGCATGAATTCTGAAGAGTATGCATGAGCAATTTATAGTATTTTAATTTGCTCCAGTTTCTAGCAGGGATTTGAAATACATGCAATAGATCTGTAGCACCTTTGTTTTTGTGTCAGGTTAGAATATTACTTCTTTTAGCAAGCGACAGTACAGTAACCACTAGAAGTGTGCTACAAGGAGATTGCTACGACACGTTTTGGGATGCCTGAACTCAATAGTAAGATGGAGGATTTTAAGGCACATGGTCTGTATAAGAAAAATTGCCTCTCCCAGTGACAAGAATAGTCATGATGTAATGTATCACATCTGCCTACACAGAGTAAGAAATCTGTTGGAGACAGTACTAAAAAAGATGCAGCAAGCCAGAGCTCACAAGAAACTCAGTGAAGAGCAATATAATCATGGAATCCAATGCTTACCTGACACCCCAGTTAGGAATGCCGACTGCCTGAATGACATAGAGAGCAATTTGACAGAAGAACACGAAGAAGAAGAAAAAGAAGTTGAATGAACTGTCAGACCTGCAAAAAAATTGGAAAAAAAATAGCTTTTAAAACATTTACCCTACATGTTTAATCCCTACCACTCCTTCATTTCATTCCTACGTCTGCATATCTGACATTTTGCTACACAAAAAAAAATTTAAATTCAACTTTGTATCTTCAACAGTTCAGTCACCCAAAATATGTGACTTGCAACAATGTGCAAGTGTTTTAATTCCATGAATATTTGTCAGATCTTGCCTGCTGCCAATATTCCATGGAAGCACACCAAATGTGGGATTCATACACAATGCTGAGTTATCAGAATTTGCTGGCAAATTCCCAGCTGCACTCTAAATGTTGGACACCTCATGAAGACCAGCAGCAGGGTGCAAACCTAAAGCAATCTATCCCCCTTCTCCCATTGCCCTTCCCTCCACACCTCCAACACCACACACAAACACACTGGGTAATCTGCCCCCTGAAAATGAGCTACTCTTTTCAAAGAGATGGGGAAGACCTTGAAGGGGCAAAGTTAAAGCATAATTCACTAAAAAGTTACTTTGTTAGATGTTTATTTAAAAATGCTCTGTAGTGCTTTAAATTTACTTCTTTTAATTTAACTGCTTCATAGATTTTAAATTCTTGAGCGTTTAGAATAGAATATCCCTGGTATGCAGAAACTTTCAATGTCTTTAAACAAGTTTTACAGCTAACCAGACACAAGCATTGCTTAACCAGTCAGTAAAGTTCCACTCTCTGATGTTTCATTGACCACGGTTTCATTTTTAACTTTTCCCATTTCTGATGAAAGCTCATCGACCTGTGTTGTGAAGTGTTGTCCCCCCCCTCTCTCTATGGATGCTGCCCGAGTATTCCTAGCATTTTCTATTTCATGGGAAAACTTGTTCTGGTTCTCTATGTAAAAAGTATTAACCCAAAAACCTGCTACCAAGCAGGTCCTCGTCTATTAGTGTTGTAATAACTTCTAGAAGTAGTTCACAACAATTGATCCACAAAAGGCAACCCGCGCTTACTGTGTCAGTCAGCATGGGTAGATCACTACTGGTTCTGCTCATTAATGTTAGCCTTGTCTTTTGATCACAGGATTTGATGGGAATTGTCATGGTTTCAGAGAAAATTTAGTTCAAGCCCCCGACTTCTCCTCAAAAAATTTAGGTCATTTTCTATGCTCACTTCTCAAAAACACTCAACTTTGGAATATTGTTTCAATACTTAAGTTTCAAATATGTTAACTATTTCATCACTGAAAAATAGACAAACTTTTATTGTAATAAAAATACAATGCCATTTATGAAGGTGCAAAGGAAAATATCAGGAAATATTGATCAAGTTGGGAGTCTTCTGCATTAGTGTGAAGGTAGAGGGATAACTTGGAAGCCTTTAAAACAATTGGGACAGGGCTTAGTGTTGATCTGGTAGACACAATAAACCTTTCCAATTAAATGAGAAACCAGAACTAGGAGTCACTAAATAAAATAGTTGAGTAATAAATCCAACAAGTATTTAGGGAACACTTTTAGAACTTTGATTTTAGATTGGTGAGAATGTGGAACTCATGACATGGGATGGTTGAGGAGCTCAGCATTTAAGGGGAAGCAAATAGATAAAATGGTAAAAGTAAAGCTAGTAGGGAATAGATGAATTAGGCTGGTGAGAGGCATAAATACCAGATTAGGCAAAACAACCTGTGCTGTGTTATGTAATAAATTCCAATAAATCTTTTATTCTCTCATTTCAATTTATAGTTTTTTTTTAAAAAAGGTTATGACCATTACTGATTTAGTCCTGGAAAATTCCCAGGATCACAAAGTGAGAGCAGGTATTTGGCTTCTTTTTAATGCCAGTGACAGTTCTATTCTTGAAATGGCTTCCAAGAGATGCCA
This sequence comes from Pristis pectinata, assembly GCF_009764475.1. NCBI lineage: Eukaryota > Metazoa > Chordata > Chondrichthyes > Rhinopristiformes > Pristidae > Pristis > Pristis pectinata. Next base: position 16,043,703 of record NC_067436.1, on the reverse strand, counting down.
AAGAACAGATCAATTTCACTGATAGAACCATAGAACCATAAAGCACAAAACAGGCCCTTCGGCCCACCATGTTGTGCCGTCCATCAAACCACCCTCACACTACCTAACCCCTTCCTCCCGCATATCCCCCCATCCCACACTCCTCCATATGCCTATCCAACAAGCTCTTGAACCTGTTCAATGTATCTGCCTCCATCACCACCCCAGGCAGTGCATTCCATGCACCAACCACTCTCTGGGTGAAAAACCTCCCCCTGACATCTCCCCTGAACCTCCCACCCATAACCTTAAAGCCATGACCTCTCGTCTTGAGTATTGGTGCCCTGGGAAGGAGGCACTGTCTACTCTATCTATTCCTCTCAGTACTTTATATACCTCTATCATGTCTCCTCTCATCCTCCTCCTTTCCAGTGAATAAAGCCCTAGCACCTTAAGCCTCTCCTCATATTCAATACTCTCCAATCCAGGCAGCATCCTGGTAAATCTCCTCTGCACCCTCTCCAACGCCTCCACATCCTTCCTATAATGAGGCGACCAGAACTGAACACAGTACTCTAAGTGTGGCCTAACTAGAGTTTTGTAAAGCTGCATCATCACCTCGCGGCTCTTAAACTCAATCCCGCGACTTATGAAAGCCAACATCCCATTGGCCTTCTTAACTGCTCTTTCCACCTGTGAGGCAACTTTCAATGAACTGTGAATATGAACCCCCAGATCCCTCTGCTCCTCCACACTGCCAAGTACCTTGCCACTCACCCAGTACTCTGCCCTGGAGTTTGTCCTTCCAAAGTGTACCACCTCACACTTCTCCGGATTGAACTCCATCTGCCACTTGTCAGCCCAGCTCTGCATCCTATCAATATCCCTCTGTAAGCTCCGACAGCCCTCCACGCTATCCACAACACCGCCTATCTTAGGGTCATCTGCAAACTTACTAACTTACTAAGTCATCTATAAATATCACAAAAAGTAGAGGTCCCAGAACCGATCCCTGCAGGACACCACTAGTCACTGCCTTCCAATCTGAGGGCACTCCTTCCACCACAACCCTCTGCTTTCTACATGCAAGCCAATTCCTAATCCACACAGCCAGCTTCCTTGGATCCCTTGGCCTCTGACCTTCTGAAGAAGCCTACCATGAGGAACCTTATCAAATGCCTTACTAAAATCCATGTAAACCACATCCACCGCACTGCCCTCATCAATCTTCCTGGTCACCTCCTCAAAGAACTCTATCAGGCTTGTGAGGCAAGATCTTCTCTTCACAAAGCTATGTTGGCTGTCCCTAATCAGTCCATGATTCTCAAGGTGTTCATAAATCCTATCCCTTAGAATCCTCAGAACTTTTCCCCTTCTGCAGGTATAGCTAGCAAGATGGTTGGGCTAGAATTTATTCCCATTCTCAAGGAAAAAATAATTCGCCAAGATATCACTTCCAACATTTTTATCTACAATATTAAAAATCTGAAGTTTTTGTCCATATCATAATAGACTCGTATGCTCTCATTTAAAATGGAATCTACGTAGGTAGACTTGTCCTGCTGTAATTATAGTCTCCATCCAATGAAGTACTGCAGCACCAGAGGTGGCAGGATACAATTATGGCATTACCAATTTAGGTAGTTTTAAAAAAAATCACAAATGTGGACATTGGAATTTAGGACCAAAATGCAAAAGGACTTTCACCACTATTAAAATGTGGTATCAATTACATCTGTCTGCACTGATCCTATTATATGCTATGCTCTAATCCCACTCCAACTGGGCCATATTTAGCCACCATTCCCCATAAGCCATGTGCATGCAGGCCTTCTCATGTCATACTGTGGATAGACCTTGTGGCCACATAAATCGTGTGCACAGTCAGAGGCTTTTCCCCAGGGCTGAAATGGTGGCCACAAGAGGACACAGGTTTAAGGTGCTGGGGAGTAGGGAGAGAGATGTCAGGGGTAAGTTTTTTTTTAAACTCAGAGTGGTGAGTTTGTGGAATGGGCTGCTAGCAACAGTGGTGGAGGTGGATATGATAGGGTCTTTTAAGAGACTTTTAGATAGGTACATGGAGCTTAGAAAAATAGAGGGCTATGGGTAAGAGGGCTAGTAATTTCTAAGGTAGGGACATGTTCAGCACAACTTTGTGGGCCAAAGGGCCTGAATTGTGCTGTAGGTTTATGTTTCTAAATGTTGTTATCGGAACCATTCAAAATGATAATCTAATCAAAACTAATCAGCTTTTACTTTTAAGAAATTTGATATTTTGGGGCTGTCGCTATCAAAGCTATAAATTGGGATTTAAAAAAAATCAACTTTCTCTGCCAAACTCTTCAAATAAAGCAAGTCTAACTTGGTGGGGGGGGGGGGGGGGGGGGGGGGGGGGGGGGGGGGGGGGGGGGGGGGGGGGGGGGGGGGGGGGGGGGGGGGGGGGGGGGGGGGGGGGGGGGGGGGGGGGGGGGGGGGGGGGGGGGGGGGGGGGGGGGGGGGGGGGGGGGGGGGGGGGGGGGGGGGGGGTGGAGAGAAAAGGGAAGGGGAAAAAAAAATCAGCAACTACCTAGACCACATCTTACCTGAAAGCCTTGTAAACTGGCCTATACCAACACAGGAAGGCACAAGGAGTGAAGAGCAAAAACCACAAAATTGCCAAGCCAAAGTCGACTCCATATTTTGCATTAACAATAAATTCAGCCAGGCAAGCAAGAAGGTTCAAGAATAGTGTGACTGCATGAACTGTTGGGAGAAGGACAGGACAAGTTTTAATCAGAAAGCAAAACACTGCAGCTGCTGAAACTCTGAATAAACAATAATGCTGGAAATACCCAGCAGGTCAGGCAGAATCTGTGGAGAGAGATAAAACAGCTGACATTTCAGGTTGGTGACCTTACACCAGGTGAAGTTTTAATGTTTCACACTATCACATTTAACCAGGCCATCACTAAGATACCTGGCTGCCTATGTTCTAAATTCAGACAACTGTGGAGTGTTATGAACCGAAATACACCAGTCAGCTCACATATTTGCAGCTGTTTATTTTGAAAGCAGATGTATTACCCATACTAATCCCAAACACCATCATAATTGCCATCATCTTTCATATTCTTTTGGAAACAGCTATTATTGTAACCAGACTTAGTATGTTTAAATAATATTTAACACATTCCACAACCTACAACTCTGTGCAAAAACAACTAATCTCCTTTCCTTCCTTGTGATTTATCACCAACCTTCAGAAAAGTTCATGAACTTGGTCCTGACTATAGTTATCTAATCTTGTGGGCTTCTGCCAAAAAGGCATGTAATTAAAAAGAGACCCATCTCAAGTGTCTTTTCGTAATTAATTCCTCATCCTTACTGATACTGTGGTAAAGCTAAATATTGCACCTTCGCATTTGTATCTTCCCTATGGATATATTGCAAATAATGCAGATGAAGTCCGAGGGCCTAATGCAGATTCATAACCACCCCTCTGTATTTTTACTTCAAGTTACCAAACTAAGGATTTTATTTGACTTCACACCCATCAGTATGTAGTTCTATCTTCGTCCATCTATCAGCATTCCAAGGTCCCTCAATTTACAGACCTACTATGTAGGGCTCAATTCTTCAAACTTTAACACAAATTAATTTGTATTTTTGTATTTTGGAATGCATCTACTATCTGTTCATTCTGCCAGGCTATAAATACCTTGCTTCATTCTTCCACAAATATGAAGTTAAAGAAGGCTATTTGACTTGCACTGCCTACACCACCTGCACAGAGTGGCGGCAGAGTACATAGTCTACAAAATGCAGTTCAGCTACATGCTTAGGCTACTCTGACTGTGTGTTTGGACGGTACTGTCTCTGCCACCATGAAAGGCAAGGGCAGGTGGCACACTGGACCACTACCACCTGCAGGTTCCTCTCCAAGTCGCACACCATCCTGATCTGGAAATATGTTACCAGTCCTCGATTGTTGCTGGGAAGTTCCTGGATTTAGAACCAATGCACAGCACTGTGGGAGCACCTTCAACAGAAAGACTGTTCAAGGTGTTGCCTTACCATCACTTTCTCAAGGTCAGGTCAAGATTGTCAATAATTGGTAGTCTTGCCAGCAAGACACAGATGCCAGAAAAATGAAGTTTAAAAAAAAGACAAATTTCAATTCTCAAGTCCAAGATAGTTATCTACAAATGGAATTAAAGTGTACCATATAAGAATTTACCAAAATGTTCAACTTAATCATTGATGGTTAAACAGTATACATTAAAAGATGCAATCTTCCTCAGACTAAAGAAACCATTATTCTCATTACTTTTGTCTTGCTAACCACTGAAATACTTGTAACTATATTCTCTTTTAATTCATCAGACATTACACTACAAGAATACTTCACGGTACATCAAATCCTGCTGGAAAAGCAGACCCACTCCAATTAAAGTGACTGTTGTTTGTATTGCTGCAGATAATTTTATTGTTGCTCAGCCATATTGTGTCTTAGAAATGGTGCCAATTAACTCACTTCCAAGTGTTTAGTAATTCCATCTCATATTATGACACTGGTAATTTACCCAGCAGCTGAAGGATTATTTTACCTTGCTTCCTTCCAGGTTCAAGTACAACCCACCAAAGATGGCAAATTATGGAAACTCCTGCAGTACCTGTCTCAAACTAGTGCAAGATTAAAATTGAGCCAGAGAGTACACTTGGTCATTCTGAAAGTTTAATATATGGGTAGATCTTTCGCATCCAATCAATTTCTAATGAAGAATACAGGCTTTGCTCCAAATTCAAATCCATGTCTGTGCTTTCCAGTTTATTTAAAATTCAAAAGTAAACCAAGTTACCTCAGTCATGAGTACTGTGAATTGAAATCATAATGTTGGTATGAAGACAAATGAGGAATGTGTTTTGTATTTCTAAAGCTTGCAACACTTATACCTAAATTTTACACAGCTCTCTAATTTCATCAGTTTGTGTTGCTACTGAGCACTTGAGATTGCATCATCCAGATCACTGAAAGCAGATCAGGAATGCAACCTGGGAGCTTCATCACCTGTATGGCTCAGCAGCATTTTTAACCACTGTAGGATTTTTTTACTTAAGATAGTAAAATCTATAAACTTACACATCCACAAGTAGTACAACATTTTTACTGTCCTCTGGAAGCCTGATGGGATGTCTGCTGCAAAGTCCTGATAGAAGCATGGTTTGACGGGACAGAATGAAGGCAAAGGGGGCCAGTTATTTCTTTTTGCTGTACAGAAGAATGAAAAAACATTAGAAAGAAAAGCTTCTGGTTCTGTTAAAGAGGAAGGGTATTCTAAAAAAAAAAGCCTCAAGTTTCTAGAGTTAGTAAAATATAAACTTCCAGCTGTTAAGCTTGATTAATTGAAATTCTCAATTCAGCCTAGGACTAGAATAATCTCACATCACATTATTCAGTTTTAACATCTAGGTACACAATGCTTCTGGCAAGCTGCTTATATTTAACTTCATGAAGAAATACTTCATCAAAAGAGGCCCAAGCATAGAAGGCTTAACAATCTTGCTGTACATAGATGGAACTTAACACTTGAATTGTGATCATTTTCTGAAGTGTTTAAGTTTTTTTTTGTCCTTTCCTACATGTCACCACTTTTTGCTCAAACACCAATGTTTATTCTATCAAAATTTCATAGAGTTTTGTTGCTCAATCAAACTTCAAAGTATGACTGAGACTTGAGCAAAAACCAGCCTTCACTGCTTTTCACCCAAGAGCTAACATCAATAATAAAGTTAGAAGGGATGGCCAAAGAGTTAGGCTGTATGCAAGCCTTTGAAAAGGAATGAAGGACATTAGAATTATTTCACTAAAGCTTCACAGTCTCAGGGAAAGATGGAAGGTGGTTAGGGCACGGTCAAAGCAAGAGAGAAAATGACAGCAAAGATGAGAGGAACAGATAACTGGAGTACGATCAAGACCATGGACAAATCTATACAGGAGCATGAGAATTATGCAGTTGATACACCGAGAGATAGTGGCGATCATGGGTATAGGAATGTTAGGTTAGCAACTTCTTACCATCATAACCTTCATTTTTCAGCTCTTGCTCCTTGCGGTCTAGTTCAGCAGCTTTTCTTTCTAACTCTTCCTGCTGTCGAAGCAGTACCAATTGTGCAGCTGTGGCATTGGCCTGCATTATTCAATAAGGAAATGTAAGAAATGGCAATGACCAAAATCACAGCAGAAAAATAAAGCTTCCGTTTCTCATCTTTCAAATTCCCAAAACCATTTACGTGTGACAGGCAGGGCAAATGTGCTGTGGAAACCATGTCTCTCTCTCTGTTATACAATTTCAGTGCAAGAGTGGTTCTGCTAATTCTCTACCAAACAAACTTGGATCTCTATTAATGAACAATGGTCTATCTAACAGTTGAATGTTGTGGGTAGTGAGGAAAGACTGCAATTCCAGAGAAAGGGTGAACATTATCTTTTAAAATTTGGAACTCAGAATTCAAATCTAAAGTCCAAAACTTATTAGCTCATCTCCACCTTAGCAAGTATCTTGCATGAAAAAAAGTTTACCAATTTAACCTAGTTTTTGATGAACATAGAACTATGCCAAAAGCCAGCCACCAATTATGTATGAAGTTTTTTTTGTTTAAAAATCACACTGTGTATTAGGGATTGTATCATGCAAGTGGACCTTTACTTAACATGTCACAATACAAGACCCATATTAAATAAAAAGATATGGTGAATGAGGCACTATTTGCCACTGATGTGATACTGTCACTGCCAGCAACACAGCCAATAGAAAGGAGAGGCTTTTTCAGAACTAACAGGTAGCAACATTTTTTGGGTGCCTGTTATTGATAGCTATTAAATTCAAGACGACAAACTATACCCATGTGTACAAAAACTGAAATATTATCAAGACCTCACATTCCAAAATGTGGCAACGCACAAGAAGGGATTGGGTGGTGGCGAGGTGGGGGAAGAGAAACAATGATGAATGAGATTCCAAACAGCAAAAAGGGGCAGCATCTTAGTACTTCCCCACCATCAACTTGAATGGTCACTTATTCAGTTGCACATATAGAGCCCCAACTGATGAAAAAGAAATTGGTTTACATTCTCACTAGAATTTTAGTTTGAGATGTCTGTGTTTGAGACACATCATGATACCAAGACAGATTTTTTCCAAGCCAAAATGATACATAGGATAATTGATAAAATACAAAAACTGAAAACATGAATCAGTAACCCAAGTTGTAATATTACACTTAGCACATCTGCCTTTTTCAATATGCAGCTAGATTGCCTACCTTACTCTATCTTCCTTCTCACCTTGTCGTTATACTCGAAAGGAGTTCCCCCTAATAATCTGCAGGTCTCTGAGTACTTGTCATTGTTAATTGGAGTAGACAATGGACTGGATAAGGTAGTCAGAAACCTCCTGGCCTGATGTAACAGTAGTATCTGCAATACAAGCTAAACAGTCTATCTCCATGATCTTCAGCTGGTGTAAGGGCCCATCTCAAAAGTTCCCACTACTACCTGGAGTGATCATGATCACTCTTGGGGAAGCACGCTAACACCCCAAACTGCAAAATAAAAACATTTAGAATGAAGAGTAAAAAACTAAAAAAAAAACTACCATTCCAATCATTTGAAGTGTGAAATATTGCCATATCTTGTACAAGGGACAGATGCATTGCATCAATAATATTATAACTGCCTAATAAAAGTTGTTTGAAATAAACTTTCAACTGGAGATTTAAAAAGTGAGCAGCCCTTGGCTGCACCCTTAAATGAAGCAGGGTGGAACTTTTGAGACTGACTTCTGTTTACTATAATAATGTAAAAAGCATTGCTACTAATCTAATAGCAATTCTTATAAAATACCATGTAGAATAATTCTGATGTCAAATATCACAACTAAAGACAAACTTTGAAAGAGTAATCTATCAAATTTACTTCTTTAAAGAAAGCTCTGGTTTGTAACCATATTAAATGTTTTTTTGCTTGGATTAACAGCTTGTAAGCTGAGAAATAGAAGCAGCAGGCTATTCAGCAACTTGTGCCTGCCTCAGCATTCACCTTGGCACCACTTTCCTACATGAACCCCATAATCCCTCAATTCTCTCATCACCTAAAAAATCTATTTCTCTCCATCTTACATATAATTAGTGACTTAGTAAATATATTCAATGAGTCTTCACAGTTCCCTTGGGCAATTCTAAAGATTTACTACCATCTGAGTGAAGAAATTTCATCTCATCTCAGTCCTGAATGGCCAACCCTGCTTTTGTGACCATGGCCCCTGGTTCAAATACAGCAAAAACATCAACTCCACATCCCCATATGAGGTCACCTGTCATTTTTCTAAAATCAAGAGTATAGACTCAGTTTACATAATCTCTTTAGGACAAGACTGCAACCCAGGAATTAATCTGGTGAACTTCCGATCACTTTTGCTATCACAAGTACGTCCTTCTTCAGGGAGACTAGATCTACACAATATTCCAGGCGTGGTCTCACTCAGACATTTTCAAGACATTTTGCTCTTGTACTCCAACTGGCTTGCGTAAAGACCATTGTAGTGCATGCCTTCCTAAATGTTTGCTTGTACCCGCACATTACCGTCCAGTGATGTGTATGGAACACCCAGGTCCCTCTAAACACCCACATCTTTTACTCTCTGATCATTAAAAAAAATCCACTTTATCTTTTCCTCCAAAGTTAGGTTGACCTAATTTTTCTACATTATATTCCATCTGCCATGTCCTCACCTGTTCATTTAGCCTATTGATATCACCACAAGGTCTCCCTACATCTTCATTACAACCCAAACCTAGACATCTTCCTAATCATTGTTACAAATGCAAACAGCTAGGGCTGCACCAACTATTCAGACATCTTCCACCACCCCCCAACCAAATTGTCCTGTTAACGAATGACCAACTCACACCAGTGTATTACTTCCAATCGTACATACTTCAACTTTGTGTGGTACCATGAGCTGGGATGAACATGATGGGATGAACGGCTTCCTTCTGTGCTGTAACCATTCTGTTATCTGGTCAAAGACTTGAAGTCCAAATACATCAACATCTGCTAGATACAACCTCAAACAGGTTTGTCAAAAATCATTTCTCTTTCATAGATTCATATTGACTCTGCCCAATCCTATTATCTTCTAAGTGCCATGCTATAATTTTCTTAATAATAGGTTCTAGCAATTTCCTACTAATGATGCAAGGCTAACTGTAGTTCCCCATTTTCTCATCCTAGTGCTGGTTAGTTGCCTGTGAAGTTGAATTCAGAAGTAATGCATTGTGCTTCTCTATTATCGGAATGCTATCAAGAAATGGGACAGAAGAATAAATAATAATGAGGGAGTTTATTAATACACAGTTGTGGGATGTTAGCAAGTTAAGGGGACCCTGTAAAAGTTGCAAGAACACACAAACCAAGCAAGCTTGAGCCAGGACAATGACATATCAACCAAAATGTCAACTGTTTTTCTATCCACAGACGCTGCCTAACCTGCTGAGCATTTCCTCACTTTGTTCTATTTCAGATTTCCTGCATCTGTAGTTTTTTTGATTTTCAATGCAATTCAACTTTTTCTTTGCATTATGTAGCATTTCTAAATTTCCTAAAACCTTTGTTGCATGTGGTAAACATCCAAGAACTCTTCATCTTCATTCACAGGCAATATATAACATTTTAGAATGAGCATTTGTGTTTCTTGTCATTCCAGAAATATTCCCTTAACCAGAAAAAAAAAGTACTGAGATTTCAATGACCTCTTAACTTGGCACATTGGGAGCTCAGTATATCACACTGTTACAAGTACAATGGCAAATGGGAAAAGTATCTGAAACAGTTCCATACTTTCAATATTTATACAAATTTATAATCACAAACAAAGCCCAAGTTATCTTATACAAAGGGATCGTCATTTAAGGAACTGCATAAACGGGGCAACTAACACCCTAATGGACTGATTAAGTGAGCTTGGTGGATTGTCTACTCTTCAGCAGCTCAATCATTTTTCTGCTTGTGAAGTGCTCTGGTACAAAAGATGTTCTGATTATGAGAAGGCCACTGGCAAAGTATGTTTACTCAGAAGGATTGTGAAATTTTGGAATTCAACTCCAATGGACTATAGGTGTTCAGTTCAGTATACTTGAAAGATCCTGAACACTTGATTTCCTTAAACCATGGTGGGATTGGGTGGGAAAGTAAGAACAGGACCAACCATGGTCTTGCTGTAAGGTAGAGCAGAAAGATTCATGCTACTTTTCTATTTCTTTTGAAAATAATGCCCAAATACTTCCTCAAATCAGGGAAGAGATGCAGGATGGGATGAGGACAAAATACTTCATTGCTCCAAAACACATGTATGTATTATATATATTATATATAATAAAGTATGGTATAAAATATAAAACAGCAATTGGTATAGTCGTTTTCTTCACAGTGAGAAAGTGAGCAGAGGAAAGGAGACAAATGCACCTCAAGATAAAAGACTGAAAACGCATGCCAGACTTCAGACATCCACATTATTTGTGGCTACTTAAAAATTTTGAAAACTAATTTGCATTTATATAGAATCTATAAATCCTGTTTATTCTAGAACACTACAATTGATGGAAGTGGACATGTTATATTAACCAACCCCACTATAAGCAGATGTATCTACTGCTTCTAATAAAGTGAATGTAGAGTGACTAATACCATCAAAGTATGGAAAGAAAAGAAAATGGTACTCGTCTTTCACATTCCTTTTAAGTCATAAAATGAGGAATAAATATTGGTCAGGACATCATGGAAAATTCCCATGCTCTTTTATGAAATGGTGTCACAGGACTTTTTGCATATACTTAAGATAGCAGGCAAGCCCTCCTTTCAATGTCTCATCCAAAGTGAGACACCTCTCCAAATGCTTCAACACTGCATGAGCAGTCTCGGTTTATGTGCTTATTCTCTGGAATAGGATTTGATCCAGAATATTAAGACTGAAGAGGTGAGAGTTTCCCCACACAGAGTTACCCAGGTGTGAAAGAGAAAATTGTTGGTTAGGATTTAGATCTAGCTTCCCCTCAGAGTACCACAGGCCTTTTAAAATATCTGATAGATGCCACACCAGAAGGCTAATGGGGCCTCTGTGCAATAGATTAGGAAGGGACATTCATTCCAGATTCCCACCTGGGTGGGAGATAGTCTTGTTGATAACGTAGCACTTCTCAATACAGCATTACATTGCCCAACTTAGATTTTGTGTTCATCTATTGTGTAGATTGAACCAACAAGTCTTCTGATTCACAGGAAAGAGTGCCACCAACTGAATTGTTAGCTTCTATTAAGGTTTTGCTTTAATTGTTTATTTGTGCTCACTGTACAATGGACTTCCATAATGTTCAATTATTTTAGCATACCTGAGGACTGGGTTCCACTGTAGGCTGTAAAATGGCTGGCTGAGAAGGGGTAGTCTTCTGTCCAGCTAGTACTTTGGTATCTGATGCAGCAGGAGTCTAAAGGAGTAAAAAACCATACACACACAATTAGGAACATACTAAAGTGCTAATTTTGAATAAAGCATCAATAGATCCTTTCTACAAACTGGGAATCTAATCTGTAATAAGCATCATTTGTGATTATAGAAAATATGCAACAAAAGATTAACACTTATGTATATAGCTCATATTGCCACATAATTTTTGAAGTGCACTCTGTTTATGAACAGACACAGTAGCCAACCTGTATCAGCAACAGCAAGCTACAAACTGAACAACCGTTTTATGCTTCGCTGGGGTGGCAGGGACAGGAATTTAGGCCAAGACAGCATGTGAATGTATTGTTTTCATTCAAATACTGCAATGTTATACCCATCTGCACTAGTGAAATAAAAGAATTAACTTTTATCTGTCTTATTCAATTTTATATTACACTGAAAGTTTAAAATTCAAAATTTATTGTGCAACCAAAATGGCAAATAAATTCTTATTTTAATTCAGATTAGTATTATTGAAGCACAATTGTTGTTAATCCATTTGTAGAATCATTTTAACTAGTCTACTATAAATAAGTTTTATTTTGCGTACTTGCATGTCCTATAAAACAGGTCAATTAAAAACGTTTGACTTATCCTAAACCAGCTGTTTAACAAATTTAATTTAACAAGGATTTAAAACACTAAGCACTGAACAGAATAAATTGGTTTCTGAATGCTTTATCTAAATACTACTAATTTAGGTCAGAATTACACATCTCAGCCCTACTGGGTTACATTACTTTCATTTCATCAAAATTTGACTTTGAGAGATATGGCATGTATGAACAAAAACCCTTTCAACTTACACAGTTAAATAACATATCACAAGTATTTTCTTCTCATTTTAAGTCTAATCCTGGATTAAGTTAATATAAATGAACATTGCATCCGATCTCCTACTTAAGTTAACTGATCTTAAACCAGAAGGCTAATGGGTGGGGGGGGGGGGGGGGGGGGGGGGGGGGGGGGGGGGGTTACAACAATTGGTTTAGTGCCCTGGATTAGGAATGGGAAGATCCTAGATCCCAATCCAGGTAAGCAATGTTGAAAATGCATGCATCTTAGCTGAATTTGCACCCCATACTTACAATCAAGTACATTTGGCCAAGGTAGCATAGATAGTGTGGGTTGTACTCCCAGTGGATGGTTAACATCTTCCTGATAGGTTGGGAGCAGGAAATTAGGAAGGAGAAAAAGTGAGTAGGGTCCAGCATGATTGGGTCCCTTCTCATATGCGGTAACATGAACAAAAAAAATCAAAGTCTGATAGCTTACATACCAAGATTTTTTGAGGGATTTCCAGTATCTTGTGGAGAACAGCAAGTTTAACCAACAAATTATCACTCTGTCCTGGTTTATGTTCGATACCATTCTACTCTCTTCTTCCTCCCAACAATTAATCATTACTCAAAAACACATACACCCTGATGAGCAAACACTGCAACATTTCTGGATCTCCTCCCTCAGCTAAAATTGAGATCTCAAGTGTAGCCTAAAACAGTTGTGCACAGAAAGGAGCTAAACAGTCACTTTGCTTTACTCATATAGCAAACCTGCAAAAGCCTGCAGGTGAAGACATGTACAACTCCTGAACTAGAAATAAGGACCACTATTAAAGTTCACTCTATGGAACTCAAAAGGAGGAATGAGTTATCAACAATGTCGAAACTTACCAGCCTGCTATTCTCAGTGAATGGATTAAAATCATCAATACCTTGCTGGTTGGCATTAGTCACCTGAGTTACTGAAGGATCCTGAGAAGACAAAAAGAGACCGAGTTTAAATAGTATTGGGTAAACACTACCAATTAAAACAAGGTTCAATTTTCTTGCTTCCCCCACAATACAGAACAAAATATGGATTTATTCACAGATAACCATAAAACAAAACATCAGATAGATGCCTCAGCTGAGTTTTGTTCAAGGGGCAGGCACAGTATTGTAGCGGTTAGTGTAAGCTATTACAGTGCCAGCAACCCGGGCCACTGTCTGTAAGGAGTTTGTACGTTCTCCGTGACTGCGTGGGTTTCCTCCCACATTCCAAAGACGTACTGGTTAGGAAGTTGTGGGCATGCTATGTTGGCGCTGGAAGCATGGCGACACTTGCGGGCTGCCCCCAGAGCACTATGCAAAAGATGCATTTCACTGTGTGTTTCGATGTACATGTGACTAATAAAGATATCTTATGTTCATTGATGTTCAGAGGGATCCGGGTGTCCTGGAACACAATCATTGAAAACTGACATGCAGTACAGCAAACAATTAGAAAGCCAAATTGTACTCTAATTGTAATTAAATAGGGGCCTGGTAAGACTTGCACCTGGAATATTGTGCACCAGTCTCATTGCTCTACCCACAATGTAACTGTGATCAAGGAGTACAATGAAGGTTCAGCAGATTGATTCCTGCGATGGAGGCATTATGCTACTAAAAGACAACTATGCCCGTGTTCGAGTTTAGAACAAGAGCTGATCTCACAAACAAAATTCTACCAGAAATTTCCGCCAGCTCTTACAAGATTCCACACCAGGTGCATTCCTCTCACTTTTCAGTAGTTTGAATGACCATAAGATATAGGATTGAATGAGGCCATTCAGCCCATCAAGTCTGCTCCACCATTCAATCACGGCTGATTTTTCTTTTCAACCTCCATTCTCCTGCCTTCTCCCCTTAACCAATCAAGAACCTATCAATCTCTGCCTTAAATACACCCAATGACTTCGCCACCACAGCCCTCTGTGGCAATGAATTCCAGATTCATCACCCTCTATCTGAAGAAATTCTTCATCTCAGTTCTAAAGAGATGACTCTTTATTCTGAGGCTGTGCTCTCAGATCCTAGACTCTCCTACTAAAGGAAACATCTTCTCCATGTCCACTCTATCCAGGCCTTTCAGTATTCGGTAGGTTTCAATGAGATTTCCCACCCCCCAATCGAGTACAGCTCGGAGTCATCAAATGCACCTTATGTTAAGCCTTTTATTCCCAGGATCATTCTCGGTATCTAAGGAAAGATGTGCTGGCATTGGAGAGGGTCCTGACGCTTTCCAATGCCAGCACATCTTTCCTTAGATACAGGACCCAAAATTGCTCACAATATTCCAAATGCAGTCTGATCAATGCCTTTTAAAGCCTCAGCAGTACATCCTTGCTTTTATACTCTAGTCCTCTTGAAATGAATGCTAACATTGCATTTGCCTTCCTTACTACTGACTCAACCTGCAAGTTAACCTTAAGGGAATCCTGAATTAGGACTCCCAAGTCCCTTTGCATCTCTGATTTCTGAATTCTCTCCTCATTTAGAAAATAGTTTACACCTTTATTCTTCCTACCAAAATGCATAACCTCATACTTCCCTGCGCTACATTCCACTCTCCCAACCAGTCCAAGTTCTTCAGCAAACTCCCTGCCTCTGCAACACTCCCTGCCCTGTCCCTCCACCTTTCTCAGTATCATCCGCAAACTTGGCCACAATGCCATCAGTTCCTTCAGCCAGATCATTAACGTAAAAAGTGAAAAGTTGCAGTCCAAACACTGACCCTAGCGCAACTCCATTGGTCACTGGCAGCCGTCCTGAAAAGGACCTCTTCATCCCCACTCCGTCTTCTACCAGTCAGCCAATGTTCTATTCGTTAGTACCTTGCCTCTAACACCATGGGCTTTTATCTTGTTTAACAACCTCATATGCAGCATCTTGTCAAAGGCCTTCTGAAAGTCAAAGTAAATAATGTCCACTGTCAATTCTAACAGATTTGTCAGGCAAGATCTCTCCTTAACAAAACTGCTGACTTCACCCCATTTTATCATGTACTTCCAAGTACTCCAAAACCTCATTCTTAATAATGTACTCTAAAATCTCACCAACCACTGAGGTCAGGGTAACCAGCCTATAATTTCCCGTCTTTTGCCTCTTTCCCTTCTTAAATAGGGATATTACATTTGTAATTTTCCAGTCCTCTGGGTCCCTTCCTGATTCCAGTGATTCTTGAAAGATCACTACTAATGCCTCCACAATCTCTTCAGTTACTTCTTTCATCTCTGGGGTGTAGTCCATTTGGTCCAGGTGATTTATCCACCATCAGGTCTTTCAGCTTCTGCAGCATCTTCTCCTTTGTAATGGTCACTACACTCACCTCTGCCCAACTCTTGAATTCCCAGTATTTATTATGAACCATATGATTAAACTCATCTTATAAACAATTTACTTAAATTTTGAATCAAAAACTGATTCTAGCCTGTCTTTCTTTGAGACTCTTGCAGGGTGGATAACAGAAGCATGCAAAAGAACAAATGATAGAATTCGGAAATCAATTATCTAGAGATCCAAGAAAGCTACCTCACCAACTTTTTATCAACCGGTTCATCTTGCATATAACTCACAGAGTCCTTATTGTGAAGTAAAATATATACATTGGATGCTTTGGACCAAATACACATTATGGTTGGCACGGTTCTTGGGTTTTCCGAAACTGAAAGTGAATAATTTAGACACTCCTTAATTTCCTCAGTGGTCACCAGCCCCTTTGTGACTCTCTGGTCTGCCCTTCTGTCCCCACTAACCACTTACAGAACTTTCTCATGCAACACCCGCCCTTTCACCTCTTCCCTTCCCACATCCAGAAACCCAAACAGTCTTTCCAGGAGCTTACATTTCTTCCAATCTAGCAATGTTCACTATGTGGAGGACACCACATTGGAGAAACCAAATATTCAGACCACCTGTATTTAATCTGGAGGAGCAAACCCAAGCTTCCTACTGCCTGCCAGTTAATTCTGCTCTTTGCTTCCACTCTGACCCTTCAGTGGCCTCCTGTGCTGTTACAATGCAAGCTTGAGAAACATCTCATCTTCCACTCAATTTATCTGTATCAGAACTGGCAATTTTAGAAAACTTTAAAAAATTTATGTAGCATGATAACAGGCCCTTCCGGCCCAACGCTGCCCAATTACACCCATGTTAATCTACTAACCCATACGTTTTTAGAATGTGGGAGGAAACCAGAGCACCTGGAGGAAACCCACACAGTCACGGGGAGAATGTACAAACTCCTTACAGACAGCAGTGGGAATTGAACCCCAATCGCTGGTGCTGTAATAGTGTTATGCTAACCACTACACTACTATGCTGCCTTTGAAATCAATTTCTGCTGCAAGTCATCCATCTGTGACATGGGCTGTATTAATGGAGAATGGAAAAACTGAGCCAAGCTTGCTGGGCACATCCCACAGCAGCACATAACACAAAGAAGTGTGATCAGCATCTAACTCCCCACCCCCCCAAATTAACCCACTTGAACTAAGGGGAGATATTCCTTTTTTCCTGCCCATCCCTTCCCCAGCTTCTCTGCAAGTTAACACCATCTTAATTTTCTCACTAACCCAGTTGTGAGGAAAGCTCATTGACCGGAAATATTAACTTGTTACACCACAGATGTTGCTGATCTAACATTTTCGGCTTTTGCTTCAAAATTTTACCAGGCTCAACAGGGTAGACGCAGGGATAACATTTCCCTGGATGGGTCTCTAGAACTTGAAGTCACAGTCTCAAAGTAAGTGGTCAGGCATTCAGCCAGTGGATGGTAAATCTTCAAAATCCTCTCAGACCCAGATCAATAGATTTTTAGTCGTTAAGGGAATTCAGGGAAATGGGAATAGTGGGAATGAGGTAAAAGATAGCCTTGAATGGTGCGAGAGACTGAATGGTGAGAGACACAAATGATCTACTCCTTTCCCTTATGTGCTATGTCTTTAACCAAGTTTTGGTCAACTACACTAATGTAATTCAGCATAAATGAGAATGTTCATCTAAGGCACGTTTGCCACATTAAAAGCAACATAAAAACAGAATTTAGATTTTGAAATGTTGCGTTTCTAAAAAGGACGTACTCCAACTTTGGTAAGGCAGCAATCAAGTCGACGGTAGAGGGGTGTTGCAAGTAGAGTTAGTGCCTCGCAACACCAGTAACTAGAGTTCATTCTTGACCACTGGTGCTGCCTTTGTGGAGTTTGCGTGTTGTTATTTGGAGAACCTGGGTTTTCCCCTGGGTGCTCTGGTCTCCGCCCTCATCTCAAAGATGTGTGGGTTGGAAGATTAATTGCCCACTGTAAATTGCCTCTAGTGTGTAGATAAGTGGTAGAACCTGGAGAAAGTCAGTGGGAACATGGGGAGAATAAGTTACAGAGAAAATTAGTGAGGATTGGGATTGCTTCGAGGAAAGGTAACCCATGTTGGAAGGAAATATGGAAATTTGTCCATCTGCAAACTGTAGATTATAGTCACAGTAAAAAGCAGTTAATGTAAGTCAGTCTTATTATATGAAATTAAGCCTGCAATTTTGCAACCGCTTCAGGTTACAAGTTTTACTCAAAAATGAGCTTGTTAAAACTTCTCATTCTAAATGTTTCTGGCGAACTTCCAGATTTGTTTGGTGGTTTTGGTTATCCTGAATACCTGATTCAAGTACATGGTTTGTTTCTTTACTTAAAACTGAGATAGGCAAATACAGAAGGAACATTCGAAAGCACAAACAGGAACTGTTCCTAATGTGATAAAACTGACCCAATTTTAGTTCCACCATCCCACAGTAATCAACTTTATATTTCAAGAATGGGCCGAATGGCCCACTTCTGCTCCCTTGTCTTGTGAAGAACCAGCAGTAATTATAGCCTAATTGATAATGTTTTTAAGTCACAAAATGCAATAACAGTTGGCACTGCAAAAAGAAAGTGACCAAGTAAAATTAAATCTTTACTACAAATACTGCTGAAGGATTCCAATCTCAAGCTGAAGTGGTTCAAAAATCAAGTAGTGCCCAAGATTACTGTTCAATTCCAATCACTGGTAATTTTAAGTATCAACCTAATTGTATTTGATGAAAAGATGCACAAACAAGCTAGCTTTCAATTCAAGTACTTAAATTCATTTAAACAATAAAACCGGAGAAAAGTGGTCAAACCATATGCGTTCAAGTCCTTTAATGCAAAAAAAATCATTGTTTTGATTACTTCAGCTCAGTGGTTACTGGTAAAAAGAACTTCCTTCTGGTTACTAGATTGGACTCAATTAGAAATCTAAAATTGCTGAAAGAAAATAACAAAGGTCTTCTAGGTTAATGATTCTCTCAGCCATCGTTAACATTTTCTTCCTTTTCTCCATCATGTTTAAAGAATTAGCAATGTAATAAATTAAGAGTTAATTGCCAGACAAACATTGATGACATTCCATTTGCCTAATATTGGTTTACTCGTGTAGGGAGACCCATTACAACATTTGTTTTTCCGAAATTATTTCACAACCTTAATTTGCTTTCTTCATCATCTCCATGACATTTCTGCCAGCAAGACCTCACCATGTGTTGATGGGTCTCCGTGAGATTCCCCAAAAATTGACCCAAACTTCACGTCAATCTTCAGGAAAGATCACCAACTTGAAACCTTCACCATTTCTCTCCCCACAGATACTACCTGATAACTATTTCCAGTATCTTCTGTTTCTGTGCCAGCCATTGTTTTGACTGACTTACATTTTTAGATTGACCTTTTAGATAGTCATGTAAGACTGAAAAGTTTCTTTCCCCCACCCCACACATTTATTCTCTCTTTCCTGGTATTAGCCCTTTGACTTTTGACTGAATTGACCCAAGGTTTGAATACACCTCCTTGATTAGAACTAGACATGAGGCACTAGACATTTTGGCCAGGACTTTTGTCAGACCTGCACTTCAGTAATTTTGTTGCATGATTTAGCATTTGATTTACTTTACTGATTATTGCTACATGGTGGTACAGCTCAGAATCTGTTAAAATTATTTTGCAACATTTAATTGAATAGGCACAATTTTTTCCTTACACTTAGACCTACAGCATTCTTTGTAATGGTGCCATCATCAAGCTAGTTGGTCAAATAAATACTAGCAACATTTCAATAAATTCAAATTGGACCTAAATTTCTTGGAATATAAACTAAGGAATAACACTACATTCCTAAAGTGTAAACAACCAGTTCTGTGGTTGTTATGCAGTAAACAGTTTTACTCAAGGTTCATTAAACCAGTGAATTTAGCAACAATTGAGATTCAGAAATATAAATATTCAAAATTAGCCTCATCGACTATAAACAATCCGAAACAATACAGTTAGTGACATAAGAGATTTAAAAATTATATCCTTTTGATATCCCTTATAGTTCAGTGACTATATCCAGTGGGCAACTGAACCACCCAAACCAGGAAGAATCCAGGGTCAATCCCAACCTTGTAATGAACAATGTAGATGGTGGCACTGATAGTACAGCAAATCTCATTATCACAGATTAAAAAGACCTTACTGGCACCCAATAACACTGGCCCACATGTCAGATTAGCACCTAATGTTGTGGTTTCCCTCCACGATTAACTACTGATTATCAAGTTGTACCTTAGATTAAAAAAGGGCTCTATGTAAAGACAGTCAGATTGTAACCATTTACCATGGAGCCATACCACAAAGAATTAATATTTAACGTTACAGGGGAAAAGTAGTAAAAGATAAATCATCCTGCAAAGCACAAGCTATCAGTCCAAGGAAAGTTTTCCTTAAAAACCAAAATAACAGTTTAGATTTTAACTGTGCAGATGACACAGGCCTCAAATAGAATTCACCATTACTCAGCCAAAGTATATGTCACTGTGCTTTAGACTTACTTAGATGTGGTAACTTGAGGCATTCTAGGAGGACGAGGTTTGTGTGGAAATCCAATTCCATTTTATTCTGAAGTGACTGATTAAATAAGTATCGTGAAAAGTCCTTTATGGGCAAGTCCCACAATACAGAGATGTGACATTTAGTTTCTGCACCACTCCAGTTTTGCAGCTTCTGTCCAACTCTGTCTGTACTACCTAGGATGGGTATGCAATAAATATGCATTTCCCCCCTCCCCCCCCCCCAAAAAAAACTTGTATTTAAAAAACTGTCTCACAACAGAAAAGATCATTTGGCTCACCAAATCTATGCTCGCTCTCTGCATTCCCATATTTGTTTTCTTGTGACATTGTTTCTCACATGCCCATCAACTCCCCCACCGATCTTCCTACCACACAAGGGGCAATTTATACCCCTTAACTTACCAACCAGCATGTCTTTTGGAAAAGTGGAGTACCTGAGGAAATCAATGCAGCGACAGGGAGAGCATGCAAACTCTGCACTGACAATGCCCAAAGTCAGAATCAAAACCAAGTCATTGGAGTTGAAACAACAGCATTCACTGCTACACACTGTGGTGTCCACTCATGTAGATACACATTCAAATTCTATTATTTTCAGAATGGCACAGCTTGTTTTAGGCTGAACACATGAAAACAATTGATACAAATGATTTAGAAACAAACTGATGCAGTGAAATGGGGAAAGGTGGATCAATAAAATGGAAACATTAACTACAGAAGTACTGTTCTGCAAACTACATAATTATTCTGCAAACAGACACTTTTCTTTTAAATTATACTAAACTGATATAGTTGGAACAAAAAGAGACTTGCCTAAATGCTTAATTACACAGAAAAGGTTGCAATACAAGGTTGCCATTTGGCCACTGACTCCATACGTGACTCAAAGCAACAATAATCCAGCAAGTGCTACTACCTCATCATCTTCTCAGTGTTGCAAATCCTTTTCTTTTAAATACTTTGCCAGCTCCCTTCTGAAAAGCTATAACTGAATCTGCCTCCACTACTATCTCAAGCAGTGTATTCCAAACACTAACCACATGTGTAAAGTTTATTCTCGTGGTCATTTTTAGTTCTGCAGCCAATTAGATTCATTCTATATTCTCTATTTCTTGAGCTTTCCTCTGATGGTAACAATTTCCCTTTATCCAGCCTCTCTAGACACCCCATAATTTTAAATACCT
This sequence comes from Pristis pectinata, assembly GCF_009764475.1. Lineage (NCBI taxonomy): Eukaryota > Metazoa > Chordata > Chondrichthyes > Rhinopristiformes > Pristidae > Pristis > Pristis pectinata. The sequence continues at coordinate 16,022,300 of NC_067436.1, read as the reverse complement.
ATCAGATCCCCTCTCAACCTTCTGTTTCAAGATGAACACACCCAGCTTCTTCATTCTATCTACATAACCAAAGAATCTCAAACCTGAAATCACTCTAGAAAATTTCATATAATCTCTCCAAGGGCCTCACATCTTTCCCAGAATTCAATGCTAGAATTGGACACTACTCAATGTTTCATGAAGGTCTATCAGGGTTTTCTTGCTCTTGTACTGTATGATTCTATTTATACAAACAGATTATTAGATATTAAGGCAATCAAGGGAAATGGCGCTACTACAGAAAATGTCCGAGGGGCCAAATGACTTACTGATGCTTTTGCTTCTGTTCTCAAAGTCTGGGATCTTGCATTTTGTTCTAAAACCACTTTCTCAACTTTCCCTACCACTTTAAATGATAAACATATCCCAGATTTCTGCACTTTTCAAATTGTTCCCTATAATTAACACATGCTTCTCATCCTTCCTACTAAAGTGTAACACTTCACATTTTTCCACATTAAATTTCATATTAATGAAATGCCAATAAAATGCTTTTTCACAGATTCATGATCTCCTTTGAACACAAACTCTAACAAGATATTACTTTTGAATACAAGTGCATCAAAAAGTTTAAACGGTTTGTGGCAGAACTGTTTACTTGATTAGTTTATTTTAACTTATGGTTCAGTAGGTTAGTACATCACCTGATGTGTGGAACTGAGGCACATAGATAAAACATGATAGGTTCTCTACACAGTCTGTTCTGAATTACTAAAGTGATCTGGAGGCTGCAATAGGACTTGTACTTCAACGGAACAGAGCAGAAAGACAGGAGCGGTGGAAAGAGAACAAAACAAGTTTGTTAACCATTTTCCAGTGAGTTTCTTTAATTAACATCAAGTATGGAATTGGACTTGTCTGTGATGGTCAGAGTAAAATAGGTCACTAAATTCTCTGCTAAGATTCATGTGATGAATAGCCAGAAACAGAGTGCAAAAACAACAGTTCTGTGATAAAATTCACATGGATGGCCAAGTGCAAAGATTACACTGGTAGCCACTACTCAGCTAAAATTAATATTTTGCATAAAGCAGCGTCATTGCTACTGAGATATTTAAGTCTGCACTGAGTTATTATATTTGACCCAAAGGTTGGAAATGACAGAGGAAAAAAAAGATGAAAATAAGAACAAACTGATGTGAATGTTTATGTAGCATTACTTCAAATAGGAATTTAATGTGACCTTGGCCCTTTCTTGGGAGTTATCCAAATTCTTATGTGGTTGTACTTTGATAGGTCTGGACTTTTGTAAACGATACAGAATTAGGATGTTTACTGCAGCTGCTTCAGCTAGTAAGGAAATACCCATTAAATATATTTAAGATAGTTTATTGGGACAGACTGCAGATGCTGGAATCTGGAACACAAAAGAAACAAACAGCTGGAAGAACTCAGTGGGTCAGGCAGCATCTGTAGAGGGAAATGCCTGGTCGATGTTTTGGGTTGAGACCCTTCACCTGGACTGGTTAGATAGTTGTAGGTATCATGGGAAAGGCCACCAATTATAGACCATTCCTGACTGCCATGAAGGTAGTGATAGTGATGAGCCACCTTCATGAACCACTGCAGTCCTTCTAGCGAAGGTGCTCCTTACTGTGCTGTTCATAGGAAGCCCCAGAATTTAAATACAGTGTCAGAGGAAAGGCAATACTTCCCCAATTCAGGCGTGCAATTTGGAGGGAAACCTCAAATTCCCATCTTCTTGCTGCCTTTATCCTTGAGGTTTTAGGAAGCACTGCCTAAATAGCTAAGGCAGTAAAGAAATGCATTTTATAGATGGCAAACATAGTGCAACACTGGTAGAGGGAATGAATGTTCAGTGTTGAATGGGTTTCCAATCCAGCTTTATCCTGGATGGTGTTGAAGTTGTACCCTTCAAGGCGAGCAGGAAGCATTCCATCATGCTATAAGTGGTGGAAAGGCTTTGGGGTATCAAGCAGCAAAATGACTCACCACAAGATACCCACCTCTGACTTATTTTTGTAGGCATACTCCACATGCATTAAACTGCAAAGGCAGTGGTTGATCCCAGTTAAGTTCTCTGTGGGAACCCCAGGATATTGACTGAAGATTCAGTGATGCTCATTAAGGATAGGTTACTAGGGCTCTCTTGTTGGAGATGATCAATACCTGGCAATTCTGGCACACACTACCTGCTACCTATCAGCCCATACCTGAATCATGGCTAGGTCCTATTGCATGCAGTCACAGAAAGCTTAAATTTGCTCTTTGGTATCAGTTTTATGAAGACTCCTTCATGCCACACTCATTTAAATGCTGACTTCTTCCAGCATTTCTTTTGTTCCTTGTGTTGGCTTGCTAACCATCTATCACAGTCCCGTGCTGTCAGTTAAGTTGATTGGAAGTCAACCAGCTCAGTCAATGGGTGGTGTTACCAAATCACCACTGCTACATTCAGTACTTCTTCCAAACGTTGTTCAATGGGAAGAAACATTGACTCATCAGCTGAAGAAGGATGGTAGGTGACAATCAGGTGGGTCCCATGTCCAAGCTTGACCTGATACCATGAGACTTCATGGAGTCTCGAGTCAATACTGAGCACTCACAGGGCTACTTTCCCCCATTTGAACATCACTGTACCACCTCCAATGGAGGTGGGACAGGACATACTTGAAATTGTGGTGGTGCAGTCTGTAGTTACTCATACTCAATTAATCACGCCTGACAGATAAGTCAAGCAACAGCCTAACATTTTGTGTGGGAACTTTCCCATTTTAGATATCAGTCCCCAGATGTTTAAAGGGGCTGGGATTGACTTTGCTGTGCACAAAAGGCATTTGATAAGGTGTCACACTGAAGGTTTATCAAGACTGAGGGCTGTGGAATAAAAGGCACTGTACCCAAGTTTCTATCCACAATGCTGTCACATGGTAGTATTGAAAGATTGCTTTTTCAGACAAGAAAATTTACATTGGTATTCTCAAGGGGTCAGTGTTACGACAATTGCTTTTCTTACTACATATTGATGATCTGAACTTGTCTTTCAGGTACAATTTCCAAACCTACAGATACACAGAACTTGGAGGCACAGTGAACTGTGAAGATGGTAGTAGGCAGGTGGAATAAGCCAAAAGGTAATGAGAAATGTGACGTGCCGCATCTTGATAGGAAGAATGAGAAGAGGCAATATAATCTAAATACAATTCTAAAAGGAGTTACAAGAACAGCATCTGTGAGAACATTTTGCTGAAAGGAGCAGGGCAGATTGAGAAATTATTAAAAATGCAAATGGCTCCTGTACTTCATGAACACAGAGTACAAGAGCAAGGAAGGAACCGTTACAGATCACTGCTTTGGCAGAACTGGAATACAGTGTCCATTTCCTGGTACCACACTTCAGGAAAGATTTAAAGGGTACAGAAGAGATTTATCAAAATGACTCTAGGGATGAGGGACTTTAGTTATGTAGACAGACTGGAGAAGCTGGGGGTTGTTCTTTAAAAAGAAAGGCTATAAGTTGTGTGGTAGAGGTATCTAAGATTACAAAGGGCATAGTAATATAGATAGAAGTAAACAGTTCCCATTGCAGCGGGATCAAGAACTATGGGACATAGAATAGAGGTGATTGGCGAACGAATCAAAAAAGCGATGCGAGGAAATTTTTCTTAAAGAAAAAGTGAGTAGTTAGGGTATGAAGTGCACTGCCAGGGAGATGAGGAGGCAGATTCAATTGTAGTGTTCAAAAGGCAAGCATCTGAAAGGAAAGAATTTGCAAGGCTACATGGCAAAAGGGTAGAAGAGCAGGACTAGTTAAATTGGTTTTATAAACCAAAAAAAAACCAGTACTGTCTTGATGGGTTGAACCACTATGAATTTAGTGCCTAGGTCGATGCTGCATATTCTGTCAGTTTTATCCTTTTTCTGTTTTGACATAGCGATTATGATGCAACTAAGTGACCTTGTAGACCATTTTAGAGGGTAGTCAACCACATTATTGCAGATTTGGAGTTGCTTGACAAGCCAGTCTGGCTAAGAATGACATTTCCTATCCTTAAAGATTCATGAACTAGATGTTCATCTGCCATTAGTCCAGTAACTTTAACCACTTGCACCACTACTGTATGCTAAGAGGATGAAAACAAAAAAACAACCCAATGCAGTATGCAACAATTCTGGAATCAATTAAACTGACAAAGTCATGGAATTTAACTGGGAAAACAAGCCATCTTACTTATGGCTTGCTAAAACTGAAATTAAAGGAAACCAAAATTCAACAAAGCCTTCTCCAAAATCCATCTTGATAGAAAACTACGTACAGCCATATTCGAAAACGTGTAATTCAAACTATTTTGTGCACACACTGCCAGAATTTCAATCCATCATACCAAATACATACACACATTAAGTAAAAACTACAGCCTCTTTGGATGCACCTAATCTTTGGAAACTATGCAACCAAATCAAAAAAAATATTTCTGAGCCTATTCGCTAGATTCAGAGAAGTGAAGTAATGGAAAAAAGTAATTCCAGACAATTATTTCATAATTTCCACTGGGGAACCTGAATGGACAATATAGATCTACTCCAGATGCAGTGGCTTTTTAACTAATTGTTCACCCTACCATTTTGACTCTTTCCTGCCCTATCTCCTTTCCATTCTGCTTTTGCTGAATAACTATTTCTATAATCCCACTGTGTTTTCTTCAACACTGACGTATAGTTTATGAGTTCAAACCAAGATCAGACTGTTATAAATCTCATGCCTAGCCAGCTCCTTATCTTCCTTCAACCTCGAGTAAATTTAAATTCATCCAAAAACTCTACTGCCTGCATCCTAATCTGCACCAAGCCACACTTGCCCACTACCCAGATTTGTTGTCCTACATGGTTCATGGTTGTGTAATATGTCAATTTTAAAATGATGATCCTGATTTCCTTGCCCTACCTTTACAGCCTCCTCCAGTGCGGCGTCACTCCAATTCTGGAATTGTCACTTAACCATGGCCATTGCAGTTTCAGCTTCCGAGTCCCTCAGGAATTTCCTCAAGCCATTTTCCCCTTCAATCTTAATAGGTTTGTGGCTTAATGTCAAATTTAATCCAATTCCACTACTGTTACAAACTTTACGGTGATGTAAATGCAAACTGGTTCTAATGCACAATTGCTGTCATTGATGCACAGGAGCCCCGAAAAACAAAATCAACATTTTTCCTCACACTTCAGAGTTAAAATATAGATGTGCTACAATTTGACCAAAACCAGGAACATAACAGGATGAAATCATAGAAATGAACCAATTACCATGCAATGAGGCATTTGGGGCATGCGTATAGGAAAATGCAGCATCAACTTTATCTCAAAAACTAAATTCATACACCTAGATCTGTTGCTTTTGTCACAAACCAGCAACAAAAGAAACACACTGAGCATGATTCAGTGTTAAAAACTATTTTATTAATCACTACTTATGATAATACGTAAAATAAAAGTAAAAAAAAATGTTAGTATGTTAGAATTCAAGAATGTTAAACCTCGAACGTTAACCCCAAAACTAAACTCTTCGTGTGTGTGTGTGACAAAGTCCAAAACTCCCAGTTCCGGAATGGTTCTTAAAGTTCAGTTCCGCAAGCCATAAGGTGAAACATGAGCAAGGGCTTCTTCAACAACCACCGTTGTCTGAAGATAAGATGTAGATGTAGAAAAACATAGAGAGAGTACATACGAAATCCAAATGTTCCAGGATGGAACCCAAACGACACTTCAGTGTTTACTCGGTAGTGACTTCCTCACCCTGAAAAGCATCCGAACCGTGGTCGTCCACACACAAATACCTGTTTCCTTCTACAGGTCAGCAACAAAGTGAACTCCACCGGATTACTTCCAACTTCCATACATGGATTTCAGTGGCAAACACAGTTATTGTTTCTCATCCATCGATAGAGAAAACAAGCAGGCTGGTGTCTCTCTCCCTTCTCTCTCTCTCCTTCTTCTTACTTCTTCAACAACGTCATTACGTCCTTTATCTTCTATTGACGTAAGCACGCCCCACACACACATACACACACACTCTCTATCTTAAAGGGACTTTCACTGAGTCCGTAACACTTTCTTCAAAATCACTAGATCCAACATTGATACTGTTTCTAAAACATTTAGTGGAGCCAGAGCTACAGGTTCACATACTAAAATGTAATAGATTAATGCCTTAATAAATGAAACCATACACTAAGATTAGTTTACAATAAATAGGATTAAATAGCAGAGAATCTACAATTCCCAAATTAATTTGTAAATAAGGGTGCAGCGAAATTTATACAGCATGGGAGTGAAGAGATAAAACAGCATTGATTAGATCACACACAGTTCTGCTGATAAACATCGGAGAAGGTGTTAAAAAAATTAACAAGGACGCAGCACTGAGGGATCAGAATGATCAGGAAAGATTAAACAGCCAGACTTCTCTAGAAAAGAGATAGGAGTGTAATAAGTTTTTTGTATAAGTTATGAAAAGGTTTGACTAAGTAACCATAGAGGTTTTCACATATGGGAGCCCAAGTCTAAACTAAGTCAGGAAGAACTTACTGTGAGAATGCACTACTCTATGGTGGTTGAGGCAGATGAAGATAAAAGGTAAGCAGGATGAGAATGAGGGAGAGAAACAGAATGACATCAATTGGATGGAAGACAGCTTTTATGCAACCAAAAATGGGCTGAAAACATTACTGAAAAGCAAAGATGCTGAAAATCTGAAGAACCAGACTCTACATTATAAGTAGTATCTTTGGAGTGGGAAACAGTTAACATTGCAGGACAATGAACTTTCATCATAATAGTTAATGTTCCATTGAATAAAATAGTAAGCGTCCCAACTCCGTTCCTCTCAGATACTACAACTTTCAGAATTTTCTGTTTATTTTTCCTGACTTGATTGCCCAAATATTGCAAATCCCACGTAATGTCAAGTGACACTCAAGAATTTTTAAAAACAAGATTAACACTGGGCTTTAAAAACGAAGAGTTATGACGACATTATGGAATGGGTGTGGGCATTACCTCAAACTCTGGAATTGACTTTTCTTCAGGAATGAGCTGCACCTGTTTCCTGCCTCAGCTTTAAACCCTTGCCGGACTCGGTCTCTAGTTTAAATGCAAGAATATCTGCCTGAAGCGGTCAAATAAGGCTCTGGGACCCCTGCGCCCCTCGGCCAGTAACTTTCCCACTAAGTTTTGTCCAAGTGGCAAAACCTACGCCGCGCCAGTCTAACTTGATCAACCGTCCAGCTTCGTCCCGCCCCCGTGGCGGGGGGGGGGGGGGGGGGGGAAGCGCGCAGAATGGACGGCGGACTGCCTCTCCATTGGTCAGCCGCCCCGTCAATCAGCAGCCAGCAAGTTAGGCTTCGCTCAGGAATTCGCCTCAGCGTCTGGGCCCAGCCGAATATACATTTGTTTACTTCCCCCTCCCCCCACAAGTCAGGCAGGCGTCTCCTTTACCTGAAAGGGATTTATTTCCACTGGATCCGCGAACGGATTGGCGTCAAACTCCGACATTTTTGTTCCTGTTTTAAAGTTAACGAACTCCTCCGCTCGGCCCCCCCGCCCCCGGCTGTTCGCGCCGACTTCCTTGTGCCGACAGCCAGCCCCAGGTCCCGGGAGCGCGCACGCGCGAAAACCCCGCTCGCCCTTACCCAGCCACCGCCGATTGTGACCTCACAATAGAAGGCGGGGCCTCGGCGGCGATGACGTCGCTGGCCGGGGATGGGGGGCGATTGGGGTGGTGCGCTGTCCCGGCGCGGCGCTGGGAGGAGGGGAACTTCGGACAGGCGGCTCCTGCTCTGCGCCGTGTTGCCGGGCGTCCCATTGCCGACAGCAGCCATTCAGTGCCTTTTGGCAAACTAATGCAATAAAGGAAATATTTTGCACGTTGCAAAATTCCACAAACAGCAAAGGTTATTTCTTACCGATATTGCAGCAAACATTTACACAGAAGGATCCCACAGTCATTTGTTGAGTAGTTGGAAAACTGATGCAATAAAGGAAATTTGAGAAACAATTTGTACGTTGCGAAACCCCGCAGACCAATGGAGTTCTTACCGATGTTCCACCAAATCTTTACACAGCCACAGTCACTTAAGTAGTTACACCAAATCCACTTTCATTGCTATGCACAGCAGACTCTCATAAACAACAACGAGAAAATGATCCAACAACTTACTTTTCATTGACGTGACAGCAATATGCACACAACTAGTCATACGAGATTCACTGAATTGAATCAAAAAAACTCACATGCTGGAAATCTGCAACAAAAAAAGGTTCCAGAAACACTCAGCAAGTCAGGTAGCACTTGTGGAGAGCAAAACACAATCAATGTTTCAGGAGAAAGAGTTTTATCATTAGTTCTGATGAAGGGTCATTAACCTGAAATTGCAATTGTTTCTCTCCTCCAATGCTGATTGACTCACTCACTGTTTTGAGCATTTTTGTGGCTTTGATTTTTAGTGACGTTTGGAGCCATTTCCTGTACAACAAGCTCCCTCAGACAGTATGTTAATGATTGCAGACTTTTTTTTAACTGATATTGATTAAGGGATAAATATTGGCCAGGACCCCTGTTCTTCTTTACGTCCACCTCGGAGAGCAGATCTCTGTTTAACCTCTCAACATTTCTTGAGCAAACAGCAGTTCTAGTCACAACCATGTTTTCCTTTCCTCAGATGCTGTTTGATCTGTTGAGTATTTCCAGCACTTTCCTTTTTATTTCAGATTTCCAGCAGCTGTGGCATTTTGATTTTGTATTTTGATACCTGAGTTTGGTGAACAACCTCATTCTGTTCATAAGCAAGGACCAGAACTCCTGCTGCTTACCATGTTAATTTCCCATCCCAATTTCAATGTAACCTGATCATTCTGTATTGTTCTCCTGAAGCTTGAGTATCGACGCTTTTGCTGGATGTTTTTCAGCTTGGTAGGCTTAAAACTGATTAAAAGATTCATGATTTAGCTGGAACTTATTAACCACTAGTCCCTCCCAGAAATGTATTATCTTTGGAGGTACCTTACCACGCACATAACAAGGCAAACTTGACTAATGATCAGGAGACAAAAATTCAAATTCCAGAGCAGCTGAGAATGAAAATTCAATCAATTAATTAAACTAATCTGGAATTTATGTATCAAAAGAAGCTTTTATCAGTCATGATGACCATGAAACCACGGGATAGTTATGAAAACTTAGCTGGGTCACATCCTTGAGGAAAGGAAAGATTGCTGACTTTAGTGTGTCTGGACTCCCAGCAATATTGTTAACTCAGAACTGGCTTAGCAAACCACTCAGTCGGATCTAAATTATTATAGACCTTCAAAACACTCCAATAGTTCAAGATGATTCACCAACCCCTTACAAGGGCAATCTAGTATGAGCAGTAAATTGGTGATTGGTCTATTACTGTCATATGTACTGAGATATAATGAAAAACTTTGTTTTGCATGCCATCCGGACAGATCTTTCCAAACATAAGTACATTGAGGTAGTAAAGGAAAAAGCAATAACAGAATGCAGATTGTAGTGTTACAGTTGCAGACAAAGTGCAGTGCAGGTAGACAAATAAGGTGCAAGGGCCATGACGAGCTAGATTGAGAGAAACAGAGCGAAATTTTGACAGAACTGATGAAGGGTCCAGGACGTGAAATCTTAACCCTATTTCTCTTTTCACGGATGCTGTCTGACCTGCTGCATATGTTTAATTTATGTTTTTCTTGTGAATGCTGCTTATCTGATGCTATGTGCCTGTGGTGCTGCTGCAGGTAAGTTTCTCATTGCACCTGTGCACACATGGACTTGTGCAGATGACAATAAACTCGACTTTGACTGTAAATATTTACAGCATTCTCTAATTATGCTTGAAAGCACATACCACCAGGTTCAAAGACAGCTTCGATCCCTCTGTTATAAGACTATTGAACAGTTCCTAGTACAATAAGATAGACTCTTGATCTCACAATCTACCTCGTTATGACCTTGCACCTTATTGTCTACCTGTGGTGCACTTTCACTGTAACTGTAACACTTTATTCTGCACTCTGTTACCTTGTACTACCTCAATGCACTGTTGTAATGAATTGATCTGTATGAATGGTATGCAAGACAAGCTTTTCACTGTACCTCAGTACATGTGACAATAATAAACCAATTTACCAGTTTTTGATTTCAGATAAATTTGGCATGTGCCATTGCAATTCTAATAATATAAATTTAGGACAAATCTAAACCTATTATAGAGGACCTTTATAAAATGAAGCTTATATGGAGACATCTTCAGTATTGTTAGAGCTTGAAACTTTCGCATGTTAACCATCTTTTAACTTGAACTACAATTCCCAGCATGCATTACAAAGACGCAGCATACGTTTTCTACGCATGGTGGTGACCTCACACGCACGTCGTCTTCCTGAGAGGGCAGCGATGGCGGCGGTGAAAGGTGAGGGGAGCTTGAAGAGCGGTCAGATCAGAAGTAGCCGTGGCCGTCACCCACTGGTTATGGGAACGAGGTATCTCAGCGGGTGGGGGATGGCGGTTGTTCTCCGTGGGGAGTGAGGCTTGGCCTTTCAGCGGGCAATGCGGCAGAACTGACGAGTTGGCCTTGGGTGGTCACCCCTCACACCCACCCACCCCCATCGTCCTCCCCCACCCCAAACCCGCCCCCCATCGTCCTCCCCCCACCCCAAACCCGCCCCCCATCGTCCTCCCCCACCCCAAACCCACCCCCATCGTTCTCCCCCCACCCCAAACCCGCCCCCCATCGTCCTCCCCCCACCCCAAACCCGCCCCCCATCGTCCTCCCCCCACCCCAAACCCGCCCCCCATCGTCCTCCCCCCCACCCCAAACCCGCCCCCCATCGTCCTCCCCCCACCCCAAACCCGCCCCCCATCGTCCTCCCCCAAACCCGCCCCCCATCGTCCTCCCCCAAACCCGCCCCCCATCGTCCTCCCCCAAACCCGCCCCCCATCGTCCTCCCCCAAACCCGCCCCCCATCGTCCTCCCCCAAACCCGCCCCCCATCGTCCTCCCCCAAACCCGCCCCCCATCGTCCTCCCCCAAACCCGCCCCCCATCGTCCTCCCCCAAACCCGCCCCCCATCGTCCTCCCCCCACCCCCACTCCAAACCCGCCCCCCATCGTCCTCACCCCACCCCAAACCCGCCCCCATCGTCCTCCCCCCATCCCCTACCCCAAACCCACCCCCATCGTCCTCACCCCACCGTCCTGGCCCCACACAAAACCCGCCCCCGTCATCCTTGCCCCACCCCAAACACACCCCCACCGTCCTCCCCCCCACTCCCACCGTCCTCGCCCCGCCCCAAACCCGCCCCCCCACCGTCCTCGCCCCTGCCCCCCCACCATCCTCGTCCTCGCTTCCACCCCAAACCTGCCCCCCCACCGTCCTCGTCCTGCCCCAAACCCACTGTCCCTCCGTCTCCTCCCACCCTGAGCTTTCCATCACCCCCAGCTCCTATTTCTCCTTCTTCCTCCCTTCCCCTTGTCTCTAAGGCGGAGCAGGAAATGCAAGACTATTAATAATTTGCTATTTCTAAACTAATATAGGCACCCATTCACTTTTTGTTGTGCCAGTTGTGTCCCCAGTTGCTTTGGGTATCTTTTTCTATGTATCGTAGCTGCCTTCTGCTGGAAATGGTTTTATTTGATCATTGGCTTATATTTTGCGAATCTTGCATTAGTATGTTTATTTTGCATACATGTATAATTTAAATTCAAGTTTATGTTAACTTACGTTTGCCCTTGTCTCGTAATATACTGTGCTGCCGCTGCAAAAAGCTAATTTTCATGGCATTTGTACCCTGTGTATGTATTCCTATGACAACAATGAACTTGAGTCTGTGTGCACATTCACAAATTGGGATGGAGTTTGCACTGCAATTCTGCGGCAAAACCAGCTTCTCCTTTTGTCTCTGCAGTTTAAGGTGTCATTTTGAGGCAGTTCCTCCCCCCACCAAACCTTGAAATCAGAAATATCTGGGAGCCCACTGGAATTGATTAGGAGATGCTAGCAATTTCTGCAACATGCTGGGTTATTATGAATTGACCTGCAAAGTGTAACTGACATTGTGCCTAATTGGAGGCTGTGGCCTTAAAAGGTTTGAGATCAGCTGAGAGTTAAAGTTCCACTCTAAGTTCTATGCATTCAAATCCAGGTAGACATTTGTGGTGTAGTACTGGGGAAGGTGTTACCTTTTAGATGAGAAGTTAAACAAAAGTTTCAACTGCTTCTTGGGTGAATGTAAAGGATCCTCTGGCAATGTTTGCGTTGAGCAACATCTTTAAAACCAGATTATCTGGTTTGTGTTGTAATATTTCTCAGATCCTACATCACAACAATCACTGCTCTTCAAAAAGTAAACTTCATTGCTTGTAATATGTTACAGGCTGAGACTTCCATCTTACTTTGAATGAACTATCTCAGTGTATGTAATCAGAAAATATGTGAAACATAATTCTAAAAAATATATAACATAACAGGCAATGTAATTGGTGAGAAATAGAGGAAAATGAAGAAGAGGTAACCTATGGGGTCTGGATAAATGGTTACAACTAAAAATAACCATTTAATTTTTAGTGAATACTCTCCAGCTTGATTCCTTTTGTGAATTGGAGAATTAAGCATACTTTTGAGATTATAATGATGCTTTTGAGTCCATGATAGGATTGATTAATTGCACATCGTTTGCAGGAGGGTACATTTGGCTATTGCATATTTTCTTGTGCTCATGTCTTTTGTCATGAAATATATTAGGATTATGATTTTGTTATACATGCATTTCTTGGTGTGAATTAACCTGCATGGTATTAGTCCTAGTAAATTTTAAATTGGTGATTTTTTTTAGGGTAGTTATGACATTTCAGTAATGTAGTCTAATCCAATTAAGTTATTTTGAATGCAGTTCAGATATTGATTGCTTGATTAATGTTTGCTGCTGTGATTACAGTTCAATAAATGAATGAAGAATGTGTGGAGACTTCAAAGACCTGGTCTGTAGGTCACGAGTGATTGGTACCTGATGAGCATCAGGGGGCAATTTTACCCTGCGTTTAGGCAGCAGCAATTCAATTTTGTTCCAATAAGTAGATAACATGAGAAATTATCTTAAGCATTTGAGGTTCATCTGCCAATGCAGATTGTGGACTGATTGCTGAAAATGATTAATCTGTTTTATTCTCTCTGTACATGAAAATGAAACCAATGTCACGCAGGGAAGTGGAGGTCCTTTGTATGTATTCATGGTGTACGGAATATTTATGGAATTGTGCAGTGCTGTGGACCTTTTGACACATTGCACCTGTGTGAGCCTTTTGAATGTCCCACGCCAGGCTTTTACCAATGCTGCTTTGTCCAGTTCAAATATTTGTCCAATTTCCTGTTTGGAAACTATTGTGGAATCTATTCCTACCTCCTTTTATCAGGGACTGCACTCTTTGGCAGTTCTTGTACTAAGAACAAAATTTCATCTTTCTCCTTGCCCTTGCACTCATTTTGTTTATCAGATCTACTTTTATACAGTAAAGCTCTGATAATCTGGCACACTCAGGATATTGGTGCCAGACTAGCAGATTTTCTGGATTTTCGGATGTTACCCCTATTAATATCCCAACACACTTTTAATTTCCACTTTTATAATAAATTTTCCAGTGAATCTGGAAGTCTAAAGGGAGCATGGGAAAGTGGGCCCTAGTCAGTTTATTGGGACACTGATAAATGGGGCCCTGTTCAGGTAGAAGGGAGCACAGGAACTGGGACCCCCTATGAGCAGCGGGGGAGTGTGGGATTTCAAGAAAGTGAGGCAACCATCATCTGGTGAGCCAGATGCTGAAATATCAGGAGTTCCGAATAGTCAGATGGTAGATTATAACTCAAATAATCTGGTAACCTTGGAGATTTTGGTGCTAGATTATTGAATGTTACTCGTATTAATACCCTTACACAGTTTTAATTCACTTTTCTTTTAACCACATTACACAGTAGTATAATAAATTTTCAGTGAACTACGTGCATTGAAAAAAGTGGGAAATGGAACCCAGTGATCGGAATAAAAGCACTGAACAGTGAGAATGTATCATTGGAATCCTCAGATCTGTTAAAAGTATTCTGTAGGGATATGCTGGTCAAGATAGACCTTTGTAAATCAGTTTTCCAGTAACAATTATAATTCTGTCATAGCTTGCTTTTCTCATGGGTCAATGAGATATTTTGGAGAGGTGAGAGGCAAGTGCTCATTGTGTAGTGTGTTCACCTACTGGGAGAGCAAGATGATTTGCATTCATTTCTTCTGATTCACAAATTAAGATTTTGCTTTCACAATCATTGCAGGGTGTATGTACATTTTGCTTTTGCCCTTTTCTGTTGAGAATATTTGTCATTGTCAAACCCTGAAGTTTGCTGAACAACTCAGGCAAAGAATAATTACAAGACCATTGTTGCAAAGATCTATCTTTGGTTTGAGGTTTATTACTGGGATTTTTTTAGCCCCAGTCCACACCTAGGCTCATTATGATGGACAGTTGATGACCAAAAACAGTTGTTTTTGTGGGGTTCCAGGATATTTACTGTTGTGCAGGCTGACTATTAGAAACAAGTTATCAAAACTTGCATGTAGGAAAGCTTCTTCATGCCCACAAACCTTGGTTCCCGTCCTTATTATTTTTTGGACCTGTTTACCATTGTCAGTATTTCGCATTCAGTATGCTCCATCTCACACACCTCATGATTTATTCTGTTCCACCTTGTTGCTGTTAGGGATTGGAGGAACAATAGTAGGCCATTCAGTCCACAGGTCTCTTCCATTATTTAGCAAGATCATAATTGGGCTGTAACCCCATGTTCCTTGATATTTTTGATTAATAAAAATTTGTTGATCTGAGCTCTAAAACTTAACAAGTAACCGACATCGATTGCTGTCTGCACAATGAAATTCCAATCTACTCCTCTGGATAGTGGGGTCCCAGAGACTAATTGTCCTTTAAGAAGTTTTTAATGTCCATTTTATCTTACTCTGTCCACTTTGTCATGGTTTTAAAGTACATGACTGTTTGGGAAGTTTAAACTGTCTTGAATTTTGAGGTGTCTACACCAAACTTGCAGTCATATCGTAAGTATTGTGCTGAGATTTGGAGGCGGTTAGAGCTTTTCAATCTTTTGTTTTCCCCAGTGTTTCCGCTGAAATGTGCTGTGCAGCACTACGCCTGGGGGAAGGTTGGACCGGAGAGTGAGGTGGCAAAACTAATTTCAAGTAATGATCCCTCGATAGTCATTGAACAAGAGAAACCCTATGCTGAGGTATTTTGCTCATTTTGCTTCAAACAAAATCCTAGGTCCTAGTATTAAATGAGGAGGTGTGTATGTGAGTAGGTGAACTTTTCAAAGATACTGACATCACGATTTTGGACTTTTCCAATATTGTCTCCCTTCTTTGGCTGCTGTTCCCATACTGCTATTCTGTTGTCTGCAGCTTGATGTAAACCACTGGGGTCTTTCCAAGATGTGTTATGGGCTTTTTGCTTCCCAGCTCTGTTTATCTTTCAGAATTTCTGCTTGGTGAATTTGCAACTTTTCCAAAAGGTAATGTTAGATAAGTCAAAGTTGGGTGTGTGGCAGTTTTCTCAACAGACCTCATCCCTACTTTTTAGTGGTGTTAGCCCTTAGTATTTCTTAATAAATTATGCAGTTAAAAGGCATTCAAATCTGCCTCTTTTTTTTGACTTAGCTATGCTCAACAGTAGCTGTGTTAGATGAATATATGTTCACGTTCCACTTTATGAGCATGTAGTCTAAACTGACCAGTGCTGTAGAGAGGGTGTGCCGCCTTTTGTACAAGGCATTACATAGACCTGTTCAAGAGGATATATGGATGTACGTTGAGCCCAGTGTAATTCCTCCTCCACTCATAAAGGGCTAACATTGCTCTGCAAATGTTGTTATCACTCTTCAACCCCACCCCTGTCATAGCATTGAATGATTTAAGTAATCACAATTTTTTTTGCCTTCATGATGCAATCTGAAAATTGTTTGTGTTGATCATTTACTGAAAGTATAATTCAAAAGGAAGTCTTAAAATTCTGCTAAAATTATGCGCTTCCTGATGAGCATTGGAAGAGCAGCAAACAAATTTATGCATAACATCATTTTCTACTTTGGATAGCTTAGGTTCGTGCAGGGAAGGAAGAATAATGATAAAATCATATAGCAATTTAATATAAATTAAATTTACAATTACCTCATTCACAAGTGTGCATTTATTAAAGGCGTTATCATGTTAACAGGTAACACAGATGAGAAGTCCATGTGCAATATAATTAGGGAAACACATTTTACAACATGGCAAGACATGGAAATTATTAGCTAGCTTGAGAAGTGATGCTGTTTTGTGATTTCTTTTTTCTATTAGTTATGGATGGGAGCCCATCCCAAAGGGGATGCAATCATTTGCGACAACCGAATTTCCCAGAGGACTCTTGGGCAGTGGATTTCGGAGCATCCTGAATGTCTGGGGTCAAAGGTGAAGGGTGTTTTCCAGGGACAGCTGCCTTTCTTGTTCAAGGTGCTTTCGGTCAACATCTCGTTATCTATTCAAGCTCATCCAAACAAAGTAAGCAAAGGGTTAAGTTGTCACCTTGTGCGCTGCCAATAATTGGGTAACTAGCCACGTTTGTAGCATGTAATATATCCTCTTGATTTTGCTCACTTTTCTGTGAACTCAAATTCCGAACAAAATTGTTTTAAAGCACAGAAAGCTTTACCTGGAGTATGAATGCATTTCAGAAATATGTCGAGTTGAACTGCATCACGTACCAAACGAGATAACCTCTATCTTGAACTTGTGTCTGCCTCCTGTCAATGCCAGCTCCCAGCTGAGCAATCTCATTTGTCCTGTTCACCCTTTTTTTTCCTTGTACCCTTCCAATTTCTCATATGTATACATCAATTTGCCTTTTCTCCAATTCTTTTGGCTGATCACCTGCACTAGGGGATGATTTACAAAGTCTAATTGATGTGGGATCCGGTTATTTTCAAATCCACAGGTTCTTTCAGGAGTCCAGGAATGAGTTGAAAACAACTTGGTGCTTCAAAGTTTTATTGGAAAGTTTAAAACAAAGAAACAGTCACAGAGCGCATGGCATTAGCTTTGATGAGTCGAGACAAAGGGAACAAAAGATGAGTTCAGGCCACGGGGGGCAGACGAGCAAGAGAGAGATTAACAAAAGGCGACACCTTTTATACCTGAGATAAGAGATGCTCTTTAGCTAACAATAGTCCAATCAGGAAACCTATTAGATACTTGTGGCCAAACCAACCAATGAAAAAACCAGATTCACCTGATGGACAAACCAATAAGCTAGTAAGCAGCCATTCCTTGTGCTGCCACTTGAGGTGTATTAAACATTATACATGTTTAAAAAAAACTAATTAAAGCAGTCAAATCCAACATTGACCTACTGGCGTGTATTTGGGAGGTGGGAGGGAACTAGACCACCCAGGGGAAATCTGCGTAGCGAGGGAGAGAACATGCACACTGTACAGATGTCATGTGAAGTCAGGATCAAACTCGTGTCCCTGGAGCTGTGAGGTAGCAGCACGGACTGCTCCACCACTGTGCAGCCCTGTTTAACAGTGGTTTTCGTCCAGAAATATGAGCACATTTTCAGGTGCCATTGTTCCGGGATTTTAGACTGTGGCAGTTTCCCAAATGAACGCAGTACTACTGCCGAAGAAAATCAATCAGATTTATTATCACTGACATGTGACGTGAAATTTGTTGTTTTGTGGCAGCAGTGCAGTGTAAGACATAAAAATCTCTAAATTACAAAAGTAAATAAATAGTGCAGTAAAAAAGGAATGAGTTAGTATTCATGGATCGTTCAGTAATCTGATGGCGGAGGGGAAGAAGCTGTTGAGTTTAATCTTGACCAGTATCCAGCATAGTAAAATTTGCATTGTGTTAAAATACATCGGGCTCGATTGTGCTGACAGCTAGCTGACAATTCTGTAGAAAACCACTGGCTCACTGCCTATGTTTGCATATTCTAGATTTTGGTGCTTGTGCATCACATCAGTATAGTACACCTCTGATCTCTCAGTCCTCCCAGAACACCCCTGAGGGGTATTCTGTTGCGTACTGAGCTGGAGAGCTGGATACATTTTTTTTTATCCTGTCTCTCAGCTTTATGCCAGCATTAGAGCACCCCAGTACATTCCAGTGGCGTTGCTGACCTTCCTTAAGGTGTGAAGGTAAGTGTTTTTTTTAAAAACTATATTTTAATTCCTTTGTTTCTAGTTTGTTAGTTAAATGTTTTTAAGTGAACTTATTTATTTTGAAGAAATTTTTTTTCATTTATTTCTAAACGTCTTTCATCATTGGAGACATTTGAAATCTCTACACTGCCTATTAGGCCAGTCCATGTGTGGGGCCTTAATTTATTCTGCCCATGGCCAAGTTGCCACTTGCAGCCAGTTCTTCTTTGCGAGGTAACCATAACAGCAACGGTGTGGCCACGGAAGGTTAGTGTTGCTGTGGGGTGAGGGGGGTCTAACTGCAGGGCATGGACCTGGTAGAGAACACTCTGGCCCTGCATATACGTTCTGCTTAAAGCCGTCTGGCTGCATCTGAGAGGAATCTGGTGGACTCTGTTATTTCATGGGCCCCAGTTTGCTCTCAGATAATAGTTTAAAACAGATCAGACTTTGTGCATTTCACTGACTGTTCTTCAGAATGCTAAAACAGTAACTTAATATGTAAAACCAAAACATGCCGTAAACGCTCAGCAAGCCAGTCAGCATCTGCGAAGGAGAAACACAATGTTTCAGTTCTGGGATGCGATGCAGCATCTGTGTCCTCTGGTCGTTGACGCCTCTTCTCATGGGGAATATGTTCTTTCCACTTACTCTATCTAAACGTATGATCCCTCACACCACTATAAGAACACAAGAAATAGAAGCAGGAGTAGGCTGTTCAGCCCCTCAAGCCAACTGCACAGTTCAATAAGATCACAGCTGATCTTTTTACCTTGGCATCACTTTCTTGAACTAATGCATATCCTTTCATTCTCTTAATTTTGAAAAATGTATTGCAAATGCAAAATATATCAAATCTGCTCTCAAGTCTCAGCTTCTAATGTTTTACCTCTTATTGGGGAAACATTTTAAGAACGAGAGTAAAGATGTCTTGCAGCATTTATATAGGATCTCAGTGAGTTCGAGTATTGTGTACAATTTTTGTCACCTTACCTATAAGTGGATATACTGTACTTGCTCGAGAGGGAGTGCAGCAAATATTCACTGGAGTGGTTCCTGGGATGGTGGATCTAACATGAGGAGAGATCAAATAGGATAGAACCCTATTTTCTCATGTTTACAAGGGGAAGTGATGTTATTGAGACGTACAAAATACTTACAGGCCTCAACAGGGTGGATGTGGAAATGATGTTTCCCTTGGTTGAGGAGTTTAGTAGTAGGGGTCACATCTCAAAATAAGGAATAGGCCATGTAGGACTGAAATGAGATCTTTCTTCCCTTGTAGTGTGGTGGATCTTTGAAGTTAACTACCCCAAGCCAAGTGTAAGTCAACAAATTTTTACCCTCTCCCTCCCATCTGCAAAGATCCTGTCTGAACTAATCTTTAAGCAGTCTCAGTTAAAGGTAATGTAGTAGTTCAGAACAATCCTTTAATTTAACTGATATAAACTGAGCCAGAAGGTTGTGGGTTTGTCCTGCTGTAGATGACCACAGTAATCTAGGCTGATGCTCCAGTACTGTCTTGTGAATGAGAAATTAAACAGATCTCCTGCTGGTGCTCTGTGATGGACATTATAGACCCTTTGGTATTCTGTTCAAGAACAGCAGAGGAGTTCTTCCTGGTTTTCCTCTATTCAATATCGCTGAAGTGTGATCATTTGCCACGTTGCTGATTGTGGGAGCATACTGTGCAAAAGCAGCCTGCCGTGTTTTCTGCAAACCAGTGATATTCAGAAATATTTCTTTGCAAGATCTTCTTCACTCAAGACTTGTGTATATTTATGAGTGCATTACCATAGAACCATAGGAGGAGCTTTTCTCAGGTTGGAATTAAAGCACTGGAAAAGTATTTAAAACAAATACAATTTTGATATTTATAATGCAATGATAAACATTGTTCCTCCAGGTATTTATGATTTTGCTGGGAATTGATAGATCTGAAATACTACTACTATTGGGGCAGGGCAGGGAAAGCTCTGCCTTGTGCTCTTTTTTTTAAATTTTATTTACAGCGTGGTAACAGGTCCTTCCGGCCCAACAAGTCCGCGCCGCCCATTTTAAACCCAAATTAACCTACCCGTACGTCTTTGCAATGTGGGAGGAAACCGGAGCACCTGGAGGAAACCCACACAGACACGGGAGAATGTACAAACTCCTTACAGACAGCAACGGGAATCGAACCCCGATCGCTGGCGCTGTAATAGCGTTGCACTAACCGCTACACTACTGTGCGTGAGTGAGATTGACTTGGTTTTTGCTGTACTTGGCTTGGATGTGTTTCATTCTGTTCCATGTCTCCTACCCCCAGAACATAATCCAAAAAACACCCCAGAAATCAAACATTTATAAGGTAATTTTCTGAAGTTGTAATTTTAAAGCATAGATAACACTGTATTGTTCATAGTTTTGTAACTTGTCTCCTACAGGAACTAGCTGTGCAACTCCATGCTCAGTTTCCAGATAGATATCCTGATAAAAATCACAAACCAGAAATGGCCATTGCACTGACTCCATTTGAAGGACTCTGTGGATTCAGACCAGTGGAAGAAATTATTGGATTTTTGAAGAGTAAGGCATGAAGCACCCCTGTTTTGTCCTTGTAAATCTTGGTGGTAAACTTGTAGGTAAAATGCTGCATGTTCTTTTTTTCCATATTTCTGGAGCAGTTTCATAAGTACAGTCCTTCCGTTCCTTACTCTCTGTGTGAACTGTAAGCACTTGGTGACATTTGGTTGGGCTCAGGCTTCTGAGACTGAAGCTCCTGGGTTCGGGTATCATCACTTTAAGCTATTGGTTACATGCAATTGGTCTAGCAATTCGGTGATGTAATGAGCGGAAGTTGCATCATTGGATCCATTGTCCATTGGGTATAGATGGTTGCATGTCACATTTTGGAAAAAATATTGCCTTGGCCAACATCCAGCCAATGCCAGCAAATGAGTGTTGAAATGGACATTACCTTCCAGTTTGGACCACATGCAGTCATGCACATATTGGTTGCTGAATTCAATTATTTCTTTAGAATATAGAAGGAGACCATTTGGCCCATCGAAACTATGCTGATTTTTAGAGCAATCCCATTCCCACTGTAACGTTTTCTCTCCACGTTCCCATCAAACTCTACCACTTGCCTATAAATGAGGAGGAATTTTACAATGGCTAATTAACCTACCGACTTGCTTGTCTTTGGGATGGGGAAGGAAACTGGAGCAACCAGAAGAAACCCAAGGGTCAAAGGAGAACATGTAAACTCCACATAGACAACAGTAGTCAGGATTAAACTGGGTCGCTGGAGATGCAAAGCAGCAGCTCTCTTAGCTGTGGTACTGTGCCACCCTTTTTGTAAACATGTGTATCCTTAAGTAATTAAATAGCTGTAAACTGTTTCAAAATGAACTGAGGAAGAGACATTGAAGTACATGTTTTTACTATCACAACGTTAATACAAATTTGTAATGTTAATACAAATTTTATTAATATTAGTACAAATTTTCCAAAGTCAGTGGTATATCCACTTTTAAATCAAGCTGAAAATTGGTTCAACATGTTTTTTTTGTAACCCCTACACTCTTCAACAGATGTCTGACTTTTGTTGTTTTCCTTTTTATCTCTGAAACACTTGTGCTTTGTTGCAGATGTCCCAGAATTTCATGCAGTGATTGGCAATGAAGCTGCAGAAATGCTTGAAAATAGCCCAGGTGACCCACGCCAGATATCTGATGCTTTGAAGAAATGCTTTACTAGAATGATGAACTGTGAAAAGAAGACATTTGTTGATCAGCTGAACATGCTGGTGAAGAGAGTGTTGGAAGAAGGTTTGTGGTATTAACAGAGAGCAGAACTATGTTGAAGCCAAATGTAAATTAGTTTGCACTTAACTAATGTGCAATGAAATATTTCTTGGATTCTTACAAGCAGGTTTGCCAACATATGGAACTTTGAAGTAAATATTTGCATTTATCTATTACATCGCAGCTGTTAGAAGTGTCACAAGCACAAATGACTTGCAGTTAGTATTAAGCAAGCAGAGATTTTATGCATGGCAAGATCCCACAAGCTGCAACAAGACGAAAGACGAGGTTTTGTCAGTGAGAGAGGAATTTTAATCAGGATATCAAGAGAACTCTGTGCACTTCAACTAATAGTGTGAAATCTTTGATACCCACCATGATGGACAGGGTCTAATTTGCATTGTGGCAATGCAGTACTTGATAATGTGTCAAAGTGTCAGTCTAGTGCAAAAATATGATTTGAGCTGGCATTCAGGGAGATGTGTGTTTGATAATTTGCAAGAATAAGGGGCTGCCAGTTGTACTCATCTGTGCAGATTTGTCCCCTTTAACAAGCGGAACAGAATATGTAGGGATAAGTGCAACTGGCGAACAATATTCTCACAGCTGTTTAGGGCTAGCGACTGAGGGGTGAATTTTTTGCCCCTCCCCAAAATAAAGTTACCAAATATTAAAATCACAGTATATTGCAGTACAGAAGGCCATCTGTGCCAGTCTAAAAGAGCTACTCAATTAATCCATGCTCCTTCCCCACAGATTGAACACTGATGAAACTGCTTCCCTCACAACCTATCTGATAATGCATCAAGCTGCTGCATTTATTTATTTTAAATAAAGATTCTCATCAGCCCAATTGTTTGAGTGTAACTCTTGTTTTTCCTATTTACTTTTTTTAAAACCCCTACTGATTTTGAAAATTAAATCGAACTTCAGTCTTTATTCTAAGGAGAACGATCCCAGCTTTTCTGCGATTGTAAATTTTCCAAAATACCATGGATGCTGAAAAATAGTGGGAGGGAAAAAGTGCACAGTAAGTAGGAAAGACAGATGGGTCATCCTTCCAAGACCTGTTGAATGGACCCAGCTGAAATACTGTCCTTCATTTGCACTATTTATGGGTTACCAGTATTTGCACTTTTGATGCCTTGCACCCTATTGTACATTATAATCTGTTGCATGCCACAGTTTGGAGGTAACAAGAGCCTTATGTTATGTAGCTGCTGCAGGCAAGGACACAGCAGGAAGTAACGGCGAGCTGTTGCTGCGATTACACTCCCAGTTTCCGGGTGACGTTGGATGTTTCGTCATTTACTTTCTGAATCTGGTGAAGCTGCAACCTGGGGAAGCCATGTTTCTGGGAGCTAATGAACCCCATGCTTATCTTTATGGAGGTGAGATCCGAAGACATTATAAAAGGAGAGGATGGAAATGCTAAGTGCCACGTTGATTCGGTGTAATGACTTGGCTGAACTAATTCTCTGTAACTGCATTGTAGGATTTTATTTCTTAACATCTTTAAAAGGGACCTGAGGGACAACTTTTTCCACAGAGGGTGGTGAGTTTATGGAATGAGCCTGCCAGTGGAAGTGGTTGAGGCAGGTACAACAGTATCATTTAAGAAGCACTCAGATAGGTACATGGAGGGGTGGGGCTTAGAGGGATATGGGCCGAATGCAAGAAATTGGGACTAGTTGGGTGGGCACCATGGTCGGCCTGGACTGGTTGGGCTGAAGGGCCTGTATCCGTGCTGTATTGCTCTATGACTCTGTATTGATAAGGTCATAATTGTGGTTGTCTGGGTTTGTGTAAACAATGTCAAGAATCTGTGCCTTTCCAGATTTGGACTTGGTCTGGAGAGAAATTGTAATTCCAAAATATAGAAGGTTACAGACTGAGAGCAAGTAAATGGGATTAATATGGATACTTACTGGGTGGGCTGAAGGGCTTCTTTCTGTGCTCTACGATTAGATGCAACTCCAGAGGATGAGAAGTGTACGACGTTAAAGCAATTCAATTACAATATTTTTCCTAAACTCTTAACATCGTTGTCAAACCAGTGGCTATGAACAGTGAGTGCTCACCCAAAACCATGATGGGCTGTGGGTCACAAGTTTACATTGACAAGAATAATTGGTATTGTTTGTTCCTCTACTGAAAGGACTTTTGCCCAGATCATGAGGTAATATGACAAATTTGAAAACTGTTCCTGAGGTAAAATGGCACTAATTTTGAAATTTATCCAAGTTTAAAATATTGTGATATCCCTCAATGGGAAGGCTGATTAACTCCAGCATAGGTTAAAACTAGGGTGCTGAAGATTTCTTGGGCCTTCTAAGCAAACTTCCTAGATTTTCCTTCACTGTCTTTGGCACTTCCTCACCAAACTGCACTCTGCTGCTCACGTATGAATAAACGATCAGAACCTTTGACGTAGTTTATAGAATGAAGCTCTGTGAGCTAAAAAGGGGAAAATGCTGGAAATAGTCACTGGGTCAGGCAATATCTGTGGAGAGTAAAACAGAGTTAATCTTTGAAATTGATGACGTTTTATCAGAGCTTTTTCATCCATGGTAAACTGTGTAGCCTTTCGGTTTAAGGAGTTAATTGACACAGTATTAACTACTTTTAATAGAGATTCATTTCATATGCATAGCGATATTGAGGTCCTTTCCAATTTTCTGATAGATTTTGCAGTCTATTTTTGGCAGCTGTTGAGAAACTTAGTGATACTGTGTGAAATAGCTGGCAAGTGCTAATTAACTTTCATCTGTTCCAGATTGCATAGAATGTATGGCATGTTCTGATAATACTGTGCGAGCTGGCCTCACTCCAAAGTTCATTGACGTTCACACCCTTTGTGACATGCTCAATTACACACCTGCACCAGCAAGTGAAAAGATCTTCCCCTTTATTCGGGATCCCTGTGATTCAAGTGTTTTCATGTACGATCCTCCAGTGCCTGATTTCACAGTAATAAAAATAGAGGTACGACTTGTGCTCTTGAACTGGACTCCACTAATACTCGTATCATCTGTTTCTCTTTGCTGCTGCTTCTCTGGGCACACTGACGTACCAATCTGACGGTACAGGGAACCAGTTTCCGTTCTGTTGATGCCTAAGCCAAGTGTGCGTTAAGAAATATTGACACCAGCAATCCGGAAATTTATCACCTGGCTGAAACTTGCTTTCTAGCCAGACTACAGATGTTGGCCTAGATAAGGAGATTGCAAAATGACAGAGAAAATGCAAATGAGAATTTTTTAGCAGCAGAACATGCAATTTGGCCTAACAGGTCTGCATTGGTGGTTGTGCATTCAATTTACCACTCCACCTGTCCTTCTATTTTTTTCTCCGTTGTTTGTACCTAACTTTCTTTTAAGTGCATCTGTGCAACTTGCATCAGCCACAGTATTCAGTAATGAACTTTGCATTTTCTGACTAAAAGAACTTTCTTTCGAAATCAAATCGATGACCTATCTTAGATTTATGCTCCTTCTTTTGGACATTAAGTCAGTACATCTTTTGGACAGTAACAGTGATAGTCCTTAAATTTTAAATCGGGTCACTGTGCAGGTGGAAAAACACGATGCTGGAGGAACTCAGCAGGCCAGGCAGCATCTGTGGAGAAAAGCAGGCGGTGCAGTTGTTAACTGTGCAGTTGTCTGCTCTCAAGACAAATGATCTCCACAGTCTGTTCAGCCTCTCACATTGTAGTTCTGGTATTCTCATTGTAAATACTGCATTCACCTTCTCCTGGGGCACAACAGTCCCACAGTGAGGAAACAGGCCATTCGGCCCATCACATCCATGCTGACAAGTGGGCACCCATCCATGTTTATCCCATCTTCCAGCACTTGGCCTGTAGCCTTCTATGCCTAGGCAATTTCAGTGCACTTCTAAACACTCAATGCTGTCAGCGTCTGTTTCTATCCCTCTCTGTGGCAATACAGTCCAGGTACTTGCCACTATCTGGGTGAGAAAGGATCCCCTCTAAATCTCTCAACCCTTAACCTAAACCTATGTCCTCCAGTTTTGTACTCTAAGGGGTAAAAGTTGCTGATGTCCACCCTATTGATACCTCTCATAACTTTAAATACCTCAGTAATGTCCCCACTTCCCCACGTTAACTTCCTCTGCTCCAGGGAAAACAGCCTTTCCTCATAATTGAAATGCTCCATCCCAGGCAACATCCTGGTGAATCTCCTCTGCACCCTCTCCAGCGCTATCACATCTTTATTTAATACAGTGGTCAATTGTATGCACAATACCAGGTGTGATCTGAACAAGGTTCTTCAAGTTACTTAAGAGCCTCATAGCATATAATGAAGAGATAGAAGAATCTATTAAGTTTCTGTCACCTGCAAACCTTGTAAGCTAAAAGAAAATCTCTTTTAACTCAGGTTCCAAGTTCAGTGAAACAGTACACGATATCTTCCATTGATTCTGCAAGTATCCTGCTCGTGATCAGTGGTGAGGCCTCGGCCACTGCTAACCCTTCTCAGATCAACGTACGACGAGGATCTGTGCTGTTCATTGCAGCCAATGAGAATGTTGACCTGTGTATCAACTCAACGGACGGAATGCTACTCTTCAGAGCTTGCTGTGTGCTGTAACATCTCAACTTTCACTCACTATCTTTAGGATTTTAAAGAAATTATATATAGTGGCACTGTAGGCTGATGGATAGAATGTTAATGCCCATGTGAAAAGTTAGCTTTTTGCCAGTTTTTGCAAGATTCAAAACTACCCTCTTTTAATTGATGGTTATCCATTTTTCTGTGAGGAAATCAATTTGATCCCTTTCTCCATTACTAATTCTGTTTGCCTCATTTCAGTTTTATGTGCATTAGCTTGTTATCGCAATAGTAACAAATTTGTTTTAGTTCTAAACTATTTAGTTCTCACTCCACAGATCCAAGAACTTTCTGCATTCTCAATCTACAGCCTCGCTTTTACATGATGCTTTCTCACAATACGCACTAGGTTCATATAATTTGCTGATGAGCTTCAGTGCCCAACCTCTGGGTAGTGGAAAAACAAGTTTGAAAACTGTTGAATGAACTTTGCGGCTTTGAGTTCTGGAGCCAAGGTCATTGCATTATTGTTGGGCCACACTGGAAATGTGCTTTTGAACAAGCTCTGCATTTAGCAAGTTGTCCACGTACTGATATATCACTGGCACAGACCAAACAGTAGGACATTGCCTGGCTCCTTCCTTTCCACAAAGCGCAGGACGTGTCCCTTCAGGCTAATTAGTGCAGAATGAAGAGTGCTGTTGATATCAAAGTAGTATCTGACCAAGCATGGCTCCAATAAAATAGAAACCAGGCTGTGTGGGTGGGAATAGGTGAGTCTCATCTAGCACAAATGGAGATGGCTGTGGTTGGTCAACCAGCAGAGAGAAAGGAAATTACTTGTCAATAATGCCCACATCGTGTGAATGAATTTTAAAAACACAGTCAAACCAGTATTTATAGTTTTGCAGCTTGCTGACAGCATTGGAGCTATCCTTTGGGTGATTGTCACGGACGTGTATCTAATTGGAAGGCATTGAAGGCAAACTGTCTTGCGCTACATTTCCTAATAGTATTTACATAGTGAACGTTTACCTCAGATCTGAAACATCCTGTAATATGCAGCTTCTTGGCACCATCTGAAAACAAGATGAGGGAGGGAACAATGTTTTAACAAAGATGTATATAGCTGGAGTAGAAGGGAAGTGTAAAATATTCATATCGTCTGTCTTCCACTGACATTTCTATTTAAAGGCTGGCTTAGTTTAGTATTCTAGTCTTGTATTGAGTGAGTTGATGCTACTACATTGGTAGTAACAGATGTGAAATAACGCAAAGAAATCTGAGAGCTTTATGAAATGTTACATAAAAAGAAATTGCCGGGGATGCTCAGCAGGTCGGGAAGTATCTGTGGAAGGAGAAGCAGGTCAATGATTTTTCATCAGAACCTTCAGTGGAAGTGGGAGCTCTGGTGCTTTTGTGTGAAGTGGAGAGAAGCTGCTGGATGAGCATACCAGGAGCAGAATCAGGCCATTCGGTCCATCCACTCTCCTCCACCATTCAATCATGGCTAATTTTTTTTTCTCTCAACCCCATTCTTCTGCCCGTAACCTTTGACGCCCTCACTAATCAAGAACCTATCAACCTCCGCTTTAAGTGTACCCAATGACTTGGCCTCCACAACCATCTGTGGCAATGTATTCCACAGATTCACCACCCTCTGGCTAAAGACATTCCTCCTCATCTCTGTTCTAAAGGGACATCCTTCTATTCTGAGGCTGTGTCCTCTGGTCCTAGACTCTCCCACTACTGGAAGCATCCTCTCCACGTCCACTCTATCCAGGCCTTTCAATATTCGGTAGGTTTACCTCATCCTATTAAACTCCAGAGAGTACAGGCCCAGAGACATTAAACACTCCTCATACGTTAATGTGATATGCCATGTGCGGGAAGGGACTGACATCAGTTCTGGACTGACCATAGGTGTGTTAATTGTGTCAGAATTTTTTTTTGCTACTTAACCTTTGTTTTTATTTAAGTTAATTTATGATCATTGTAGTTTGTCTGGGTTATGTTGGTATGGAATGATGTGTACTGTATTAAAAGTATGGTCAATTAGTTTTCTGCGTTCCTAGCTAGAGGCTTGAGTTCTTGCACAGGTTAACGTAAAATATGCAAAGACTTTTTCATATCAAGACTGTGAGAAGGAAAATGTACATTAAGAGGAATTGTTAATTCAATTAATGTGTACTGGGGGGAAAAAAGGCTGGAAATCTTAAACAGAAAATGTTTGGATGCACAGCAAAGCCATTGGCATCTGGAAAAGTCAAGATGGGTTTGAGCAAAACTGCATCTGCTTCACTTGTTTCCTAAAAACATTATGACTTTCATGTAAGGACAAATCTGTTGAAAGCTCCAGGCTTATTTTACCCTAAACTTTTTCACTGTTAAATGCACTGGTGCATTTAATTGGAAAAAAAATGGCAAACTTGAGAAGTCCCTCAGATAACTTTTGACCCAATGAACTTTGCCTTTTTTTTCCATGAAACCTTACACCCCTCAATAAATAAGTGGGTCAGGAAGCTTACCATGCATGCAGTGGGTAATCTATCAAAGTCAGAGAAGAAGGACTTTCATGCCATCTGCTTGCTGCACCACAACATAATGCCATTTGGTCCATTGTGTACATATCAGCTCCCATTCCCCTTTTCATTTCCCTGCGGCACTGCAATTTATTCTCACCTGTCCAGCTTGGGGATGTGAGAGGAAACCAGGGCAAATGGTGGAAGCAGTGGTCAGGGGCTGAATGTAAAAAACACACACACAGCAACTGAGGTCAGCATTAAACCTGGTGTGCTGGAGCTTTGAGGCAGTGGCACTAACCAAGAGGCAGATGCCACCTCCTGATGTGGCAGGCACGGTAGTGTAGTGGTTAGCGTAACGCTATTACAGCGCCAGTGACCCAGGTTCAATTCCGGCTGCTGTCCGTAAGGAGTTTGTACGTTCTCCCTGTGTCTGCGTGGGTTTCCTCTGGGTGATCCGGTTCCCTCCCACATTCCGAAGAGGTACAGGTTAGGAAGTGGGCATGCTAAGTTGGCCCGGAAGTGTGGTGGCACTTACGGGCTGCCCCCAGAACACTATGCAAAAGATGCATTTCACTGTGTTTCAATGTACATGTGACTAATAAAGAAATTTTATCTTACACTTGGTGAATCTTCATCAATGGTTATTAGAGATGTCCTTGACCATCCATTAGGCTTTGCATCCTTGCTGAAGAGACCTCAGCCTCAAACTACATGCTGATATTTTGATGCAATACTGGGGGAGTGCTGCACTGTCGTTTGGATGAGATGTTAAACTGAGAGTCTGGCTGCTCTCAGGTGGATGCAAAAGTTTCCATGCACTATTTCGAGACAGAGTAGGGAGGCTGGGTCCAATACCTGTGCCTGTCAGGTATTTGATTGAACAAAAGAAAAAACTTAACAGGGGGAAAATGGGCCGAATGGCAACAGTTCAGCTGGCGAGTCTCCCGCCCGCTGGGCGGTGCTGTGACGTCGGCAGTACTATGGTTACGAGGGGCGGGCGGGTCACAATGTGGGGCGGAGGCGCCGAGCGCCGGGGTGGGCGGGTCGGCCGGGCTGGGCGAACGCCGCCGGGCGCCGAGCAGCATGAGGTACAAGCCGGTGGCCGCCACGGAAGATGGAGCCGAAGCGCGGTTGTTGCAGGAGCGGAAAGACGCCGAGATCGGTAACGGGCGGGGGCAGGTCCCCGGGTGTGTCCGAGGGGAGGAGAGGGGAGGAGGGGAGGAGAGGGGAGGAGGGGAGGGGAGGGGAGGGGAGGGGAGGGGAGGAGAGAGGAGGGGAGGGGAGGAGAGGGGAGGGGAGGGGGGGAGGAGAGAGGAGGGGAGGGGGGGAGGAGAGAGGAGGGGAGGGGGGGAGGAGAGAGGAGGGGAGGGGAGGAGGGGAGGAGGGCAGGTCCCCGGGAGCCTCCGAGGGGAGGGGAGGGGGGCAGGTCCCCGGGAGGGGAGGGGAGGGAGGTCCCCGGGTGCGTCCGAGGGGAGGGGAGGTAGGTCCCCGGGTGCCTCCGAGGGGAGGGGAGGGGGGCAGGTCCCCGGGTGCCTCCGAGGGGAGGGAGAGGGGGGCAGGTCCCCGGGTGCCTCCGAGGGGAGGGAGAGGGGGGCAGGTCCCCGGGTGCCTCCGAGGGGAGGGAGAGGGGGGCGGCAGGTCCCCGGGTGCCTCCGAGGGGAGGGAGAGGGGGGCGGCAGGTCCCCGGCTGCCTCCGAGGGGAGGGAGGGGGCGGCAGGTCCCCGGCTGCCTCCGAGGGGAGGGGAGGGAGGGCGGGAGGGAGGGGAGGGAGGGGCGGGAGGGAGGGGAGGGAGGGCGGGCGGCAGGTCCCCGGCTGTGTCCGAGGGGAGGGGAGGGAGGCAGGTCCCCGGGTGCGTCCGAGGGGAGGGGGGGAGGGAGGCAGGTCCCCGGGTGCGTCCGAGGGGAGTGGAGGGCGGCAGGTCCCCGGGTGCGTCCGAGGGGAGTGGAGGGAGGCAGGTCCCCGGGTGCATCCGAGGGGAGGGGAGTGGAGGGAGGCAGGTCCCCGGGTGCGTCCGAGGGGAGGGGAGGGGGCAGGTCCCCGGGTGCCTCCGGGAGGGGAGGGGGCAGGTCCCCGGGTGCCTCCGGGAGGGGAGGGGGCAGGTCCCCGGGTGCCTCCGGGAGGGGAGGGGGCAGGTCCCCGGGTGCGTCCGAGGGGAGGGGAGGGGAGGCAGGTCCCCTGGTGCGTCCGAGGGGAGGGGAGGGAGGCAGGTCCCCGGGTGCGTCCGAGGGGAGGGAGGGGAGGGAGGCAGGTCCCCGGGTGTGTCCGAGGGGAGGGGGCAGGTCCCCGGGTGTGTCCGGGAGGGGAGGGAGGCAGGTCCCCGGGTGTGTCCGAGGGGAGGGGAGTGGAGGGAGGCAGGTCCCCGGGTGCGTCCGAGGGGAGGGGAGTGGAGGGAGGCAGGTCCCCGGGTGCCTCCGAGGGGAGGGGAGTGGAGGGAGGCAGGTCCCCGGGTGCGTCCGAGGGGAGGGGAGGGGGCAGGTCCCCGGGTGCCTCCGGGCGGGGAGGGGGCAGGTCCCCGGGTGCCTCCGGGAGGGGAGGGGGCAGGTCCCCGGGTGCCTCCGGGAGGGGAGGGGGCAGGTCCCCGGGTGCGTCCGAGGGGAGGGGAGGGGAGGCAGGTCCCCTGGTGCGTCCGAGGGGAGGGGAGGGAGGCAGGTCCCCGGGTGCGTCCGAGGGGAGGGAGGGGAGGGAGGCAGGTCCCCGGGTGTGTCCGAGGGGAGGGGGCAGGTCCCCGGGTGTGTCCGGGAGGGGAGGGAGGCAGGTCCCCGGGTGTGTCCGAGGGGAGGGGAGTGGAGGGAGGCAGGTCCCCGGGTGTGTCCGGGAGGGGAAGGAGGCAGGTCCCCGGGTGTGTCCGGGAGGGGAGGGGAGGCAGGTCCCCGGGTGCCTCCGAGGGGAGGGGAGGGAAGGCAGGTCCCCGGCTGCCTCCGAGGGGAGGGAGGGGGGGCGGCAGGTCCTCGGCTGTGTCCGAGGGGAGGGAGGGGGGCAGGTCCCCGGCTGTGTCTGAGGGGACGGGTCCCCGGGTGTGTCCGGGGGGTTGGAGGGAGGGGTGGGGCGTGTCCCCGGGTGCGTCTGGGGGGGTTGGAGGGAGGGGTGGGGCGGGTACCCGGTTGCGTCCGGGGGGTGGAGGGAGGGGTGGGGCGGGTCCCCGGGGTGTGTCGGGGGAGGGTCCCCGGGTGTTTCGGGGGAGGGAGGGGGCGGATCCCGGCGTGTGTCCGGGAGAGGGAGGGGGCGGATCCCGGCGTGTGACCGGGAGAGGGAGGGGGCGGGCAGGTTCCCGGGTGTGTCCGGGGGAGGGGGGTCCGTGTTACCCAGGTGTGTTCGGGGTTAGAGGATAGTACAGAACCCCAGGTGTGTTGCGGGCTGACTCAGGAATGTGTCCTGGCTAAGTGTGTGATGGTGGCCTGGGTATCCAAGTTTGTGGAGACAGACATTGGAGTTCAGTTCTCTGTGACAGTGATGGGAAGGTCAGAGATCGAGGCAGAGGGAAGTAGGGATCAGGTTCCCACGTGTGAAACCATCTGACTAGTGCAGGGGTTCGCTGGGTTACAAATGACCCGATTTACAAAAATCTGACGACGCAAATTCTCCCATACATTTTTAATGTGTTGTTCAAGCTGGTAATAGTAAAAATAAAATGTTTCATGGTATTTATTAATGACTGGATAGAGTGTATATTCCATTAATTTAGTTATGGAGAGGATTAGAGTGATAATTCAATGAAATGAAAGGATTATAGCAAGTGTATGTGGAGCGATGCGATATGGATCGCGATAGAAAATGGACATTTCTGACTTGTGGAGAAATCAGCTTATGAACAGGAACAAAACCCTTATGTAACCCAGGGACTGCCTGTACTAGAATAATTTACTAGTAATCTTCATTTAATAATACACTAATGTAGTGTTTGTCATTGTATGGTAATTTATCACATTAATTTTGATTTTATTATGAAGTTATAAATCATTTACAAGCTTTCTGAGTTTTCTAACATTTAAACATATTGTCCAACTCAATTAAATTGCAAATGTATTCTCTAGCCCAGCAAGAGCTGGTGTTTTCAAGCAAGAATTAAACTTGGACGTAAATATTTTTTGAGAAAAGCATGTTTTTACCCAAGGGGTTTCTCTGAAGCTTGTACAATCTGTTTCCATTCGCTTTCATTCCTTTGCTTGTTGACCTACACTAGGTCCTGGTTAAACAACATATGTAAATTTACATCCTTGTTTCAAAACCCCTGCCGATTTATGTAATCACCTCCAGGGTTTAGAATCCTCTTTAAAACATGCCTCTTTGAACAAGCTTTTGGTTGCTGCCTTAGTATCTTACATAGTTTATTGCTTTTTAAGATAGCAAATGTCCCAAGGCATTTCACAGTAGCATTATTACATTGGAAGTTCCACACACAAAACATCCTGGAGGAACTCAGCAGGTCAGGCAGCATCTATGGAGAGAAGTAAACAGTCAACGTTTCAGGTCGAGGCCCTTCATCGGGACTGGAAAGGGGCAGAATGCAGAATAAAAAGGTCTGGGGAGGGGGAGAAACCTTCTACCTATCACCTCTCAGCTTCTTGCATCTCCCCCCTCACCTGGATTCAATCTATGACCTGAACTCTCATCCTCTGCCTGCCTGCGCTCCTTCCCCTCCCCCGACCTTATTCTGGCTTTTGCCCTCTTCCGAAAGGTCGACTGTTTATTTCTCTCCGTAGATGCTGCCTGACCTGCTAAGTTCCTCCAGCACCTTTTGTGTGTGTTGTACAAGATTCCAGCATCTGCAGAAAGTTTTGTGTTTACATTGGAAGTCATTGTTTATTATTCTGAAGTCACTTGTTTAAAGATGCTCTGTGCCACTGGATTATACATTCTCTCTGTTCTGACTTTGCTCTGATCAGAAACTGGTAGAGAAGTAATCAAACAAACTTTGTATGCCTTCATGAACTACTTTATATCTGAGTGGAAGACATCAAAATTAGGCCTTATTTTTAAAAGAAATCTGTATTGTTGCTAATGGGTGGTTTGTGTACCTAAGGTGCACTTGTGCCTCAGGCATGTGATGTTGTTTTGTTGTCGACCACAGCTGAGATCCTCTCAAGGAAAAATTCCTTCCAATTATTTATGCATTTCTTCAAAGCTAAATCAATAGCTTTGAAGGGAAAACACTCCAGTGGCTGGAATCATACCTCTCACAAAGGAAGCTTGTTGTGGTTGTTGAGGTCACTCACCCAAGTTCCAAGACATCACGGCAGGAGTTCCTCAGGGCAATGCCCTGGGCCCATCATCATCAGTTGCTTCATTGATGCCTTTCCTTCCATTGTAAGGTCAGAGGTGGGGATGCTGGCGGGTGATTCCATACTGTTCAATGTTTGTAACTTCTCAGCAAATGAAGCAGCCCATACCTGCATACAGCAAGAGCTGGAAAACATTCAGGCTATTAACTTGGCCATCTCCCACAACAGAGTATAATTACCTGCCTTTGATGTTCAATGGCAATACTATCCCCATCGTCAATAACATAGAGACCATTGACCAGAAACTGAAGTGGGCCAGCTATATAAACACTGTTTCAAGGGCAGGTCAGAGGTTGGGTATCCTGTGGTAAGTGACTCACTTCCTGGTACCCTAAGGATTTCCCACCATCTACAAGGCAAAAATCAAGTGTATGATAGGCTCAGTTGATAGGTTTTTGATTGGTAAGGGGGTTAAGGGTTACGGGGAGAAGGCAGGAGAATTGGGGTTGAAAAAAATCAGCCATGGTTGAATGGCAGAGCAGAGTTGATGGGCTGAATGGCCTAATTCTGCTCCTATATCATATTGTCTTTTGATGGAATACTCTTTAGTGGATGAGTACAGCACCAGCAACTCTCAAGAAAATTGACACTGTTCTGGAAGAAGCAGCTGGCTTGATTGGTACTCTGATAACCTCCCTAAACATTCATTCCCCTCCACCAGCAGTGCACAGGAAGTGTAGTATGTATCATCTACAAAATGCACTGCTGTTACTTACCAAGGCTCCTCCAACAGTACCTGCCAAACCCAAGTCTTGTGTCACTATGCAGGATGAGAGCAGTAGGCACATGGGACTGTTACGGACTCAGTGAAAGTCCCTTTAAGATAGAGAGAGAGAGAGAGTGTGTGTGTGTGTGTGTGGGGCATGCTTACGTCAATAGAAGATAAAGGACGTAATGACGTTGTTGTAGAAGTTAGAAGAAGAAGAAGAGAGAAAGAGAAGGGAGAGAGACACCAGCCTGCTAGTTTTCTCTATCGATGGATGAGAAACAAAAACTGTGTCTGCCACTGAAATCCATGTATGGAAGTTGGAAGTAATCCGGTGGAGTTCACTTTGTTGCTGACCTGTAGAAGGAAACAGGTATTTGTGTGTGGACGACCACGATTCGGATGCTTTTCGGGGTGAGGAAGTCACTACCGAGTAAACACTTAAGTGTCGTTTGGGTTCCATCGTGGAACATTTGGATTTCGTATTTACTCTCTCTATGTTTCTCTACGTCTACGTCTTCAGACAACGGTAGTTGTTGAAGAAGCCCTTGCTCATGTTTCACCTTATGGCTTGCGGAACTGAACTTTAAGAACCATTCCGGAACTGGGAGTTTTGGACTTTGCCACACACACGCACACACGAAGAGTTTAGTTTTGGGGTTAACGTTAGAGGTTTAACATTTTTGAATTCTAACATACTAACATTTTTACTTTTATTTTACATATTATCATAAGTAGTGATTAATAAAATAGTTTTTAACACTGAATCATGCTCAGTGTGTTTCTTTTGTTGCTGGTTCGTGACAGGACCACCACCTGATTTGGAACTATGTTACTTGTCCTTTATCATCACTGGATCTAAACCCTGGAACTCCCTACCCAACAGGAGTACCTTCCCCAGAAGGACTGCAGCAGTTCAAGAAGACAGCTCACCACCACCCCTAAAGGGCAATAGGGATCAATCAATAAATGCTGGTCTTGCCAATGATGCCCCGATCGCAAAAATGAATTTGAATGCATTGTGCTCTTCACCTTGAAATCCCCCTGTGTTGACAAGTTTCCCTTTCCCTCCAGTCTCTGGATAAAGTCATTAGAACTGCAACCTTACAATTATAATGGATATTATAATTTTTTTCCAAAACCCTCCAGGGATTCATCCTTTTTAATCTTCCAGTCCTAACAACGTTATGAATCTTTTATTTATGAATCTTTTATTTGAGAACTTTTCATTTTTCAGATTTTGTTGTTTTCATTATTGATCCCTGTGCTTTAATCTGCTTGTCTGCTTTAAGTTAGGTAAATTTATGGCACAGAAGGAGATCATTAAGGTTGCTGTAGCTCCATGGTATACAACGTAAGAGCGCTTCTCCAGGTACTCTGCAATGTGATGAGGCTCCCAGGCTCCACCATTCCTTCAGATCAAGACTATTCTGAGTGAGAACATTTTCTTCAACTTCCTTCTAATCATAATACCAGTTTACCATGAACATCTGTCTACTGGCTATTGATCTTTCTGCTAGGTGTTCCCTGGGAATGGTTCATTGCACCAGAGAGAATCAGAGAATTGTACAGCACAGAAATCGCCCCCTTTGTCCCACTTAAGTCCATGTGACCACGATGCCCATCTACACCAATCCCATTTGCCTGCATTAGGCCCATGTCCCTCTGTGCCTTCCCTATCCAAATGCCTTTTACACTTTGCAATTGTATCTGTCTCCACCACCACCTCCTCTGGCAGCTCGTTCCAGATGACCACCATCTTCCGTGTGAAGAACTTTTCAATCTCCTTTAAATTTCTCCCCCCTCACCTTAAACTTGTGCCCTCTAGTTCTAGACTTCCCCGCTCTGTGAAAAAGCCTCCAACTACCTACTACATCTATATTCTTCATGATTTCATAAACCTCTACAGGGTCACTCTTCAGCCTCCTGCGTCCACTGAGAATAAACCCAGCCTGTCCAATCTCTCCTTATAACTACAGCCCCCCCTCCATTCCAGGTAGTGTTCTGGTGAATCTCTTCTGGACTCTCTCTCTACTGCTGTCACATCCTTCCTGTAGTGCGGCGACCAGAATTGTACACAATGCTCCATGTGCAGTCTAGCCAATGTTTTGTACAGCTGCAACATGACATCCCAACTCTTATACTCAATGCCTCGGACAATGAAGAGGAGGATACCAAATGCTGCCTTCACTATCCTATCCACCTGTGTCACCACTTTCAGAGAGCTGTGGACTTGTATCCTAAGGTCTCTCCGTACAATAACACTCCTAAGCTCCCTGCCATTTACTCTTTATGTCTTACCAGAATTTGACTTCCCAAAGTGCATTACCTCACGCTTGTCCGAATTAAATTCCATCTGCCACTTCTCCACTTATCTTTCCAGCTGATTTATGTCCCTCTGTGTCCTTAAACAACCTTCTTCACTATCTACAATGTCACCACTTTTTGTGTTGTCTGCAAATTCACCTACATTCTCATCCAAGTCATTTATATGTATTACAAACAACAAAGGTTCCAGTACAGATCCTAATGGTACACCACTTGTTACAGACTTCCAACCAGAAAAGCACCCATCCATCAGTATCCTATCACCAAGCCAATTTTGGACCCAGTATGCCATCATGCTTCAGATTCCATGGGCTTTCTGGACCAGCCTACCATGAAGACCTTGTCAAAAGTCTTACTGAAGTCCATGTAAGCCAAGTCTACCATGCTGCCTTCATCAATTTTCTGAGTTACTTCCTCAAAATGAAGATGGAGCTGCTGATTGTAGTGTGTTCATCAGCAATTCTTTTAGCAGGAAGGAACTGCGGGTGACTGCATTTTTGTAATATTTGTCGGATATAGCTTCAACTCTAGTGAACGTGAGACTGGCTCTGCACCTGGAACTTTTTATCTTGGCTCAGTGCGGAATTAAACTTCTATGGATAAATCTATTCCTCAACTGAGGAAAAACTAGGCTGATGCACAAAAGATCTGGTGTGGTGTTGTCAAAAGACAATCAATACACTCCTCTACTGAGACAGTTACCAGAAGTAATATGGTTCACCTTTCAAGCATCACTTTTCCACCCTGTGTGGCTGAGGTAAAGATGTCTTAAAGCAATTTTGGCCAAATTACGTGATT
Organism: Pristis pectinata; assembly: GCF_009764475.1. NCBI lineage: Eukaryota > Metazoa > Chordata > Chondrichthyes > Rhinopristiformes > Pristidae > Pristis > Pristis pectinata. The sequence goes on along the minus strand of NC_067436.1, from coordinate 15,984,000 downwards.
ACAGGTCATCTCCAGGTTAAGGCAGGGTTCTGTTCCTGTGAACTGTTCGTAACCTGAACAGCTCGCAATTTGGAAATGTGGCCACGAGCCGAGTTCCCAGGTGGCAGAAGAAGCTTGCAGCCCTACGTCAGCCAGCAAATCTATCCCGCCTGTCTCCCAAGTGCTCGGTCACATGTATGGGCTGTACATAAGTTAGGTGTTTGCAAGCTGGGGATGATCTGTATACCAAAGCAATAGATAATATCTTAATTAGTTCTACATACTTGCCATTACTTGCAAAAAAAATAAATCCAACAATTCTTAGATGTATCAAACAATATCAGGCAATAGTTATTGTGGTTTAGACAAAGCATGATCAAAGTGAAGGCAGTGTAGGCTTATTGGGCAAAATGCCTACTCCTATTATTGTGTTATTCTGGAAATAGTTATCCTGATTGCAAAGAGCACCTTGCAATTTGTTTTGCACACAATTGAGATAGATCAGGTCAACATTCAGAAAAAGTTGCAATCAGAAGTACCTGTTGCTATTTATCCTGCCTTGGTTACTTAAACTAAATATTCTTGCCTTTCTAACAAAAATGGTTCTCCTCTTTCAGATGAGGATTGGGGCTGTTCATCTGTTATTTGCTTTTGGATTCTGACCATCCTTGTTTTCTTCCTGGTGATCATCACTTTTCCAATTTCGGGATGGTTTGTCCTGAAGGTATGTAGCACAGAACTGATTAGTATTTCATGCATTGTCTCTTTTATGTAATGGCATTGTAGTGATGTAATGGTAATGAAATTAAGTTATGGAGAGCAGAAAGTGGGGGCTGGGTTACCTTATCCAGGTTAGGATAATTTTGGACAAGGGTTTGGAAAAATTCAACCAAACTTCCTACTTCTGATGGCTATTCTGTGATTACCCTGGAAAGCAAACTGTGCATTTGTATATTGCCTTGTTATATCTGCTCATACAGTTATCTTGCACAGAATCAATATTAGAGAGGATGTATGAACACTATGGAGGTAGTATGCTGCATGAAGTTCTCTCAGAAAGCATTGAGGTGAATGGAACTCTGGTGCTATTACCCGGGGAAGAAAAATTGGCCTGGACAGATCCCCGCTCTAAATAGTCCCATAGGATTTTTAACTTCCATCTAAACCACTGGAACAAGAGGAGGCATTCTTACTGGATGACGATGCAACACTCTCTCCCCATTGTACTGGCCTACAGTACGTGCTCGGGTTTTTGCAGTGAGGCTTGAACAAAACGCACAGACAATACAAGATTTCTTTATTAGTCACACGTACATCGAAACACACGGTGAAATGCATCTTTTGCGTAGAGTGTTCTGGGGGCAGCCCGCAAGTGTCGCCACTCTTCCGGTGCCAACATAGCATGCCCATAACTTCCTAACCCATACATCTTTGGAATGTGGGAGGAAACCGGAACACCCAGAGGAAACCCACGCAGACACAGGGAGAATGTACGAACTTCTTACAGACGGTGACCACTAGTGTTTTGGATAAGCATCTGCCACACTTCACCAGAAACCAAGATGGCTATTAGGTTTCTGGCCAGAACCACTACTTACTGATGATTATAGTGTCCACGTCTGCTTTCATTATTCGTGATCTGTGGATTTATGCTGGTATTATTGTATTGCTTTCTGGAATTCTGATCCTTTACTGTTGATAGAGAAAGAGAGGGAGATATGCTTCACTAACACTGCTTCTGTTTACAACTGCAGATAGTGCCGAGCCAAGAGCGGTTTGTTGTGTTCCGTTTGGGAAGAATTATAGGCAGCAAAGGTCCTGGAATTGTTCTCTTGCTGCCTTTCATTGACCAGTGGCAGGTGGTTGATCTCCAGATTCAGTCTTTCAATGTTGCACTGTTTGAGGTACGTTCCCTTCTGGACCCTGATTTCTCGAAGTTGCTGTTAATGCTTTTTGCAAAATAAACAATACGAGGGCAATTAGAAATTAATTGCAGCCACATGCTTTCTGACCTGGACTGTAATGCAATAGCTTCATTTTAGCAAATCCATGCTTCATCTGCAACAATGCCTTTGGGAATACCTAGCTCTACATTGTGTGCACCTTGTATTCAGTGCAACACAAGTGTAAAACATGACAAACCATTCTCAGCTTGGAACTGTCCACAACTGTAAACAGAAACAGCTGTTAGTTCTCCATCAGCAGAGAAAGATTAGAATGCCAGAAAGCAATCCAGAAATACCAGTATAAATCTCAGGATTTCTGATAATCAGTGAAGAAATTGGCATTGAAATCTCCAGTAACTAGTGGCAGCCTTCATGGGTCCTGATGTTAATCAAACCGTTGACGTGTGGTCTCAGAATTTTAGATTATATTTTGGTGTATATTCGGAGACTATGTTCTCTCATATGGAAAAAGAACATTATAGCCGTTAAAACACAGCATATATTCTGCCAATATGTAGGTGTGAGCTATTAGAGCTTCCACAATCTAATTGCTATTAAGTTCATACAGAAGCCAGTTTAAAAAAAAACAGCAGATATTCTGGGGTTGGTATTTTGAGTTTGTTGAAGGTTCTTCGATCTCTTTTAAGCAATGATGCCAAAATTTCCCATTTTGCTGCAAATCTGATAGAATCATTTCCAAAATGTGAATGTTGGCAGCAAGGTCAACATATAATACCCATCACTTAATGCCCTTGAGGACAGAAGATAGTTGTGATCCAATCACATATTTTTAGGTCTAGTTCCATATAGGTCAGAGCTAGCCACAGTAATGCCCTTGAGGACAGAAGATAGTTGTGATCCAATCACATATTTTTAGGTCTAGTTCCATATAGGTCAGAGCTAGCCACAGGCGAGGTCCCAGAGGACTGCGAGTAGCTAATGTTGTTCCTTTGTTCAAGAAGTGAAATGGAGACAGTCCTGAAAATTATAAACCAGTAAGTCTCACGTCAGTGGGAGGGAAGCTATTGGAGAGGATTCTCAGCGATAGGATTTGTGAGCATTTGGAAAAGCATGAACAATTAGGGACAGTCAGCATGGCTTTGTGTGGGGCAGGTCACGTCTTACTAACTCAAGAGTTTTTTGAGGAGGTGATGAAGGTGATTGATGAAGTTCGAGCTGTGGATGTTGCCTACGTGGATTTTAGTGAGGCATTTGACAAGGTCCCTCATGATAGGTTCAGCCAGAAGATTAAGTTGCATGGGATCCCCAGTGACTTGGCTGCTTGGGTTCAGAATTGGTTGTCCACAAGAAGATAGGGTAGTGGTCGATGGGTCTTATTCTGGCTGGAGGTCAGTGACTCGTGGTGTTCTGCAGGGATCCGAACTGAAACCTCTGCTGTTTGTGATGTATATAAATGATTTGGATGAAAATGTGGATGGATGTGTTAATAAGTTTGCAGATGGCATAAAGATTGGTGACGTTGTGGATATTGTAGAAAATTGCGAAAGGATACAACAGGATATAGATCAGTTGCAGATATGGACAGAGAAATGGCAGATGGCGTTTAATCCAGGCAAGTGTGAGGTGTTGCACTTTGGGAGATCAAATCTAAAGTGCAAGTGCACAGTTACTGTCAGGATGCTTAACAGCATTGATGTACAGAGGGAACTTGGGCTACAAGTCCATAGCTCCATGACAGTGGCTGCACGTTGATAGGGTGGTAAAGGTGGTGTATGGAATGCTTGCCTTTATTAGTTGAGGCACTGAGTTCAAGAGTCAGGAAGTTATGTTGCAGCTTTATAAAACTCTGGTTAGGCCACATCTGGAGTATTGCATTCAATTCTGGTCGCCCGTTATAGGAAGGATGTGGATGGTTTGGAGAGGGTGCAGAAGAGGTTTACCAGGATGCTGCCTGAATTAGAGGGCGTATGCAATAAGGAGAGATTGGAGAAACTAGACTTATTTGCTCTGGAGCAGCGGAAGCTGAGGGGTGACCTGATAGAAGTTTATAAGATTATGAGAAGCATAGATAGAGTGGACAACTGGAAGCTTTTTCCCAGGGTTGAAATGTCTAATACCAGAGGGCATGCATTTGAGGTGAGAGGGGGTAAATTCAAAGGAGATGTGCGGGGCAAGCTTTTTTTAACACAGAATTGTGCATGTCTAGAATGCGCTGACAGGAGTGGTGGTGGAGGCAGATGAGATAGAGGTGTTTAAGAGGCTCTTAGATAGACACATGAATGTGCAGGGAATGGAGGGATACGGACCATGTGCAGGCAGAAGGGACTTAGTTTAATTAGTTTGGCATAACATCGTGGACTGAAGGGCCTATTCCTGTTCTGTGTTCTCTAAGTTCTATTTGGGGAAAGACAAATTGTAAATTGGTTTATTATTGTCACATGTTCCGAGGTACAGTGGAAAAACTTTGTTTTGCATGCCATCCATACAGATCATTTCATCACATCAGTGCATTGAGGTAGTACAAGGGAAAAGCAATAACAGAATGCAGAATAAAGTGTTACAGTTACAGACAAAGTGCAGTGCAGGCAGACAATAAGGTGCAAGGCCATAACGAGGTAGATTGTGAGGTCAAACTCTAAACTCAACTCTAAACTGAATTAAACTTTAAAACTTTATTTATACAGCACGGTAACAGGCCCTTCTGGCCCAACGAGCCCGTGCCGCCCAATTACACCCATCTGTAACTGAATAGAAATTCCTTAGCAAGCAGGGTGGAATTGAAATTGTCTCTCTGGATCATTAGTCCAATAATTTAACCACAATGTCATTGTTTTTCAGTTATACCGTGTCTTTTTAGAGTAAAATAAATTAATCTAAAAAATGGCATTTAAATGTTATTTTTATTTCTCTTGCTACTCCGTAAAGCCAAAAAAAAAAGCCGTCGTCTAATCTCACAGTACATCATGCAGAAGAAAGGGTAAACTCTCATCTCTTTTACACAGGCAGCTTGTAAAGATGGAGCTCGGATTGTTGTTGGTGCAACAGTCAGATACCATGTCTCGAATCCAATCCTTTCTGTGATGGTTGTGCAGGATATCAGGAGTACCTTGGCGCACACTGTTAAGTCTGTGATGACTGGCTTCCTGCTCAAGAAAACCCTTTCGAGCATCAAGAAAAGTAAAAATGAAAAACAATTATCAGTGAGCACCTTTATTTTTTGAAAAATAATTTGACTATTTCATTGAGCACTGCCAGGGCCAGGTTGTCCATTGCTGCCCTTCTGTTTGTTGTTTCACAGTCTGTGGTACTATTAGAACTCTGCCATGAAATTTTGTTTGCACTGGCCAGTTCAAAAAGCATGATGTGTTTCACTCGACTCTGCAAACGAAATTGCACAGTAACTCAGAAACTCTGAGTGTATGACTTCTCATCTCTCATGTGTTTCAGACCTAATATATGGCTCGTCTGTTGGCTGTTCCTAAGCCAGCTGGCTGATCTTTGTTCATGAGGATCAGCATTTCAGTCTCAGTCATAGAATCATAGAGTCATACAGCATGGAAACAGGCCCTTCGGCCCAACTGGTTCATGCTGACCAATATGCCCATGCAAGCTAGTCCCATTTAGCCCCTATCCTTCTAAACCTTGTACCTGTTCAACCGTCTTTTTAAAAGTAGTATTGTACCTGCCTTGACCACTTCCTCTGGCAGCTCATTCTATATATGTATTACCTCAGGGTAAAAAAAACGTTGCCCCTCAATTTCCTGTTAAATCTCTCCCCTCTCACCTTAAACCTATGCCCTCTAGTTCTTGATTCCCCAACACTGGGAAAAAGGTTGAGTACATTCACCCTATCGATGCCCCTCATGATTTTGTACACCTCTGTAAGATCATATCAGAAGAGGGACAAGTCTTCCATTACTCTCAGTCCCCTATGCTCCAAGGAAAGAAGTCCTAGCCTATCCAACCTCTCCCTATAACTCAGTTCCTTGAGTCCCGACAACATCCTTGTAAATCTTTTCTGCATTCTTTTTCTAGTTTAATAACATATTTTCTATAGCAGGGCAACCAGAACTGAACACAGTACCCCTAGTGTGGCCTCAACAGTGTCTTGCACAACTGCAACATAACCTCCCAACTCCTGTACTCGATGCCCTGACTGACGACGTCCAACGTGCTGAATGCTTTCTACGCCGCGCTGTCTACCTGTGACTCCACTTTTAGGAAACCATGTACCTGATCTCCAAGGTCCCTCTGTTCTACAACACTCCTCGAGGCCCGACCATTTGCCATCCCTCAGCCCACTTACCAGCTGATCACGGTCCCTTGTAACTTTTGATAACCTTCTTCACTGTCAACGATACCACCTATTTTACTGTCATCTGATCATACCAGGGAGCCCAATTCTTGTTTTACACCTCAAAACATTTTACCATATAAAAAACCCAATTGTTGCTCTCCCCAACGTGAACATGCAGCAATAGCCAAAAGCAGCAACACTGCCTCAATATTGAACACACCTCCCCTGCCCCACAAGCACCTCTGTCCCTCCCCTCAGCTTGAGGGCTGCACGGATCTCAGCAACAACCAGAGGATCTAAGTCATATGGGTTAGACAAGTTCTGATAAAGTGCCATTCTGTCTTTCTTTTTTCTACTCCCATTCTCTTTCTTTCCCCTGTTTTCTCTTTTTCTTCCCCTCCTCTTTGCTCTCTACCCCGCCCCTACCCCTCTTCTTGGCCCCCCCACCCTACCCTCCTAAGGCTTGCATTTATCCAGCACCATTAATAAACTTTAATGGCCTCAGACACTCAACCACCAGGGCAATGCTTAGATACTGGGAGGTTTCATAAATTGCCTTAAAATAAGCAAGAGTTTTTTTTTTGGTGGGGTGGGGAGATCCGTGTGGAGGGGTGATTAGTGTGGAGGGGATTTGTTCCTTAGCTCAGACAGCTGAAAGCACAGCTGGCAGTGTTTGGGAACTGGTGAATTGGGGGGGTGCTGGAGGTGGTGAGAGAGAACTGAGGCCAACATTTCTGCAAGGAATGAGCCACTGGAATCAGCTGACAATGTCCAATCATGCCACGTAGTATGGCAGTGCCAATTGCAGAAGACAAAAAGAGGGAAATTACACCATACAAGAGGATTTTCCTGTTTGCTTTGAAAATCCCCACTTAGAAGAGAAGCCTCTTAAGTATAATACATTTGTTTTTGTTCTTTTTTTATCTTGTAGCTTGAGATTAACGAGAAGACCAGGTCCTGGGGTGTGGAAGTGGACCAGGTGAATGTGGTTGTGCACAGCGTATTGAAGTACCCGAAAGAAGTGGCTCGCAACTCATCCACGATTCCACCCAGCAGTCGACTAAACCTGCTTTCCGTACCCCTCCGCAAGATAGCTGAGCGTGTTGTAAATAGCAGTAGCTCTGCACCATCAACACCTTCTCAGCAGACCTCTGAGTTTACCAGTGACAGTGAAGGTTAGGAATGTTCCTCTAATACTCAGGGACACTTCGGGGAAAACGTATGGTAAATACACTCCTCTAAAGATTCAAACATGTGGACAGCACATCTCAAATCTGTAAAATCGGCGCTTCCTCCGTTGAGCGATGATCTCCCTCACAGTTTACTTGGGGGTCCTGTCCTAGAACCTCAAACCCACCAGAAGAAGGTGCAGGCATTTCCTTGCAGGTCAACTACCTGCTAACAGGGTTAATTTTCTTTCCTTCCTCCCTTCCTTCTCTCTGTCCACCTGCCAACTTCTCTGTCTGCCTCTCCATCTCTGCATCTCTCCGTCTCCATCCACCTTCTTCTCAAAGTGGGCCACTGCCTGATGATGAGGTTGCTCGATTGCTTTTCTGTTCCTCTAAGCTTGTGGTGCTTACACATTGAGATACGCTTCTCGCATGTCTGCGTGCCATTTCTTCTGACTGCTATGCGATCTCTGATTGTGGATGAGCTGGGAGCAGAGGCCACGTTTGGGGATAAGAAAACCTGGCATCTGCACAATGTTAGGTCCAGTGGTGAGTGGACACTGCCTGTGTCCTGGTGACCTTTGCCTCAATGGTGATAATGGCATTAGTGTGGGGACCTTCTGAAATAGTTGGACGGATCTCTCAGTGGCCTCTTAAAACCCGTCTCTTCAACAAAACCCTTATATCTGTCAGATTGCGAACAGCTAGGGCCTGGAAGTAATGAAGCTTCTAGGAGTGAATTGGCAACTAGAACTGACATCATCACCATAGAACCATAGAATAATACAGCACAATACAGGCCCTTCGGCCCACCATGTTGTGCCGACCTTTACACCACGCCTAAGACTATCTAATCCCTTCCTCCCACATATCCCCCTATTTTAAATTCCTCCATATGCTTATCTAACAATCTTTTGAACTTGACCAACGTACCTGCCTCCACCACCACCCCTGGCAGCGCATTCCATGCACCAACCACTCTCTGGGTAAAAAACCTCCCTCTGACATCTTCCTTGAACTTCCCATACATTACTTTAAAGCCATGCCCTCTTGTATTGAGCATTGGTGCCCTGGGAAAGAGGCGCTGGCTGTCTACTCTATCTATTTCTCTTAATGTTTTGTACACCTGTATCATGTCTCCCCTCATCCTCCTCCTCTCCAATGAGTAAAGCCCTAGCTCCCTTGGTCTCTCCTCATAATCCATACTCTCCAAACCAGGCAGCATCCTGGTAAATCTCCTCTGCACCCTTTCCAACGCTTCCTCATCCTTCCTATAATGAGGTGACCAGAACTGGACACAGTACTCCAAGTGTTTGCTGGAATATAGTTCATAGATATGTTCTGGTCATAAAATTGGCCGTAATCTTGAGCTGATTTCCCTTTCCCATCTTTGAGGCCAGTTATAGCACCCTGCCTGCCTCTCTGGATGAGAGAGCTTAATGTCGATCATCTCTTCTCAAAAAGGACTTGTGACTCCAACCTAGTAAAGCAGGAACGTTGTTCTGTTGATCCTCCTAAGGATTCCCAACTCTTTCTCCTCTACATTGACGACTGCATTGGGGCTGCTTCCTGCACCCGTGCTGAGCTTGTCAATTTCATCAACCTTGCCCATAGCTTCCACCCTGCCCTCAGATTTACTTGGTCCATCTCTGACGCCTCTCTCCCCCGCCTGGATCTCTCGGTCTTCATCTCCGGAGACAGATTAACTGCAGACATCTTACAAACCCACTGACTCCCACAGTTATCTTGACCACACCTCTTGCTACCCTGTCACTTGCAAAGATGCCATCCCCTTCTCCCAGTTCTTCTGCCTCTGCTGCACCTGTTCCCATGATGAGGCTTTCCATTCCAGGACATCAAAGACATTGCCCCCATCCCCCCCCACCCCCAAACATAGCAGGGACAGGGTTCCCCTTGTCCGCACCTACCACCCCACGAGTCTCCGCATCCAACACATCATTCTCTGCAACTCCTGCCACCTCCAATGGAATCCCACCACCAGGCCACATCTTCCCCTCGCCCTCTCTCTTCCCTTTCCGCAGGGATCACTCCATCTGTGACTCCCTTGTCCACTTGTCCCTCCCCACTGATGAACCCCACCCCCCCCCCCCCCCCGCCACTTAACGCTGCAACTGTACTAAGTGCTACGTCTGTCCCTACACCTTCGCCCTAGACAGTCCTTCCAGGTGAGGTAGGACTTCACCTGTGAATCTCGGGGTGTCATTTATTGCATCCGGTGCTCCTGGTGCGGCCTCCTGTACATCGGTGACACCCGACACAAATTGGGTGACCACCTCGTCGAGCACCTTCGCTCCGTCCGCCACAAAAGCAAGGATCTCCCTGTGACCAGCCACTTCAATTCCACATTCCACTCCCACACCGACATGTCCATCCACAGCCTCCTCTACTGCAACGTTGAGGCCAGACGCAGGTTGGAGGAACAACACCTCCTATTCCGCCTTGGGAGTCTCCAACCTAACTTCCCGTAACCCCACCCCTCCCCTTCCCCCCCCTCCCCCCCCCACTTTTGTTTTCCCTCATTCCTGTGGCCCCCTCACCCTTCTCTTTCCCCTCCCCATCCTCGCGACCTGCCCATCTATTCCCCATCTGTTCCCCTTATTCCATCATTTACTGTCCTCTCCTACCGAATTCCTCCTCCAGCCCTTTGCGTCTTCTACCTATCACCCTCAGCTTCTTGGATCACTCCCTTTCACTCCCCCTCCCCCTCCCACCTGAATTCACCTATCACCTGCCAGCCTGTACTCCTCCCCCGACCTTCTTATTCTGGCTTCTGCCCTCTTCCTTTCTGATCCCGATGAAGGGTCTCGACCCGAAGCGTCGACTGTTTATTTCCCTCCATAGATGCTGCCTGACCTGCTGAGTTCCTCCAGCACTTTTGTGTGTGTTGCTCCTCTTAGGAGATGTTAGGGTGGTGTTGGTTGAAGAGGTAGCCTGTAAGGAATCACTGGAAGGGGGAAGTTAAGATTCTGGAGAAGAATTCCATTGCTTAGCAGCTGAACGGTGGAGAGAAGGAAATAGTTAAATGTACATGAGTTCAGAATTGGAGGAATGCAGTGACCTGAGGACCTAGGCTTGGAGAAGGTTGCAGAGGTGAGAAAGGGAGAGTCAAACACAGGCCTGGAAATGTTAAACTGAAGAACTATGAGCCCAGGAGCCAGCGTGGGTCAGGGAGGGAGGGATGGATTTTATGCAAAATACACTGCAGAGATTTGGATGACTTTGTTTATAGAAGGGGAAATGAAGGAATATCTAAATAATTAGGTGAGCAACTTTTGAAAATGTCTCTGAATGTTGTTTGCTGTCTTGGAACAGCACAGAACAGTACAGCACAGAAACAGGCCCTTCGGCCCACAATGTCTGCACTGAACACGATGCCGAATTAAACTGAGTCCTTTCTGCCTGAACATGATCAATATCCCTCCATTCCCTGCATGTTCATATGTCTACCTAACGCCTCTATTGTATCCACCAATCCCCCTGGCTTTCCTTTCCAGGCACCCACCACTCTGTGTGTGTGTGTGTGTGTGTGTGTGTGTGTAAAACAAAATTGCCCTGCACATCTCCTTTAAACTTTCCCACTCTCACTTTAAATGCATGTCCTCTATATTTGATATTTTCTACCTTGGGAAAAGGATTCTGACTGTCTACCATTCCTATGCCTCTCATAATTTTATAAGCCTCTATCAGGTCTCCCCTCAGCCTCCGACGCTCCAGAGAAAACAACCCAAGTTTGTCCAACCTCTCCTTATAGCTCATACCCTCTAAACTAGGCAGCGTCATGGTAAACCCCTTCTGTACCCTTTCCAAAGCTTCCATATCCATCCTGTAATGGTGCGAGCAGAACTGTACACAATATTCCAAGTGCGGCATGAACAAAGTTTTGTAGAGCTACAACATGACTTCCTGACTGTTATACCCAGTGCCCTGGCGATGAAGGCAAGCATGCCATACACATTCTTTACCACCCTATCTATTTACATTGCCACTTCCAGGCAGCAATGGTCTTGCACCCCAAGATCCCTCTGTACATCAATGAAGATAACAGGGTGTCTGAGGTAATTAGGTGAGCGAGTTCTGAAACTGTCTCTGAATGTCATTTACTGTCTTGCTAAGTTATTTATCTTCCTTCAGAGAATGTTCAGATTGTAATTGAAGGTACTGGGTTTGAAGAATCTGAGGATGACAGGATCAGTCCGGACTGGATACTTTCCAGAGTGCAAAGTCTCCTTTCTGAGGACCTGGTGAGACAGATTCAAGCCTGCTACCTTTTCATTGTTAACCAAAAGAATGGAGCTCGCAACCTGTATTATCTGGACCTCAGTAGAGGTGAGTCAAATGCCTTGATGTTTACATTGCCTCATGCCCATCCATTATAAGGATAATAATGGCAAAGTTGCATCATAGATAAGAAAGATTGTTTGGTATATACTTAAGAAGAATGTAATTAGTTGGAATAACAGTAGTACCTTTGTATCACTTGTTAAAGATATATGTTAAGATCGAGGAACAGAATTAGGCCATTCGGCCCTTCAAGTCTGCTCTGCTATTCGATCATGGCTGATTTATTTTTCCCCCTCAACCCCATTCTCCTGCCTTCTCCCCGTAACCTTTGACTCCGTTATCAATCAAGAACCTATCAACCTCCGCTTTAAATACACCCAATGACTTGGCCTCTACAGCCGTCTGTGGCAATGAATTCCACGGATTCACCACCCTCTGGCTGAAGAAATTCTTCCTCATCTCTGTTCTAAAGGGATGTACTTCTATTGAGGCTGTGTGCTCTGGTCCTAGACTCTCCCACTACTGGAAACATCCTCCCCACGTCCAATCTATCCAGACCTTTCAATATTTGGTAGGTTTCAATGAGATCCCCCCTCATCCTTCTAAACTCCAGTGAGTACAGGCCCAGAGTCATCAAACCCTCCTGAATTAGATGGCATGTGCTATGGGAAGAGGTTGGGCAAACTTGGGTTGCTTTCTCTGAAGCGGCAGAGGCTGAGGGAAGACCTGATATAAGTTTATAAGATTATGAGAGGCATAGATAGACAGCTAGTATCTTTTACCCAGGGTCAAAATGTCTAATACTAGAGGGCATACATTTAAGGTGAGAGGGGTTAAGTTCAAAGGAGATGTGCGGGACAAGTTTTTTGTTTACACAGAGAGTGGTGGGTGCCTGGAATGCGCTGCCGGGGTGGTGGTGGAGGCAGATACAATAGAGTTGTTTAAGAGGCTCTTGGATAGGCATGTGAGTGTGCAGAGAATGGAGGGATATGGACCATGAGCAGGCAGGAGGGTTAGTTTAGTTAGGCATCATTAGCTCAATTAGTTTGGCACAATGTTGTGGGCTGAAGGGCCTGTTCCTGTGCTGTTCTGTTCTGTGTTCTGTCTGGGGTAAGTGCAGAGAATGGAGGGATATGGACACTGTGTAGGCATTTGGGACTAGTTTAGTTAGGCACTTAATTGCCAGTTTAGTTCAGCACAACATTGTGGGCTGAAGGGCTTGTTCCTGTGCTGTACTGTTTTATGTTCTAGAACACTGAGACTGGTTGTCGGCCATCTCTAACCTGCTCCTGCTCCTGCTCCCTTTCAGATTCTGGCTACGCGGGTTACGGCATGCCCGAGAAAGAACCTGACGTGACTTTGGAAGTGACACAAAAAACCATGCAGTCTTTGTTCACGGGAGCGACGAAGCCCTTCTCCGCGTACATGAGCGGGCGAATACGCATACAAGGCGATTTGAAAGTTGCGATGAAGCTGGAAGATTTAATCAAGAAGCTGCAGCAGTGACACAGCCTGGGCACAGACTGCTGAGTTTTACATCATGTATTTTATTTACATTCTTGTTATTTTTCTCAAAAGTTCTATACTAATCAATTGTTAATAGTTTATGGACTAGTCCACTCCTGGAAAAAATAAACTTGTAATGCTAGGTTACCATGCCATGTTGTGGTATATACACTTCAGCTGCAAGGATGCTCTGAGCTTTACTCCTCTTGCCCCTTTCCCACACCGAACCTTCCCTTCAACACACCTCATTCTGTGCAGGGTGAGTTAAAATCCGGAATGCAAGGATCAACAAAGACAGTGAATGCTGAATGGGATTGGTGTGAGTGATTTACACAGAGTTAGTAGACAGAAGAGCTTGTTTCTGTGTTGTATCTCTCTAGGCAATGAGGAGGTAAGAGAGAACTAAAACTTAGCAACCAATCCTCTAATGCTCTATGATTCTGCGCCATACCAGCTCTTCAGCCATGTTGGGCATGTTGGACTCAGGAAAATGTTTGTCTTAATTAACAAATTGCCAAAGTGCGTCCCATTTACAACACTTCTGTGAGTCTGGTAATGTATAAGTTGTGAAGTATCCTCCCGAAGTGCAGAGACAGTTCTGGTCTGTGTGCACATTCTGGCAACCAAGCCGTGAGGGTCCCCTGAGGTACTGTTTAACTGCCAGGTTGTAAAGATTAACACAACTTTCTTTTGAATGACAACTTTATTACCACCTCCCTCCTCGTATTGGATTGGAAATGTCTCGTGCTCCCCCAGGGCCATTTTGGTTTCCAATATTCATTAGTGAAACAGAACTTTAATCTGGAATAAAACTGGATTTTTTAAGGCTTTTTAGCATTGCTCAGACTGGGAAAAGACACAACTAATCTATAGGAATTTGATTCCAAATAACTATTGTTAGAATTTTTGTAGAATAACTGTGGATTATTTGTGGGGAAGGAGAGGTGTAGCTCTCAGTTGCTTGCTGTCTGTAGGAGAGACCTGAGCAGTGGTGATGTGGATAACAAACTTATGGTATCTGCTTTGGAACAGAATCCCAAATGTTGTTCACTGTGGTGCAAGTTTGGATGCTTGGAGAAATGTTAAAAATGCGGCAATAAAGAGAAGTGAGATAGAGAAACCAAGGACTGCAGATGCTGGAATCTAGATGAAAAACACGATGATGCTGGAGGAAATCAGCAGGCCAGGCAGCATCCGTGGAGAAAAGCAGGTGGTCAACGTTTTGGGTCAGGAGAAGAAGGGTCCCAGCAGTTCCTCCAGCATCATCGTGTTTTTCATCAGAGAAGTGAGCTGATGCATTTTATGTACTCTGTACCAGGGAAGGTCATCAAAGTGGGCAGCAGCAGCCGGGTAAGGATGAGTTGGATAGCTGTCAGCAGATGAGTGGGAAATTGGGTAGGTGAGGTATGAACAGACACCTTATATCCCTGGAAAGTTGCTTCCTTTATGCTCCCTGACCAGTATTTTTTTTGTGCCACCTCTCCTGACTCTGTTTCCCATCCACCTTGTGCTTAGTGGCTGTAAACATTTAACTTTGTTGTTGGACTTGGTGTGTATACATTCCTCTTGAGAGTGTGGATCAACTGCCGACTTAGAAACATCGCCTTAAGTGCACCGCTAGTGATCGAGTCTGTCCCTGTCCGGGACACTTAATGTACTTGTTTGGAATCTGGCTGTCTGTTCAAGAGCTCTTAAACCATGGATGAATGCTGCTGACTGCAATAAAACCCAGGTTCTCGGCATCGCCAAGGTCCCACACTCTTGTGGATCCATCATTCCCACACCTGACCTGGCCACAGTATTTTGGGCACAAGCAGCCAATCTACCCACCCTGACCCCCCTTCTCTATCTTGTCTTCGGAGAATCCAACATCCACTGAGACCAGGGCCTCTGCTCAGATGGCACCTACCCACCACTGCATGGGGCTCAAATTATCCATTGGCCGGGAAATTGGATTGTGCTGCAGATGGGAACAAATTCTTTCCCAAATTTGAGTGACTCAGGTGAGATGGGAAAAGTGTTTCATGCTTTAACAAAAAATTATTTAAATATCAATGAATCTGCACTTGAAACAGATGATGTAGTTATTATCATTTGGCAATTTGTGGGATCCTGCTGTGTGTTCGAGTTTCCTTATTACAATAGTGGCTTCACATCGGAAGTGGTTCATCCTGAGGCAGTGAATGGCGCCATAGAAATGAAAACTTTCAAGTCGGACTTTGGGTAGGTGAGTTGCTGAGACCACATCTGGATGCCTCTGCACTTGGAAAATACTGAACAGAATTGCAATCGGTCTGTGGGTGAGGCAGTGTGAAGGGAGGAACTCAGTTTTGGTTATACTTCTAAAATGTAATCAGGACTGAAGAGAAATTCTAATGTTTCTGGATTTATACTTTACAGGTTGATGCCTAATAGGTAAATTTTTGGAATATATTCTTAGGATCTCTGTTGTAACCATAGTTCATTACATGCCTGTGGACTTTGAGCATTGAGGAAGCAGATTATACCACTTTCTTTACTGGCTGCTGCCGGTGTGTACAGTTGTTAGTGTGGGTTGGTGAAGCTTTGATTTTTTGTTTTGGTGTCTCCCTTTTCCAAGGAACCAGCCAGGGTCAGGAAGCCCTGCCAGCCCCCTCTGATTTGCTCTAACCCCTAATCAGCCTCTGCTCTCTGGATTTTAACTTAAAAATGTCTCGGGTCCATATTTCACATTTCCTGCCTTCAGCCCACTGAGCCTGTAATGGCTCACAGAGCAATCCCACGCAGTCACAGGATGAACGTGCAAACTCCACGCAACACCAGAGATCAGGATAGAACCCAACTCACTGGAGCTGTGAGGCAGCAGCTCTCACTAACTGTGCAGGTTGCAGTGGGTCTAATTCTTGAGTTGACAGCTGTGCCCTGGAGCTGGGTGGGAGAGCTGGATCAGTCAAGAACTTCAGGATTTCACACAGCCAGATCTCCCCCAATCAAGCCTTTAGCCATGAATGCCCAAGGCCGTGATAGGACTGACCACCTCTGTTTTGCAATAAGTTATTGAATGTTTTGGGGATCATCTGGCAGCCTGGTGCAACATTTGCCACTCCCTGATGCAACATCCGCCACTCTCCCACTGCATTTACTCAGGGTGAGCCCACCACATTGACTTGTAGACCACCTTGACTGAGAAATCTATATGTTTTCTGACCCTTCAACGAGTAATCAGGAGTGATGATAGTCTCTGGCCTTGCAGCTTTCTTATCTATCTTTTTTTGTACACTATCATCACATATTTATAACTGTATTTGAGAACTTTACATTCAATCATTTGTTTTACACAATCATAAACAATTCCATCAGACTTTGGTTTAAAACTTGCCTAAATTGGAAATCTTCCCACAGTGAATAAACACAGGGACCTGGCTGAACACAATCAACCAACTGAAGACATAAATCCTCCTGATTGCTGGACAGGGGTTTGGATCTGTCTGGTTTGCTCCTTCACCATTGTACTCAGCGTGAGATGAGCTGAATTTATGGTATCCAACCTTCAGAGATCAGAGTGCCCTCAGAATACAAGTGGTGCTCCACTGGTTTGTGAATTAAGATTTGTTCTGACTGAGGCTGAACGGCTGGGATTCCATTTGCCCTGAAGATGCCTTGTACATTCTGGGAAGGGATATATTCCCAAGGCACCAAATGTCCACCTGTCACTTCTGTATCCTCGAGTCCAGCCAGCTTTACCAACCCTGCCTAAGGATGCAGCTCGTAAAATACATACAGTGAAATGTGTTATGACAGTTTAATGAGATTTCCTCCATGTATGTGTTACATGAAGCCTTTTAGCTGCAGCAACACCAGTGCTCCAGGCTGTGCTGAGAATTAACATGGTCTAATTTACTGCAAGCACCATTTGGAATCAGAATTAGCCCACTTGGCCCCTCTGGTTCCACCTGAGCATTAGAAGCTTTACATTCTCTGATGACCTGTCCTGGGCCCAACACCTGGATGTAATCATGAAGAAGGCACACCAGTGCCTCGACTTACTTTGAAGCTGAAGGAGATTTGGCATGTCACCAAGTACTCTCAACAAACTTCTACAGATGCACTGTAGAAAGTATCCTGACTGACTGTATCATGGCCTAGTACGGCAATTCCAACACACAGGAACGCAAGAGGCTGCAGAGAGAAGGGACACAGCCCGGTCCATCACAGGCACAGCCCTCCCCACCATCGAAACCACCTACATGAGGCACTGCCTCAAGAAAGCGGCATCTATTATCCAGGATACCCACAATCCAAGTCATGCCATCTTCTCATTGTCACCGTTGGGCAGGAGGTACAGAAGCCTGAAGTCCCACACCACCAGGTGCAGGAACAGCTACTTTCCTACAGCCATCCGGTTCTTGAACCGACCTGCACAACCCTAACCCTACCTCAGCAGTGGAACACTACAGACCACCTCTTCCGCTACCATGGACTTGTTTCTAGTTGTGTTTTTGCATTAATGTCTTGTTTTGCACAGTCTTTTTCTTCACTGTCTTGTATAATTTATGTGCAATTTATATATAATTTATGTTCTGTGTGTTGTCTGTGCCTACGTGCCTGTGATGCTGCTGCAAGGTTTTCATTGTACCTGTACCTCATTGTACTTGTGCATTTGATAATAAACTTGACTTGATCCCCCACTCTTTCTCTGCAACCTGCAAATTATTCTTTCTCAAGGGCCGATCCAATTCCCTTTCAAAAGCCCAGGATGACCGTTTCTGCCATCCTTGCAGCACTGAGTTCCAGACCAAGACCATCCTCTGCTTAAAGAAATTCCTGAGGAATGGTGTAGCTGGTAGAGCTGCCACCTCACAGCTTCAGTGACTCAGATTCAATCCATTGCTGTCTGCGTGGAGTTTGCACGTTCTCCCTGTGACCGCGTGGGTTTCTTCTGGGTGCTCTGGTTTCCTCCCACGTCCCAAAGACATGCAGGTTGGTAGGTTAAGTGGTCACTATATAAATTGCCTTGTGTGTGTAGGTGAATGGTGGAATCGAGGGAGTTGATAGGTGTGCGGGGAGAATAAAATGGAACAAAAACAGAAAATGCGGAAAACACTCAGCAGGTTAGGCAGCGTCTGTGGAAAGGGAGTATTCTGGATTAGAGAACATGTCTTATGAGGAAAGGTTGAGCGAGCTCGGGCTTTTCTCTTTGGAGTGACGGAGGGTGAGAGGCGACTTGATAGAGGTGTATAAGGTAATGAGAGGCGTAGATAGAGTGGACAGCCGGTACCTTTATCCCAGGGCGGCAATGACCAATACCAGAGAACATCCGCTTAAGGTGAGTGGAAAATTTCAGGGGAGATGTCAGAGGTAGGTGTTTTACACAGAGAGTGGTGGGTGCCTGGAGCACACTGCCGGGGGTGGTGGTGGAGGCTGATACAATAGGGACGTTTAAGAAACTCTTAGATACACACATGGATGTAAGAAAAATGGATGGTTATGGGCTGTGTTGGAGGGAACATAAGAACTAGGAGCAGGAGTCGGAGCTCCTAGTTCTGGTCTAGGACTAGGAGCTCCTAGTTCTGGTCTCACCTACCAGTGGAAACAACTTTCCTGCCTCTATCTTATCTATCCCTTTTATATGTTTCTGTAAGATCCCCTCTCATTTTTCTGAATTCCAGCGAGTATAGTCCAGGCGACTCAATCTCTCCTCATAGGCTAACCCCCTCGTCTCTGGAATCAACCTCCTCTGCACCACCTCCAAAGCCAGTATATCTTTCCTCAAGTGAGGAGACCAGAACTGCACGCAGTAGCTGCGGCCTCACCAGTACCCTGTACAGTTGCAGCATAACCTCCCTGCTCTTAAATTCAATCCTTCTAGCAATGAAGGCCAACATTCTATATGCCTTCTTGATAACCTGTTGCACCTGCAAACCAACCTTTTGCGAGGGTTAGATTGATGGTGGAGTAGGTTTATATATATATTGCTGAAGGGCCCATACTATGCTGTATTGTTCTATGTTTTATATTCTAAACGGAAACAGTCTGAGACTCTCCATCAGAAATGAGTAAGGAATATGTACTTAGTGTAAATTGATGCTTGAAGGTCAGTGCAGACTTGGTGGACGGAAGGGTCCCTTTCCTTGCTGTATGACTCTATGATCCTATCTTCAAATCCATATTCCTTTATCCTTGAACCATGTGCAAGTGGGAACACCTTTCGTCTGTTCATTCTTTCTAAACCAAATATGACTTTGCACAGCGCTCTAACAAATCAACACTGTACCCTCTTTGCACCAAGTAACAACCCCAGCTCCTCCAGTAGCTGAAATCCCTCGCCACTGCAATTGCTCTTACAAGATCCCTGATACAAGCCAAGCCTCCTGTGTGATATTTGATGGTTGTGACAAATTTCTACAATTGTTAGAATATTAAAAGTAATTTGTGCTCTGCTTTTCTCAGTTCAAAGTTATTTTAAGAATTATTAATTAACACTAAACTCTTACATTAGTTTGCTGCTTATTGGATAATAACTGTCACAAAAATGAAAACTTCACTATTTGGTGTAATGGTGAATAAACTGCAAATGTATCATAGCACAGGCATTTGTGAAGGGTTTGATTTAACTCTGCACGTGTGGGTTCAAATTTTCAGTGCTTGCAGGTAACAAACATCAGTTTCAGATGAAGGGTCTCGACCCGAAATGCCGAATGTCCATTCCCCTCCACAGATGCTGCCTGATCCACTGAGTTCCTCCAGCGTTCTGTGTGTGTTGTTCCAGATTCCGGCATCTGCGGAATCTCCTGTGTCTTCAGTTGGAGAATGGCTGACCTCTAAGTGCGGCTGAGCTATTAGCCACCAGATGGTGCCAAATTACAGGAAATTGAAGAGTCTTTATATTAGGCAAGAGATTTAAAAGAATCCCTTTATCTTCAGTTATTAAGGAGAGTGTATTATTCCAGAAATATTTTATCAACTGTCCAGGCAATAGCTAATACCAATTTGTTTTTGTTATAGTATTAGATAAGAAGAAACCCAGGGTCAATATTTCATGCTGGAATAATCTTTCATTAGGGAAATATAATCAGCTGTACAGCACTTAAATCAATATTAACGAGATCCAGCAATTTTGAACATACTTTAATTAGAAATCTGATTTGCAAGCACTGCGACAGTTCTCAGCATTGGATGAGGGGCTGGGGCTGGTAAGTGGCAAGTAACATTCCACACCGCACAATTGCCAGGCTAAGGCCATTCCCAATAAGAGAGAGTCTACCCACCTACCCTCACGTTCACCTGGAGTATGACAGCCTGATAGTTGCATTACCAGGTTAGCAGCCAGAGTGCAAGCCCACTGATCCAGAGGCATGTGTTAGAATCTCGCCATAGTGGCTAAAGAGTTTAGGCTCATGAAATTAAATAAACCTGGAGCTTAAAAGGAAATACTAGTTTCAATACAGAAACCATGTTTTTGTTATTAAAAACTCATCTCGTTCACCAATGTCCTTCAGGGAATGAAATCCACCATCCTTACCCAGCCTGGCCTAGAAGTGAGTTTGGATGCAACACCAGTATCTACCTGACAATGTGGAAAATTGGCCACACAAGCAAGGACAAATCTGATCTAAAAAGCGCTGGGGGAACTCAGTGGGTCAGGAAGCATCTGTGGAGGGAAATAGAAGGTTGATATTTTGGGAAATGTCAACCACCCATTTCCCTCTATAGATGCTGCCTAACCCACTGAGTTCCTCCAGAGCTTTTTGTGTTGCTCCAGATTCCAGCATCTGTCGTCTCTTGTGTCTCCAAATCCAATCTCATTATCCCAATCATTGGTGAAGTGATGGGAGGGGTCAGTGAGAGTGTTATCCATTGCCACATACTCACCAATAACCTGCTCACTGATGCCTGGTTGGGATTTGCCAGGATCATTGGGCTCCAGACAACATCACAATCATGGTTGAACTCCAGAGTTATCAAGGCAGCTTTAGACCAGGTGTGGCACCTAGGAGCCCTGGTAACACTGAAGTCAGCGAGTATCAATGGGAATACACTCGGGGGCTGGAGTTAGACCTGACACAAAGGAAGGTGGTTGTGATTGTTGGAGGTGAATCATCCCAGTCCCAGGACATCACTGTGGGAGGTCCCCAGGGCAGCGTCCTGGGATCAACCATCTTCTGCTGCCTCATTGATGACCTTTCTTCCAGCAGAAGGTTAGAAGTGGAGATGGTTGATGTTCATTACACAATGTTCAATTACATTTGCAGCTCCTCAGACAATGAAACAGTCCGTGCCCGCATGCAGCAAGACTTCGACAGTTTCAGTCGTGGACTGGGTGGGTGCCGCGGGAGGGTGGCGGGGGCAACCTTCAGGAGGATTGAGAGGGGGAATAACAACAGAAAATGCTGGAAACCCTCAGGCAGCATGTGTGGAAAGAGAAACAAAATTAATGTCCATCCTGAGGGAGGGTCTTGGACCTGAAACATTAACTGTTCTCTTCCCACGGATGCTGCCTCACCTGCTGAGTGTTTCCAGCATTTTAGAGTTATACAGCACAGAAACAAGCCCTTCAGCCCAACTGGTCCATGCCCACCAAAGTGCCCACCAGGCTAGTCCCATTTGCCTGCATTTGGCCCACATCCCTCTTTCCTATCCGTGTACATGTACAAATATCTTTTAAACATTGTAACTGTACCCACCTTGACCTCTTCCTCTGGCAGCTCATTCCACACACCCACTACCTTCTGTGTAAAAAACCTACCCCTCAGGTCTGCTTTAAATCTTTCCCCTTTCACCTTAAACCTATGCCCTCTAGTTTTTGGTTCCCCCACCCTGGGAAAATGACTGGGACCAACACCTATGACCCCTGTGATTTTATAAACCTCTATTAGATCATCCCTTAACCTCCTACTCTCCAGGGAAAACAGTGCGAGCCTATCCAGTCTCACCTTATACAGGTGACCCCCAGGTAAGTTTCTGTTTTTACAGACATCTTTAAATCGATTTTGTTCATACGTCAGAAAATACACAAAGATCACTCGATATGGTAACCACACCTCCTCTCAAACTCCGAGACCTGGGACTCAACACCTCCCTCTGTAACTGGATCCTTGACTTCCTGACCAACAGACCGCAATCAGTGAGGACAGACAGCAACACCCCAGGCACAACTATCCTCAACACTGGTGCCCCACAAGGCTGTGTCCTCAGCCCGCTACACTACTCCCTGTACACTCATAACTGTGTGGCCAGATTCTGCTCTAACTCCATCTACAAGTTTGCAGATGATACCACAATAGTGGGCCGTATCTCAAATAATGATGAGTCGGAGTACAGGAAGGAGACAGAGAGCTTAGTGTCATGGTGTCATGACAACAACCTTTCCCCCAATGTCAGCAAAACAAAAGAGCTGGACATTGACTTCAGGAAAGGCGACTACGTACGTGCACCTGTCTACATCAATGGTGCTGAGGTCGAGAAGGTTGACAGCTTCAAGTTCCTGGGAGTGAACATCACCAACAACCTGACCTGGACAATCCACGTGGATGCCATGGCCAAGAAAGCTCACTAGCACCTCTACTTCCTCAGGAGGCTGAAGAAATTCGGGTTGTCCCCTTTGACACTCACTAATTTTTACTGATGCACCATAGAAAGCATCCTATCTGGATGCATCACGGCTTGGTATGGCAACTGCTCTGTCGAGGACCACAAGAAACTGCAGAGAGTTGTGGACACAGCCCAGCACATCACGGAAACCAGCCTCCCCTCCATGGTCTCTGTCTGTACCTCTCGCTGCTTTGGTAAAGCAGCCAAAGATCAAAGACCCCCACCCACACGGGTCATTCTCTCTTCTCTCCTCTCCCAATCAGGCAGAAGATACAGGACCATGATGGCACGTACCACCAGGATCAAGGACAGCTTCTATCCCACTGTTATAAGACTATTGAACGATTCCCTTGTACGATGAGGTGGACTCTTGACCTCACAATCTACCTTGTTTGACCTTCCACCTTACTGTCTACCTGTAATGCACTTCCCTGTAGCTGTGACACTTTGTATTCTGTTATTGTTTTTACCTTGTACTACCTCAATGCACTCTGTACTACCTCAATGCACTGTGTAATGAATTGATCTGTATGAACAGTATGTAAGACAAGTTTTTCACTGTATCTTGGTACAAGTGACAATAATATACCAATACCAATAACAGTATTGTTAATGAATGGCATCAAAAACACATGGCTGACAAGAAAGAAACAATTGTTAGAAGTGGAGAGAGGGAAGAGACTAGTTTTGCTCTTTGTAGGAACAACTGTGCATATGTACATCGTACTTTTGAAATCAATAAGATAAGATATCTTTATTAGTCACATGTACATCGAAACACACAGTGAAATGCATCTTTACGTAGAGTGCTCTGGGGGCAGCCCGCAAGTGTCGCCACGCCTCCGGCACCAACATAGCATGCCCACAACTTCCTAACCCGTACGTCTTTGGAATGTGGGAGGAAACCAGAGCACCCGGAGGAAACCCACACAGACACGGGGAGAACGTACAAACTCCATACAGACAGCGGCTGGATTTGAACCCATTTATATGTAGGCGTGTCCGTAAGTCAGGTGTTGGTAACCTGGGGACAGACTGTCACTCATTTTCTGATTTTATTTCAGACTTACAGCATCTGCAGGTTTTTTAAAAAAAATTTCTGATTGAGGAAGGATTTGGCCTTTAACACAGAATGCGATGATTTCTTTCCCTCAGAAGCTGACCTCCTTTACTGATATTGTATCAGTGTCAATGAGCTGAGATCCAGATTGTGGGGGCTGGACGGACCTATGGGGAAACTACAGGCATTCCGTCCCAAGCCAACAAGCCTTTGGGAGGATTCTGACCTGTTATCAGTGTTAAAAGGCTGATTCCCACTGACAATGGAACGGAATGAGCCGCAGGAGACGGCGCAGTGTTCTTCCCTTCCGTGATTTCGACGGAGCTGGCTGTGTTTGTACACGATTTAGTCAATCTCGATTTTCACCTTTAATCTGTCACAACATCTTTAATTGTGTCACTCTGCATTACTGGCCTGGTTGATGATGGCTGGGTCCTCGTCACTGTGACAACGGAGTCACTGTGGATTTGTCATCAGTTGCCGGGCTGCCTCTGTGCCGCGGCCCAGATCCTGAGCACTTCTGCTGTGAAGTTTGGCCCTGGACTTGGCGGGCACTGACCTGACCTGCCTATTGGTCACGTTACAGTGTAACTCAGAGGAGACACAAGAGACTGCAGATGCTGGAATCTAGAGCAACACACAATCTGCTGGAGGAACTCAGCGGGTCGAGCAGTGTCTGTGGAGGGAAATGGACAGTCAATGCTCTGAGTCGAGACCTTCCATCTGGACTGAAATATAAGAGGGAGGCAGCCAGTATAAAGGGGTGGAATTGGATTTGGTTTATTATTGCCACGTACAAAACTTGTCTTGCATACCCTCCATACAGATCAATTCATTACACAGCGCATTGAGGTAGTACAAGGTAAAACAATACAGAATGCACAATAAAGTGTTACAGCTACAGAGAAAGTGCAGTGCAGGCAGACAATAAGGTGCAAGGTCAGGGGAAGGGGATGGGAAGGGGTGGAGCAAGAGCTGGCAGGTGATCGGTGGATCCAGGTGAGGAGGGGGTGATAGGCAGATGGGGGAGGGGAGGGTGGGAATAGCGACAGGGGCTGGGAGGTGACAGGTGGAGGCAACAGAGGGCTGCGGATGGTGGAATCTGATAGGGGAGGAAGGTGGGGCATGGAATCGAGGGAGGGAGGTGGGGGGGGCAGATGGGAACAGTGGGGGGAGGGGACCCAGTGGGAGGGGTGTGTGGGTGACGGGCAGATGGAGTGTGGGGGAGGAGGGGGAAGGTGATGGGGGGGTGGGTGAAGGAGGAACTGGGTGGATCAGGAGGAGAGAGAAAAGGGACAGAGAGAGAGCAGGTTACGGGAAGGTGGAGAATTCAATGTTCATGCCGTTGGGGTGTAGACTACGCAGGTGGAGTATGAGGTGCTATTCCTCTAGTTTGCATTGGGAGTGCCCTGGCAGTGGAGGAGGCTGAGGACAGACAGGTCGGTGTGGGAATGGGGAGGGGAATTAAAATGGGAGCTCCAGACAGCCACAGCGGACAGAGCGCAGGTGCTCGGTTGCCCAGTTGGCGCCTGGTCTCGCCGATGTAGAGGAGGCCACGTCGGGAGCACCAGATACAATAAATGAGGCCGGAGGATTTGCATGTGAATGACTGCCTCACCTGGAAGGGCTGTTTAGGGCCATGGATGGTGGTGAGGGAGGAGGTGCAAGGAACAGGTGTTGCACCTCCTACGGTTCAGGGGAAAGTGCCTGGGAAGGGGGGAGGGATGAGCGGACCAGGGAGTCATGGAGAGAGTGATCCCTGCAGAAAGCAGCAAGGGTGGGGAGGGGAAGATGTGGTTGGTGGTGGGATCATGCTGTGGCTGGTGGGAATTGTGACAGTAAAGCTCGGTTTATCCTGCATGCTCGGGACTTCAGTGGTGCCAAACTAACAGATCTTCTGGACTATCAGATGTTATTTTATTAATATTTTGATATTTTACTAACCCTGTTATAAGAAAGAAGTCATTAAGCTGGAGAGAGTGCAAAGAAGATTTACGAGAATGTTGCCAGGACTTGAGGGCCCGATTTATAGGGAGAGGTTGGCCAGGCTGGAACTTTATTCCTTGGAGTGTAGGAGACTGAGGGGTGATCTTATAGAGGTGTATAAAATCATGAGGGGCATAGATAGGGTGAATGCCCACAGTTATTTTCCCAGGGAAAGACAATCAAAAATTATAGGTATAAGGTGAGAAGGGAAAGATTTAAAAGGGACCTGAGGGGCAGCTTCTTCACACAGAGGGTGATGCGTACATGGAACGAGCTGCCAGAGGAAGTGGTTGAGGCGGGTACATTAACAACATTTAAAAGACACTTGGACAGGTACATGGATAGGAAAGGTTTAGAGGGATATGGGCCAAACGTGGGCAAATGGGTTCACATAGATCGGAACACTGTGGGAGGGGCAATAGTGAGGGAGGACCGCACTGTGGGAGGGGCAGTACTGAGGGAGCTCCACACTGTGGGAGGGGCAGTATTGAGCGGGCTCCATACTGTGGGAGGGGTAGTATTGAGGGAGTCACACTGTGGGAGGGGCAGTACTGAGGGGGTGCTGCATTGTTGAACAAACAGTGCTGCTACAGCTCTAAACCTCGGCCCTTCCCGCTCTCTTTGGTGAACCTCTGTGTCACTGGAGCTGTGGGGCAGCAACACTACCCGCTGCACCACTGTGCCGCCCTTGGTTCTCATGTTAAATGAACGGCTCCTCTCAGTTGCTGTGGCAACCCCTGGACCCCTTG
Source organism: Pristis pectinata (assembly GCF_009764475.1). Classification (NCBI taxonomy): domain Eukaryota; kingdom Metazoa; phylum Chordata; class Chondrichthyes; order Rhinopristiformes; family Pristidae; genus Pristis; species Pristis pectinata. The sequence continues at coordinate 15,957,475 of NC_067436.1, read as the reverse complement.
TGCAGGGGGCTTCCCCTCCGCCGTCCTTCGGTGATGTTCAGCAGGTCACCAGCGTGGAGCCCACCTCAGGTGGTGAAAGCTGAGGCCCCGCCCTCTGTGTGAAGGCCTTTCTCACCCCCCCCAACCCCCTCCATCCCCGCTGTAGAAATTATTTTCACAGCTGTAAAATTCTCTGGTGTCGAACAATGGGTGAAAAGACTTTAAATGGGTTTAAATATTTTTTAAAGATTATTTTAGAAGTAGTCAAAAAATAACAAATTTAGGAAAAAACGGATCAAACATGCTGAATATCAGAGTGTTGGGGTTCTCTATGGAAGCAGCAGGCACATTGGAACTCAATCCTCTCTCCATTGTCATGAAGCCTCCACCGAACCCCTCTGATGCTCTTCTGTAATATGATGACAAAAACCATACACAGCCTTCTGTGTTAATTATCTCAGCTACACTTTCTCTGGCCTAATTAGGGGATACAGCTGGCAAAATAGTCCTTTTATCACAAGAATAATAACCTGGCAGGCAGAATTAAGCAGAGAAAAAAAAACATTTCTTCTAACAGAAGTCAGCACCTCCTACAGATGCACCAGAGAGAGCATTCTACCCGGATGCATCACGGCTTGGCGTGGCAACTGCTCTCCCCCAGACCGCCAGAACTTGCAGAGAGTTGTGAATGCAGCCCAGTCTATCATAGAAATCAGCTTCCCCTCCATTGACACTGTCTACACTTCCCACTGCCTTGAGAAAGCAGTCGACAAAACCATGGACCCCTCCCACCCCAGTCATTCTCTCTTCTCCCCCGCCCCCGCTGATCAGGCAGAAGATACAAAAGCTTGAAAACACGTACCATCATTTTCAAGGACAGCTTCTGTCCTGTTGTTATAAGACTCTTGAATAGACTTCACTTACAATAAAGATGAACTCCTGATCTCTCAATCTACCTCTTCATGGCCCTTGCACCTTATTTGTCTACCTGCACTGCACTTTCTCAGTAACTGTAACACTATATTCTGCATTCTGTTTTATTTCCCTTTTGTACTGCCTCGATGTACTTATGTACAGAGTGATCTGTCTCGATGGTGCACAAACAAAAGCGCTTCACTGTATCTCGGTACATGTGACAATAATAAACCAATTACCCAATGCTGAGAAACGTTCTTTGCAGCCACTTTGATTGCAGTCAATTTTGTTCAATGCCACATATTCATTGGGATAACAATAATTCTTTAATTCCACAGCCAATAAACCTTGAACTTTTTATTTAAATCCATAAAACCAAGAAGAATAAATGAGGAAGAAGAAAAAACTAGTTGGAAGTATACTCGATGGCTGTGTTGAACAAACCATGGACCAACACCCATTGTTAGATTTGCCAGCTCTGCCTATAGCAGAGGGATTGAATCTCAAGCAAGCAGGTGGGATCAAAGTTCCAATGATGGTGGGTGCGTATGAATCGTTTTGAAGGAAGCCTTGGTTCAATGTAACATCCTGGCGTTCATGAGTCTTGGTTGCTTTGGGTTCAGGATAGTCTTAGAGAGATACAGCAAGGAAACAGGTCCTTCGGCCCATCGAGTTTGCTCTGACCGTCAACCACCCATCTTCATTAATCCTGCACTAATCCTATCTTTTTAGGCAGGCACGGTAGTGTAGCGGTTAGCGTAACACTACTACAGTGCCAGCGACCCGGGTTCAATTCCGACCACTGTCTGTAAGGAGTTTGTACGTTCTCCTCGTGTCTGTGTGGGTTTCCTCCGGGTGCTCCGGATTCCTCCCACATTCCAAAGATGTACAGGTTAGGAAGTTGTGGACATGGTATGTTGGCGCCGGAAACGTGGTGACACTTGCGGGCTGCCCCCAGAACACTCTACGCAAAAAGATGCATTTCACTGTGTGTTTTGATGTACATGTGACTAATAAAGATATCTTATCTTTATCATATTCCCATCAAATCCCCCCAGATTCTATCAATCACCTCCACACTAGGGGCAACTTACAGTGGCCAATGAACCGACCAACCTATATGTCTTAGGCATGAGTAAAGGAACTAGAGCACCCAGAGGAAACCCACGCAGTCACAGGGAGAACGTGGAGACTCCACATAGACAGCACCTGAGGTCAGGATTGAACCTGGGACCCCGCCACTGTGAGGTAGTGGCTTGACTAACTCTGCTACTGTGGTACTAAAGCCCAGATAATCTCGACGTTGGGTAACACCGGGGCCTGAGCTTTCTTGAAGAACATGCAGCCCTCGGGTCTGGGCGATCCTTGAGCCTGGTGATCCTGGGACCTTGGAACCTCAGGGAGTGGACAACCTAGGGCTTGGGCAATACCAGGGTTTGAGTTTTCCTCGATCCTGGGCTTTTGGCACAGTCCTGGGGCTGAGTGTTCCTGCCCTGGGTGATAATTCACTTTTTCACCCTTCCAATGTGGGCAATCTCACATTTTCCCACATTACACGCAGTTGCCGCTCACCTAACCCCTCTCCATCCTTTTGCAGGCTCTTCGCACTCTCCTCACAACTTGCTCCCAACCTACCTTTGAATTAGCAGGAAATTTGGCTCTCGTGCAATTGGTCCCTTCATCAAGTTGTTTTATTTATTTGTGAATCGTTGAAGCCCCAGAATTACTCCCCTTCAATCCAAAAATGTTCCAGCTTGCTGTATTCTGTCAGTTTGGCCTCTATCCATCCATGCCAATATATCCCTACCTGTGAGCCTGTATATTGTGCAGTTACCTTACCAAATGCCTTCTGGACTTCCAAATACACTACATCTACTGGCTCCCCTTTAACCACCCTCTTTGTTACATCATCAAAGAACTCTAGCAAATTTATCAAATATGATTTTCCTTTCATGTGGCCTCTGCCCGATTGTTTTATGATTTTTTGTATGTCCTGCTATTACCTCCTTAATAATAGATTCTAGCATTTTCCATTGAGGAATGTTCGGCTGTACATCACTGCTTTCTACCTCCCTCCTTTCTTGAAATGGTACAGGCAGTCCCCGGGTTATGACAGGGCTCTGTTCCTGAGAACTGTTCGTAACCTGAGCTGTTTTTAAGCCAGAAGTGGACAGCAACGGTGTGTGGGAGAGGGTCACAGGAACAACAGTGACAGGGGAGAGAGCAGGCGCGGGAAGAGTGGCCACCAGCCGGCCTCACTGATTCACGGAGTGAGGAAGTGAGTCTGCTCAGTGCTCCCACCTCTGCTCGGCTCCACCCAGCCCCCAACTGTTGCAGCTCAGGGATGGGGAGAGAAGGCACGTGGGAGTCGTCGTTCCCACCTGGCAGAAGATGCCTGCAGCTCTGCAGCAGCTGGAAAATCCATCCCATTCATCCCGCCAGTCTCCCAAATGCTCGTTCATACGTACGAGGTGCCCATAAATCAGGTGTTCGTAACCCAGGGGCGACCTGTCGCATTATATTTGTAGTTTTCCGATCTTCTGGACTTCAGAATCCAGGAAATTTTCTGCAGCCTCTTCCCTTAATATCCTGGGGGGCAGACTATCATGACATGGGATCTGTTGGCCTTTAGCCCTGTTAGTGTGCCTGGTACTTTTCCTCCAGCATAGACATTGTTCTAAGTCCCTGCTTCCCTATTGCCTCTTAATTATCTACTAATGTTGAGGTGTCTTTAATATCTTCTACCAACCCAAAAGTTGTTTAGAATCCATGTCTCCATTTCTCGCTTTTGAATCTCAATCTCATTGTCTAAAGGACCAACATTTACTTTTAGACTAATTCTATCTAATTTCTCTGAGGTTGGACCATTTAACCTGTTGTGTCTTTGTGCTTTAAAGGAATGCATATTTGATGCAAATCATATGTTCTGTCCATTGCTGTCAACTGTCACACTCTTTAATGTAGTTTCCCAGTCTACCCCAGGCAACTCGCCCCTCGTCCCTTGACTCTTTGACTGTGAACCAGGTTTCATATTGATTTGCGTCACTTTTGTCATTAATGTAAAATTCTATCATATTATCATCACTCATTCTCCAGGGTCGCTTTACAACAAGATTAATACGCAGGGAATGAAGGGGTATGGATCATGTGCAGGCAGAAGAAATTTAGTTTAATTTGGCATCGTGTTCAGCACAGACATGGTGGGCCAAAGGGCCTGTTCCTGTGCTGTACTGTTCTATGTATGTAGGATTATTTATTAACCCTTTGTCATTGCATTGTACTGAATCTAAAATAGCCTGTTGTCTAGTCAGTTCCTAAACACACTGATCTAGAAATCCATTTTGTATACATTCCACAAACTCATCCATTACGCTGTTGGTACTTATTTGATTTATTCAATCTATATTTCCCCCATGATTACTGTGTTACTATCACTAACTATCTTAATGTGTGTAGACATCTCCCCCCAATGTTTCCCATCTTCATATACTTCCTAGATCCACCCAAACTGATTCTAATTCTATGTCATGAGATGCCAATTATAGATCATTTCTAGCTACCTTGTTAACAACACTACCCCTGTTTCTTTGCCTAAATGATCAAGGCTGGAATTAGGGGAGTGCTGAGAGCTCAGAGACTGAGTGCGGAGGAGAAGGAAGGGGTGAAACTATGCTTTGAATATGAGAATTTTAAACACCAGCTGAATGGGACGGTACAAATTAGATCCAACACAGCAGAGAATTGGATGACCTTACCATGTGTATTTACATTGGAATACAACAGGTGTACAGAATGGAAACTGTCCATTTGGTCCAACCAATCCATGCCAGTATTTATCTTCCACTCAAGCCTCTGCCCATCATTTCTCATCTAAATCTATAAGCTTTATCCTTTATTCTCCTTTCCCTCATGTTTATCCAGCCGCCCCCCTTAAATGTGTCCATATTCTTTGCTTTACCAGTGGCAGTGAGTTCCTCATTTTTACCACTCTTTAGGTAAAGATTCTTCTTCTGAATTCACTCTCATATTTCGCGGTGACCTCCAGTTCTGCTCTTCCCCACAAATGGGAACGTTCTCCTGAATACATTCTATCAAAACCTTCTAAAGACATTTATAGGGTCACTCCTCAAGAGACCAAGTGTGTTCATCCTTTTGTCCCCACCAACGGTTACCCAGTAACTTAAAGAGGCAACAATAGAGGCTGAAAGAAAAACAAAAATTTATAGATTTTTGTGCCTTTGCACTGTACTGCTGCCGCAAAGGATAAGGTGAGATATCTTTATTAGTCACATGTACATCAAAACACACAGTGAAATACATCTTTTGTGTAGAGTGTTCTGGAGGCAGCCCGTAAGTGTTGCCGCACTTCCAGCGCCAGCAGAGCATGCCCACAACTTCCTAACCCGTACGTCTTTGGAATGTGGGAGGAAACCGGAGCACCCAGAGAAAACCCACGCAGACACGGGGAGAATGTACAAACTCCTTACAGACAGTGGTGGGGATTGAACCCAGGTCACTGGCGCTGTAATAGTGTTACGCTAACCACTACACTACCGTGTCTGCAAATTTCATATCATATAAGACAGTGATAATAAACCTGATTCTGATTCTGATTCTGGCTACTTGTCGTGAACTTGGCCAGTTGTCTTTGGCTACTGGTTGGTGGCCAACAGAACTGACCAGGAACTGGAAGAAGATGGCTGATTACCCAAAGAGTTAGGTTGAGATTTCAAGAAGTCAATTACGTTCTCAGGTAAGTCTCCTTGTTGAACTTCATAAGAAATCTGGGTGGTTGAGGCAGGTACTCTCACAGCATTGAACTAGTATCTAAACGAGCACTTGAATTGCCAAAGCATAGAAGCCGATGGACCAAGGGCTGATATATGGGCTTGGCGTAGATAGGTGGTTGGCATGGACAGGGTGGGCTGAAGGGTCTGTATCTGTGCTGTGTTTGACTGAGTTGAAGTGAGGTGTCAGGGTGGCACTGTCATTGGGTGACAGTGATGGTTAGATGCAGCGGTGGATGGTCTTCACAATGGTTTTCACACCAACCTCAACTGTTCCTTCACAACTATGGACTGCGGTGGATGGAGGCACACAGGCTCTGTTTTCCTTCAAGCTTCTATCCAGTTGCCTTATAAGAGCCGAGATTGAGCTTATTAGCACCAGCCAGTCCACAAGACGTTGGCGACTTGCTCTATTCCCTTTGAGTCTTTTGCCATTCACCTGAGAGCTGTTGTTCAATGTCCTTCAGTCAGTGGGGCTTGCCCTGTTCTCTGTATTAACTCTCTCTGGATCCCTCATGATTGTGAACATGTCTATTCATTCTAAAGTTAACTAATAGAGTCACATACAGCACAGAAACAGGCCCTTTGGCCCAATTCATCCAAGCAGGCCAAGATGTCCATCCAAGTTAGTCCCATTTGCCCGGGTTTGACCCACATCCCTCAAAACCTTTCCTAGTATGATTTTAGGGGAATGGCTGTTAGTTAAATCTGGTTGTTATGGGGTCTTACAGCACAGAACAGGCCCTTCAGCCCACCATATCTATGCTGACCCATAAGTACCAATCTATTCTAATCCCATTTACCAGTACTGTCATAGAATAATACAGCACAGAAACAGGCCCTTCAGCCCATCATATCTATGCTGACCCATAAGTACCAATCTACTCTAATCCCATTTACCAGCACTGTCATAGAATAATACAGCACAGAAACCAGCCCAACTTGCCCATGCTGACCAAAATGCCCATCTAAGCTAATCCTATTTGCCCAAGTTTGGCCCATATCCCTCTAAACCTTTCCTCTCGAAGTATCTTTTAAATGTTGTTAATGTACCTGCCTCACCCACTTCCTCTGGCAACTGGTTCCATATACTGACCACCCTCTGGGTGAAGCAGTTGCCCCCCAGGTTCCTATTATATCTCTCCCCTCTCACGTTAAACCTATGCTCTCTGGTTCTTGATTCCCCAACCCTGGGGAAAAGACTGAGTGTATTCACCCTGTCTATGCCCCTCATGATTTTGTACACCTCTATAAGGTCACTTCTGAAGAGGGGCAAGTCTTCCATTACAACCCATCCCAGCCAGTTACAAGTACATGGATACAGATTAAAAAGATACATAAACACCTTTTAAGCAAATTAAATGAGTTGTAGATGAATAGCCGGCGGGTGAACCTGTTGTTATTTCTGTGGCGGTTCATAATGCGCTTGGGTTTAAGGCATTGAAAACATAGATTTTAACAAATCTTGCCAACAGACTGCTAACCAATAGTGGAAGATAAAACAGCTGTATCTGAAACGTGTGCGGCGCGATCCCAATAGAAATGACTTCAAACCTCACTCCACCAGATGTGTGTAGATAATTGGAAAATAGCACTGCACATCTGAAAGTGAGCATAAACAGAATTCACGGCTTTTTTCACAGTGATCTTCACTACCTAAAACCAGCCCAAGATCTTACAAGCTTTATCTTTGCGGCATTCCATTGCTCCCGACTCACTGTGTATTCCGGAATGAAATTGAACAGGCTCTGGGCAAAGGCCAGTGAAGCGGAATTAACGGGAGAGCTCTTTCGTAGGGGCTGGCAGGGGATTGGATGGGCAGAATCGCCTCCGCCAGGGCCGTGTCCCCGGTTCAACGAATTCTCTTTGAGCATTGTAGCGACAGCTGAATTGCTTGCAAATTTCAGAAATGGAGAGTGGGTCTTTGAGACACAAATCGCAAAGCCCTCTCCAGAAAAATTATCACGAATTGTGCAAATATTGGCAATCTGAATCAAGCACTGAATGCAAAGACTTCACCGATCCCTGGGAGACCGGCTGGGGTTTCTGCTCTGACCACGGGCTCCGGACCCGAAACATTAACTGTCTTTCTCTCCACAGGCGCCACCTGAGTGTTTCCAGCATCGTCTGCTTTTTATTTCAGATTTACCGCATCTGCATTTTAATTTTTTTTTCTTTTGCATTTTAATACTACAGATCTTCTGTTCTTGCTGAGCACCGGAGTCAGAGGTGAACAGGGAAAACCAATTTATTCAAAACCAATTGAAACTGAAAATCAAAAGCTGTAGAAACTGTAAATAACTCTCCCAGAAAAGCTGAATTTTACTTACAGCAACTTATTTTGTTGCTGATTTTTTGTTTAATTATCAAAGTGTCAATACGGGTATTCCCGCTCTATATGTTCTGTGTAATAACTCAGCCGCAGAGATTTTGTTCAGTCGTTATAATGTAGAGGCAGTCAAGGAACTAGGAACTGACATGAGCTTCAAGCCTGCTTGGGACGCAGTCCCGAACAGGTTGATTTCAGACTTATTAGGACTCGATAGAAACTGGACACAAAGGATTTTCACCCGGCCCTTCAGATAAAATGAAATTCCTTCGCGGCTGAAGCTGCGTTAAGTTCGAGAAGGAGGATGAACACAGTTGAATCATATTTTTTCTTTGTTTTTTTTTTACAGAGGCGCCGGATAATAACATTTATTTCAAACGATTTCACGGTTAAAAGGGACAATTACATTCCAGCTCCCAGGACAATTGTGACGGACTTTATTTACTAAACCCATTCAGTTAAAAAAAAGGTATTTCGATATCCCCGGGATAAAGTTTGCGTTCGATTGAAAATTTTAAACTACTGTGAATATATATTACGGATATTAAAACATTAAATGAAGACACGAGAGATTGCAGATGCTGGAATCTGGAGCAACGTTTCTTTTGCATTAAAATATTAAACTTTAGTTACACACACACACACACACACACACACACACACACACACACACACACACACACAGACCCATATATAGATTCAACATGTGTGTGTGTGTGTGTGTGTGTGTGTGTGTGATCTCTATATAGAATATACGTACATAAAATCTAGATGGAGGTTGCACGTATGTGACTGTCCTCATGTATGTATTTGCATGTTTATAATTTTGATCGTGTGGTGAATATATACACGTCCATCTACGTGCGTAGAATGTAATTCTGTACCATATAAATGACCTGAGTGCCTGATCAGTTCTATGTGTGTAGGCGGTTAATTGATTTACCAACACCTCATTTCCCTCGATCGCCTTTCACCGAAACACAGACGGGTCGGATCGCCATTAGAACTGCGGTTTGCGACAGATTTTCCAACCGGATTCCAGCGGCGAATTTGGACATGTTCCAAATCCGGCCGGTAGTTTGTATTGAAAGCCGCGTTCTTATTACAAGATTTGGGATCGGAATGTTGAGATTTAAAGATTTTCCTGTTCGCCATACAGCAGTTGGTTTCATCTTTAAAGTTAATATCCTCGGAGGGAAAATTGTCCAAATTTCATCATAAACACCCAGCCATCTCCCAGGTTCAATCTAGATTTTTTTCCTGTATTTTGCTCTTTATTTTATTTGCAGACAACAGTATTAATATTTGAGTCATCACGAAGACGTATACTTCTAACTGGATAAAAGGTCTAGACAGAAATAAGGCGCCACTGTGATCCGAACTGTTGCACGTATCTCGGCTGTAAGATGCAGTTATGGTGAAATGTTCCTCCAATTAGCTTCCCAACACCGTCACATCCAAAACACGCTATGCAATGGTTTGAATTAACTTGCAACCTCTTTAATTTCGTTCGGATGCGAGTTTAGACATTTCAATTCAGTCTCTCAAGCCCCGCACTTCCCCAGCAACAGAACAGGTCCAAAACCCTGCCCCGAATCCCGCGGATAAATTGATTTTAACTTTAGAAATGCCCTCTTTAATTTCACCGCTTTCACCATCGAGTTACCCTTTGCAAAGGCTTTATCGAATATGTCAAAATGGAGGCGGTAATTCCTCACAATGATATTTTACTGTAACCGAATTATTCACTCTTTGAAGTACTGATTCATTTACATCAGGTTTAGCCTCCTCCTGCAAGTATTAGCTGAAATGTGCTTGTAGTCCTGAAATGTATCAGGAGTAACGACGTGAGCCCGTGTTGGTTCCCAATGGGTGTGTCCAGCGGCCCGGGGTGAAGCTCTGACAAAGGACCGAGCCCTGGGTTTAGTTTAACAACAAGCAAGCGGGTGCCCGGCCAATTTCTGGACGCTTCTCCCCTGAACAGTTGCCAAATCCCGACCGCCCATCCATGGCAGGACCCAGCCTGTCATCGCGAGGGGTAGGCGCTGCTCAACCCCGAGCTCCGCTAGAATTCGGGCCATCGAACCGGGGACAGAGAACACGTCCACCCATCGAAGCCCCAGGAAGGTCACCCTGAAACCTCTCCCCCACCCTTTCAAACAGATTTCGAACTAAGAAGGCGGACATTTTATACACATAAATTATATTCGAGATATTTATAGAAATAATCTTTAGATATCTACCTGTCTATCCGTCTGTCTGCCTCTCTATTTCAATCTGTCTCCACCTCTCTCTCTCTCTCTCTCTCTCTCTCTCTCTCTCTCTATCTATCTATCTATCTATCTATCTATCTATCTATCTATCTATCTATCTATCTATCTATCTATCTATCTATCTATCTATCTATCTATCCAACCATCTACTGTTTATTTCTGATGGTATTTAAGATTCAGATAGCTATCTATACATTTGTGATTACTTACTAACAACAACAGTGTGTATCTCTGCCCTCCACCTGCCCCTCCTGTGGGCCCGGAGTAGACATCATTCGCCGCAAACATACCGGCTGCGAGAAGCCGGCGGCGCGGTCGGTCGCTCTGCCGTGCGCGGTGGCGTTGAGTGAAGGACCGGGTGTGGGGTGCCTTCTCTCCGTTTCTGCCCCCGGCCCGGAGTCCAGCTATTGGGAAACTTATCCACTTCTGCAGACATGCAACAAATAGGTTTTACAAATCGTGTTGTTGTATTAAACCGTGGATCAGGGTTACACAGATCGCCCATGGGGAGTGGATGATGGAACTCCTGCCTTCAGTATGGCAATCGGAACCTGTCTCTGTATAAAGGGTACAGGTATTACGCTGGGATTTCTGTTCACCCGCGAGATGTTTGTCCATCTCACACACTTTCACACTCTGTCCCTCCCTCACACTCCTCCTTTCCCACTCTCCCCCTCTCACACTCTCTCACACACTTTCACACTCTCTCCCTCCCTCACACTCCTCCTTTCCCACTCTCCCCCTCTCACACTCTCTCACAGACTTTCACACTCTCTCCCTCCCTCACACTCCTCCTTTCCCACTCTCCCCCTTCCCTCTCGCTCACCTCTCCCCCACACCCTCTCTCTCTCATTCACTCCCTTCTGTCTGCCTCTATCTCTCCTGAAGGCTGTTGCTCTAATGAGGAGGCGCGGTACCTGGGAGAGGCTGCGCGTCCCCGAAGCTGGCGGGAGCGCGCTCGGAGATCCCAGGCAAAATCTGTCAGCTCAAGCACGGGCGTGTGTCCATCTGCAAACCCCCCAAAAACAGCTGTGGAAAATGCACGTTGGAGCCCACACGACCCCTGTGAGAAGCGAACCCACACTCCGCAATCGACAGCCGTTGGAAGCGTCCGCCGACGTCTCGCCACTTTTACCCAGAAACGTGTAAATTACGGGGCCAAATTCCGACGGCGTTCGGGCGTGTTCAGACTTCCAAGGCAGCTGCCGAGTATCAACCCCACCATATAAAAGGTAAGATAAAATTTGAATTCATTCTCGTTTAAATCATGAGCCTGCCTTGGGTACAAGCAACTGAAATACCACCAACTAAAATATAGTTCACAAGAGTTAACAAAACACAAGCCCTTATTAATGTAAATAGAACGAAGGAGAAAAGTCAGTCGGACATCAATTTTGCAATTTAGAATACCGTTGCGTTTAGTACAGCTTTGAGAATTTGGCGATTTCTCCCACAGAGATGCAGAGATCTGAAATGCATATACTCATCTATAAACGATGTTTTAATTAATATTTCATGCCATAAATAATCCACACCTCTAACACAAAATATCAACGAAATCTCTTGATTGTGGAAGGAAGCTGGTTTAATGCCGGCTCCTGATGAATCAGAAATGTATCGTAAATCCTCAAAATTACGATCGTAAATATTCAAGATCCCCAGAATTAGATGCTAAACATTATTTCGATTACAATTATCTGACAGGGCACAGAGGCCGCTTCATTTTGGGAAAGGCGCGCGGTGTAACTTGACACTCCGTCAATCTCCCTCTGATAACTCTGCCTTCATCCGTGTCCAACACGAAAGGCTAAATTGTTTGAAGTCATATTGTTTTTTTTTAAAAAATGCAATCTTGAAATTCAGAATTCCTTGGTCGAAAATGCAAGCATCCTGACTCTGCGCTAATTAGAAAATAGGTCCAAACATGAATACTGTTGCAGAGTCGAATTTTACATTAACAATGTTAGCTATTACTAATAAATAATCTTATTACCATCATCAGCAAACTTCTCACCTGCCACGAATTTTCCACTAATTTCCCGATTTGGGGAGGTGAATATACGAATTATTTCATTCTTGGGTCTTATTGCATACTAATTTTGTGGACTAGAAGATCTAAATTCAAACCTCACATTTGAATGGATGCGTTATTGGATTGGGCTTGCTTTAATAAAGTCTGTATCAGTCTGGCTTTTTGCTTAATTCAGGCTGTAGCGAATGAATCACGTTCAGAGGGTCAGGATTCCTGCACTTTTGAATGTGTGTGTGTGTGTGTGTGCGCGCTCAAAACCCAAGTGTGGGACACAGCGTCGCGTGTGCTTTAATTAGTTGTCATCACATATTATTGCCGGGCTGATGAGATGCTTCCCGGGAACCGGCTCCTCTTGGCTCCAGTTCCTCGGAGGGACGTGGGACAGTCTCCTTCCAAAAAAAAAACAGGCTGAAGGAAGTGTCCGAACTAAATGTTGATGGAGTGAAACGAGGAGACTGTTTTCCACGGGCCGTGGGCCGGCCACGGATTTGAGGTAACCCATTTGTCGACGGGGGGAATATTTGTTTGACGTAGCGAGTTGTTGTAACGCGTTAGAGAGGGCGGTGGGGGGCCTCCGGGGGGTGTCATTAATGCAGGAATCTGTGGGTGGGAGGGTAATCGGAAAGCTCCCTCGGAGGGCACGCCCGAGATGGACCAAACGGCCGTCAGTAACAGGAAAAGCAGATACTCACCAGGGCGGTCAGCGCCTATGGAGAAAGAGAGACGGCGGGGGGTGGGGGGCAGAGTTAATTTTTCAGCCCAGTGACCTTTGCTTGTGAAACGTTGCCTCCTGCTTCTCTCCCCACAGTCGCTGTCCGACCTGATGAGTATTTCCAACATTACCCGCTTGTATTTCAGAAGTCCAGTCCTCAGTGTTTCGCGATTGGTGACGGGGGACGAGATATGCATTAAACAACTGGGTGTCTGGGTGTCTGTGTGTGTGCTTTTTCTTCCAGGGCGGGGACGATGGCAGATAAATTGGTGTTGCTGGGCACCTGGTGCCTAACCGGTCTCTGGAGCAGCAGCCACGCCTGCCCGGAGCTCTGCGTTTGCCAGGACAAGTACTCCCACCAGTTCGCCGACTGCGCCTACAAGAACTTCGCCTCCGTTCCCGACGGCTTACCCCACAACGTGACCACCCTCAGCCTCTCGGCGAACAAGATTAAGTCGCTGCTCCGGAGTTCCTTCGTCCGGGTGCCCCAGGTCACGTCCCTGTGGCTGGCTCACAATGAGATCTCCACCATCGAGGAGGGGACCTTGGCGCCGCTGTCCCAGCTGAAGAACTTGGACATCAGCCACAACCAGATAGCGCGTTTCCCCTGGCAGGACCTGTACAACCTCACCGCCCTGCAGCTACTGAAGATGAACAATAACCTCCTGGCCGGGCTGCCCGGAGACGCCTTCTCCACTCTGGGGGATCTGCGCTCCCTCCGTATCAACAGCAACCGCTTCCGCACCTTCGCGGAGGGCACCTTCGACTCGCTGACCTCCCTGTCCCATCTCCAGATCTACAGCAACCCCTTCTCCTGCACTTGTCAGCTGGAGTGGCTGAAGGATTGGATCCACAAGGCGCTCATCTCCATCCCAGAGAAGCAAGATATCCAGTGCTCGGACCCCCCTGAGCTGAGAGGGACGGCGGTGGTGGACCTGCCCCCGCTGCAGTGCTCGGCCCCCTTAGTCTACCTGAGCTACCAAGGTAGCAAGGACAAGGCGGGCTTCTTCGAAGGCCAGACGCTCAGCGTGCACTGCAACTCCACGGGCAACCCGCTTCCTCAGATCAGGTGGAAGGTACAGACGGCCAACAGGGAGATCGAGCTGAACGAGGCGAAGGTGAGGGAGGAGGGGAGGGAGCTGGCGACCGGCAAGGAGGACCAGGAGCGGCTGGTGGTCCTCAAGAACGGGACCCTGGTCATTCCCCGCCTCACCAAGTACGAAGAAGGGGTCTACACCTGCCTGGCCACCAACATCATGGGAAGTAACGAGTCCTCCCTACAAGTGGTGCTCAGTCCTACTTCGAAGCGCGACCCCGTTTACACCAAGGAACCGGCGTTGAGCCCCGGCGCTACTCTGAAGCCAGGTGTCAAGGACCACGGCACCGGTTTGCCCAAACTGCGAGGGGTGGTCCGGAGCCCGGAGCCGACCGTGGGCGGCATTCCGACCCGGAGACCCGTTCCAGGAGCTCCCGACGCCCAGAGTTGTGTCAGGAGAGAGGGAAGTCGTTACATCTCCAACCACGCCTTCAACCAGAGCTCGGAGATGAAGCGGCACACCTTCGACTTCGGAGTAATCGCCCTGGAAGTGAGCGAGAGCGACGCCAGGGTACAACTAACCCCCTTCCAGAGCTCGCCGAGGGCCAAGAGTCCCCAGATGCTGTACCTGTGCAGCGGGCAAGGAGTGGACGGTGCCTCGGTGGTGCAGTGGTCCATGATCGAGAGCGGGGTCAACTCCTACCGCTTCCAGAACCTGCGGCCGGGTTCCAACTACACCCTCTGCTTCACCTACACGGGCCAAGACTGCCAGGTACAGGTAGTCTTCACCACCAGGAGGAAGATCCCATCCCTGTTGATCATGGTCGTGGTCAGTTGCTTCCTCTTGGGCTTGGCCACCGTCCCCTTGTTGGGGGCTACCTGTTGCCACCTGATGTACAAGTACCAGGGCAAGACCTACAAGCTGATCATGAAGACCCAGGCGCCGGAGAAAGTGGAGAAGGAAGCGGCCAGCCCGTTCGAAGCCGCCGCTTCCTCCCTGCACGGCTCGGCTCAGGTCTACGAGCCCAGCGAGGCGGGCGGGGCGAGTCTCGAAGCCGAGGGCATCTCCGAGTCTCACGTCAAAACCAACCAGGAGGAGTATGAGATCTGCTCGGAGTACAGTGACCGTCTGCCGCTCGGGGCCGAGGCTGTGAACATCAACCAGGAGATTAACGGGAACTACAGGCGGCCCGTGCGCTGAACCCCGAGGCAAAGGAACACACGCCCCAAGTCTGCCAACTCAACCCGAAATAAAATTGAACCACCTCCCAGCTTCCCCCCCCAAAACCTCTGGACCTCCGCACGGTCGAATGGCCGTGGTTCTTGTTCGTAGTATCAAAATCTTACTGTTGAATTAACAAGCACAACATAGTTTGGGAATTGGGAGCAGTTGCAACGAATTCCCGATTCTCGGATCCGGGGTGGGGAGATGGAGAACGCGTGCGATAGGTTTTCGTGAACAGTCTTTGTCAGAAAAATATGGTGCTTGGTCTACACTCCATTGTCGGCCCTTGTAGAGTTCCGTGGGCAGCATGTCTTCACTGCGACCCCCCCCCACCCCCCAATATCCCTCCCCCATTGATGTAGTGAAGCTGGTGTGTGTATCTCTCGTGTTTACCAGTGCAGTGTCGTTCCACTACACCCTCTACTGCAGATACCCCACCCCATTGCCAACAGCCCACTGTGTTGTATTGGGAGATTAGTCTGTCTATATGGAAGTAGTGTCTGGCGTGTATACGGAGTGCATTCACGGGACAGCCCCTGTACGGGGTGTAGTCTTCGCCGCAGCGGTCGGGTTGTGGGACTCTGGTATGTCTGTGACTGTGTGTGTGTGTGTGTGTGTGTGTGTGTGTGTGTGTGTGTGTCTGTGTGTGTGTGTGTGTGTGTGTGTGACTATGTGTGTGTCTGTGACCGTGTGTGTGTGTGTCTGTGTTTGTGTGTCTGTGTATGTGTCTGTGTGTGTGTGTGTGTCTGTGTTTGTGTGTCTGTGTATGTGTCTGTGTGTGTGTGTGTGTGTCTGTGTATGTGTCTGTGTGTGTGTGTGTGTGTCTGTGTGTGTGTGACGTAACCGGCCAACCACTCGCCTTCCTGCCTTTACCCGACCCTTCGATATTCTTTATCTCTGTATTCAATACATTAAAAGTAAAACATAGCAAAAGTTTACTTGGAACTAGTTGGAAATCTTCCTTGACAGAATGATATCGAGTTTGTTCCCGAGTCTGAGCCTCAATGGGGGTAAAACACGGAACGTGACAAGTCCTTCAGTTTACCCCTCTGCACTGCCTCGCCGTTCCTTTCGAATGGACTCCCATCTCTCTGGGTCTTCAGCTGCCGCCCTCCCCAACTCGGACCTTCACTCGATCGCAGTTCTTCCTCCCGCAGAGTTGCCGTTTAACTGAAAGCTCCTCTTTCAGAAGACTGTGGTACCGTGTAACAATCACTCTGTGGTGTAGGGGTTCGGAGTCATAGCAGGGAAGCGGGCCATTCGGCCCAACTGGTCCATGCTGACCAAGATTCCCATCTAAGCTTGTCCCATTTGCTCGATATCCCTCTAAACCTTTCCTATCCATGGACTTGTCCGAGTGTCTTTTAAATGTTGTTAATGTACCCGCCTCACCCACTTCCTCTGGCAGCTCGTTCCACACCGAGTTACTGTCAACCATAATTTAAATTTCTACCGGTGGGGACACGGCTGCTTTAACTGTCATCAGCCGCTTTCTCGCCGACTGTCACCTTGATAGTTTGGCGGGGAAGTTTACAGATTAAGTCCCACCCAAATTAATAAACAAAAAGAATGTGTACGATCAATGTAAAATCACTGTGCTTTCGGAATGCAATTTTTGCGAGATATCGTGCACCAGTTAGTGTAATGCAAAGGCGGATTCGATGATTCAGCATTTTATTGGACCCGAGCCGGTTGAGAAGTAACACTGTCCAAATGAAGAAACCAGAACATCTTTGGTCCATTATGTGACGGTGACTGCAGTGTGCTGTAGAGTAAAGCAGAAACGTCGGCCAGCACATCATACGGACGGCCCTCATGCACAATAGTGTTTGAGTTTTTGATGTCTCTTTGAGGAGAGTTAGGTCTGTGCGGCACTCGCACACCACTGCACTAGACTTTGTGCGGTTACTCCTAACGCCAGGCTTGGACCTTGAACTTTCTGACTGCAACTTACTATGAAACCCAAGTTAGATTTATCCCAGCTTCTTCTCCAGAGAAAGAAAGGCAGAGATATTCAGGCCTGCGGGCAGAATCTGGGTTTAATAGAGAGATGCTGCACAGAAACAGGCCATTCAGCCTGTCAACCATGAAATACACATTCCCATCAACTTCCCCAAATTCTACCCCTCACCCACACACTGGGGGCAAGTTACAACAGCCAATTAACCTCACGACCCGCTCAATTTTTGGGATGTGGCAGGAAACTGGAGCATCCGGGGTAACCCACGGTGTCACAGGGAGAACGTGCAAACTCCACACTGACAGCACAGGAGGTCAGGATCGAACCTGGGTCACTGGAGCTGTGAAGCAGCTCTCCTACTCAGGGCACCACTATGGGACACATTCCCCACAACGCAGGGCGAGTTGCTGACATTTTAAGAATTTTATTACAGAATCATAGAACATAACAGCACAGTACAGTACAGGCCCTTTGGCCCACAATGTTGTGCCAACAAATTGTCAGATTGGTTTCCAAATTAAGTTTATAATTTCTTCCTGCTGATAAGCAGTAAGTTCACTCTCAGCTAATGGCTAAACAACAAGGATACAGAATGCAAACCGTGTCCCAGGCCAGTGGTCTTGACCGTCAGTCCCCAGAATGAAAATGGACCCCCCTCCCAGCCACTCTGCACAGTACTAGTCTCCCCACTATTCAATAACCAACATCTCTGTACAATGGTATGCCACTAAGTCACCACCATACTGTACATGGTGCAGACCTATTTGACAATACAGGACCACGTAGTGCAAGGTTCCACTCCACTTACCCTGTACAGACAGCCTGCCAGTTGACAGTACATTAAGGTTCTCACTGAACACAGTGCTCCACCCCAGTGTGATGAATGTTGCCTTAAGCCACAGGGCTAGCATGACAAGGACTACATGTCATTTCCATATAAATGGGTTTGAAAAATTCCCTGCAAGGTTTTAAATGCAGCAGGTCAGATCAATCAGAATTATATTATTCAGAAAGGCTGGTCAAGCTTTGCCCGTGAGACTGGCTGTGGAGGAGGGGCTGGGGAAGGGAGGGAATGTTTCTATCTGCCGCTGTCACACACTAGGTGTAGCACCAGCTTGTGCAAGACATTAAACAGCTCGAAAGGGATACTTTGAAAACCCAGATCAGGTCAGTCAGCACCGATCCTGGCCTGCACACACAGTCATACTGGGGACAGACTGATCCCATCCAAACACCCACCTCAAAGTTTGGAAAAAAAAGGTAAGAGTAACTTTCAAACATTTCAGTCCTGCTGCAGGGTTTCGACCAGAAACATCGATAATTCCTTTCCCCTCCACAGATGCTGCTCGACCCGCTGAGTTCCTCCAGCAGATTGTGTGTTGCTCCAGATTCCAGTGTCTGCCGTCTCTTGTCTCTCTAACTTTCAAACGAGAACTGGTTGTCATTGTATTGGCCATGCATGGGGAGCTGCTGTGTATATTGAAGGAAACAACTATGATCTAAACAGTATTAGTAATGTAACACCTCCATCAAAGGTGACAGCAAGAAATGTGGGATTACATCTCAAACTTGGTTAATGATACAAACTTCAACTGCTTATTTGTCATTCCAAGCACAGACCAATAACAATCTAAAGTCACCCAGTGGTTTGCTTCCTACAGTAGGGCCAGGGTTTAATTTTCAAACCCCTTGTGGCTTGGTCTTCAATTGTGGCTGGTACTCCATCTCTCTCCTTTTAAGAGCTTGTTGGACACCTGGTTGACCATCTCATGGGCTCCCTCATTTAGCTACACAATGTTGATTAGTTTCACTCATTTGGGATTTCACTAAAAGCATCAATTATGTACTGGAATCTGGAGCAACAGATGATCTGCTGGAGGAACTCAGTGGGTCAGACAGCAGCCCACAGATGCTGCTAGACCTGCTGACTTGTGAACTGCTACTATTTCCCACCTTGTCACTTACCACCACTTTAAAAGCACTTGCATTAAAATTAGAGAAATGATCAGGTATCAGTAAAAGTGCTAGAATCCTCAAACAGAATAAAAGCTCATGCAATGCAGGCTTATTGCGACTATAATGATTTCATTTTATATGCAAGAATGAAGCAGCAATGAATTGATGGTGAAACCCCATTTCTCATATTGGGGCTGCAACCATTTAGAGGGAGTTTTAAACCTAGCTCACAGTCAATGACAATGGCACAAGAATTTCATTTTTAAATCAGAAGGAAATAAAATATAACAAAACTTCTCAAACTTCTGGTAACCTCGTCCCCGTCCCATCCCTTTCCCCTCTCCTCCCATTCTCCCTTGTTCCCATCACCCTCTTTCCCCTCCCCCACCATCTGCCCATCACCCAGACTCCGCCCTCTCCACCTCCCTCCCTCTATTCCATGCCCCACCTTCCTCTCCCATCAGATTCCTTTGTCACTTCCACCTATCACCTCCCAGCTTCTGACATCATTCCCACTCCATCCATCACCCGTCCTCACCTGGATCCACCTGCCAGGCTCTTGATCCACCCCTTTCCTCCACTTTTCCTTCTAAAAAGAAAATATACTGGCTCTCTCCCCTCCACGTTTCAGTCCAAATGAACGGTCTCAACCCAAAATATCAACTGTCCATTTCCCTCCACAGATGCTGCCCAGCCCACTGAGTTCCTCCAGCATCTTGTGTTGCTCCAGGTTCCAGCATTTGCCAGTCTTCTTGCATCTCCAAAAAGAGTGATGGGTACAGAGTTAACAGCTCAAGACATTAACCTCAGACAACACTAAATGTCAGGGCTGCATAGAAACAGGAATGTAGAAGCAGCAGAGTTGTCCCATTTGTACAGGATCTAATTGGTTAATTTGCCAAACTCTAAACACTTCGCCAAACTCCAAATTCAAACACCAACCCCTACAGTATCTTCACACGTCAGCCAGAGCTATCATTAACCAGTTATTGCACGAGCACTCAGTTTGGAATTGAAAAGTACAGTCAACCTGATCCCCTTTGCTCAGCTGCAGTTTCTTTATTCAGCCGTTGCTTCACAGAACTCCGAACTCTAGTTGCACACTTTCACCACTCTCAGGTCAATTCCCATTTACCAGAAAACTACAAAACATTTGCACATCTGACTGAAGGGGGGCTTTAAATTCACCTGGATATCAGAAATAAAAAAAACTTACAGCTTTGTACTCTGCCTGATCCTACAAGTGTTCTCACACCTGCAGAGCTCCATGTTATATCATTATCCAAAGAGAGATGGTATACAGTTCTTGGCTAGTCATTACAACCAAACCTATGGTTTTGCACAACTTTTCAGGAGATTATGTTGATTGAAGGAGTTCTTTATTGTCAAAAGCTTTGCAGTCTTAAATATAGTCAACCTAAGAGTCAAAAACCCTTTGAATGCACTGAGTGTGTGCACTAACACATGGTATTTAGCTCCAGTTTCTAAAGTACAATTCCAAATGAAGTCAATGGAACTGAATTAGAGGAAAGTTTAATGCTCACACATCCCATTGCCCATTTAGCACCTACAAGAGAACAAATCTCCATTCCAGGAAGCAAACCTGTTGGTGGGATTTTAAGCAGCATCAGGCATCGGAACTTAAATCTCAGCTGCAGATGAGACCATACCAAGTAAGTCCAATCTGGAATTCCTTCAAATCAAACTGCAGTCCCAGCAAGGGAGATTTAGCTGGGATTGTTCCCACCTTTACATAGGTGACAGGTTCTGGTGCCTGCTGCACAGTAGAAAGCATTTAGAATGCAATCAAATTCCTAGCTAGATAGGACACTCAGCAGCATTTCCAAATTTAAAAAAAAATCCCCTCCTGAGACGTGATATTCTGGGGATGGTCTGTGAGTACATCAGTTCCAATGATTAGAATAATAAAGGTGTGTGAAGACTTTGGTCATGATTTTACTGGTCCAAAGTTGTGTAGATCAAATTTATTTTATTTTAAAAATTAAGACAGTGAGAAATTGGCACCAAATTTGCCATCATTTTTGGTACTTTAAAAAGACTTCAAATTTGTACATTATCAGATTCAAAAATAAAATGTAGCTTTACATTTTGAAATAACTATACCTATCTATAATAGTTAACATTGGGACAATTTGATATACCTTACTGGCAGCAGTTATCTAAACATTGTAAACAAACTGGTCCACTTTACTATTTTGTGAAATCCAACAGCTAGAAAGAAAAAAATAGTTGCAGATGCCAGGAATTTAAAATAAAGACAGGAAGCTGCAGAAATATTCCAGTCAGCCACATCTGTGGGAAGAGAAACAGTTACCATTTCTTCCCCTGGGTGTTGCCTGACCTGCTGAGTATTTCCAGCCTTTTCTGTTTTTATTTTAAGCTAGAAAGGCTTATTGTAGACGTGTAACCACTAATAAATTACCCCTAATGTTGACCTCAGTCAGTTCTTTACAATATTGAAGATGGCAGATTTGAGAGTTCAGAAAATTAGCCCACTGAGCTATCTAGTGGCCAGTCTCTGCAATTACACCAATCACTGACAGCGACTAGGACCAGAAGTTGCAACAGGGAATAGTGTGTCTGAAGACAAGATGTTTACAACCTACACACAAGATTTTTTAAAACTTGATTTTTAACCAACTTGCTGGTCTAGATTATTTGCATCAAGGTAACAGATTCTCACAGGGTCCTATTCCTTTTCACATAGCTCAAATTTAGCAAGGTCATCTGTGGTGTGCTTGGAGGAAGAGTTCAATTCCCCATTTGCAACAAGATCAGCAGGTGTGCAAACTGCTGCCTTCCTGGAACTGATCAATGTGGGGTTGTTCAGGAGGGTGAACATCAGGGACCATCTTGCTCGGATGCGTTTGGACTTTGCAGTCTTCACGGACGTCTGACTGGGCACCAACTGAATCCCTGCAATCAGCATCAAAAAAAAAGCCATCATCTCAGTGGTCCAAGTGGCTACATAACACATAGCATAACCTCTAACAGTTTAAGCAACAATTCATTGGATGGAGCCCAGGTATTTCTGTGATAACCATTGGTCACTATAACACCAAAGGCAGCAGTTTGATACTGCATTGAGTTTATACAGTCAAAATGATGCTTAAATACAAATTAGAATTAGATACACAATTTAAGAAAGTGCTCTGTCAAAGCTCAGACATGGAGATAATGGTGGGAATATTCATCAGGAATCTCCCCCCCCACCTCCCCCCAAAATCTTTGAAATTCAAACCATTCATTCTGGAATGGTTTCAATCTCACTAAAAGATTTGAGAAAAAAAAAGTCCTGATGGTGGTTGGGCGGGGAAAGAGGCATATTCCTATGGATTTATTCCTTCAGGCTATCTCTGTATCACTGCCAGTAGCAGCAAGAGAAACCAGTTTTTTTTTCCCTTCTGAAGGGCAATTATCCTGAAGCCACTTTCAAAACCAAATGGTAGTGAAAGGTCAGTACAGACAGTGAAGCATCACTCAGCTGGATACTCCAAATTGTTTGCTTTTCAATTGGTTTGGAAAGAATGTGATGCAAGGACTGGTCCAGTTCATCTGATCAATGATGTGCATCTGGGGGCTTGGTGATTGGAAGTCATAATGAAACTTTTCAGGAAGGCTCGATCAGTGAAAGGCAAGGGTAGCTCAACCAGGATCAACACTAGATGTACTTCCATTTGTGTTTGATTCATAATATATGGGAGGGAGAGAGGGAGAGAGGAGAGAGGGAGAGAGGGAGAGAGGGAGAGAGGGAGAGAGGGAGAGAGGGAGAGAGGGAGAGAGGGAGGAGAGGGAGGGAGGGAGGGAGGGAGGGAGGGAGGGAGGGAGGGAGGGAGGGAGGGAGGGAGGGAGGGAGGGAGGGAGAGAGGGAGAGAGGGAGAGAGGGAGAGAGGGAGAGAGGATGTTAGTCCTGGATAGTGAACACTGTTCACATTCTCACGTACACAGCTGCATTTACTGATTCTGTTGGTTCTATTCCCAGAATCTCAAACCTCTCTGCACTGCTTTTAAATTATAAACATCTGATGGTTTAATTAAAAACAGCCGAGAAACTCAGTGGTTCAATTCACAGAATACAGCACCACATCCAGCATATTTGTGTTGGCTTATTAAGAGCTCAATGACTCCTCATCCCTTTCACGCTTCCATTGTTTACCTAAATATCTTTGGAAAGTTCAAGTCCACTTCCCCGAGCTGTTCAAGCAACACATTTCAGGCCCCTAATAACCCATGTGAAACATTTCTCAGTTCTTTATCTTTGAAATTGCTGTCTACTGATCCACCTCCAGCAGAAACTACTTTAACCCGTTCTGCTCCAAGAGCAAGCCCAGCTTCTTCACGTAACCAAAGTCCCCCATCCCAGGAGAATTTAAGAGACCCTGCTCTGCACCCTCACCAAAACCACAATACTCCTCTGGGCACAACCAGTGATTACAAAAAGTCTGTTGAAAAACTATAAACTTTGGTTAGGCTGCACTTGGGAGTATTGGGTACAATTCTGGTCGCCCCATTACAAGAGGATGTGGGCGCTTTGGAGAGGGCACAGAACAGGTTCACCAGGACACTACCTGGATTAGAGGGCATACGCTATGGGAAGAGGTTGGCCAGGATTGGGTTGTTTTCTCTGGAGTGTCAGAGGCTGAAGGGAGACCTGATAGTAGGTTATACAACTGAGAGGCATAGCTAGGGTAGACAGTCAGAATCTCTTTCCCAGGGCAGAAATGTCAAGTACCAGAGGACATGCATTTGAGGTGAGAGGGGAATGAGTTTAAAGGAGATGTGCAGGCAGATTTTGTTTTATTATATAAATAGAGTGGTAGGTGTCTGGAATGTGTAGTAGTGGAAGCAGATAGGATTAGTGGTGTTTAAGAGGTTGTTAGACAGACATGAATATACAGGGATAATCGATTATGTACAGGCAGAAGAGATTTAGTTTAATTCAGCACAGACATCATGGGCTGAAGGGCCTGTTCCTGTGCTGTACTGTCCTATGTTCTAAAATCTTTCCAAAGGCTCAAGTCCTTTGTTGCTACAACACATTCCCAGCCAGAGCAGAAGTTAAGCAGATTTGGGCCTGGTTAGTACTTCAATCAAGACCTAGAAACATTTGGTGCCGTGGGCATAACCTGGATGGAAGAACATGCCACCAACATCTCCTCAGGGACCACCAGCAAGCTTTACATTCAAGAAATCCAGTCCAACGGCCTTGAGACTGTTTGCTTTTGTTGAGTATACACTAAGATTGTTATCCTCCATTTCCAAGCATTTCCCCCTCAATACAAGTGACAGACCTTCTTCTTCATTTTTGCTTTTATCATCTCGGCTTAACCCCAAGCCCTTGGAATGGAGGAGGAGAGAGCAGAAGGCTTTCATCACTGGATGGGACTGGCTAACTTCCACCAGCAGGAAGCCAGTGTAACATCGATAGCCTGCCAGAAACAAAGAAAAGTACCGTTGGTGCGCATCAGTTTGAGGCTGACTAGCCATTACAAATTACACACATGCACAGACACAAGGCACATTCCTGTTGCAGAGGCAAGTAGTTGGGTATCTATTCTCTGGCAGCCTTTCCGTCCCCTAGTGCTCACTGGGTGACCTTCACAGGCTCAGGAGCTTTGCCACGAGCAGGAGAAATGAAATACTACACCAAATAAATGCACAAAAAGCTCAGCAATCTAGGCAGCATCTGTTGAGATAGAAAGGGGTAAAATGTTTACATTCAATAACCAATTTCCAGCATCTGCAATCTGAAATTCCAAAAATAAAAAAAAGTGCTTGAAATGCTGGTAGTTCCATGGAAAAAAGATTTCCAGCTGGTTACTTTTATTTAAGATGTCCAGCATCAGTAGGATTTTAGTTTTTAACAATAACTCCTCTCAAAAGACACTTGGACAGGTACGTGGATAGGAAAGTTTTAGAAGGATGTGGGACAAATGCTGGCATATGGGAGCAGCTTGGATGGGCATCTTGGTCAGCATGGACCAGTTGGGCTGAAGGGCCTGTTTCTGGACTGCATGACTATGGTTCCCAGTTGCCTATCCATACTAGGAGAACACCGATGGGCAAGGGGAATTCAACTCATAACATCCCACTCGACTGCTATTGTGGGATGAGGGGAATTACTCAGCATTTCATTGAAAGCTCACACTAACCTTGCCAATGTGTCTCAATGTGGTCCAAAGACAAGCAATTGTTGGTGGGTATCCATGGCTGGTGTCACATGCCAACAATCGATTATTCAGACAAGGGGACTGTGGGACTACAGACATCTCAAACTGGGAGCAGGAGGTTGCAGAGGAACTAATTGAATGATGACACACAAGCCTTTTAGTGAAAAATCAAAACAGACAGCAGTTGCTGGAAATCTGAAACAAAAGTGGAAAATACTGGAAATAGCAGGTCAGGCAGCATCTGACAAAGGGCTTTGGACTTGAAATGTTAACCATTTGTCTTTCCACACAAGCCTTTTACATCCATTATCAAAACATACCTGCTGCTCTGATCAACAGTGACATTGAGCCTGCACTGGGTGTTAAATTGCAACTAAAATTGGTATTAGTTTAGGAGTCCAGCAAGAACACTTGACCAGACTGGATTTCTGGATTAAAAATCATCCCAGACCAAACTCAGTTCTGTGCAAACAATGCTACTTGCATGACATTTACAGTTCCATGGAACAGTGAAACCGAGACACACAAAAGAACAAAAATGAACTAAATTACCTAGGTCTAACGATTCTGCCCCTTGGTTTAGAAGGCTCAGATCCAATCTACAAAAGTGAATGATGTTGTAGATCTCTGTAAGGACTATCCGCCACACTCCAGTAATGAATCCGATCAAGACATTGAACATAAAGAACAGGTACGTGAATATGTATAGGCTTCTTCTGCAAAGAGATGATAAAGATGTGGTTTTATTTAAAGTTGGCTTCCACTTCCCAACGTGGAATTTCCTCCTTAACCAACTAAACAACAGCCAGATTACTGACGCAGCCTCAAGTTCATGAACCATCAGGAGGTACAGAAGCCCGAAGCCCCACGCCACCAGGTTCAGGAACGGCTACTTTCCTACAACCATCAGGTTCTTGAACTGACCTGCACACCCCTAACCCTACCTCAGCTACGGAACACTACGCACCACCTCTTGCACTACCATGGACTTGTCTCTGATGGTGTCTTTTTTCCTTCTCTCTTCACTGTCTTGTATAATGTATATTGTGTGTTGTCTGTACCCATGTGCCTGTGATGCTGCTGCAAGTTTTTTCACTGTACTCATGCTCATGACAATAAACTTGACTTGAGTGCTCAAAATCCCAACCCCACTGCTGTAATTGACGCATCACTGTACTGATGAACCAAGGGGTGCTTGTGTAGGGGCTGAAGAACTAGCCATTAGCTGGCACCAGGACTTTGTAGCTGAGTGGAGAGCAAGCCATCAGGAAGCACGCTGGGTCTGCTGCCTGGCTGCATTTAGAAGCTCTGACTCATCTTCCAGTTGGAATCTAGGCCAGGGCATGTCACGAATGGTCATGTTGACTACCCTTCAAGGAACACGTTGTTGTGACACCTCATCTCACCAATCTGGGCTGTACAACCTACAATATTCCACCCCCCCCCCCATACCTTTGATAGTTTCTGGAGTGGAACCAGAACCCACAACCATCCAACTCTGGTGAAGAGCGTTACTTATGGAGGAACAACTACAATGCCGTTAGCTTCAATTAACAAAAATGCAGTGCCAGTTTACAGACCCTCGAAACAATCCCCCACTCCTGAACCAATCACCTCTTTCATGCCCCCTTCCCAGTGATGCTGCCATGTTCTCCGACTCTTCTCTCTACCTGTTACTCCACCATTGTCACTAAGCATTTCTTTCTGCACTACAACCTTTGCATCATTCTGCAGTTTTGCACTCGTCGTTGTATCTATTACCACCATTATTCTGTTTACTCTTCATACGAGCAAGGAATTTCATCGCACCTTGCTGTATGTGACAATAAACCAATCCGAATCAAAACTTCTTGTACCTATTAGTAATGCTCAGGCTTTTCCCATCCTTCTGCAGAAAGAGAAGTCGAGCTAGAAAGTGTTGAATCAATAGGACCACAATCAACGCCAACCAGAAAGGCCTTAAAGGAAAGAAATATTAATAAAGAAATCACCTGCAAGTTATCATCCTTAATTTAATAAAAGCCATTATTAAAAAGGTAGGGACAATCCAAGGGTCCAGACCAGGACAAACACAATGAGAGGATGTGGAGTTTTATGAAGACAAATTTACTCCAGTAAAGTGCATCTCCAAAACCTGACCCATGGAGGAAACTTCTCTCCAACCTTGGGCCATCTTAGTCTTCATGTTTATGGGGCTTCAATCCACTTGATTTAGCTACAAGTTTTCCCACATTTAAAAACCTGAACATCAGGTAAAAATCTGAACATCAGGAAGAGGAGGAGGGCCACTTGAAGCAGAGGGCTGATGTCCAGGGTTTGCTGGAAGATCAATCTGCGGGAAAAGTTAATTGACAAGGACAGGTCACACAAATGAAGCTTGTGGCCCCTCCAGTGAGATTAGGGGTGTGGTGTTAGGAGGTGATATGATTAACATAGATCAATACAGTACAGGCCCTTTGGCCCACAATGTTGTGCCAACCTATATAAACCTACTCCATGATCAATCTAACCCTTCTCTCCGAAAGGTCACAGTTATTACAAGTTGACAACTTCTCCCCATCTATCATGCCATTTCTTCAGGTGGGTAGGTACTGATCAGTAAGCAATCCTGATAACTCAGGAGTGAAATCAAGCAACACTTAAAAAGGCTCGTGAAATTTGGGACCTCAAAAAAAAATTAAAGTCAGGTGAGGGTTCAAGCCAATTGAAAAATAATTCCAGTGCTAACTTCACCCAGTACAAAGAATTTAAGATGCAGATCATCCACAATTTGACTGAATGGGAGAAGAGGTTCAAGGGGCTAATGGCCTTCACAGCTCCTATGGGTGGCCCTAGAGGGACAAGTGAATCCCCAACATCCAACGAGTTGTACAGATAGGAAATCTTGGGGGAGGAAAGTGCAAACCTTCAGGAGGTGGTGTGCCCATAAATTGACATCTTTGTGTTGATCATTCTGGCTCAAAGGATTCTGATCTAATCCACAAACAGTGTGCCAGCAAATGGGTGAAATCAAGTTACTTGCTGGCAGATACTTCATAACCATCATCCTAATTACATTGTGGAAAAGGTTGCTGATACACAAACAGAATGATGCACATTCATTTTCAGAACACTGAACATTTCCCCCTTTCTTTTAAAAAGTGTTCAGTGATGCAATGGCAAATTCCATCTCATTGAGCAGCATTGTATTAGTGATTTAGCAGCAAAGGCCAAATCAGAGTTTACTCGTGTTACTTAGAGGTTGGGGAAATAGGCAAATAAAAGATGAAAAAACACTATGATGCTGGAGGAACTCAGCAGGCAGGCAGCATCCGTGGAGAAAAGCAGGTGGTCAACGGTTTGTGTCTGACCTGAAATGTTGACCGCCTGCTTTTCTCCACAGATGCTGCCTGGCCTGCTGAGTTCCTCCAGCGTCGTTGTGTTTTTCTAGATTCCAGCATCTGCAGTCCTTGGTTTCTCAAGGCAAATAGAGAGGACTGATATCAAAGGACAAAGCACATTTTCCTTTTGCCAAAGTCAGCAATAAAATATTTTAAGTGTTAATCCTGTCAGGAGCCAGGAAATTAGAAGGATTCTGCACAGTACACTCACCACATGCTCTCTAGGACCTTGAAGAGGAGCAGGTTTTGCCCATAGAGGATGGGGACAACGATAAGGAAGGAAAATAGGAGAAAACACAAGAAGAACACCAGCAGTTGTATGAAGAGACCTGCATGGAAGATTGACAAGAGAATGTAATTATTTCAATAAAATCAATATTCAGGTCTTTCTTTGGTGGGTTAATCAACCCTGTGCGCTGAGTGTTGCAGTAAATACTGACAATCTCTGCTGACATTCAATGACACAAGTTCTACCACCACAAACCAGCCTCTTAAAGAGGCTCAACTGACCAGGAATTCAGCTGGATTAGCCACACACATACTGTGCCTATGCACTAGGTCAGAGACTCTGTATCCTGCAACCAGCAATTCTGCTCCCAGCAACCCCACCCCTCAGCAAGTCTTAACCATGGAGTGTGGTAGAATTCTCTCTGCTTGACTGCGGCTTCAACTAGCTTATCCAGGACAAAGTACTCCCCATCACCCATTCACTCGCTCCACTACCAGTGCACAATGGCTGCAGTGTACACCGTCTACTGCACTGTGACTACTTTCGTAGGCTACTTCAGTAAACGTTTCCCAAATCCACCACCTCTACCAAAAGAGAAGGGCAGCAGTTGCATAGGAACACCATTGCATGCAGGCGCCCCAAGTCACATCCCAACTCCTGTATCATTGCTTGTTCCAAATCCTGGAACCTGCTACCTAAGATTATAGAAGTACCTTCACCAGAAGTACTGTAGCTGTTCAACAAAGGGACTAACAGCTTCTCAGAGAACTGGGGATAGACAGTAAAGCTGGCCTTGATAGCAATGCCTAGACCCAAGGCCAAATTAAGTGAGAGATAGGGAAACATTGCAGATTCAGGAATAAAATTTAGCACAAGAACACAAACACAGGGAGAAATATGGGATAAAACCCACCCCTCTTCCCCCTCCCCACCCCTTTCTGCCTTTCGCAGGGACCACTCTCTCCACGACTCCCTAGTTCACTCCTCCCCCCGGGAACTTTCCACTGCCCCCGCCATAGATGCATGCTCTCCAAAACATGGGCATCGGTGGGTTGGGTTCCAGTCATAACATCAGTGTTTATCGACAGCTCAGCCAGAATCATTAGAATCCCTTTGGTATCAAAAATTAAGATGCCTCAAAAAACACCTTAGACTTAACAGGGTGAATGTTCAATTTCTGTGTGCACTTTTCTAACAGGTTCTCCAACACTCCTCAAAGTTAAATAACAAAAACAAAAATCTACAAATTCAAAAAGGATGTTAACAGGCTCATTTTGGATCACTCACCATAAAAGGCTGGACCCTCAAAATACCAGCATAGGGTTAAAGCAGCAGAAATAGAGCAAGGGAATTCTCTGGCTGATGTTAAAATGGAAGGGCATACTGGTCATTGAGTAGGCTGTGATTAAGTTCCTCTGGAACATTAACAGGCATTTGGGCAGATGGGCCAAATATCCTGCTCGTGTACTGTACACAACTCTACACATGCAACTAATACCTGAAGGGGAACAGAAGTTCACTGCATCCGAGAGACATCCAACCTAGGATTTACACGGTTTTCACCCAGATTCTTTTACAATTTCCACATGGAAATAGAAACATATTTTAATCTAGCCATCACTGGTTACCTAAGGTGATGTGCGCAGCCTGGTAGCTGGTGAAGCTCATCCAACAGACTATGGCAGACCGAGAGGGTCTGATACGCTTCTGAACTTTGAAGACTTTGTACGTGTCTCCTCGGTAGAGGGTCTTCAGGTTCTCTCTATTAATGGAGGGGAGGAGGAAGTTAGTGGTTATACTCAAACATAAATATACAGTGACACTCAGTGGAAAATATAGCTGCTCATAATAGGAATGTGCTCTAAAATGGAAAAAAGATAGATCTAGGAGTCAGGATCTGACAGGAAGGATGTGGAAGCCATAGAACGGGTGCAGAAGAGATTTACAAGGATGTTGCCTGGATTGGGGAGCATGCCTTATGAAAGCAGGTTGAGTGAACTCTGCCTTTTCTCCTTGGAGCGACGGAGGATGAGAGGTGACCTGATAGAGGTGTATAAGATGGTAAGAGGCATTGATCGTGTGGATAGTCAGAGGCTTTTCCCCAGGGCTGAAATGGTTGCCACAAGAGGACACAGGTTTAAGGTGCTGGGGAGTAGGTACAGAGGAGATGTCAGGGGTAAGTTTTTTTTTTACTCAGAGAGTGGTGAGTGGGTGGAATGGGCTGCCGGCAACGGTGGTGGAGGCGGATACAATAGGGTCTTTTAAGAGACTTCTGGATAGGTACATGGGGCTTAGAAAAATAGAGGGCTATGGGTAAGGCTAGTAATTTCTAAGGTAGGGACATGTTGGGCACAACTTTGTGGGCCAAAGGGCCTGTATTGTGCTGTAGGTTTTCTATGTTTCTATCCATATTCTACGCAGTTTATATGAATGAGGGGGACCTTGAATTGTACAAGACATCTATCCCCTCAGAGTCAAGTTATTGCCACTACTGGAGAATGTTGATCAAGGAGAATTGCCACAAAATTAGGGGATTGGAGTGCATTAGCTGCAAGGAGAGATTGGACAAACTTGGATTGTTTTCTTTGGTGTTAGAGTGAAAGGGTGAAACTTTTAGTGCCAAGTGGGTCATATTGTTGCTATGCTGTAGTGATTAGAGTTGTGCTGGCTGGTTCAACAACCACATGGCTGAAGTAGCTGTATACAAGATGCAGGATAGTTGATCTTCCATCTTTTATCATTGCAGCAATAAAAAGCCAATTACAATTCTAAGGGTAATATAATAATATTTAAGTCGGGTCAAAAGGGCCGTTCCTATGCGGTACAACGTTACAACACCCACGATTAGAAACAGAGCTAGTACAAGTTGTGGCAAAAATTGTCTGCATCACAACTAGTCAGGCACAGAAATTTAACATTACTATTTAGCATTCTTACAGAAGGGTTTATTATACAAGAACTTAATTCTCTGCTCACCAATTACAAGGAAATGACAAATTCCTAAATATTTGTTAGGAAAGTTACCTGTGCAAAACCATTGACCTCATTAACATGAGGAGGTTGAAGCAACAGGAAACAGTGATGGCAGACACGTAGCAGGCTGTAGGAAGAAAAATAAATGAGTGTTTTTACATCACACCGATCTGATATCATACTGAAGAGATGAAACTTGTGTTTTGTGCAAATCAGTTAGCAATATAGTTCAAGGGATACAGTTCTTTAAATGTTAGCTGCCATCTCTTTTACGGTTTATTCAGTCTTTCCACAGTATATCCAAAAGATGACCATCAACTATAACGCTTGATATTAGATTAACAGGAAGCCAACACTCCTGTGGTAGGACCACCAAGAGGATTGGTGACAGTTTCTCTTATTTAAAAGAAAAAACCCCGAGAAACTAAATTCTAATCCAGCTGGTACCTTCCAAGATCCAAAAGTAGTATTTGACAATTTTGAGAACTTCACTTCTCTTATCGGAAAGATTGATCCCAAACCCCTCAAGTATGTAGGATATCTCTTCACGGACTCCAGCTCGCATCTTCTGTAGGGTTGGGACAACGTAGACCACAAGCAGAAGAGCAACCTACAGGAGGGGAAAGAGAGCAAGAGCTACACCAAAAGAGAAAAATGACATAGGACCATCGATGTCAAACAAGAAACCTCTTAATTACTGACCAGATCCAGGAAATAGGCTGTTGACAGTTGATATACAAGCATTAAAATCATCTACATCAACCTTTAATGCTGTGACCGACCCAATCAACACATCGCAAGGAAATGAAAAGTCAAAAGAAGAAAAAAAAAATCAGAGATTGAAAAACAAATTGCTGGAGACACTCAGCAGGTCAAGTCACACTTGGAGTGGGAAGCAGGTAGTGTTTCAGGTCAAGGATCAGTTTTCAAAACTGAGAAATAAAGAAAACAAATCAGTTTTAAGTTGCAGGGAGTGGGGGAAGACATGGTTAGGACAAAGCCAGGGGTGTCCATGTAATCCCAATGTTTAATACTCAAATCTGACCCACATTATTGGGTTCCTGTGGTGTTCCAATGAGGCCCAGTGCAAGCTTGGGGAACAGCTCTGCATCTTCTGTCTGAAAATGTTGCAACTTTCAGCACTCAACAGCAAACTCAATAATACCAGACAACTCACTATGTTATCATCAGAACTAACCAGTCCTGCTACAAGATTATCCATCTCTGGTATTAACTCTGGTTTACTTGCACCAGGCATTGCCAGCATTAGAACATTACAGCACAGTACAGGCTCTTCTCAGCCCACGATGTTGTGCTGTCATTTTATCCTACTTTAAGATCTATCTAACCCTTCCCTCTCACATAGCACTCCATTTCTCTATCATTCATGTGTCTAAGAACCTCTTAAATGTCCCTAATGTATCTGCCTTCACAATCTCTGCCCGCAGTGCGTTCCATGCACCCACCACTCTGTGTAAAAAAAAACACTTACCTCTGACATCCCTCTTATACCTTCCTCCAATCACCTTAAAATTATGCCCCCTCATGTTAGCCATTGTCACCCTGGGGAAAAAAATCTGACTGTCCACTCGATCTATGCCTCTTATCATCTTGTACACCTCTGTCAGGTCAGCTCTCATCCTCCTCCTCTCCAAAGAGAAAGCTCAAGCTCAATCTATCCTCATAAGACATCCAGGCAGCATCCTGGTAAATCTCCTCTGCACCCTCTAAAGCTTCCACATCCTTCCTGTAATGAGGTGACTAGAACTGAACACAATACTCCAAGTGTGTCCTAACCAGAGTTCTATAGAGCGGCAACGTTACCTCTCTGCTCTTTAACAATACCCTGACTAATGAAGGCCAACACTCCATACGCCTTCTTAACAATCCCATCGACCTGCGTGGCAACCTTGAGGGATCTATGAACATGGACCCCAAGATCCTTCTGTTCCTCCACACTGCCAAGAGTCCTGCCATTAACCTTGAATTCTGCTTTCAAATTAGATCTCCCGAAGCGTATCACTTCACACTTATCCAGGTTGAACTCCATCTGCCACTTCTCAGCCCAGCTCTGCATTCTGTCAATATCTTGTCCTTTAAATGTTATTGTACCTGCCTCAACTACTTCTTCTGGTAGTTTGTTCCATATGCTCACCACTCTAAGAATTTGCCCCTCACATCCTTTTTAAATTTTTCCCCTCTCATCTTAAATCTATGCCCTTTAATTTTTGGTTTCCTTTCGAGGAAAAGGACTGCGAATTCATGATTAAAAAAAAATCATAATTTGCTCTAGTGATGTTATCGAAGGACAAATACTCCCCAGGACTGAGGTCTTGGCTTATTGTTTCATCCATAAGGCACATGTGCACAGAGTAGACTGCTAATACAAGCATTTCAAGTTGATGGCACTGTGTGACCTTGGTTTCAAACCAATGAGGCCAGGCTGTTTGAAATATTCCAGTAAATTTCTCACATACAAAAGAAAACTGATGGATGAACATGAGGTGGATGAAGATGATTTAGGTGGTGCTGATTCAAGGCCACATTTTAATCAATATAGCTACCTGATAGATAGTAACCAGAGCCACCGTCATTGACACAGTTAGTTTTGGTGGAATTCTGAATCCTGCATTAAAAGAAAGGCAATTGTTACGTTATTGTCACATGTACCGAGATACAGTGAAAAGCTTTTGTTTGCACTGCCATCCAGACAGATCATTCCATACATGGAGTAGGTACAAAAGGAGAACAAAAACAATGCAGAATATAGTGTTACAGTTACAAAGAAAGTGCAGTGCAGGTAGACAATAAGGTGAAAGGGCCATGATGGAGGTAGATTGAGAGATTGAGAGTTCAAAGGAGAAAATAGTTTAAAAAGGGACCCACTCCTCTAGAATGAATATTCAACATTCTTCACCACATGACCTCCCACCTCTCTAATTAAGGTGAACTCAAAATATTCAAGTGTAAGAAACCCTGTAGCTATCATGTGCAATACATGTAGCTCCTTGTTTAATCATAGAAAAGAAAACAGGCAGTGACCTTGAGCTAGGTGATACCCCTGCTATGGAAATAAAAGTGTTTCACTGTTACTGGGAAAGGGAAACAACCCAAACTGGGGGGGGGGGGGGGGGGGGGGGGGGGGTGGCGGGGTGGAGCTCAGAACCAAGTTTTCAAACAGCTCCACTAACTTCCAGTTGTCTGAGGAAGTTTTAAACCAGTGGCAATTCCATTTGACTCCAATTCCTTCAAACAGGATAGAGACAAACATTCCAATGCACTCCGACCTTTCAAAAGGAGCATTGGGATTCAGCGGACATTTATGAACTGCTCAAAGCCATGAGGTAGGGTGGATGGGTTTGAAAGATGGGCAAGAGCTATTTTAGGGAAGGAAGTGTTGCTATCTAAATGTACAATGGTAGCAGATTTAATTGCAACTTTACAAAAGGGGACTGGATATGCATATGGCATGATAAACAGCACAGAGCTGGAACTCATCCAATGGGCCAAATGGCCTTATCCATTGGATTGAGATAAAGAGACCACAATTGAAATGTATTCAATTATCTGTGCCCTGGTACGAGTAGAGATGAAGCAGTAATTGAGTGTTGAGAGTTGGAAGGAGACCAATTTGAGTTTCAGGCTTTTACCTTTCATTGGTATGTAGATATAGGATCGAATTAAAGTCCTTATTTTGGACGAGAGGCTTGACTGATCTGTGCAGATGCTAATGAGGTATGTGGGGAGGGGAAAAAAAAACACAACATACATTAAGCTCTTGAAATGACTTTCAAGTCAGATGTGAAGAGTTAAAGTCAACTCCTGTGATGGTGCAGACATGTTGAAGAGTATTCCCAAACCTGTCCTTGGATGGTCTTTTCCTCAGCAAGAGTTTCAAGTAATCGGTGTAGTATCCATCAGCTTGACACTGAAGGTGGGGTGGGAGAAAAGCAGAAAAAAAGTTTAGTGAGGGATAAATACCAAGATCCAACAGCATAACCCTGGGATTTCCAGCCCAACCGGTATGATGTTTGATGTAACTTAAATCGTAGTTATACTGCTGACTGCACTTTTCAACAAGATATGGGTGGGTGTGCAGGCAACAAAATTATTGGCTATTCAACACGAAGGATGATCTAATGGTCTGTCAAAACTCAGAAAAGCATGACAATTGGCTGCCAGCTAAGATGGACTTAAAGCTTTTCTGGATCCTCCCCAATGTTTTCACATCCTTCCCAAAGCCTGGAAAACAAAAATAGCTCATCCGCAATGATTTCACCTCAAGTTTCTATTCTGTCTCACTGCATTTAGAATTCTGAGAGAATCCAATCCATACAAGGTTCAAGACAGCAAAGCTGAAAACCTCCTTTGAGCAACAGGGGAATCTGAACCCAATACCTTCAGACGTACTGATAACCAGATCGTGCAATAGATAACATGTTCTACTCACAAACCCACATTAGTGCATTTCAACCCAGGGTTGGGGGTTTATTTTGCATTTGAGATCACAGAAGATCTAATCCAAAATCTTTTGATCAATACGCAACTTCGGACAGAGCTCTTTCAGATAATATTAATTCAACAAGATCCCTCCAATAAAGCAACCAATTGGCTCCAAGGTATGGAGCAGGAATCCACTGCAGGTGCCACTGCATTGTGTGAAGACCTTGATAAACGGCTACAGTAGAACAGTGGTTAGATCACTGGAGCAGAACTCCAGGGGCCTCATATGAACAAGTGTCTCTGATCATCAGCTATCAGAGCTGGGAACTCAAAATTCATTCCTCCCAGCCCCCCACCAAATATTCTGGAACTAAAATAGTATCCATAACAATGAAGCCACTGGATTGTCATTGAACCTGTACCCCCTCCCTCAACCTTCCCCCCCCAGCTCACTAATGTTTGGGAAGAAGTCTGCCAAACCTGCCCCAAATGTGACATCAGATCCAAAGTTGTTCCCTCTCAACTGCTTTCAGAAATTACTCAAGCCATTCAACTATAGGATGATTAAGGATTGGCAAGCGAGACCAGTCTTAAGTGAAGCCCACATTCTATGAATAAAAAAAAGTCCCTGTCCCCATGACTGGTTGTTTCTTTTTTTAAATAATTTTCTGGATTGGCCAGTAAGATAACGACGATGCAAAGTCCCCAGTCAATCTCTCACTGCCCTCAGTGAAGTGCAGGCACTCACCCAATGGAAAGTCGGATTTCCTGACGTCTTGCCATTCGTCACAAGCAAAACAGGATAAACAATGCTTAGAAACACGAGGCACAGGAGCTGGGGGAGGCTCCTCAGCAGGGAATAGTATTTGTACAGCTGGATTGCAAAGACAAACAAGCAGGCAAAAAAGATTTAATACCCGAATTAGTTGCAATGTGAAGAAACTTCTGGCATCTTTGTTTTAAGGAAATTCTTCATTTCTAATCATTGACCTTGCTACTTTTTAAGATAGTGCTCATCACATCCCCAGGGCATCCCAACATCTGCTTTACAACCAATGAACCCCCTGAAGTGCAGGCACTTGTAGTGCAGGAAAAGTCGCAACTTCTGCCCAGCAAGTTCACACACCCAGCCAGATGAAGCGGACAGACAAGGGTTTCCAGGTCATCGAGATAATACCCTGGGACTTTTGTTGCCAGATGAGGCTACAGTTTTATACCTCATTTGAGAGACAGCATCGCTGACAGTGCAGCATTAAGAGGGTCAAACTAATTCTGCACAGTCTTTAGAGTCACAACTATAACTCTAGCAACACTGTGAGTCAAAACCCTGTTCCTTTTGGTGGATGTAAAACAGGAACAGGCCTTTTGGCCCATGATGTTGTGCAGAACTAAGCAAGCTATGTATAAGATTTCTTCATTAGTCACATGTGCATCGAAACACAGTGAAATGCATCTTTTGCGTAGTGTTCTGGGGGCAGCCTGCAAGTGTCGCCACGCTTCTGGCGCCAACATAGCACGCCCACAACTTCCTAACTTGTAAGTCTTTGGAATGTGGGAGGAAACTGGAGCACCCGGAGGAAACCCACACAGACATGGGGAGAACGTACAAACGCCTTATAGACAGCAGCCGGAATTGAACCCAGGTTGCTGGCGCTGTAAAGCGACACCTAATCCCTTGTCTACACATGGTCCATATCCCTCCATTTTCTGCAAATTCATGTGCTTATCCAAGAGCCTCTCCATCGTATCTACCTCCACCACCCCTGGCAGCGCACCCCAGGCACCCACCGCTGCAGGGAAAAAAAACTTGCCCTGTACATCTCCTTTGAACTTTCCCTCTCTCAGATTAAATGTATGCCCACTAGTATTGGGCATTTCGACCCGGGGGAAAAAGATACCAGCCGTCCACTCTATGCTTCATGTAACTTCAAAAGATCCCATGGGACATGGGGAGGGAACTTCACTGCTCTTTGCAAAGATTTGAACAGTCATTATCACACACCCATTTGTGGGACCTTGCTGTGTATAAAGAGGCTGCTGTGTTTCCTACATCACAGTGCCCACTCTTAAGGTAATTTATTGGTTGTAATAAGTTTTGGGAAAATAGGAAAAAGGATATGAAAGCAGCCAAGTAAATGCTGAAGGTTTAATCCACAAAAGACTTGAGTGCTGGGAATGTCAGCAATAAACACTTACTTGCCAGGAGCTGATTTTGGCCCAATCCCAGGATAGGTGGACCCTTGCTACATTCTGCAAGCGACCATCTGAACAAGAATTCAGTTTGGATTTTATGAAAACCCAGCCAAGCAGCAGAATGAAGAACTCTCCTTGCCGGTTCTCAGCACTGAAGCTACTTCT
Source organism: Pristis pectinata (assembly GCF_009764475.1). Lineage (NCBI taxonomy): Eukaryota > Metazoa > Chordata > Chondrichthyes > Rhinopristiformes > Pristidae > Pristis > Pristis pectinata. The sequence continues at coordinate 15,918,697 of NC_067436.1, read as the reverse complement.
TCAGATAACAAAGTGACAAAAGGACCATTGTCCTGGTTTTAACACAAATCACTTCAAGCTGCAACAATAGTCATACTGTTCACACAGTCCTTAAGTTTTAATCAGAGAATTTAACCCTAAGACAGTTGCATAAGCAAAAATAATTACCTCTGATGATAAAGGGCATTCAATTTTCTGCCAGACGAGAACACCGCAGTGTAGCCAGGAGAGGAGGCTTCCAAGTAGGTAACCCACTTTGTTTTTTACTGTTGCACATGCAAGGAGGGGGTAGTACAGAGCAGGGTAGTAAAACAATGCAGCAATCTTCAAGTACTCTGAGAGAAATAAGATGGGGCACAATTCAAGTTACTGCAGTGTACCGAACAGGAACAATATTCATGGCTCTACTTCATCAAGAATTTGAGATTCAGTATGTCACCAAAGACTCTTACAAATGTCTATAGATGTACATCTGTAGATGAGTATTCTGACTGGTTGCACAGCCTGCTATGGAGGCTCCACTGCTCAGGATCACAAGAGGCTGCAGAGGGTTGTAGACTCAGCCAGCTCCATCACAGACACAACTCTCCCCACCATGGAGGACATCTTCAAGAGGCGGTGCCTCAAGAAGGTGGCATCCATCATCTAGGATGCTCACCATCCAGGACATGCCCTCTTTTCATTACTACCATCAGGGAGGTGGTACAGGAGCCTGAAGACCCACACTCAACGATTCAGGAACAGCTTCTTCCCCTCTGCCAGATTTCTGAACAGTCCTTGAACACTACCTTGTTATTTCACTGTTTTTGTAATTATAGTAAATTGTGTCTCTACACTGTAATGCTGCCACAAAACAACAAATTTCATGTTGTCTAAGTCAGTGATAATAAATCTGATTCTAATGTCTAATTATTTGCACAAGTTTTGGGTGTTAGTGGGCCAAGGCAAGATTGACAGGTAGTCCCCAAATTCCCCTTGGAAAGGTGATGAGCCATCTCAGAGCTGTAGTGTGAAGATTTCATGAACAGTGCAGCGATCTTGAATTGATACAGATGTGAAAGGTGACACAATCATTCCAGTTTTGAAGCACCAACCACACTGCTGTGGTCCTGAAGTTTCACATGGACCAGAAAGACAAGCAAATGGGTTTTTACAACAAACCAGTAGTTTCATGACCAGTATTTACTTGCAAATAAATTCTGAACTTTTTTCTAAGAGATATAAAATTGATTCAAAACTCCCCAGCTGTTGTTGACTTTGAACTCTTATCTCTGGAGATTAACCATTAAACAACTGTATACTTATTATGAATTATAGTTTGGCCTCTAACATTATGATACAGAAGTCAATAAAATATAAATGGCACACAGTTCAACCTAGTTTAAACTAAACATTTTGCATTGAATCAACATACAACATGCTGGAGGAACTCAACAGGTCAGGCAGCATCTGTGGAAGGAAATGGACAGTCATTGCTTTGGGTCGAGATGTCTTGACCTGCAATGTTGACTGTCCATTTCCCTCCACAGATGCTGCCTTACCCACTGAGTTCCTCCAGCACTTTGTGTGTTGCTCCAGGTTCCGGCATCTGCAGTCTCGTGCATCTCCATTTTGCATCGAAATGTTTAATTTTGAAGTGATCATAGCCAGGACAACCATTACCTATTTGGTACATCAATTTGAAGGACTAGATTTTAGCATTAGTTTGCAGTTAAACAAATTGCTCGCTTACAACAAGACTGCAGATGCTGCTCAGCCAGAAATAAAAACAGAATGCTGGAAATACTCAGCAGGTTGGACAGCACATGTCGGATGAGAATACTTAATGTTTCAAGCCATTGACTTTTGTTTTCGTTTCAGAAGTTGTTCAGTTTCTCTCTCATTCCCATACTCAGGACTTCACTTTCTGGTTGTTAATCCAAGAAAGCTTCAGTCCAGGTTTTCTTTGCTAGGAGTTTACCACCTTTTGGCTGGGGTTGGAGGGGGGGGGGGGGGGGGGGGGGTGGGGGGATGGGGTAAAGAAATATGTTCAATTACCTTTGGTGTTCTTGGAGGATTCCAGGCCAATGGGTAAAGGATTGCTGTCAATGACCACCAACACAATAGGGAACAGAAGAGTACTCCAAACACAGCAGCAGCAATTCCTCGGTGGCAGTCACTCTCAAGGAAACCAACTGGACTGAAAGTAGAGCATTTGACCCAAATTAGGGGAAGCAAGAAATGATACTGACTGTAACTATTCCTCGTGTATAAAAAGTACGCTGATCAAGTGTTGTTAGCAATTGGACCATCTTTCAATAGGACTGTGGATCCTGTGTGATTGGCAAGGGATATTGCTGAGAAAAAGGTATTCCATTCAGAGATTCAAATAGATTGACATTTAAGATTTAATTTTGTATTTATAGGTATCAAGGTATTTCACAGGAACAGTCCCAAACAAGGACTGTGCAAAGCAAGGACCCATTAGGACAGGTGACCAAAGTTGTAAGGAGCAACTTAGGAGGAAAACAGGAGTAATTCCAGAGTCCTGGGAATCTGCAACTGAAGCCATGGGCACTAATGATGGATCATCAGCAAACGAGACCAGAACTGGAGCAGCATTAATAACCGAAGGAGACAATAACCGACGACTTGAAGGTTACATTAATGTCAGCCTGTAGCTTTTCCTGTTAGTGAATCAACTAGAGTCTGATCTCAATCTGTTTCAAGAATGCATTAATGCCAAATCCCACTCTGGAGGAGGAACACTTAATCCAAGGTGGCAGTGGGTTTTCAGTGTAAATGAACCAGATTTATTTTTATATTATAGTGTTCAGGATGTACAGTATACCAGAACTCCTGAGTTTTAATAAATACGAAAGGAGGATTTATAGACATAAGTGTCAACTGATTCAGGTGGGTTGATGGATGGATAACCATTCCAAATAAACTTGCTATTTATGGAAGGTCAGAAACAAAGTTGGGACTGGAAAGAGAAACAACTTCCGTGCAATGGGGAAGAAAAGGAGCAGGTCAGACTATTTCTGCAGAAGATAATGAGTCTTTGTGATCCATTTCTCAAAAGAAAAGGGAATTGGCCACTGCTTTTAGTCCCTGCCTCATGTCAGTGTATCAAGCACCCAAATACAGAGTTACAAGGACAATATAGTTGCTGATGTGGGATTAATAGTCCCATTGAGCAGGTCACACAGATGTGAAACACCGTCACCTTTAATTCAGGTGATGATCCGATTGCAAATTGATTAAAGCTGCCAGTGAATCGAAGGCTGTGCCGAACCATGATCAGGAGACAACACCCTGCAGTCTGGATGTACTCATGTCATTGGCTCCCCCAGACTGAAGTTGGGAAGGGGATTTTCAAACAATTCAAATGGAGGTCAAATAGGTTTCAGTTGTTCAAGTGGCCTTTGTTTGCAAGGAATGAAAATGCTGAGATCATTCTGAGAGTAAACCGGCAGCTGTGGAGGGAGAAGCAGCATCACTTTATGTACCTTCACCAATATCCACCAACCACTCCTCCCTGTGCTGTGTGTTCTAGACTTGGCACTGCACTGGTTGGCACTTGAATCAACATTGCCAAGAAGCCAAATGGAATGCCAAAGTCTAATGCCAAGCATAAAGCTTAGGCAGACCAAATATTACTTGTGGTTACAGAGCTAAAGATTTGAAGGGGACAAAAGAAGGGAATAAAAGCCCTGTGTAGCTTTTTGAATAGTGAGTGTTCTGAATGAGGTTCAGTTGCAAGGATCATTATGGAATATAGCCACAGACTTAGTGGGGATTAACCTAGTTAGTTTAAAAACAAGAAAAAAAATAAAAAATCCCACTTTAATGAGCATGAGACTGCATTGCCAAGGGAGTGAAGGGGAGATTTTCAAAAGGACAGAAGCAGGAAGACCAATAAAAGTGATTGGAATTGAAAACCTGTTCATAACAAGTAAGGAAAAATATCACTTTGTATAATGAGTAACAAAAAAAAAAGTCGAGCTACATTTGGGAGCTGATATACTTTCAGTTTATAGTTAGGAGCTGAAGCAAGTTTAAAAGTGAATTCAAGCAGGTCAAGTGGTCAGGTATCAGCTCAAAGGAATGCAGTGTAGGTAGGCTTGCTTGTATAAACATTACTGAGGTGACGAGGCCTCCGTACTCCCAGTGCACCAGGCAGGCAATGCATCTGCACCAAATGTCAAGGCTGTGACCTCAGGAATTCTACAGTTTGGTTCAATCAGGGTTCAAGCACCGACTCCAGGGGAGGAGACACTTAACTGCAACAGGCCTGGAGCTCCACCACAGCAACCCCTGCACAACAGTCTGCGCTTCACAAAGAGGGACAGGAACACCAGTACCATAACCTGAAAGAGAGAATAGGGAAAAAGGACTCGCTCATTATGCCCCTAGTCACTGTCCCAGCTGCAAGCTGGTAACTACAGAAACCTTTTGGCCATCTAGACTGAACCAATTACCCCAAACACCAAGCATGGGAGGCGGCCACTTAGTCCCTCAAATCAGTCGGGGCTCACCGGTAACACTTATGCTTCCAACTATCAGAAGGTTGTGGGTTCAAGTCCCACTCTAGAGATAGAACAAAAATCCAAATGACTGGTATCCAAATGCAGCATTATTAGGGGCACCTTTCAAACATTAACCCAATACCCCATCTGCACCACAAAACCCCATGGTGCTATTTGAAGGGCAGGACATGCCTCGAGAAGTGTCTATAACCAGAGGGCATAGGTTTAAAATGAGGTTCAAAGGGAATACTTGTTTTTTCACCTAGAAGATGGTCGGAGTTCGGAACACACTGCCTGAAGAGATGGTGGAGGCAGAGGCAACATTTAAGTGTATTCAGGTAATCATTTAAAATCACCAAGATATAGAAGGTTATGGACTAAGCACTGAGCAAATGGGAACAGTGTAGGTAGGTGCTTGGTTGCCATGGACAGGGTGGGCCAAAAGGGACTGTTTCTCTGTTATATGACTTTATAACATTTGCACCTCAAGTCAACCAGTAGGTCAGAATATCTAGTAGTCATCAGTTTGTGGGAGCTTGCTGCTGTGTTTGCAACCTTGCAATGGTGACTGCACCTCAAGAATTATTCACTGAATGCAAAATGCTTTGGGAATGCTTTAAAATGGGACATGCAATGTAACCACAGAAGTAAAAGCACGTCAGGAAATCCTGGCTGACCTGTGAGTTGTCTACATCTTGCAATAGCTTCAACTTATTAAATCCCTAGGATTTAATTAACTGAGCTCGCATCAATTGCAGAAAGGGGTTGGGGTACTTGGGGTCTCTTTCACCGTGTGTTAGATAGATATATATGTATATATATATATTTTGGACTCCAAGCAGTTTCTCTCGATTTACCCTCAGTTTGCCAGCTACTCAAGCAAATAAATTCTTCCTATCTGGATATCAACCACTCCATCCCCATTACCACACACAACTTTTGATTCTGCTGATGAGGCTGCATATTAACTATCAGAGTCATTCAATGGTGTCTCAGTGGCTTTTCTTGGGGATTCTCCACTATTAACTTAAGTTTTAAATTTCAGTCACAGGTTTGCAGGCTGGGCGCAGAATCAGAGAGAGATATCACCATTTGCTATTAATAGTTAAGCCACATCCAGAGTAAAAACAAACTTGCTGTTAGTGGAACCATCTATTAGCCACAGCCAGTCAATTGCTTTGAAGTGGGCCTGACCACAACAAGGTCCCACATATAGCAACGGGATAAGTTCGAGTGTTGGAGGAAGGATAAACGCGAGCTTGGATGCACCATTTCTCCAAAAATTGCGGCATGATTGTTGAAAGGCACCCGAGGAGCAGATAGGCTCTGTGTTAAGTGTCTTATTTGACAATGCAGAATTCCCTCCATTGTTTATAATTTCACTACAGTGGTAAAACAGTAGAAGTTATGCAGCAACACATCAGGGGACTTTTATGATCAAGTGTACACAATTTTCTTCAAGAAGCAATCATACCTCTATGCAATTTATTGACTGACCATAGGTTTCCTAGATGGCCCAGTTTATCTCCACTCTGGATCTGGATTTACTAAATGGCAATTTGTTTCACCCGTCACCTTCACCAGGAGAGCAACATTACAGTGGGGAAAGTCAACACCAATTAAATCAGGGTAGAAAACATGCACATTGCTCACCAGCCTCACATTGAAATAAAATAAACTTAAGAAACACACATTACAAGCGGTGTAGAAAACTTACAGAAGCTCCTACTGCACAGATATTAAACAAATCAACCTGGATAACGGGATTGCATGGTGTTAACCTACAGAGCAAAACAAAAAAAAAGAATGAAGGCAAAGCCATTAATGAAAATAAGCTCAATCAACAACAGAACTCAAAAGTTAACATACTCCTCAGGAGGGGAAGTGGGATCCAAACGTTCATCGATATACCAATCAGAATAATCCATTTCATCAGTGGAGGAGGATTCATTCCTGAAGTCCATTGCGTGTTCGTCGCTTGGCCAGAAACAGAATACGATGTGGCTCTGATCCTTGGACTGTTGTATTTTAAAACTCAGGTGCCTTGTTGCTCCAAGTCCCTTGCTCAGTAATCCAGATCAGCAGTGCAAGCGTTCCACACTACATAAGCTTGCTTTGATGAATGGATTTCTCTGCACCTCCCACTCGTGTTTAATACCTCTGGGACAAGCTTCAAGCCGGTTTACACTGGGGGGTGGGGGGGGGGGGGGGGGGGGGGGAGGGAGGAAAAACAACAAATGGCCAGTCACAGTTTGAGATGAAAACCACAGAAATAGAAAGGTTTCTCTCACACGGGCACATTGGCTGCACGAATGAACAAAAACAGAAACTCTCATTTCACTTTAAGATATTTTAAAAAAAGAACATAGTACATTAACAAAACACCATTGTAAAGCCAACACAACTTGGCGGGTAATACAGCAAAGTGGTTTGTTGCTTCTGAAGCACTGGATTCAGAAGACTTTGTAATAAAAAAACACGGACTACAGACCAACAATTATAGGCCAAACCCTAGTCCAGTAATTATACATTAGGCCAAAATTAAGATACTATATTATGAGAAGGAAAATAAACTTCTACATGGAAGTAGTAGTTTTCAAATAATACAAGTCTAATTGTTCTACTGCGATCTGGCTTGATCTCCTTACTCACTGGCTCCACGTTAACTAACCGAGGAAGTGGTCAACTGGAGAGAGTCATCCAAGCAGATGGCCAATCTCCACCTCTTTCTACACTGTGGGAGGTTTGAGTGAACACAAGAATGTGCATTTATAAAACAGAATTCACATTCTGAGGATATTAAAGGCATGGGGCTTGCAGGCAAAATGGCAGCAGCCAATTCTCAGGCACGAGAGAAATGACTACATACGAATTAGTAGGCCACTCAGCCCTTCAAGTCTGTTCTGCTGTTCAACAAGATCCAGGCTGATCCGATTAAAGCTTTTCACTGTACCTCAGTACATGTGACGATAATAAATCAATTATAACCACATTCCCATCTACTGCTGTAAGCCCGGAAGAAGGGCCGTGACCCAAAACGTTGACTGCCTGCTTTTCTCCATGGATGCTGCCTGGCCTGCTGAGTTCCTCCAGCATCATAGTGTTTTTCATCTAGATTCCAGCATCTGCAGTCCTTGGTTTCTCCAGTATTACTGCTGCAACCCTTCTTTCCTTGTCTAGTAACTGTCTACCTTTGCCTTAAATATTCAGACTAATTAAACTGCAGGATGTTGCCGGTGGAGGAATGACCAACGGGCTAAAAGGGTAGACAAGCATGACTATCCTTTCCCCAACACCCCCACACTTATCAATTGAGGCAGAACATGGGGGGGGGGGGGTTTCCTCACACTCTCAGGATTCCAAGTGGCAAAACTCCACAATAAAGTACAGAAGAGTACATTTCCTTGCTCAAGCAAAGTGAAGCAAGCAACCCAAGACACTCCAAAATTATGACTGAAATTATATTGACAATGGGTCCTCAGGAGAAACGCTTGCATTTGGCCCAAGGGAGCTGGCTGTGAGCAGACCAATACCCTATTTCCCACCAGTGCTTTATAGTCCTTTCCCATCTCTCTCTACAAACCCCCCACCACGCCCCCAATTTTCCCGTCACACTTGGTTAGTTTGTTCTAAGGGTAAATTGCATTAAATATAGATCAAAATGTGGCAGCTGAGGAGAAGCTGAATGTGCTGGAAAGTAAACAACATTAACCATTAATGTTACAAATTGATAGCTACATGGCCTCTTAATTAGCCCTGCATTTATAGGTTCACGTTCTGTATTGCACAGGCGGCAGTATAACTGTCGCAAGCTCATCACTGCACTATTGGGGTTGAAAGTAATCACATTATAGTAAGGATGTGGAAGCTTGAGAGAGGGTGCAGAGGAGATTTACCAGGATGCTGCCTAGATTGAGAGCCTGTCTTATGAGGATTGGTTGAGTGAGCTAGGGCTTTTGGAGAGGAGGATGAGCGGTGACTTGATAGAGGTGTACAAGATAAGAGGCATAGATTGAGTGGACAGACTTTTTCCCATGGCAAAAATGGCAACATGAGGGGGCATAATTTTAAGGTGATTGGAGGACGGTACAAGGGGGATGTCAGAGGCAAGTTTTTTTTGACACAGTTTTTCCACACACCAACCACTCAGAGAGTGGTTGGCGTGTGGAAAGCACTGTCAGCAGAGGTGGTGGGGGCAGATACATTAGGGACATTTAAGAGACTCTTAGACAAGTGAATGATAGAAAAATATTGGGCTATGTGGGAGGGAAGGGTTAGATACATATTAGAACAGAATAAAATGTCGGCACAACATCGTGGGCTGAAGGGCCTATACTGTAATGTTCATGTTCAAACAAGCAAGACGTTTCATCCGTACACATCCAGCATATCATTCTTCGCAACTTCCACCAGCTACAACATGATCCCACCACCAGCTGCACCTTCCCCTCTCACCACTTTCTGCAGGGATCACTCTCTCCGTGACTCCCTGGCCCACTCATCCCCAGGCACTTTCCCCTGTAACCATAGGAGGTGCAACACCTGTTCCTGCACCTCCTCCCTCACCACCATCCATGGCCCTAAACAGCCCTTCCAAGTGAGGCATTCACATGCAAATCCTCCGGCCTCGTTTATTGTATCCAGTGCTCCCAATGTGGCCTCCTCTACATTGGTGAGACCAGGTGCAGACTGGGTGACCGTTTCATTGACCACCTGCACTCTGTCCACCATGGCTGTCTGGAGCTCCCGGTTGCCAGCCATTTTAATTTTCCTCCCCATTCCCACACTGACCTGTGTCCTTGGCCTCCTCCACTGCCAGGGTGAGGCTCAATGCAAACTAGAGGAACTGCACCTCATTCCGCTTGGGTAGTCTGCAACCCGATGGCATGAACATTGAATTCTCCAGTTTCCAGTGAACTGCTCCCCCTGTCCCTTTTCTCTCTCGTCCTGATCTAGCAAAGTTCTTGCTACACTCACCCAGCCCCCCATCATCCTGTTTCTTTCACCTCCTCCACCCACTCCATCTGCCCGCCACCCACACACCCCTCCCCCACTGGTCCCATCTGTCCTCCCCACCTTCCTCCATTTATCCCACGCTTCACCTTCCTCTCCCACCAGATTCCAGCATCTTCAGCCCTTTGTCACCTCCAACTATCATGTCCCAGCTTCTGCTGAAACTTCCACTTGCCTCTCCTCAGCTGGATCCACCCATCACTTGCCAGCTCTCGCCACCTCTTAATACTGGCCATCTCCCCTCTACCTTTCAGTCCAGATGAAGGGTCTCAACCCAAAACATCGACTGTCCATTTCCCTCCACAGATGCTGCCTGACCCACTGATTTCTTCCAGCATCTTGTGTGTTGCTCCAGGTTTCCAGCATCTGCAGTCTCGTGTCTCCACATGGTTCTATCTGATTGAATGTGAAGAGGCCTTAAGGCTACAGCAATACACCTGGCACCAGAACTGTAGTGTCAGTGAAAGGATTGGCACAGTTATGCTATACTTCAGACATCTGTAACCCAATCTGGGATAAAGGGACTCTAAAACAAAAACAGGCACATTGCATTCAGTAATGCCTTTGTTGTGCTGGGTAGAACACTACATTAAAAGGCTTGTGACCAAAAAGGGACTCTGGGTTGAACCTTTACGTAGAACCCAGAGGTTCTTCCTCCACCACCACCACCCCCCCCCCCCCCGCCCCCACCATACACACTGTTCAACCTGCAGAGTTCCTCAGCAGATTGTTTGTTGCATTGGGTTGCAAGAACTGATTTACCCAATGGAGCTAACACAGGAAATATTTATTCATCTCCAAATACTTTGATCTTTCTCCCTTTGTCCGATCCACTTACATCCGTGGCACCTCCTTTGACAAAGTTCCCTGGACCCAACCAACTCATCTCCACCGTGGACATCCAATCCCTCCGCACTTCCATCCCATACCAGGATGGCGGGAGAGCACTTTCTTGAACCCAGGTTCAACCAGTTCCCCTCCACAACCACTCTTCTACTTCTACCAAGCTGATGTCATTCTTACATTGAGCAACTTCAATTCCACTCACACTCACTGAGGTGTAGCTATGGGAACTTGCATGGACCCCAGGCTCAGGTTGTGTCTTATGGGATACATGGAAAAGTCCTTATTTCAGTCCTAGCCTGGGGCATCCTTCAACTCTTTTTCATTGATTGTTATTGGTGCTGCTTCCCACACTAGTAAAGAGCTTAAAAGCTTAATTTCTAACTTGCTCTCACCTTCACAGGCCTATAAGGCTCCTCTCTTCCTTGACTTCTGTACCTCCATCTCTGGGAATAGGTTAGTAACCAGTATTTATAATAAGCAGGGATGCAAGAGGATTTAGATACTGGAATCTGGAGCCAAAATAAGCTTCTGGAGAAACTCAGCACAGTCAACAACATGAACCACAATTTCTCCAATTTCAGGCTTTTTTCTTTCCTCCTGATCTACCCGGTTCTTCCTACGCACAACCTGGGCCCCAATCACCCAGTTTATTTCCCTGTCCTTCACTCACCCATTACCCACACAGTCCTCCCGCTGGGAAATCTCCTGCCCCACTATTCCAATCTGCCCTCCCCATCTCCCTCCCTTGATTCCATGCTCCCTTTCCTATTAGATTCCATTCCTTGCCCCCACCTATCACCTCCCAGCCTCTGTCACTATTCCCCATCATCCCTCCTCAGCTGGATCCACCTATCGTTTGCAAGCTCCTCGTACTGGGTTATCTCCACTCTACTCTTTCAGTCCAGATGCAGGATCTAAACATCAGCCGTCTATTTCCCTCCACAGATGCTGCCTGACCCACTGAGTTCCTCCAGCTGTTTATTACAAGAATATTGACTACAACTACCATGCCACTACCTGCAAGGAGTCCATTTCTCTGCCATATCTGTTCTGATGATGAGACTTTCAACACCAGTGCCCTTAAGATGTCTTTATTTTACCTCAGTGACATCCCCTCTACACTGACTGACAGGGCTCTCAACTATGCATTTCCCCTACACTCCTGCTCTCCCCTCCAAGCCAGGATAAGGTCACCCTCGTCTCGCCAATATCTACAGTTCTGCCAACTTCAGTGGGAAATCTTCTCTCTCCTTTTCATTATTCAGAGGGGACCCATTCCTCCAGAGCTCCCATCTCCATCCACCTCTCTCACAGTACTTTCCCCATGCAACATCTCTCTTGCTTTATCCTTTCCCAGAAACCCACAGTCCCACTATGTGAAGCAGTGATTGATTTACAATTTTGTCCCCCGCGATTTAGTGTACGTGTTTGGTCTCCTCTACGCTGGAGAAACCAAAACTCAGTGACGGCGCAGCAGGTAGTGCTCATGGCTCCAGAGACCAGGGTTCAATCCTGACCTCCGGTGCTGTCCACGTGGAGTTTTGTACCTTCTCCCTGCGACCGTGTGAGCTTTCCTCTGGGTACTCCAGTTTCGTCCGGGTACTCCAGTTTCCTCCAACATCCAAAAGACATGCAGGTTGGTTGGTTAGCTGGCCGCTGTAAATCGCGCCTATGTGCGGGTGAGCAGTAGGGAAATTGGGAGTGGTGGGGGATGGGGAAAGAAGCCAATGGGCTGGAGAAATACATTATAGAGAAATAAATTGATGGGATTGGTTTGAATGACATAGGCTTGATGGGCAGAATGACCTTCAACGTTGCAAGGAAATATGCAATTGGGTGACTATTTTGCAGAACACCCTTGTTCATCCACAAGGCCCCGAGCTGCCAGTTGCCTGTCACTAATTCTCTGTCCATTCCCATCCAGACCCTTCATCTTTGGCCTTCTGCACTGCTCCAACAGTGCCCTTTGTACGCCCAACAAACAGCACCCCACCTGTGCGCATTGCAGCCGTCAGAAGTTCATATTGAATTTAACAATTTCAGGCAACTCCCACTTATGCTTCTGATAGGTGTGCCTGTTTATTTCAACTTGCTTTTCCTTTGTCTCCAATGACCCACATTCAAAGCGAATGTTGACCTGACACACCCTAAATACAGCTATTTTCACTCCGACTTAAAACGCACTTGTTTTCTTACTTTCTCAGTTCCGACAAAGTGGGTTGATCCCCTTCTCTTCCCACAGATGCTGTCAGACCTGCTGAGCACTTCCAGCTGCAACTACAATTTTGGTTCTGGTTATTTTGCACACTCGCCTCCAAGGCAGGAGGTGGAGAGTTCAAGGCCCACTCCAGAGGGAGTGTTGCTTTGTCATTTTAGATAGCGAGGCCATCTCAAGTGGGTACAAGGTTGGGGTTCTGAACAAGGAACAAGATTCCCCAGTATCCTAGGTTAACACTTACCCGTCAACCATCAGTTTAAAAAAAATTACATCTGGTCAACCACACTGTTGGGCACAAAATAAATGCTGGTGCATTTTCTTTCGTACAGGGGAATCTTTTATGATGGCTTCTTGCTGCACAGTTACTTTGTGTGTTCTCTGCCAATGATCTTCCCAGGGTTGTACCACCTTTCACAGGCACACCCTGCTCCTCAACTCCACCTCAAAACACCATTTTCACACACGTGCGCACAATGATCAGCTCTATCTCCCACCACGTACGTTGTCACCAAACTGTTCAACATCCAGCACTGGCTACATCAAATTTCTCCGCTGCCAATTCCTACCAGCGCCCTTTGTTTTCGTTATGAACAAAATGGTGGAAGTTTCAGTGGAGAGGAGACACAAGAGACTGCAGATGCTGGAAATCTGAAGCAACACACAAAATGCTGGAGGGACTCAGAGGGTCAGGCAGCACCTCTAGAGGGAAACAGTCCCGAAGGGTTTCAACCCGAAACGTCGACTGTCAATTTCCCTCCGTAGGTGCTGCCTGACCCGCTGAGTTCCTCTAGCATTTTGTGTGTCAGTAGTGAAAGAATTAATATTTCAGGATCTTTTGTTTGCCTCTGGTTTTTGTTGCTTAATCAGGAGCCAGTGTAGGGCAACATCACCATACTAAAACTCCCATCCTGATTTCAGATCCTTTATGGTCTCACCTCCCCTCCTGTCTCCAACATCCTCCAAATCCCAAAAATTGGGATTTCTACTACTTGCTTCACTATTGACTGCTGTGTTTTCAACAGCCAAGATCCCAAGCTCTGGAATTCCATTCCTGCCTCTTGCTTCCTTTGAAGACACTTTAAAAACCTTCTGGTAATGTGGCTCTAACTCAAATTATGTAACTCTTTCACTGCAGCTTTCAGGATTTTTGAACTACATTGGTATTAGTACATTATAAAAATACAACTTGTTACTCACCAACTGTAGAACACTGGGACAGAGGTCATAATAACCTGTGTGACAAAAGTCCATTAAGTTATCTATACCACCCGAAAGCTACGAGATTTTTAACTCTTCAGGATTCTGAAGTAATAAATATCTTGTCACCAGAGATAAATGTGCAACCTTTTGAAAGTTTATGGAGGACATTCTCCAGATTCCTCTACAAATATTTCCATCTGAGACCAATTACACAGGCTTACCAAGATAAAGACAAACCTGGGTACAAATGGTCATCTCCCTGTGGATACATTAACTTATTGCCTAGTTGAATTGCAAATGACCCTCTGAAAGGTCAAGTTGCATTTTCATTATTATCCCCTCCCCAAAATGAAAGGGGAGTCCAAAATTAACAAAATGCAGGTGGTCACATAAAAACCTCCAACACAGAAGCTTTTGAAAAGTGTACAGCCATTATTTAATTGACATGGAAGTACCCGTTATTCCAATAACAGTGAAAAACATCAGACAGTGCATGAGGCAAAACTCATCATGCTGTGTAAGAAAATACAAAACAGGAGTCTAATAGCTTGGTCAAGAGGTAAAATTTAAAAAAAACAAAAGCTGTAGTTTGAGGATTTCTGGCCAGTTAACGTACAGTAAAACTCCAATATCCTGGCACACTGAGGAAGTGCTGGACTAGTGGATTTTCTGGACAACTGGATGTCATTTATGTTAATATTCTAGCATACTCTTACTTGACTTTAGAGAGACAAGAGACTGCAGATGCTGTAATCTGGAGCAACACACAATCTGCTGGGGAAACTCAGTGGGTCGAGCAGCATCTGTAGAGGGGAAAGAAATTGCCGATGTTTCGGGTCGGAATCCTGCATCAGGACTTTTTTTGTTTTTACGATGTTGCATAGTATTATAATAAATATTTCCAGGAAACTGGGCAAATTTAAAGGGACATGGGAACAGGGCCCCCTGGTGAGTGGGGAGCACAGGAAACATTATCCAGTGAGCCAGATGCCAAACTACTGGGATTGCCAAATTGTTGGATAGTAGATTGTCAATTTTACTGCACTGGCTCTCAGTAGATCAATCCTCTCAATCTCATTTGCCTCATTTCCTTTTGAAAAGGGTAGTCGCAAAATTCTTGGTCTTTTAACATGGAACAGTACAGCACAGCACTAGAACAGGCGCTTCAGCTCATAATGTTATGCTGAATTAATTAAACTAATGACACTTAATCCCTTCTGCCTGCACATGGTCCATATCCCTCTATTCTCTGCATATTCATGTGCCTATCCTGGGGCCTCTTAAACACCTCTATCATATTTGCCACCATCCTGGCTGCACATTCCAGGCACCGTTCACTGTGCAAAATATTTGCCCCACACATCTCCTTTGAACTACCATCCCCATCCCCCCCACCTTAAATGCATGCCCTCTAGTACTAGACATTTAATTAGTTGTTTGCAAAATGCAGGATTAGGCAACCTTTTGTTTTGGAATAATCACAAACTGGTTGGAGAAATGCATGCGCTGATGATCTGCACTATGCTGCAGACAATGCAGCAGTCTGTCAGGACTGCATGGCAACTACCAGCATAGACTCTGCCCTTAATTGTTGCCCCCTAAGTACTTTATTCATGAAATATAAAGTAGAATTCATAAAATATCTGGTCTTGTCATTACTGTACATGTTCTATAAATGTTAAAGCACCAATGCAAAGCCTAAACCCAGAATCTTAACTAGAAAAAGAAAGCCGGTGGCAGATTCACAGTTGGCAAACAAGCGGCAGTCCCACCAATCCTGGAGTGAGGAATCATCTCCAGTTTTCTCCAGGCAGAGTAATTGCATCCAGAACTCTCAAAAGTGGTGAAGCAGGTATACAGGGTGTTGAAGGCAATGTTTGGCATACTTGCCTTCAATCAATCAGGGTGTGAGTACAGGAGTTGGCAACTGTACAAGTTGTTGGGGAGACCACACTTGGAGTATTGCATGCAGTTCTGGTCACCCAGCTATAGCAAAGACGTCATTAAGCTGGAAAGGGTGCAGAAAAGATTTACGAGGACGATACTGGAACTGGAAAGCTTGAGTCATAAGGAGATGCTGGGACTTTTTCCCCTGAAGTTTAAAAGGCCAAAAGGTGACCCTAGAGGTTTATAAAATCATGAGAGGCACAGATAAGGTGGTGGTCATAGTTTTTTTCCCAGGATAGGGGAGTCAAAAAGTAGAGGATATAGACTTAAGCTGAGAGGGGAAAGATTTAAAAGGGACCCAAGGGATAATTTTTTCCACACAGGTGGTGCAGTGTATATGGAACAAACTGCAGAGGTAGGTACAATTACAAAGTATGAAAGACATTTGAATAGGTACATGGATAGAAGAGGCCCAAAGGGATAGGGACCAAACACAGGCAAATAGGATTAGCTCAGCTAAGCAACTTGGTCGACATGAACGAATTGGGCAGAAGGACCCATTTCCATGATGTACAAGTCTATGACTAATAGCTTTAAGACCAGTTTGCAGAACATATTTAAAAAACTTTCCAGGCCACAAAGTATGCAGACGGGCTGTTGCCAGGATAAGTAAAAATAACATGCAATATTTTTGGCTTACTGTGCAGAATTCTGGACCCCACATTACAAATAGAGGCTTAAGTGTCACATTAGAAAAGATTAAAATAATTTACAAGGTCAAATTTCAGAGCCACTACCACGAAGGGAAAAAACTGAAATTGCATAATTGTCTGTTAAATTATGAAGCAATCTGATGGATCATTATGGGATTTCCATTAACCCCTCTCCCCCAATACAATGACAACTATCTCAGCATTTCTCTCAGGATACTGGGAAAAAAATAGCAATTGAAACAAAAGGAATGAATTAGTAAACATAAGCTTACAGTGTCGGGACAGCAATCTCACTGTTGCAGATTTTCACAGAAGCAGCTTGCTGACGAGTTCCACAGAAAATTCTGTTGCAATAGAATGAAAAACAGCTGATAAGCTTCTTAAAGTGGTAGCAACCACTACGACAGATCAGGTGTTACAAGAAGTTCTTTTGGGGAAGGGCTCCAGTCAATAGACATGTTTGTGTTAAAACCATGAACTACTTAAGCTTGTTAATAAATGATAATTCATGATGTGTTAATATTAGGTATTGGAATACAAGTTTGGTGAAGTAGAGATATAATGAGAAACTTGCTTGTAGCAGCATCACAGGCACAACACACAGAATTCAAATTGTACCAGACAACGAAATGTAGAGCACATTTTACAGTCATACAGCACGGAAACAGGCCCTTCAGCCCAACTTGTCCATGCCGACCAAGATGCCCATTTAAGCTAGCCCATTTGCTTGAGTTTGACCCATCTCTCTCCTAACCATTTAAACCTTTCCTATCCAATTTGTCTAAATGCCTTTGTTAAAGCATGGGTACATATTATTCTCTCAAAAAACCAACAAGATAATTTTTCCACAGCAGGAGAAAAACTCATTGACCTAGCAGACATATTTCAGTGCAGATGTGTGAAGTTTTGTAGAAACAGAACAGGGTACAGTAAAAATAAAAATCAAATGGCCCTTTGCCCAAAGGGAAAAAATACTGTATAAAAATCCTCTTCTCACTATACAAATATAACACCGCAGGCTTATCTCAATTATTCCTCTTACCTTACAAGACATACCTGTGGCAACAGAATTGAGCAAAATGAAAAGAGGCTTTGCAGGGAGCACCAATAAAATGGAAATCTCCACAAGGGGTGGTGAGGTGGCTAACAGGAATCACAAGGCGGACAGCTGGATAAACAAAAAGTGGAGTTACAGGGTGCAGAAGATGAGCAGGAGGCGTCTCCAGAGGAGAATCACCTCCAGAGCAGAGCTGTTGAGCCAAAAATCCCATTGCATAGAATTTGCAGCGATTTGATTACGCCCATTGCCCAAGTCTCATTCCCCAGGGAGAGTATTCTAACTTCCATGTACTTCGAACACAGCAAAAAGTCCCTTCACAAACATTCCCAAACAACGTCGGTTAAATGAAATCACAGAAAATGATATCAGGGTAAGTGACCCAGAACATTAGCCCAAAGAAGCATCATTAAACACGAGAGAAGTGAAAGGAAGTAGTAGTCGAAGACAAGAGGGTGAACAAGAGACCAGAATTAGGAGTACATTTTATTTTATGGACTAAGGGAAGAAACTACATGGATAGGAAGAGGCGAGACTCGAGGAGGGGTTTGAACTTAAAATGGGTGAATAAAACAAAATTTGCTGCAAAATTCACTATTGTTATTTACTGAAGCCATCTGCAACTACATCCTTGACGACTTACCAACAAACTCCCAGCTAGGAATCGAGGCAGGATGCCACCTTTGATTTTAATTGGCGGGTGCAGTTAGGGAGGGAAAAGTGAAATCCGACTGACACTGAGCTTCCAAACTCCCTGTAAGGTGTCATTTCCACTTCAACTAAAAACTACACTTAAGTTGTTCAGTTTTATGATTAAACTCCACACGCGCCATACAAAACGAGATTCAACAATAGACGCCAGTGGGTGAGAAACGAACATTAAAAAAACCCCAGATAAACTACATACTTTTATGACTGAAGTTTGCAAGAAGTTTGCCTCATTTACACAGAACTTCGATTTGCTGTGTTTTCGAGTTGATACAGTTTGTCCCCTGGAATGCACAATTTACGAGAGATGATCTTGTAAATCATTAACTCCATCACTTATAAAAAGTTTTAGTTTTTAATCCTCGTTTACCTGTCGAGTTACCCCTGTTGCAGACGAGTGCAGCTACACGCGGCTCAGTGCGTTAATTGCGACTCCCTTGAGACAACAGAGAACTAGTCCACTCCGTCCGCCTATCCAGCTTAAAGACAAAATTCCTGCAAAACTGCTCACTAAAGCGCGGAATGAGGGAAAAGAACACTTTAATTGGATACGAGCGCTAGCCTAGGTGCACCTTCCTTTTTAATGTTCACTAGTTAGACTGGTTGTAAAGTCCCCAATAGACAATAGGGAAGAGCAAACATTTCTTGGGTGTTCGCTCCCGCCCGCTCCCTTTATAACTAATCTGAAATCAACAAGTGCACTTTTGTTTGCAAAAGGTTTGGAATGTAGAGGCAAGGGAACTTTATAAGCTCCAAATCTAAACAAAACTAGTATACCTCTGGCCCAGTGTGATTTTGTTTATTCCCTTTTGCTTTGTTGGTGAAAGAGGGTTAAAGTTTATCTTTCTCTCTTGCCGCAAGTGTACACACACAATAAAAGACTAAATGTAGGAACACACACACACACACACATACTCAGACATAAATGTACAGGCACAAACCTTTACACAGATATATGTGTACAGACGCACACACGTGGAGACCGTACATGAACAAACACAGCCAAATGTTGGGAGAAAAACCTCACAAAAATATAGCTATTCAGACGCAAACTCACAAACACAAATGTGCACAAACTTACAAATGCAGACACACAGATACACGAACATACAAAATCACAGACATACACAAAGAATATACAGAATATAAAAGTATGAACATGAATTCACAAACATCAACATTCAGATACACACAAACATACTAAAACTACATACATAATATACACACAAATGCAAAAACACACACACAGATACATACATAAACACAAACATACAAATACATATTGTTACCAACCAGCAACAAAAGAAACACACTGGGTCATGATTCAGTGTTAAAAACTATTTTATTAATCACTACTTATGATAATAGGAAAAAAAAGTAAAAATGTTAGTATGTTAGAAGTAAACATGTTAAACCTTGAACATTAACCCCAAAAACTAAACTCTTCATGTGTGTGTGGCAAAATCCCAAACTCCAAGTCCAGGAATGGTTCTTAAAGTTCAGTTCAACAAGCCATAAGGCGAAACATGAGCAAAGGCTTCTTCAACAACCACTGTTGTTTGAAGATAAGACATAGATGTAGAGAACATAGAGAGAGTAATTACGAAATCCAAATGTTCCACGATGGAACCCAAACAACACCTCAGTGTTTACTCAGTAGTGACTTCCTCACCCCGAAAAGCATCCAAATCGTGGCCGTCCACACAAATACCTGTTTCCTTCTACAGGTCAGCAACAAAGTGAACTCCACCGGATTACTTCCAATTTCCATACGTGGATTGCAGTGACGGACACAGTTATTGTTTCTCATCCATCGATAGAGAAACTAGCAGGCTGGTGTCTCTCTCCCTTTTCTCTCTCTCTCTCTCTCTCTGACTTCTTCAACAACGTCATTACGTCCTTTATCTTCTGTTGATGTAAGCACGCCACACACACACGCACGCACGCACACACACACACACACACACTACTAACTCTATCTTAAAGGGACATTCATCGAGTCCATAACAATATGCAAACAACACAGGCATAAATGTAAAGACAAAACCTCAGAAAAACAGATATACAGTAAATTCACAAATTCATAAACATACAAGCAACATATGCAAATACACACACAAAAAAATTCCCCCCCAAACACATGCACACAAATGCACATACAGATTGTTATGTGGAATACACAAATTTTTCATTTGAAATTCTGATCTCTTTAAATTTCTCTTCAACACTGTGTTCCCACTTAAATATATTAAAACATTTAAAAGTTTAATTATTGCTTTTTGTACATTGATATTAATAATCTGCTGATTAACTCTCATGGCAAGTATAGGGAGGTTAGAAGCACCGTCTGTTTGTATACTGACATGCCAGTGCACTGATCTGGCAGCTGCTTTGGAGTGCAAAATCTGATTCCAGACTAAAACTAAATTCATCACCATAGACATCCCTGATCTCAGTCTACAGATGAGTGCTGCATGATGGCTCTCTCTCCATGGGACCTGCAAGTAATGCTAGATTTCTTTACACCTTTATATAAGAGATTTGACCTATCCCTGAATGTGCCAAAAAGTTCCCCTACTGACGTTCTGGGCTAGTTGAATTGGTAAGAGAAGGATGCAAGGGTTCTTGTCTCAATTCATCCCAAGCAGCTCCATAACAGAGGACTTTTTGATCTACGGGCTGTTCTCAAGGTCACACACCAAGACAGACATCAAGTAAATTAGTCACATGTACTGAGGTACAGTGAAAAACTTGTCTTGCATACTATTCCTACAGTTCAATTCATTACACAATGCATCAACTCAGTGAAAGACCCCTTTGGTCTGCCCAAAGCTTGTTGGTCTTCCAGCACTGTGAGATGTCCGTAAGGGAATGCTGCCGACGGGCACATTCCAGGCTGCAGGAGTACGTGCTGAGGGACGCACTGAAGCTTGGTGCAGCCAATGCACAGGCTCTGTGGGGAAGGACCACAGTCTAGGGTCTCTCTGCTACCAGACATGGAGAGTCTGAGTCAGGTGGGGAAGCCCCTCAAACAATGAAAGGGTGTATCACCCCAGAGGTCACATGAGTGGCAATGGTGCTATGGTTTAAATAAAAGTGTTAACACTACTGAATGCAAAGACCATATGACACTAAGAATGTAAAAAATCTTTTGCATTGTGTTTATTCTATTGTATATTTTTTTATTATGAATAAAGTTCACTTTTGAAATTTAAAAAAAAGTTGAATGTCCCTTGCAACATCACCTTAGATGGGATGACTTTGGATCATGAGGAGCACTTTCCCTGTCTCGGCATTTACCTCTCCCAAAGACCTACCACTGGTGTAAAATCCGGCATTGGGTCACCTGTGCCAGTGCTGCTTTCTTCAAGTCAGGAGAACGTCTCTGAAGACTGACCTTTGGAAGTCAACGAAGGTCCTGGTTTATAAGGATGTTGTGTTGTTTCACCTCCTCTGCTACAGTGGAACCTGCACCATCTGCTGATGCCACATGAAGACTTCTTGAGGGCTTCCACCATTGGTCAAGTCAAGTCGAGTTTATTGTCATAAGCACATGTGGAGTGAAAAACTTACTTGCAGCAGCATCACAGGCACATAGCATCAGAGACACAACATTCACAAGAGAAACATAAATTAAAACAGAAATTATACAAAAATTGTCCAAGAAAGAACACAATTAGAACAAAAAAAACCTGAAGTCCATTGTTGTGCAACTAAGTCAAATAGGTCATAGTGTTTCTATACTGAGGTAGCGATTATAGTTGTGCCGGTTGGTTCAAGAAGTGAATGGTTGAAGGGAAGTAGCTGTTCTTGAACCTGATGGTGTGGGACTTCAGGCTTCTGTACCTCCTGCCCGATGGTAGCTGCGAGAAAATGGTATGGCTGGATGGTGGGGATCTTTGATGATAGATGTTGCCTTCTTGAGGTGACGCCTTACGTAGATGCTTTCAGTGGTGGGGAGGGATGTGTTCGTGATGTATTGGGCTAGGTTCACTACTCTCTGCAGCTTCTTATGTTCCTGCACATTCGAATTGCCATATCAGACCATGATGCAACCAGTCAGGATACTTTCAACAGTACTTGGTTGTTGGAGATCAAAGTGGAGGACAACCAGATCAACGTGGGCATCCTCCATGAAGCCGCAACCAGCAGCATTGAAACCTCGCTCCAGTGGAATAAACACTATTGGATTGACTGCTGCGTCCAGATGCTCAAAAACAGTTTCCCTTGCCAAATTCTCTTCTCCCAGCTCTCCACTGGGCAACACTAAAACATGGCCAAAAAAACAAGATACAGTCATGTTTGCCTCCTGCATGAAGGCATCGATAGCAATGACAGGGGGGAATAAAGCTGCTAACTGCTTGGTGTGGCACTACCTGGTCTATTTAGCCTTGTACCATGTTGAGACCCAATGACTCAATGCTAAGGCAGAACAGTGGAGGCAAAGGGAGGGAACAAACCCAAGTCTGCAGCCCCATTCCCCTGAATAACAGCACGCCCCTACAGCTAAAGAACATGTGCATCCAGAAATGGGCTCCTCAGTCATCTGAAGACCCACCAGGCCTGACAGGTGTCATCCTCAATTCTGAGGGACCACTGTCAATGACTAAGATTGGTGAGCTGGGAATGACAGACTAGGCACATACGAGTTTTTCTGGTTGGCAAGATGTAACTTTTTACGATTGACAGGGAGTCCCCAGGTTATGACAGGGCTCCGTTCCTGAGAACTGTCCGCGAACCAAACTAAATGAACAAAGACAGTGCGTGGGAGAGGCTCAACACACAGAGCGCTGGAGGAACTCAGTGGGTCAGGCAGCACCTATGGAGGGAAACGGATGGTCGACGTTTCGGATTGAGACCCTTCATCCAGACTGGGTGAGGGTCACAGAAACAGCTGTGACGGGAGAGTGAGTGGGCATGGGAAGAATGGCCATCAGCCAGCTTCACTGACTCAGTGAGTGAGTGAGTGAGTCTGTTCGGAGCTCCCAGCTCTGCTCGGCTCAACCCAGCCCCCGATTGTTGCGGCGGTGGGGGGGGAGAGAAGGCATGCAGAAATACCCCAATCTCAGAAGATACCTGAAGCCCCGCATTTGCCAGTAAATCCATCCTGACGGTCTCCAAATGCTAGTTTGTACAGTTTGTATGTATGGGCTGTACATAAGTCGGGTGCTTGTAACCTGGGGAGGATCAGGAAATAGAGGACTTGAATGAAGGGGCCAGAGGTATGTTTGTAAGTTGTGACAGGTTACAAGGGGATAGTGATAGGTTAAAAGAGTGGGCAATGTTCTGGAATATGGAGTACAACGTGGGGAAAAGTTGAAATAGTCTATTTTGAGAAGAAACAAAAAGCTTATTATCTAAAAGATGAGAGAATGCAGAACTCTGAGAAGCAGAGGCATCTGGGAGCCCTGGTACATGATTTGCAAAAGGTTAGCCAGAAAGTACAGCATGTAATTATGAAAGCTAGCAGTCTTAAGTGCTTTTGATCCCATCGATTACAATACTGTGGAAGTACCATATCAAGTTAATTAAGTGTTATCGTTTATTGCGAGGGGAATTAAATACACAATTAAGGAAGTTTTGCTTTAGTTATATTGGGAAGACCACATCTGCGTTACAGTATTGGTTTCTTTATTTAAGGAATGACGTTAATGCATTGGAAGCAGTTCAGAGAAGGGATACTAAACTGATATATGTAATGGGTGGGTGGGGAGGAAAGTTGGACAGTCTTGGCTTATGGATGTCAGGGTGAGAGAGAAAGATATAAGATGTTGAGGAAACATGACAGGGTGAATGTCGAAAGAATGTTTCCTCATGGAAGAATCTACATCAGTGGGGAGTGGGGAGCTGAGGCTTTGGTTCAAGAGGTTTTGGTGAGAGCCAGGACTTGAGGGACTGATTTATAGGGAGAGGTTGGACAGGCTAGGTCTTTATTCCTTGGAGCATAGGAGACTGAGAGGTGATCTTATAGAGGTGTATAAAATCATGAGGGGCATAGACAGAATGCACACAGTCTTTTTCCCAGGGTTGGGGAATCAAGAACTAGAGGGCATAGGTTTAAGGTGAGATGGGAGAGATTTAATAGGAACTTGAGGGGCAATTTTTTTTACACACAGGGTGGTATTATGTGAAATGAGTTGCCAGAGGAAGTGGTTGAGGCAGGTACAAGAACAACTTTTAAAAGACAATTGGACAGGTACTTCGATCGGAAAGGTTTAGAAGGTTATGGGCCAAATGTTGGCAAATGGGACGAGCTTGGATGGGGTATCTGGTTTGGCATGGACTGGTTGGGCCGAAGGGCCTTTTTCTGTGCTGTATAACTCTTTGACATTGAATGGCCTCGAATGATCTTCCTAAAGCCAATCCAAATACGAATTGTTTTGATCCAGAAGGTGCTCTCTGAAGGGATAGGGGAGGTAGAGTGACTGATCCCTCGAAAGGGAACTGGATGCAGATCCTCCCAGGGTTATGAACGCCTGACATCTGGACAGCCCTCATGTACAAAAGAGCGTTTGGGTGACCGGTGGGATGGATTTGCCGGCTGCCATGGGGCTGCAGGCATCTTCTGCAGGTAGGGAAGGGGGCGCTTCCGCATGCCTTCTCTCCCCACCGCCCCACCACCCCGAGCTCCAACAACTGGGGGCTGGCTCAAGCCGAGCAGAGTGGGATGCTGAGCCTGACTGACTCACTCACTAAGTCAGTGAGGCTGGCTGGCAGCTGCTCTAAGGAATGGGACCCTGTCATAACCTTTAAATATTTGCAAAGGAAAAGAAAATCACCAGCCCAGGCCCTAAGTTAAGGAATTCCCTCCATAAACCTCTGTGTCGTTCTCTACTTTACTTACCAATGCATGGCTTAGTGGCAATTTATGTTTGCTAAGACACCTGTGATGTGCATTGGGGAAATTTGCAGGAGGTGCTACCTGGAAACTTGAACATCTGCAGGAGGTGCTGCCTCAAGAAGGCAGCATCTATCATCAAGGTTCAACACCATCTGGGCCATGCCCTCTTCTTGCTGCTACGGTCAGGCAGGAGATACAGAAGCCTGAGGTCCCACACCCCCAGGTTCAGGAACAGCTACTTTCTTACAACCATCAGGTTCTTGAACTGACCTGCACAACCCTAACCCTACCTCAGCAACAGAACACTATGGACCACCGCTTGCACTGCCATGGACTTCTCTCTGATTGTGTCTTTTTTGCACTAAAGTTTTGCTTCAGCACAGTCTTTTTTTCTCTCTTGTATAATTTATGTATAATTGATGTTTTGTGTGTTGTCTGAACCTACATGCCTATGATGCTGCTGCAAGCAAGTTTTTCATTGTACCTGTACCTCACCATACTTGTTCACATGACAATAAAATCGACTTGATAGAGGATGAAATTTGCTGCTTGATCCAATGAATCTGTCTTTTAATTGAAAGACTGAGTGACATAGCTAGTGGAGCTGTTACCACCTAACTCCAGTGACCTGGGTTTGATCCTGACTTTGGAATTTACAGATTCTCTCCGTGACTGTGTGGGTTTCCCCTAAGTGCTCTGGTTGCCTCCTATATCCCAATGAAGTGCAGAGTGGTAGTTCAATTGGCTACTGTAATTGCCCCTAATGTGTAGGTGAGTGGTAGACCCTGGGAAAGGAGAAGAAATGGGATTTGCGTAAGATAAGTGTAAATGGGTGCATAAAACAAGCTGTTGGAGGAACTCAGGCAGCTTCTGTGGTGGGAGATAGACAGTCGTCATTTCGGGTCTCGGGATCAGTCGAAGGGTTTTGACCCGAAACGTCGACTGTCTATTCCCCTCCACAGATGCTGCTCGACCCGCTGATTCCTCCCAGCGGCTCATCTTTTGCTCCACATCCCAGCATCTGCAGTCTCTTGTGTCCAAATAAATGGGCTGCATGACTCAGTGGGTGAACAGGACTGTTTCCAACTTGTACGACCGTTAGGACTTAAAAACTAACCGGAGCTAAAATTAAAATCACCTGTCTACCTTTTAAATGCAGGAAATTGAATTCTTAAACTACATGGAGCTTGAAGCTGATACGTCTCCAGCTTATCTGTGGCAAGTGAAGGAGGTGCCATTGTATATCAAGCCAATTTAGTTATTATAATATGCTTAATCCATTGACTTTGAAGTGTTTTATGCAGCACTTTGATTGGTTGCTGGTTGCTGCCCAGATTCCCAACAACAAACTGAACAGGTTGTGTGAACTGTACTTCCCAAAGGCAGTAGGAACAGAGACTAGAGCTTGCATTTTAGATCCCAAAAGTGGCTACTTATCTTAATAGAAGCCTTCAGGCTGAGGTGTTTGGAGGCGAAGTAATGCTGTTAAATTCCATTGCCATTACCAAACAATAGCTGAGTGGAAACCATTCAGGGGTCGTGTCCCAAGAAGCTTCACCTCCTTTACCTTGATTCTCTGGCGGTCTAGACTTCCACCGGCTGGCCGCTTGCTCGCCTCGCCCCCCGGACCGGGACCAACATGCACAAGTCGCGGCTGGAGATTGAAAACAAGGAGCTGGACTTCCACTTCGAGATCGTCAACGTGCAGTTCAACGAGCTGGGCCGCTACGCGCTGAGGCTGGCGGTGGAGAACCCACTGCTCGAAGGCTCGGCCGCCGGCGTCAGGCTGCAGGTCAACGACGGCGGGGCCCTGTGCACCAACTCGGCCACCACCGATATGGTGGCCCAGACCAGCCTCGGGGAGATCCACACGGTCGCCAGGAAGAAATTCCTCTTCAGGCTTCCTAAAGGTAAATCACCTGATTGGGGAAATGATGAGGCGGCCTCTTGGCTCAGGTGTCCAGTCAGTTGGGTGTGTAGTTAGCCTGACTTGTGGTGTAGAGCGAATGGCAGGAGTCCAGGGCATGCTGACCTGTTGTCCCCTCCTCAAGTCATGGAGTCAAACAGCACTGAAACAGATCCTTCAGCCCAACCAGTCCATGCCAACCAAGATACCCATATAAGCCAGTCAACTGGCGTGGTGTCAAGACAACAACCTTTCCCTCCGCAACACACAGAGCTCTGGAGGAACTCGGCAGGTCAGGCATCTATGGAGGGAAATGTACGGACGACGTTTCAGGCCGGGACCCTTCATCTGGACTGATGAAGGGTCCAGGCCCAGATCCAGATGGAAGTCTCGATCCGAAATGTCGACAGCAGTCAATTAACCTCCCAACCTGCACATCTTTGGGATGTTGCTGGAAGAAATTGCGGAGTGTTGTGAACTCAGCCCAGTCTATCATGAAAACTAGTCTCCCCTCTGATGATTCTGTTTACGTTTCCCACTGCCTCAGGAAAGCAGCCAACATAATAAAAGAACCCTCCCACCCTGGTCATTCTCTCTTCTCCCCCCTTCCATCAGGCAGAAGATACAAAAGTTTGAAAACACTACCATTAGGCTCAAGGACAGCTTCTATCCTGCAGTTATAAGACTCTTGAACCAACCTCGTGTATGATAAATATGGACTCTTGATCTCTTAATCTACCTCATCATGGCCCTTGCACCTTATTTGTCTGCCTGCACTGCACTTACTCTGTAACCGTAACATTATATTCTGCATTCAGCATTGCTTTTCCCTTTGTACTACCTCGATGTACTTATGATTTGGAGTGATCTGTCTGGATGGCATGCAAAACAAAGGTTTTCACTGTATCTCGGTACATGTGACAATAATAAACCAATTACCAGTTACTTATTTGCTTGCGTTTGGTCCATATCGTTCTAAGCTATTCCTATCCATGCACCTGTCCAAGTGCCTTTTAAATATTGTTAATGTACTTGCCTTAACCACTTCCTCTGGCAGCTCATTCCATATATGGACCACCCTCTGGGTCAAAAAGTTGCCCCTCTAGTTCCTATTAAATTTCTCCTCTCTCACCTTAAACCTGTGCCCTCTCGTTCTTGATTCTTAAAAAGACAGTGTACATTCACCCTATCTTTGCCCCTCATGATGTTATACATCTCTATAATATCACCCCTCCTTCTCCTATGCTGCAATGAATAGTCCTATCTCACCAGGAGAGGCCTGAACCTCAAGTTATGTC
This sequence comes from Pristis pectinata, assembly GCF_009764475.1. Taxonomy (NCBI): domain Eukaryota; kingdom Metazoa; phylum Chordata; class Chondrichthyes; order Rhinopristiformes; family Pristidae; genus Pristis; species Pristis pectinata. The sequence continues at coordinate 15,890,520 of NC_067436.1, read as the reverse complement.
GAATTTATTGTCATGTGCACAAGTACGGTGAGGTACAGGCACAATGAAAAACTTGCAGCAGCATCACAGGCACATAGGTACAGACAACACACAGAATATAAATTACACATTTATAAATTATACATAAAATTATACCATACAGCAAAAAGGACTGTGCAAAGGCAAACCTCAGCGCAAAACAAAAACAAAGACATAATCGAAGACAAGTCCACGGTAGTACAAGAGGTGGTCCGTAATTGCTGAGCTATGGTTAGGGTTCTGCAGAACCTGATAGTTGTAGGAAAGTAGCTGTTTCTGAACCTGGTGGTGTGGGACTTCAGGCTAGTAGCAAGAAGAGGGCATGGCCTGGATGGTGGGAATCCTTGATGATAGATTTTACCTTCTTGACTGAAAGGGACCCGATGCAGGGTCTCGACCCGAAACGTTGACTATTCTTTCCCCCCCACAGATGCTGCTCAACTCACTGAGTTCCTCCAGCAGATTGTTTGTTGCTCCAGATTCCAATGTCTGCAGTGTCTTGTGTATATTGTGTTTTCTGAGTCCTGCGAATGTACTTGCAGCCCAAGGTCCATGTGACCCCTGTTTAACTGTTCTTTCCACTTTTGCTTCATGCTATTGGGAAAGCTGCAATTTTACTCCATCGCTGGCAGTTGCAATTACCATCAGAGGAGAACCAATAGCTTGCAGCTGCTCAGTGATCTTGGTACTGGCCTTTGCATTAAGGATGTTGTTGAAGCACCATTACTTCCACCCATTACTCCTCCCACATGTGGTGCAGGGAGTAAAAGTCTCACCTTTGGGTCAGGAGGTTGTAGCTCGAGTACTACCGTGGAGCCCTGAGCTCAAAATCCAGCCTGACGTTCCTGGCGTGGTACTGAGGGAGTGCTGCACAGTTATGGGTGTTGTCTTTTGGTTAAAATTTCAATCCAAGCTATAAGACCATAAAATATAGGAGTGGAATTAGACCATTCGGTCCATCGTGTCTGCTCTGCCATTCAATCATGGCTGATTTTTTTTAACCCTATTCTCCTGCCTTCTCCCCATAAACCTTAACCCCTTTACCAATCAACCCCCTTTATCTGTCTCTGCCTTAAATGCACCCAATGACTTGGCCTCCTGTGGCAACAGATTCCACAGATTCACCACCCCCTGGCTGAAGAAATTCCTCCTCATCTCAGTTTTAAAGGGACGTCCTTTTATTCTGAGGCCGTGCTCTCGGATTCTAGACTCTCCTACTAATGGAAACATCCTCTCCACGTCCACTCTATCCAGATCTTTCATTATTTGGTAGGGTTCAATGAGATCCCCCCCATCCTTCTGAAACCCTATCTATGCTCCAAGGAAGATGTAAACGATTCCAAGGCCACTATGTCAAAGAAGAACAAAGGAGTGCTGTTGGTTAATATTTAACCATAGAATTTTAGAAATTTACCACACAAAATGCCATTGATGACTTTGTGACTTTGCTGGCTCAAAAATGGACCTTGGGTTAATCCTACTACCCAATCCTTGGTCTTTGTGATCATCCAGCTACTCCTTAAATAGGAAGAATGTTTCTGGTTCCACCAACTTCTTGGACAGCGAATTCCAGACTCCCACCACTTGTTTCTCAACTCTATTCTAACCCTTCTACTTATTAATCTAAATATATGGCCTCTGATTACTGACCTGTCTGCTGAGGTAACAGGTCCTCTCTGCATACCCCCAGCATCTTATACATCTCCAGTACAGCAGGGAAACAGGCCACTGTGTCCATGCTGACCAGTGGGCACCCATCCATATTAATCCCATCTTCAGAGCCGACTCAATGGGCCAAATGGCCTAATTCTGCTCCTATATCTTATGGACTGCCTTGCATCACCTGGCCCACAGCCTTCTAAGCCTGGGCGATTCAGGTGTTCATCTAGATATGTCTTAAATGCTGTCAGTAACTCTGCCTATACCACTCTCTCAGGCAGCGTATTCCAGGTACTCACCATTCTCTGGTTGGAAAAGGTCCTCCTCAGGTCCTCACTAAACCTCTTATGCCTTACCCTAAATCTATGTCCTCTAGGTTTATATACCTCTGATATGGGGAAAAGTTTCCTACAGCCCACCTCATCTGTATCCTTCATAACTTTAATTACCTCAGTCATGATTTCCTCTTAACCTCCTCCGTTCCAGGGCAAACAGACTACGTGGGTTTCCTCTGGGTGCTCCGGTTTCCTCCCATATTCCAAAGACATACGGGTTAGGAAATTGTGGGCATGCTATGTTGGCGCCGGAAGCGTGGTGACACTTGCGGGCTGCCCCCAGAACACTCTACGCAAAAAGATGCATTTCACTGTGTGTTTCGATGTACATGTGACTAATAAAGATATCCTAATCCTAATCCTAATCCTAATTCCTCTGATCCCTCCTCATAAACCCTCCATCCCAGGCAACATCCTGGTGAATCTCCTCTGCTCCTTCTTCAGCACCATCATAACTTTTTCCACTTTCTTTCATTCCAATGAAAACAGCCTCATGGCCTGGGTACCCACTATTACTAATGTTGTCCAGCCCTTGCAATGTCCTTGCAAGGCTCCTCTGTACTCTCTCGTGTCATCTTAATACCTAAAACTTCATTTACTTGACTGTTTATGGAATCTTACTGTGCACAGATAGGCTGCAGTGTCTTCCAACATGTTAGTCATTGACAATGACTTGCTATGTGATGTTCTCAAAATCAAAGTGGAGTTTCTTGTCATATGCACAAGAGCATGTGTGCACCGGTGTAATGAGAAATTTACTTGCGGCAGCATCACAGGCACATAGCTTCAGATAAGCAGCATTCACAGGAAAAACATAAATTAAGCATAAAATATACACAATTTTTACAAGAAAGAACACAATTTGAACAAATAAAAACTGAAGTCTGTTGTAGTGCAAAGAGGTCATAGCTTTATTATACTGAGGTAGTGATTAGGGTTGTGCAGGTTGGTTCAAGAATTGAATGGTCGAAGAGAAGAAGCTGTTCCTGAACCCGGTGGTGTGGGACTGGTGGAGGCTTCTGTACCTCCTGCCCGATGGTAGCTGTGAGAAGATGGCATAGCCCAGATGGTGGGGGTCTTTGATGACAGATGTTGCCTTCTTGAGGCAGCGCCTTCTATAGATACTACCGATTGTGGGGAGGGATGTGTCGGTGATGTATTGGGCAGAGTCCATTACCCTCTGCAGCTTCATACATTCCTGCGCATTCAAGTTGCCGTACCAGACCATGATGTAACCAGTCAGGATACTTTCTGGTGCTATATAAATGCATCCATTTCTTATAGGTTACTGCCAAAATGATAAAAACCACGATGTGAGGTTGCGTATCGAGGCCTTTCGAGTCACTGGCTCATCGCTGAAGGGAGGGCAGAAAGCAGGGGAGGCATTTTTTGCCATCTACCCACGCACTGACACACCCAGGATCAATGTTTTGGCGAAGGATGACGAGGACTTCTATTGCTACAGCAACATTATGACGCTGCTCAGAGTGCAGGATGACGCCCTGTCAATGCACTGTGGGAGAATGGCTTATAAGGTGCGTTTCCATGAGACGCGACCCCTGAGGGATGTCCCGAAGGCTGATTCCACACCACCAGTGAGCACAGACAGAGGTCACGCGCAACCCCTTAGCCCAAGCTTACTGCCAGTGACGACTCGCAAATCGACTCCACCTCACACCGTGTTAACGCGACAACAGACACCATTGCCTTCACCCATTCCTCAGGTAGGTGCTAAAGGTGCCGACGATTCTTCGACTCGATTGATTTGAGACTGACCCCGATAGCGAAAATTTGGATATTGATTGTTTATCAAAATCCTTTTATGTGTTATAAGATATAAGAGCAGAATCAGGGCATTTGGCCCATTGAGTCAATCATGTCTGTTTTTTTTTAAGCACCATTCTCCTGCCTTCTCCCTGTAACTCTTAACCCCCTTACCAATCAAGAACCTATCAATCTCTGCCTTGAATACACCCAATGACTTGGCTTCCACAGCCCTCTGTGGCAACGAGTTCCACAGATCCACCACCCTCTTGCTGAAGAAATTCCTCCTCATATCAGTTTTAAAAAACATCCCTTTATTCTGAGGTTGTGCCCTTGGATTCTAGACCCTCCCACTAATGGAAACATCCTCTCCATGTCCACTCTATCAAGACCATTATGAAATGATTAGGACACAAATGTTTATCAGTGTTATCTTCTGTTCAGCTTGAGTGGGCTCTTTTTCAGATTTCAAGCATGTTTCTTAAAAATTGGATCCTTTTTGCTATTAAAGAAACTTCACATCAGATTCTTTGACTTTTGGTGCCTGGAAACTGCAGTGTCACCTACTCATCTTGGTCCCTCTGATGCACATCCACTCCCTTCCACGGGAACCCCAGGCAACATGGGCCAAGGTGACCTGCAATGCTTCAAAAGGAGCACGACACCTAAAATGACATCACCTGTCCCTCGGTGTAGAAATCGCCTCAGGGTGACGAGGGTGAATCACGCAGGAGGTGCCCAGTCAGATTGTTAGAGCGATACAAAACTATTCAGGAACTTGATGGTCAGAATGGATGTGATGGGCTGAAGGGCCTATTTTTGTGCTCTGACTGTAAGACTCTAGAAGACATGGTCACTATAGACCTTCAATCTCAAAAAAATCCACTTTCAATTGCATTGTGCAATTGCATTTTAAAGCCATTGTGTGCAATCAAATTTGGGGTATTGCAGAGTTTATTGGAACTTAGAAAACCCTTAACAAAGATTCGTTCAAGTTTATTGTCATGGGTATATGTACCCAGGGTATAAATGCCATGAAAATGAGCTTTTTGCAGCTGCAGCACAGTACATTACAAGAAGAGGACAAACATAAACTATGTAAACTTAAATTAACATAAATTATACATAACTGACACGACAAAATAAAAAATAATAAACATAACGACACTAGTGCAAGTTGAGGGAAATATGGTCCGAGGTGGAGTTAGGCGTTTTCAGGTCAGTTCAAGAATCTGATGGCAGTGGGGAAGAAGCTGTTGTGAACCTTGAGGTGTGGGTCTTTAGGCTCCTGTACCTCCTGCCTGATGGCAGCAGTGAGGAGAGGGCATGGTCTGGATAGTGGGGGCCCTTAATGATGGACGTCATCATCCTGAGTCATCGCCTCTTGTAGATGTCCTCAATGGTGGGGAGAGCTGTACCTGCGATGGCTGAGTCCCACCACCCTCTTGCATTCCTGTGCATTGGAGTTCCCATATCAGGCCGTGATGCAACCAGTCAGAGTTCTACACTGGAGCCATTTGAGCTCAAGTAAGACATCAGTTTTCTCAATTGCTTTCTTGTGGGTTACAGTTTGTTTGTCGCTGTCACACAGATTGAGGAGTAGACGTTCTCTTTCAAGAGATGGTTCTTGATATTGAGGATGCTTTCTTTTCAACACTGCAGGCACTGTAGTGTAGCGGTTGGCGTAACGCTATTACAGTGCCAGCGACTCAGGTTCGATTCCAGCCACTGTCTGTAAGGAGTTTTTACATTCTCCCTGTGTCTGCATGAGTTTCCTCCAGGTGCTCCAGTTTCCTCCCACATTCCAAAGACGTACGGGTTTGGAAGCTGTGGGCATGCTATGTTGACACCGGAAGCGTGGCGACACTTGCGGGCTGCCCCCAGAACACTTTACGCAAAAGATGCATTTCATTGTGTGTTTCGATGTACATGTGACTAATGAAGATGTCTTATCATGATGTCTCCTCAATGCTGAGGATGTCACCTCATCACTTATGATATTGAGCATCTTAGATCTTTGATGTGTTCACAATCTGAAAACAATACCAGGCATCCCATAACTGCAATGTCAAAGAAGATTGTAGATTAACAGGTGTTGTTTATCAGGGTGGTGCTTTACTCTGGGGCATGACCTGCTCTGTTTTTTTTCTCTCCCTCAAGTCCCAACAGGAGAATGAACCTAAGGAGGGAACTGATCCTGAACCTTTGCCTGAGCCCCCTGAAGAAAGCCCTTCTCCTACCCCAGTGGTGGACAATCTTGCATATCCGCGGCAGTCCAGTGATTCCAGCTTCCGTCTTTCTTCTCCGGAACACATCCCTGCGAGAAGCTTTGAAACACATCCTTGCAAACGTGTGAGTACTGTAGTTTAGCTGGAGCTTTGTGGAAACAGAGAAGATTGAGAGGTGAATTGATTGAGATGTTTAAGTTATTGATCGGGGAAAACTATTTCCTTTGATGGGGGAGGTATGTAGAGATGTTATCCGAAAGTTACTGTCCATTCAGAAGTAGATTGGGCCCATACTCCTGAAGTTCAGAAAAATGAGAAAGTGATCTTATTGAAACACACAAGAGGACTTCACAGGAGAGATGTTGTGAGAGTATTTTCTATGATGAGGGAATCTAGTGCAAGGGAGCCTTTGTCTCAGGATAAATGATCATAAGACCACAAGATATAGGAGCAGAATTTGGCCCATTGAGTCTGCTCCACCATTCAATCATGGCTGATTCTTTCTCAGCCCCATCCTCCCATCCTCTCCCTGTAAACTTAACCCCCTTACCAATCAAGAACCTATCAATCTCTGCCTTAAATACAGCCAATGACTTGGCCTCCACAGCCCTCTGCAGCAACGAATTCCACAGATTTACCCTCTGGCTGAAGAAATTCCTCCTCATCTCAAAGTCAAAGTCAAAGTTGAGTTTATTGTCATATGCACAAGTACATGTGTGCACAGGTGTAATGAAAAACTTAGTTGCAGCAGCATCACAGGCACACGGCATCATATACTGTAGGCAGCATTCACAAGAGAAACACAAATTAAACAAATTATACACAATTTTTACAAGAAAAAAATAATTGAAACGAAAAAAAAACACACAGTCCACTTTAGTGCAAAGTGATCCGAGTGGTCATAGTGTTGCTAAGCTGTAGTGATTAGGGCTTTGCCGGTTGGTTCAAGAACCGAATGGTTGAAGGGAAGTACCTGTTCTTGAACCTGATGGTGTGGGACTTCAGCCTCTTGCCCGATGGTAGCTGCGAGAAGATGGCATGGCCCGGATGGTGGGGATCTTTGATAATGGATGTTGTCTTCTTGAGGCAGCACCTCTTGTAGATACTACTGATGGTGGGGAGGGATGCCCGTGATGTATTGGGCCGAGTCCACTTCTCTCTACAGCTTCTTATGTTTCTGTGCATTGGAATTGCCGTCCCAGTCCGTGATGCAACCTGTCAGGATACTTTCAACAGTTCATTTGTAGAAGTTTGTGAGAGTGTTCGGTGACAAGCTGAACCTCCTTAACCTCTTAAAAAAAAAAGTAAAGACGCTAGCATGCTTTCCTTATGATTGCATCTATGCGCTGGGCCCAGGACAGGTCATCTGATATGTTAGCGCCCAGGAATTTAAAGCTGCTGACTCTCTACTGCCGATCCCCCAACGTAGACTGGCGCATGTTCACCCTCCTTCCCCTTCCTGAAGTCAACAATCGACTCTTTAGTTTTGCTGATGTTGGGTGAGAGGTTGTTGTTGTGGCACCACTCAACCAGGTGTCCTATCTTGCTCTGGTAAGCTGACTCATCACCACATGTGATTCATCCAACAACAGTAGTGTCGTTGGCAAATTTGAAGATGGCATTGGAGCTGTGCTTAGCCACACAGTCATGTGTGGACTGAGAATAGAGCAGGGGGCTAAGCACGCAGCCTTGAGGTGCACCTGTGTTGATGATCAACAAGGAGGAGATGTTGTTACCAATCCTCACTGATTGAGGTCTGCCGATGAGGAAGTCGAGTATCGAGTTGCAGCGGGAGGTACAGAGGCCCAGGTCTTAAAGCTTGATGATGAGTTTGGATAGGATGATGGTGTTGAACGTCCCTTTATACTGAGGTTGTGCCCTCAGATCCTAGACCCTCCTATTACTGGAGACATCCTCTCCACATCCACTCTCTCCAGGCCTTTCAGTATTTGAATGGATGGGAGATCAGAAGGATTTTCTTCTCTCAGTGCATTGTGAACCTTTGGAATTCTTTATCCCAGAGAACTCTGGATGTCTGGTCATTGAATATACTCCAGGTGGTGAGATCAGTCATGACTGCATGGAATGGAGAAGCAAGAGGCCAAACGACCTCTTCCTTGTCCAATTTCTTTTTTTCTTAAGAGTGAAATCAGGAAGCTCTTTTCATGCACAAAACATGGTAGAAGTTTGGGAAAAAAAAGTTCAATTAGGGCTTTCAAGATTGAAATCAATGGAATTTTGTCTAAAGGATGAGCAAAGGTGGTGAATTGGACTTGAGATACAGAATAGTGATGATTTAGTTGAAAAGTGCACCCCATCTACCATTCTTTACCTTTTTTCCAGTGGCACCCAGTGGCTGCTGTCTGTACCATCCATAAAATGCACCACATTTACTCGCCAAGCATCTCCCAAATCCACTATCTCTACCACAAAAGGACTAGAGCAGCAGATGCTCTGCAACACTACCCTGGACACATCCACTTGGAAACATATTGTGATTTACTGTTTCTGCATCTAAGTCCTGGAATTCCTTATTAAGCAGCACAGTGGGAATAACTTCACCAGAAGGACTGCAGTGGTTCAAGAAGGCAGCTCACTACCACCTTCTTGAGGGCAATAGGAATTGGGCAATAAATGCTGACCTTTCCAGCAAATGGCACATGCCCTGAGAATGAGAAACAGTACAGCACAGCAGTCTTGAGGGCTGAATGGCTTCCACCTCGATGGAACATTTTGGAAATCCTGACAGATTAATGAAAGTTTCTGACATGCAGTTGGTGTGTTAATAGATTACAATGAAACAGGTATGTGACAGAACATAACAAGCCATTAACTACGGCAATGCATTTTCTTCAGAAGCTCTATGTACGAGATACAAGCAGCATGATAAACACTGACAGGAGTTGAGAAGACAGAATGGTTTAACGAGGTGAAGCACGAGAGAATGAGCTATCAAAAATTCTCTTTCAAAACTGCTGCTGAGCTCAGACAGGTCGTGGATAAGAAGTTGGCTGTTTTTTTCATACTATTCATAGGTTCTGATCCCAGAGGAGCAGATCTGTCAAACTAAGCCCACTGTCAAATTGCTTCAAAAGCACTCAAATATTTGTCAGGGACTTGAGATGATGGCCCTTGGCACACTGGACAGAACAGGAAAGGCAACGGGTAGCTCGATTTCCTTTGTTAATTCAGCAAGTGGTCGGGTAGAAGGATCAGAGGGGAGTTGAGGACGATTTTTCACTTCACAAATGATGACTCATGCCAAAGAGGGTGGTGGAGGCAGAACCCTTCTCACTCTTTCTGGGTCAGTTGATTGTGGACTTCAGGAAAGGAAGGTTGGGAGAACACACACCAGTCTTCATTGAGGGGTCAGCGGTGGAAAGGGTGAGCAGCTTCAAGTTCCTGGGTGTCAACATCTCGGAGGATCTATCCTGAGCCCAATACATTGATGCAATCACGAAGAAGGCAGGCTGGGGACTCTACTTCCATATGAAGAGATTCGGTATGTCGCCGAAGATTCTTACAAATTTCTATAGATGTACGGTGGAGAACATTCTGACTGGTTGCGTCACAGCCTGGTACAGAGGCTCCAATGTGCAGGATCGCAATAGGCTGCAGAGGGTTGTAGACTCAGCCTGCTCCATCACGGGCACAACCCTCCTCACCATCGAGGACATCTTCAAGAGGCGGGCATCCATCACTCTCACCATCCGGGACGTGCCCTCTTCTCATTATTACCATCGGGGAGGAGGTACAGGAGCCTGAAGACCCACTCTCAATGATTCAGGAACAGCTTCTTCCCCTCCGCCATCAGATTTCTGAATGGTCCATGAACCCATGAACACCACCTCATTTTTCCTTTTTGTTTGCACTATTTATTTACTTTTGTCATTTATGGTAATTTTATGTCTTTGCGCTGTACTGCTGCAGCAAAACAACAAATTTCATGTCATATAAGTCAGTGATAATAAATCTGATTCCGATTCCTTAAATGCCATAACTGTAAGACTAGTGACTGAAAGCGGAGATGTGGAATTCATTTAAGTAGCACTTTTATGTTTAGGCTGGCATGAACATCATGGGCTGAACGATCTTTGCCACAAACCTTAATGATTTTAAGTGCGCATGCTTAAATTATTGAGTTGCCTCCATCTGTCACCTCCATCGCTGTCTCCACCCTTCCCTTCCCCACCTGACTCCATCTGCCAATCAACCCCTCCTCACCTGGATCCACCTATCATAGGTCAGCTCTTGCCCCACCCCTCCCCCTCATCTCTTTATACTGGCTATCTCTATTCTTTCAGTTTAAATGAAAGGGTCTCGACCCGAAATATCTACTGTCTGCTTCCCTCCATAGATGCTGCCTGACCCCTGAGTTCCTACAGCAGCTCATTTGATGCTTATACTGTCATTGGCTGCAATGACACGGTGGGCCCAATGAGTAGAACTGTCACCCTGTAACTCCAGCCAGCCGGGGTTCAGTCCTGAGTTCTAGTGCTGTCTGTGTGAAATTTCTTCCAATGTCCAAAGACGTGCAGGTTGGTAGGTTAATTGGCCACTGTAAACCTACTGCTTGTATAGTTGAGTGGTAGAATTTGGGGAGGGTTGATCTTAATATGAAGAGAGCAAAAATAGGATCTTGATGAACAGCATGGACTCAGTGGGCCAAAGGGCCTGCTTCCATTCTGTGTGACTCTGTGATCCCATGAATTCACCAGTGTTTGGTCTGTATTGTAGCTTTGGTAGATATTTTGCTTGATCAATGCTTGTACTAGGGCAAGTGATTAGGTACCATGTGCAGTTGGACATAAGGCTGTGCTAGATATAGCGTATAGAATCCTAGTGGATTTACCATGGGATGTCCCTAGGTGTTATTACTACTCTTTCTCCTGTTTCTGACAGTTTCTCCTGTCTTTTTCATATATTCTCTTGTGATGTAGAAGGCTGCCATTTGTCCTGTTGTGTTGGTTCTGACTCTTGAAGCAATCCATCGGTACCATTAATTATTATTTCCCTGTGACCTGTTCTCTGTCTCATGCCCACCAACTCCACCTGATTCTCCTGACACCCACCTGCACCAGGGATATTGTGTAGTGGCCAATTAACCTACCTGCACATCTTTGGGATGTGGGAAGGAACCAGAGCAACCAGGGGTGACCCACGTGGTCATTGGGAGGACATACAAACTTGTGTGGCAGCAACACTACCTGCTGGGTCACTGTGCCAACCATGTCTCGTCTGGTCCACTGGACGGTGTCACCTCCGGTACCTGTCACAGAAACAGTGCACGAGCATCTATCATGGAGACCAGCCTCCCCTCCATGGACTCCACCTACACTTCCCCCTGCCTCAGGAAAGCAGCCAACATAACCCCACCCACCTCAGTCATTCTCTCTTCTCCCCCCTTCCATCGGGCAGAAGAATCAATAGCTTGAAGACACGCACCATCAGGCTCAAGGACAGCTTCTATCCTGCTATTATATGACTCTTGAATGGACCTCTTGTACGATAAAGATGAACTCTTGGTCTCTCAATTTACCTTTTCATGGCCCTTGCACCTTATTTGTCTACCTGCACTGCTGTAACTGTAACACAATATTCTGCATTCTGTTGTTGCATTTCCCTTTGTGTTACCTCAATGTACTTATGTATGGAATGATCTGTAGGGATGGCATGCAAAACAAAGTCTTTCACTGTATGTTGGTACATATGACAATACTAAACCAATTACCAATTTATAGTGATCCAAATCTGGCAGATTGTCTCCAATGGGACCAGAATCTCTGAGTAGCAATAAAGCATCCTCCACTTGTACCTCAGCTGTATTTTAGGTTTGAGGGGAAGCCTCTAGGAACTTGTTCCATTTTGCCTGTTTCCTTCAGAGAGCAGGAAGGGAAACAGCTTTCCGGAGAATTGTTTCTCTATCCGCAGTGGAAGTCTGAGGGAGATGCAAGTCATTTTGGGGGTAGTGTGGAGTCTGACCACAGTCCTGAATAGCACCACCTGGTCTGATCTGAGACCACATCTTGAAGCTTCCCGCCGCTGTAGTGCAGAAGCTCAGCTACACTGTGTGTTCATATCAGAAGGCCAAATCCCAAATCTATCCTTGTCAGTCAGCATGTCCGCACAGTGAGGTAACGTCACCGGACGCAATAAAGTGCCTGATGCTCACACTGAGTGCAGTGTGCAAGGTATTCACTTTCCTCTTCAATGAAGTTCTTCATCATACTTCAGTTCCAACCTACTCCACACATACATGCACGTGGATGAACATACATGCAAATGCACACACTTACAGATCTGGATGCATGCATTTGCAAAATCACACTTATTAACATGTATAAGCACGTGTGTGTGTGTGTGTGTATATATATATATATATATATATATATATATATATATATATACACACACACACACACACCTGCATACACAGGCAGGTTCCCACATATCCACAGACATATATAAGTGCACATAAAACTATATACATGCATGTGTGCATGTGCACACACACACACACACACACTACACAGACATTCACATACACGCACATACACAAAGGCACGGGCATACGACCGTACTCAAACACATGAGCACACACACGTGCACACAGACATTCGCACATACACACACGCACGGACACAAAGGCACGGGCCTGCGACCGTACACAAACACACGAGCACACACACAGACAGGCAGCCATAACTATCCTAATTCCAATCACAAAGAAGGTGCACCAGCGCCCCCACTTTCTTCGAAGCTGAAGGAGTTTTGGCATGTCACCAAACGCTCTAACGAACTTCTGCGGATGCACTGTTGAAGGTATCCTCACAGGTGGCGTCATGGTTTGGTTCGCAAGAGTCTGCAGACAGTAGTGGACACAGTACGGTCCATCACGGGCACAGCCCTCCCCACCACTGACAGCATCTACAGGAGGTGCTGCCTCAGGAAGGCGGCATCTGTCATCAAGGATCCCCACCATCCAGGCCATGCCACCTTCTCACTGCTACCATTGGGCAGGAGGACAGGGGCCTGAAGTCCCACACCACCAGGTTCAGGAACAATTACTTTCCCATAACCATCAGGTTCTTGAACCTACCTGAACAACCCTAACCCTACCTCAGCAATGGAACACTATGGTCCACCTGTTGCATTACCATGGACCTGTCTCTGATTCTGTCTTTTTTCCTCTCTTCACGATCTTGTAAAATTTATGTATAAATTATATTCTGTGTGCTGTCTGTACCTATGTGCTTGTGACACTGCTACAAGTGTTTCGTTGTACCTGAACCTAACTCTACTTGTGCACATGACAATAAACTCGACTTGACTTGACTTGACTTGACGATCTAATTTGAAAAAGTATTTATGTGCGTGAATGGACTTATCCTGTCAGCAAGTGGACTTGTGCAACATGTAGGGGTTCTGAGAAACATCTGCTCATTGACATCCAGATTTGCTGCTTGACAGGAGAATTACATTCAGGGATGTGGGTCCTGTCAGTGGTGTGGACTTGGAGTGGGATGTGGTGTCAGTGCTCAGCTGTTAGGGTGGCGAGGGAGCAAGGCTGCGAGGAATGGAAGGAACACGGGAATCAAAGAGAAAAGCCAGTGATGCAAGTACCGAGAGAGAAATTGGAAACCACTGGCCATTTGCAACAAGGCAAGATAAAATAATTGCAAAACCTAAATGAGTAAAGGCTGAACAATGTTGGCCAAGGACCATCCCTGCAAAATAAAGGGATTCCTGAGAAACTTGATCAAGGCATCTGTGAACAATGGAGGGCTTTTGAAGCCCACTGACAAGACAGTAATTGTAACACTGACAAGTATATTATCTCAAGAAAAATCTGCTTAAAAAAGGCAGCTGAAGTTGTTCCATTTCACGGTATGTACCCCCAGGGCATTTCCATTGCTTGTTCCTCAGTACATCTATCTATATCAGCTTACTGCTGAGAGGCACACAAAATTACATTGATGCTTGTTGAACGAATACGGACATAACACTGCAGAGTCTGTTGCAGATCTGAGGCCTGTTGGTCTGTGTCATTATTTGCTCTTAATGCTCTTAACTTCAATATAAAATTCTCATTCTTGTTTTCAAACACCTCTCCATCTCGTTAATGTCCCCTGTCCCCACGAGCCTCCAGTCTCTGTGTTCCTAGGATGCCTCTTCTGCATTCCTGATTTCTGTCATTGCCCCGCTGACAATTTTGCAATCCCTCCCCAAACCCCTCTGCCTCTCACCACCATCTTCTCAAGGGCAATTAGGGATGGACAATAAATGCCAGTCCCACTCGAAGAAAGAAAAATACCCCCCATACCTTCCTTCTCTCCATTCCAACACCTCGCACCGTCCTAACTCGCACCAAGTCCTGTTTACTTTGCACCTCTGCAGCTTTAGACCGACATCATTGACTGAATTCTTGAAGTCTCATCCTTTCCTCCCTTCTCTGTAATCTCCTCCAATCCATAACCCTCCTAGGTGAATGTATAGAATTAGAGGTGCTATAGAAGTGGAAGTTGAATTTGGCAGTTCTGTTCATGGACAATTTAGCTGTTGATGGCACATTTAATTTGATTGCAGGATGATTTGATGTGGAGTGAAATGTCAGAAAGGAAAACCTCCAGCTGCTCTTTATTTGCTCTGCCTTTGGTGTGCAGGTGACCCTTGCAAAGTTGCACTTGTTGGGTTCTTGCAGCCAGAGCGCACAGATGACGGTGTATCTGCAGTCTGTTCTCCTGCTTCTGCCCCTCCGTCTCAGTCACTTTATTACTCAGCATTTATTGGAGGCAACATTGCAGGCACTTTGGTGCTGCATTCTGCTCCATTGTGGCGTGGAGTTCTCGGAGGTAGGGATGAAGTCAATGAGGCAAGTGATTAATTTTTAATTAATTGGAGGTGAGTGAGTGTGGAGGGAGCTGAGAAGGTGGAGAGTAAGGGAGGCAGTGAGGGGAAGTGAGGCAGAGGTAGGAAAATTGAGGAGGGATCCAAAGGAGGGGTCTGGGCAGAGAGGGTTTGAATGAAGGGAAAGGTGCGGAGAAGGGTGTGTGTGTGTGTGTGTGTGTGTGTGTGTGTGTGTCTGTATGTCTGTTTTAAGTCTGTGCATCTGAGCCGGTCTCCGATCTCAGATCTTGTGTCGATAGTCTGTGTGATGACTAGTGTGTATTGGTCACGCCACATTAAAAGACTTTTCACGCTGACATCTTTCACACCTCAGAAATGGAGTGGAAGCAAGTCATCCTCACTCCCGAGGGACTGCTGGAGAAAAGCAATCTATAGAGCTAAAAGATGCTTGGTTTTTATACCTTTAAAGCCCTTAGTCGCTAGTCTCTTAAGAGCTGCCAGCTTTTGAACCTACAGATGCCATAGGGACAGATAATGCCAAGGAACTAGGGAAGGACTGAGCTGGCAATATTTCCAAAGAACAGTTGACACTTTACAAGCCTCATTCATATCTGGGAACTGTGGTTATATGGCAACGTGCCAGCCTTTTAAACACTACAACTCTCAAGTAAAACTATTTGGGATTGATGGCCCAATTCAGGGAGCAATTACGAGTCAACCCCATTGCTGTGGATTTGTGGCCACAACCAGGCGGACTGGGTTAGGAGTCACATTTTCTTCACTGTAGGACATTGGTTTGTGCGACATTATCTAATTCCTTGAATGAATTTCTCCCCACTAACCAGGGCTCCCCTCTCGCCCACTCGCCTCATTCCCCAAATATCCCGGCACTTGATCGATGCCTTTTTTTTCATATTTTTGCACTATCTATTTACTTTTTTATGTCTTTGCACTGCACTGCTGCTGCAAAACAACAAATTTCATGCCAGATAAGCCAGTGATAATAAATCTGGTTCTGATGTTAGTCTTGAGAGGCTCTGATGATAAAAAATATTTGGAGATTGGATCGTACTCAGTTAAATCAGAGGCCTTTTTACGTCCAATGAGGTGCAGATTACCTGCAGGCATCAGAGTGCAGTTGGCACATCTCGGAGAGGGAGGGGTTACAGTGGTATCGGAGTTATGTTGCTATGTCTGGAGTATTGATCAGAAACCATGAGTTCAAATCCCACTTAGGCAGCCAAGGAATTTAAATTCAACTAAGTGAACATAAAATAATTTGACTAAAGATCTTGTATCAATAGTGGAGGTAGAAGACTTTGGACAGCTGTAAAAGCTATCCAGAAGGGAGGAAATCTGCTGTCTTGATGTGACCTCATTGTGACTCTAGACCCACAACAATGTAGTTGATTCTTAACTGTGCTCTGAAATGACCTAACAAGTGACTGGAGAATAAATGCTGGTGTCGGTCACCTCCAATGAATGAGCGGAAAAGAAATCCTTGGGGGAAACGATCGTGGATTGGAAAGAGGAACTGGCAACCTTGTCTAAAAAAAGGGGTCGTATATGTATTGGAGAGCAGTAATGACAGATTCGACTTGTGTCTGTTTGTACAATGCCTTCCTCTTTTCAATTAAAAACTTGGCCTTGAAATGTTTCTTACTGTAAAGCTGGTATTATATAAATCTCTGTCAAAGATGAGAGACTGCTTGATATTCCTTGAAGCAGTTCTAATGCGGCTAATTTACTGCCTAAATTGTAATCAATGAGCCTTGAGACAGTCACTCACAAAATAATTGGATGTATGGGCTGGATTTTTTTTGCCATGTCCTGATTTTGTTTCCTAACAAAAGCTGAACCTGACTTGTTGTGTTTTATTTTCATTGTTTATTCTGGGGTAAGGGGCCACGTGGGCATGGCTGGCATTAATTGCCCATTCCTAGGATCAGTTGTCTGTTCCTAGTTGGCTCCAACTGCAACTGTGTGGAGACAGCCTCCAGTTGAGTCATAGAATCACTGAGACATACAGCATGGAAATAGGCCCTTCGGCCCACTGAATCCATGCTGACCACAGACCACCCATTTACACCAATCCTACATTAGTCCTATGTTTAATTCTCCCCACATTCCCATCAACTTCCCCCAGATTCTACCCCTCACCTACACACTTGGAGCAATTTACAGCAGCCAATTAACCTGGAACACCGGGAACTGAGTGAACTGGAACACCGGGAGGAAACCCAGGCGGTCACAGGGAGAACGTGCAAACTCCGCATAGACAGCACCCGAGGTCAGGATTGAACCAGGGTCTCTGGCGCTGGGAAGCAGTGGCTCTACCAGCTGTGTAACTGTGCCTCCCCTGAGTTGAGGCAGTAGGTAACTCTTAATAGGCATATCGGGTGCCAGATGTGCTCACAGCTGTACACTGTGGTCAATGGAACCAATAGTGCACAAGAAGAGTAATCAAAGTATCCGCAGTGAGCAAGGGGTATTTGTACCCCTCTGGTTGTAGAGTGATGTTACCAGCATGATGGGGTTTAACCCCTACAGTCTGTGGGGTGAAGGGGAGAGGGCAAATTTATGAATGTGCCAACATCTATAAAACATAGGTAATGACATAATGGCAAGACCCTTAACAATATTGATGTACAGAGGGATATTGGGGTCCAAGTCCATAGCTCCCTGAAAGTGGCTGCACAGGTCGATAAGGTGGTAAAGAAGGTGCTTTGGAATGCTTGGCTTTATCAGTGGAGGTACGGAGTTCAAGAGTCAGGAAGTTATGTTGCAGCTTTATAAAACTCTGGTGAGGCCACATCTGGAGTACTGCAGTCAATTCTGGTGGCCCCATTATAGGAAGGATGTGGAGGCTTTGGAGAGGGTGCAGAAGAGGTTTACAAGGATGCTGCCTGGATTAGAGGGCATATGCTATAAGGAGAGGTTGGACAGGTTGTTTTCTCTGGAGCGGTGGAGGCTGGGGGGAGATCTGATAGAGGTTTACAAGGCTCTGAGAAGCATGGATAGAGTAGACAGCCGGTATCTTTTTACCAGGGTGGAAATGTCTAATACCAGAGGGCATGCATTTAAGGTGAGAGGGGGTAAGTTCAAAGGAGATGTGTGGGGCAAGTTTTTTTTACACAGAGAGTAGTGGGTGCCTGGAATGTGTTGCCAGGGGTGGTGGTGGAGGCAGATCCGTTAGAGACATTTAAGAGACTCTTGGATAGACAGATGAATGTGCAGGGAATGGAGGGATGTGGACATTGTGTAGGCAGAAGGGATTAGTTTAGTTAGGCGTTTAATTACTAGTTTAATTAGTTCAGCACAACGTCATGGGCCGAAGGGCCTGTTCCTGTGCTGTTATGTTCTATGTTCTATTGGTTAGGCCACACTTGGAGTACTGCGTACAGTTCAGGTCTCCACACGATAGGAAGCATGTGATTGTACTGGAGAGGATGCAGAGGAGATTCACCAGGATGTTGCCTGGATTGGAGCATGTAAGGACAGACTGGATAGGCTGGGTTTATTTTCCCTGGAGTGGAGGAGGCTGAGCAGTGACCTGATAGAGGCAGGAAAAATTATGAGGAGGACAGATAAAGTAGATCGTAAAAATCTTTTCCCATGGTGGGGGTGTCTAAGACAAAAGGGCAGAATTTTAAGGTGAAGGATTGGAGGTTTAGAGGGGATCTGACGGGGAATGTTTTTCACCCAGAGAGTGGTTGGAGTCTAAATGCGCTGTCTGAAGAGGTGGTGGAGGCAGATACTCTCAGAACATTTAAGAAGCATCTCAACAAGTACTTGAATCATACGGCATAGACCTAATGCTGGTAAATGGGACTCATGGACATAGGTACAGCAGGCCGTATGGACGCGATGGACTGAAGTGCCTGTTTGTGTGCTGTATGACTCTGACTCTGGAGGGCTGGTAGAGACATGAAATATGTGTCAATATTACATCTCATCAACTCTTAATGCAGAAACCTTTGAGCTGATATGTTGAGATGCTTCAGGTATAATATTGCATGGGCTAAGATCCCATAATCATGGGATGGAAGGATAGGCTTGGAAGGGTTTGTGGAGGTGGGTAACACTGGTAACTCGGACCAATAATCCCCACTGTTATCTTGTGTCGGCTGTGGGATGTGGTGTCCAAGTTGAGGTTGGTTGACCTGAAGGAGGAGTTAGTCTTGGCAGGAAGGGCTGGGAAATGGGGGTGTGGCATTGAGCTGGGAACAGGATACCATCCCGGGTCCGACCAAGGGACTGAAGACCGACTCTGGCAGCAAAATGCACTCCATCCTGCTGACTCTAGCTGGGTGATCTTGAGGGTTTCCATGGCCCCATCCACAGCTTCCTGCTGCTTTCATCATGCCACATTCGGCCCGCTCCCAGCAGCCTACAGATCCCACTGCTGAAAATGAGGGACTGACATCAAAGAATGACCAACAGAAGGGATCAAGGCAGTGAAGACAGAAGCCCCTGGAAACAGCTGGAGTGGGCAGGCTGGACAATCTGCAAGGGTGGATTAAGGTGGGCAGTCCCCTGCGGTCCAGGATGACTTGCTTCTGTTTCGGTTTTGTGGGTTCTTAGTTGGCTGATGAGTCCAATGTGGGAACCACAGACTTTCCGCAGAAGGTGCCCAATGGAGCAAGGTGGGTGGGTAATCTTCTTCTTCTGCTGCATGTGGTGGCCTTCTATGTGCTCCCAATGAGTGGACTCGAGGCTCTCAATACCATCCTGAATGTACCTTCTCCACTTTGAGTAGCCATGGGTCTGTGACTCCCAGCAGTCAGTGGGGATGTTGCATTAATCATTGCGCGGTCATCAAAGGTCCCACCCACCCTGGATATTCTCTCTTCTCCTCTCTCCCATTGGGCAGAAGATACAAAAGCCTGAAAGCACACATCACCAGGCTCAAGGACAGCTTCTATCCCACTGTGACTATTGAGCGATTCCCTAGAATGATAAAATGGACTCTTGACCTCACAATCTACCTCGTTATGACCTTGCACCTTATTGTTTACTTGCACTGCACTTTCTCTGTAGCTGTTACACTTTATCCTGCATTCTGTTATTGTTTTACTTTGTACTACTTCAATGCATTGTATAATGAGTTGACCTGTATGAATGGCATGCAAGACAAGTTTTTCACTGTACAAGTGACAATAGTAAACCAATTCCAATTCCATATGCCTTTTTTCCCACCCTATCAACCTGTGCAGCCATTTTCAGGGCGCTATAGACTTGGATCCCAAGATCCCTCTGAACATCAACACTGTTAAGGGTCTTCCCATTCACAGTGTACTGCCCCTTCACATTTGATCTTTCAAAGAGCACATGATGTGGTCTACCCAACAGAGCTGCTTAAGTGTAACCAGGATCTCAATGATGATAATGTTGGATTGGAAGATGTCGACACGTACTGTAAATACCAGCTTTAGCTGCCTTATATCAATACCTCTGTCTGGAGAGAACCAGTGAGAGGTACACAAAGGAGATTAGAAAAGAGAAGAAAAAAACATAGAAGTCACGATGCTGGTGATTGTCTGTCCGAAATGTGAGGGTAGATTGATGCAGTGAGCTAGATATCAGCCTGTGGAGGTGGTAACAAAAGATTTGGGATCCATTTATCAAAAAATAGACAAAGGGAGGTTGTAAAAGTTCAGGTGCTGTCCAAGAGGGAAACATCAGGAAATTCCAGAATCAGTGTTCGGAGATTGACCAGAATGTTCCCAGGGATGACAGACCTCTGTTATATGGGGAGACTGGAGAAGCTAGTGTTCTCTTTGGAAGCTGAGAAGATTAAGGGGAGGTTTAATTGAGGTGCTTGACATTTGGAGAGGTGATGGACTGGATGGGGAAGAGCTGATTTCACTGGCAGAAGTACTGGGACGTAGAGGTGTTTTTGACAGAGTTACTATTGTCAAATCTGTATAAAGTGATGCAGACCATCATTGTAAGTGACTGAGATTGACTTTATGCACCATATTTAACTGTGACATCCTCCACACTGCATTTTTGAATAATTTACCCTAGTTTTATTGGGTGCTGTAGTTTCTGCTTCCTCTGCTCTTTAACCTGTTGTCTGAGTAAGTTAACTGTTTGCTGTACCATGGACTGTTTGCTGTGAGACATACACTACATGCACCTTCCACCCATGGAAATGTTGCCAATCAATACTCCGTCTCAGGGATGCACAGCCTGAAAAAGTGGAAGAGGATTTGGTGATGAACTCTTGAAAAGAAGTGAATCTGCAAGTCCATTGGAGAGGTGGTGGGATTAAATGGGGAGCTCTTTCAAAGAGTCAGTACAGGCAGAATGGACCGAATAATCTCTTTCAGAGGGCTTCAATCCCTCCTTGGACTCTTTATCTCTCGCTGTCTTGGTGAAGCAGCCAGCATAATCAAAGACCCCACCCACCCGGGTCATTCTCTCTTCTCTCCTCTTCCATCAGGTAGAAGATACAGGAGCCTGAGGGCACGTACCACCAGGCTTAAGGACAGCTTCTACCCCACTGTGATAAGACTATTGAACGGTTCCCTTATATGATGAGATGGACTCTGATCTCACGATCTACCTTGTTGTGACCTTGCACCTTATTACACTGCACTTTCTCTGTAGTTGTGACACTTTACTCTGTACTGTTATTGTTTTTACCTGTACTACCTCAATGTGCTCTGTACTAACCCAATGTAACTGCACTGTGTAATGAATTGACCTGTACGATCGGTATGTAAGACAAGTTTTTCACTGTACCTCGGTACAAGTGACAATAATATACTAATACCAATCATTCACTCAAAATCTGTAGAGAAAGGGAGAGAAGAGAAGGTAAGGTTAATGTTTCAAGTCAGTAACATCTTGCCAGACCCTGCATAGGTTATTTTAACTGCTAACTGAGGAAATGCAGACAATTGTAGAGAGCGTTTTAATGCTGCTCTTTCCTGTGGGAGGAGTTCACTCCTATAAACTGGGTTCAAAGGTTGTTTATAAATCACTAATGGATTTCTCTCTTGGCTTTACGACCTTGTACAAAACAGCTTTCAACACCTGTACATTATCTGTAATTATCTTTATAATTAGGCCTTGTGACAGCTGAAATGCTGAAGGGTTGTTTCAGTTTTGTGTTCGGAGAAGTAACACCAAAACAGTACTTGACCACTGCAGCTATGGAAACAATGAGGAGGAGACTGCGCTTGATGCCGAATTGATGTGTAGCTGCAGTGTAAAGAGAGACCTCAGCTAGGGATAAAGATAGAAATCAAAATGGTATATTAAAGAAAATAAAATTAGTTGCTTGTATTGCATTTAAACTGGGACCAGAAGGAGAAACTTTCATTGATATTGCACCTTGTGAAATTATTGGAGGTCCCTAAATACATATAAGAACATAAAACATAATAAATAGGAGCAGGAGTTGGCCATCTGGCCCGTCGAGCTTGCTCCGCCATTCAATAAGCTCATGGCTGATCTGCCCGTGGACTCAGATCCACCTACCTGCCTTTTCCCCACAACCCTTAATTCCCCTACGATGCAAAAATCTATCTAACTGTGTCTTAAATATATTTAATGAGGTAGTCTCTACTGCTTCCCTTGGCAGAGAATTCCAAAGGTTCACTACTCTCTGGGAAAAGCAGTTTCTCCTCATCTCCGACCTAGATCTACTCCTCCGAATCTAGAGGCCAGGTCCCCTAGTTCTGGTCTCACCTACAAGTCGAAACAACCTTCCTGCCTCTATCTAATCTACCATAATTTTATATATTTCTATAAGATCCCCTCTCATTAGCCATATGGCTAATGAAATGTAGTCACTGTTGTAATGTGGAAAATGCAGCTACCTAGAGGAGTCCACCAGCTCGCACGATGACCCCCCAGTACTGGCCATCTTGAGTTCCTGGTTGCAAACTATTTCAACTCCACCTCCCCATTCCCAAACTGACAGTGATAGTAAATCTGATTCTGACTGTGAAACTAGAGGAACAGTGCCTCATATTCCTCCTGGGTGGTTTACAACCCAACGGCATGAACATTGGACTTTCCAATTCCAGGTAATGCACACCCCCTCTGTCCCTTTCTCTCTCTGTCTGATCCATCCAAGTCCTCTTGCTGACCCCCTTTCTTTCCAACCCTCCCCCTCTGCCTCCTGTTACCCAGTTTCTTTCTTTCTCCCCTACTTGATGCTGTCTGTCTTTCACACACACTCCGTACCCACTTTATCCCCTCCCTTATCTGGTTTCTCTCATCCCCTTCCTTTCCTATCAGATTCCACGATTTGCTGGCCTTTGTCTCCACCGATCATCTCCCACCATCTGTTGCTATCTCCATCCCTCGCTCCCCCACCTGCCCATCAACCCCTCCTCACCTGGATCCACCTATCGTTTGCCAAGTTGAACATCTGCCAGCCAGACTTTTAGCCTGAAAGAGTGGAGGGTGTGGAGACCCTCCATCCATGGATGTGGCGGCTTGTACGTAACATTAAAATCTTTCTCCCAGAGTAGAAACGCCAAATACTAGCGGGCTAAATGGGATGTGCAGGGCAAACCTTTTTTTACACAGAGAGTGGTGGGTGCCTGGAACGCACTGCCAGGGGTGTTGGTGGAAGCAGATACGATAGTGGCGTTCAAGACACTTTTAGGTAGACACATGAGTATGCAGGGAATGGAGGGATATGGATCATGTGCAGGCAGAAGGGTTTAGTTTAATTTGGCACCATGCTCAGCACAGACATCGTGGGCTGAAGGACCCGCTCCTGTGCTGAACTGTTCTATGTTCTATGTAAAACATATTCTGAATACATCCATATAATCAGACTCTAACCCGAGCCCAAGTCATTTTCCACACCTGACCTGAAGACCATTCTGTAAATACAACAATCTCAAACATGCTATTGATCTGTTTGAGAATGAAACCTGAAATATTGATCAGAGGATACATGCGATAATACTAAGCAACGCATTCTGATCTGGATAACGTACTGAGAGGGTCCAGCACAGCACAGCACAGTCCTCTCCAACCCAGACTAAACTTGGCACACAGTCAGCTCCTGTTGGGCTTCAGTTGGGTAGCCAGTCTTAACGTAGATGAGCAACACACACAAACTGTTGGAGGAACTTAGCAGGTCAGGCAGCACCTATGGAGGGAAATGAACCGTCGACATTTCGGGTCGAGACCCTTCATCAAGACTGGAAAGGAAGAGGGCAGAAGCCAGAATAAAAGGGTGGGAGAGGGGGTGGGGGAGGAGCACAAGCTGGCGGGTGATAGGTGAATCCAGATTGGGGAACCACTTCGTCGAGCACCTTCACTCCATCCGCCTTAACAGCCAGGATCTCCCAGTGGCCAGCCATTTTAACTCCACTTTCCATTCCCACGCTGACATGTCTGTCCATGGCCTCCTCTAATTGAGGCTAGACACAGATTAGAGGAATTGAGGCTAGACTCAGATTAGAAGGACAACTTCTCATATTCCACCTTGGTAGCCTCCAACTTGATGGCATCAACATCGATTTCCCTAACTTCCGGTAACCACTCCTGTATGTCCCCCCCCCCCCTTTCTTTTACCTTAACCCTCTGCCCCATTTACCCCTTTCTTTTCCCCTCCCCAACCCTCTCAACCTGCCCATCACCCACACCTTCCTCCCTCTGGTTCCCCACCTCCCTCCCTGCCCTCTCCTATTAGATTCCATCTTCTTCAGCCCTTTCCCTCTTCCATCTATCACCTCCCAGCTTCTCACATCATTCCCACTTGCCCCCACTCCCCCACCTACCTACCTTTCCCCCTCTCATCTGGATTCACCTATCACCCGCCAACTCGTGCTCCTCCCTCTCCCCCCCCCCCTTTTATTCTGGCTTCTGCCCTCTTTCTTTCCAGTCCTGATGAAGGGTCTCGGCCCGAAATGTAAACTGTTCATTTCCCTCCATAGATGCTGCCTGACCTGCTGAGTTCCTCCAGCAGTTTGTGTGTGTTACTCCAGACGTCCAGCATCTGCAGTCCCTTTTGCGTTAACATGTATGAGCACTTGATCATTGTAGTTTACAAGGCTATGGGCTAGGAACTGGGAAGTGGGGATGGACAGTGGACAATTGATGGGCTAAATGGCCTCCTTTTAGCATTGCAAATTTCAGCCATCCCCCCACCCCCCAACTTCAATTTGAAAACATTTTGATCTGAGGATTGCTGTATGTAAGTGGGAGCTGATAACGTCCTGATGAAGATGAGTTGACACCTGAGACCTTGGTCTGTGATGGGAGCAACAGGTTATCCCCATAATCAATGAGAGTTAAAAGTAGAGACAGAAAGATCTGCCTTTCTTTAGCACCTTTCACAACTAGGATGACCCAAACTACTTTATAGCCAATGAGGTACTTTTGAATCTAGAAATTTTTTTCTTGCTATGCTTATGTGAGAACTATACAGGACTTTGGCTCCAGACACTGGGGTTCAATCCCAGCCCGACCTCTGGAGTTGTCTGTGTGGAGGTTGCACATTCTCCCTATTTCCCCGAGGGCTTCAGTTTCCTCGCACATTTCAAAGATGTGCAGCTCGGTGGGTTAATTGGCCACTGTTAATTGCCCTTAGTGTGTGGGCAAGTGGTAGAATCTGGGGGGAGTTGGTGAGAATGTGGGGAGAATAAAATGAGATTAGTGTAAATCGCTGGTTGATGGTTGGCAAGGACTGAATGGGCTGAAGGGCCTGTTTATGTGCTGTATCTCTCTCTATAACTAGCAGAGAAAGAAATGGAATGAATTTGAATCAAATTAATGGAAGAAAGAGAAAGAAAATTTTTAAGGGAGAAAGAAGACAGACAAAAGTTAATAAAAATTAAAAATAGAATAGAATATTGAACAGAAAAAACATCTGAGAAACATTCTTTGTCTGTGGGAATGACATTGGATAATTTAACTTGTTTCTCATCTTTTGGCCTGATATTGTACTAATGTAAATCTCTTTATTGTGAAGGTCCTTGGCAGGTCTAACTTTAAAGCAGATTCAATAGTACCTTTCAAAAGGGAATTGAATAATTAGGTTGTTATCAGCACCAGGACTGGAGATTGTGACAGACCATGAGTGTAACACAGTAGATGTGCAAGACCTTCAATATGGGAGGATGGTGCTTTGTTTGCACTGCTCCTTGTGAGAAAGGCACTCTCTAAATGTAGGTATTACTTTAGCATATCATCTTCAGCCATCAAACTTCCAAAGCGTGAGAAAGGAAGTCTGCTGCTAACCTCATGCTCATAGACTGAACCTTGAACTGCTCTCAGGATTTATAGCAGCTAGTTTAAAGGGGAGGCCACTTTAGACACATTTCCTTTTGCCTCTCTCCTCCACCAACAGTGGCAGAGCAGATGCAGTCTACGGTGCCGTATTCCTCCCATTATAATGTATCATCCCGCACTGAACATGCAATCCACAATAGAGCTCCTAGCAGTCACTTAATTTTAGAAATTTCGCCAGAGAGTACAGATGTAAAATGTTTTCAGAATTGTGTGCTGTGATTAACCATTGGAGGTCACGTAAAGTGCAGTGTGCTAACCTAATGGAAAAAGCAAGGACTCATTAATTGTTCCACAGGAACTAAGTTCTGCCCAGGGCACCCAGTTCCCCTCATTATGGCGTCTTTCACGTTCAGACTCCATAGAAGGAGCAACCTGGTACTGCATCTCACCTCTGACTGCACTGATTTTTAAGTCTTGGGAGAGGGACTCGAACCTACAACCTTCTGACTGGAGCAGCCCCCAGATCACAAATAAACCTGTGTAACTGCTGCATAATATTGGTAATGTGCTGACAAGGCTTTTTATGATCCAGAGTCTGCAAAGTAGGGGTTGGCACTCTGTAAGTGATTGTGAAATTTTCTCAATGCTTTCATGAGACATAAAACCTCTTAAAATAACATTCAAAATAATAAGCTGACACATTAAGCACTACACATTAATATCTTGTGCAGTAATTTTGATCCTAATGTCCCCATAATCCTATTCTGCCAGAATATTTTATTGCACAGTTCTGCAGATGAAATATGCTGAGAGATGATCTGGCTGTGTGTCATTGCTTGTGATAATAGCAATAGGAAAACAATCCATCTTCAGCCATTTTGCAGCAACTACACATTACATTTGTCTTTTAACAGACTAAGTGATTGTGTTTCTGAATTGATGTTAATAGCATTCTTTGAAAGTGAGGATCTAATTCATTAGTGTTGACAGGAACTGGATGGGGATAAACTATAGGAGTGTTTGCTGGGCTGCTGGTCATGAAATGTTATATTCAGTCCATTATATTGTCACATGGCATGGTGAGGGAGGGTCTAGTTGGAAGTGGGATCTCCATGCCAAAGATTAGGAGAAATCTGAAATCCTTTTAACAAAATTTACATTCTATGGAGTTTTGCTCCCCTGCATAACCAAAGACAGATAAAGAAACGCCAGAGAAGGTGAGTGAAAAAAATCAGGAAAGAACATATGACATGTATAGTTATCAGGAGAGACTGAACAGACTGGAGTGGTTTCCTCAGAATGAAAACTGGATGATTTGCAGTGGTGGAGTATCTTTACATGGTGGTGGGATGGTTGAGGAGGGTGGGGTTTTGGCGGGGGGGGGGTGGTGGGGGGGGGGAGGGGGAGCAGAATTTTACTCTAGGGCTCCATTGTTATAGTGGTGGTCTTATAGAGTCATACGATACAGAAACCTTCAGCCCAACTGGTCCATACAAAACCAAGAGGCCCATCTAAGCTAATCCCATCTGCCTGCATTTGGTCTGTATCCCTCAACCTTTCCTATCCACGTATCTGTTCAACTGTCTCTGTACCCGCCTCTACCACTTCCTCTGGCAGCTTGTTCCATACACTCACCACCCTCTGTGTGAAAAGCCTGCCCCTCAGGTCCCCTTTAAATCTCCCTCCTCTCACCTTAAACATATGTCTAGTTTTAGATTGCCCTACCCTGGGAAAAAAGACCGTAACCATCCACCTTATCTATGCCCCTCATGATTTTATAAACATCTCTAAGGTCAACCCTCAGCCTCCTTCACTCCAGGAAAAACAGTCCCAACCTATCCAGTCTCTCCTTATAACTCAAGCTGTCTAGTCCCAGTACAACTTTTCTGCACCCTCTCTAGCTTAATCACATCCTTCCTATAGTATGGCAACCAGAACCCCATGCAATTCTCCTGTAACACAACATTCTACATTCATTATTGCTTTTCCCTTTGTATTACTGTGATATACTTATGTATGGAATGATCTGTATAGATGGCACGCAAAACAAAGTTTTTCGCTGTATCTCAGTACATGTGACAATAATAAACTAATTACCAATTACGGTCTCATCAACATCTTGTACAGCTGTAAAATGACGTCCCAACTCTTGTACTCAATATCCTGACTGATGAAGGCAAGGGTGCCATAGGCTTTTTTCACCATCCTGTCTACCTGTGTCACCACTTTCAGGGAACCTCGTACATGTACCCCGAGGTCTCTCTGTTCTTCAACACTCCAATGGGAGGGGGAGGTGCAAGACACCTCCCCCCTCTCCAAAGCCACCCTCACCTTCCACTGGCTTTGCATGGTAAAGTTCTTTAAAATAATGATGGAGCTTGATAGGGTAGACGTAGAGAATGAGGCTGAGAAATTCCATTGCTTCATAGTGGAGGCATTAACTGGTTACATCAGTGCACACTAATGATTATTTTAGTTGTGGTCTGTGCTACAAACTACAGTCTTTAGGAATGGGGGACTACAGAGAAGGTGTTTCATTTTATTGGGGCTCAGAGGTGTGTAGCTTGGACTCAGGCTGTGAGGGAGAGAGCTAGCAGCCAGGTGTACTGTGTGCAGTTCTGGTCACCCCATTACAGGGCGTGGAGGCATTGGAGAGAGTGCAGAAGAGGTTCACTAGGATTCTGCCTGGATTAGAGAGTATTAGCTTTAAGAAGAGGTTGGCCAAACTTGGATTGTTTTCTTTGGAGCATCGGAGGCTGAGGAGAGACCTGATAGAAATTATGAGAGGCATAGATTGGTTAGACAGTCAACCACGTAGAAGCCACAGCCAAAAAAGCTCACCAGTGCTTCTACTTCCTCATGAGGCTAAAGAAATTTGGCATGTCCCCTTTGATACTCACAAATTTTTATTGATGCACCATAGAAAGCATCCTATCTGGATGCATCACGGCTTGGTACGGCAACTGCTCTGCCCAGGACTGCAAGAAACTGCGGAGAGTTGTGGCCACAGCTCAGCACATCATGGAAACCAGCCTCCCCTCCATGGACTCTGTCTACACTTCTCATTGCCTCAGTAAAGCAGTGAGCATGATCAAAGATCCCACTCACCCCGGACATTCTCCCTTCTCCCCTTTCCTATTGAGCAGAAGATACAAAATCCTGAAAGCACATACCACCAGGCTCAAGGACAGCTTCTATCCTGCTGTTATAAGAGTATTGAATGGTTCCCTAGTACGATAAGATGGACTCTTGACCTCACAATCTGCCTTGTTATGACCTTGCTCCTTATTGTCTGCCTGCACTTGCACTTTCTCTGTAGCTGTTACACTTTATTCTGCATTCTGTATTGTTTTACCTTGTACTACCTCAATGCACTGTGTAATGAATTGATCTGTATGGACGGTGTACAAGACAAGTTTTTCACTGTACCTTGGTACAAGTGACAATGTTAAACCAATTCCAATTCCAATTTTATCCTAGGGTAGAAATGTCACATACTAGAGGGCATAGCTTTAAGGTGAGAGGGGGCAAGTTTAAAGGAGATGCATGGGGCAATTTTTTTTACACAGAGGTGGGTGCCTGGAAAGTGCTGCCAGGGGTGGTGGTGGAAGCAGATTCGATAGTAGCGTTTAAGAGGCATTTAGAAACATGCAGGGAAGGGAGGGATATGGATTACATGCAGGGAGATGAGTTTAGTTTACTTTGGCATCATGGTCAGCCCAGACATCGTGGGCCAAAGGGCCCGTTCCTGTGATGTATTGTTCCATGTTCTAAGCTGGCTGTTATTGGAGAGGATGCTGGGTCAGGGTGGGTGTGTATTTGGGATCGGGAGATCAATGGGGGGGGCAGCACTTGAGGTAGGGGTTTGTGACTAGCTGGAGATTTGGGAGAATTCGTGGGTGAGCAGGTTGAGGGTTGGAGGTGTGGCCATGGGTAATCCTTGTATCTTGGGCTTGCCTTGGTAAAGTCCAGTCTGGTCTTAAGCAGTGGAGACCTAGTTGTTCCCAGATGAAACAAGGTTTGAGGAGGCTTGTGTGCAGCAGAACTGTTGGTCACTGGGCCAAATACCCTACTTTTCTGCTGCAAAATTCTATGCAGTTTTACCTAATGTCTCAAGTTTGCGATATATCGTTGAAGTAATATAATCTCTGCGGTCAGCAAAACAACATGAAATCATCTCAAAATCCTCTATTAATCTCCACTAGGTTTCTTCGGATTTAGCTGAATTTAGTCTGTTCAGATCCATAAACTAAAGAAAAACAAGCTTAAGTTTATAGCTGCTTACACAGTGTTTCCAAAGTATGCAACAAGTAGTGTTATTTTTGAAGTGTTGCAACCACTATTATGTTGGACAACATGGGTGCCAGCTCCTGGTGCTGAGATTCCCACGTCCAGTTATGGTGGGAAGTTATTTCCTGATTTCACCTCTGAATGACCTGGCTTTAGCCTCAAGGCTGTGCCAATTTATATGTTTTCTCTGTATCTGTCCTATAATCTTAAACTCAATTAAATTACCCCTTTAAGCTTCAAACTTAGCAAGGACCATAAATCAATCCTGGATCCTTCTGAGACTTGAGAACTAGTTTTCAAATCCTTACTGTTATTGTTACATCCCTTACTGTCTCTACACTGATCACAAAGGAACAAGAGCATGGACGACCTGTGTATACCGAAAAACATAGATACCACTAAGGCTGTTGGCAATAATGCTAAGACTGCACTAGCTACAGCGGTCGAGCCCTCAATAGATTTAACAATGTTCATATCAGTTTCAGTTTGTATGTTTCTGGCCACAAGCTTCCCCGTGTTCCAGACCCCTGGTGTTCTTGTCTCTGGCTCCGACCATGCACTAACTCTTGATATTTTGCAACGCCGGCACAAGTCATCAAATGCAATCTGTCTCATGGAAAACAGGATCCACTGAACACCATGGAGAGGGCTCTGGAGGAATGTGCTATATTCACCAACACTCCCAGTACTACATGGCTGACCTCCCGAATATGTGGAATCTGCAGGTCGTCTTCGTTCTCCACTAACTTACTAAGTGAATATGGCCTCTATGTGACCCTCTTGCACTTCTTGATTTTAATCACTCCTCAATTGGCTGTGCAGTCAGCCGCTTAGGCTCTAGAATCCTCCTTAAAACTGTCCAGCTTTTTACTTGTCCCATCTCTGGGCAGGCACGGTAGTGTAGCGGTTAGCGTAATGCTATTACAGTGCCAGCGAACTGGGTTCAGTTCCCGCCGCTGTCTGTAAGGAGTTTGTACGTTCTCCCCATGACTGCATGGGTTTTCTCCGGGTGCTCCGGTTTCCTCCCACATTCTAAAGACATACGGGTTAGGAAGTTGTGGGCATGCTACGTTGGCGCCGGAAGCGTGGCGACACTTGCGGGCTGCCCCCAGAACACTCTACACAAAAGATGCATTTCACTGTGTGTTTCAATGTACAAGTGACTAATAAAGATATCTTATTCTTTGACTAAGCTTTTCTTATCTGCCCTAATATCTCCTATCAATGTCAACATTTAATAACGCTTGTGTGAAGCACTTTGAGAGGTTTTGCAAAGTTAAGGTGCTATATAAATGCGCGATATGTGGCTGCTTAATTTGGAGGACCACTATAAACCATTCAACATGAGATAGAGGATATGAAGCCTGCCTTAAATAATGTACCAAGCTAATATTTCCTGTGAGAATTTTAGATAAGATACAAGTTATTGCATCAGTCATTCAGAAGGGGACTTTTGAATCATGGCTGATTCTGTAGGCTATGAAATTTATTCTGCAAATTGCTTCTGAAATCTCAGTGATAATCTAAACTGGTGCCCTAAAGGGATTATTAGTTCTTTGCATTTCAGACTCTCAGTAGTCTGTAATGAAAGAATCCCGGCTGTCTTGGTAGCATGTTTCAGAAATGTAATTCATTGCTGCAACTTTAAAGAAGAGACGGGCAATGATATTCATGAAAATATTTGAGGCTTCACTGTTTGCAGTATTTCTTCTTTAAAGAGAAACAAATTTTCATTTCTATAGTGCCTTTCAAGTCCTGTGCACATCAAAAAAATGAATTATATTTGTACTATAGTTGTGTTTGTAATGTAGAAAATGTGGCAGCCAAGATTTCAATCTTCTCAATTGTTATCCATTAACTTGTTGGACCATCTTAGGCTGTGCCTCGGGATCAAGGATGTTAACTCTCATTCTGGTTTTCTGTGTTCAGACGTGAGGCCAATGTGGGAACTACGGACTTCCACAGTTGGATAGGAACTGCATGACGGGCGCGTTGGTAGATAGTTTGTGAGGTGGTGTGCTCTCTCCACCACTTGCGAAGGGCTCCTGATGCATGAACTTGAGCCTCTCAACACCATCCTGAATGCTCCTTGTCCAGTTTGGATATTTATGGGCCAGGGATTCCCAGGAGTCAGCGGGGATGTTGCATTTCTTCAGAGGCTTGGAGCACATGATGTAATGTATTAAGTAAGTCGCTGAAAAGAGATTTGCAATTATATAATGACTTTCAGGACCTCTGGATGTCCAAAGCACCTTACAGCCAATGAAGTCATCTTGATGAAAGCGCAGTCACTCCCGATAGTGTGCACACTCTGAGAAGCATCTGAGAGATGGGACCATCAGAGTGTCATCTTAGAAGACATATTGAGCCAGATTCCTTCTCCCTGAGAATCTTGGATTCATAAAGCAGCGCATGGTTTTCCTTTAATAAGTGAATACCGCAAGATAATTGGAGTGATCTGGGCACATTGCTGAATCTTGATTTAAGGACCCCATCTAATTTTTTAGCATCAGGAGAGCTGGAATTCCATGGATTTCATGGTAGATACAAAAGCCCATGATAAGGTGTTATATAGTCATGTTTTCAAATTGGCTTGGGTGTGGTAAGGTTGGAGTGCCAGCAGAAGAATATAACTTGTGCAAAAGAAGACAGAACAAGCTGCAGATACTGGAATCTGGAGCAAAAAGCAAACAGCTGGAGGAACTCAGCGGGTTAGGCAGCATCTGTGAGGGAGGCGTGGGGGGGGGGGAATGGACAGTTGACATTTTGGGTTGTGACCCTTCATCTTCAGGGGAGCTAGCCAGTACAAAGAGGTGCGAGGAAGGGGTGGAGCAGGAGCTGGCAAGCGATCGGTGGATCCAGGTGAGGAGGGGGTGATAGGCAGATGGAGGAGGGAAGAGGGGAAATATTGACAGAGGGTGGGAGGTGGAAGCAACAAAGGGCTGCAGATGATGGAATCTGATAGGAAAGGAACGTGGAGCATGGAACCAAATAAGGGAGGTGGGGGGGGGGCAGATGGGAACAGTGGGGGGGGGGGACAGTGGGAGGAGTGTGTGGGTGGCGGGCAGATGGAGTGGGTGGAGGAGGAGAAAGAAACAGGGTGATCGGGGCTGGGGTGGGTGGGTGTTGGAGGAACTGGAGCAGAGAGAAAATGGACAGATGGGGAGCAGGTTACCTAAATTGTGCAATATTTATAATTAGAGTGGAGAATTGGGGAGTGGAGGTCTGGAAGAAGCAGTCTAAAGTTTGGCCAAGCTGGTTCCCTTTATGGGATGATCCAACCATTCCACTTATCCTGCCCTTGCTAACACCTGAAGGAGCGAACACTGAGTGGCCCATCCCTGCTTTTTCACTGTGGTCTTTTGTTCACAGTTGCCCCAGTTCCTTTTGAAAGTTATCAACATTCCAAGTCTACATTTGCTTTTGGGAATTCTGAGATTATTCCAAAGAGAACAGAGGCTTCACATTCAAGCTCTTCTGAGGTAGAATTGACCAAGGAACAAAAAATGTTCAGGAGGTCAGACAACATTCGTGGAAAGAGAAACAAAGTTCATCAGAAGGATCTTTGACCTGAATCATTAACTCAGTTTCTCTTTGACCCATTGAGTGTTTCCAGCACCCGTAGTTCCTTGACTTTCAACATGCTTTTCAGGATGCAGATGCTGTGAGCATTTATTGCCTATTCCTGAACTGCTTGAGAAGCTGGTGGTGAGCAACCTCAAGTCAAGTTAAATCGAGTTTATTGTTATATTCATAAGCACGGTGAGGGACAGGTACAGTGAAAAACTTGCTTGCAGCAGCGTCACAGGTATGTAGACAGCACATAGAATAAAATTTTACAAGACAATGATGAAAAAGACCGCACAAAGCAAGACGTTAGTGCAAAAAATATAATTAGAAGCATGCCCAAGGTAGTGCAAGAGGTGGTCTGTAGAGGTCAGTTGCAGAACCTTATTGAAACGCAAAGCATTTGGGTAGAATAGAGAGGATTGTGGACTATTTCAGTGGGCTGTTAAGATCACATAACTATGGGTCAGGAGTCACATATAGTCCAGACTGGGAAAGAATTGTTGAATTCATCCTCTGTAGGGTATTAATTCAGTAATATAATCACAATGTAACAAGGGCTTCATTTTTAGTTACTAGTATATAGGGGAATTGAGGGCTGTTTCTTAAATCTCCTTATGATGGAGAAGCTGGCTATTTGGGCCATTGAATTGATACTGGCTCTCAGAGCAATCCCATTCCTCTATTTATTTCCTTGCAACCTATTCTCTCTCACTTGCAAATTAACTCTCCCCTGAATCTCCCATCACTGGGGCCAACTGACCCACCCAATGGACAGGAACAGTCAGGAAAATGGAGTCTGAGGCCAAGATCAGATCTTATTGAACGGCAGAGCAGGCTCAAGGGGCCTTCTCCTACTTCTTATGTATAACGGTTGGCCTGGTTTTAAGTGGAAATTTTAGTTTTCGGAAGCATTCACAATTCAGAATTTGGCAGAATGTCACTTTAGTTTTTTTAGGGGGTGATATAGAATGCGATGAAATCTGGAATCCAATCACAACTCTTGTTTCACTGTGTATCACTTCTTCACCATTATTTTTCAAGGTGATCTGGGCCTTGGATTCAGCCACTAGTGATATAGGCAGGAGGACAAGTGTGTCAGGCAGGTCTTTGGAAGCAGAAGGCTTTGATCGTAATAGACATAAAATCATAGGGAAGTTTATGACATATAAGGAGGGCATTCGATGTCAAATTTGAGTTTATTGTCACGTGCACAAGTACATGTGTGCACAGGTGCAATGAAAAACTTGCTTGCAGCAGCATCACAGGCACATAGCATCATATAAGCAGCATTCACAAGAAAAAAATAAATTAAACATAAATTATTACAAGAAAGAACGTAATTAGAGCAAAAAAAAAGTCTATTGTAGTGGAAAGTGGTCATAGTGTTGATATATTGATGTAGTGATAAGGGTTGTGCAGGTTGGTTCAAGATCCAAATGGTTGAAGGGAAGTAGCTGTTCTTGAACCTGGTGGTGTGGGACTTCAGGCTTCTGTACCTCCTGCCTGATGGTGGCTGCGAGGACATGGCATGGCCTGAATGGTGGGGATCTTCGATGATAGATGTTGCCTTCTTGAGGCAGCACCTCCTGTAGATACTACACCGTATCCATGCTGGTGGAGAAGGAGCTACTCAGCCAATCCCACTTTCTAGTATCAGGTCCATGACTCTGTAGATAACGAATTTTCAATCCACATCCGAGAAAAAGAGGGAGAGGAGCAAGTGTACAAAGGAGAGAAGCTGGTGGTTTGAGAAGAATCACCCTCTGGAAGATTTGCTTCTCTTTGCAAAACTGACATCAAAACAAGACAAACTGAGCAAAGAATCTGCCTTGGACCTCCAGTGACTTGGGATCGATCCTGATCTCCGGTGCTGTCCGTATGGAGTTTGCACGTTCTCCCTGTGGCTGTGTGACTTTCCTCCGGGCACTCCATTTTCCTGCCACATCCC
The DNA here is from genome assembly GCF_009764475.1 of Pristis pectinata. Lineage (NCBI taxonomy): Eukaryota > Metazoa > Chordata > Chondrichthyes > Rhinopristiformes > Pristidae > Pristis > Pristis pectinata. The sequence continues at coordinate 15,854,650 of NC_067436.1, read as the reverse complement.
AATGATGTGTGGGTTGGTAGCTTAACTGGCCACTGTAAATTGCCCCTGGTGTGTAGGTGAGGGGTAGAATCTAGGGGAGTTGATGAAAATGTGAGAATGAAAATAAGATTAGTTGAAACAGGTGGTTGATGGTTGGTGTGGATCCAATAGGATGAAAGGCCTATTTTGGTGTTGTATAACTCATTGACTCTAAAATAACATGCAGGTTTTTATTGGCTCACAACAAATAAAGTATAAGATATAAGATTTCTTTATTAGTCACATGTACATCTAAACACACAGTAAAATGCATCTTTTTGTGTAGAGTGTTCTGGGGCAGCCCGCAAGTGTCACCACGCTTCCGGCGCCAACATAGCATGCCCACAACTTCCTAACCCGTACATCTTTGGAATGTGGGAGGAAACCGGAGCACCCGGGGGAAACCCACGCAGACGTGGGGAGAACGTACGAACTCCTTACAGACAGTGGCCGGAATTGAACCCGGGTCTCTGGCAATGTAATAGCATTACGCTAACCGCTACACTACCGTGCCTGCCCACACTGTGGAACCTCTCATATGAACACCTTCAGCTTGAAGTGATTCCTACAGAATAAATCAATTATCTGTGCTGGCTTCATAGTATGGAGAGCAGTGTCCTGTGTTTTGTCTTACCTTTGAGAGAGCAGTATTTATCTGTAGCTCTCAAAACTATGTGGCTGCCTGATTTCTCCCACTTATGTCGAGTCACGTCTCTTCCTCTGGGCCGGTGTGTAATCGGATTTAGCCACATTACTGTTCTCACTCACAGGATCAGGCTCTGTGAGCGTCACTTCATCGCTCTGATAAAGGGGACATAGACCTCATCACAAAGGCTCATTTGTAAATCAACAATGACTGCATTAGTATGCGGCTGGACGGATATGTTACAACATATGTCACACACTGTTAGGTTGGAGGCAACAAACCACCAGAATGAATGGGTTAGTTTCCAATGCTGCAAAGTCTGCAAAAAAAGACTTGAATTTCTTTTGCATCTTTCAGACCCACAAAGGACTAAAAACAGAAGGACCTGCCTCTGTCATAAAGCATTTAACGTAGTTTGTTTTAATATAAGAAGGACCGGAGGATGTTTGTGCATAATAAGCTCTCACAAACAGTGATGGAGGTATATAAATAAGTTTCTTTTTGGCGATGTTGATTGAATGATTGGTGGGCACTGTAGTGCAGCTAGTACAGCTGCTGCCTCACAGCTGCCGGGGCCCAGGTTTGATCCCAACCTCTGGTGTGGTTAGTGTGGAGTTCGGATGCTCTTCCTGTGATTGTGTGGGTTTCCGCCAGGCGCCCTGGTTTCCTCCCATATCCCAAGCATGCAGAGGTCGGTGAGTTAATTGCCCATGGTAAAATTGGCCGTAGTGTGTGGGCGAGTTGTCCAGTCTGGCAAGAGTTGATGAGAATCTGTGGAGAATAAGATGGAATTGGTATAGGGTGAGTGTAAGTGGAGGCTTGATAGTCAGTGCGGACCTAATGTGCCAAAAGACCTGCTCTCAAGATGTCCGATTCTGTGACAGTAGGGCAGGAAACCAGCAAGGACTTCTGTGTTGGTTTGGAACGAAATCGCTGGATATTCTGCATCCACAGTTTAATGTCCCATCCGACAGACAACACCAACAGCAGCAGAGCATCCTGTCGGTGCCTCATTGGAATATCACTCTGGACTTTTGAAGCCCTTGTTCTGGTATTGACTTGGCTGGATTCTTCAGTTATTTTGCAATAGAAATTATGCAATCAGTTTAAAAATTAGCAGTTTTAGTCATTCTGAAATGTACGTTGTGGACCTTTAGGAGTACAACTGCTAGATGTACTAATTATGTCTTCTGTTATCTCAGAGTTGGACTGTGGACTTTATTTTCAGTTTTACAGGCACGATATTAGATCTCGGGAAATTAGCTGAGATTATTGGGAGAGGGCTTGTGGGATCTACGCCGGAAATTGGAAGGTGGGAGGGTGTAGGACCAATTCGAGTTTTGTCAGGATGGAAACTTTAGAGATAGTGAACGGTGGGATTTGTTAGTGAGAGATTGAGAAGGTGGCGAGAGAGGGTTTGGAGGGTTGGTGATCTGGAGAGAGGATGATAGGTTTTGGAGGAGAGCATTAGGGGTGGGTGTTGGGACAGAAGGAGGGGTTGGGAGGCGATGGATTATTAAGCACATGTTGTGACTCTCACTGCCCCTTACTTACAAGAAGATATGGCAACATAATAGATGCCAGATATTAACATAACTGCAGCAATGACCAATATACTGGCAAATTGACGGTTAAAGGACATCAAATTTCTCATGATTGCTTTAGATCTCATTAACCCTTCACAGCCAAATGCAAAATAGTAAAGAGTGGTAAAGGGAGAGAATTCAACACACTGTGGCATGCGGTAATATTTCCCTTCCACATTAATCTGAAGTGTCTTTGAATGTGTGAGAGCTCTGGTCAATAGATATTCCTCAATCATTGCATTAAAACAGACATTCGCTCTGCTGCTCATTTGAAGTTCCATTTCATCTCAATGTGACCTCCTCCATGTTGGTGAGACCAGGCGCAGAGTAGGTGACCTCTTTGTCGAGTACCTGCGCTCCGTCCAACGTGGCCACCTGGAGCTCCTGATTGTCAGCCATTTTAATTCCCCTCCCTATTCCCACACTGACCTGCATATCCTCGGCTTCCTCCACTGCCAGGGTGAGGCCAAAGGCAAACGGGAAGAACAGCACCTCATATTTCACCTGGGCAGTCTACAACCCGACGGTGAATTCAACAATTTCAGGTAACCTGCTCCCCCCTCTGTCCCTTTCTCTCTTCTTCTGGCCTACCCAGTTCCTCCTACACACACCCAACCTCCCCCCTCACCCCACAAAAAAACCAGCCCCCATCACCCTCCTCCACCCACTCCATCTGTCCGTCGTCCACACACTCCTCCTGCTGGGTCCTCTCCCCCCACTGCTCCCATCTGCCTTCCCCACCTCCCTTCCCCACCTCCCTCAAACGGTTCCGTGCTCCACCTTCATTTCCCATCAGATGCCACCGTCTGCAGCCCTCTGTTGCCTCCACCTATCACCTCCCAGCCTCTGTCAGTATTTCCCCTCTTCATCTGCCAATCACCCCTCCTCACCTGGATCCACCTATCGCTTGCCAGCTCTTGCCCCACCCCTTCCCCTTACCTCTGGCTACCTCCCCTCTGAAAGATAGTCTAGATGGAGCCATAGAGTGGCCGTAGAGCCATGCATCCAGCATGGACTAGATGGGCCCATCTAGTCCTTGCAGCCTGATATTCTGCCTAGTCCCGTCTACCTGCACCCAAACCATATCCCTCCAAACCCCTCCCATCCATGTACCTATCCAAACATCTCTTGTTTGTTCCGTGCTTCACCTTCATTTCCCATCAGATGCCACCGTCTGCAGCCCTCTGTTGCCTCCACCTATCACCTCCCAGCCTCTGTCAGTATTTCCCCTCTTCATCTGCCATGTTACAATTGAACCTGTATCGACCACTTCCGCTGGCAGCTTGTTCCACATTTGCACCAGTCTCTGAGTGAAGAAGTTTCCCCTCAGCTTCCCCTTAAATATTTCACCTTTCACCCTAAACCTATGACCTCTAGTTCTAGTCTCACCCAACCTGAGGGGAAAAAGCCTGCATGCATTCACCCTATCTATACCCCTCATAATTTCATATTCTTCTATAAGATCTCCCCTCATTCTCCTGTGCTCCAGGGAGTCCTAACCTATCCAACCTACCCCTATAACTCAGGTCCTCAGGTCCCCAGGTCCCAGCAACATCCTTGTAAATTTTCTCTGCACTCTTTCAATTTTCAATGAAGGGTCTCGACCTGAAACGTTGACGGCCCGTTTCCCCCCACAGATGCTGCCTGACCCACGAGTTCCTCCAGCAGTTGGTTTTGTGCTCTACATCCCAGCATCTGCAGTCTCTTGTGCCTCTAAGACTCTGTGGGACCTCATTGTGTGCAAACAGCATTTCTCTTCAAAAAATCCTTCATCTGCTGCAAAGAGCTTTTAGGTAGCTGCAGGGTATGAAGAAAAGGTGCTATATAACATTAGCTAGGCATGGACAATTGCCAATGTCAGCCTGATCTTGGGAATACTTGTCTTAAAAAAGCCTTCACAATTTATTCATCTGCCATGACTACAGAGTCCAGTGTTGATGGAGCCTCTGCTGGTTATTCTTGAAACTTAGTTTGAACTTTACATCCTCTGTACTCGTTAAAATCGTCTAACACTCTGTTGCCTGTGTCCTCACACCAATCCACTCTCCCTTTACTACTGTATTTACTGATCCACAGTGCATCCAGGTCTGGAAATGCTTTCACTTTAATATTGTTCAGATCCCTCCATGACCATAAGATATAGGAGGAGAATTAGGCCATTCAGCCCATCGAGTCTGCTCCTCCATTCAATGATGGCTGATTTTATTTCAATTCTATTCTCCTGCCCTCTCCCCATAACCTTTAAGCCCCCTACCGATCAAGAACCTATCAGTTTCTGCATTAAATACACCCAGTGACTTGGTCTCCACTGCCCTCTGTGGCAACGCATTCCACAGATTCGCCACCTTCTGGCTGAAGAAATTCCTCCTCATCTCAGTTCTAAAGGGATGTCCCTTTATCCTGAGGCTGTGCCCTCAGATCTTGGACTCTCCTACTGATGGAAACATCCTCTCCACATCCACTCTGACCTTGGCCCTCTCTGCTTCGGTAGTCTCCTCCCAACCCACTATCCTCAGAGACCTGTGCATTCCTCCCATCCTGGCCTCTTGATCATCGCTGATTATATACACTCCACCACTGCCAGTCTTCCATTGGGCAAGTCCCTATGCTCAAGAAATCCACCCCCTCATAAAACCCCTCCAGCTCCCTTCCTTTCACATTAAAACCCACCTCTTTGACCGAGTTTTTGGTCATCTCCCCCAACACTTCCTGAGCGGCCAGCACTGAATCTTGTCTGATTACACCTCACTGGTTCACCTTACTGATAGTTTACTACATTACAGACACTTTAAAGATGCAAGTTGTTTGTGTGTTAAATATCCTGAGCGTACCTGATCTGTTAATTGCAACCAAATGCATCATTTTGATAAATTAACTTTGGCTGTTGTCTTGTTCCCAGCAGCCTTGGATCCTGGGATCGCATGCTCCCTCTTCCCCATGGGGAATATCTCCAAATCTTTCATGCCGAAGATTCGGAATATTTTCTGATGTTCCAGTTGCCATGGTGTCGGGGGCTGTTAGTAGCTTTTTAACTGCGTCGGGAGACTCCTGCCTGCAGAAACCCAGAGCACATGAGAGAGACAGTGAATCTCTTAAGGACATTGATGGACAGGAGGTGACTTGCACTGTGTGTCTCCGACACAATTAGTTAAACCCTCAGGAATTCCACCAATGCAGTTTTAATAAATCCTTTAGAGGAAGAAACGTTTTATCTATTCAAGCACAAGTTCTAAGTTCCATAATTCCAACAATTTGTTTGTACTTTACATAAAATACATTGTTATTTCTATCTGCACAGTTCAGATTGGTAGATAAACCTTTTTTTTAATAAAAAGCAGTTTCAGCCTGCCTTGTGATAAATCACTTCAGGTCAATTTTATCGATAATAGAAAGAAAGTGTTATTATAGTCGGTGTTGTTTTGGCCATTCCCAGCCCAATGTTTCTATTAAATTGAAGGATATTAGATGTGAATTAATTTTTATTAGAACCTCGTGTCTTTTGGGACCTAGCTCATCTATTCATTGGCAAAACTTCTAGCAGTGAAATTATACATGGGATTTGGGCCTTTGGTTGATAGCATTCATAAAGTGATGTTATTTCATGCTTAAAGAAAGAGATTTTGTTTTGTGAATTTATTTTTAACCTCCGTCTTGAAGTTAGTCAGTGGGATGTCCTAATGATCAGCTGATTTATCCATTGAGTAATGGAATTGAGAAACCAACAAACAACCTGCTGGAGTAACTCAGTGGGTTGAGCAGCACCTGGGGGGGGAAGGAATTTTATTCCTTGCGACATTTTGGGTCGAAACCCTGCCTCAGGAACCAGATGCATGGCTTTGACCTTTCCCCCCACAGCTGCTGCTCGACCCACTGAGTTCCTCCAGCAGATTGTTTGTTGTTCCAGATTCCAGCATCTGAAGCCTCTTGTGTCGTCATTGAGAACAACCAATATTTATGTAGTGCTGAAAACACTCAGCAGGTCAGGCAGCATCTGTAGAAAGAGAAACAGAGTTAACAATTCTGGTCCAAGACCCTTTCTCCACAGATGTTGCCTGACCCACTGAGTGTTTCCAGCATTTCTGTGTTTTTTTCAGGATTGCAATTTTTTTTTATATTTCGTTTGTACAGTGTCTTCAACATCCAAGAAGCTTCACAAGAGTTTATTAGGCAAAATTTGCACACCAAGCCAGAAAAGAAGATAGTGGGTCAGATCACACAAGGCCCAGCCCACGCTTCACATTCACCTGTTATGGGATGTCCCTTTTGTAGTGAGGTGGTCCCGGAATTCCACTGGCCTCAGTTCCATGGCTATTGCATAAAGTGGAGCGGGTGGTGAGTGCCAGCACAGCCTCAGATGAACATAGAACAGTAGAGTACAGAACAGGCCCTTCGGCCCACAATGTTGTGCCAACATAGCTAATCCCTCCTATCTACAGAATGCCCATGTCCCTCCATCTTCCTCTCATTCGTGTGCCCATCCAAGCCCCTCTTAAAAGCCCCCAATGAGTTTGCCTCCACCACCCTATCAGGCAACCCATTCCAGGCATCCACCACTCTGTGAGTAAAAAAACATACCCCTCACGTCTCTTCTGAAACTACCCCCCTCACCTTAAATGCAAGCCCTCTGGAGAGAAAAGCAGAGGGTCTTGGACCTGAAATGTTAACTCTGTTTCTCTTTGCACAGATGCTGCCTGACCTGCTGAGTGTTTTCAGCACTATATAAGTACTGGTTGTTCTCAGTGACGACACAAGAGACTGCAGATGGTGGAAACTAACACCCTGTCCTGACTGCAAGCTGACAGCTCATTGCTGTCAAAGACCTTCTTCACTCTTTCTAAATGTCTCTGATGGTCTGAAACACCGCTTTTATAACTGAAGAGTGGATAGACCAGGTGTCTGTTTAGCTCAGTGAGCACACGTATAAATGGTGTAAGAATGGACGGGGGGAAGCTGAATTTTGGATGATTTAAGTTTACGGAGAATGGAACATGGGCAGTCAGCAAGGAGAGCATTAAATAACGAGGACCAGAACTGACAAAGCCATTGGAGAGGGTTTCATAGCAGGGTCACGAGAGGTGATGTTGTGAAGGTAGAAGAAGATGATTGTGGTGATGGAGTGATTAACTTGAAAAATGTTTTAAATGAAACATGTTTAAAAAAATCAGTTAAATCACATTCAACATATAAACTAAATAAAAAAACATTAATATTAATTAAACCAAATTTTGAAAATCCACTTTATGTACCTTAGTCGCCAGGTTAAATGAGTTAGCTATGGCAGTACAAAGCTGGGGGGCCAGATATGAAGTCCTTCTGGTTCCTCAGCTCAGTACAGTCCACCAGGATGTATGATTCATAGCAAGCTGGCTGCCACAAGGCAAATTAAGTTGACTTAGAAAGCAGTCTATGTACAGCACAGAGGAAATAGAAGCTACAGCAACTTCTCCCAATAAAAGCAGGGTGATTTTTTTTCGGGATAATACAGTTGAGAGGAAAATACTTGTATATAAAATCTGTGTCAGTCACTCCAAGGAATGTATGGTTAGTAAGCATGATTTACAAGGGAATTATTCAATCATCTTCTTCTGGCTGGCCAAAGTGACAGTAAATGCAGTTGTAAACACTTTACTGTTAAAATAAGCAGCGTGTGAGTATTTTATTGCATGTTAACTGGGAACTTTACTGAGGTTTTCCTGAAATCTTAAGTGTGGAAATTATTTATTTGACGTTGTACTTTAATTTACCATATTCCAATTTTTTTCACTTTCTAATATGTCCAATGCTGCTGGCTTATCATTTCAAGTTCCTGGAAACTTAGGAATGGTCATTGGCTTTTCCCGTAGTTGAAAGATATAGTTGAAATGCACTATGCGTGGCCTCAAGGCATTCCAGAGTCCCCAACAGCCAGTAAAGTACTGTTTGAAGTATCATGATCTTGTGAGGCAGGAAACATAGTTGCTGATTTCCGCACAGCAAGCTCCCACAAATAGCATTGCAGCAATAACCAGATAATGGGCAAGATCTTAGATCCCCTCATGCTACAGATCCAGTACGGATTGTTAAGTGACTCTGTGGTGGCTGCAAGATTTTCTAAAGAGATTAATGCTACACTGGATATTGAACCTGGAGGTTGAAGACATGCTTGGCGCTCTCGCTAACAATATTAAGCAGAGTTTCTTGCGGGTTTTCCATTTTACACTACTTGCAATCCCAAGCAGGAGACATTGGAACATGTTGTTTTGCTGCTCCATTTTTAGCAACAGTCATTCATCACTCCCAGAAGAGCCTTGCTTTATTTGTGATGTTTGTTCCACAGCCTTGCTAGTTTTGTCGGTGACTGCTCAAAATTTGAAGCTACAAGTCCCAAACTCACAAGTCTCAAATTAATGGATGGTTAATGTCAGCGTGGACTTGGTGGGCTTGTTCCTGTGCTGTCAAGTCGAGTTAATTGTCATGTATACCAGTACGGTGAGGTACAGGTACAATGAAAAACTTGCTTGCAGCAGCATCACAGGTGCGTAGATCATAAGTTATATACGCATAACTTTACATAAGTTATACAAGACAGTGAAGAAAAAAGTGTGTAAAACAAGATATTAGTGCAAAAAAAACACGTCAACGGTGGTGCAAGAGGTGGTCTGTAGTGTTCTTTAGCTGAGGTAGGTTTAGGGTTGTGCAGGTCAGTTCAAGAACCTGATGGCTGTAGGAAAGAAGCTGTTCCTGAACCTGGTAGTGTGGGACTTCAGGCTTCTGTACCTCCTATCTGACGGTAGCAGCGAGAAGAGGGCATGACCTGGATGGTGATAAGATGCTGCTTACTTGAGGCAACACCTCAGGTAGATGGTTTCAGTGGTGGGGAGGGCTATGTCCGTGTCCACTACTCTCTGCTGTTTGACTCTATGACTCAATGATTCTATGACTCAATGCTCCACCAATTCTCTTTGTAAGACCTCACAATATGGAATGGGAGCATGGATGACCCTTTAGGTGCATAAACCAGATCCTTTATTTCTTCAGTAGCTTCCATATCTGTTCCCAAGAGCCTTGAGGCACACTCCTTGGTCTCTTTATCATTATCGAATGCGCCCCATTTGTGGCTGTGAGTTTAGTGGCATTGGAGTGATCCTTAAAAAGGACATAGAAGGGTATATGAGGGAACTACAAAGGGATATAGGTTGTGAGTGGGCAAAGGGTCTGGCAAATAGAGTATAATGGAAAAATTTCCACTTTATTCAGAAAAATTAAAAGAGAAGCACATTATCGAAATGCTGGGAGATTGCAGGTCTGAGATACAGAGAGACCGGTGTGAATGAATGCATCATTTGCTAAAGGCTAGTGAGCAGGTAGAGCAAATAGTTTGGAAAGTGAACCAATGTTACTGTTTATTGGTAAGGGAGTTGAAGACAAAAGCAGGAGTTTATGCTTCAGTACCTAGAGCACTGGTGAGACTGCATCTGGAGTACTGTGTACAGTATTGGTCTTGTCATTGAAGGAACAATGTTATTGTATTGGAAACTGTTCAGAATAGGTTTACTCGAGTATGTGTTGCCTTATGAGGAAGGGTTGGACAGAGTAGCTTGTATTCATCAGAGTTTGGAAGAGTAAGCAGAACTTGATTGAAACATGTCAAAAACCTAAAGGGTCTTGACTGGGTGGATGTAGAAAGAATGTTTTCTCTTGTAGGAGAATCTAGAATCGGGGGTCATTGTTTAAAAATAAGAGGTCGCCCATTTAAGGCGAAGATGAGGTGATTATTTCTCTTCCTCAAAGGTTAGAGGAAGCAGGGTCTTTGAATATTTTTAAGGCAGAGGTAGATAGATTTTTGATAAAGAAGGGGGTGAAGGGTTCCTGTGGGTAGAAGGGATTGTAGAGTTGAGGTTACAGTCAGATCAGCAATGATCTTATTAAATGGCAGAGCAGGCACGAGGGAGTCAAGGGCCAACCTCTGCTCTTGATTCATATGTTCACGTGTTGTGGCACATATTATTTGACCACTGGACAAACAGTCAGTAAGTCTTTGAAATTAGAGTCATAGCACTGTTTCGTGTGCACTGCTATTTTTTAAAATTCATTTTCGGGGTGTGGGCATCTCTGGCAAGACCAGCATTTATTGCCTATCCCTAATTGCTCTTGTGAAGGTGGTGGTGAGCTGCCATCCTGAACTGCTGCCATACTTCTGGTGATAGTGCTCACACAGTGCTATCAGAGAGGGAGTACTGTGATCTAAATGCAGGAACAATGAAGATTCAAGTCAGGCTAGCGCACAACTTGAAGGGAAACCTGCAGATGATGGTATTCTTATATTCCTGTTGGACTTGTCCTTGCTGGTGGTGGAAGTCTTGCGTTTGGGAGTAGTCTGGTACTTGAAGTAGTCTGGGTAAGTAACTGCGGGACACTTTGTAGATGGTACACATTAAATGGGTTGCTTTGGCCTGGATAGCGTTGAGATTCTTAAGACGTGTTTGTTCCGAACCCATCCATTGGAGAATATTCCACTACATTCTTGTCTTGTGCCTTGTAAATAGTGAAAAAGCTTTGGGATATCAGGCCTTATGGTTTGAAGTGGCAAATAATGTCATATAAGGCAATATCTGCATTTCAAACAGCACAACATGATTTTTACACATTAGCAATTAAATATACTGATAGGAATTCCAATACTAGAGGGCATGCATTTAAGGTGAGATGGGGTAGGTTCAGAATAGACGTGAGGGGTACGTTTTTTACTCAGAGAGTGGTGGATGCCTGGAATGCAATGCCTGATAGGGTGGTGGAGGCAAACTCATAGGGGGCTTTTAAGAGGGGCTTGGATGGGCACATGAATGAGAGGAAAATGGAGGGATATGGGTGTTCTGTAGCTAGGAGGGATTAGCTATGTTGGCACAACATTGTGGGCTGAAGGGCCTGTTCTGTGCTGTACTGTTCTATGTTCTATGAATGGTACCCTTATAACTAGCACATGTAAAATACACTACCATGTCTGAACAATATTTCTTAAATTGCATTCAGTATCTCAGCTAATATATTTTAATAGCACTGGTTAACACTACAATTGGGCCAGCATATCAGGCAGAAAACTTGTGCACAGAGTGCTCCCACAAACAGTAAGTGAAACAGATGGTTGGTCTGTCTATTTTTGGTGGTGTTGATTGACAGAGGAATGTTGGTCAGGATACTGGGAGAATCCCCTGCCTTATTTTTGAATGACCATTCAGCAGTCCTTTCTCAGCATAGTCAGTGTCCTAGTGTGGAAAACCCGCTAGGACGCAGAAAGATCCCACAACCAGTAGAGTGATAATAATCAAATAATCTGCTCTGGTGGAGGACACTTGGAGAATTTGCCAATGAACAACTGAGAGCACAGATGAAGCCTTGCATCTCAGCCAAAAGTCACCATTTCAGGTGGTACAGGGCTCCCTGAGCATTATAGGGGAGCATCAGGTCATGTGTAGTGCCCAAGTCTCTGGCGTGGGACTAGAACCTAAAACCTTGAGTCAGAAGGGAGAATGCTACCCACTGAGCCACAGCTGGCAGAGAGCATCACTGAGCCAAGAACATATTTAAAAACCAGCATGCTGGACTGGGGCAATGATGAGGTGAAGTGGGCCACATGGATACAATGTGCATGGTACATTGTGTGATTATTACCGCCTGTTCTCTTTCAGCTACTGATCTATGAGGTTTTGATGGCAGTCACTGGGAACATCACCCGACTGCACACACTTAATCCCAGCCTGTCAGCTTCAAGCAGGGGGCTTGGAGTGGCCAGACATTACAGATTGTTAGTCACAGGCCATTGCTTTTGTCGAATCTGAGCTGTTATTAAGACTTACTGCAAGCAGGACACTGCTCGATTGAACAGTCAAGAGGCAAGAAACATGACAGCTATAACATCACATTCAGAGAGCGGAAAATCTAAGGGAATCATTAAGCAACAATGGCAAAATCAAAATGATCAGAGAAAGAAGGTTCTGGGTGTTTTAAAATAATTATAAATCAATATATTCAATTATAAATATTTTCAGTCTGTTGGTGATAGATTTCATTGTCATTGAGCTTTTATTACAAATTATTATCACCCATGCCTGTAGTGATTTTTGTGTTCCAGTGGTCATAGAGACTATAGTTACACTGCTAGTGCACTTGGGTTGCATTCCCTTGAGTATGGAAGATTGAGGGGTGATCTCTGGAACAGAGGAGATTGAGGGGTGACCTGATAGACCTGATAAAATATGGAGGGGCATAGACGGGGTGAATGTTTTTAGGGAGGGGGAGCTAAAAACAAGGGGGCATAGGTTTAAGATCAGAGGTGAGAGATTTAAAAGAGACATCAGGCGCAGCTTCTTCACACAAAGGGTGGTGAGTATTTGGAATGAGCTGCCTGAAATAGTGGTTGAGGCGGGCACATTAGCAATGTTTAAAAGCCATCTAGATAAGTAGATGGATAGGAGAGGTTTAGAGGGCTATGGGCCGAACATGGGCAGATGGGACTTGCTCACTGGGCAATACAGTTGGCGTGGACGAGTTGGGCTGAAGGACCTGTTTCCATGCTGTATGACTCTATCTGACCAAGGCATTTAAAAGGTTGAAATGGTTTGCGAGTGTAACACAGACAAAGTAAACCTTCTTGTGGGGGGACAGTGGTTAAGTTGTTGGACTATCTCCAAATATCTGGATGTTAGAACACAGAACAGTACAGCACAAGAACAGGCCCTTCAGCCCACGATGTTGTGGCGAACTAACTAAGCTAATGACAGCTAATCCTTTCTGCCTGCACATAGTCCACATCCCTCCATTCTCTGCACATTCAAGTGCCTAAGAGCCTCTTAAACGCCTCTATCGTATATGCCTCCACCACCACCCTTGGCAGCGCATTCCAGGCACCCACTACTCTCTGTGTAAAAAAACTTGCCCCGCACATCTCCTTTGAACTTTTTCCCTCTCACCTTAGATGCATTCCCTTTAGTATTAGACATTTTGACCCTGGGAGAAAGATACCGGCTGTCTGCTCTATCTACGCCTCCCATAATTTTATGAACTTCTATCAGGTCTCCCCTCTTCAGAGAAAACAACCCCAGTTTGTCCAATCTAGTTAGTTAAAGTGATGATGAATTGTCAGATTGTTATTGAAAAAGCCAACTGAAATTCCCAAGGACTGCACAGTGGCGCAGCCAGTAAAGCCGTTGCCTCACAGCACTGGAGACCTGGGTTCAATCCTGACCTTGGGTGCTGTCTGTGCAGGGTTTGCACGTTCTCCCTGTGACTGCATGAGTTTCCTCCGGGTGCTCCGGTTTCCTCCCACATCCCAAAGCGTGCAGTTGTTTAATTTCCACTGTAAGTTGCCTCTAGTGTGTAGTGAGTGGTAGAATCTGGGGTGGAGTTGATGAGAATGTGGGGAGAACGAAAAATAAGAATAAATAGGTGGTTGAAGGTTGCTGTGGACTCAGTGGGCCAAAGGGTCAGTTTCCGTGCTGTATCTCTCTGTCACTCTATGACTCTGATGGAAGGAAGTCTTCTGGTCTCACAGGTCTGCCTGTCTGTGACTCTAGACCCACCAATCTGATTGACTCTTTTAATTGACCCAACAAGCCACTTAATTCAAGAGGCCATTAGAGAGAGACAATAAATGTTAGCTTTGGCAGCAGCGTTTATGTCCTATCAATGAATCAAAAAATTTAAGGAACAGTAAACATTAACTTAAAGCCCATTCAGGGTTGAAATGGAGAGTTGTTTATTCACTTGAAATGTTTAAGTTATTGGTGCAAAAGGCCAATTGGGACTTGTAAAATGGGGTTTGCAGGCAAAGAGGATCCTGGGATAAGGAGCTAAGGTCAGTTCATGGAGTTAAGGTACAGATGAACTAATTAAAAGATGCAGACACAAGAGACTGCAGATACTAGAACCTGGAGTAACAGGCAAACTTCTGGAGAGTGGATCAAGCAGCATCTGTGGAGGGAAAGGAACTGTTAATGTTTCAGGCTGAGACCCTGCATCAGGACCCTGCAAGTTAAAAGATACAGCATGTTCAAGGGGCCAAATAGCCTCCTTCTCTTCCTTTATTCCAAGTCCAATGTTGAGATATTCATATTCAAAAATTCAATCCAGCTCACAACAGGGGTCATATTATAGATACTGGTATCTCTTACAGCACAGGAACAGTCCCTTCGACCCACCATGTCTGCACCAACCACAATGCTAATCCAACTAATCCCATCTGCCTGCACATGGTCTGTATCCCTCTATTCCCTGCCTGTTCATGTGTTTGCCTAAATGCCTCTTAAATGTTGCTATTGTATCTGCTTCAAGTACTTCCCCTGCAGCATATCCCAGGCACCTACATTCTCTGTAAAAAAAACTTGCCTCACAAATCTCCTTTAAACATATTCATTAAGACCTTTACTGTCCATTTACCCAATAAAGAGCTCCACCCTTGATTTACATTCCACTCATGGCATACTGGGCTTCAACCTCAATACATGGCCCTGTGCTCCATATATAATCTTTACAGAGTTGCCTCTCCTTGTACAGAGCTCCACCCTCAGTGTACCTTGAGACAGAGTTCCAATTATGACCAAGAGCTTGACATATCATATGCAAAGCTCTATGTATGACTTTGAATTCCCTGTATGATTGAGGGCTCCATGCATGATTTAGGAAGCTGGGATTATTTTGCTTAAAGTCTCCTTTTGGCTTTTTGTTGTGGTTTATTGATTGAAAGAATCAGAATGTCTTGCAGGCATGCTGCAGATTGCACTGCCTATGAATGTCACTATTCCAGTATCCTTTTATCGCCTTTTGTTATTTCTCAGGCCTCCTGAATATAGCTTTTCATACAGGATTCAAAAGCACGATCAGAGCATTTCAGCTCATTGCTTTAAAAGCAATTTAAGTCCGTGAGCAAACAGTGACGATGAAAGGGCAGTTTAGCAATCGATGAACTGCTCTGAATAAGAACCATCCAATGTATTTTGTTCAGATTGTTTTTCAGAAACCAAAAGCCTCTGAATACTGAACAAAATCAATAGCCTTTCCAGATAATATTGTGACAATTCAGTTTAGAGCTTGTAACGCCAAAAAAATAAGGTTACAGTAAATGAAAGCTTGGCTCCAACTCAGTTTTGTATCAGTTTCATGACCCATGTCAAAATTGTCTTTCTTTTGCCCTCTATCTGCTGGTCAGGGTGTTCCATGAGCTGGGGTAGTTTCAGTTTAATGAGCAAGGCAAAAAGTACCTCAAATTTGGTGCAAGTTTGGTGTTCAGCTCAGGCTGTGATGTTGATGTCATGTTCCGGCCTTACCCTCCTCTCCTTTTCCAGATGTAAGTCAGAGCTTCGACTCCAACCCCAGAGACTTGAGGCCAAATCCCAGGCTGATACTCCCGGTGTTATACTGAGGGAATGCTGCATTGGCAGAGGTGCCATCTTATGGAGGAGATATTAAAACGAGGTCCTTCCTGCTCTCTCAAGTGGTGTAGAAGGAGTTTTCTCGGTCTTTTCTGATCCCTCACACATCACTTAAAAAAACACACACATTCTGATCATTATCATATTGCTGTCAGTGGGAGCTCACTGTGTACAATTTATAGAGTTTTATAACATGGAAACAGGCCCTTCGGTCCAACTTGTCCATGCCATCCCACATTTGAACTGTGACTATAGTTCAAAAGTAAAGGCTTCTGGAGTCTCTGCAGTGTTAAAAGAGACTGCCTGTTTCTTTGAGAGGCTGAAACCAGGTGATATGATTAGGGTGTACATATATTGCAAGATGCAGCACCCTTGAATATGACTTAGTGATTATTTTGAAGATTATTGTAATGACATGGCAAGGGGAATGGGGGATTTATTGACTACAGTGTACTCCTGCATTATGGCAGTTTGGGTAATGGAAGTTTTTCTTTACTGAATTCACAAGTCACTACCAAAAATTTTGAGATATGGAATAAAAATTTGCTCTTACAGAATTTATCTGAATGAAAATAAGTAACTACAAAATGTATACAGAGACCCGAACTAGTATACAAAGGATAACGATCACAGGCTGCCGGTTCGTAGCAGGAGGCCACTTACGAGATTTGCTTTGGAAACTGACAATTCTCTTGTATTGATACTTGCATAATTATACTTTATCAAACAATGTAACATTCATTTCTAGTTAATTAAAATAACAACCCTCCCTCTTCAGCCTACAATACAATCAGAATTCCCTTGCTTATGGACTCCGCACTCACGGGGGCATTATTATTGAGAGAAAAACTTCCCGTAGGAATGCATCTCCAGTTGTAACATGGAATGCAATGGAGAACAAAGGGCTTGCGTTACGGAAACTCGCGATACAGATGGTTTTCTAGGAACGCAGCTGTTCTGGAACACGGGTACACTCTTAATTGTTGTAGACAGTAAATGCAAAATAGGAGCAACTTCATTTGTGATGGTTGCTTAATTTCCCATGGCTTTGGCTGAATATTTGATGCCCAAATGCCTGTTGGATATTGAAAAAGGATGCAGTATTTGCTGTACTATTGATTTCAGTTTCAAGGATACAGTTGGATATTCCTGAGGATTAATGACCTTAAACAAATGGAAAGGGCTGGAAAAAAATGAGTTTGAAAGGTATAAAGAGAGAAAATTTTGGTCTGTGTGTTCCCCCTTCACCATAACCACCTATTCTTGCCACTCTTACCGTGGCCCTGCCTCAGTTTAGCTGCTGCTGAAACCCTCAGCCACACCTTTATTACCCCCCAGACATGATATTTTCTAAAGCACTCCCAGTCTCCTGTGGTGACAGACAAAAGGGCGCACAAATGGTCCAAAACATTATCTCTTTGAACCTTTCATTCTTGTCCTTTCTGTTTGCCAATCCTCTGGAATCCTTGGCACTTCGTGGTGTTGCCTCACACCTCCAGTGATCCTGGTTCAACCCTGACTCTGTCTGCTCTCTGTGTGGAGTTTGCACGTTCTCCCCATAACTGCATGGGTTTTCCCCTGGGTGCTCCAATTTCCTCCCACGTCCCAGAGATGTGCTGGTAGGATAATAACTGTAAACTACTGCTTAATGTAGATGGATGGGAGGAAAATCGGGGTGTTGCTGGGTAGGTGAGAGAGAATAGGTCTCAGGGAAATGTAGGGGAAGAGAACAAATAGAAATGCTCTGAGAGCTGGCATATATTTGATGCGCCAAACAGCCTCCTAAATTGTACGAAAATAATATGAACGTCCATCCGGGAGTCGCACAAGCAAGAAGCAGGAGGATGGAATTGTTACAGCACAGAAGGAGGCCATTTGGCCCATCTTATCTATGCTTGGTCCTAGTACAGAATCTCATCGGTCCCATTCCCCTGATCTTTCCATGTAACCTTTAAATTATTGTCCCTGCAATGCCCTTTTGAAAGCCTCCTGCCTCGGGAAAGCAGCTAACATAATCAAAGACCCCCCTCACTCTGGTCCTTCTCTCTTCTCCCCCCTCCCATCAGGTAGAAGATACAAAATCTTGAGAACATGTCCACCAGGCTCAAGGACAGCTTCTATCCCGCTGTTATAAGACTCTTGAATGGACCTCTTGTACGATAAAGATGAACTCTTGATCTTCCAATCTACCTCATCATGGCCCTTGCACCTTATTGTCTGCCTGCACTGCACTTTCTCTGTAACTGCAACACTATATTCTGCATTCTGTTATTGCTTTTCCCTTTGTAGTACATCACTGTACTCATGTTTGGAAGGATCTGTCTGGATGGCATGCAAAACAAAGTTTTTCACTGTATCTCGGTATATGTGGCAATAATAAACCAATTACCGGTTCTGTTCCCACCAACACAAAAGGCAGTGAGTTCCAAATCACAATCACTCTCTGAGTTAATAAGTTTTTCTCACATCCCCCCTTAATAGCTATTCCCCAAAATTTTACAACTATATCCTTTGGTCTTGATCATATTGAATGGCAGGGCAGGCTGAAGGAGCCGAGTGGCCGATTCCTGCTCCTGTTTCCTTAATTAATTCATTCGTAATTAAGTTAAAGACCTTAAATTATTTCCTTTTGCAGCTGCCATGATAGGGTTTGAATTCGCATATCCGAATTGTTAATCCAGGTTTCCAGATTGCTAATCCACTCTGTAATGTATCCTCACTACAATATAAATCCAGATAACATCCAGAACTACAGACAGCAACTGAGTTTTTAAGTTATACCCCATGGTCTTTAACATTGGACCTAAGACCTGTTCTGCATAACACATGCATTAAGTGCACTTAAATACAGGATGAGCTAAAGCCCATGTTTGATAGCTGGCTAGTATATTAACTCGTGATCGGTGTTCAGGAAGGAGCAACAAAGAGAACCTGTATTTATATAGCATCTTTAACATTTTATTTCAGCTGCCTTTTTGCAATTGGTAAAGAGTTAATTTGTAATTCTAAATCAAAAGAAGCATCAAGGAAGGGTTTGAACAGTTGTTAAGGAGGTTCCCTGAGTAGCTTGGTTCTCCTTTGACCTTGGGGCTAAAAGAAGACAGCTGCTATTATTTGTGATTCCAATTACTGAAATTTTCTGTTTGCCTTTTCACTCCGTGTTACTATCACTGCACTGTTGATGGTATTTGTCAAGATAAATTGGACTGATTTGGCCAAAGTCATGAAACAAATAGGCTGCAGATGCAGCCAATTGACAAAATATTAAGACAGCGTGATTTGTAGTGGCTCTGTGATTCGCAAGTTATCCCATGTCCCTGAGAGGAGATCTGACAGTATGTAAATAAAATGCTAATCCATTGACTGCTTGGCCAAAGAAAACATGGGGACTGTTTCCCGTCTCTGTCTCCTTCGTTAGGTTGATTGGATGCAGTGAGCAGAACAGGAGATGGCCCAGAGATCACACTGGGGGTCAGTTTCAGGGGAGAGCCCTGGGCAGTGATACTCTATCGTGGGTGAGGACCATGGTGGAATAGGCCTTCCACACCGAAGTTCTCTCTCCAGTGTTTGTGATCTCCGGACATTGCAGAGACTGGGGACTGCGGTGGAAGTTGCTTTTCAGTGTGGGTTGGGGTTGCAGTGAAAGAAAAAAAATGAGTAGGATTGTGAGGGAGAGTGAGGGAGTGGGAGAAATGATTAAGTAGGGGGGAGGGGGGATTGATAGGGGAGAGAAGGGAAAGGATCATGGACGGGAGGGGGGAGAGAGGATCATAAGGTGGGGGCAAGAGGGGGAAGGCACAGTAGTGTAGCGGTTAGCGTAACACTATCACAGCGCCAGCGACCCAGGTTCAATTCCAGCCGCTGTCTGTAAAGAGTTTGTACGTTCTCCCCGTGTGTCTGCGTGGGTTTCCTCCGGGTGCTCCGGTTTCCTCCCACATTCCAAAGATGTACGGGTTAGGAAGCTGTGGGCGCACTACGTTGGCGCCGGAAGCGCGGCGACACTTGCGGGCTGCCCCCAGGAAACTCTACGCAAGAGATACATTTCACTGTGTGTTTCGATGTACATGTGACTAATAGAGAGATCTCATCTCATCTCAGGGTGGGGGTAGGAGACAGAGAGAGAAGGAGGCTAGGATCAAAAGGTGAGGGAGAGCACAGTTAGCAGTATCAGGGAGAGTGAGTGTAATCTCTCTGTTTATGAATTGAGATTACATGCAAAGGGTTACAAAGCACTGAAATATCAGTTTTGACTCTACAGTCTCACCTGGAACTTGCTATGGTGGGAGTCATCAGTGCTCTTGTCCAGACTGCCATCCTTGTCATCAGTTTGAAGTTTCTTTCTGAATGCATTGAGATGCAGCAGATATATCCTATGCGAAGAGGTCAAGTTTATTTACAAGATGACATAAACTATTGACAAATCAAGTGTTTTAGTTTTTGGTGCAGACTGTCTGTGATAGGGTCAGATTGTTGCAAAGCAGGCAGGCCATGTGATCCTTCTGTCCAATAGGACGACAGTATCAGCGCCCACAAAGATAGATACAGAGAGAGGGTGTTGCATGCCGGGAGTTCCAGGGTGAGACAAATGAATGGGGTAAAGGAATGATTGTAAGGGGAGAGGGAGTTGGAGCAGGAGATGGTCAGGGTGAGATGTCGGCCAGGGGTGTGGGTTGGTCGGTGAGGGGGTTGATGGAGTCGGGGATCTAAAATTGCAAAAGCAAAAGGAGCGATCGCAAAGAGTACCTAAGGTAGAAACTACCTCTGTGATGTTGGGTGCCTTGGACTCTGTGGCGCCTGGTAATTGGTACTTGGTTTATCATTGTCTCATGTACTGAGATACAGTGAAAAGCTTTTGTTTGCATGCCATCCAGACAGATCATTGCATACACAAGTACATTGAGGTAGTACAAAAGGCAAGAGCAATGCAGAATAAAGTGTTACAGTTACAGAGAAAGTGCAGTGCAGGTAGACAAATAAAGTGCAAGGGCCATGATGAGGTAGATTGAGAGATCAAGAGTTCACCTTTAGTGTATAAGAGGGCCATTTAAGAGTCTGATAGCAGCAGGTAGAAGCTGTCCTTAAACCTGGTGGTGCGTGCTCTCAAGCTTTTGTATCTTCTGCCCAATTGGAGAGGGGAGATGAGAGAATGACCCGGATGGGTGGGGTCTTTATTATGTTGGCTGCTTTCCCGAGGTCCAGACAAGGTGTCAATGTAAGGAACACTGAAGCCAGCCCAATCGTTTGGTTAAGGCTTGCGTTATTGAGCAGCCCCCAACATCCACTGCTCCCATTAGCACTGCGGAATTTTGTGCAGGTGCAAATGAGCATCACGTGCTGTGTTTATGTTCCGAGCACATAGGATGGGATTTATGATGTGTGCTCGACACACGAAGTGTGTGAGCATCTGTTGGGTTGTTGGATTGAAGTTCTGACCTGTGGAGCATGGAGATTCTGTGCTACACAATGCTGTTTTTAGGGTTACTGGAGCTGCTGTGAGTTTTGGCCTTAAATTTACCAGTTTCTTGTTTCCTCCACACTCAGTTTTGTTGAAATTCCTGTTCCTCACAGTTCTGGTGCACCCAGGAGAATTTGCCCTTTGGAGGAACCAAGGATTGCAGATGCTGGAATCTAGATGAAAAACATGATGATGCTGGAGGAACTCAGCAGGCCAGGCAGCATCCGTGGAGAAAAGCAGGCGGTTAACGTTTCGTGTCAGGACCCTTCTTCAGGACTGAAGATAGGGAAAAGGGGAAGCCCAAGTATAGGAGGGAAAAGCAGAGCAGTGATCGGTTGAACATTGAATTCTCCCACTTTGAGTAATCCCACCCCCCTTTCCCACAACCCCCCACCCCACCATGCTTCTTCCCTTTCCTAGCCTCTTTTTTTCTACCTTTTTTCCCTCTTTCTCCTTATCTTTGACCCATCCCCCAGTGGATCTGCTCTCCCCTCCTGCCCCGCACCTGCCTATCACTATCTCTTACCTGCATCTACCTATCACCACCTTGTGCCCACCCCACCTCCCCTCTTTTATCCACCTATCACTGCTCTGCTTTTCTCTGCTATATATTGGGCTTCCCCTTTTCCTATCTTCAGTCCTGAAGAAGGGTCCTGATCCAAAAAGTTGACTGCCTGCTTTTCCCCACGGATGCTGCCTGGCCCACTGAGTTCCTCCAGCATCATCGTGTTTTTCAAATTTGCCCTTTATCCTTTACCAAAAGGAGACCTACTTGTCAGATCCCTCCTCTCCCTCCGTCTCCTGTTGCTGCTGACTCCTCCACAGACGATTGTTCTGAGGGTACTGCTCATGCACTGGCTCTTTCGTGTGTGACAGTTTCGGTTTGACCTTGGAGGGCATCAGTTCTAAGACTCCCCCGTTCTCACTTAGTATAGATCAGTATGGGAATACAGAGACTCTGACCCACATGCACAGACTCATAAATAGCTAGAAAGAGGGAGCAAGAGAGTAACCCACACACACGCACTGCCCCAGAGAAATGCATGGAGAAACAAACATATACGCACACTCACACACTTGTATACTTGTACCTCACGCACTAGTATACTTGCATATGTACACTTGCATGCAGTCATGCTTATATATGTTCATGCGTGTTTGCTCATGTACATACGTGCACACACAAGCATACACACATGCGCACAGGCACACACATACACACAGATATACGCGCGTGCACACACACACACGCACGCACGCACGCACACACAAGCGCCCACCCATTAGGAGAATGAACCCAGGGCACTTTGACCAGCTGTATCACTGGTATGTATCTGGTTTATTAGCACAGTGTTTAATGCTACAGTACAATTCAGAAAGACCTCAGGTTTTGGTTAGCCTGGAGAATGAGTCAAAACACACACTCAAGCAGTCAGAGTGTAATCAGGATTTGTTCGTGTCTCTAGTTTGGATTAGCTCCATCTGTTGATGGGGTACCCACGCCCTCAAGCAATCAGCAGACAGACCAAACCATCTGACTTGCTAATTTGCCACAACTCACTTCAATCTTGGTTTCATTATCACTCGGACAGATTGTATTTTCACACAGGCGTCCTGGGAGGGATGTCTTCCTCCTGTGAAGAGCATCAAGAGTGCCGTGTATACATTGTGCCAAGCACTGAGGTAGATGTGTGCAATAATGATTACTCATAATGAGGGAGAGACCAGTGATGCTGCGAACCCACCAGTGTTCGATGATGAAACTTCACACTCGTTAGTGAAGCAGCAGTAAAGGTTTCTCTGGCAACTTAAGGACAATATTATCAGGGATTATGATTAAGAGGAATAAGAAAAGGCATGCTTAATGTTCAGCAAAAACTATAACAGAAAAAAAACAAGAAAAACTTCCATTCATTAAGCACCTTTAAACTGTTTGAAGTGCTTCACAGGAGCAACACCGAACAAGGTTTGATGCAAAAGCACAGTGGAGATGTTAGGGCAGAAGACCAAAATAAGTTGGGGTTTAAAGTGCATCTTAAAAGAAGAGGGAGATGTGGCAGAGATTAGGGAGAGAATTCTAGAGTGCATGTCCTTAGCAGCTGAAGGCAAGGTTGCCAGTAGTGGATCGATTTAAATTTAGGGATGATCTCTTGGCTGGAATTGGAAGAGTCCAGAGTGCTTGGGAGGAGATTCTCTTTGTTTCTTGTCATCCCCGAGCTCCCAATATCCAAATCTCTTCCCCAGGGTCCAGTGATCGAACGTTCAGTGATTTTACTCTCCCCACCATTGATAGCCATTCCATTGGCTGCCGGGTTTCTAGGTCTCAAATTGCCACCTGCAATCTCTCTCTCTTTCTGTCTTCTCTCTCTCTCTCCTCTCTCTCTCTCCTCTCTCTCTCCTCCCTCTCTTTCTCCTCGCTCTCTCTCTCCCTCCCCCTCCCTATCTCTCTCTCTCTCTCTCTCTCTCTCGCTCTCTCTGCCCCTTGCTCTCTCTGTCTGTCTCTTTATCTCTGTGTCTCCCTCCCACCCCCCCTCTCTTCCCCATCACCATCAGATTTCTGAATGGTCCATGAACACTACCTGCTTATTCCTTCTTTTTGTACTATTTTATTTATTTTTGTAATTTATAGTAATTTTATGTCTTTGCACTGTACTGCTGCCACAAGACAACCAATTTATGTCATTTAAGTCAGTGATGAGAAATCTGATTCTGATTCTTTCTCTCACACTATCTCTCTCTCACTCTGTCTCATTCTGTCTCCCTCTCTCTCTCTCTCTCTCTCTTTACCTCTCCATTCACCACCCACCCCCCCCCCCAACCCCCTGCATTGAAACCCACCTCATTGTCCAAACTTTTGGTCACTCGTCTTAGTCTCTTCCTCTGCGAATCAGTGTCAAATTTCGCCTGATAAGACTCTTCACCAAATCACCTTAGGATCCTTTGCTATCTTAAAAGTGCTATATAAATGCAAAGTTACCACAGCAGCTTTTGTTGCTCTGAGCTATTTACAGAGTGATCCTCTGAAAATAGTTCCATGCATACCTTTCCCTAGTGTAATCTCAGTCACTGCCTGGACAAGCACTGGTAGACTGGTCCTTAAAATGCCTGATGGATAAAAATCAAATGAAGTGTTGAGGGAAAAGGATCGGCTGATACTGCATCTGAAGGCAACTACAGATAGGCACTGATGCATAATTAGAAATAGAATTTTATTTCCGTTGTCATTTCTTTATATAATCTGTCATTAAGAACTGCGTGGGGTGTGTGTAAATATTTGCTTTTGAATAGCATTTGTAGCATTAGTTAGAAATAGTTTCGGATTTCCTGAATCTTTGTGCACTCTCTCATTAGTTCTGTGCCTATAACGCACCCTATATTTACCATTAATGTTCAGTTTAACATGCTAATCTCATCCTTTAAACACAAACTGGCTTTAACAATGTAGACTTAAAAACACAAAGTGACAGTCATGCTATTCACAGTGACACACAGGCACAGAGGGCTGGCAAACTGGTAAAAGATCGCTAACCTCTCAGCCAGTTCGAGCTGCTTTAGGAATACTCTGATGGCAGGTCATGCTTCATCTTGCTGTATTGTCTGAACAGTGTGTTCAGCTTCGTGGATGGAAGCCATTCAATCCATCAAGTCTGTGCTAGCTCCCAGTAGAGCAATCCACTGTTCTTTCTTCATCACCTGCAAATTATTCTCTCTCGTGTTCCTTTACAATTTCCTTTGAAGGCCCTGATTAATTCTGTTTCCGTCATCCTGACAAGGAGTGAATTCTAGCTCCTATTTCCTCTCTGAATAAGAATAGTTTTCCCTTGCATTGCCCTTGTATCTTTTGCTGAACATTTTAGATCTGTGACCCTCAGTCCTTGAAACATCTGCCAAGGGAGCAGCTTTCCTCTATTTGCCCTATCTCGTTTGGTCATGGATATATATAGCACTGGCTTATGAGGATGGATGTATAATACTGGCTTACAAGAATGCAAGAAGGTTTTGGAAGGTATTGTTAAGCTGGAGTAGCTTTTTGTATGAATATTTTGACCAGGAATTCACTGCTGAACATCCAGTTTTTATACACCATGAGGAATAGCTCACTAACTGTTTGCTATAAGTGCTAGGTAGTTCTTTGAGTTTATTGTCATGTGCACAAGTACGGTGACGTACAGGTACGGTGAAAAACTTGCCCGAAGCAGCATCACAGGCACGCAGGTACAGGCACCATGGACAACACACAGAATGTTGCAATTGTACCAGACACTGGTGAGGCTGCATTTGGAACATCGTGTTTGGTTTTGGTCACCCTGCTGTAGCAAAGATGCCGTTCAGCTGGAAAGAGTGCAGAGGAGATTTACGAGGGTGTTGCCAGGATGTGCGAATACCTGCTTTAAACACTCATGAAAGTACTTCTTCTGCTATTTTACTGGAGTCCATTCGCGTTAGACTGCCAATAGTGACAATGCTAAAGCAGAGAAGATTGGGTGATTTCCCTGTCAATCAAGCTTGGTGACTATACTGCCACAGGTAAATGCAAATGTTTTTATGCACACATCTATCCTCCACTCACTGCAATTCTTTCTGGAAGAAGTACTGTGGAGAAAATACATCACAGGGACTGAGTTATGGAGAGAGGTTGAATAGATTGGGATTGAAGTGTAGGAGAATGAGGGGTGATCTTATAGAGGTGTATAAAATGATGAGGGGCTTAGATAGGACGGATCCGCACAGTCTTTTAGAGGTATTTATTGGGGATAATTACCCAATCATCTCCATTCTTATGTGGATGGTGTGTTATATGGAGCTTTATAAAACTAATCACAGTCTTGATTCCCAGGGTTGGGGAATCAAGAACCGGAGGGCACAGGTTTGTGAGGGGGGAGAGATTTAACAGGAGCTGGAGGGGCAACTTTTTCACCCAGAGAGTGGTCGGTATATGGAATGAGCTGCCAGAGGAGGTGAATGAGGCAGGTACATTAACAACATTTAAAAGGCACTTGGACAGATGCACAGACAGGAAAGGTTTAGAGGGATATGGGTCAAACATGGGCAAATGGGACTAGCTTAGATGGGAATCTTGGTTGGCATGGACCAGTTGGGCTGAAGGGCCTGTTTCTGTGCTGTATGACTCTATGATTTTGAGGATACCTTTTATTTATTCGTTCACAAGATGTAGATGTTACTGGTAAGGCCAGCACTCAAGTGTCCAGCCCTGATTGTCCCCTGAACTGAATGGCTTAATGGGCCATTTTAGGATGCAGTGAACAGTCGACCACACTGGTTAGTCTGCAGTTAAATACAGACTAGACCAGGTAAGGATGGCAGATTTCCTCCTTGCAAGACATCAGTGGACCAGATGGGGGTTTATGACAATCGTAAAAGTGGTGCATTTTTACAATGGTAGTTTTACAGTCACCGTAAATGTTCCCTGCTTTTTAAAAAAAATCTTGGTTCCTTATTATTTGAATTGAAATCCCCCAGCCTCTATGGTGAACAAGTCTTCAGATTTAACAATCAAGATTCTGGAGGACTCAACGGGTCAGGCAGATGAAGGGTCTCAACCCAAAACGTTGATTATCCACTTCCTCCACAGATGCTGCCTGACCCGCTGAGTTCCCTCAGCACCTTGTTTGTAGCTCCAGATTCCAGCATCTCTCGTGTCTCCAGGTATCATATTTGTCTAGCTCTTTGGATACCACCCTAGTAACTTCACCATTATGCTGCCACCCTGTTATAGTATTGGATCTTGTGGCATTTTATGGAGTGATTTTTGGATGGTGACCTGCCAAGAAACTCATTGCCTTTCATGCAGTGCAGAGAGGGAGTTCTACTCTTGGTGATGTATATCAGCCTCTTCGTAAAATTCATGCGCACCTCCCTTGACGACAGGCAAAAGCGTGCCAGGGTTTGACTTTTGCAATGTTGTAAGAAGTTTTTACTGTTTTGAAGCTTTGATCTTGTACTTTCTTGTTATTAATATATGAAAAGAAAGTCATGCATTTATGAAGAACCTTTTTCAGCCTCCGATGTCCTAAAGCTCCTGACAGCCATCGTTTGAAGTGTTGCTGCAGGAAAGCTTACATTTATTGAAGAATTTCCATATTGACAGAGGCATTAACCAGCAAACATGACAATAATGCAGAATGTTTATTGACAGTTCTGTGTCGGCGAGGCGGGGCACATGACTCTGTAGCTAGTCTGTTGGTTTGCAAAGTCAATTTACTCCGACATCACTGAAGAGGTGGAGGAAATGAAAGCTACAGGAACATCTCACAATGAAAGCACAGTATTTTCTTAAGAAAGAAATGCAGTGAGTGGAGGATAGATGTGTGCATAAAAACATTTGCATTTACCTGTGGCAGTATAGTCACCAAGCTTGATTGACAGGGAAATCACCCAATCTTCTTTGCTTTAGTATTGTCACTATTGGCAGTCTAACGCAAATGGACTCCAGTAAAACAGCAGAAGAAGTACTTTCATGAGTGTTTAAAGCAGGTATTCGCACATCACAAATGTCCTATCGGTAATTTTTTAAAAAATTGATAAATTATTGTCACATGTACTGACATACAGTGAAAAACTTGTCTTGCATACGGTTCATACAGATCAATTCATTACACAGTGCATTGAGGTAGTACAAGGGAAAACAATACAGAATGCAGAATAAAGTGTTACAGCTACAGAGAAAGTACAGTGCAGGTAGACAATAAGGTGCAAGGTCACAACGAGGTAGAATGTGAGGTCAAGTGTCCATCTTATTGTATTAGGGGACCATTCAATAGTCTTGTAACAGTGGAATAGAAGCTGTCCTTGAGTCTGGTGGTACATGCTTTTAGGCTTTTGTATCTTCTGCCTGATGGGAGTGGGGAGAAGAGAGAATGTCTGTGGTGTGTGGGGTCTTTGATTATGCTGGCTGCTTTACCAAGGCAATGAGTATAGACAGAGTCAGCGGAGAGGTGGTGAGCATCCCTGGGAATTGTTCTCTGGATATACTTACCAGCGCACTGAGGTACTCCACATGTAGTGTCATTTCACTAATGTTATATTTCAGTCTTATAGTTGAACTGCAGAATTAATATCAACAGAAAGCCAGCTAATAATTAATTGTGTTAGATAATCATGAACTACAATAGTTTCTGAATCTGTTAATAACAAGTGAGTATTATCAGATTAATGTCGACCAATGAATTTAAGGTAGGGCAACGTGTAGCAGGACTCACAATGCACAATCGATGTAAACAATGCCTGACAACAAACAGAGTCTACCTGAACAAAACCACACCAAACAGAGCTTATGACAAAACCACAGCAAAGTCCTCTTTATTAAAGCATGATTAATGCAGTGATTTAGTTGTTGAATTCGTCAGTTAGTTGAATTAATGTGCATAAAATCCCACCCTGGTAACACACAATCCAGAGGTATTTATTGGGAATAATTATCCAATCATCTCAGATAGGATAAGGTAAAATAAGATAAGATATTTATTTATTAGTCACACGTACATCGAAACACACAGTGAAATGTGTCTTTTTGCATTAACTGAGAATATGCTGGGGGGCAGCCCGCAAGTGTCACCACTCTTCCGGTGCCAACATAACATGCTCACATCTCCATTCTTATGTGGATGGTGTGTTGTTATATGGAGCTTCATAAAACTAATCCAGGATCTAAGACTAAGGGGAACAGGAAATAACAGAAGTAACAAACAAATTGTTGGAGGAACTCATTGGGTCGAGCAGCATCTGTTGGGGGGAAAGGAATTGTCCACATTTGGGGTCAAGACCCGGCAGCAGGAGGTCCTGAGCCTGAAGTAGGGGTTCAACCCGAAACGTCGACAATTCCTCTGCTCCCACAGATGCTGCTCGACCCGCTGAGCTCCCCCAGCGGTTTGTGTGTTGCTCCAGATTCCAGCATCTGCAGTCTCTTGTGTTTCGAGGAAAGAACAGAAGCTGGGGCAGGGCCAGACTGAACAAGCTGATTGCCCATTTCCAGTCCCAGCGGATCACCTGATCACCCCCCTTGTGTTGTTTGTTTTGCCTCTAATACTCTTTGTTTCATGGTCTTCCTCCCAGTTACATATCCCACTCTTCCATTAATCCCTTTGGGTGAAGCAGTAATTTTTGCACTGCTAACCTTCTCAGTTTTAGCCTGCATTCTCTGGGATTTGAACGCCTGGCCATAATACGCTGCTTTCTCTCGATCAATATTCCCAATTCCCATCATGGTCTTGGCAAAAATCACCAAGGAAAACAAGCCTAATTAGTCCAGTTATTCTTCATATCTTTGGAAACAGCTCTTTAATGTTGCATGTTCTTTGTTACATTTGTGTGCTCGCTATTTTTACATGTGATCACAGATTTCAGTGGCAGACTTGTAGCCAGTTCTTGGCCGGTTATAGTGGAGGGAAGCCAGTCAATGCAGATGCTCCCCAACATCCCTGGGGTGCAATGATGTTTGCACAAGAAGATTAACTATTGATGCAGCAGAACCTTGGAGTTATGATCCATAATTGACGTCCATAGTGCTCCATGGCCACTGTATTGAATGCTCTGCTTTAGAAAACTTCAAGCTAGTTCATAGACTTAATAAAATGCAGTGCTTGCGGTGATGTTGTCACGTGCTGTGTGCTGGTCCTTTGCAAATCTTTGCTTTCTTCCTGAGGGCTTTGTTGAATTATTCACAAGGCTTGGCTTGGAAAGCCCCGTGCGACCCTGATTTTATTTTCTTTTTGCTTGACTACTCCTTACTGCTGATGAATATTCCACCTTGGTGAGTAATTGTTTTCGGTGGCCCCAGGGTGATGACCTGAGCCACTGCTTGTTAAAGCTTTGAGCTGCAGGAATCAAGACTAAACCCTCTGGAACCTTAATTGTCATCAAGATCAGGGGTTGAGGGGATGATGATGGGGTGCACATGACCATATCAGTCTAGACCAGGACAGGACCACACACATAGAACATAGAACATAACACAGGGCAGGACATGTGTACATGTACAGCCCTTCAGCCCACTATGTCTGAGCCAACCACGATGCCAATCTGAACTACTCCCATCTGTCTGCATGTGGTCTGGATCCCTCTTTTCTCTGCCCATTTGTCTAAATGCCTTTTAAATGTTGCTACTGCATCTGCCTCTACCACTTCCCCTAGCAGTAGATCCCAGGCATCTACCACTCTGTGTAAAAAGAAGACATGCCCAGTAGATCTCCCTTAAACTTTCCCCCTCTCACCTTAAACCTATGCTCTCTAGTATTTGATACTTCCACCCTGGGACAACAACTCCATCTGCCCTGCTAATGCCTCTCATAGTTTTAAAGTACTTCTATCCTCCGAAGCTCCAGAGAAAACAATCCGTTTGTCCAGCCTCTCATCAGAATCAGGTTTATTATCACTGACATACGTCGTGAAATTTGTTGTCTTGCGGCAGCAGCACTGTGGAAGACATTAAAAATTACTGTAAGTTACAAAAATAAATAAATAGTGCAAAAGAGGAATAACGAGGTAGTGTTCACGGGTTGATGGACCATTCAGAAATCTGATGACGGAGGGGAAGAAGCTGTTCCTGAATCGTTGAGTTTAGGTCTTCAGGCTCCTGTACCTCCTCCCCGATGGTAGTAATGAGAAGAGGCCATGTCTACTATGACCAAGCTAATTTTGGATCCAGTTACCAACTCACTGTGGATCCCATGTGACTTAATCTTACCATGAGCAATCCTACCATGAAGAACCTTGTCAAATGCTTTACTAAAGTCTATGTAAACAGCACCCACTGACTTACCTTCACCAAATCTTCATCAGTTCGTCAAAAAGCTCAATCAAATTCATGAGACAGGACCTTCTCCGCACAAAGCCATGCTGACTGTTCCTAATGAGTCCATGCTTTTCCAAATGTGTGTAAATCCTAAGAATCTTTCCCAACAGTTTCCTTACCACTGATGTAAGGCTCACCGGCCTATAATTTCCTGGTTTGTCCCTGTTGCCCTGCTTAAACAAAGGAACAACATTGGTTATTCTTCATCCTTTGGCACCTTGTCCGTGGCTAAAAAGGAAACAAAGATCTCTGTGAGTGCCCCAGCAATCTTTTCTCTTGCCTCCCTCAGTATTTTGGGGTAGATCCCATCAGGTTCTGGGTACTTAACCACCTTAATTATTTTCAAGGCACCCAATGCCTCCTTCTTAATATCAACACACCCGAGAATATTAGCATAAGGATATGATTTGTTGAGAAAGTAAGTTTCGTTCTCAGTGGTTATTTGTATTGTTTGTAACTCGTTCTTGAGTAAGACCATGATATGTCGTCTAGAGTGTTATGATGTGTACAGAGATGTCTGATTGGACCAATCTGGGTTCGAAAGTTCCTTTCCATTTGTATTATATATGGCAGATGAATAAATTCCCTCTTCTATATCATCAGTCTACAAACAAGAGCTCCCCTGTTAATTAGCCTAGCAGAGAGATTTGCCTATCACACCATGAGTGTTCCATGTGCACTGACCTTTTCGAACAGGGCTTCAATTTATATTTCACCTCACCTTCCGAATGTTGCTGAGCATAATTTTATGGTAGAGGACTTGCCATTTTAGGACTTATCTTCAGGTGTTGTGAGTCTCTGCGATTCCCTGTGCCCTAGAAGATTGTGGATGTTCAACAAGGCCAAGATTGATTGACTTACAGATACCAAGGGAGTTGAGAGCTATGGGGACGACGAGAAAGTGTGGAAGTAGAGGATCAGCCTGGCCATACAGTTGCACCGGAAAGCAAAGAAAGAAAGGGCTTGGATTTGTGAGCACCATCTGGGATCTCAGGATCAACAAAGCATTTCACAGCTGAAAAAATGGATTTAAAGTTGTCAGTAAAAGACAGTTTTAAAAGACAGTTGGACAGGTATATGGATAGAACGTTATGGACCAAACATTGGCAAATGAGACTAGCTTGGATGGGAATCTTGGTCAGTGTGGACCAGTTGGGCTGAAGGGCCTGTTTCTGTGCTGTATGACTGTAATATAACAGTGTGGTAACCAAGGCTGCACAACTGGCATTATGATAATGATCTGCTATAGTGATAGTCAGAATCAGGTTTATTATCACTGACATCTGTCGTGAAATTTGTTGTTTTGCAGCAGCAGTACAGTGCAAGACATAAAGACATAAAATTACTATGTTACAAACATAAATAAATAGTGCAAATGAGGGCATGTCCTGGATGCTGAGAGTCCTTAGTGATGGATGCTGCCTTCTTGAGGCACTGCTTCTTGAAGATGTCCGTGATGGTGGGGAGGGTTGTGCCCGTGATGGAGCTGGCTGAGTCTACAACCCTCTGCAGCCTCTTTCCATCCTGCACATTGGAGACTCCATACCAGGCTGTGACGCAACCAGTCAGAATGCTCTCCGCCGTGCACCTGTAGAAATTTGCAAGGGTCTTTGGTGACATACCAAATCTCCTCAAACTCCATTCAAAGAAGGATAAATATTGGCCAGGACAAGGTGGACAATAGCCATTGCTTTTCTTTGAAATCCTGCCACAGGATCTGAGAGCCCACGTTTTAACATCCCATCTGGTGGACGATACCTTCTCTAGGACTGCTCTGGAAGGCCACATTAACTATTCTGTTTGGGTCTCTGAGAGCACTCGAACCCACACCTCAGAGCAGTGTGGGTTACTATGTCTCAGTTCTATTACTAGTTTAAATTCAGCCCAGGGTTAGAGCCAAGTAAACAAAGGTCAATTATGCTGAGTGGTTTGGAGCAGGTTGAAGGTGTTTTCAAATAGTGAGGCAGGGCTTTAATCACGGCACTTCTGGACTGGAATGCAAGTGTTGGTGATTGGATCAGATAATGGATCTGGGAATGTATAGTTCCAAATCCATAGATAATTGGGAAGTGATTGTCACCTTTGGGAATATTGAACAACAGGGAGAATATTCTTATTTTTTGGTGCTTTTCATTTTATGGAAAAAGAATTCGGAGTTTCAGTTTGATATTCACCGTAATGAAGCTCTGTAGCATTAAGGCACTTGGTGTTAACACTTTCCTCAACCAATTGTAGTGCACTAAAATTTATATTTAGTAATGGTTGTTGAGCAACTCAAAAGGATCTTGTTAATTTTATTTGTGTGCCCTTCCTGAATACAAATGCTGCTTTCTTTTGTACTCATTTTGCATCACCTAGTTGCCATGTGAATTCACATGGCAACTGCCTTTGTAAACATGTCACGTTATAGATTCATACAGCACAGAAACAGGCCCTTCGGCCCATCAAGTCTGCACCAACCGTCAAGCACCCACCTAGGTTAACCCATTTTATTCTCCCCACACTCCCATAACTCGCCCCAGATTCCACCACTAACTAGTGCAGTTTACTGTGGCCAATTAACTAATCAACCTGCGTGTGTGGGACCAAACCGGAGCACCCACAGGAAACTCACACAGTCACAGAGAGAATGTGCAAACTCCACAAAGCCAGCACCAGGAGGTCATGACCGAACCTGGGTCGCTAGAGCTGTGAGGAAGCAGCTCTACGTGCTGTGCCAATGTGCAGTTCCATATATCAGGCAAAACTGTTAACAAATCATCATGCCAGTGGAGACAATTCAGTGGCTCCACTTTGCACCTCCTAGGTCATTCCTCAGCTGGTGAGAAGCCAATGATGGAGCCAACTTCTCATGTACAACAACATTCACAATTAAACCTAAACTACCTTATACCTCAAATCCTTTTACAATAAAGCCCACTGTTCTCTGAGTAAAGAACCACCTCCCGAAATCTAACCCAGATCTGGCATGCAGCGACCGTGAACCTTGTTCTTCTCCAGTCTATTCCAGAGAAAGCTTCCAGCGGTCGACTGTGTTTCATTTACATTCTTCTTTGGAGCATTTAATGGCGCGTTCTATAATCGCTCAGAGAAGGTTCGACCTTTAGGATTCTATTACGCACGTGTGCCGGGGTTATTATTTTCCCTGTCTGCATCTCTGCTCAAAGCCCACATGTTTTTGTTGATGAAGGTTATTATTACGTGGTTGAGCCATAATTGGGACTGACTCTGGGCATTTTAATATATTCATCAGCAAGCCCTTTATTTAAGCAGATAATAACAGCATTGAAGTATATGGTACACTTTGAGCTTACACAGAAAATTTTGATATTTAAGGGTGAATGCGGAGACTAATGGATGAAGTGCTTAATTCAGATCAGTGATCTGAATTAAAATGGCTTATGGAAAAGGCTCATGTGAGAAAATGCCTCTCCCACTTCCCTTCAAAACACCGTGCTCTTTGGCTCTTCCTCCTCTCTCCCAGCCTCGGGAAACGTTTCCTGACCTCGACCAGGTGTGAGTATCCGGACCTGGTGTGGTTTTAGACTATACAGCAGTTCTGGGATTTGATTCCATGAGGGACTAACTCTCCTTAATATAGGCCAGAAGCTTGTGGTCTGATGGATATCTAAGGGCTGGCCCAGTTCTTCCCAGAGGTTTGATTGCTTTCTCTGGGTCCCTCTGCCTCTCCAACTTGAAACCCACCTCTTTGACCAACCATTTAATCATCTGTCCTGTGGTGTTTGTTATCACCTCCATGAAGCTCCTTGGGATGGTTTGCTGTATTAAAGGCCCCAGGTTGTTGAAATGCAAACCTTCTAGTTTTGCTGTTAGTAAATGCCAA
Source organism: Pristis pectinata (assembly GCF_009764475.1). Classification (NCBI taxonomy): domain Eukaryota; kingdom Metazoa; phylum Chordata; class Chondrichthyes; order Rhinopristiformes; family Pristidae; genus Pristis; species Pristis pectinata. Next base: position 15,819,887 of record NC_067436.1, on the reverse strand, counting down.
TAAAACTCAGAACTCTTTGGCCCTAATTATTTATTAACTGCTCCCAGAAATCGGGAGGGGAAGACAGTTAAAGCAACATGAGGAACAGAAGAAAGACTCAGCCATTGATCCCTTGAGCCTGCTCCACCATTCAACAAGATCATGTCTCATCTTTGGCCTCAGCCTGCATTGGTATTGGTTTATTATTGTCACTTGTACCGAGGTACAGTGAAAAACTTGTCTTGCATACCGATCGTATAGGTCAATTCATTACACAATGCAGTTACATTGAGTTAGTACAGAGTACATTGAGGTAGTATAGGTAAGAACAATAACAGTACAGAGTAAAGTGTCACAGCTACAGAGAAAGTGCAGTGCAATAAGGTGCAAGGTCACAACAAGGTAGATTGTGAGGTCAGAGTCCATCTCATCGTATAAGGGAACCGTTCAATAGTCTTATCACAGTGGGGTAGAAGCTGTCCTTGTCTGGTGGTACGTGCCCTCAGGCTCCTGTATCTTTTACCTGATGGAAGAGGAGAGAAGAGAGAATGTCCAGGGTGGGTGGGGTCTTTGCCTATGCTGGCTGCTTTGCCAAGGCAGCGAGAGGTAAAGATAGAGTCCAAGGAGGGGAGGCTGGTTTCCGTGATGCGCTGGGCTGTGTCCACAACTCTCTGCAGTTTCTTGCGGTCCTGGGCAGAGCAGTTGCTGTACCAAGCCATGATGCATCCAGATAGGATGCTTTCTGTGGTGCATCAATAAAAGTTGGTAAGTGTCAAAGGGGACATACTGAATTTCTTTAGCCTCCTGAGGAAGTAGAGGTGCTGGTGAGCTTTCTTGGCCATGGCATCTATGTGATTTGACCAGGACAGGCTATGGGTGATGTTTGCATCCCATAACCCTTGACCCCCTCACAGTCCATCTGACTCCACCTCCACAGCTCTGTGGGGTGGACAATCCCAAAGATTTATAAGCCTCAGAGAGAAGAAAGTCTTCCTCATCTTCGTATTAAATGGGTGAGCTTTATTCTGAAACAATGCCCCTTAGTTCTAGATTCCTACATGAAGGGGAACATCTCAGCTTCTAACGAGGCCCCTTTCTGCCATTACCTACCACTCATGTCCTAGTCTGAACTCACCCCAGTGAGCTGCAGTGCAGGCCACCTGAGCTCAAAGTGTCACCAGTCCTTGCTGGCCACTGTATAGATTCATAGAGTCATACAGCATGGAAACAGATCCTTCAGAAACTCAGTCTGTTATGAGTATCAACCACCCATTTACACTAATCTCATTTTTTATTCTCTCCACATCTCCTTCAACTGCTCTAAGATTCTACCACTCATCTATACACCGGGGGCAATTTGCAGTTGTTTGTTAACCTACCGACCCATACATCTTTGGGGTGTGAGAGGAAACCAGAACACGGGGGAGAAAACATAAGATAAGATATCTTTATTAGTCATATGTACATCGAAACACACAGTGAAATACATCTTTTGCGTAGAGTGCTCTGGGGGCAGCCCGCAAGTGTCGCCACGCTTCCGGCACCAACATAGCATGCCCACAACTTCCTAACCCATACGTGGGAGGAAACCGGAGCACCCGGAGGAAACCCACGCAGACACGGGGAGAACTACAAACTTTTTACAGACAGTGGCCGGAATTGAAGCCGGGTCGCTTGCGCTGTAATAGCGTTATGCTAACCGCTACACTACCGTGCCTGCCCAAACATGATCACAGGGAGGATGTGCAAACTCCACACAGACAGGACCCGAGGTCAGGAATGAACCTGGGTCATTGGCGCAGTGAGGCCATGGCTATTCCAGCTGCATTACTGTAACACCACACATTCAGCTCCTTCAGGTCCAAACTCAGGGAGGTGTGCAGCAGGGGGTTGATACGCTTCCATTATGTTTATCATGGTGATCAAGGCAAATTTTTCCCTCTGTACGGTGAGCCTGTGGTGTTTGGACGAGCAAGAGCTGTAGAACTCTGGTCCTTAAAGCTCTTCACACATGGGGTCTTCCTTGCCTCATTTCTGGACTCCTTGCTTGCCCTGATGAGCCATTTTTACTGCTATTATATCACGAGGCTCCCAGGATGGGAAAAGCCAAACCAGAGGAATGTTCACCCACTAGTTCTTAAGATAATAATTTATTCTTTTGCACTGCTTTAGGTGTTGGAATCGCCCCCTGGGAAGACCGAACCAACGCTCACATCTCCCACCACTGAGTGGCACGTCTCCAGACCTGGCAAGCAGTCCATTAGCATCATACTGCATGGGGCAACTAACCTACCAGCCCTCAGTGATGGATCTGTGCCTCAGCCCTTCGGGACAGTGTGAGTACCAGGCCCTGTTCTTGCAGCAGCAGTGACAGAAAACGAGTGGGTTGTGTGACAGAAAACCATTGAGTACTGGAGATGAGGTTGGGGGGAGAGGTACGGTGAGGGTGAGTGGGCTAAGATATAAGATATCTAAGATATCTTTATTAGTCACTTGATTGTCCAATTAATTAATGTCATGAAATTAGCCACATTGTTTTTCAAGGGAGGAAAAGCTTGCATTTTATATCTTTATTAGTCACATGTACATCGAAACACACAGTGAAATGCATCTTTTGTGTAGTGTTCTGGGGGCAGCCCGCAAGTGTCGCCACGCTTCCGGCGCCAACATAGCATGCCCACAACTTCCTAACCCGTACGTCTTTGGAATGTGGGAGGAAATCAGAGCACCTGGAGGAAACCCACGCAGACACGGGTACAACGTACAAACTCCTTACAGACAGTGGCCGGAATTGAACCCGGGTCACTGGCGCTGTAAAGTGTTACACTAACCACTACACTACCATGCCTGTGACATTTCCTAATCGTCTTGACCCCCTAGGATTACCTGTACTCTATTTCTGCTCCCAAAGCAAGAAGGTTTATGTCGAGAATTCATAGCAGTCTTTCCTGGCAAGGAATGATCAACTTGAAAAATTATCTTTGTTTCTGTCTCCAGAGGTGTTGTCCAAGGCGGGTACTTCCAGTGTTTGATGTTCATATCTCATTTCCAGCATCTGCAGTTTGTTTGCTTTGATCAGACCTTTTTCCATATTTCTTTCCTGTATCTCATCTACCTCCTGTCGCTGACGTTGTTAATCAGCCGTCACTTTCCAGGTGTCTGCCAACAATACAGTGGCGCAGCTAGCAGAGCCGCCATCTCACGATGCCAGAGACCCGGGTTCGATCCTGACCTTGAGTGCCATCTCCGTGGAGTTTGTAACCTCAAGGGTTTCCGGTTTCCTCATGCATCCTAAAGCCATGCGGGTTGAAAGGTTAATTGGTCACTGTAAATTTCCTCTAGTGCGTGGATGAGTGTTAGAATGTGGGGGGAGTTGAAATGTATGTGAATTAAAAAACGGGATTAATGTAGAATTCGTGTAAAATGGGTGGTTGATGGTTGGTGCGGAGAGTGTGCTGTAGGGCCTGTTTCTGTGCTGTATCTCTCTTTGACTCTTAGACAGGAACATGGATAGGAAAGGTCTTATGATGATAGGTTGAGAGAAGGAGGATGAGAGGTAACTTGATAGAGGTGTACAAGATGATAAGAGGCATAGATCGAGTGGATAGTCAGAGACTTTTTCCCAGGGTGAAAATGGCTCACATGAGGGGGCATAATCTTAAGGTGACTGGAGGAAGGTGTAGGGGGGATGCCAAAGGTAAGTTGTTTATACAGATAGCTGTGGGTGCATGGAACACATTGCCGGCAGAGGTTGTGGGGGTAGATACATTAGGGACATTTAAGAGACTCTTAGATAGCCACATGAATGATAGAAAAATGGAGGGTTATGTGGGAGGGAAGGGTTAAATAGACAGAGCAGGATAAAATATCGGCACAACGTTGTGGGCTGAAGGGCCTGTTCTGTGCTGTAATGTTCTATGTTCTATGTTTAGAGGGATATGGGCCAAACGTGGGTAAATGGGACTAGCTTATGTGGGCATCTTGGTCGGCATGGATGAGTTGGGCTGAAGGGCCTGTTTCCATGCTGTATGAGTCTGTGACTCTAATATGTCCTCACCCCCCTTCTTTCCTGAGCCCTCTTGACTGCCAGTCTGACCTACAGGACTGGAGGAACAGTCATTTTCTCCAACTAACTAAGAGGAAGACCCAAGCCGTCATCTTCAGCTCCCATCACAAACTCAGTTGTCCAGCAACAGAAAGTGTCCCTTTCCCTGAACCATTTTGTTTGAAACTCGGTGTCTGGTTTGACCTCAGGCTCAGGCCACATACCTCTGTCCCTACCTCTGCTTCTCTGCAACTGAAACCCTCTTTCGTATGTTTGTTGCCTCTGGAATCGTGCATTCTCCCTCCCAGCCACACCCCCTTGTTCTGTCCTCAGTAGTCTTGTGGTGGCCCAAATGTCAGCTTCTTGTGCCCCATCTCACACCAAGTCCTGTTGACCCACCACCTGCACCTTTGCTGAGCTACATTGGCTCCTGGTTAAGCAGGACTCTGGTCTTAAACTACTCACACCGCCCTCCCTCTGTAATCTGTTCCAGCCCAATGACCTTCCAAGATCATTGCACACTCCTCCAGTTCTGGCACCCTGATCCTCTCTGAATTTATTCACTCCATTGCTGGTGGCCATGCTGGTCCCAGGCTCTGGAAATCCCTCTCTGAACCTCCCCTGACTTTGCACCTCCCTCCTTATCAAAATGTGTAGCCATTTGTCTCAATTTTGTCACCTGGAATATTGTCATCATTTATTTCACAGTGCTCTGGGGAAGCATCTTGGAGTGCTTTGGGTGTTAAAAGTGTTACAGAAATGTAAAGTACTTTTGTTTTTTGAGGTTGCTTAGACTATGCTGCATATACACAAGAATTGTTAATAGCACAGTGTACAGGGAGCTTTACTCCAGTTCTAACCCATGTTGTTCCTGCCCTGAGAGTATGTGGTGGGACAGTGTGGAAGGAATTTTACTTTGCATCTGACCTTTGCTGCCCTACCCTAGGAGTAGATTCAGTCTAGAAATTCTGGACTGATCTTTATGTGACTATAAGAGTCGGATGTGCTTCCTTGGAGGAGGATGGATCTACAACCAACCTATCCGTAACCATGGCTGGCACCCAAGGATTTTGGATTAGTAGCCAATCTCACTTATTCAGTCTTGAGTGCCAGCCTGGAGTTGCACTGTCTCCACTGTGACAGGAGGTTGTTGGTTCAAGACCCACCCAGAAACTGGAGCCCCTTTAATGCAGAACTGAGGAAGTGCGGCACTTCTGGGTACAAAGTTAAACTGAGGCCTTGTCTCCCCACTGATCCCAGTTTTTTGAAGATGAGGAGGGAAGTTCTGCCGGTACCTTGAACCAATTTTTATCTCTCAACTAAGATCAGTGAAAGCGATTGGCCATGACCACATTGTCATGTACTTGTTTTGTCTGTGGGATCTTGCTGTGCACAGATTTGCTGCCACTTCACTCCTACCAACGCAACCAATTGAGAAAGTGCACAATCTGCTGAAATGTGCTTTGGGGTATTGAGAGGATGAGAAAAATGCTGTATGGACGAAAGTATTAGTTGGCCATCTATTTCAGGTAAAGAGTTAAAAGTCCCAATTCCATTCATGCCAAAACCAACCCATTTAAAACCCTTTTTTCCTGCAAAAAGGCATTCATTGTGTGTAATGTTGACTGTGGTATTGAGTGGTGCTGCATTGTGGATCTTCAGTTGCAATGTTAAACCCACAAGGTCTGTCCGAGTAGTTCAGGTATACATCAAAATCTGTCTGGAGAACTCAAAGGAGAGTAGCCTATTCTCTTCACCCTCTTCCCTCAACCAAAAGCATCAGCAAGGTGCTTGCTCCTATTTGTGGGATCTTGCTGTGTGCAAATTGCTGGTTGCATTCATCCCTCTTCGGCATTCCCAACTGATTCATTGCACAGATTGGGAGATCTGTAAGAAATGCTACATTAAAGCAAGTCTTTCTTTCGCTATAGGGAAAATTTATTTTCGAATGTGTTATCTGTGATTTTTTTGAAAGCCCCTACAGTTCAACAAAGGTGCAATTTAAAAATAATGCTAATCCATTTTTATGCTCGGTTAATTTGGGAGGCCTGATCTGAAAAACTGCGGCCCACCTCAGTTGGAGTTTGACGAAATATCTGCTTTGATGCAACCTGCCACCAATCATAAATTTTTAACAATGTGCAAACTCTCATAAATCTTTTAGCACTGTGGCTTTTTCTGAATGCAATCATCACTTGCTGGAACAGGTGCTGTAAAACATTACAAATCAGTGCCCCTGGGGGCAGCTTATAAACAAAGCTAAGAGATAAACTCTTATGAACCTTTCTCTGGAGTGGAGATTTAATTGAAGCAAGTATGTTGCTTTCTCACTACAATGCATTATGTGTGTATGTCTATATGTGTGTAATCTTCTGTGCATCTTTTGTGTGTCATGTATGCATGTAGCTGTTTGCATCGACGTTTATGGATGTAGATTTCTGTGCATCAATATATGTGCATTCATATGTGCACCTGCCTAAAGGTGTGTGTCTGTGTGTAGTGTACACGTGTTTCTGTGTATGTTTATCTGTGTTTATGGGTTTGTGTGTCTGTTCTTATCTACGTGTGTGCGTATGTCTGTGTGTTTCTGTCTCTAGCGCTGTATGTGTTAATGAGCAGGTGTGTAGAATTATGAGTGTGTTTGTGGGTGCCTGTGCATATCTCTGTGTGTCTGTGCAAGTGTGCGTGAGTGTGCACACGTGTGTGTGTGTGTGTGTGTGCACGAGGTAGAGAGCGGAGTTGCCAGTGTGGACCTAGAAGGGTTTAGGATGGTTTGGAGAAGACAAGGCCATCCATTATTCATCTTGTGTGTCACAGACTGGACTCGGAGCCCTGCCCTGCTCTGCTCAATCACGCTCTGCTGATGAAGGCCTTATGGTTCTCCACAGGAACAGATCGCTGGCCAGATAATGGGAGATTAAACGGCCGATAGGACGTTTGATGTACATGAAAGAGTGAAGCATTTATAAAAATAAACTGGTAACAGGACGAGTGGCTAGGTTGGCTTTAACTGACAAGGATTTTGCCAGCAATCACTTCTCAGATTGGCAGGCTCCCAGTCAGGGGAAATTCAGCATTTTAAATTAAAACACAAATCTGAGAGCTCACTCTCTGGGTTCATCAATGTTTAAGTCATGTTGCAACTCACTGAATGGATTTTTTTTAAGCCTTAGGTGACATGTAGGTTAGGGTAGTCCAATATTTGTGCACATAGCCAGGTCATGCACTGGAACTTCTCAGTGGGATGACAAAGGAAAGCACTTTGGGGGTAGAAATGTGGCAGGTTTTCTCTTCCCCTTCCCCTCTTGTGGGTTGCATCATTACCTCTAGCTGGTTTTACTTGGTCTAGGGCCAACAGCTCCCTCAGGACAATTTCTCTCTCTCTCTCTCTCTCTCTCTTTCTCTGTCTGTCTGTCTGTGTCTCTCTCTGTCTGTGTCTCTCTCTCTGTCTCTTTACTATCTCCATTCTAGTTCCCCTCACTCTCCCTCCTATCATTTTTCACGCTCCTTTTCTCCTCTTTACCTGCTCCTTGCTTGTAGTTCTCGTTCTCCCTTCCTCACTCTCTTTCTCTCCTCCCTTCCTTTCTTCCCTGTGTCTGTTTCCTTTCTCCTCAGTCCTCCCTTCTTTCCGTCTTCCCTCTTCTGCTCTCTCTCACTTTCTTTCCCTCTCTCTCTACCACTCTCTCTCTCACAACATTCCCCCTTTTCTCCCTCTGTCTCACTTTTCCCACTTTTTTGTCTCCGAAACTCCCTCCAATCAAGAAGACAGCAAAAGCTCCTTGAGGGCTCAGAACTATTTCTAAAATAGCCTTATGACTTGTTAAGGCAAGAAAGTATTCTGGAAGTGTAAGAGGACTTAAGCTGGTCTTAATCTTGGCTGTAAGTATATTTTAACCTTGACTGCATGTATATCTAACATTATTACTCTTTGTAGGAGAAAAACACATGTATCCAAGTACACTTCATTCATCTTTAAATATTGGATGGGATGTGAATTTTAAAACTGTGAGTTATCCAGTTCCAGGAAAGTTTAGATATTTTGGAACTTTATTTAGCGCCTTGTGAGTTAATTTTTCAATTCATCCATAAATATTTGAGCAGAATGGCTAAATATGAAAATAAAATTAATCGGAGGGACTGCAATCCCATTTTGAACATCTCATCACTGCAACTCTGAATGCTAAATGCATCATTAACTTGGGGAGTAAAATCTTTCACAACACACGGTGTCCGTAATAATAACCTGCATCACATTCTATATTTACAATAATATTGAAGTGCTCCCTTTTTACAGCCTTGGGCTTGGTGAAACTCGTTAATGTTTATGTTTATGACGTGTTTTGAGTGCATCTTAAATTGTCAGGCTCTGTATTTGTTGGTGTGGAAGTATTGCAATATTGTTGGATTAGCTTCCTCAGTATAAGGGGTGATTGTAGATGAGGCATCACTTTTTGCTTCGGTGGAGGCTGTAGCTCAGTGGCGAGCTCTCTTACCTCTAAGTCAAAAGGTTGTGAATCAAACCTGTAGCTCAAGATCCTCACTGATTTACACGTACAGTACCACTGAGGGATTGCTGCATGTCGAAGACACTTTTGGAGGCCCTGTCTGCTCTGGAAGCTGGACATAAATGAGCCACGGTGCTACTTCAAAGAAGAGCAGAGCTGTTCTCCTTCTTGTCCTGGCCAATGTTTGTCCTTCAATCAACATCATTAAAATTAGGTTATTAGTTGGAACCTGCATGTGAAATGGCTGCAGTTCATCGATGGTTTAAAGAGTACTACAAGGTCTATAAAGCACTTTAGGACATGCCAAAAACCAAACTCCTGGAGGAACTCAAGTGGGCCAAGCAGAATCTGTAGAGGTGAAGGGAGAGTCGACATTTCAGGTTGAGACCCTGATGCAGGGTCTTGACCCGAATTGTTGACTATCCCTTTGCCTCCACAGATACTGCTCATCTGCTACTTCCTCCAGAAGTTTGGTTTTGGCTCCAGGTTCCAGCATCTGCAGTCTCCTGTGTTTCCGTAAGTTTGGAATGGCTCATTATGTTATCAAATGCCCCTGAATCTGACCTCCAGTGAGTTCCTTACCTTGGTCCTTCTGTGGGTCAGTGTGAGAGTTAGGAATGCACTGGTGCATGTACTTTAGCGAGCTGGGCCCCAAAAGGGAGAATATTCTATCTGCAAGGTTGATTAATTATGTCAATCTCTCTCCATTGGCTTTTATTCTGATTTGAAGCATGGATGAAGTCATCTAACTTGGACGGGAAGCTTTTTTGAGGTGATGAAAATAAATTAATCTTGGTGACTTCCAAGAAAGTCATGGTTCAATCGCAGGTGAGAAGTCTCATGGAAGATGAGATCATCAGACAGACGCTGACAATTCCTCTTAGTTCATCCTTCCAGACACACTGGATTTGAAGCCGTGATGCATCCCGATTGGATACTTTTTGTGGTGCATCAATAAAAATCGGTGAGTGTCGACAGGGCATGCCAAATTTCTTTAGCCTCTTGAGGAAGTAGACACACTGGTGAGCTTTCTTGGCTGTGCCATCTACGTGGTCGGACCAGGACAGGCTATCGGTGATGTTCACTCCAAGGAACTTGAAGCTCTCAACCCTCTCGACCTCAGCACCGTTGATGTAGACAGGAGCATGTACACCGCCCCCCTTCCTGAAGTTAATGACCAGCTCTTTTATTTTGCTGACATTGAGGGAATGGATGTTGTCATGACACCATGTCACTAAGCTCTGTATCTCCTTCCTGTACTCCGACTCATCATTATTTGAGATATGGCCCACTATGGCGGTATCATCTGCAAACTTGTAGATGGAGTTAGAGCAGAATCTGGTCATGCAGTCATGAGCGTATAGAAAGTAGAGTAGGGGGCTGAGGACGCAGCCTTGTGGGGCACCAGTGTTGAGAATAATCGTGGTGGAGGGGTTGCTGCCTATCCTCATTGATTGCGGTCTGTTGGTCAGGAAGTCAAGGATCCAGTTGGAAAGGGAGGCGTTGAGTCCCAGGTGATGTTTGCTTGGAATTATAGTATTGAAGGCAGAGCTTTCAATTATGAAAGGCATAGATAGAGTAGACAGTCAGAATTTTTCCCCCAGGGTAGAAATGTCAAATACTAGAGGTTGTGCATTTAAGGTGAGAGGGAGAAAGTTTACAGAAGAAATACAGGGCAAGTTTTTTACATGGAGAGTGGTAGGTGCTTGGAACGGGCTGGCAGGGGGAGTGGTGGAAGCAGATACGATAGTGGTGTTTAAGAGGCTGTTAGATAGACACATGAATGTGCAGGGAGTGGAGGGATACAGATCATGTGCGGGCAGAAGAGATCTAGTTTAATTTGGCATTGTGTTTGGCACAGACATCGTGGGCCGAAGGGCCTGTTCCTGTGCTGTTCTTTGTTCTATGTTAAGATGCTCCTTAAAACCCAATTTTTTGAAGGAGCTTTAGGTCATCTGCCCCAGTGGGTTGGTGTCGAACCTTGTTCGATGGCGCTCCAGTGAAGTACTAACATCTCACTGCATTCAAGACGCTAAATTAGTCCCAGTTATTGCTGCTGTCATCAGATCCCAGTCAAAAGGGACATTATGCCAAACAATGTGAAACGTACGTTATGACCCCAGCAGAAAGATGTGTTAAATGAGGCTTTAAGAAGAGAGACAGGAACAGACGTGACAGTACTATGGAACTGTTTTGCTACTCCTTAAGCAAAGGAACAATATTTATTTCTTGTAGTTGAATGCATTGATGCTACAACCTCTGACAGTTGGGGCTTATTAAGCTAGTCTATGGATCTCCATCATGCTGTAAAGCTTATCCGAATCCCCTACTGCAGTAGGCTTCACAATGAGGTGTCTGCTCCTCCCCCCATCACCCAGTGTTAAAGGGAAGAGGGGCATTGTGACAGAATCTGGGGGTTGAGAGCTCTTTGCTCGATTATTAGAGGGCAGGTGAAGGATAGCCCCAGCTGAAAACCAATCTGCCTGACCCAACCTTTAAGCCAGTTCTACATTTAAAGTTTCTTTTAGCCAATGTACTTCTCACACTCATTCATTCCCATTGCCCCAGATGCTTATCCCTCTGGCCCCATTACCCCTTCTCTTTCCTCTCCCCAGCCCTCATGACCTGCCCCTCACCCACATCTTCCTCCCTCTGGTTCCCCACCTCCTTCCCTTTATTCTATGGTCCACTGTCCTCTCCTATCAGATACCATCTTCTTCAGCTCTTTATCACTTCCACCTCTCACCTCCCAGCTTCTCACATCGTTCCCACTTCCCCCTCTCCCCCACCCACCTACCTTCCCCCTCTCACCGGGACTCACCCATCACCCCCCAGCTCGTGCTCCTCCCCCTCCCCCCACCCTTTTATTCTGGCTTTTGCCCTCTTCCTTTCCAGTCCTGATGAAGGGTCTCGACCCGAAACGTCGACTGTTTATCTCCCTCCATAGATGCTGCCTGACCTGCCGAGTTCCTCCAGCATTTTGTGTGTGTTGCTGGCAGTGGGTTAGAGTGAACAATATGCAGCATCTTGGGTGGAGTTTCAGGGCTTCACGCGCCAGGAGAGTCTGACGTCATCTACAGACTGTGGGCACACTGTACAGGGAGCTTTGGGTGGGGCTGGGCCATAGGATCAGGCTGCAGTGCCAACTACTAATGATCACCCACAGGGGCCACTTCTTGGCAATTGATTGTTAATCTTTCCGTGACTGCAAAGCGAGGTGGACTCACCCAGTTCCATCACAGGTACAGCTCTCCCCACTATCCACGACATCTACAAGAGGCGATGTCTCAGGAAGGTGACATCCATCATCAGGGACCCCCACCATCTGGGGGGGGTCCCTGTTCAACAACAGCTTCTTCCCTACTGCCATCAGGTTCTTGAACCTACCCGAAGAACCCTATCACTACCTCAGACTATGTTTCTTTTTCTCTCTCTCAACTTGCACTAGTGTTGTTACGTTTATTTTGTTTTAGCCCTACAACTTTCTCTCTTGCATGTCCATTGGCTGTCCTTTGCTTCTTCTACCACAGCAAGTGATAACGTACAGTAGGAAATTGGAATTGGTTTACTATTGTCACTTGTACCAAGGTACAGTGAAAAACTTGTCTTGCATACCATCCATACAGATCAGTTCATTACACAGTGCATTGAGGTAGTACAAGGTAAAACAATACAGAATGCACAATAAAGTGTTACAGCTACAGAGAAAGTGCAGTGCAGGCAGACAATAAGGTGCAAGGTCATAACAAGGTAGATTGAGAGGTTAAGAGTCTATCTTATCATACTAGGGGACCGTTTAATAGTCTTATAACAGTGGGATAGAAGCTGTCCTTGAGCCTGGTGGTACGTGCTTTCAGGCTTTTTGTATCTTCTGGCTGATGGGAGAGGGGAGAAGAGAGAATGTCCGAGTGGGTGGGGTCTTTCATTATGCTGCTGCTTTACTGAGGCAGCAAGAAGTGTAGACAAGAGTCCATGGAGGGGAGGCTGGTTTCTGTGATGTGCTGGGCTGTGTCCACAACTCTCTGCAGTTTCTTGCAGTCCTGGGCAGAGCAGTTGCCATACCAAGCCGTGATGCATCCAGATAGGTTGCTTTCTATGGTGCATTGATAAAAATTGGTGAGCGTCAAAGGGGACATGCCAATTAACCTACCAGCACGTACTAGGGATATGGGAAGAAACTGGAGCACCCAAGAGAAACCAGGCTAAGAATGTGCAATGTCCACACTGGCTGCACCCGAGGGTCAAACCTGTGTTCCTGCCACTGTTAGGCAGCAGCACTACCTGCTGCACCATGCCCACTCTACTGCTTGATACCTCTCTCTATCAAGTCTTGTTAAACCCTTTGTGTTCCAGGAGACACTGAATTCATTGCTACCATGATTCTTTTATCATGACTTTGTTGATGAGGTTGCCCACTAATAGCATTGAATATTCAGCTTTGCACAAAATATCAGGTCAATACAGTTCTATCATATCACTGGTCACCAATTAAAGAATCGCCAATGACTATTATAATCTCCCTATTGTTATTTACCACTACTCCAGTAGAGGAGCATTGAACATGGATGGTGATATATGGGGTGGGCTCTGTGATTTAAACTGTGAATATGATAGGTGCACAGCTAGCCCCAACCCCAGATGCTGATTGGTGAGAAGGTGTGACTGGCTATTGGTTGAGGCAGCTGTCCAATGAGTAACCATCAGGTTTGATTGCAAAATAATTGTGCACTTTGAACGCTTTTTGCATTATTGATCATACATTGCACAGGAGTTTAAATTATAATACATCTGGCGACTTGACACCATTCAATTTTTGGGTGGGGGAACCAGCATAGATAATGGGTGAAGGGGAGATGGAGGAAGCGGGTGAAGGGAGATCATGGATGGATGTTTGTGAAAGAATCATGGAATCACAGAGAACTGTTCACACAGAAGGAGACGTTTCACCTCCTTGTGTGTGTGTGCCGGTTGTGAAAGAACTACCTAGCCTAATCCCACCTCCAATGTTCTGTCTGTGACCCTGCTGCCCACAGCTCTATCAGTGCACTTCCGAGTACTTTTTAAAAATGGGAAGGGTTTCTGCTGCCACCATCCATTCAGGCAATGAGTTCCAGAAGCCCATTGCCCTTGAAGTGAGATTTTTTACTCTACCCTCTAATCCTTCTACCAATTACTTTAAATCTATGCCCCCTGTCTCATCCCCTTAAGGAAAATGTATTCTGTGCTCCACATGTTATACATCATAACTTTAAAGGGAACAGAGGAAACATCACCTGATGAGCCTGATGCTAAACACTGGAATTTCCAGATGGTTGGGTATCGGATAATCAGAGTCTTACGGCAGTAGAGTGAGCTATAAGGAGAGGTTGGACAGAATAGGGTTGTTTTCTCTGGAGCATTGGAGGCTGAGGGGAGACCTGATAGAAGTTAATAAACTTATGAGAGGCAGAGATAGGGTAGACAATTGGAATTCCTATCCCAGAGCAGAAATGTCCAGTACTAGAGGACATGCCTTTAAGGTGAACGGGGGAAAGTTTAAAGGAGATGTGTGGGGCAAGGTTTTTACACGGAGAGTGGTGTGTGCCTGGAACGGGCTGCCAGGGGAGTAGTGGAAGTAGATACAACAGTGGTGTTTAAGAGGCAGTTAGACAGACACATGAACACGCAGGGAATGGAGGGATATGGATCATGTGAAGGCAGAAGAGATTCAGTTTAATTTGGCATCGTGTTCGGCACAGACATTGTGGGGCCTGTTCCTGTGCTGTGCTGTTCTATGTTCTCTGTTCTGGAGTCTGCGTGGGGTACTCCCTCTCACTGGGGCCAATGGAAACAACCTCAAGCAATTATAATGACACTAGCTCCTTCCTTACTGGGTACCAAGGATGAATTTTCACTCCGCTTATCCCCTTGCAGGATCTGACACATATTCTGTGCACAGCATCCTTGTGATGCGATGTAACCCTTTCTAATGCCGAGTTTTGTTTCCTGTTTGCAGTAAGAGTGGCACAGATGGTGAGGAAAACCAGACAGCCCAGGGTGTTACCCATGCTACTACCCAGCCCACACACTCCCCGTCCTGGGAGGAGAAGGTTACTGTGGAGATAGAGGAAGACATGGCCAAAGAGGAAGGTGAGAGTCACGGTTGATTAATCCCCCTTTGATGCATACCAAATTAACCCAAATGGTTCCTGTGAATTTTTGTGTTGAATTGCTGTTGCATAGAAGGAGGCACAGCGACGCAGTTCAGTCTGTGAGATTTCTTGTCCTCCCTGTGACCACGTGGGTGTCCTCAGGGGGCTCCAGTTTCCTCCAGCCCAAAGGCGTGGAGATCGGTAGGTTAATTGGCTACTGTAAATTGCTCCTAGTGTGTAGGTGAGGGGTAGAGTCTGGGAGGAATTGATGGGAATGTGGGGAGAATAAAATGGGATGGTGTAGGATTATTGTACACACAAGGGACTGCAGATACTGGAATCCAGAGCAAAAAACAAATGGCTGGAGGAATTCAGTGGATCAGGCAGCATCTGTGGAGGGAAAGGGATAGTCCTCATTTTGGGTCTAGACTCTGCATCAGGACTGAGAGTGCAAAGGGGAGATAGCCAGTATAAAGGGGTGAGGGGGAGGGCTGAGGCAGGAGCTGTCTCTATGTCCAGCCTTCCCTCCCCCACCAGGCTCCATCTGCCTGTCAACTCCTCCTCACCTGGATCCACCTATCACTTGCCAGCTCTTGGCTCAGCCCTCTCCCTCCCCTCTTTATACTGGTGACCTTCCCTCCACAGTCACAGTCCTGACGCAGGGTCTCAAGCCCGAAACGTCAGCTGGCTCTTTGCCTCCACAGATGCTGCCTGACCCTCTTGCGTTCCTCCAGCCTGTTGTTTTTTGTACGATTGGTGTAAGTGGGGCTGGAGCTGTGAAAATGATCGGTTCACATTTGGCCCAAAGTGCACAATGGTGAACGATGAGAAGGTATAACTGGCATTCCATTGCACCACATGATAGCATTCAATGGGTTGAAGGGCCTGTTTCCATGCTGAATGACTCCTAACTCTTGAGGACATTCAGCCCATTAATTCTATGTTGGTGGAGCATTCCCATTGGTCCCATTCTTCTGCTTGTTCCCCCATTGCCCACGCTCCTGTCCCCACTCATCGCTGCTTATCCTGCTCCTGAACATCTTCCACTCTATGCTGTCGTCCGGGCACTTCACAGAGCCGTACGGGGTGGGAGCAGGCCTTTCAGACTGCTGAGTCTGCACCAACTAGCAACTTTCTGTCAGATGGTCATGCAGAACTAGAGGGTGTAGGTTTAAGGTGGGAGGGGAAAGGTTTAAAAGCGATCTTAGGGGCAACTTTTCCCACGCAGAGGGAGGTGGGTATGCAGAACGAGCTGCCAGAGGAAATGTAGAGGCGCTGAGAGGTGAGGTACTGAAAGAGCATCTTTTGTCATACTTTTGTAGTCACATAGTATTATTATTGATTATATTACATGACATGATACTTTTATAATGTAATTAAGGCATCACTGAAAAATACCTTTCTTTGATGTCATTGGAGCATGTCATCACTGTGATGTAACCAGAGCATGTTTGCCAATGTTTATCCCTCTGTGTTGTGAACCAGGTTATCTGGTCATTA
Organism: Pristis pectinata; assembly: GCF_009764475.1. Classification (NCBI taxonomy): domain Eukaryota; kingdom Metazoa; phylum Chordata; class Chondrichthyes; order Rhinopristiformes; family Pristidae; genus Pristis; species Pristis pectinata. Next base: position 15,803,727 of record NC_067436.1, on the reverse strand, counting down.
TCGTTTGTGGGGGTTTGCTGTGTGTAAATCTGCTGCTGCCTTTCCCATGTTACAACCACAACTACATTGAGAAAAGATTTAGAGTGATGGGAGTGGAGCACGCTATTGAAACTGAATAGGTGGTGCTACAGAGGGCTAGGATGGACTCCATGGGTAGAATGGCCTCTACTGTAATGGCTCTCTCAATTCAAAATGTACCAATTGGTTGTACAAGGCTTTGAGACATCCTGTGGATATGAAAAACACCATAGTGTAGTGGTTAGTGTAACACTATTACAGCGCCAGCGACCTGGGTTCAATTCCGGCTGCTGTCTGTAAGGAGTTTGTATGTTCTCCCCGTGCCTGCATGGGTTTCCTCCGGGTGCTCTGGTTTCCTCCCACATTCCAAAGGTGTGCAGGTTAGGAAGTTGTGGGTGTGCTATGTTGGCGCCAGAAGCATGGCGACACTTGCAGGCCGCCCCCAGAACACTCTACGCAAAAAAGATGCACTTCACTGTTGGTTTGATGTACATGTGACTAATAAAGATATAAAATGCAAACTTTTCCTCCCTTGAAAAACAATGTGGCTAATTTCATGACATTAATTAATTGGACAATCAAGTCTTTCATTTCTAAGTAGGTTTAATCACAAAATTCCTTGGCAGGCCAGTTAACAGCTTACTAGATTTGGTTGTATAACTTCTGCAGGTTCAGTACTCACCTCGTGATCCAGTTTAGACTTTGTTTTCACTTCCCATCTCTCAAATCCTCATTTTGTGGTGAGGTCACTTCTTGTCAGTCCCCTGCTTCCTGTCTGGGGCCCTCCGGAGAAAACTGGGTCTTGCATTTCTGTTCTACCTTTGATGCTCCTTTAAGGATATTCCACAGTGACTAACTGCCAATGAAGTCAGCGACGGCCAGTCTGTACACAGCAAGATCTAAAAAAAATAACAATAGGATGATTCGGTTTGGGTGTTGGCTAAGGGATACGTTTTCACTAGAATACCAGGGATATCACCCCTGCATCTTGGAAATAGTACCATGGGATTTTTTTTGTGTGGTTCCATTTGAACGATGGGACCTCTGACAGTGTGGCACTCCCCCCTGAAGCATCAGCCTAGGTTTTTGTGTTGAAGTTTCTGGAGTGGGACTTAAATCTACGATCTTCTTACTTGGAGGTGAGAGACCCTCTCATTGAGTCATGACTGATACTGGCAGAACTGGGCAGAGTGAGACCATGCAGAGTTAGTCTGCATGGTCACCCCTGGCCACTGATGTTACCTGGTGATGCCAGCCAAGGGAACAGTGTTGCTGTGTGGCTGCCTCACTCATCGTTGTAACTGTGTTTGCTACCTTGAGCAGTGCTGTTCGGGTGAAAGGCATTCCAAACACAAGGGCATGTCCAACACAAGGGCATGTTCAAACACAAGGGTATGTTCAAACACAAGGGCGTGACCAACACAAGGGCGTGTCCAAACACAAGGGCATGTCCAGCACAAGGGCATGTTCAAACACAAGGGCATGTTCAAACACAAGGGCGTGTCCAAACACAAGGGCGTGTCCAACACAGTAACCTGCTCCATCCTTTACCTCTGCACCATCTAGGTAAGCAATGTGATGTAACAGTTCTCCAACACAATGCCAGCAACTGGGAATGTCGAATCAGGAGAAGGCCATTCAGCCTGCACTCTGTTCTGTTCAATCATGCCATGTTATTCAACCATATCGGCCCCTTAGAGCTGAACCCGTCTACCAATCCCTGCCCTGAAGGTTCCAGTTGTTGGTCCTCACTCCACTCCTCCTCACTCCTCACTCCACACCACTTCACAATCCCTTGGGAAGATTGAATTCCATTTCTCTCTGCTTTGTGTGACTAAGTACTTCCTAACGATTCCTCGGAGTTGCCTGGCTTTATTAGTAAATCCTCCCCTCTCTTCTCCCAGCACAAGGGACAAGGAACACTTTTTTTCTTCAGGTTCAGAAGAAAATTTATAATCTTGACATGGGTCCCAAATGCCGGGTTTTGTGGGCTCCGTGCCTGTACACAGACACAGAATTGGTCAGGAGCCTATTGATTTGAAACGAGCAGAACGTGGCTCCATCCAATACGAGTGCCAATTTAAACAGATAATCCCAACCCTGCGAGTCTCTGTGGATGGAATCTAATTAATGGTGAGGACGAAGAAGTGGTTGAAAATAAAGGAAAGTTATCCTGTGATATTGGATAAGTCTTTCACCCCAGCTGCAAACCACAGTCAACAAAACATGGCCTCTGGTGCGGAGCTATGGAGCCACGATCAATCAGAGTGAAAATAATACTTTGCAAGGAATGGCACAGGGCAGGGCAGAGTTTCTTTGGGAAGCGGGGAGTGTGATGCCGCTGTATTTTTTCCATCTGTCCATCCCGTTCCTCCCTCCCCCCCCAATCTCGATGGTCTTAAGCCTGGCAATCTGGTTATTCTGTCAGACTTAACATCACAGTGTCCCGGAGCAGCCCCTGCCAGCTCTCCCTGATGCATCATTGATGCGTATCGATCGGCTGCCCTGCCTCATGGGCTGCTATTGATGGCTTGGCTCGTTGCCTGATTGGTTTGTCAGAGCAGACAGTGCACGATCTGTGACTTTCTAATTAGCCTTGAGACCTTTCATTCAACCCCGTTAAGCAGCAAACTCTGACTGGAATTTAAATGCAGTGACGACATGTATTTTGCATTGAAGTGTTATATTACCTGCAGTGCCGCAGGTCATCCCTGTATTTTGTTCTCAAGCCCTTTGCTGTCAGTCATTAGCTGGACCTCCCCACTCCGTGACCACTGCCGAGCAGCCTGGAGAACCACCAGCACAGAAGGAGGCCTTTCGGCCTGTGGAGTCAATGCTGGCTTCTAGTAGACCAGTCCTTGGCAGGCACTGTAGTGTAGCGGTTAGCGTAACGCTTTACAGCGCCAGCGATCCGGGTTCAATTCCGGCCACTGTCTGTAAGGAGTTTGTACGTTCTCCCCGTGTCTGTGTGGGTTTCCTCTGGGTGCTCCGGTTTCCTCCCATATTCCAAAGACATACGGGTTAGGAAGTTGTGGGTATGCTATGTTGGCGCCGGAAGCGTGGTGACACTTGCAGGCTGCCCCCAGAATACTCGACGCAAAAGATGCATTTCACTGTGTGTTTTGATGTATGTGTGACTAATAAAGATATCTTATCTATCTTATCTGTTCCTCATATCTCTGCAAGTTACTCTCTCTTGTGTCTGTCAGATTCCCTTTTAAAGCCTCTACAGGATTCTCTTTCCACCGTGCCTGCAGGCAGATCTCAGTGCTGTTCAGCAGAGGCAGCCTGAAGATGTTTCTCTGCCCCCCCTTGACTAAGTGTGTCTACCTTGGACTCTTGCTCCCATTTGACCCCAACGTAGACACAGTGTCCTGTCCCCCTCTCAGCTCAGCTTCAACCCCTCCCGCGCCACATGACCTCCACAGAATTGCCGGTCTCCACCCCCTCTGTCCTCTGCAGGATCTGGCATTTGCTGGTAAGAGTTATACAGCAGGTAAAATGGGCCATTTGGCCCAACTGGTCCATGCTGACCAAGTTGCCGAACAGAGCCACCCTTCCTTGGACTCTGTCTTTACCTCTCATTGTCTTGGCAAAGCAGCCAGCATAATCAAAGACCCCACCCACCCGGGTCATTCTCTCTCCTCTTCCATCGGGTAGAAGATACAGTTGCCTGAGGGCACGTACCACCAGATTTAAGGACAGCTTCTACCCCACTGTGATAAGACTATTGAACGGTTCCCTTATACAATGAGATGGACTCTGACCTCACGATCTACCTTGTTGTGACCTTACACCTTATTGCACTGCACTTTCTCTGTAGCTGTGACACCTTACTCTGTACTGTTATTGTTTTTACCTGTACTACATCAATGCACTCTGTACTAACTTAATGTAACTGCACTGTGTAATGAAATGACCTGTACGACCGGCATGCAAGACAAGTTTTTCACTATACCTCAGTACAAGTGACAATAATAAACCAATACCAATACCAATTTGCCTACATTTGGGCCATATCCCTCAATCGTTCCTATCCGTGAACTTGTCCAAACGTTGTTTAAATGTTATCCACATACCTAACTCTATCAGTTCCAGTAAGGTCAGCAATTATTGGCTATTCCTACTCGAGAGAAGGTGGTGGTGAGTCATCTTTATGAATTGAAGAGTTTTTCCAGGATTTAGATCCAGCGACAACGAAGAACTGACGATATGTTTCCAAGACAAGATGGTGTGCGACTTGGAACAGCAGAAGGCCACAAGGCCCCTCAAGCCTGCCCTGCCATTTAATGTGATCATGGCTGATTTGTGTTGCCCTCAGCTCCTCTTCTGTGCCTGTTGGAAAGGATCCTACAGGCGGTCGTGTTACTATTCACCCTTTAGCAAGTTTGGGAGGAGCTGTCGTGGTCTTAGGAAGTTGCGGCAGTGTGCCTTGTAGACGATGCACCCTGCAGCCAGCTGAACTTGTCAAGGGTAAGAGCCTTTACCTCCGGACTTGACTTTTCCGATGCCCTTCTTGCCAGTTTCTCACATGTCCTGGTTATTTCAGTGACGCTGCTACTTCATTACTTGCATTCCAAATTCCACATCCTGTCTGCCTTGCTCTGTAGATAGTGTCTCTCACTGCTGTTCGTTTCCTGAGAGTCTGAGCTTGTCTGGGGAAAATCATCAGCGCCACACTGAACTCCTTTAAACAGTTCATAAGATCATGAGATCATAAAATATAGAAGCAGAATTAGGCCATTCAGCCCATCGAGTCTGCTCCACCATTCAATCATGGCTAATTTTTTCAACCTCATTCTCCTGCCTTCTCCCCGTAACCCTTAACCCCCTTACCAATCAAGAACCTATCAATCCCTGCCTTAAATACCCCCAATGACTTGGCCTCCACAGCCCTGCGGCAATGAATTCCACAGATTCAGCACTCTCTGGCTGAAGAAATTCCTCCTCATCTCAGTTTTAAAGGGACGTCCCTTTATTCTGAGGCTGTGCCCTCGGATCCTGGACTCTCCCACTGATGGAAACATCCTCTCCACGTCCACTCTATCCAGGCCTTTCTGTATCCAGTAGGTTTCAATGAGATTCCCCCTTATCCTTCTGAGCTCCATCGAGTACAGGCCCAGAGACGTCAAACGCTCCTCCTACTTTAGCCTTTTATTCCTAGGATCGCTCTTGTGAACTTCATCTGGACCCTCTCCAGGGCTAGCATGTCTTTCCTGAGATACAGTGCCCAAAATTTCTCACAATATTCCAAATGCGGTCTGACCAATGCCTTATAAAGCCATATATAAGCCTTTTATAAGCTTTAAAGTTTATTAAAACCCAAGCAAATACCACAAATAATATAAATACAAGCACTACTAATGATAACATTTACAAGTTATTTGAAATTACCAAAGACACGATATGAAATGTTGCAAACTATTGCACTCTAATATAACCTCTGCATGCTGTTCCTTACATGTTGCATATTTTGTTCAGTATAGCTGCTGGCCTCTCGCTCTCCATCCCTCCCTCCCTCCCTCCCTACAGGTGGTTAATCCTGTTTGCAGTTGCCTTGCAAGCTACCATTTTATACTAGATATTACTTATTCTCTAACTCTAGATGACTTTAGATACAACTCATCGTGCAGACCACTCAGATTATTCTGCTTCTGACTCCCTACAAGGTGTCATACAGCACGGAAACAGGCCATTTGGCCCAGGTGGTCCATGCTGACCAAGATGCCCATCCAAGCTAGTCCCATTTTCCCATGTTTGGCCCATATCCCTCCAAACCTTTCCAATGCCTGTACCTGTCCAAATGTCTTTTAAATGTTGTTATTGTACCTGCCAAAACCACTTCCTCTGGGAATTCATTCCATATATGCACCAACTTCTGCACACTGAGGCAAATTGCTAGTGACTGAGGTAAAAGCCTCCACATAGAGGATTTAACACAATGATTTTAGCGTTTTAAAAAATGAGAAAATGTTTTTTCTAGATTGATTTGCTTTTCCCTTCCAGAAGCATTACCTCTATTAATAAAAGTAAATATTACTTTTCCTCGCTTTTTTCTGTCTTGTCTCCAACCGAGCCAGAATTGAGGTAGAAATTAGCCAATCTAATTTTTACTGGTGCTGCTTGAAAGACAGATCTTGCCAGGACATTGTGGCAAGGTTTCCTTCCAAGTAACGGCAGGGGATCTTTCATATCCAATTGGAAGAGCAGACACTGCCTCGTCTCAGCATCTTATTCAAAAGGTGGCACTTGCAACAGCACAGCACTCTCTTGGTCTGCACAGGGAGGGCTGGCCTGGACTCCTCAACTGGCATGAAGTGGGACAACCCTGGCTGAACATACAACCACCTGTCCTGGAAACGTGAGCCACAGTTGAGTCTATACTTGTGAGTGGAGTACTTCTGCTGGGGTGTCCAGAAGACGAGGGTTGAACAAGTATCCATCTACCTTAACAATATTCTGTCAACATCACCCTTAAAGAAGAGAGTTATAATTTCTTACTGGTGTATAACATTGCTGATTTAATCCATCTGTACTGAGGGGCACAGATAGAGTAGACAGCCAGTATCTTTTTTCCAGGGTTGAAATGTCTAATACCAGAGGTCATGCATTTAAGGTGAGAGGGGAAAAATTCAAAGGAGATGTGCGGGGCAAATTTTTTACACAGAGAGTGTTGGGTGCCTGGAATGCGCTGCCAGGGGTGGTGGTGGAGGCAGATACGATAGGCGTTTAAGAGGCTCTTAGACAGGGATATGAATATGCAGAGAATGGAGGGATATGGACCATGTGCAGGCAGAAGGGATTAGCTGTCATTAGCTTAATTAGTTTGGCACAGCACCGTGTGTTCAGAGATCTGTTCCTGTGCTGTACTGTTCTGTGTTCTATGTGACCCTCCACCTACACTCCAACTAACACTTAAGTAACTAGGTTGGACAAACTAGGGTTGTTTTCTCTGGAGCAGTGGAGGCTGAGGGGAGACCTGATAGAAGTTTATAAAATTATGAGAGGCATAGATAGAGCAGACAGCCGGTATCATTTTCCTGGGGTTGAAATGTCTAATACCAGAGGGCATGCATTTAAGATGAGAGGGGGAAAGTTCAAAGGAGATGTGCGGGACAACTTATTTTTACACAGAGAGTGGTGGGTGCTAGGGATGCTCTGCCAGGGGTGGTGGTGGAGGCAGATACGATAGAGGCATTTAATAGACTCTTAGGCACATGAACATGCAGGGAGTGGAGGGATATGGACGTTGTGTAGGCAGAAGTGATTAGGTGTCATTAGCTTACTTAGTTCGGGAGAACACACACCAATCCTCAGTGAGGGGTCAGCGGTGGAAAGGGTGAGCAGCTTCAAGTTCCTGGGCGTCAACATCTCAGAGGATCTATCTTGGGCCTAACACATTGATGCAATCATGAAGAAGGCATGCCTGCGGCTGTACTTCATTAGGAGTTTGAGGAGATTTGGTATGCCACCAAAGACTCTTGCAAATTTCTACAGATGTACAGTGGAGAGCATTCTGACTGGTTGCATCACAGCCTGGTATGGAGGCTCCAATGTGCAGGATTGCAAGAGGTTGCAGAGGGTTGTAGACTCAGCCAGCTCCATCACGGGCACAACCCTTCCTGCCATTGAGAACATCTTCAGGAGGCGGTGCCTCAAGAAGGCAGCATCCATCATTAAGGACCCTCACCATCTGGGACATGCCCTCTTCACGTTACTACCATCAGGGAGGAGGTACAGGATCCTGAAGACCCACACTCAATGTTTCAGGAACAGCTGCTTCCCCTCCGCCTTCAGATTTCTGAATGGTCCATGAACACTACCTCATTATTCCTCTTTTGGCATTACTTATTTATTTTTGTAACTTATAGTAATTTTTATGTCTTTATGTCTTGCACTGTACTGCTGCCGCAAAACAACACATTTCATGACATATGTCAATGATCCTGACAACATCGTGGGCTGAAGGGCCTGTTCCTGTGCTGTACAGTTCTATGTTCGTACTGATTACATCAGTTTTTTTGACAAGACAAGATTTCTTTATTAGTCACATGTACATCGAAACACACAGTGAAATACATCTTTTGCGTAGAGTGTTCTGGAGGCAGCCCGCAAGTGTCGCCACGCTTCCGGCGCCAACATAGCACGCCCACAACTTCCTAACCCGTACGTCTTTGGAACATGGGAGGGAACCAGAGCACCCAGAGGAAACCCACGCAGACACGGGGAGAACGTACAAACTCCCTGCAGACAGCGGCCGGAATTGAATGCGGGTCTCTGGCGCTGTAATAGCGTTATGCTGATCGCTACACTACCGTGCCTGCCCTTAGGAATAGTAAAGGGAAAAAGTAACTGGTGGGAGTTGTCTATAGGCCACCAAATAATAACATTACAATAGCACAGGCAATAAACCAAGAAGTAGATGTAGCAGAGGATGCGGAGAGTCTACAGAGTTCTTTGGACAGTTCTATGTTTGTACTGATTACACTTTTTTATGGAATGCTGTGCCAACCTGTACCGGCTTCCTCTCTCTGAGACTCATTTAGCTTTGAAAGACAGCTAGTTGAAGGGGCTCCATCAGTGGGATGCAACGTTCCACACTCCCATTATCATCAGAGCATTATGCCTCGTCTGCATGACTCGATGGGAGCACTTAATGGCTGACACTTGATTGCAGCTAAATACATTTATTCATGTGAAAACGCTTTGGCTTGTGAAGAGGGGAGGCGGTTTTGCGTTCTGCCAGCTAATTAGGAGTGGAGAGAAGGTGAAACTGGCGGCGTGATTACAGGCTGTTCAGAGACAGAAGTACCGCATCTGGGTTTTAATGACAGCTCGGGTGAGTCTGGGAAGTGGCTGCTGCTCCACACACAGCATAGTTGTTGAGAGAGGAGAAAATTGACATTCTGGCAGTGACTGTCGCACTTTCTATTGGTGTCTGTGTCACTGGCCTCTCAGAGTAACAAACGCTTGGGTGTTAAAGGCATTGCTCACTGTGAGGTAAACACACCTTCCCCTGCCTCAGAATCTATCGTTTATTGTAAACTTTAAAAAAAATATTAATTCACATGTATGAATTAGGTGTGGGTCAATCTGCCCCTTGGTCCTGGAGGAACAAACAGTGCTCTGGAGGAACTCAGCAGGGCGAGCAGCGTCTGTGGGAGGAAAGGAATTGTCAACATTTCGGGTCAAAACCCTGCATCAGGATTCATTTTGCCCCGAAACGTCGACAATTCCTTTCCTCCCACAGATGCTGCTCGGCCCGCTGAGTTCCTCCAGTTCATTGTTTGTTGCTGCAGATTCCAGCATCTGCTGTCTCTTGTGTCTCCAGCCCCTTGGTCCTGCTCACCATTCAGAAGTTCGTTGCAGGTCTGACTGTATCCTCAGTTCAGAATTGGGATTAGGTTTGCTATCACTGACCTGTATGACATGAAATGTGTTGTTTTGCGGCAGCAGTACAGTGCAAGACATAAAAATCTATAAATTACAAAAATAAATAAATAGTGCAAAAAACAAGGAATAATGAGGTAGTGTTCATGGGTTCCTGGATCATTCAGAAATCTGATGGCAGAGGGGAAGAAGCTGTTCCTGAATCATTGAGTGTGGGTCTTCAGGCTCCTGTACCCGCTCCCCAATGGTAGTAACACGAAGAGGGCATGTTCTGGATGGTGAGGGTCCTTAATGATGGATGCTGCCTTCTTGAGGCACTGCCTCTTGAAGATGCCCTCGATGGTGGGGAGGGTTGTGTCTGTGATGGAGCTGGCTGAGTCTACAACCCACTGCAGCTTCTTTCGATCCTGCACATTGGAGCCTCCATACCAGGCTGTGATGCAACCAGTCAGAATACTTTCCACTGTACATCTGTAGAAATTTGCAAGAGTCTTTGGTGACGTACCGAATCTCCTCAAACACATAACATAGAGCCGCTGGCATGCTTTCTTCGTGATTGCATCAATGTGTTGGGCCCAGGATAGATCCTCTGAGATGTTGATGCCCAGGGACTTGAAGCTGGTCACCCTTTCCACCGCTGACCCCTCAATGAGGACTGGTGTGTGTTCTCCTGACTTCCCCTTCCTGAAGTCCACAAACAATTCCTTGGTCTTGCTGACGTTGAGTGCGAGGTTGTTGTTGCGACACCACTCAACCAGCCGATCTATCTCACTCCTGTACGCCTCCTCATCACCATCTGAGATTCTACCAATGTCAGTGGTGTCATTGATGAATTTATAGATGGTACTTGAGCATTCATATCAACCTCCTGGTAACCTTTCTATCTACCTCCCTCTGCCTTCGAACCATTCAAAGACGACTCTTCCCCTACCCTTCGACGAAAAGAGTTCCAGAGACTTATGACCCTGAGGGAAAAAATGTCTCTTCACCTCTTTCTTAAATGAGCAACACCTTATTTTTGAACAGTGACCCCTACTTCTATATTCTCTCTCAAAAAGAAGCATCCTCTCAGCTTTTACTGATAAGACCACATGCCCATTCCAGATATTGGTTCGGTAAAGTATCAGTTGTCTGGACTGCTTCTGACACATTAACATTCTTTCTTAAATAAGGAGACCAACAGGGAGAAAATCCCTGCTCACATCCACGGTGTCACTAAAGCACAAGCAAACAAGAGCAGGAAAATCCTCCTGGCTCCTCAAGCCTGCCCACCATTCATGATGGTCTACCCCACCCCTTGACTTACACGTTCCGGCTTTTATTTCTCTTATAGCCAGGAGAGCTGTGTTGCTTAAATGGAAGGAAGTTACTCCGCCTACTCATGTTCAATGGTTATGGGATGTCACACCTGAATCTAGAGAAGATTCGTTGTTCAGGTTTTGAATCTAACTTTCTTCTGTGAGAAGAAATTTTTACTTCACTTTTAAATGACTGGCCCCTTATCTCCTCACTCAAGACTCTCCCATGATTGAAAATCAAGACAATTCAGGATCTTCTATGCTTCATTTGTTCTCTAATTACCCCCTGTACTGGGTGGACCATTTCAGAGGGCAGTGAAAATCCAATTCCATTGCTCTGAAGGATATTAATGAACCTGGTGAGTTTTTATGTCGATTGAGTGTTCTATGTCACTATTACAGATGCTAGCTTTATAACTCAGATATATTTAACTTCAATAGTGTATTTTGAACCAGATCTTCATTGTTGGTCTCTAGGTTATTTATCCAGTTATGTAACCACAGAGTTTTAGTACTTAACTGATTTAGCATCATACAGCACAGAAACAGGCCCTTCAGCCCTCCATGTCTATGCTGCCTCATCTACACTAATCCCATTTAACCGCATTGTTTTCTGCTTCACCCTGCTTTGCCCGCACCCTCTTCACATTGTCTGGACCACTTCCAACCGCACCCCCCCGCTCTCCCTGCCTTACCCTGCGCCACATTGCACTTGGCTGGCTGCCCCTTCGCTCTGTCCATCCTACGCCTGGTTCACCCTTTCGCGTCCGCTTGAGCTCCACCCTACCGTCCTCCTTCCAGGTCCGCTTGAGACCAGGCCTGCCTTCTCCCTTTTAGGTCCGCTTTGAGCTCCTCCCTGCCGCCTGTTCCCTCTGTGCCCCGCGTGGTTTGCCCTCGCCCCCGCTCTGTCTCCTCAGCCTGGTTCATGCTTCCCCCCGACCTGATGCACTGGCTCGTCGCCCTGCGCCACGTTGCCTGGTCTACTTCCAATCACGCCCCCCCCCACCTCCCCCCCACCTCTGCTTGTGGGTTGTGTGCCTGTGATTGCCAAGCAGTAACAGACTGAATGTATCCAGGTCCCCTGTATCCCCTGCAGAGTTGGGACAACACCCACATTTGGAGCCGCTCTCTCTCAACAGCTTCAAACCCAGCCCCTGACCCACTGGTCAAGAAGTTTTACTTTCAAAATCTTTGAATCATGAGTGATCCTCTCCTTCTCATCTCTCCTTCAGGGGCTAACTGGCCTCTCCTGCAGAGTTTCTTTGCTTTTCCCATCTTTTCAGTGCTTGCAACCTTTTTTCTTATATATTCATTCAAGGGATGTGGGCTTCGCAGGCTGAGCCAGCATTTGATTGCCCGTCCCTAGTTTCCCTTAAGAAGATGGTGGTGAGCTGCCTTCTTGAACCACTGCAGTCCTTGAGGTGTGGGTACGCCCACAAAGTTGTTAGGGAGGGAGTTTCTGGAGTGTGTCTCAGCGACAGTGAAGGAATAGCGGTATATTTCCAAGTTGTGGCTTGTTCAAGAGAAATAATTGAGACTTTTTTTGTAAACAGAACTGAAAAATCACAAGGTCGTAAAAAGTAGATGAAAATCATTTAGGCCATCATGTGTGCTCTTCCTTTTTCCAATTAGTCACACTCCCTGGACTTTCCCATGTGTTACCTTGTCAAGTATTCCCTTCTGAAGATTCCCTTTGAACCTGCTCCCCACATACTTTCAGTAAGCATCTTCCAGTAATGGCGACTCATAGTGCTTCCTCTGCTCCCCTCCAACTCTGCTGCCAGTTGTTTTAACCTGAGTCTGCCCATCGCCAGTCACTCTGCTGATGCGCACCACTGAATTGGTGAAGTACGCTGCACCATCTGGGGTGGGCAGAGAGTGCTGGTGGTTGGTGGTCCAGATGGGGTGGGCTTTCAAAGGATTGGGGCTGGGAGAATGGGGTGAAGGGAGGGAGATCAGGGCATCAGTCAGAAGCATCATAGAGCCAAGCAACACATGGGTAGGGCTAATCAGGGGATCAGGGCCTGGATCATTCATGGACTTGGGCATCAGAGCTGTGGGGTCTGGGCTGTTCTGGGTGTGAACAGTGGGAGGGGGCATCAGTCCTCTTTGGAGCTAACAAAGGTGGGCAGTGGCACTTACCTGAGTGTCGTCCCAGTTGCCACACTGTTATGAAGAAGGTGGTTCTCGGTAGTGCAGCGGTTAGCGTAACGCTATTACAGCGCCAGCGACCCGGGTTCAATTCCGCCCACTGTCTGTAAGGCGTTTGTGCGTTCTTCCTGTGTCTGCGTGGGTTTCCTCCGGGTGCACTGATGTGATGAATTGATCTGTATGAACGGTCTGCAACACAAGTCTTAACGTATTAGGGAACCGTTCAATAGTCTTATAATAGGAAATTCCAAGACGTACGGGTTAGGAAGTTGTGGGCATGCTATGTTGGCGCCAGAAGTGTGGTGACACTTGCGGGCTGCCCCCAGAACACTCTACGCAAAAGGTGCATTTCACCTTTTCAATGTACGTTTCACGTTTCAATGTACGGGTGACTAATAAAGACATCTTATCTTATCTTATGGGCTGGCCAAAGGCAGTCTCTGCCAGGCAATACGAGTCGAGTTTATTGTCATGTGCACAAGTACGGTGAGGTACAGGTACAATGAAAAACTTGCAGCAGCATCACAGGCACGTAGGTACAGACAACACACAGAACATAAATTATATATAAATTGTACATAAATTATACAAGACAGTGAAGAAAAAGACTGTGCAAAACAAGACATTAATGCAAAGACACCATCAGAGACAAGTCCACGGCAGTGCAAGAGGTGGTCTGTAGTGTTCCGTTGCTGAGGTAGGGTTAGGGGTGTGCAGGTCGGTTCAAGAACCTGGTGGCTGTAGGAAAGTAGCTGTTCCTGAACCTGGTGGTGTGGGGCTTCAGGCTTCTGTATCTCCTGCCTGATATTAGCAGTGATGGCATGGCCTGGATGGTAAATTGGTTTATTATTATCACATGTACCGAGGTACAGTGAAAAACTTGTCTTGCATACCGATCATATAGATCAATTCATTACACAGCGCATTGAGGTAGTGCAAGTTAAAACAACAGACTGCAGAATGAAGTGTTACAGTTACAGAGATGGTGGGGATTCTTGATGATAGATGCCTCCTTCTTGAGGCAGCACCTCCTGTAGATGCTGTCAGTGGTGGGGAGGGCTGTGCCCACTACTCTCTGCAGCCTCTTGCATTCCTGTGAGTTGGAACTGCTGTACCAGGCCACAGTGCAGACCAAGTTCCATAGGGAACACACGCAAAGAATGCAGCATTGCCACTGGAGGGTCCAAGGAGAGGGGGAGGGCTGGCACTGAAATCATCCACAGAGAAAAGTGATTGCAAACGAACAGGATATTCTTCCTTTTGAGAAAATGAGACGCTTGAGGAATCTTGACCCCTTTCGCCAGTCGGCTCGACTGAAACTTTACCTACCTGAAGTGTGCTGGCACATGGGTGAAGGGATAAATACAAAGCAAAGGATAACTAATAGGCAGCACTCCAAGCGAGCCTTGTGAAGACAGTAGCAGATCGGCAAGCAATCTGCACAGAGTCAGGCTGGTTGTGTTTGACTACATTTCTCTGTTCATCTCCCTCCCAGGTGGACCAGCTGTTTCCTAATTCTCGCTTTTCAGCATGGCTGCCTCTGACTATGAGTTAATTGGTGTTTTCATTCCCTCCTCCTGCCCACTGCCACTGGCCCCAGCCAGCAGCTGGAGCAGTGGGAGGGGTGGGGCGGTGGTGGGGGGAGGTGTCATGTCATACTCAAGCTGCTTCATCTCGGCACGTTCCCAGTTATCGGAGCTCAAGCAAAATAACTGCAGATGCTGGAAATCTGCAGTAACAGAAGCCAGGCAGCATCTGTGGGGAAATAAACAGATGGTGTTTCAGGCTGATAATCTGTCATCAGTTTAGACCTACCAAAAGGTAAACTGGTAAATTGGTTTATTATTGTCACTTTTACCAAGGTACAGTGAAAAACTTGTCTTGCATACCGTTCATACAGATCAATTCATTACACAGTGCATTGAGGTAGTACAGGGTAAAATAACAGAGTGCGGAATAAAACGTCACATATGGAGGAAGTGCAGTGCAGGTAGACAGTAAGGTGCGAGGTCACAACAAGGTAGATTATGAGGTCAGGAGTCCATCTTATCGCACTAGGGAACCGTTCAATAGTGGGTAGAAGCTGTCCTTAACCCTGGTGGTACGTGCTTTCAGACTTTTGTATCTTCCACCCGATGGGTGGGGGGAGAAGAGAGAACGTCTGCGATAGGTGGAGTCTTCGATTATCGAGAGGGGGCGTAGAGAGAAGGGGGGATATGAGAGAGAGAGAGGGAGTGGAAGAAGGGGGGTGAGAGAGAGAGAAAAGGGGGAATGAGAGAGAGGGGATGAGAGAGAGAGGGGGAAAGGGGGCATGAGAGAGAGAGGGGGAGCTTTATCAAATTCATGGAGAGAAGGCTGATTACTTAGTGAAGTTTAACACTGAATGTGAGACTTTCCCTTTGTGACTGCCTTTTGCAGAACTAGAAGGAATTTGCTTTAACTGGTGACCAAAGGAGTGAGTGAATTTCAGATTACGACAATAAACTCCATTTTAATAAGATGCAGCGTCAAGCCATTTTGTAGGAATGTTATCAAACGTAAATCACAGTGAGGAACTATTACCATGTATGATCAAATCTTGGCCTCATTGATTGGTTCTACCGGCGACAGAGAGGATGCAGAGAGTTTGGGGAATTCCAGAGCTTGGGGCCCAGCAGTTGAAGGCACGGCTACCTACAGTGGGACTGTGGAGGCCAGAACTGCAGGATTGAAGGTCTCTGGGAGGGTTGTAAGGTTGGAAGAGGTTTCAGAGAGAGGGAGGGGTGAGGCCATGTAAATGTAGCCCCAAAAGTGAGAAAGAATTGATAAACCACACCCATATTTTTACAACTGAATTCAAAGTCAAAGTTGAGTTTATTGTCAGATGCACAAGTCCATGTGTGCACAGGTACAATGAAAAACTTACCTGCAGCAGCATCACAGGCACATAGCATCAGATACACAACATTCACAAGAAAAACATGAATAAAACATGAATTATACAAGAAAGAAAGCAATCAGAACAAGAAGAACATTTGTGGTAGTGCATAGTGGTCATAGTGTTGTTATACTGAGGTAGTGATTAGTGTTGTGCAGGTTGCTTCAAGAATCAAATGGTTGAAGGGAAGTAGCTGTTCCTGAACCTGGTGGTGTGGAACTTCAGGCTTCTGTACCTCCTGCCCGATGGGAGCTGCGAGAAGATGGCATGGCCCAGATGGTGGGAATCATTGAGCGCCTCATGTAGATTCTACCGATGGTGGGGAGGGATGTGCCTGTGATGTATTGGGCAGAGTCCGCTACCCTCTGCAGCTTCTGAAGTTCCTGCACATTCGATTTGCCGTACCGGGATATGATGCAACCATTTGTTTAAGATCAAATTTTTAAATTCGAAACAGCAAAATATAACTGTTATTTTTCAGTAACTTATATATGGCCTTGAAATGACTGACAATAACCTTTAACCTCGGGACAAATGCAAAGGCTTTTGGCAGACTTCCATTCCGTTTGCACATTTGGCTCTGAGAGGTTGGGCATAACTTATGCCAATCCTCCTTTGGCTCTGATTTCTGCCATCCTGCATGAATTTCCAGCTGGTTTAGCATCATACAGCACAGAAACAGGCCCTTCGGCCCTCCATGTCTATGCCGCCTCATCTATACTGATCCTGTTTAACCGCATCGTTTTCTGCTTCACCCTGCTACGCCCGCACCCTCTTCACATTGTCCGGACCACTTCCAATCGCCCCCCCCCCCCCCGCTCTCCCTGCCTCACCCTGAGCCCCATTGCACTTGGCTGGCTGCCCCTTCGTTCCGTCCATCCCTGCGCTTGGTTCATCCTACACGGTCCGCAAGGCCATCTCCCTTTCAGGTCCGCTTGAGCTCCAGCCTGCCGTATTCCTCCCAGGTCCGCTTGAGCCCAGGCCTGTCTTCTCTCTTTTAGGTCCGCTTTGAGCTCCTCCCTGCCGCCTGTTCCCTCTGCTCCCTGCGTGGTTTGCTCTCGGCCCCGCTCTGCCTCCTCAGCCTGGTTCATGCTTCCCCCCGACCTGGTGCACTGGCCCGTTGCCTGCACCACGTTGCCTGGTCTACTTCAAATTGCCCCCCCCACCCCCCCCGCGCCACATTGCACTTGGCTGGCTGCCCCTTCGCTTCGTCCATCCCTGCGGCTGGTTCACCCAACACGGTCCGCTAGGCCTTCACCCTTTCGGGTCCGCTTGAGCTCCACCCTATTGTCTTCCTTCCAGGTCCGCTTGAACCCAGGCCTGCCTTCTCCCTTTCAGGTCCGCTTTGAGCTCCCTGCCGCCGCCCGTTCCCTCTGCTCCCTGCTCTGCCTCTTCAGCCTGGTTCATGCCTCCCCCCTACCTGGTGCACTGGCTCGTCGCCCTGCACCACGTTGCCTGTTCTACTTCCAATCGACCCCCCCCCCCCCCACCCCTGCGCTTGTGGGTTGTGTGCCTGTGATTGCCAAGCAGTAACAGACTGAATGTATCCAGGTCCCCTGTATCCCTGCAGAGTTGGGACAACACCCACATTTGAAGCTGCTCTCTCTCAACAGCTTCAAACCCAGCCCCTGATGAGCATTCTCTGTTAAATGGGAACTTCAGAACCAAGGATGTTTTCACCGAAAGGGCCATCTCAGTCCCTGAACTCTTCTATATGTTAATTTTTCAATCATTTATTTCAAGTCAGAAAACAGTTGCACACTTTGTCTTTTTATCTCATCATTTCATCTATAGAGGTGCCAAAAGGCTAATGTTTGTACACACACACACACACACACACACACACACACACACACACACGATGAATATTGAAACCACATGCCACCAACAGCATCTATAATAAATTTATTTTTATTTAATGGTCAAAAATGCAATTACTAATTAAAATACATTCAGAACACTGCATTTCCCCTTGGAAGACCTGCTACTGAATGCTTTTTAATCCTACTCTTAAATTTATACCATCTGTTTTCTAATTCCTGAACAGCAGGAATAACTTTTGATAGGCTATCAAAACTCTAGGGCCTAAACTCCTATCAAGTGGCATATTGTTTTTCTGATAGAATTTCTTAGGAAGTTTAATTGATTGGGTACCTAATGTGCTGATGGTGTACTTCCAAAAATTAGGTGTGGATCTGATATCACTTACACATAATTGTACTGTGCAGACTAAGGGTGCAGGGCTCACACACTAACACAGCCTTAAACAACTGTTCGTCATTAATTAAAGGACCTGACCTTACCTGATTCACTTCTAGAGAGTGTGAGGTGTGCACCTTCTTTCTTCTTTAAGTCTTTCTCGCAATGGTCGTTACTCTCCTTATCACATTGTCTGTTCCTCAATTTGCTGGATAACCCCTTCCCCACTTGGACGTGGATTTCTAAGCTACCCATGTCCTCTGCCTGAGCTCTAGGTGTTATAGTTTAATATCTGTTTTGTGTCAAAGTTGTATTGTTCCATTTATTTCAGGGTTCAGGGAAACTATAGTCTCAGAGATTAACAAAAGCAGCATTCAATATCTAGCATCTATTTACAAGCTCACTTGTGAGGACTCACATCTTTTACAATCAGGGTCTCACTGCGTAGTTAATTGTCATTGACTGTTGAAAGGTTAACATATCAGTCTGGATGGACCTCTTGGGGATCAGGGGGTTGGGTCCAGTTGTGGAGCGGTCCCAACTTAAGTAAGGGATTTAACTTAGTGGTGTTGTGCAATGACTCTCTTCAGAATGACCAATGGTGTTTTATCCTTGGGAGAATGGTAGATCTTTGGACTTGTGTGTGTGTGTGTGTGTGTGTGTGTGTGTTGGAGAGAGGAATGGGTGATGTCAAGGGATTGGAAAATCAGGCAGCAAAGTATGTCAAGGTCAGTTCAGCTGTGATCTTATTAAATGCAGAGCAGGCTCAAGGGGCCGAGTGACCTACTCCTGTTCCTTATGTGAACTTTATGCCCTCTGCAGTGGTCCAAAAGGAATGTCATTTGATGCACCTCTGTGCCTGGTGGAATTTCAATGATGAAGCAACACATCCCGGACTGGTCCTTATGGCATTTTATTCTGTCCAGAATTTGTTGTTACCATCACATGATCATGTTCCTGGGCCTAGGTTTCTGACATCTGCTGAATGATGACTGACCCATGATGTAGCCCCAGAGAGGAGAGGTAGGCATGGCCTCTTTGGAGTTGAGCTGCTTCCAAGCATCAAACAATTTGCGTGCAGAATGCAAACCCAATCCAAGCTCAAATATTTATAATCTTCTTCAAATCTGACCAGACCCAGATCTGATGCACACATTCACACCCTGATGGCCTCAAGTAGACAGTCAGGCTCTGGCTTGAATGAAAATAACTCATTTATATTAAGTGCCTCTTAAATTAATATCTGTGGTTAGTGGTACAACTTCTGTGCAGAGGTTGAGTGCAAACTGCCTCTCAGTTTGGTCTCACGCTGTAACTAACCACAACAGTAGACTCTAACCTCAAACACTAGTCTGTTACTCTTAGAACAGAGAGTAAAATGTTTGGAAGGCCAGGAATTTCATGATAATTAGGCGTGGATACTGGTGCACCATTTGTCAGAATAAAGTGAAGAATTATGAGATATGGAACTGGCAAAACTGTAACCTGAGTTTGAGCTGCGTGGAATTGAAGGTCCAGCTAATCAATGGTGGGACTTCACCTGGCTGATATTTTAACCTGTTTATGTGAAATCCAGTAGGTTTAGCATAACTACGAATAGTAATTAGCAAAGTGTTCATTGCCATCATGCTACTGGCACTGTCTAGGAAGATTGTGCTAGTGAGGATGCAGAGGAGGTTTACTGCAGTGGCTCCAGGAATGAAGGATTTCAGCCAGGTTAGACTGGAGAACTTGGAGCAAAGAAGTTTGAGAGAAGATTTGACAAAATCTTGAAGGATTTTGATAGAGT
Organism: Pristis pectinata; assembly: GCF_009764475.1. NCBI lineage: Eukaryota > Metazoa > Chordata > Chondrichthyes > Rhinopristiformes > Pristidae > Pristis > Pristis pectinata. The sequence continues at coordinate 15,783,965 of NC_067436.1, read as the reverse complement.
TATACAGGTCAGAAACAGGCCCTTCGGCCCAACTGGTCCATGCTGACCAAGATTCCCATCTAAGCTAGTCCCATTGGCCCAGATTCCTCTAAACCTTTCCTATCCATGTACCTGTCCAAGTACCTTTTAAATGTTGTTAATGTACCCCCCTCAACCACTTGCTCTGGCAGTTCATTCCATATATTGACCACCCTCTGTGTGAAAAAGCTGCCCCTCAGGTTCCTACTAAATCTCTCTCCTCTTACCCAAACCTATGCCCTCTAGTTCTTGATTCCCCAACCCGAGGAAAAAGACAGTGTGCATTCACCCTGTCGATGCCCCTCATGATTTTATAAACCTCTGTAAGATCACCCCTCATTCTCCTACACTCTAATGAGAACAGTCCCAACCTGTTCAACTTCTTTCCATAACTCAGTCCCTCGAGTCCCGGCAACATCCTCGTAAATCTCCTCTGCACACTTTCCAGCTCAATGACATGTTTCCTGTAGCAGGGTGACCAAAACTGAACACAATATTCCAAATGCGGCCTCACCAACGTCTTCTGCAACTGCGACACACCATCCCAACTCCTATACTCGGTGCCCTGACTGCTGAAGGCCAGCGTGTGAAAAGCCTTCTTCACCACCCTGTCTACCTGCAATGCCGTAAGAGAAGCTGATCCATGAGTAGGAAGGTTTACAGATAAGATAAGATAAGATAAGAATAAGATAAGCTATCTTTATTAGTCACATGTACATCGAAACACACAGTGAAATACATCTTTTGCGTAGCGTGTTCTGGGGGCAGCCCGCAAGTGTCGCCACACTTCCGGCGCCAACATAGCATACCCACAGCTTCCTAACCCGAACACCTTTGGAATGTGGGAGGAAACTGGAGCACCCAGAGGAAACCCACGCAGACATGGGGAGAACGTACAAACTCCTGTCCAGAGGACATTTGATTCAGAAATCCAGAAGAAAGCTTCTCGTAACAGCGAGGGGTATTAATCCAGAATATGCTGCCTGGAAGTGAGATGGATGCAGACTTAATTGTGGTTTTCAAAAAGGAATTGGATAAACACTTGAAGGTAAATACTTTGGCAATGGGTCTGCCTGGATTACTCTACAAAGAGCCAGTATGCACCTGATGGGATGAATAGTCTTCTCTACTGTAACAAATTTAAAACAATTTAACTTTTTTGCCTTGTTCAAGAAGTCATTCTTAACATTTAGGTCATGCACAAAAACTATATTGTGCGGATTTGGATGCACTAGTGTTTAAATTGTGATGGGATCTCTTTGTCCTCTCATCTCTTCACAGTGGTGATCCTGAGTGTTGCAGACAGCAGAAGCAAGGAGCTCCTAGCCAGCTACAGCCTTCCTGTCCCCTACCTGCAGATGTTTCATCATTACCACCTCGAGCTGATACAAGTGAGTGAAGAAGAGCAGGAGGAGTCTTAGCCAGCAGCGAACCTTCAGGCAGAATCACTAAAAGTAGAAGATGACCTGCTTGTTTCCTGGCTCGCTGCTTGTAGGATCTTGCTGTGTGGTAATTGGGACTCCTACGTCACGAGGAGCTCTTCCAGTGCTGGGTGCTTGCACCACTCGGCTGTTGGAGTCTCCCTGTGCTACGCCAGAAGTAAAGTGTGAGTCTCCGCCATTCTGACACCTTCCCACCTGACTGATTCTGCCTTGCTGTACATCCTCCTCCCTCTTTCAGCACCACAGGGCCTCTTCAGTTGGAGGCCCAGTCTTTAATCCTCACCGCCTTAAAGACTTTTCCATCGGTCAAGGCAGAGGTAGGGTCCCCGCTGTTTAGACCAGCATTTATCCCTCACCCAACATGACTACGTTAGATCATTTGGTTTCTGCCATGTTCTTGTGTGTGGGAGCTTGCTGTGTGCAAATGGGCAACCAAGTTTCCCACATTACGACATGATTCACTGACTTTGGGATGTCCAGAAGCTGTGAAGGGCACTGTAGAAATGCAAGTCTGCTTTTCCCCTTAAATGAAATCATACGGATAATCCTTATGTTGTAGCTTGGGTTTCAACGAAGACATGGTGGTTTAAATTTCCTTTGAGACCCATCCATCCTACTTTGTCACTATGGGCTCTCCTATTGGAGCTGGTACAGGGATCAATTCCCCTGTTTATTGGCATCTGAATGACATTGACCTTTCTGTGTGCTTTTGTGTCTCTTCTTCCACCCCCCCCCCCCAATCGCTCCACTCCAGCCACACCCAAGCATCCCATCTGGTGTTCGATTATATGTCACTGTCGTTCGAAAAGGCAGTGTTATTCCTCGACAGGAGGGCTTTGCTTTCACTGGCTTTGAGGTAGGCCTCAGACTGCGTCCGAACAAAAAAAAATACTTCTGGGGAAAAAAAAAGAAATCGAAAGAATTCTGATATTAATCTAGGGGACCCCTGTGGTTATTCACATTTCTCCACTGCTATATAATAGCATTCATGTTGGTAATCGACCTTACTTACAGATATAATGACCCTAAATATGTATTTGGAAGCTGAAAAGAGCACCTGTCACTCAAAGGATATTAATATTAATGAATGCAGATGTTAAGTTTCCAATGCAACTAAAATTGCTAATTGCTTCGATCCTGAAAATACACTTTGGGTTATTACAGTCTGCCCTTTATAATGTGCTGGTTGTGGATTGTTCCTTATTTCGCTGATGGTTTTATCTCGCATCAGACAAATGGATTAACATCTCTTGAAAATGTAGAGGGAGGGGCTTGCCTTTGCCCCCTGCCATCCACTACCACCCCCCACCTGCTTGTTCTGCATTGCCATGGTAACCAAGGCTTTTGCTGCATTACAGATTCAGCTATTAACGGTACTCCTGGCTGAGTTCGAAAGGTGGTCTACAGGCAGCTCATCTCGCGCTGCAGTTGTGCGGCACGGGTGCCACTGATGTGTCCTGGACTTCCACCGAGCAGTCAGGAGGGTGCATTGAGGTTCCTGTTGGAAAGATCACTCCCTCGCCATTCCATTAGGAAACTGGGCCTCTGCTTTCTGAGGGTTGATTCCAATGTGACGCCCACTGGTGGAATGGAGCTGGGGGGGGAAGAGTCTAGACAGAAACACCGAAAATGTAGGATGCATCGTGAGATTAAACTTGACCAAACAGGCCCAAAGCTAATTAATGGCAAGTGTGGTTCCTCCAAACTGACGTTGGGGTGGGGGTTGTGGGTCATTGAGTTATATCCTTGCCTCCATATGAATTCAGGTGTGGGTGCTCTAGTCAGCAGCTGAAAAGGGGCTAACTCCCTTCTTCATCGCAGTCTGGTGATGCCGTACATGGTGTGGCACTTGGCAGTTGAGTCCATGGGGTACAAAGCAAATGGCCCAGCGCCAAAGGTTTCTGTGAGGATTCGCCCGGTGCCAGGAAGTGTTGTCCTAAGGTTTTCCCAGCTGGGATTGATTCTCATCCCAGTTCCCAGAGCTGTCGTTATTCCCACAGACCGCTGACAGGAGACGGTTTGCCACCAGTTAGGTGAGGTCTTGGCTAAATGGGCCTCCTCTGCAACTCTGTGAGGGGGAGGGTTTCCATCTGCCTCATTCTAGACACTGTTCAACTCAACATGGAGGTTTGTGCGTCAGTGAATGGGAAAGAGTGTTGGTGAAGAGAGGCTGGAAATCTGATACAAAATGCAGTGAACATCCATCCGATTATCCCAGCTCTAACAGAATGCCTTAGTACTTAACGTATGGAAACTGGCCATTCGGCCCAACTAGTTCACGTTGGTGCTTGTGTTCCACGTGAGCCACCACCCACACTCCCTACCAGCATATTCTTCTATTTCTGTCTCCCTCGTGTTTGGAACTTCCATTTACTTTTAGTTTCCGAGCTTCTCCTTAGAGCGGTGGATTGGGCCAGGTCATGGAAGAAGGCTCTTGGCACACTGGCCTTCATCAGTCAGGGCATTGAGTATAAAAGTTGGGAGGTCATGGTGCAGTTGTAAAGGACACTGGTGAGGCCGCACTTGGAATACTGTGCTCAGTTTTGGTCGCCATGCTGTAGGAAAGATGTGATTAAATTGGAAAGAGTACAGAAAAGATTTACAAGGACGTTGCCAGAACTTGAGGGACTGAGCTAGAGGGAGAAGTTGGACAGGCTAGGACTTTATTCCTTGCAGAGTAGGAGAATGAGGGGTGATCTTATAGAGGTGTGTATAAAACCATGAGGGGCATAGATAGGGTGAATGTGCACAGTCTTTTTCCTGGGGTTAGGGAATCAAGAACTAGATGGCATAGGTTTAAGGTGAGAGGGGAAAGACTTAATAGGAACTTGAGGGGCAACTTTTTTTTTTACACAAAGGGTGATATGTATGTGAATGGGCTGCCAGAGGAATGGGTGAGGCAGGTACAATACCAAGTTTTAAAAGGCAGTTTGACAGGTACATGGATGATGGGCCAAATGCTGGCAAATGGGACTAGCTTGGATGGTCAGCATGAATTAGTTGGGCCAAAGGGCCTGTTTCCGTGCTGTATGACTCTATGTTGAGAACTTTTCCTGAAGTGGCTGCTCTTGTGTGAAACTCTGGCAGTGACAGGCTCACAGGGCTGTGGTGTCCTGGAGTTTGAGGGGGGTCTGTGGGCGGAAGGAGTGCCTCCACGTTGGTTAGCTTGGTGATCATTAATCCGCCATCAGTTACTAACCAGGTTCATGTTTCCCTCAGGTTCTGCTTCGAGCGGTGGAGTACCCATTGAAGAACCCCTCGGGTCCACTCCTCGCGGTAGCCAGAATAGTGCCTGACTATGAATCCTACAAGTAAGTGGCTGGGCTACAATTACTGAATGGATTAACAAATTACATTGCAATTAGTGCCTCTCAGAACTTCAAGGAAGAACATAGGGGTCAATCTGACCAACACTCAAAACCTGAAATAATATGTAACAAAAGTAGAAAATACTGGAGTTAGTCAGTGACTGCATCCATGAAGAGGGAAACAGAGTTAATGTTTTGGTTTGATAACTTTCCATTTGAACTGAGAAAAAATAAGAAATATTTCCAGCTTTCCAACACGTCATATGGCGTTGATATTTAAAATCTTTGACTCCCACTTGCTCCTTCCTTGCCCCCAACAATAGCTGTAGACCACCTCCATTTTAGGCCTCTGGATCATTCTGCTTACTGCCTGGTAGTGGTTATCCCTGTAGTCACACCAATATGTACCATGGTTGCCATGAGAAAGGACAAACTGTTCTCAGGGCCTGGATTTGGCTGTTTGTCCCACTTGATAATAGTGTTCGCTTCTGCCCTGTACCACAGCAAGCATCATATTTGGAGAGTACTGCTCTCCCCTTTCCCTCCATAGCACTGTCTGTCTGTCTCCATCCATCTGTCTATCTCTGTATCTATTTGTCTCTGTCTCTTTGCTTCCCTCTTATTTTTATCTCCATATCTCCTTGTCTCTCTTTCCCCATCTCTCTTATTTTCTATTCGTCATTTAATTAACTATCACTATTTTTGTACCAATCTCTCTCTCTCTGTATTTTTCTCTCTCACTATTTCTCTCTCTCTCTCACACACACTCTCTCTTCACCTCCATCTATCCCTCTATATTTTTCTCCCCTCTCCCCCTGCCTCTTCCTCTCTCTAACCCTCTATCTCTGAATATCCTGATCACTGGGTTTAAATTAGGAGCCCCGCTGTGAGGTGAGGACTAGGCAGGTGTACAAACTGTTCCACCATTAATTATTAATCATTCCCTTGTTCTTTATTACTCTTCACACCTTTGATGCCCTTCAGCGCTCACTGGTTCCTCAATTAAAATCAATGCAGGCAGTGCAGCCTTGTTGGTGGAATGCCATTATACATTTATAATAGAGTCCTGTGGATTGTGGCCCATTAATTGGGGAAGCTCGGTGAAGGATCATGGTAACTACCCGCAGGTGCTGAGTGAAGGCATGGCTGGTGTTTCCTGGTAAGGGGAGAGAAGGGAAATTAGGTTCCTGAGTGTCACTATGGTTTGTTCTCTCTGGCAGTCTGCTGAGCCAGTGTTGGCACCCGGATAGGGGTGGTAGGTTGGCTGGGGAACTGCACATGACACAGGAATCATCTTCTCAAAGTCAAAGATCTGAAAGTCCAGTTTATTGTCACATGCACAGGTGCAATGAAAAACTTACTTGCAGCAGCATCACAGGCACATAGCATCAGAGCCACAACATTCACAAGAAAAACATAAATTATACACAATTTTTATGATAAAGAAGGCAAATAGAACAAAGAAAAACAAAGTCCATTTTAGTGCAAAGTGAGCAAAGTGGTTCTATTGTTGCTATACTGAGGTAATGATTAGGGTTGTGCCGGTTGGTTCAAGAACCGAATGGTTGAAAGGAAGTAGCTGTTCTTGAACCTGGTGGTGTGGGACTTCAGGCTTCTGTACCTCCTGCCCAATGGTAGCTGCGAGAAGATGGCATGACCCGGATGGTGGGGATCTTTGATGATAGATGTCGCCTTCCTGAGGCAGCACCTCATGCAGATATTACCGATGGTGGGGAGGGATGTGCCCGTGATGTATTGGGCTGAGTCCACGACTCTCTGCAGCATCTTATGTTCCTGCGCATTCAAATTGCCGTCCCAGACCCTGATGCAACCAGTCAGGATCTTTTACCCAGGGCTGAGGAATCAAGAACTAGAGGATATAGGTTTAACGTGAGAGTGGAGGCATTTACTAGGAACCTGAGGGGCAACTTTTTCACCCAGCAGGTGATGCATATATGGAACGAGCTGCCAGAGAAAGTGGTTGAGGCAGGTACATTACACTTGGACAGGTACATGATAGGAATGGTTTAGAAGGATATGGGCCAAACATGGGCAAATGGGACTAGCTTAGCTGGGAATCTTGGTCGGCATGGACCAGTTAGGCCAAAGGTATGACTCCGTGCTCTCTGACTCCATGACTCTGACTTCACTGGAAATGTAACACAGCTGGCATGGCATTGATTTTAATCTGATGGATGCACGGATATTTTCTTAAACAGGTCTACAATGTTGATGAGGTCCCCCAGGCTGACTGGCATCAACATCACCACAGTGAAGTACCCAAGCCCACACCAGTCTTCCTTCGAACTTGCCCATCACACCAGCCCAGGCCATCCACAGGTAGGTTGTGTCGAGATGCCCTACTGTGGCAGTGCTTTTTTTACCCAGTGTGAGGAAGCCTGTTGTGGCAGGGAGAATCCAGTAACTCCCCCTTTCCTAATTTGACCTGGGAGGTGAAAATGCACTGAGGTACAGTGAGGAAAATCCCTCAACAATTCTCCCCAGTCTCCCTGTAATTTTTAGTTTTACCTTAATGCTGCAGTAAATTGGTATTGGTTCATTATTGTCACATGTACTGAGGTACAGTGAAAAGCTTTTGTTTGCCATACATAATTACATCAAGGTAATGAAAGGAGAAACAAAATGCAGAATAGTGTTGCAGCTACAGAGAAAGTGCAGAGACAAATAAAATGGAAGGGCCGTGATGAGGTAGACTGTGAGATCAAGAGTTCATCTTTAGCATATGAGAGGTCCGTTCAGTTGTGGGATTGAAGTTGTCCTTGAGTCTAGTGGTACGTACTTTCAAACTTTTGTATCTTCTGCCTGACGGGAGAGGGGAGAAGAGATAGGAGGGGGTCCCTGATTATTTTGGTGCTTTCCCAAGGCAGCAGGAAGTGTAGACAGAGTCAGTAGAGGGGAGGCTAGTTCCATGATGGACTGGGCTGTGTTCACAACTCTTTGCAGTTTCTTGCATGTGTTGGGCAGAGCAGTTGCTGTACCAAGCTGTGATGCATCCAGATATGATGCTTTCCCGAAATACCTGTTTTACAGCATTAAGTCTGCTAAGGCCTTAAATCACCTAGTGCATGATTCACTATACTGTGCAGTTTCTGCAAATAATTAGAAAAAAGCTGACAAAATGCTATTATTTATTGCTAGTTGAATTGAATACAAAAGTGGTAAGTTATGCATCAGTAGTTCAGGGCAATGATAAGCCCACATCTGGAGTTCTGTGTACAATACTGGTCTCTTTGTTTAAGGAACGATGTTAATGTGTTGGAAGCAGTTCAAAGGAGGTTCACTGAACTGATACGGAATGGGTAGGTTGTCTTCTGGTGTAAGGTTAGACAGGCGGAGAGGACTTGGCAGGTTGACGTGGAGAAGATGTTTCTACTCGTTGGAGCATTTAGAACTAGGGGTCACCGTTTAGAAATAATGGATTGCTCATTTAGGACAAGTGAGGCAAATCTTTCTTCTCCCAAAATATCGTGAGTCTTTGGAACATTCTTTATCAAAGGGCGTGCAGCAGAATCTTTAAATATTTTTAAGGCAGAGGTGAATAGATTCTTCTTGATAAGTGAGTGAGTAAAGTTATTGTGGATCAGGTGGGGTGAGGGGAGGTTTGTCCGGAAATGCAGAGTCGAGGTCGTAACTGGAGCAGCCTTGATCTTATTAAAAGGTGCAGCAGGCGAGAGGGGCTGTGTAGCCACCTCCTGCTCCTGGTTTGTATGTTTGTAAACCTCCCCTCCCTTAACATGTTCCTTAAACTAACATAAATTATACATAACAACGTGTGTAATTTATGTTAAGATTATATTAACTTCTGTTTGTCCTCATCTTGTAATGTATTATTTTGCTGCTGCTGCAAAAAAGCTAAATTTCAGGGCATTTATACCCTGTGTGTGTTTGCCTATGATAACAATAAACTTGAACTTCATCCTGAGCTCTTTACATCTGCCAGTGTTGGCTCGAGGCCAAGCATTTTTTGGCATTACTCTGCAGTAGCTCCGAGGTGACTTTGCAACCTTAAATATAACCAAGTTTGCAAGTGATTTTCTGCAGAGTTTGGTCAGCTTTTAAGAGTGACAAGTAGTTAGGAGTAATCCATAAACTCAAACTGTATGGCAGTGGTCATGGGCTTTGTGACCAACACCTTTCCAAACTAGGGCAGTCAGTTGACCTGCTTTGAGTTAGCCATGAAAAAAAGAGCCAGTCAGAATTCAGGGACTGTAAGCTCAGTTTTGGGGTGGTCTAGCCCCACATAGACTGTTGCTGTTCACTAGTGTAGCTTACCGGGGTGAAATTCCAATAATCCAGCATCCTTGTGACTCTGCTGGTTCCAGATTCTCTGGACTATTGGGCATCATTAATTGCCCAGCACACTTAATTTTATTAAGATGTTACACATAAGTTCTGCAGTGAGCTCAGTAGGTTTTGGGACCAGAGACCTGGTGGCTCTCAGGGGAGCGCAGTCCACGGTGAGACTCCAGGGGAGTCCCGTAGTGGGCAGGCCTCAGAAAGTCTCAGGGAACCTGGTGTCCCTGACGCTGAACCATTGGGATTTCTGGATGGTTGGATTGTGGATTATCTGAGTTTTGCTGTATCACTTTCTCATGGGTTGATAAAACTCTCATTAGGCTGCATCTGGAGAATTGCATTCAGTGCTGGCCACCCCACTACAGGAAGGATGTGGATGCTTTGGAGAGGGTGCAGAAGAGGTTCACCAGGATGCTGCCTGGATGAGAGGGCATATGCTATGGGGAGAGGTTGGACAAACTTAGGTTGTTTTCCTCTGGAGCAGTGGAGGCTGAGGGGAGACCCGATAGAAGTTTAAGATTGAGGGGCATAGATAGAGTAGACAGCCCATATCTTTTTCCCAGGGTCAAAATATCTAATACTAGAGGGCATGCATTTAAGGTGACAGGGGGCAAGTTCAAATGAGATGTGCAGGTCAATTTTTTGTTTTAAAATAGAGTGGTGGGTGCCTGGAATGTGCTACCAGGGGTGGGGGTGGAGGCTAAGAGGCTCTTAGACAGACACATGAATATGTGGGGAATAGAGGGATATGGATTGTGTAGGCAGAAGGGGTTAGTTAGGCTTTTAATTACTAATTAGTTTGGCACAACATTCTGTATTCTGTTCTAAGGTCTCTGGGCCTTTGGGTGTGAAAGACCTCCTTCCAACCACTTCAGCAGTCCATCATCATCACTGGGTCTAGATCCTGGAACTCACTCCCCCCCACAACACTGTGGAAGCACCTTCACCAAAAGATCAGTGGTTCAGCAGGGCAGCTCACCATCACCTATTAGGGGTAGACAAGGACCTCCTTGCCTTTGTCAATGGTGTCCACAAGTCAGGAGGGAATAAATAAAAGCTGCTTGTACACAGTGACATGAACCACTCAACTACTGTAGCACAGGGGAACATTTGTAATCCACCTTTTGCTCATTGCTGGCCAGAATATTTTAGTAAGAAATGAACATAGAACAGTACAGCACAGCAAAATACAGGCCCTTTGGCTCACAATGTTGTGCCAACCTTTAAACCTCACCCAAGACTATCTAACCCCTTTCTCCCACATATCCCTCTATTTTAAATTCCTCCATATGCTTATCTAGTAATCTCTTGAATTTGACTAATGTACCTGCCTCCACCACCACCCCAGGCAGCACATTCCATGCCCCAACTACTCTCTGGGTAAAAACCTTCCTGATATCTTCCTTGAACTTCCCATACATTAAAGCTATGCCCTCTTGTACTGAGAATTGGTGCCCTGGGAAAGAGGCACTGGCTGTCTATTCCTCTCAATATTTTGTACACCTCTATCATGTCTCCTCTCATCCTCCTCTTCAAAGAGTAAAGCCCTAGCTCCCTTAGTGTCTCAATGCATACTCTCTAAACCAGGCAGCATCCTGGTAAATCTCCTCTACACCCTTTCCAATGCTTCCACATCTTTCCTGTAATGAGGTGACTAGAACCAGACAGTACTCCAAGTGTGGTCTAACCAGAGTTTTATAGAGCTGCATCATTACCTCACAGCTCTCAGGCATCATTACCTCACAGGCTTTCACTTATGTTAGACATGAGACTGCAGATGCTGGAATCTGGAGCAACACAAAGCACTGGAGGAACTCAGCAGGCCAGGCAGCATTTCCCTCTATAGCCACTGTCTATCCTGCCGAGTTCCTCCAGAACTTTGTTTCACCCCCCCCCATTAGTTTTGGGGGTTGTAGCTGCCTTGGTGTAATCTGAACACAGATGCTCCTCATTATGCTCCCTCCTCTCTCACACTCTTTCCAATTGCAAAGACTTTTGCCTTGCTGCTGTCTGCTCAGCACACAGTGGGGATTAAAGTTCTTCCTATCACTCCCTGTTACCATCACAAGCATCTTTCAGGAGAATCAGACTGGCAGCAGTAGTGCCAACTACATCCTTTAGCAGACAGACTGATATTTTACAAGGAGGGTATCTGTTTAGTTCAGGAACTCCTGGCCTGTTTCCCTGCTGTAAATTCCACAGGTAACACCCACATTGAATTGACGGAGTTGTGGAGCTTAAGACTGAGGCCCCTCAGAGGGTGTTGTCTTGTTCTGTGAGACTCATACAGCATCAAACAGCACAGCACAGGAATGGGCCATTCACCCCACAATACCTGTGTCAGCCATGATGCCAAATTAAACCACTTCTTTTTGCCACATCCCTCCCTTCCTGTATATTAATCTAAAAGCCTCTTAAATGCTACTGTCATATCTGCCTCCACCCCCACCCCTAGCAGCCCATTCCAGGCACCCACCACTATGTGGAAAAAAAACTTGCCCCACATATCTCCTGCAAACTGTCCCCTCTCACCTTAAATGCACATCCTGTCACAATGTTGAGCAAAGAGCAAGCTTGCAGAGAACCCAAATGCAGCACACTGGTAAGAGACTGGAGTCAGGATGCTTCCTCAGAGCCAAACACAGATAGCAACCAGAAGGAATCTTACCTTGGGGCTCAGAGGTGGAGTCCCAACACTGAGCAGTCAGGAAACAAAGTATACCCAAAGGTTGACTAATACTTTGGCAACTGGTGCTAGTGAAACCAGGGCTCTTATGCTAGTCTCCTGATGGGGCTCAGGTGTGTGTCATTATGTGATTAGTAGTGCATAGACTCCATGTGCTGCACAACGAGGCACCATCAATGGAGCCGAATCAAGGGCCAGCACTCAGAACCATGACACGTCCTTTTATATTTGATATTTCTACCTGGGGAAAAAGATTCTGACTTTCACCCCTATCTACGCCTCTCATAATTTAATAAACTTCCATTGGGTCCCCTCAGCCGACGTTCCAGGGAAAACAACCCAAGTTTGTCCAACCTCTGATTCCTGATTAGGAATCACTTTTTAGGAATCTCTCTTTCACCACGGCCCTGCAAGTGGTTTTGTTTATTTATCCCATTCCCTTCTGAGACTTGTCATTTGATCTGCTTCCCACCAACCACTTGCTCTGGATCACAGCAACTCACTGCCCTTAAAGAAAATTCCCACCTTGTATTATCTGGGTGCCCTCATTATCACGCAAACAGTAAAGGAACTTCTTTCACCAATCACACAGCACCCAGCAACAAACCATTCATCAAAGGAACAACATGGTTAAGCCTTTTTTATTGGGAATGATTCCTGTTTTACTGCAACCCCAGTCAGCATTTATACTCCTATGAAATACACACGTGGCTCAGGAGGTCAACATCCTGCTGTAATTATGTGAGGATAAGATTGATTTGCCCCTGCTTTACTCATGCTTTTTCACCATCGTTTTTTGAAAGACGGATGATACCTGATTTGTTTTCCAAAAAGATTTCATGTAGGTTCTACTCATTAATCTAAGCTTTGCCCATTATTTACTAAGTGTCATTATGGGAGCGTGTTATGCAGGAGAGCTGATGTGGTTCGATAAATTGATTTCTCTGTGCCAATGTTTATTCCTCCGCTCAATCCAAGGAATGACCACTGCATTTCTGCTTAAAACACATTACACGAGTCTGGTGAAGAGGTCACTGAATGGTTGGTGAGGGAAATGGCAAAGTCTCCGCTCGACTAATGAAGAGACCTTAACTGAGGTTAAGGATCAGTCAGAATGATGAATTACAACTATAATGCTGACCTAAACTGGTGGATGATTTTCAACAAATTGCAGCTTAATTGTGGACAAGATAGACAAAGTTTGGGAAATGTTTGACAGGCGTGGTAAGTGTAGCGGTTAGCGTAACGCTATTACAGCGCCAGTGACCCGGATTCAATTCCCGCCACTGTCTGTAAGGAGCTTGTACGTTCTCCCCGTGTCTGCCTGGGTTTCCTCCGGGTGCTCCGGTTTCCTCCCACATTCCAAAGATGTACGGGTTAGGAAGTTGTGGGCATGCTATGTTGACGCCAGAAGCGTGGCGACACTTGTGGGCTGCCCCAGAACATTTTACGCAAAAGATGCATTTCACTGTGTGTTTCGATATAAATGACTAATAAAGAAATCTTATCTAATTTTACTGTTATTAATTGTGGTAATTTACCAAAGTCAGCTGGATTATTTGCTTCTATGGAATAACTAGTTAAACGACGTAAATGCATTTATATAATTTTAAAACATTTAAGTCAAGCAATTAAAACATGTTTTAAATATCGAAAATGCTGGAAGTATTCAGGAGGTCAGGGAGCATCTGTGGAGAGAGAAACAGAACTAATCAAAGGTCACTAACCTGAGATGTTAACTCTGTTTCTTTCTTCACAGATGCTGCCTGACCTTCTGAGTATCACCAGTATTGTCTGTTCTTATTTCAGATTTCCAGCATCTGCAGTTTTTGCTCTTCCATTAAATCCTGTCTGTGAAATGTTTTACCACAGTGGTTATCACTTTGGTTCGATGCCCACCCTTGGGTCCCTTGCAGTGCGTTGCTGCTACCCAGGGACGTGATTGGTTTAGTGTGCGGGGTCCATGGGAGAAACATTCTAGGAACTGGGCACTGGGCGGGCGGACGGAAAACCCCCAGAGTAGCTGAGAGGAAGGCCAGAGACTCCCAGAGCAGCTGAGTTGGGCTCCAGACCCCAGGAGCGGGTGTGGGTCAGACAATCCGGGCCGTTGGAGTGGAGGCCTGATACTGTGGGATCTGCAATTGGTAAACTGGTATATTGGTTTATTATTGTCACATGTACCGGGGTACAGTGAAAAACTTGTTTTGCATGCCATCCATACAGGTCATTTCATTACAACAGTGCATTGAGGTAGCACAAGGGAAGACAATAACAGACTGTGGAATGTACTTATGCTGTGGAATGATCTGTCTTTATGGCATTGCAAACAAAAGCTTTTCACTGTCAGTGACAGCTTTTACACGGGGCAAAGCTCTGCCTTCAGACTTTGCCAGCTGGTCTGGGGTAGAGAGTGCACCATCCACAGAGCAGTCATCATCCAGAGGTGAGATCAAACCCAGCCTGAGCTTGAGGAGTTCGGATTTTTTTCACATCTGACCCACCATTGCGGAGTTACAGTGACCCCAAACATGCTGTTGGTCTGAGGATGAAAAGTACAGCACAGAAACAGGCCCTGTGTCCCACCGGATCCGCACCAACCATCAGCCTCCCACTTACACTAATCCTATAATAATCCTTTTTCATTCTCCCCACATTCCCATCAACTCCCCCCAAATTCTACCCCTCACCCACACACTAGGGGCAACTTCCAACCTGCATGACGTTCGGATATGGGCAGAAACTGGAGCATCCGGGGGAAACCCATGCAGTCACAGGGAGAATGTATGTACGTGTGTACAGACACACACGCACACAGAGCTGGCACACATATACACATACTGTCATGGTTCCGAGTGCTGGCCCTTGATTCGGCTCCATTGATGGTGCCTCGTTGTGCAGCACATGGAGTCCATGTGCTACTAATCGCATAACGACACACACCTGAGCCGCATCAAGAGACTAGCATAAGAACCCTGGTTTCACTAGCACTAGTTGCTAGAGTATTGGTTAACCTTTGGGTATACTTTGTCTCCTGGCTGCTTAGAGTTGGTAACTCTAGAGCAATCACAGTTTCACTGTTCCTCTTAGGACATCCAGTTTTTGTGTTGGGACCCCACCTCAGAGCCCCGAGGTAAGATTCCTTCCGGTTGCTGTCTGCGTTTGGTCCTGAGGAAGCATCCTGACTCCAGTCTTGTACCAGTGCGCTGCATTTGGGTTCTCCGCGAGCTTGCTCTTTGCTTGACATTGTGACACAAAGAGCTTGCCCACACAGACACTCCTGGGTCACTGGAACAGCGAGGCAGCAACTCAGCCAGCTGCCCCACTAGAACATGGAACAGCACAGCACCGGGACAGGCCCTTTGGCCCACCATATCTGTGTGGATCATGATGAAAAATTAAACTAAACCCATCTGCCTACATGTGATCCACATCCCTCCAATCCCTGCATGTTCGTGTACCTGTCTAAATGCCTCTTAAACACCACTGTGCTGATGGAACCTCCAGAACAGAGTACACAGGTGTGGGTGAGCTGTAGACTCTGGGGGACTGTGATGGTAAAGTGGGACAAGTGTAGAACTGTTGGAAATGGTGGCCAATGTTTGGCACGGACTCAGCAATTCACCCTGCCTGGATAAACTACTGAGTCAGTCCCATTGTAGAGTGGAGTCAGGTCCCATTGGGGTTGGGGTCACATACTGTAGATAAACCATAATGCAGGCTATGCTATTGGATGTGAGGCATGCGGTGGGATTGGCCTATTATACCAGGTAAATGCAGGGGGCAGGGACAGCATTCAATGCACTGGCTCACTTGGATCCAGCTGCATTGTGCTTATGCAATTTGGAAGGAGCTATTCGACCTTGCAGCTCTCCTGCTCTGCAGCCGCTCTCCTGATGGTGAGTACAGCGATGGATGCTGGACTTCCCCACTGAGGCACTCGCGGGAACGATGATAAAAGACTTGTGCACAAAACAAAGTGACGTTTATGATGCATCAGAGAGCAGCAGCACTGATCTATCAGTGCGGTGAGTGTGTGGATTCTGCCCCGGGTGCAGTAAAAGGAAGACAGATGGAGCCACTGGGAGATGGTGTGGAGATATCCCCGCCCTGGGGCTCGTTCCAGCTGTGTTGATTGACAGCTGCTTATACAGCCTTGTCTGCTGCAAGCAATCCGGTGGGAAGTGATAGGGGTTCCCCCTCTTTAAAGGCCTGATTCTCTCCCACACTGAGATGTGAGGGAACCGCTTTGTACCTGCACTGCTGTGACTAACTCCCTCCTTACTTTCCACTCTGAGAGTTAGTTGGACTGTATTTATTGTGATGCAACAACAACTTCATTTATATAGTCCTTTTAACATTGTAAAAACCCACGTTGTCTGTTGTCATGGACTCATAGAATCGTCAGGCCCTACAGGAGTCCGTCAAGGCCATACCAGCTCCTCATAGAGCTGTCAGTCATCGAGCCATGCAGCATAGCGACAGGCCCTTCGGCCCATCAAGCCCATGTGTATGCCAATCCCATTCTATTCCCTCTGGATCCCCATCAGCTCCCCTTCCCCACCTCTGATTCTACGACCCACCTACGCTTGCGGGAATCCTGCAGCGGCCATTTACCCTCCCAACCCGTGCGTCCTTGGGATGTGGGAGGAAACCGGAGCACCTGGAGGAAGGCCTCATGGTTGCAGGGAGAGCGTGCAAACTCCACAAGGACAGTGCCCGAGGTCAGGATTGAACCCAGGTCACTGGAACTGTGAGGCAGCCAGTCCTGCCCTGACCGTCCAGTTCCCCTTTTCTTTCCCTGTTACCCTACAAATTATTTTCCCTGAAGTCCAATTCCCATTTGAAAGAACAGGGGAGTCAGGGTGAAGATGAAGGAAAGCCTTATTGACTCCACCACCCCTATAGGGTGCCACTCCCAGATCACGTCCACTTTCCATTCAAATCAAAGTCCTTTCATCATATCCCCTGACCCCACCTGTGTCTTTTTCCCTTCATCTGGATCTGTGTCCCAGGGTCCTTGCACTACCTGCCAACGGCAACAGCTTCCCTATCTAATCTAAACCAGCTCTGACCTTGTCCACCTCTCTTTTCTGAAATTTGCAAACACTGAAATCCAGACTACAAATCAAGGGAAATTTAGCAATACAGTGCACCTTGTATTCATCTGTATTTAGCTCTGTATTCATCATTTTGCTGTCTGGTATATTGTCTGCAGACACAAGAGGCTGCAGACGCTGGAATCTGGAGCAACAAACAATCTGCTGGAGGAACTCAGCGGGTCGAGCAGCGTCTGTGGAGGGGCGGGGAAGGAATTATTGATTTTCTGAGAATGAAATGGGATTATTGGAAGGTTAGTATAACTGGATGAAGACACAAGAGACTGCAGGTGCTGGAATCAGGACTGATGCAGGGTTTTGGCCCAAAATGTTGACAATTCATTTCCCCCCTGGAGATGTTGCTTGACCTGCTGATTTCCTCCAGCAGATTGTTTATTCCTCTGGTATACTGTCTGATTGGCTGCTTTTTACACATGAATCGAGAAGCTCCATTGGCTACCAGATCATGAGGCCATGAAATGACTGTTCTGACCTGCATCTTTTCATCAATGCATTCTGGTGGTCACCAATAACGTTTTAATCTGTCTCTCTAACACCATGATTCAGTTAGCTTCACAATGCTCAGCCCAGAGTGGGGGTTAGATTTCAGCCAATGCTGGTCTCAGTTTCCTGCCTGGAAATTCTACCAGACTACACTCTGTGTTTGTGGGCTACTCAAAGAAATTTAATCGTAAATCTGTACACTAAATATGACTGATAACACGTTCTTTGGTGTCTGTGATGTGCTTGCTCATGTAGTCCCAATGCCGATTGGCACAAAGTCCTTCTCCTATGTTAGTTAAAGGCCTTTGTTTGGGAAATTATAATAAAAATAATATGCGTTAAGCCCAAAGGTTTCTGCTGCTTACTTTGATTGCATGACCACATTTTAGGACTGAACACCACAAGGCCGTGGGGAATGCAGGAAATGAGATGGCCCTTAATTAATTGTAAGCATTGAAGTGACATCTGGTTTAATGGTACCTTTGACAGGAAAATTAAAAAGATAAAGGAATTATTTAGGATTTAATTTTAAGCCGCGTTATTTTAAGCAGTGTGTGGTGAATCATCGAGTCCGTCATCCTGAGGATAATTTGTTCACTCGGACCTGGCTTAGTTCTGATCTTGCCTCTGAGCGAGCAGGTTCCCGACTCAAGCATTGATACAACAGTGCAGCCTCTGCTGCTCTCTCAAGCAAGTATTAGCTAACTTGGCCGGTTTCTGTTATGCGATTCTGCTGGCCGCAGGACTGTTGGAGCATTTGCCAATAGTCCTGCTTCCATTTCCTTTAGAGTCATGGAGTCTGCTGACCATCAAACATCCAGTTATACAACAAACAACATGCTGGAGGAACTCAGCAGGTCGAGCAGCATCTGTGGGAGAAAAGGAATTGTCAACATTTCCGGTCAAAACCCTGCATCAGTCTTGATTCCAGCATCTGAAGTCTCTTGTGTCTTCTACCTCACAATCTACCTCGTTATGACCTTGCACCTTATTGTCTGCCTGCACTGCACTTTCTCTGTAACGTTACACTTGACAATAATAAACCAATTCGAATTCCAGTTCTTACAGTAATCCTATTTCACTCTCAGAAAATACTGGGAATATTCAGCAGGTCAGACGGCAACTGTGGATAGCCGAAACTTTAACTATTTCTTTTTTCACAGATGCTGCCTGACCTGTGAGTGCTTCCAGCATTTTCTATATTTATTTCAGATTTCCGGCATCTGCAGCTATTTTTATTCCCATTTTATTCTCCCCACATTCCCATCAACTCCCCCTAAATTCCACCCCACTGGGGGCAATTTACAGCGGCCAATTAACCTACCAACCTGTATGTCTTTGGGATGTGGGAGGAAACTGGAGCATCCGGGGGAAACCCACATGGTCACAGGGAGAGTGTGCAAACTCCGCACAGACAACGACTGGGGTCAGGATTGAACCCCTGTCACTGGAGCTGTGAGGCTGCACCACTGTGCCACCCTAATTATATTGAAACATCCAAAAATGTTTAAAGGGATGTTATTAGGCTGCAAGCTACAGAAAGGAAAGTTTGGTTTTAAGGATCTGTAAAGAGATAAATTAGTCACATGTACATCGAAACACAGTGAAATACATCTTTTGCGCAGAGTGTTCTGGGGGCAGCCCGCAAGTGTCGCCACGCTTCTGGCGCCGACATAGGATGCCCACAACTATCTACCTTGTTTGACCTTGCACCTTATTGTCTACCTGCAATGCACTTCCTCTGTAGCTGTGACACTTTACTCTGTATTCTGTTATTGTTTTTACCCTGTACTACCTCAATGCACTGTGTAATGAATGGATCTGTACGAACAGTATTCAAGACAAGTTTTTTACTGTACTTTGTACAAGTGACAATAATAAACCAATTCCAATACCAATATGTTAGGGGTTGTGGAGGGGTATTGGGAGGGAAACCATTTACTCCATGGCTTCAGTATCACTGCAGATAGGGCTGGGCTAACATTGGGCCACAGATCCAAGTCAGGGGTCTAACTAGAGTCTGAATCACATTGAACCAGACCCTGAGGTTGAGATCTTACAGAGGCATGCAAATATTAATGAGATAGCTGGAGGTAAATCTCTATAATTTTAGCTGTGTAACACTATTTAAAATTTTAAATTTAGTTTATAATGTTAAAGGGAGAACAATGGAACATGGGTTCAAACTACCAAAAGCAGCTTTAGCACTGGAGCTGGGAGAATGATTAACCTGTAGACTGGACTCCTTGTTAAAGCTCAGAATTTTATTAAAAAAAGTCTGTACTCTAGAGACGGGCTGAATGGCCTTCCTCAGCCATCGACTGCCTTCCAGTCCTGTGCCCCACTTTGCTTTGGTGTTACACGGTGCGATAAACCAATGTAAACCACAACTGATTGTTTGGCTGCCATCGCATGGGATCTTGCTGTGCATAACTGAGCTGCCGTGTCCCTCACTATGCCCACTCTGGAAAGGTTTCTCATTGGTCGTTAGGTTCTGTGGAATGTTTTCTAAGGCCGTGAAAGGTGGTGTTTATTTCGAACTACTCACTGATGCTCTTGTCTTTCTCTCCTCAGGTGTCTCAGGCAGGTTTTCCTCAGGAGCAGCCAGTTTGGGACCATTCCTTCCTGTTCCAGGGCCGCGACTGTGCCACCATCTTCACCGTGGGAGCGGCGCTCATCCTCGAATACTACTGCATCTCCTCGGGTTGGTGGATACGTTTCTCAGGTGGTGGGAGGAGATGGAAAGTCATTACAGAGCTCAGTGCGCGCAGTTCTGTCACCTCACTATAGGAAGGATTTCATTAAGCTAGAAAGGCTGCAGAAAAGATTCGCAAGGACTGGATCTGGAGGGCATAAGGAGAGACTGGATAGGCTGGGGCTTTTCTCCCTGGAGCATAGGAGGCTCAGGGGTGACCTTATAGAGGTATATGAAAAGATGACGGGCGTTGATAAGGTGGATGGTCATGGTCTTTTTCCCAGGGCAGGGGAGTCTAAAACTAGAGGGCATAGATTTAAGGTGAGAGGAGAAAGATTTAAAGGGGACCTGAGGGGCAACTTTCTTCACACAGAGCCTTTGTAAGCTGGGGAGGACCTGTACTGAACCAGTGTGGAGTTATATTGTCACCATTATACAGAACGTAGAACAGTACCGCACAAGGACAAGCCCTCCGGCCCACCATGTTGTGCTGAACTAATTAAACTAGTAATTAAAAGGCTACTAAAGTTGTCCCTTCTGCCTACACGATGTCCATATCCCTCCATTCCCTGCATATTCATGTGCCTATCTAAGAGCCCCTTAAGTGCCTCTATCGTATCTGCCTCCACCACCACCCCCGGCAGCGCATTCCAGGTAACCACCACTCTCTGTGTAAAAAAAAAACTTGCCCCGCACATCTCAAAGAGTCAGAAAGTCATACAGCACAGAAACAGGCCCTTCGGTCCAACTGGTCCATGCCTACCAAGATGCCCCATCCAATCTCCTTTGAACTTACCCCTCTCACCTTAAATGCATACCGTCTGGTATTAGACATTTCGACCCTGGGATAATGATACCGGCTGTCTGCTCTATCTGTGCCCCTCATAATCTTATGAACTTCTATCCGCTCTCCCTCAGCCTCCGCCGCTCCAGAGAAAACAACCCAAGTTTGTCCAACCTCTCCTCATGGCACATGCTCTCTAATTCAGTCGGCGTAAAGTGGAAGCAAATCAATTCACTCCTAAGTCCCAGGGTTCACCTGTAGCCATGAACTAATGATCCATAAAATTATTCCCTGGATGGTGAGCGAGGGAGGTGGGTAATGAGTGAGGTTCCAGAACAAAGGACATAAGCTTGGTCACTCAGGAACAGAGTTAGGCAAGGGCAATGAGATTCTGGGCCTCTCCCACAAAGGGTGACTGGTGGGGTTGATAATTCTGGTGGATAATAGTAAAAAAATTGTATGGACTTTTATTGGAGAGAGATACTTGGTGGTATGGAGACAAGTTATTGATGTTCTGGGGTGATCCATTGAATGGTGGATCAGGCTTGAGGGCCCGAGTGACCAGCTGCTATGGTTACTCCGCTGATTGAGGGGGCGATTAACGCATCTTACTGCTCCTTTATCGCCAGCAGTGATGAACACCGTCAGCTGGTTCAGCCGCAGTCCCGTGGGGTTCTCAGGGGTGTCTCTGAGCCAGGACGTCTACCACAGGTTAATGACGGAGAATGAAGGCCATGGGCTGAGGGTGGATGGCCTACCTGTACAGGTGAGCTCCTTTCCATCTTACAGGTCTTCCTCGTGTGTCGAAACCATCCAGTTAGATGGTGCCATGTCAATGAAATAAGTCATAGAGTCATAGAGCAATACAGCACGGATACAGGCCCTTCAACACGGTAGTGTAGTGGTTAGCGTAATGCTATTACGGTGCTGGTGATGGGGGTTCAATTCCCGCCACTGTCTGTAAGGAGTTTGTATGTTCTCCCTGTGACTGCGTGGGTTTCCTCCGGGTGCTCCGGTTTCCTCCCATATTCCAAAGATGTACGGGTTAGTAGGTTAATATGGGTGTAATTGGGCAGCGCGGACTCGTTGGGCCAGAAGGGCCTGTTACTGTGCTGTATAAATAAATTAATAACATTTATAAGTCCATGCTGACCACGTTGCCCACCCAGCTAGTCCCAATTTCCTGCATTTGGCCCATATCTCTCGAAGCCCCGCCCCTCCATGTACCTATCCAAGTGCTTCTTATATGATACTATTGTACCTGCCTCACCCACTTCCTCTGGCAGCCTGTTTCATATACCCACTGTGAAAAAGTTACCCCTGAGGTCCCTTTTAAATCTTTCCCCTCTCACCCTGAATCTATGCCCCTTAGTTTTGGACTCCCCACCCTGGAGAACAGACTGTTACCATCCACCTTATCATAATTTCAAACATTTCTATGAGGTCGCCCCTCATTCTCCTACGTTCCAAGGAATAAAGACCTAGTCTGGCCAACCTCTCCCTGTAACTCAGGCCCTCTAGTCCTGGCAACATCCTCGTAAATCTCCTCTGCACTCCTTCCAGTTTAACCATGTCTTTCCTATAGCAGGGCGACCAAAGCTGAACACACTACTCCAAGTGCGGCCTCACCAGCGACTTATACAACTGCAACATAATGTCCCAACTCCTATACTCAATGCCCTGACTGATGAAGGCCAGCGTGCCAAACACCATTTTCACCACCCTGCCTACCTGTAACGCTGCTTTTAACAAACTACATACTTGTACTCCTAGCTCCCTCTGTTCCATTACACTCCCTGGTGCCCAGCCATTCATAGTGTAAGTCCAATGAATGGGAAGGGGGGTTTGTCAGATGCCCTACAACCCTGTCAATCCTGATCCAGAGTCCTTTGGGAAGGGAAGGATTGGGAACAAAGTCTCTAGATGTCTCCAGTCTGAGGCCCAGCTGCTTGGACAGGGTAGAGGGCTGCCTGGTTAGTAGAATTAGTGCGTATTACGAGGAGAGGTTGAAGAAACTTAGATTATTTTCTCTGGAGCACTGTAGGGGAGGGGTGACATTGGTATTGGTATATTATAAGATAAGGAAAAATATCTTTATTAGTCACATGTACATTGATACACACAGTGAAATGCATCTTTTGTGTAGAGTGTTCTGGGGGCAGCCCGCAAGTGTTGCCACGCTTCCAGTGCCAACATAGCATGCCCACAACTTCCTAACCCATACGTCTTTGGAATGTGGGAGGAAACCGGAGCACCCGGAGGAAACCCACACAGTCACGGGGAGAACGTACAAACTCCTTACAGACAGCAGCCAGAATTGAACCCGGGTCGCTGGCACTGCAATGGCGTTACGCTAACCGCTACACTATCGTGCCTGCCCAAGTCGTGATGCATCCAGATAGGATGCTTTCTATGGTGCATCGATAAAAGTTGGTGAGTGTCAAACGGGACATGCCAAGTTTCTTTAGCCCCCTGACGAAGTAGAGGGTGGAAATGCCAAATACTAGAGCACAGATTTAAGTTGAGAAGAGGAAAGTTTAACAGAAGTTGGCAAGGCAAGATTTTTTGGACAGACAGTGGTAGACGCCTGGAATGTGCTGGTAGGAGAGGTGGTGGAAGCAGATACAATAGCAACGTTTATGAGGCATTTAGACAGGCGCAGGAGCAGGCAGAGAATTGAGGGATATGGACCGTGGGCAGGCAGATGGGGTCAGTTTAAATTAGTCGGCACCAACGTGGTGGCCCAAAGGGCCTGTTCCTGTGCTGTATTGTTCTATGTTCTATGCCTAAAGAAGTTTCTTCTGAACTTCTGCTTGGGGCTAACTATTCCCGATGCCCTCTCGTTCTGCTCTTCCCCACCAGTAGAAATGCTGTCTTAGTGCGTCATCTGTCAAAACCTTTCATCACTTGAAAGATCTTTCCTCAAGAGCAAAGAGTATTCTAAATCTCCCTGAACTACTCTGCCAAGACATCTAACCAGCCCTGCAATCCAGGTGTGCACCCAGCCACAGGTGAGCTGAGGTGCACCCAGCCGCAGGTGAGCTGAGGCAGAGAGATGTGTGAGGCAACAATTCCTCTCTGTTCATCACACACCATGACACATATTTCCTTGGAAAGGGAGTTTTCTGGAAATCCAGGCTGACACTCCTCCCTCCACTGATGTAGAATAACTTGTCATTCAGGGCGACAATGGCTGACACGAAGGGACATCATTTTAAGGTGATTGGAGGAAGGTATAAGGGGCAAGTTTTTTTACACAGTGGCGGGTGCATGGAACGCACTGCTGGCAGAGGTTGTGGGGGCAGATGCATTAGGGACATTTAAGAGACTATTAGATAGCCACATGAATGATAGAGAAATGGAGGGCTATGTGAGAGGGAAGGGTTAGATAGATCTTAGAGCAGGATAAAATGTCGGCCCAACATTGTGGGCTGAAGGGCCTGTACTGTGCTGTAGTGTTCTATGTTCTATAAAAAGTTCACTACAGTTCATTCAACACTGAAGGGGTTCATTCAAATATAAATTTGTGTGAAATAAATCCTATGTCACTGCTATCCTAAGAGCAATGTTCCCTGCAGAACTTCAGAATTCTCCTTGAGTCTTCCATCCCACTTCCACTCAAAACTTACCCATCTCCTTTATTAAGGTGTTTACTAAGTTACACGGTAGTATAGCGGTTAGTGTAACGCTATTACAGCGCCAGCGACCCGGGTTCAATTCTGGCCACTGTCTGTAAGGAGTTTGTACGTTCTCCCCGTGTCTGCATGGGTTTCCTCCGGGTGCTCCGGTTTCCTCCAAAGAGGAAATGTGGGCATGCTATGTTGGTGCTGGAAGTGTGGTGACATTTGCGGGCTGCCCCCAGAACACTGCGCAAAAGATGCATTTCACTGTGTGTTTCGTTGTACATGTGACAAATAAAGAAATCTTAAAGTATCTGCTTCATCTTGTTGAGCCACCCACGTCACAGTCCAGGTCATTGTGTATTTGCTAACTCTCCACAGGGAACCAGCCTGAGGACAACATCCAACACCGCCCCAACCGTGGGCCTTGTCCTCCGCCTCCTTGGCGCCGAGGTAAGATCGAACGGATGCTTGGTTGCATTAACAAATGATTAAGTTTGGTTCTATCTCTGTTTTCTTTCACTCCACTGCTGTCGGCCGTGCCTTCAGATGCCCTAAGGTCTAGGACACCCCCCACCCCCCGCTATCCTGCCTCTCTCTAAGATTCCCGTAAAACTCATCTCTGACAAAGCTATCGGCCTCCTAATCTCTCTGTCAATTGGCTGCCAATTCTCCCTGACGTTTTTTGTGAAGTGCCCGAGGATATTTTTATTCTGTTGAAGATGATATGTAAATACAGATAGTTGCTGTTGAAAGCTTATCTCACAACCTCTTCTATCTTGATCTCAAGACTGTCTAAATCTTTACCTCCCTTTGTCTTGTTTCCCACTTCAGGCTCTCTGTATGTTCTGGTTGCCTTCTCTCCTGCTGAATTTAGTTTTGATGCTGTCTTGCTGACTGGGTTTAGGCCTTTCTTCCTTGTTGTGCATGGGGTGGTCAGTTGGTGGACAATCACTGGTCAATGGTAAGGGTTACATCCGAAGTACCAAGCTGTAATCACTTGGATGAGGGGGAGGAAGAAATAAGGCACTTCTTCACAGATTCGAGAGAACAACATCAACAGTGTGTGGGGTCTCATGTGAGGAAGAAAGAAAGTTTACATTTTTATAGCAACTTTCACAATCACAGGTGCTCCCAAAGTGCTTTGCAGCTGATATGAAGTGTAGCCACCTGTTGTAAGGTGGGAATTATGGCTAATAGCGGATAGCACCTTCCACACACACCGATGACCAGAAGATGTGGCTTAATGACGTTGGTCGAGAGTTAAATATTGGATCAGGAAAGTAACCATAAAATCATAATACCATATGACATAGGAGCAGAATTAGACCATTCAGTCCACTGAGTCTGCTCTGCCATTCAATTATGGATGATTTTTTTTTCCAACCCCATTCTCCAGTTTTCTTTCTGTGACCCTTAACCCCCTTACTGATCAAGAACCTATCAACCCCTGCCTTAAATACACCCAATAACTTGGCCTCCACAGCCCTCGGTGGCAATGAATTCCACAGATTCACCACCCTCCGGCTGAAGAACTTCCTTCTCGTCTCAAATCTAAAGGGCCGTCCCTTTATTCTGAGGCTGTGCCCTCAGATCCTAGATACTTCTACTGATGGAAACATCCTCTCCACATCCACTCAATCCAGGCCTTTCATTATTCAATAGGTTTCAATGAGATCCCCCCTCATCCTTCAGAACTCCATCGAGTACAGGCCCAGAGACATGAAATGCTCCTCATACATTAAGCCTGTCACTCCTGGGATCATTCTTGTGAACCTCCTCTGGACCCTCTCCAGGGCCAGCACATCTTTCCTTAGATACAGGGCCCACAATTGCTCACAATATTCCAAATGCCTTATAAAACCTCAGCGGTACATCGCTGCTTTTATATTGTCGTCTGGTAAGGATATCTTCCCTGCTCTTTGAACTAATGTCAATGGATCACTCAAAAGACACTGCCTTTGACAGTGCAGCACTCCCTCGGTACTGCATTGGAGCGTCAGCCTAGATTGTTGTAATGGGGACTTGAACTTTCTGACTCTCAAGCAAGTATGCCACCCAACCAAGGTACTCTGTTACCAGTCTCAGTGGTACACCAAACTGGTTCCATGGCATCAGTAGTGGGAAAAGGAGGCTGTTCTACTGGGATGGGCTTCAGTTGAATCAAAATGGAGTCAGTACCCTGGTGAATCAAAAAAGTGGAGCAGAATATGGGGCTTCAAATGAAAATGTTGCCTCCACCCACTGGGGCAACCAGGGTCTTGCTTAGCATCTCATTTGAAAGATCTCACCGCTAACAGGATGCACTCTTTTGTGTCCACCAGAAGGAAAATAAAGGAAAAAAAATTCAGAAGGATGAGGGGGTACCTACCAGATACAGAAAGGACTGGATAGAGTAGACGTGGAGAGGATGTTTCCATCAGCAGGAGAGTCCGGAATCCAAGGGCACAGCCTCAGAATAAAGGGACATCCCTTTAAAACTGAGATGCGGAGGAATTTCTTCAGCCAGAGGGTGGTGAATCTGTGGAATTCGTTGCCACCGAGGGCTGTGGAGGCCAAGTCATTGGGTGTATTTAAGGCAGGGGTTGATAGGTTCTTGATTGGTAAGGGGGTTAAGGGTTACAGGGAGAAGGTGGGAGAATGGGGTTGAGAAAAACCAGCCATGATTACATGGAACATGGAACATAGAACATAGAACACTACAGCATGGTACAGGCCCTTCGGCCCACAATGTTGTGCCGACATTTTATCCTGCTCTAAGATCTATCTAACCCTTCACTTCCACATAGCCCATTTTTCTATCATTCATATGTCTATCTAAGAGCCTCTTAAATGTCCCTAATGTATCTGCCCCACAACCTCTGCCGGCAGTGCGTTCCACGCACCCACCACTCTCTGTGTTTAAAAAACTTACCCCTGACATCCCCCTTATACCTTCCTCCAATCACCTTAAAATTATGTCCCCTCGTGTTAGTCATTGTCGCTCTGGGAAAAAGTCTCTGACTGTCTCTGATTGAATGGCCTAATTCTGCTCCTATATCTTATGGTCTTATGGTAACAGTGCAACACCCATGCTGTGTGGCACTGGACTTAACCCTTAAATTACTCTTCACCAAAAATTCCACTGAGGAAAAATAAACACAGAGGTACAATAAACAACTTCTGTGATGATGTGTGAAGCAGATGTCAGGATGCTTTACTGGTTAGTAGAGACCTTTCACTGGACGATGATGAATGTTTCATCCAGGATCTGCCTGTTATAAGATGATAAATTGCTCAGCCACACTAGGAAGAGACTACTTCCAGATGATTATGTGAGAACAGCTTCTAGAAGCAATAAAACAATCCTTAGCGAGATGGAGAAGGAGATGCATACAGCAGAGAAACAGGCCCTTCAGTCCATAAATCATCCATTTATGCTAATCCTCTACAAAACCCATGTTAGTTTTCCATTTCCCATCAACTCCCTCCCAGATTCTGCTCCTCACCCACACACTAGGGGCAACTTACAGCGGCCAACTAACCTACCAACCCACATGTCCTTGAGATTAACCAGAGGACCTGGGAAAAGCCCACACGGTCACAGGGAGAACATGCAAACTCCACACAGGCAGCGCCGGAGGTCAGGATCGAACCCAGGCCTCTTGAGTTGTGTGGCAGCGGCTCTGCCAGCTGCGCCACTGTGCTGCCAACATTTGTGGGGGAGAATAATCACAGTTGGTGCAATAAATCTGACAAGGGGCGTGTGGTGAACGGACAAGAGAGGTGTCATTCCCCTACAGTAATGTAGAAAGAGCAGCAGGAAAGATGCTCACAAGGGTTTGGGTTTGTATAGCACCAATCTCAAAGCACTCGACAACCCATGCAGTATTTCTGCAGCTGTTGTGCAGTGAGATACACAACAGCCAATCTGCACATGGCAAGCTCACTTCCTCAAATACCAAAGGGATAACAGCAAGATAATATTTTCAGGTGTTGTTTGAAGAATATTTGTTGGCCAGGGCACCTGCTGTTCTTTTGAAAGAATGCCGCGGAACTTTTCACATCCAATTAAAAGAGCAGGCAGGGCCTCAGATCAATGTCTCATCTGAAACCTGGCACTCCTGACAGTGAAGCTCTCCCTCAGTACTGCATGGGAGCACCAGCCCAGAGCGTCCACTTTGGTCAGGGTGCGTGTGCCACCTCCTGAGCTGTGCCACACACTGTACAATGTGGAATCTGCTCTAGATTAAGAATCAATGGAATAAAAACCAGGGTAGATCTTTTAACCACTCTCCAACTCCCACCCCACCCCTTATGACTGAAGCCAATAACCTACGGTCACTGACCGGAAATGTTGACTCTCTCTCTCTCCACTGGCACTGCCTGACTTCCTGAGTGTTTCCAGGATTTTCTGCTTTTGTTTCAGACCTTCAGACTCTGCTGTATTTTGCTTTAGCCTTCCCCGTTATCCATATTTCATTCCCACGTCTTAACATGATGCTTGTACTGGTGATGCTGCCTTCTAGTTGTTCCTGATTCAAGACTGGTCTCCTCTCTCAGTCTCCCATTTCATGTGTCCTAGTCCCAGCCATTTTCAGCTGCTTCATCAGTAACCTTCCTTCTGTAATGAGTTCAGCAGTGGGGGTGTTTGATGATGATGACCCAGTGTTCAATTCCATTTGCAATTCCTTAGCAAATGAAGCAGCCCATGCCTGCATGTAGCAAAACCTATTCAGACATTGACTGATAAGTGACAAGTAACATTTGCCCCACAGAATTGTTGGGCGATGACCATCTCCAACAAGAAAGAGTCTAACTACCTATCCTTCACTTTCAATGTCATCACCACTGTCATGTTTCTCACCATCCACATCCTGGGGGTTCAACATTGTTCAACCAAAAGTTCAACTGGTATTGATATCGGTATTGGTTTATTATTGTCACTTGTACCGAGGTACAGTGAAAAACTTGTCTTGCATACCGATCGTACAGGTCAATTCATTACACAGTGCAGTTACATTGAGGTATTACAGAGTGCATTGATGTAGTACAGGTAACAACAGTAACAGTACAAAGTGCCACAGCTACAGAGAAAGTGCAGTGCAATAAGGTGCAAGGTCACAACAAGGTAGATCGTGAGGTCTGAGTCCATCTCATTGTATAAGGAAACTGTCCAATAGTCTTATCACAGTGGGGTAGAAGCTGTCAAGTCTGGTGGTACGTGCCCTCAGGCTCCTGTATCTTCTACCTGATGGAAGAGGAGAGAAGAGAGAATGTCCAGGGTGGGTGGGGTCTTTGATTATGCTGGCTGCTGCAATAAAAGCATTTGGAGGTTGGATATCCTGTGACAAATGCCTCACTTCCTGACAGCCCAAGGTCTTTCCATTATCTGCAAGGCACAAGTCAGGAGTGTGAAGGAGCACTGTGATAAGACTATTGAACGGTTCCCTTATACGATGAGATGGACTCGACCTCACAATCTACCTTGTTATGACCTTGCACCTTATTGTCTATCTGCACTGCACTCCCCTGTAGCTGTGACACTTTACTCTGTAGCCTGTTATTGTTTTTGCCTGTACTACCTCAATGTATCTGCACTGTGTAATGAATTGATCTGTGTTAATGGTGTGCAAGACAAGTTTTTCACTGTACAGTGACAATAATATACCAATTCCAATACCAATACTCTTGACTTGCCTGGATGAGTGTGGCTTCAACAACTCTCAACAAGCTCAATACCATCCAGGACAAAGCAGCATTTGTGATTGGCACCCATCCATCCCCCTAAACATTCACTCCCTCCACCACCTTTGCACAGTGTCTACAAAATTCACCCAATTATTTGCCCAGGCTCCCCTCAGCCCATGACTCTTACCACCCAGAAGGACAAGTGCAGCAGGTGAATGGGGGCACCACCACCTACTGACTCCTGTCTCAGTGGTGAATGGTGTTTTCGGATTGGAGGAAGGTGAATAGATGTGTTTGCCAGGGATTGACATTAGGGCCATTGTTTACTTTCTATATTAATGACCCAGACTTAGGGGGTGCAAAGCACAATTTCTAAATTCGTCATGGCACAAGCTCAGTAGTACAGCTGGTTTTGCTACAATGCATGTTTCCATAATGCAAATTCATTATAATGTGATTGATGCATTACACAGAACATAGAACACACAGAACAAAACAGCACAGGAATAGACCCTTTGTCCCACGATGTTGTGCTGAACTAATTAAACTGGTAGTTAAACACCTAAATAAACTAGTTCCTTCTGCCAACTCAAGTTTGTCCAATCTCTCCTTATAGCTCATACCCTCTAATCCAGGCAGTGTGCTGGTAAACCTCTTCTGAACCCTTTCCAAAGCCATAGTATGCAGTCCTGATGAAGGGTCTCGACCCGAAACATCGACTGTTTACTTCCCTCCATAGATGCTGCTTGACCTGCTGAGTTCCTCCAGCATTTTGTGTGTGTTGCTCCAGATTCCAGCATCTGCAGAACCTCTTGTGTCTCCGTTGAGTCCCGATGAAGGGTCTTGACCCTAAACATCGACTGTTTATTTCCCTCCATAGATGCTGCCTGACCTACTGAGTTCCTCCAGCATTTTGTGTATGTTGTAACTTCAATATTCTTTTTGCACTACTTCAGATTGCACTACAATCATCACCCCATTCGGTTATTTTGGGCTCATCATTGTATTTATTCCTATATTTATTAATACTGTGAGCTTCATACGAACAAGAAATTTTATTGCAACCTGGTTTATATGACAATAAACTAACCTAGTAATCTAATAAGGTGAAGGATTTTGGTAGGAAGAACGAGAAAAGGCAATAGAGAATAAAGGATACTGCTCTTAAAGGGGTGCAGGAGCAGATGGACCCAGGGGTATTGAGTTCACAATTCATTGAAATTGGCAGAGCAGGTTAAGAAAGCAGCTAATAAGTCATAGACAACTCTGGGCTTTATCAATAGAGGCACGGAGTGTAAAAGTAGAGAAGGTGTGCTGAACCTTCTATGAAACAGCGGTCCGGCCTTTGCTTGAGCACTGCATTCACTCCTGGTTGTCTCGTTATGGAAGGATGTAACGGCATAAGAGATACAGAAAAGATTGACAGGAATGGTTTCTGTGACGAGGGACAGGGACAGATTAGAGAGGCTGGGATTGTTTTCTTTGGAGAAGTGAAGGCTGAGGGGAGGTTTGAAAGGAACAAGAATTACTGTATACTATTGTAAAACCTTTGGGTTCACTAATCTTCTTGGAGCGATG
Source organism: Pristis pectinata (assembly GCF_009764475.1). Lineage (NCBI taxonomy): Eukaryota > Metazoa > Chordata > Chondrichthyes > Rhinopristiformes > Pristidae > Pristis > Pristis pectinata. Next base: position 15,752,247 of record NC_067436.1, on the reverse strand, counting down.
GAGGATGAGAGGTGACCTGATAGAGGTGTATAAGATGATGAGAGGCACTGATCGTGTGGATAGTCAGAGGCTTTTTCCCAGGGCTGAAATGGTTGCCACAAGAGGACACCGGCTTAAGGTGCTGGGGAGTAGGTACAGAGGAGATGTCAGGGGTAAGTTTTTTTACTCAGAGTGGTGAATGCGTGGAATGGGCTGCCGGCAATGGTGGTGGAGGCGGATACGATAGGGTCTTTTAAGAGACTTTGAATAGGTACATGGAGCTTAGAAAAATAGAGGGCTATGGGTAAGCCTAGTAATTTCTAAGGTAGGGACCTGTTCGGCACAGCTTTGTGGGCCGAAGGGCCTGAATTGTGCTGTAGGTTTTCTATGTTTCTATGTAATTTGCTCAGCATGTGTCTTTTGCATAAACACCCAAGGTCACTGATGATTGCATGCCCGGTGGATTTTTATGGAAGGTTGGATTTTTTTTATTCATTCATAGGAATTGGGCATCATTGGCAAGGCCAGCATTCATTCCAAATGAAGGGTCTTGAACCGAAATGTTAACTGTCCATTTCCCTCCACAGACGCTGCCTGGCCCGCTGAGTTCCTCCAGCAGTTTTTTGCTCCAGATTCCAGCTCTTGCCTTTCCCCATTTAACCCTGAACTGGGAGTCTTGCTGGGCCATTTCACTTCTTGCACTGGGAGTCAGACTGTCGGATACCTTGAAGGACATTAGTCAACCACATGGCTCTTACGATAAGCCAATATCTTCATTCTTGCTGTTATTAATTTTAGCTTTATATTCCAGATTTATCTAATCAAATGAATGTAAATGCGGTGAGATTTGAATCTGCATGCACTGGTTATTATTCGTGGCTTTTGGATTACTAGTCCATTAAGAGAACCACTCTGTCACTGTAGCCCATGGGCCATTTGTCACAATGACCCGCATTAAGTGAAAGTGTGGAGGGGTGACCATATTGGAGAGAAACCATGGTGATGAATTAACTTTGTGATGGTAAATGAGGGCAACAACTTCCATTTATATAGCACACTGAGCAAAACAAAAGCATCTCAAGGCACATCACAGGAGCATCATCAATCAAAAAGCGTTCACATAAAAGATGGGGCTAAGTCTTGGCCAATGAGGTATATCTCAAAGGAGGAGAGACAAGAAAGGATCAGGGAGAGAATTCCAGAGCCTAGGGCCTCAGCAGCTGAAGGCACGACTGCCAATAGTAGTGATTAAATTCAGGGGCGATCAGGAGGCCAACGTTGGAAATGGGCAGTGATCTCGGAGGATGATAGGTTAGGGAGGTCGGGAGGGGTGAGGCTATGGAGGGATTTGAAAGCAAGGACGAGAATTTTAAAATCAAGCCTTCGGAATAACAGGAGAAACAAATAGTCAATAATTCAATATATTTTGGACTTTGAATAACATTCGTTGGACACTATGTGCCGGGAAATTACACTGCAGCAGGGGAGCATTGAAGAGATTATATGAAATCCTTTCCCCTTCCTTATTGAAAGTTGTCTGTCAGCATCATTGCTAAGAAAACAGGACTGTGTTAGCAGGACTTACACTTAATTTTCTAAGAAGAAACTCCATTCTTTTGCTGAACTCCTTTTCATTTTGGGGTGTCCTTGTAAAATTCTAAGCGTTGATATGAGTCAGGCTAAACCATAATGATATGGAGATTTTATTGATATTCTGTGGGCGCCTTGGGGTTTGGTTGCTGAGGAGCCCACATTGGTGGTACTTACGAGTAATTGCCCATGGGTCGAATTGAGAGACTGTGTGTGATACATTATTCACAAGGGCCCAACTTAGCCTTGAATTAATTCGTTTTATTACAGTTGCTTGCCAAACTAAATTAACAGCTTCAGCCAAGCACTAAACTAGCGAGGTATTTATTTTTGGATGATTGTAGTGGTGCTGTTTCATAGGACAGTAATTTGTATCCTTTATGATCAGGTTCATGCATGTAATTTAATATATGCAACGGCCATTGTTTCAAAATACCTTATTAAATTCTGAACTAATCAACACAGCTGTCCCCAGCAGATTTTGCATAACATTAGGACAACTTGCACGTTATGAGCACTGTTCCTTCAGACAGAAGGTCTACGGAATAGCAGTTTAAAAGACATCCAATGAGGTAATAATTGACTTACATTGCACAGTGCCTTATAACATTGTAAAGGTATCTTCAAGGGTTTCACAAAATGGATTATTGCTTCTCTTGCCTGTGAGGCCCCACAAAGAGCAGGGATAGCATCACAGAACAATATAACACTAAGAAGCCATTTAGTCCACTAAATCCATGCTAGCTCATTTGAACATCAATCGAGTTGGTCCCATTTCCCATTAATTTCCTCTTAATCTTTACAAATTCTTTTCACCTTCAAGCATTTATTCAGTTCCCTAATGAATCCATCTTCGTTCCAAAACCTAGCCACGTGTTGTGTGGAAAGGATGGCAGTGGTTCAAGGGGGCAACTTATTGCAGTCTTCTCATGGGTAATATGGGATGGATCATAATTGGTGACCTTGCTATCAATGCCTGCATCCTGCAAAACAAACAAAAGAGATCTGCTTATTGCTGCTTCAACCAGTGGAATCAGTTTTTTTTTAACCAAAATCCTTCATGGTTTTAGTCAAATCTCTGCTTGAAATAAGAACGATCCTTGTTCCCTCGGTTTATTTTCACATTGTCTCTTAAACAGACTTCAGTTCAGTAATTCTTTTCTTTGTTGAAAATATTTATTCAAGTAACGTGGAGGTCACTGGAAATGCCAGCAAAGACAAAGTTGCTGGAGGAACTCAGCCAGTCGAGCAGCATCTTTGGAAAGGGAACTCAGTCAATGTTTCAAGTCTGTGACCCTTCCTCAAAACTCAGAAGGCTGACATATATTGTCCATTCCCTATTGTTCCGGAGGAGACAGTTAAGAGTTATCCATGTGGTTAGGTCTGGAGTTACAGGCAGGTATGCCTCGGTAAGGATGGCAGTGAAGGATATCCACCAGGGGACACTGAAGGTTCCCACACTAGTGAATTTTTATCCAATAATCCAGTGGTTTTGTGCTTACCATTTACTGAGACTAACTTCTGATTGATTAACAGGTCTTTTGCTCATTTGTCTTCTCGTTTCTAACTTTGGGTTTTTATTTTTGTATGATTAAGGAGTAGAGCAAAATAATGTCCTAGTAGAAGTTTAAGAGTTAAAGAAAATGTCTCAAGTTATGTAGCTTTCTTTCAGAAACTTGGGTGGAATCAGAATCAGGTTTATTATCATTGACGTATGTTGTGAAATTTGTTGTTTTGCAGCAGCAGTACAGTGCAAAGACATAAAATTACTATGAATTACAAAATAAATAAATAGTGCAAAAATAAGGAATAATGAGGTGGTGTTCATGGGTTCATGAACCGTTCAGAAATGTGATGGCGGAGGGGAAGAAGTTCCTAAATTGTTGAGTGTGGGTCTTCAGGCTTCTTTACGTCCTCCCAGATGGTAGTGATGAGAAGAGGGCATGTACGCCTCCTCGTCGCCATCTGAGATTCTACCAACAACAGTAGTGTCATCAGCGAATTTAGTGATGCAGTTAAGTTGCTTTTGGAATAGTATTCTGGGCAATCAGATGTGACGTGGGATAGTCTGAACACGGCCCCATGCAGAAAGTGGGCATTCCTTCAGGAGACACAAGAGACTGCCGATGCTGGAATCTGGAGCAAAAGAACAAGATGCTAGAGGAACTCAGCGGGTCAGGCAGCACCTGTGGAGGGTAATGGACAGTCGACGTTTAGGGTCAAAACCCTTCATCTGGACTGAAAGATAGAGGGGAGATAGTTGTATAAAAAAGTGAGGGGAAGGGGTGCCGCAAGAGCTGGCAAGCGATAGGTGGATCCATGGGAGGAGGGGTGATAGGTAGATGGAGGAGAGAGATGGAGGTGACAGAAGGCTGAAGATGAGGGAATCTGATAGGGGAGGAAGGTGGATCATGGAATCAAGTGAGAGAGGTGGAGGAGGGAAGATGGGAATATCCTTGGTCTGTCTTGGGGGAGGTGGGATGGGGTAAGAGTGTGGCTGATCCTGTACACATCCAGCATGTCATTCTTCGCCACTTCCGCCAGCTCCAATGTGTTTTCGCTGGGGATTCTTCCATCTTGTATGGGAAGTTGTTACATCTTCACCTATGTGGAATTGGTCTCCAAACGTTTCTTGTTACATTGAACCAAAGAGTTGAATCATTGGAACTGTATTTCTGTTTTTAGCTGCAGGATTAGATGAGGGGAAATATCCCAGTCCTGGGTAACAGGGCAAGTGATGTAGGAGACACAAGAGATTCTGCAGATGCTGGAATCTGGAGCAATACACAAAATGCTGGAGGAACTCAGCAGGTCAGGCAGCATCTATGGAGGGAAATAAACAGTCAACGTCTCAGGTCGAGACCCTTCATCAGGACCTGATGAAGCGTCTCGACCTGAAACATCGACTGTTTATTTCCCTCCAAGTGATGTAGGACTGAGATGAGACTTCTTCACTCAGAGGGTGATGAACCTGTGGAATTTGCTACCATGGGGAGCCAAGTCTCTGAATATTTCTGAGAAGGAGATAGATTTCTAGACGCAAAAGGCATCAGGAGGTATGGGGCTAGTGGGAATCTTGTATTGAGATAAATGGTAGAGTGGAATGAAGGGCTGAATGGCCTATTTCCATTTTCTGTGTTTCTATGAGTCCAGGAGATGATGGGCAAGGCAATGAAAGAGCAACAACATGGCTTCAAAAACTGCTTTCTCCCTGGAATCCTGTCGCACACATACCCATGTTGATTAAGGGATCAGCGTTGGCCCAGAGCATTGAGAAGGTTCTCCCCTGCCCCTATGAGAAATTGTGCATGATCTTTTCATGCACCAGAGTGGGAAGAGGGGACCTCAGTTGAATGCCGCATCTGAATGATGGAATCTCGAACAGTGCAGCACTCCCTTAATTTTTGTGCTCAAGTGTCTGGATTCGATCTGAACCCGGATCCCTCAGACTCAGGGGCAGAAGAGCGACCTACTGAGTCATTGCTGGCATAAACAATGGGAGCTTGTCTTGAGATGTGGTAAATAGCCTTTGTGATGAAAGGGACTGGATTTGAATCTCATCACAAACATCACTGCAATCTCCATAAGGAGAGGTTGGACAAACTAAGGTTGTTTTCTCTGGAGCGGCAGAGGCTGAGGGGATACCTGATAGTAGTTTATAAAATTATGAGAGGCATAGAGTGCTCTTTTCAGGGTCGAAATGCCTAATACTAGAGGACATGCATTTAAGGTGAAAGTTCAAAGGAGATGCACAGGGCAAGTTTTTTACACAGAGAGTGGTGGGTGCCTGGAATGCGCTGCCTGGGGTGTTGGTGGACGCAGATTCAATAGCGGTGTTTAAGAGGCTCTTAGATAGGCATGTGAATATGCAGAGAATGCAGGGATATGGGTCATGTGCAGGCAGAAGAGATTAGAACAATAAGGCATCATTAACTTAATTAGTTCGGCACAACCTCATGGTCCGAAGGGCCTGTTCCTGTGCTGTTCTATGTTCTATCTTACCCTGGCCTTGGCCACAGTTGATCATCTCTGGCCCTATGCTTACCCCAATTTCCCAAGCTACTCACCGACTTGCTGTTCTGTACTGGGGAGGCTGCAGCTTTGGGCTCCTTGTGCTGGGCTATTCAGGTTTAGGTCTCTCTGGATGTGTTCATAAAAAACTTGCTTCTGATTTACCTACGCAAGTTATTGACCAGCCGGAGGATGGGACACTGAAGTGTGGGATTAAACAACGTCCCAGAATTATCTCTTTTCCTCTCAATAAATTATCACAGAACTTGTTGCAGGCAGGATGAAACACCTGTTCTGGTAGGGAAGGGGAGTCAGGATGATTACTGGTTTTCAATTATGTGGAGCTCTTGGCTATGGAGGATGCAAGCTTCTGGGAAGGGTGAATCCCAGGCCAGCCTTTCCATCCTCCTTCCCAACTGGAACATGAGCTGTCGAGGATCTCATTAGATGTATTGGGTGGGAGACCAGCTCCAACGACATTGAACAAGGTCAAAGCTCAGGGTCTGAACTAAAGGGAGGTTCAATAATAACATCCCAGTGTCATCTGTTCAAAGCCACATTTCAAAGTGGTTCCTAGGGGATAGATCTAAGGTGTTAATGGTTAAGGACCCTTCCACATTTATCACACTGAGCCTTGAAGTGTGAAGGGAGGAGATAGGGAGACTGCAGAAAGATGTTGTTCTACAAAAGCCCTGTTACTGAACAAGTCGCCTCTCCCAGCAAGCAGCGCACCCCCCCCCCCCCCCCCAAAATTTCTTCAGGCTGAGAAAATTTTGATTTAAAAAATAGACACACGGCAAGCTTGCTTTTCCCCTCAGATGAACTGCAAGTGAAGGTGATTGTGTGGACAGATTTGTAATCTAGCTGACAGTTACGTTGCACGGCATGGTGTGGTAGGGGCTTGTGGAGGGATTTAAATCTGCCAGCTTTTACAGGGTCCTGCATGCAAAATGTAATGGGGGTAAATGTGTTCCCCTACTCATAACCTAATTGTCTTGGACAATTATGTGCAGGGGGTTCATCGTGCCCCTGTTTGTCCCACCTACCCTCCCTTTCACATCCCTTGTGCATTACAGAAAATGGCCAGTTGGTTCTACTGCTCTTTGTTGGGTTGGTGCTCTACACAAGCCTCCACCGACCCTGCTCCAACTCCGCCACCTCTCATCACTTCTCCTTTCTCCTTTCTCCTTACGCCACTGACTACACCTCAGGGTTTAGGTGGCAACGAGTTTCCAAAACCCACCACACTCTGAAGATTTCGACAGACCGCTTGATTTATGGTCTGAGAGGATTATTGGCTACTGAACTGCAGGAACATTTTCCTCTGTTTGAATAAATTAAAGAATAAATCACTCGTAAACTTATCATCCCAATCTGGAATGAATTCCTAATGAAGACAGTCTAAAATGGCGACACTTGTGGGCTGCCCCCAGAACACTCTACGCAAAAGATGCATTTCACTGTGTGTTTCGATGTACATGTGACAAATAAAGATATCTTATCTCACTTGCCAACATAGAGTCTTAGAGCAATACAGCACGGATACAGGCCCTTCGGCCCAACCAGTCCATGCCAATCATGGTGCCCTCTTGGCTAGTCCTAATTTCCTGCATTTGGCCCATATCCCTCCAAACCCCGCCCCTCCATGTACCTATCCAAGTGCTTCTTAAATGATACTATTGCACCTGCCTTAACCATTTCCTCTGGCAGCTTGTTCCACGTACTCACCACCCTCTGCGTGAAAAAGTTGCCCCTCAGGTCCCTTTTAAATCTTTCCCCTCTCACCCTAAACCTAATGCCCCCTAGTTTTGGACTCCCCTACCCTGGGGAAAAGACTATTACCATCCTCCTTATCTATGACCCTCATAATTTTAAACACTTCTATAGGGTTGCCCCTTATTCTCCTAAGTTCCAAGGAATAAAGACCTAGCATGACATCTCAGGAATTCCAGGGAGCTTCCATCCCACTCTCAGAAAACAGGGGCATTTCTCAGCTAAATTTGCACAACTATGGTTGTGACAATCAGTGCTTTTCCTGGAGGGAATATCCCAGATGGAACCTTTGCAGCATTCAGCAGCGTTCTTCCTGGTTTTCTTGGACAATACTTAACCCTCAATCAATCGCTTCAACTCGTCTTTATCACATTGTGGGAGCTTGCTGTGTAAGATTGGCTGCAGAATTTCTTGCTTCTCAATAGTGACTGAACTTTCTGATACATTATCAGCTCCAAAGTATTTTGGGACTCCTGAGACTGGTGTTACAGAGCAAGTTGTCCGTTACAAGGAGTTTGGAGTTGAACAGCTCAGCTGTAAATTCAATGAATAACCAGTCACTTAGAAATTGTGAGTAAAACTGCATCCCATTCGTTCTCTTCTGGAACTTCGGAGAACAGAGGAGATTTACCAGCATGTTGCCTGGATTGGAGAGCATGTCTTACGAGGATAGGTTGAGTGAGCTAGGGCTTTTCTCTTTGGAGAGAAGGAGGATGAGAGGTGACTTGATAGAGGTGTACAAGATGATAAGAGGCATAGATCGAGTGGACAGTCAGAGACTTTTTCCCAGGGCGACAATGGCTAGCATGAGGGGACCTAATTTTAAGGTGATTGGAGGAAGGTATAAGGGGGATGTCAGGGGTAAGGTTTTTACACAGAGAGTGGTGGGTGCGTGTAACGCACTGCAGCAGAGGTTGTGGGGGCAGATACATTAGGGACATTTAAGAGACTCTTAGATATATGAATGATAGAGAAATGGAGGGCTATGTGGGAGGGAAGGGTTAGATAGATCTTAGAGCAGGATGAAATGTCGGCACAACATTGTGGGCCGAAGGGCCTGTACTGTGCTGTAATGTTCTATGTTCTATGTAACTTAGTTCACAAGTGTCCTTCTTACCACAGCGTAGAGGGTGTTTGAAGGTTGGGGCATTTAATCACTAATATTTCATCAACCTCTTCTGCCCCTTTCAGACTTAATAATCAGTGACCTTTTATACAATTTTATTGGACAAATAAAATACATAACTCTTCTATAATTCTGTTAGACAATGCTGCACTATATGGACTGCAACATCTCAAGAAGGCTGCTAATCACCAAATTCTCAAGGGGCAATTTGGATGTACAGTAAATGCCGGTCTTGCCAGTGCCAGATCAGGTTATTTTCGAATCTGCAGGTTCTTTCAGGAGTCCAGGAATGAGTTGAAAACAACTTGATGCTTCACAAAGTTTTATTGGAAAAGTTTAAAACAAAGAAGTAGTCACAGAGCATATGGCACTAGCTTTACTACTGGGAGATGAGCTGAGACAAAAGGAACTAAAGATGAGCTCGTGCCAGGGGGAGAAGAGAGCAAGAGAGAGATAGAGGCAAGAGAGCGATTAACAAAAAACGACACCTTTTATGCCTGAGAGAAGAGGTACTCCTTAGCTAACAATGCTCCAATCAGGAAACCTATTAGGTACCTGTGGCAAAACCAACCAATGAGAACACACATATTCACCTGATGGACAAACCAGTAAGCTAGGAAGTGGCCATTCCTTGTACAGCCACTTGAGGTGTATTAAACACTATACGTGTTAAAAAAACTAATTAAAACAGTCGAATCCAACACCAGCGAGGCTGGGATCTCATGAATGAAAGAAATTTGAAGGACCCAGATTTATTTAGCAGCTTTCCCATCCCTTTCATCACATTCCAAAAGCTTAACTGTCAACGAAAGGCGGCAACCAATTTATGCACAGTGAGATCCCACACTTTTATTAAGAAGTGTTTATTGAGGGATAAATATTGGCCAGGAACTGGGCATCACTTCCTGACCCATCTTTGACGTACAGGTAGTTTCCTACTTACAAGCACACTACGGGTTGAGACTCCCTAGTCCTGCACTTTTGGGACCGAGCAGGTGCTGGACCACAGGAATTGTCCCCTAATCATCTTCCTTTAAGCAGGAGAACTGTTCTTTTGAAATGTGGTCTGACAGTTGTAGGAAATGGAAACTGGAGGGTTCCGAGAACTGTCCGTAACCCAAAATTTCCTTAAGTTGGAAATGTTCATAGAATCATAGGATCATAGAACAGTACAGCACAATACAGGCCCTTCGGCCCACAATGTTGTGCTGACCTTTAAACCTCGCCTAAGACTATCTAACCCCTTCCTCCCACATATCCCTCTATTTTAAATTCCTCCATATGTTTATCCAGTAATCTCTTGAATTTGACCAATGTACCTGCCTCTACCACCACCCCAGGCAGCGCATTCCATGCCCCAACCACTCTCTGGGTAAAAAATCCTTCCTCTGATATCTCCCTTGAACTTCCCACCCATTATTTTAAAGCCATGCCCTCTTATATTGAGCATTGGTGCCCTGGGAAAGAGGCGCTGGCTGTCCACTCTATCTATTCCCCTTAATATTGTCGGCTGAGATTGCAAAAGTTGCACCAGTAGGTTAATTAACGACGGATCAGTACGGATCTTAGCTAATTTTAGATTTTAGTTCGAATTAGTTAATTAGTATGGATCCGTACTCAAGATTCAAAACATGATGAACCACAGGAGTTTCCGGACTAGAGAGTTACAAGCTGTACTTACAAACCTTTACTGCAACACTATTGAGTCTTTGATCTGTGAATCTATTTTTTGTAGTAAGGAATAGTGTGTCTCCCTCCACCCACTGGATCCCACTGTGCCAAAGTAATGCTTTTGCCCAATCATTTCAATTTGCAAAACTTTGCCTAATGAAGCATTTTGTAGGAACACACCCCTTTGATAAATTGAGGAATATCCACAGCGCCAGGGGACCTTATACATCTGCCTGAGCGTGCCTCACTGGGAAGGAAAAATTTCATTGCAATAAAAAATTCTTTTTTGTTTCCTTTTTTAAAAGGTTACTATAATTCTACATTCTTGTAACACGATATTCTTCATTCTGTTTTCTCTTTAATACCTCGACGTACTTATGTATGGAATGATCTGTCTGGATGGCACGCAAACAAAAGCTTTTCACTGTATCTCAGCGCATGTGACAATGATAAACCACTTACCAATTACCAATTCTAATGCAATGCTTGTTGTAGTTATGATAAACACTGTAGCTAAGGTTCCACGCAGGGGCACATCAGTGAGTACCTTAAGGTTGTAGGGTCTGTGCAGTTGGTTAAACATCTAATGAGTTGGATACATTGAGGCAGGGGGAAAATTAATGTCTTTGTTGAACAGAATGTGTCAGCCTTCCCCACACACGTTCCCACAGGAGTCTTCTTGGATAAGAGCTAATTGAATAAACGTGTGCGCAGAAGCTTGGTAGCACATGTTGTATCATGGTTCGGGCTAGAGCCAGTAGATAAACCATCGCAGAGCGACACGCTTGTAGTACTGTGGACAGCAGCTGCATTAGCCGCATGTGTAATCACAGGCAGCTGATGAACTGTTGCATTTTACATGATCTGGGCTTCTGGGCACAGCGGACTCGGTTGCAATTGTACGCACCCAGCTCCAACGTAGCGAAGCTCTTGTTCCCTTCTTGATTGTAGAGACTTGCATGGCACTGGTGAACTACAGAGCACCTTCTGACTGCATTAATAAGGGGTGGGAGAAGGTCAACATCTTAAAGTTGTGTTGTGCACTGAGCAGGGAGCAGTGGAATAAAAGACGGTGAACAAAGCTCGATGCAGCCTAACTCAACACTTTTCCCTGACAACGGTCTAATCGTGCGTTCCACAGAATGATGATGATATGTACAAAAGTCTCAAGGGCCTTGATAGAGTTTCCCCAAGCTGCAGCTCTCGATAACCAAGGGTCACAGTCTCAATATAAGGGGTTGGCTACTGGGGACTGAGATGAGAAGGAATTTCTTCACCCAGATGGCAGTGAGCGTTTGGAATTCTTTACTCAAGAGGGCTGTGGATGCTCAGTTGCTGAGTACAGCTCCCCCTCACTGGTGTACACTCCATACGTCTGAACAAGTGTTTGGGAGACCGGCGGGACAGATTTTCCGGCTGCTGCCTGACCCGTTTCCTCCAGCATTTCATATGTTGCTCCAGCTTCCAGCGTCTGCAGTCTCTGGCGCCTCCTGGGAATTCAGTTCGCGGCCGCATTTCCGACTTGCGAACTGTTCGGGATGTGAACAGCTCACAGGAACGGAACCCTGCCATAAACCTGGGGACAGCCTGTCTGTTCAAGGAATGGATCCATGGCATGTAAAACATAAACATTTTGTTATATGAACTGTTGATCCAAACTGAGAAAGAAGTGGTGATCATGGTGAATTGGCAAATTGGTTTATTATTGTCACATGTACCGAGGTACAGTGAAAAACTTTGTTATGCATGCCATCTGTACAGATCATTTCATCACATCAGTACATTGAGGTAGTACAAGGGAAAAGCAATAACAGAATGCAGAATAAAGTGTTACAGTTCCAGAGAAAGTGAGCTCAAGAGTTCATCTTATACAAAAGGGCTGTTCAGCAGTCATGTAACAGTGGGACAGAAGCTGTCCTTGAACCTGGTGGTATGTGCTTTCAGGCTTTTGTATCTTCTACCCGATGGGAGGGGGGAGAAGAGAGAATGTCCGGGGTGGTTGGGGTCTTTGATTATGCCAGCTGCTTTACCAAGGCAGCGAGAAGTCCAGACGGAGTCAATGGAGGGGAATATGGTTTCCGTGATGTGCTGAGCTGCCTATGAACCACCTTGAGGGCCTCATGATAGCCCATGCAGTCCCAAAGCCGTGTCACCGATTCTGATGATCGGTGAAGAAAAATGTAAATAATGAAAAAGATTTTTAAAAAAGATCAAAAAGGATAAATGATTCAAAATTGATAATTAAAAAAATTGATGTTAATTAATTTTAAAACATAAATATCCAGTGAGATAAAGGAATACAAATCATAAGGGAAGGAACTTGACAGAGAGTGCTGCTCCAACAACCTTCCTCTGCCTTGTGTCGGTGGATGTGAAAGGTCTCACCAAAGTTATCTGGGTATGAGGACGGCGTTCTGGTCAACATTCCTCAGCTACACTTTGTGGGATATTCCTGTGATAGTGAACCACTTGCAACGTCCAAGAAATGACAGGAAAAGCTCCGATTTTCCATCTGGTTGTTCAGTTTGGCATCCGGCTCATTCATTATTTTGGAGTGTGGGCTGGTGTTCGAGACTGCAAGCAGAGTGTGCACCAGGGCTGAGGTCGGTGTCCAAAACACCAAAGGTCAGGAACGTGGGTGTGGGGTTGGAACTGGGGTCCAGAATGCTTGTGTTTTTCCTGTTCGCTTTAAACGCAACATGTCCACTGGAAGATTTATTGCAGTATTGTGTAAAAAAAGAGGTGAAATAAAAGTGTGTTTGCATATTAGTAGGAGGAACATCCAAAAGTTCGGCCTGTCACAACCAAAGTCCTGAGGGGGCCAGATTATTGGTCTGTACTAGTGACCCAGATAGGTTTTTTAAAGGACAAGATCTGCCATCCTTACCTGGCCTGGTCCATACGTAACTCCAGACCACCAATGACGTTGACTCTTAACTACCCTCTGAGACGGCCCAGGGCCAATTAGGGATGGGACAGTAAATGTTGGCCTTGTCAGCAACACCAATAGGAGTACAAAACTAAATTCCTCTTGTAAGGAAGGTTATCTTTCCCTGGAGGCGCTAGCTAAATGCAAGTTCCTCTCTTATTGCTCCATTTATTTGGCTGAGACTATGGGTGAGTGCTGAAGAGCTCACAGTTACAGATGAATTCTATTTTAAAGGAATACGATGTTGTTGCTCAGCCAGTTCATTAGCCTCTGTCTGTTAGCAATCTGATTAGAGACCAGCCAGAGTACTAGAGCTACACCACTTTAGCAGGAAATGATGAGGCTAAATCTTATTAACATGTCGGGTGAGTTGGTCCCTGTCTGCCTTGGAGAGGAAGTACTTGGAGATACATTACTGAAATCAATTAAAGTCATTCAATTCTCGCAAGCCTCTCTCTGCCCACGGATACTGGTTGTTACATTTAAAATATAGTTGGGAGGAAGGCATCTGTTTTGGGGCGGTGCTGCGGTTAGTGCTGCTTCTGCACAGCTCCAGTGACTTGGGTTCGACCTTGACTTTGGGCTCTGTCTCTGTGGAGTTTGTGTGTTCTTCCTGTGACCATGTGGGTTTCCTCTGGGGGCTTCTGGTTTCCTCCCGCAGATTAATTGGCTGCTGCAACTCAGGAGGAAGTCAGCAGGTCAGGCAGCATCTGTGGAGGGAAATGGACTGTCGACGTTTCGGGTCTTGCTCACCCCTTCTCCTCCACAGATGCTGCCTGCCCCACTGAGTTCCTCCAGCGTCTTTTGTGTTGCTTCAGATTTCAGCATCTGCCGTCTCTTGTGTCTCTCTTGAATTGGCTGCTGTACGTTTGCCTCTGGTGTAAGTGGTGACAGGAGAATCAGGATGTTGCTGGGCATGTGCGAGAGAATTGGGTAAGTGGGGAAAAGGGGCCGATGGGATTGCAGAGATTCAATGGGCTAGATGGCCCCCCACTGTCACAGAGTCATACAGCATGATTACAACTCCTTCAGCCCACTCAGTCTGGGCTGACCAGCAAGCACCCGTTTACACTAATCCGACACTAATCCTGTTTTAGTCTATCTGCATTCCCATCAAATCCCCCCAGATCCTGCCACGTAAAGGTGAACTCTTGACCTCACAATCTACCTCGTCATGGCCCTTGCATCTTATTGTCTGCCTGCACTGCATTTTCTCTGCAACTGTAACACTTTATTCTGCATCCTGATACTGCTTTTCCCTTTGTACTGCCATGACGTACTTATGTTATGTTTTGGAATGATCTATGTGGATGGCATGTTGATTCCTGTGTCTGCCATTTTAAAGCACTCGCATAGCCAGTGCACTTTCTGCATTCTGTTTTCCTTTTCACTACCTCAATGTACGTATATGCGGCATGATCGGACTGGATGGTATGGAAAACAAAAGCTTTTCACTGTATCTCAGTACATGTGACAATAATAAACCAATTAACCAACTCACCACGATCACCACTTCCTTCTCAATTTGGATCAACAGCTTATAGTGAAATGTTCACGTTTTGCGTGCCATCCATACAGATCGTTTCATCACATCAGTACATTGAGGTAGTACAAGGCAAACACAATAACAGAATGCGGAATAAAATGTTACAGTTACAGAGAAAGTGCAGTGCAGTTTCATGCAGAGAAAGTTTTTCACTCTACCTCAGTACATGTGACAATAATAAACCGATTTACCAATTTACTATCCCATACTGTGTCATAAGGAAATGTGAGAATTGACATTCCATTTTACAGATTCCTTCTCCACAGCCACCCCATTCTCAACCGAAGGCAGTGCAAACAAGGAAAGATCTAGTTTTTGTTTTATTGTAAGATGCATGGAGCCATTGCCCAGTGAGGGCAGGAACACTTGGTGTTACTGGGGAAAATCCACTCATACCAATGGGAAAATACATCCCTCGTTACAAAAGGAGTTTGGTTTAGTTTTGTACATTGATCGCACGTTAGCATTACTGATGAGGCCAGCATTTACTGTCCATTCCTAACCGCCTCCTGAACTGAGTCACTTGCTGGATTATTTCGGAGGGCAGTCATGGGTTGACCACATTGGTGCGTCTGGAGTCATGTGGACCTGACCTGCTAAGGATGGCAGGTTTCCTTCCTTAAGAAAAATACCTCGTCCAGCAATTTCATGGTCACCTTTATCGGTTTCAGGGCATGTGGTTAACAGGATTAATTTGCTTTATCTGCCCAGGGTGGGATCTGAACTCATTCCTGAGATCATTAGTCTATGTACTGGATTCCTGGTTCTAGAGCATCAGCACATTGCTCCTATTGCCCCATTGGTTAGAGGGCTGAAGCCCCTTGTCCAATGAGCCACGAAAATGGGCAAGGAAAATTTGTCTTTCCTGTTGAGGAAAAAAATAAGTGTGTATTCGTAGTTGAACAAAATGGACTAGAAATGGTCTATATTCCTAGGAAATGCAATGTCCTCAGGATGTCTCAAGAGCTTTATAGACCTTTTGAATTGTAGTCACTGTTGCAATATGAGAAACACAGCCACCAATTTTTGTCCACAGCAAGATCCCACAAAGATTACCTGATAATAACGAGGTAATCTGTCTTCACGATTGAGGGGTAATCATTGGTTAGTGCTCCGAGGATGTGATCATATGTGGTAGTAAACATCGAAAGAAAAATTCCCTTTAGGAATATTTCCAGAATCTCGCTGCATACAATAAGTTGAAAACAGCAACTGCTGGAAACACTCAACAAACCAGACAGCTCCTGTGGAGCGAGAAGTAGAGTTAACCTTTCAGGTCAGCGACCTTTCATCTTGTTGTATATTAGTTGTCTGCCTCTTTTGTCCACTTAATCTCAGCCATGCTAACACTCTCTGTGCAAACCTTTCCTACAGGGTGGGAAAGCTCTGCTCTGTGGTGTTCTGAGGTTGTGAGAGTTACTGTGGATGTTCAAGCATTTTTTAAAATTTTATTTATTAGTCACATGTACGTCGAAACACACAGTGAAATGCGTCTTTTTGCGTTAATGAGAATGTTCTGGGGGCAGCCTGCAAGTGTCGCCGCGCTTCTGGTGCCAACATAGCATGCCCACAACTCCGAACTAAAAGTCTTTGGAATGTGGGAGGAAACCAGAGCACCCAGAGGAAACCCATGCAGACATGGGGAGAACATATAAACTCCTTACAGACAGCAGCGGGAATTGAACCCGGATCGCTGGCGCTGTAATAGCATTACGCTAACCGCTACACTTCACGTAGGTGGCAAAGTTACTCCATTACTTACTGTCTGCTGGTTCCTGCCTGATGCCATGAAACCTTCTCTCCCACACCTAGAGGGAGAACCGGAGTGGGAATGAGTTGCCTCAAAGTTCCCTAGACCCAGCTTCTATCCCAACCTCCCTGTTAAATAAGTGAATCATTAACTTGTGTCTCCACTTCTCAGATTTTATTGCGACATTTCTCTGTGTGCACTGCACTTTTTCTGTAACTGTAACACTATATTCTGCATTGTTTTCCTTTTTACTACCTCGATGTACTTGTGTATGGACTGATCTGTCTGGATGGCAGGCAAGAAAAAGCTTTTCACTGTATCTTAGTGTATGTGACAATAATAAACCAATACCGATAACGTAGAAGATTCTTCAGCCCATTGAATCCAACGTTGGCTCTGATTCTCGTCAGTCTCATTTCCCCACTTATTTCCCTGTCACCTGGCTCTCTCACATGCTCCTCCTGATTCCCCTACCACCCACCTACACCAACAGCGGCCAATTAACCTATCAACCAATCTTTGGGAGGAATCCGGAGCACTCAGAGGAAAACCACGCAGCCAAAGAAAGGCCAGGATAGAAACTGGGTCCTTGGAACTTTGGGGCAACTCATTCCCACTCCAGCTCTCCCTGTAGGTCTGGGAGAGAAGGTGAGTCATCAGGCAGGAGCCAGTGGACAGTAAGTATGGAGTAAATTTGCCACCTACATGAAGTATAAACATGCTTGAACGTCCACAGTAACTCTCACAGCCTCAGAACACCACAGAGCACTTTCTAGCCATTGGAACAGTGCTGAAGTGCAGTCCCTGTCAGGAAACACAGTAGGTTTCCACAAGATGTCGTGAGGTAGGCAACCAGATTATCATGATATAAAAACAGAAAATACTGGAAACACTCAGCAGGTCAGGCAGCGTCTGTGGAGAGAGAAACAGTTCACATTTCAGGTCCGGGTTCTTCATCATTGTCTTCCAGCATGTGCAGTTTCTGACTTTCATTCAGTGTCTTCATGATAATGGTTGTGTGGTCAATATTGGCCAGGACAAGAGTGGGATTAAATTAATGCGATGGGATTCTTTGCACTTCAAGGCAATACCACCAAGTTCTGCTTTAATGTTTTATTTGTTAGACCTCACCTCTGACAGTGCAGCACTCCTGTGGTTCTCACTTCTCACGTCAGACGAGATTTATTCTAGTCTCTGGATTGGGACTTAACACACAACTTTCTGCCTTAGAGGCAAGGTCCGACCCATCTGACTGCTGTTGAAATAACTACCCAAACTGAATCCAGGTATTTCTCTCTACGTTTCAGCGACCAGATTCGATTCTTGCGGTGACTTATCCCTCCCGTGTGCCCAGTGCGCAAGACCAAACCCTAAGGAGCCCCCTCAGCCTGAAGCATCACCAAACCATAAGCACTTCACTGGCTGCTGTCAACCCTGACACCTCCTCAGGGCTTTGCCTGACAACGACGGAAGAGTGCACCCAATCACCAGTCCAGGAAAGGGCGGCAGCACCACATGCAGAGGTACAACAAAAAGATTTTAAGTATTGTTTTGGGATTGATGGAAATTTGAGCAAACTGTATCACTCTCTTCAGACAGTGCATCTTTTCCTGTGGTGAATATTTGCTGAATTTATTCATCTTTCTCTCCAGCGTCCCAGTGTTTCTGTGTGTGTGCGTGTGTGTGTGTGTGTGTTTCTGTGTGTGTGTGTGTGTGTGTGTGTGTGTGTGTGTGTGTGTGTGTGTGTGTGTGTGTGTGAAAATATCTCTGCATCTCTTTATTTGTGTGTGTACATCTGCTGGTGCACAATACAAGTGGGGTGTGGGGCCGGAGTAGTAGGCAGGGACGAGATCCGGACTGTGGGCAGGATGTGTAGCCAGAGCTAAGGTTGGGGTTGGGAATGTGGGTAGGTTTGTGCCCAGAGTTGGGATCCAGCTGCCTTGTACTGTATAGTTCCCGCTTCCTTTAAACTCATTGGGTTCACTAGGAACTTAATTATGCCACTGTGTGACATTTAAAAAAAATAAATAATGTGTGTGTAATAATTGGAGTAACATCTAATAGTCCAGAAAAATGGTGCTGGAAAATTGGAATTTTATTGTATTCAAACATAGAACTGCACAAGAACAGGCCCTTTGGCCCACAATGCTGTGCCGAACTACACTGCATGAGCCAATGAAGTCAAGATTGGGGCTTGTATCTCATGCCATCATTTTGCCATACTTGAGGGTGCTCTATAAATGAAGATTGTCCTTGAACTGTAAGTGTGACTACCAGCTTGTCCTAAGCAGGGCCACTGGACACCAGCCATCCATCTGACTCTTTCCATGGATAGACAGTTAGACCCAAGCTGAAGGCAGCTTTGTGGCTTAAAACGTCAGTCAAATATTAAAGTCCTCATTGTCACTAAGAGACTGAATGCCTTTTATATTTTTTTATAAATTTGCTTGGCTGCCTGTGGGCTACAGCTGCAGTTATTAAGATTCTTTCCCCTCCATCTCAGACTCTTGATCTTTTGGTATTTGTGCTATAATACAAAAAGGGAAAAAAAAATCCCTTCAGGCGTCTCACACCTCTCCTTAGCCACTGCAGAGCCTGTCAGAGAACAAAGAGAAATAATTGAAAGCTGCCTGAACTGGTGAGAGGGGGAGGAAAAGCGTGCTGAGGGTCTGTATGCTTCAGCGGTTGCTGAAGTCACTCGAAGCTTTGTCTCCAGTACATTTGATGACTGTAATGTCAAAGTGGGAGCTGTTCAAAGTGCTGAATGCCAAGAGCATTGATTGGCATTTTACCATCCGACACCTTCACAATGTCAATGCCACTTTTAAAAAATAATTGCTACATATCATGTGTACATTGTAATGTCTTATTTCCCAATCCACGTTACTTAACTCAGAGGTACAGCAGGTTTTACCAGTAACTGTAAATCTAGGGTTCATTAATCAATCTCATTAATAAGACTCTTGAACGGACCCCTTTTTGATAAAAGTGAACTCTTGATCTCTTTATCTACCTTGCCGTGGCCCTTGCACCTTATTTGTCTTCCTGCACTGCAGTTTCTCTGTAACTGTAAGACTGTATTCTGCATTCTGTTATTGCTCTTCCCTTTGTATTACCTCAATGTACTTAAGACTATATTCTGCATCTATAAGATACATATATCTATAGGATATATGATACAAGATCTGTATCTATAAGATACATATCTATATTCTGTGTCTATAATCTATAAGGCTATATTCTGTATTTAAGACTGTATTCTGCATTCTGTTATCGCTTTTCCCTTTGTACTACCTCGATGTACTTATGTCTTGTATGGATGGCACGCAAAACAAAGTTTTCAGCTTTATCTCGGTATATGTGACAATAATAAACCAATTACCAATTACCAGTCATTCAGAGTAGTCAGGATAGTTGGCTAAAGGTGGAAGCACTCTTAACACCTGTCACTTTCCCAATGTAAATGCTTTTGTTGCCTATAAAGGAAGATGTTAGTTTACATTGGTGTTAGGATTGAAGCAAATATTGCAGCACTTCTTGCTAGAAAAGGGACTGTGAGCCAGCAGAGTTCTCTGAAATAATGACAGCGTTGGATACTCCCACTTGCGTGCCCATGATAACTAAGAGCCATGAGTGTAAGATTGATTCACTGATTGATGCAATAAGATTCAGGTAGTGGTTGGAATGTGGGACTTGTAAACTCCTGTCAACGTTGAGACATGTAAACTCCTGTCAGTGTTGAGGCAAATAACTGGCAGGAGTTTGAGAAGAAACCAGATTGAAGGCTAGATATTCTTGGCTTTCTATAGGGCCTTTTGCAACATCCTAAAGGGCTTTAAGGTCAATGATGTACTTCTGAAGTGTAGGAAATATAGAAACCAGATTACGCACAGCAAGCTCCCAAACAGCAATGATAGATTTCAGAAGGATATGTTGTTAAGAGTATGTGAACATAAATTGAGGGGAGGCTGATGATGAGCATAAATGCTGCAATGAACCTGTGGGCTGTGTGGCCTGCCTTGGGGTGCAGACTCAGTTGAGGTGGGCTGGAAGGATGGAATCTGAGGGAGGGGGAGAAATACTTTTCCATCTATTAGTTGAAATGCTGCAGAACATTCATAGCACGGGTCAGCTGCTGATTAAAGCTGCCGGCATACAGCAAGAATACCCCAAGTAAATATCTTCAGCCACACGCCCCTTGCTCCACATTCTTGTCCACAGCCCTCTCTATGACCTACCCTCAGCTCCCTCGCCTGCAGCCTCCACTCACAACCACTTTGCAACCGGCCATGAAGTCCTTCAGTAAACCCTGGTATTGGAAGCCAGGAAACGAGACTGAGATCTGACCCTCCAGCCGCTTCTCGTACGTTTCTTTCAAATGAAAAAAATGTCGTTTCTGAACCTGAGCAAAAAATTATTTTTCCCAATACCAGAGCATCTTCAGTAAGGAAATTCTTAATTAATAAGAAGGTCTTGCATTGCTTAGTACCCAAGTGGCCCAGGTGGCTCCCTCATTACATTTCCTTTTCATCTGTTTTCAGATCTTACCATTGGTGCTAGTGATCCACCCCAAACATCTTCAGCGAACCACAGCACTGGGGAGTCGGGATCTATACTCTGAATATAAAACCAGTTAGCTAAATTCCCTGTTTCTCTGATTTCCCCTCCAGCTGACCCATGCAAGGGGCAATGTGGTGGTAAGAACACAGTGCCAGTGTTGGAGGTGCCCTCTTCTGAAGAGATGTTACAGAGAGTCACAGAGTTATCCAGCATGGAAACAGGCCCTTCTTGTCCACGCCAACCAAGGTTCCCACCCAAGCTAGTCTACATTTGGGCCATCTCTCTCTAAACCTTTCCCATCCATGTACCTGTCCATGTTAACTCAAACCCCTCAGTTAGGAGTGGTGATGCACAAATAAGGTCCCCTAATATTGATCAAGGATAGAGTGAGGAGTTGTCTCAATGACCTACAGTGCATTCTCCTGGCCTCCCTCAGATAGGGAAGGACATCACCTACATAATGAATGAGATGCATTGAAATTGCCTTCAGGTCAAATATTCACTTTAAATTGATTGACAGGTTTTTGTTAGTCATGAGTTTTAAGGCATATGGGGAGAAAGTGAGTACATTGGAGATAGAGTGACAGAGTCATGGAGTTGTACAGCATAGAAACAGGCCCTTCGGCCCACTGTGTCTATACTGACCATCATGCCTATCAATACTAATCCCACTTGCCTGCATTAATTCCATGCTCTCTATGCCCTGCTCACTCAAGTACCTGTGCA
Source organism: Pristis pectinata (assembly GCF_009764475.1). NCBI lineage: Eukaryota > Metazoa > Chordata > Chondrichthyes > Rhinopristiformes > Pristidae > Pristis > Pristis pectinata. The sequence continues at coordinate 15,730,586 of NC_067436.1, read as the reverse complement.
GATGAAAGAACATTTAGAGCTCAGATAAGTATTACAAATATCTGCCTTTTATTCTTGTAATACAGTAATGACATTTCAAAGCAAGGCTGCAATTTGGTTTAAGCAATGATAAAAGGCTGGTAAATGTTATGTTCCATAAAGAAAACAAAGAGGCATTTTAGTTCAATAAATATCCAGTGGTTAAAATTCTGTCAATTGCTGCATTAATCAGCAGCTCTGTTGATGCATCTGGTACTGAGTTAATCAGCTAAAAGTATTATAACTAAACCTACAAATACAGAAAATAGAACATAGAACAGTACAGCAATGGACACAAAATGCTGGAGATCAGGCAGCATCTATGGAGGGAAATGAACAGTCGACGTTTCGGACCGAGACCCTTTAACAGAACTGGAAAAGAAGAGGGCAGAAGCCAGAGTAAAAGGGTAGGGGGAGGAACATGACCTGGCTGGTGGGTATTGGAATTGGTTTATTATTGTCACTTGTACCGAGGTAGAAGGACCTTGTTTTACATACCGTTCGTACAGATCAATTCATTACACAGTGCATTGAGGTAGTACAGGTTAAAAACAATAACAGAGTACAGAGTAAAGTGTCACAGCTACAGGGAAGTGCACTGCAGGTAGACAATAAGGTGCAAGGTCTTAACAAGGTAGATTGTGAGGTCAAGAGTCCGTCTCATCGTGTCAAGTGCGAGGGGGAAGGTAGGTGGGTGGGGGAGGCTGGGTGTGAGAAGCTGGGAGGTGATAGTTGGAAAAGGCAAAGGGCTGAAGGAGAAGGAATCTGATAGGAGAGGATAGTTGACCATGGGATAAAGGGAAGGAGGTGGGCAGGTTGTGAGGGCGGGGGGAGGGGAAAGAGAAGGGGTGAAGGGGCCACAGGAATGAGAGAAAACAAGGGGGGGGGAAGGAAAACAGAGGGGTTACTGGAAGTTAGAGAAATTGATGTTCATGCCGTCATGTTGGAGACTATCAAGACAGAATATGAGGTGTTGCCCCACCAACCTGCATCTGGCCTCAACGTGGCAGTAGAGGAGGCCCTGGACATTCACGTCAGTGTGGGAATGGGAAGTGGAACTAAAATGGCTGGCCACCAGGAGATCCTGGCTAACCCCCCTGCCAACCCACCTACCTTCCCCCCTCTCACCTGATCTCACCTGTCACCCGCCAGCTCGTGCTCCTCCTCCTCCCCCCACCCTTTTATTCTGGCTTCTGCCCTCTTCCTTTCCAGTCCTGATGAAGGGTCTCGACCCGAAACGTCGACTGTTTATTTCCCTCCACAGATGCTGCCCGACCTGCCGAGTTCCTCCAGCATTTTGTGTATGTTGTTCCAGATTTCCAGCAGCTGCACTCTCTCTTGTGTCTAGAACACCACAGCACAGGAACAGGCTCTTCAGCCACGATGTCTGTGCCAACCATGATACCAATCCAAACGTACAAAATTGTTACAGGACTTAACAAGGAAAATGTAAGGATGATATTTCCCCCGATGGGCTTTAACGTAGGGTGTCAGCCATTCAGGATAGAGATAAGAAGACATTTGTCCATCTACAGGATGGTGCATCTTTGGTACAAGGTCAGTTGCCAAGATGATCTTCTGTTGCCCCAAAGATCGCTGGCCCCTGCCCCTCCCCAGAGCCCATGCTGTGTGTTCCAGCAAGGCCCCAGTGCGGTCTCCTATGGGTGGCCTGACTCCCAGGGTTTTGATGCAGCACAGGCGGCCAGCTACTCCCACACGATGGCTTTGACAGCCGGCAAAGCTTTGCCCTACCCTCAGGATCATGGGATGTCAAAGCTGCCAGTGTCGTCATGGCTACTGAATGTTTGTGAGTGTCTTTGCTTTGCCAGGGCACGTAAAAAAAATTGTTTAAAACGTTCTTGAATATTCTGTTTTTATTTAAATTTACAGTTAAAAGCATATTTGCACAGCATTTAAAATCAATAGAATTAATTTAAATAAGTAATAAAAGTATGACTTGCCTCTGTCCCAGGAGTCAGTCCCCAGTCTATTGAACCATGGTTGCAATGCTGGCACCAGGAGGGAGACACAAGAGACCGGCAGATGCTGGAATCTGGAGAAACACTCAAAATGCTGGAGGAACTCAGCAGGTCAGGCAGGTTCTGTGGAGGGAAATGGACAGTTGACGTCTTGGGTCAAGACCTTTCACGTGAACTGAAAGATAGAGGGGAGTTGGCCAGTATATAGTCAGAGGGGGGCCTGTGGGAGGACTTACTGCTCTGTGGAGCTGCACTGGGGAATCAGCAAGGTAGGGTCCAGGCAGAAGATGGTGCCACTGATTAGATAAGATAAGATATCTTTATTAGTCACATGTACATCGAAACACACAGTGAAATGCATCTTTTGTGTAGAGTGTTCTGGGGGCAGCCCGTAAGTGTCGCCACGCTTCCGGCGCAAACATAGCATGCCCACAACTTCCTAACCCATATGTCTTTGGAATGTGGGAGGAAACCGGAGCACCCGGAGGAAACCCATGCAGACACGGGGAGAACGTACAAACTCTTTACAGACAGCGGCCGGAATTGAACCGGGATCGCTGGCACTGTAATAGCATTATGCTAACAGCTACACTACCGTGCCTGCCCAACACCAGCACGGGAACCAGGGCTCACAACTTCAGTGACCCAGGATGGATCCTGACCTCTGGTGCTGTCTGTGTGGAGTCTGCATCTTCTCCCTGTGACCGCGCGAGTTTCCCTCGGGCACACCGGTTTCCTCCCACATCCTAAAAATATACACATTGGTAGGTTAATTGGCCACAGTAAATCGCCACTAATGTGTGAGGTGAGTGGTAGAATCAGGGAGGGGCGGGAAGTTAACGGGAATGTGCGGAGAATAAAATGGGTGAGGGGGGGAATTACTATAAATGGGCGCTTGATAGTTGGTGTGGACTCAGTGGGCTAAAGAGCCCACTTGCGTGCTGTATCTCTCTATAACTCTGTGTCATCTAGAGGACACCTGGGTAAGTTTTAGTTTTAGTGCTGTTGCTGGGGCAGACATAGAGTTAGGACACACTATTTGACTGTTGCTACACTGAGTGACAGAACAAGCTTAAAGGGTTGAAGGGCCTCTTGTTTTTATGCTCCTGTGTACAGAGTATTTCATAACCTCTGCACTTCCCAAAAAGCCTCACAATGAATGAAGAGCTATTTGAAGTGTAGTCATGTGTTGTCTGAAATGACAGTCACCACATTTCACATTGTGTGAAGGACTGAGGCATTTCTGCAAGATGTGATAAGACGTTACGTAAGTACAACATTTTCTGTCTGTAGTATAATGTGATCAACCCCAAAACATTGGATAATTCAAATCCCCTGTGAATGGATCTTATCATTAAGACAAACAACGCAGTATCATTAATATCTTAATTGGTGCTATTATGTCCTTATCTTAAGGAAACAGAAAAAATAAAAATTGACTAAACCCTATTATACCTGTTAAATAATATGTAATTCTGATGTACTCTTTTCTAATCTGGACCATGTGAATTTGCAATTAAACATCTGTATCAGCAAGGAACAGCTGGGCTTCAGGCAGTTAGTCAGCAAACCTCAATGAGTTGCAAACACTGATCCTGTCCCACATTTGTACAGAATCTTTTTCTACCAAGATTAACCATTCCTCAATAAACTATTGAAGGGAATAATTAAGTTGTCCGTAACCAGTAACTAAACCCACAGAGAGTAGCTCAACATCCCTGCAGCTAATTCTGCCTGTTTAATGTTGTAAGCAATGTTTCCATTAGCTGGTTATTTAATATGGGTTAAGATTATTGGCCTTGTGTTTGAAGAAGTTACGTGGAATTTTTAATTGAGGAGCATTTACTGATCAATCCCATCGGTGGAATAGTAATGATTAAATCTAAGATAAGATACAGCAGCTACAGTAGGTCTATTGGCTCTTGAACCTGCTGCCCCAATCAGCAAGGTTAATCTGATCATGGTGTCAGATCCACTTCCCCCCCCTCCGTCCCCCATAAACTTTGATTCCCCTCTACTCCAAATATAAGATAAGATATCTTTATTAGTCACACGTACATCGAAACACACAGTGAAATGCATCTTTTGTGTAGAGTGTTCTGGGGGCAGCCCGCAAGTGTCGCCACACTTCTGGCGCCAACATAACATGCCCACAACTTCCTAACCTGTATGTCTTTGGAATGTGGGAGGAAACCGGAGCACCTGGAGGAAACCCACGCAGACACGGGGAGAACGTACAAACTCCTTACAGACAGCGGCTGGAATTGAACCTGGGTTGCTGGGACTGTAATAGCGTTATGCTAACCGCTACACTACGGTGCCTGCCCCTGTTGCAGACTTGAATATATTCAATCATTCAGCCTCCACAACTCCAACTGTTGCTAACTTGGTTCAGTCAATAAATCTTAGATCTTTGGGCTGGAAGGCTGCGGGTCCAAGCCTCGACCTCATGGTGTCATCGGCTGGAATTTCCCGTGCTCATCTCCCTCCCACCCACCAGGTCCTCACTTACCTGAAGGAAGTGTAACCAACCTGGCTGTTGAATTCAGCACAGCGCAGCGGCTTCTGGGCCCTACTGTCACAATGAGGTGGAGCCCAGATAAGCCCACCCATTGGAATGCTTTGACAGATGGGTAAATCATACTCCTGGGCTTAACCAGCTGTCAGCTGCCACCTTGATTAAAAGTATCACCTATATTTGGACACAGGCACAATGGGCAAAATGGCCTCTTTTTAGGCCTCATCATTGCATGTGAGGTATACAATACATTGTAAATCCAGGAGAGAATTGCACTGTGAACAAATAGCAATAACTCAACTGTGATCCAACAATAAATGAAGATTGATCTGCATTGTAAAGGAGGGATTTACATTTTTGCGCCGCCTTTAACATCCCTTTCAGAAAGTTCCAGAGGGCTTTACACCCAGTGCCTTTCAAGTCTGGATACTGTTATAATGCAGGAAATACAGCAACTCATTAATGCATGGGAAGATCCCACAAAGAGCAAAGCGAAGACCTGTCTCTGGAATGTTGAAAGAAGGATAAATATTCTTCAGGGCAGGAAGGAGCGCTCCCCTGCATTTGTGGGAGGTTGCTGTGCAGAAGCTGCCATGTTCCTGACATTACAATGGTAACTGCTATTGACAAGTACTCCATGGGTTCTACAGAAATTTGGGTCATTCTGAGAGGGCCACAGAATGGACTGAATAATGACAAACCTTTACATTGCTTTGAGCCAGTGCCATGGGATAGTGTGTTGCACCGAGATCATCACATTTTTTAAAGTTGTCTCCAAAAACGATGATTGTGAACTGAATTCAAAAGAAAAGAAAAATACACAGTCCTTGAACTACATGGTAGACCTGCCAATGGCCATTGCAGATCCCTAATGTTTAACAAGCATTACGTCCTTTATCTTCTATTGACGTAAGCACACCCCACACACACAAACACACACACTCTCTACCTTAAACCCTGCTGGCTGAAAAACCATCATCAGAATCAGATTCCGAACTCCTACGCTTCATTTGTAACTCATGCTGCCTCTGTTTTTCCTTCTCCTCTGCCTCAAACTTTAACCGAATTAGTTCCCGTTCCCGTTCAGCCTCTAACTTCATCCGAGTTATCTCTCGTTCCCGTTCAGCCTCTAACTTCATCTGAGTTATCTTTTGTTCGGCCTCTAATTTCTTTTGCTCTCGTTCAGCTTCTAATTTATTTTGTTCTCGTTCAGCTTCTAATTTATTTTGCTCTCGTTCAGCCTCTATCTTTAACTGGGTTTGCTCTCGTTCAGCCTCTATCTTTGCCAGCTGCACCTGTGCCCCAGAAATTGCTATTTCACTGCCAGGAAACTGTTTTAACACTTCCTTCTCAAACACCTTCTTTTCCACATAATGGCCAGCTATCAGTCTCTGAATATTTTTGTCTATAAGCTTCAGGTACCAATTCACATTGCACCGAGATCATCACATTTTTTAAAGTTGTCTCCAAAAACGATGATTGTGAACTGAATTCAAAAGAAAAGAAAAATACGCAGTCCTTGAACTACATGGTAGACCTGCCAATGGCCATTGCAGATCCCTAATGTTTAACAAGCCACACCGAAATCTTTTTCCTGTAACTTTGCAGATGGTTGCTCCTGAGGCACACTTGTCTGCACCTCATGCTGCTATTTTTCCTTCACATGCATATGTAACATGCACATGTGCATGTGCACACACACATACACATGCACACGCACACACAGAGACACACAGAAACACACACACACAAAACTACTCAAGCACACACAGTTTTATTGAAATATTTCAACATCCTTTGGTGAACAGCCTTGATTTTGTTGCACAATCCAGACCAGCTATTTGGCTCTTTATTAAAGGAAAGTAAACCTAAATTCCTTGATTAAATCAGTCTCTCTTTTCTCTACATAATTGCTCAAAATGGTTCACAGCTGTTTCTTACTACTCTGCACAGAATAGTCTCTGCTCTTGTTGCCAGTCAGTGTTGCCATGACATTTTTATTCCTTTTAAGCATTACGGAGAAATGATAAAATTCGGCTTTTGGAACTACAGTGTAAACTCCACACTGCAGACATTCCTCAATTTACTGTCCCTCTGTTGATGTTTTAAGTACAGAGTGTTACAAGACTATGGTTCTGCGATAAAACTATCAGTTTGTAATTCATGACAATCTCATACAAAATAAATACAAAGAACTTCAGAAGAGGAAAAAGTAACTGTTCAATTCTAAAATGTTTTCAATTATGTGATTAAAAACCACATCTCTGTTCATGGAATGATACAGTATCAGCCCTGGCATAACAAATAACAGCTCTGAATCAAGAATTTTCTTCTCATAATTACACAGGAGGCCATTCAGCCCATCCTGCCCATGTTTGTTTCTTGTAGAACAGATTATTCAATCCCATTTGCCATTGTCCTGAAAATTACTCTCCCTCAAGTGCCTGTTCACTCCCCTTTTGCAAGCTTGGCTGATGTGTTTCCACCTCCATTACGCACAGATAATCACCAACATCTATGTATTTTTCCTCCTGCCCCCCACCCCACTCGTGCCTTTACCTGTCACTTTGAATTAGTTCCTCCAATCCTTGAACCACCTGCTGATGGGAACAGTTTCCCTCTATTTATTCCATCTAAACCAATCATGGTTTTCTCTATAGAATCTCCTTTCTGCCGTCTTTGCTCCAAGAAACACAACCCTGAGACTTCTCTAGTCTGACTTCATTGCTGAAACCCGTCATTCCTGGAACCGTTTCAGTAAATCACTTCCACAGCCTCTTCTGGGAATTTCACATCCTTTCTAAATTGTGATCTCCTGAACTGGTTGCAGTTCTTCATTAGAATATCACACAAGGAATTGGAGCAGGAGTACTCCACATGGCCCTTTGATCATCCACACCAGAGCCTTTTTCCAGCATTATTCCATATAGCCTAAAGCCCAAGAGTCTGTCAGTCTCTCTTCTGAATGTGCTCAGTGACTAAACTCCTGGGGTAGAGAATCCTAAAGGTTCACCGTCCTCTGAATCACAAAATTTCTCCTCATCTCTGTACTAAATTGTCTGGCCCTTATTTTCCGTCTGTGCCCTCTGGAACTGGCCTCCTCAATCAGGGGAAACATCCTCCCTGTATGTAGCCTGAGGGTGGTGGGTATATGGAACAAGCTGCCAGAGGAAGAGGCAGAAGTGGGTACAGTTACAATATTTAAAAGTCATTTGGATAGGTGCATGGATAGGAAAGGTTTAGAGCGATATGGGCCTAATGCAGATAAATGGGACTAGCTTGGATGGCATGGACCAGTTGGGCTGAAGGGCCTGTTTCTGTATTCTATGACTCTAAAGGCCTCTTAAGAATTTAATGTTATAGTAGATGGGGTGGCACGGTAGTGTAGCGGTTAGCGTAACGCTTTTACAGCGCCAGCGACCCGGGTTCAATTCCGGCCGCTGTCTGTAAGGAGTCTGTATGTTCTCCCCGTGCATGCGTAGGTTTCCTCCGGGTGCTCCGGTTTCCTCCCATATTCCAAAAGACATACAGGTTAGGAAGTTGTGGGCGTGCTATGTTGGCGCCGGAAGCGTGGCGACACTTGCGGGCTGCCCCCAGAACACTCTCAGTAACGCAAAAAGATTTATTTCACTGTGTGTTTCAATGCACATGTGGCTAATAAATAAATATATATAATATTTTTTTCTAAAAAAATTACAGTCCCAGTTTACTCAATCTCTCTTCATACAGCAAACCCATCACCCCGGAACCTCTCTACCACCAGACATCCTCCCACAGGTAAGGAGGCCAAGACTGTACATCATACTCCAGTTGTGGTCTGACCAGTGTTTTGTTGGGGTTCAAACTATCTTCCTTGCTTACAAACTTTATCTACTTATAAATCCCATGATCCCAAATGTTTTACTAACTGCTCTTTCAACATGTCATGTCACTTTCAAAGATTTATGTACATGCACCCAAACTTTTGTTTGTTCCAACACACCTATTAGAACTGTTCAGTTTATTCTATATTTTCTTTCCTTACTATGGAAAAGCAAGTTCCTTCTTTCTGAGGGTGGTTTATTGGCCACAGTTTTCATTCGATGAACTTAAACTCACTGTTTTCAAACCCTCATCCAGGGGGGTGAAGGAGATCTTTTTAATTTGCTCTGTCAGTCCAGAGTAATTTGTGTCTCTGGGATGTGGGAGGAGTACCCAGGGGAAACTCACAAGGTCATGGGGCTAACGTGCAAACTCCACGCAGACAGCACCCGAGGTGAGGATTGAACCCTGGATGTTGGAGCTGTGAGGCAGCTGCGGCAGTAGCTCTGCCACAGTGCTACCCCTATAATGTTGTAAGATGGTACTTAGATTGCAGCCCCATTTGTTTAGCCCCAAATAGCAGAACAGAATTGGTAAATTGGTTTATTATTGTCACATGTACAGAGGTACAGTGAAAAAATTTGTTTTGCATGCCATCCATACAATGCATTGAGGTAGTACAAGGGAAAACAATAACAGAAAGCAGAATAAAGTGTTACATTTACAGAAAAAGTACAGTGCAGGCAGATAATAAGATGCAAAGCCATAATGAGGTAGATTCTGAGGTCAAGAGTCCATCTTATCGTACTAGGGGACTGTTCAGTAGTCTTTTAACAGCAGGCAACAAGCTGTCCTTGAGTCTGGTGGTACGTGCTTTCAGGCTCAAAGACAGCTTCTTTCAGGGGAGAAGAGAGAAGGTCCATGGTGGGTGGGGGTCTTTGATTATGTTGGCTGCTTTACCGTGGCAGCGAGAAGTGTAGACAGAGTCCATGGAGGGGTGGCTGGTTTCCGTGATGTGCTGAGCTGTGTCTACAACTCTCTGCAGTTTCTTGCGGTCTCGGGAAGAGCAGTTGCCACACCAAGCTGCGATGCATCCGGATAGGATGCTTTCTATGGTACATCGATAAAAATTGGTGAGGGTCATCGGGGATATGCCAAATTTCTTTAGCCTCCTGAGGAAGTAGAGGTACTGCTGAGCTTTCTTGGCTGTGGCATCTAAGTGGTTGGACCAATTCAGCCTATTGATGATGTTCACTCCCAGGACCCTGTTAGAATACAGTTAAGGTGGAAAATATATGAACAGCAGTGGTTATCAGTGACACCCACTGATTTGCTGCTTCCACGATTTTTACATCGAGATATTTAATTCCACATCATTCAAAGCACTAGATGTCAAGTCTCTTAGTACACAGAGAAGAATTTCTTATTGATAGTGAGCAATGTGTGAAAAGCAAATTGCAACATTACGTATTGGCGACTATGTTGGCTCCCAGTCTGGGAATGGCTGTACATTAACATTCCCACCTTTGTTTTCATACGCCTTCAGCAACTCGCGTTGTTGGTAAGGAAGCACTTGTCCCTGGGTGGTTATCCGTCCAGCTTAATACTGAGAGAAAAGCAATATAAGGGACCTGAAGTGTTACATTAGATTTGTCCCTCAATTATATCATGGATGTTTTTTCACTTTTATTGGCAGAAATGTAATCATCATTGTGATTTTGGAGATCTTAAAACAAAAACAGAGAACATTGGAAACGTTTAGCGGGTCAGGCCGCATCTGCGGAAAGAGAAACAGTCAACATTTCAGGTCAGGGACCCTTCCTCAGAACTGGGAGAGAGACGAATACAAGTTAGTTTTCAGTAGGAGAGAAGGTGGGGGAAGGATGTGTATTACAAAGGGGATGTCTCTGATAGGGCGAGTCCAAGTGGCTTCATGGGGGTATTACCAGCACAACAGGCACACAGAATCATGAGATCTTGTCGGGGTTTCGACCTGAAACGCCGACGATTCCTTTCCTCCCACAGATGCTGCTCAACCCGCAGAGTTCCTCCAACAGATTGTTTGTTGCTCCAGATTCCAGCATCTGCAGCCTCTTGTGTCCCCATCGTGAGCTCTTGCTGTGGGTAAAATGGCTGGTGGAGTTTGCATTCAAATGGTGGAGTTTGCATTCAAATGGCTAGTTATATTCATGCATTATGTGACTGGCTGTGTTACGTATAAAATAACTGCCTGTCTTTACAGAGTGGTGGCCATGTATGTAAACTGCTTGTTGTGTCTGCGTACAAAATGGCTGCCTATGTTTGCTTACAAAATGGCTGGTCATGTTGGTGTACTAAATGGCCAAGTGGATTTGCTTATGAAGCAGCAACAAAGCACTTTCTGAAGTGCACCGTGATGTTACAAAGAGCTGTGATGGCACACTGTGTAAATCTGTGTAATTGTTCCAAGTGGCCGGAGTTGCTTTGAGTTTGCAACTTTCTTTTGGCCCTTATCTATGATGCAAACTGGCACCTGAGGTGGTATAGCACTTCCAGCAGTTGTCACTTCAGTGAGAGTGCAATGACTGGCCCTTTGGTTTTTGCTACTGCCTGTCCAACAGTGGTAACCAATGCCCTCTTGCTGAAACATGTGCCGTGTCCAATCCTCTAATTCACCAGCCACACCTAATCATGTTCAGCAGCTTTGGAGAGAAAGGGGCTGTCACCTTACATTTATTCACTGCAGGCTGTGTCTGCTCCTGATTAACACAGCTCCTTCTCTACATGGAGCCCTGGCGATTATTCCGAGGCCGGATGTCCAAAGCCTTTCTCAACCCTGCTTACGTTTTCATCTTCAGTCTTGCCTCTTTCCTCATCTCCCAGAACGACGTTGCAATCCTTTTTTCCCTTTTTTCAGTTGTTCTAAGTCTTCTACATCCCCTTTTTCATCTGGGATTTTAATAGCTTTTCAACGAGATCAAAGAGAAACAGGAATGTTTATCTGAAATAGTTGAAAACACAGCCTGCTCAATCCCTTTTAAAACCACCCCATGTTGTGTATCATTAGCAGCTAAAGCGAGAGAGAATGTACTTCAAATTGTCTTTACTTTCAGAGAGTGATTATAGTTTTGTTCCCTCTCTCCTGATGATTGTTGTTTGTTTTTCCCTGCCTCTGAGGCCATCATCCATTTGCATGCATGGGATCCACTATCAGTTCAAAGTGGTGACAGATACAGGGAAACCAACTCCTCTGTTGCAGGAATCGAGAGTGAGGCAGGGCAAGAGTGACATTGGGAGGTATATTTTCCATACTGGGCAATAGAAACCTAGATATTCTTGCTCTCTTAAGGCTCTGGAGGTTGGGACTTTTGGAGCCTTCAAGGTTAAGGTCGATGGCCTTTCCTTGGGTAAAATATCAAAGGACTTGGAGCAAAATGTAGTTGAGGTATGAATAAGTCAATGGTTCTGCACAGAAAGGCTGAATGGCCTCCTGTTAGAACTTCTCCCAATCTTGTTGCAACGTAGAGACACAGATAAAGGCCCTTCAGCCCAATTTGCCCATGCTGACCATGGTGTCTTCCTGAGCTAGTCCCTTTTGCTTGCATTTGGCCCATATCACTACAAAGCTTTCCTATCCATGAACCCATCCATTGGAAAACCTCAGACGTCGTTGGCTTGGATGAACCATGTTCATCCTGAAGTGCCGAGTCAATGATTCATTGTTCCACCATCATCAATTGATTCAATTCACTGCAAATTATATAAAAAAATAGCCAAGAGCCCGGATACAGCATAGGCGATGGGACCAAGTAACATGTCCCACACCTAGCTAAGATGTTCTAGTACAGTTACAAAATTTCCCAGGTATGGTTCCTGTTTGCAAGAAGCAGAGCAAATCCAATCTAGTACAGTGGCGCAGCTGGTAGAGCCGCTTCCTCACAGCTCCAGTAACCCGGTTCAACCCCGACTTCCGGTGCTGTCTGTGTGGAGTCTACACGTTCTCCCTGTGACCGTGTGGGTTTCCCCAGAGTGCTCTGGTGTCCTCTCACATCCCAAAGATGTGTGGCTTGGTCATTAATTGGCCAGTGTCAATTGTCCCTAGTGTGTAGGTGAGCGGTGGAATCGGGGTGGGGGGGGCGGCGGTAGTCGGGAGTTGTTGGGAATGTGGGGAGAATAAAATGGGATGAGTGTAGGTGCTTGATGGTCAGCATGAACTCAATGGGCCAAAAGGCCGTACAACTCTATGCCTCTATTCCCAGTGTTTGGTCTGGTCTTTCCCTCTGTCCTCTTCTGATTTCAGACTCCATTTGCACTCTCGTATTTACACTTACCCCACACATCTCTTGTTAATCACCAGGCTTCAACACCTTCCTTCAACTGGCACCATCACCTCACTCAGTCCCTCCACATCTCCACCCCTACACAGAGTATCTGTTCTCTCCACACCACCCCCCCCCCCCCCCCCCCGCCCCCCCATCTGCACCTTCAAACTTGGGAATACCACACCCATAGGTTCCCTTCCAAATCACATACATAAGAACAGAAGAAATAGGAGCAGAAGCTGTTCATCTGACCTGCTCCTCCATTCATCAAGCTCATAGCTGATCTTCCACCTTGGTGTCACTTTCCAGCCCTATCCCAAAATCCTAAGATTTCCTTAATATCCAGAAATCAATCTTTTTTAGAATGAAAACAACTGAGCTTCCACAGCTTTCTTGGGTAGAGAATCCCAGAGGTTCACCGCCCTCTGGGTGAAGACATTTCTCCACATCGCAGTCCTACTCCTTCTTGATCTTATATCCCTTAAGTTAGGGGAAACATCCCCCCTGCATCAAGCCTGTCAGGTCTAGAGCAATACAGCATGGATACAGGCCCTTTGGCCCAACCAGTCCATGCCAGACAGGTCCTGTCTAGACCTTGAAGAATTTCATAAGCTTCAATAAGATCTCCTCTCATCCTTCTGAAGACCAGATCCATCTTCTTAATGTCTCTTCAAATGGCAAAACTGCCCTGGAACCAGTGTGGGTGAATCTTTGCCACACCTCCTCAATGGCACACCATCCTGACTTAGAAATGTATCACTGTTCCTTCTTTGTCACTGGATCTAGACCCTGGAGCTCCCTCCCCAACACTGCTGTTGGAGCCCCTTCACCAGAAGTTTAAGAAGGCAGCTCACCACCACCTTCTCAAGGGCAAGTAGCAACCAGCAATAAATACTGGTCTTGCTAGTGATGGTCAGACCTCAAAAAATGAATAAATAGGAAAAAAACCCTCCAGTTCAACTAATGAACTGTATTATTACATCCTGCCCTCGATGCAGATTTGATGGAAATATCTTTGAGATAAGCTTCTTCTCCCACAAGGCCTTACAGCATCTCCTGAATCTCAATGCCCAATTATAAATGTTTTTTTGGCAGTATGCAGGAAAGAAGCAGAGATTCAGCCCGACCTAAAGATGTTTCCTATCCTGAGGACTTGCTGAACTTTGAAGAATTATCTTCCATTTGGCTGATGATTTAAGGCCCAGCAATGTTCAGAATTAGAATCAAGTTTATTATCACTGACATATGTTGTGAAATTTGTTGTTTTGCGACAGCAGTACAGTGCAAGATGTAAAAATTACTATAAATTACAAAAATAAATATTTCAAAAGGGGAATAATGAGGCAGTGTTCATGGGTTCATGGACTGTTCAGAAACCTGATGGCGGAGGGGAAGAACCTGTTTCTGAAACATTGAGTGTGGGTCTTCAGGCTCCTGTACCTCCACCCCGATGGTAGTAACAAGAAGAGGGCATGACCAGGATGGTGAAGGTCCTTAATGATGGGTGCCAACTTCTTGAGGCACCACCTCTTGAAGATGTCCTCGATGGCGGGGGAGGGTTGTGCCCATGATGGAGCTGGCTGGGTCTGCAACCCTCTGCAGCCTCTTTTGATCCTGTGATTTGGAGCATCCATACCAGGCAGTGATGCAACCAGTCACCAGTAGAAATTTACCAGAGTTTTTGGTGACATACCAAATCTCCTCAAATGCCTAATGAAGTAGAGCCGCTGGCGTGCCTTCTTCGTGATTGCATCAATGTGTTGGGCCCAGGATAGATCCTCTGAGATGTTGATGCCCAGGGACTTGAAGCTGCTCACCCTTTCCACCGCTGACCCCTCAATGAGGACTGGTGTGTGTTCTCCCGACCTCCCCTTCCTGAAGTCCACAAACAATTCAGTGTTTTACACAGAGGAACATGGGGAAGGCATTTAGGCCTTCAGCTCCTTCTGGCTTCAATGGGTTCACAAGTACTGAGGGCCCCAAACTCCTGAAACAGTCACTCTCTTCCAAACAGAGGAATAGTTTACCAGGCAGACAGAGAGGAACAATCCAAGGACATACTCAAAGCCTCCTTAAAGAATTGCAACATCGTCACTGACTCCTGGGAATCTCTGTTCCATGACCACTCATACTGGAGAAGGAGAATTTGGTCTTGAGAGCCCAGTGGCCATGCATTGCGGAGCACACAAGGGCCCTGTGTAAATGGCAGTAGGAAGGCGTCACCTCACAACTTGCCCACCTTCCCACCCTGTTAGCCATCCCCTGCCCCATCTGCGGGAGAGTCTACCTAGGCCTCACATCTGCCAATTCGGAACGGACAACCTGGAGTGGAGGCAAGTCATCGTCAACCCCGAGGGAGTGCCCAAGAAGACGACTACTGCACTTTTCTACTCCTCAAAGTTCTTGCTTGATTAAAAACTGGTCAGTCTTGCTTCTGAAACCTTCAATCAGTAGATCTATTTACAATTGACTCTTTCCAACTTTCACCTTGCCTCTCCCCTTTCCTCCTCCTTTCTCGAGCCTCAATAACCTTCAAGGTCCCAGATGCTTCCTGATATCAACTCTGTGCGATCTGACATGGTACTGGCCTTGGGTGGGGAGGGGGAGGAATGGCTGGAAGACATATGAGATTGCAGGAGGTTGTGTCCTTGACGTACTGGTGGATTGTGGGTAATTCTCCTCTATACTGCTGACATAGTTTAATTACGATCCAGCTTTGACCAGACGGGTCTCTTTGGGGAGCCTTGTGATTGTATTAGAATGAATCACAGCATCGATATTTTCTAGAGACCTGAAGGACACAAATTCATTTAAAGCACGTTATTATATTTAAGATTAATTTAAACTTATGAACATTTCAATGCAGACTGATTTGCTGCAATTACCGTGATCCTGTGTAGTGAGATTTGTCATTCGTAAAACCCCTCCAAAATAAACTGAGAGATTGTAAGTGACAAGGTGCATATTAACAAAAACTGGCAGGAGCCACATTCTCCTGTTTCCTGTTTCATTAAAGGGTGAGAAAGGTTTCAAATTACCAGTAAGAACCTGAATAATAGAATAACTTGCAAATACTGCCTCAATAAATGAACATTTATTTGAATAGGATTGTCCTGTGTGAAAAGATAAGATATCTTTATTAGTCACATGTACATCGAAACACACAGTGAAATACATCTTTTGCATAGAGCGTTCTGGGGGCAGCCCGCAAGTGTCGCCACGCTTCCGGTGCCAACAGAGCATGCCCACAACTTCCTAAACTGTACGTCTTTGGAATGTGGGAGGAAACCGGAGCACCCGGAGGAAACCCACGCAGTCACGGGGAGAATGTACAAACTCCTTACAGACAGCGGCGGGAATTGAACCTGGGTCACTGGCGCTGCAATAGTGTTACGCTAACCACTACACTAATTGCTTATTTTATTGCAATGTTTTTAATTAATTTCTGGTACTTTTAAGATGTTTTTAATTACATTCTTTTTTATATTTTGATTTCTTTTTAATTATTCGGGCCTATCTAAATAGATTTCAAATGCCACACACTCTTAGAGATGTTTAAAAATAATTCAAAGGCCTTTGATAGCAGTGAGTTGTACAAAGGCCGTGAGGTCATTTTGTGGACAGGATCTCGGGATCCACCTCCTGAGGCTTAGTTGCCACTCCTGACCCACTCTACCTCTCGGGTGTGGTGAGCCAGCTCAATTGGCTTTTCATATCTGTAAGAGTATAGTGTGGGAAGGTAGACGCTACAGGTGCCAAAAGCAGGCAGCAGACAAGGTTCAGGATGATCAGGTCTCATGGGAGGGCACAGAAAGAGGCCACTACCTCAATAAGCCTAAATAATCAAGATTATCCAGGCATTAACATATTGCTGGGTGTAGGATCTTGCTATGTGCAAATTAGCTGCCATGTTTCACGCGTTTTACCTGCCTACTTTTCATAAAGTACTCCTTTAGCTGTAATATGTAATGATCTACAGGGGTTGTGCAAGGTGCCATATAAACACAAGACTATGTTGATCCCTCTTTTAGGGTTTGGCTTTCACCAGCAATGTTTCTTTGTACCTGATATACCTGGAGGGTTAGGAATATGTTCACATTTGTCTCCCCGATTAACAAGCTGGGCCAACATATGGCACGTCGACAGGAGATGCAGCCTCCAGTAACAAACTCTTCCACTACATCACTTTCCATTCTCTTTCTCTGTGTTGTCCTTCAATATCCCAATCCTATGTTTCTGTGACTACAACTGTAGGCCATCGGTATCCCCGGGTTTCCATGACGTCTTTCCAGCTGGCAAATCTCAGTAGAAATCACCTAAGGCATTTCAGAGGAATGATAATAATCTGGTACTGAGTCACATAGGGAGACATTAAGGCTCTTGATCAAAAGCTTATTCAGAGAGATAACTTTCAATGATTATCTTAAAGAGTTGATACAGGTAGAGAGGGGGAGAGGTATGCAGCAGTCATTTTCAGTTTTTTTCAGGTGACTCATTTTAATCAAATGGTTAACCCAAGTTCAAGTTGATTGTCATAGACATCAGACACAGGGTATAAGTGCTATGAAAATTAGCTTTTTGTAGCAGCAGCACAGTACATTACAAACATAAGTTGACATGAACTTAAATTAACATAAATTATACATAACTTACATGACAAAATAAACTAAAAGTAAACATAAGAACATAAGAAATAGGAGCAGGAGTTGGCCATCTGGCCCATCGAGCCTGCTCCGCCATTCAATAAGGTCATGGTTGATCTGGCCGTGGACTCAGATCCACCTACCTGCCTTTTCCCCATGACCCTTAATTCCCCTACTATGCAAAGATCAGCAAACATGGGAACTTGGTGTGAGTTAGGACATGGGTGCAGAGTTTTGAAACACCCAAATATTTCCATAGGGAGCCCAGCTGGAAGTACTTTGGAATAGTCTAGCTCTTGATCTCTCAATCTACCTTGTCGTGGCCCTTGCATCTAATTTGTCTGCCTGAACTGCACTTTCACGGTAACTGTAATACTATATTCTGCATTCTGTTATTGCTTTTCCCTTTTCACTACCTCAATGTACTTGTGTATGGAATGATCTGTCTGGATGGCACGCAAACACCTCAGTACATGTGACAATAATAAACCAGTTACCAATTACCAATTGTCTTGAGGTAACAAAGGTACGAATGAGGGTTTCAGCTCCAGTCACCATTGTCAATACTTGTGGCTGAAATTTGAAGAATTCTTACTCACTATTGGTTAGTCAGAAAATGGCCAGAGTGTTCCTTATTGTTAGGCCGAGTGTTAGAATTAATAGTCGGGGTTTTCAGTGGAGATTGAGGTTAGTGATTGAACTGTTAGAATTTTGGGGTTAGTGGTAGTCATCAGGGATAGCACGAGATTGTTATCGTGGGTTTAGGGTTAAAGGTTAATGGTTAGGATTAGGATATTAGTGCTAAGAATAAAGTTTAGAGGTTAGGATTATGAATAAGGACTATGATTTATGATTAGTGTTAAGGTTAATGTTACTGTTATAATTAGGTGTAGGGGTTGTGCTAATGTTAAAGTTGAAGATCAGTGGATAACATGATAGTTAGTAGATAATAGGACTAATGGTTAGGAGCTAATGGTTAGCTGAGTGAAAAGTTGTTTCATTGGCAGTAAAGACATCTGAGATAAGGAAAGGTGTAGTTTAAAAATCAATAATAAGAAAACAAATAACGAATTAAAGCAGTTTTAAATTTGACGTATTTAACCTTTAGTCAAATTTATCACTGGAACAACGTTGACCACACTTGTCTGCTAACAATAGATGAATTCACTTTCCAGTAATGCTGCCACATTACAGCTAATTATTTCATTTAATGTTTGCATAGGGTAGCTTTTGCTTTCTGGATAAACTTTGCCATTTGGCTTCAACTGTTGCTGTGATTTTGTCTGTGTTTGCCTCCCTGACAGGACAGGATCTGATGTGAGACAGATGCTCTCTGATCTTAATAACCTTTAAAGGAAATAAAGGGTAACTGTTGCTGAACTTTTACCGGTCAGGAGCATGGTTGGAAAGTCACTTTCTATCACCATGACTGTCATCTCTGAACTGCTTACTGTAAGCTAGGCTCTGTGTTGGTAATACACGCTTATGCAATGATCTCCCTGCAGAATTATAGGCTGCAGTCCATTGCAGTGAACAGCATATCTAAATTCTGGGACAGCCTAATCCAACAACATTGTGCAAGCACCTTCACCAGGAGGACTGCTGCACTTCAAGAATTTGGATTGCTACCATTTTCTCAAGGGTAATTAGGGATGGCAATTAACTTACCAATGGCTCCTTACCAAAGGTGCCCATAATTCAGGAATTAACATAAAAAATACATTGTCTCTGAGTCAGGAGACTGGATGAAGTTCCTGCTCCAGGCCTTGATTATATAGTCAGGACCAGAATTCTCTGCAGTGCTGAGGGAGTGCTGCATCGTTCGAGGGACTATGACACCTTTGGGATTACCAAACCAAACTGGCCTACTGATTTGAATAGATATTAAGGAGTCCAGAGACCACAGTGCCGTGAAGGTAGCATGATGTCCTGCCCAAATTCTTCCCTGCACCAGTGTGCACTCAAACTATTTTCTTGGTTACTCTGGAGACACAAGAGACTGCAGATGCTGGTAATCTGGAGCAACACACAAAGGAAGCTAAAAGAACTCAGCAGGTCAGGCAGCATCTATGGAGGGAAATGGACAGTTGACGTTTTGGGTCGAGACCCTCCATCTGGACTGATCCAGATGAAGGATCTTGACCTGAAACGTTGACTGTCCATTTCCCTCCATAGATGCTGCTTGACCCACTAAGTTCTCCAGCACTTTTGTGTGCTTCTTCTTGGTTACTCAGCTCTGATTGCAAGGGCTAGCCGTGCATGAGGAAGGAATTTATTGGGAAATTTATAATCAAATCTTTAATGGTTCCCTAAAACACCAGGCACTGCTTCACCCAAAGGGAATATTTCTGACAGAAGAGACTTTCTCTGTACTTCACACATGAAAATCAACCTCTAGTCATTTTCTTTAGCAGGGAGAGCGGATCTATTTCCTTGACCCACTCACAATAAGAACCCTCACACCATACAGTTGTCTGATATAGCCTAAGTTCTGAATATAAAGAAAGAACATGCATCTCTGTAGCGCATTTTGTGATCTTAGCAAATGCCAAAGCATTTTGTAACCAATGGCGTACTTTTAGAACTGTCCTTACTGTTGTAATTGGTGTTGAAAAACTCCCAATGTGATTAGGAATGAGATGAGCAGAAGCTTCTTCATTCAGAGGGTTGCGATTCTGATTAGAATTCTCCACCCCATGGTGAACGGTGTCGGTCAGTCATAGAGAAGGTTGCATAAGACACGGAGCACATTACTAAAACCAGCCTCCCCTCCATAGACTCTGTCTACACTTCTTGCTGCCTCAGTAAAGCAGCCAACATAATCAAAGACCCCTCCCACCCTGGCCATTTTCTCTTCTCCCCCCTCCTATCAGGCAGAAGATACAAAAGCCTGAAGGTATGTACCACCAGGCTCAAGGACAACTTCTACCCCACTGTTATAGACTATTGAACGAAACTCTTGTACGATAAGGTAAACTCTTGACCTCACAATTTACCTCATCGTGGCCTTGCACCTTATTGTCTGCCTGCACTGCACTTTCTCTGTAACTGTAACACGATATTCTGCATTCTGTTATTGCTTTTCCCTTGTACCAACTCAGTATACTGATGTGGTGAAATGATCTGTATGGATGGTATATTGGTAAACTGGCAATGTGTTTTACTGTACCTCAGTACACGTGACAATAATAAACCAATAAACAAATAAACTCCAGTAAGATGTTTGGTCTGTAATGGGCTGAAGCTGGCACAGAGTGAACTTGAGGTACAGGTTCATCCTTGATATTAATTGGTGGAGCAGGCCTGACAGGCTAAGTGAGCTAACTCATGCTCCTTATGTTTCTATATTAATGACTAGTTGCTTTATTATTGTTAATGTTAAGTTTAAATATAGAACAGAACTACAAGAGGACAGTTTAATGCCTCAATTTAAAGTTTTCTGGCTGGCAAGGTGTAGCGGTTTCAGTGTTTTAAAATTTACATAAGGCAGCAGAGATATCGTTGTTAGATCTGCTGATGACACAATGATAGATAGGAAAGTAAATTGTGAAGAGAATATAAGGAGGCTACAACGGGATATAGGTAGGTAGTAAATAGGCAAAGGCTGGCAAATGGGGAATGATGTAGGAAAATGTTAAGTTGTCCATTTGAGAGAAAAATAGAAAAGAAACACATTACCTAAATGGTGGGAGACTGCAGAGCTTTGAGGTGCAGAGGGATCTGGGGGACCTTGTGCATGATTTGCAAAAGGATAGTATGAAGTAGAGTTAGCAAAGAGTACAGATTCCTGATGAAGGGTCTCGGCCCGAAACGTCGACTATTTATTTCCCTCCATAGTTGCTGCCTGACCTGCTGAGTTGCTCCAGCACTTTTTGTGTATTACTCCAGATTCCAGCATCTGCAGAATTCCTTGTGTCTCCAGATTGCTATTGTTTATTGCCAGCGTAGATGAAGACAAAAACAGAAATTTTATGCTTCAGTTATATAGGTCATTGGTGAGATACATTGGAGTACTGTGTAGAATATTAGTCTCCTTATTTAAGGAAGAATATTACTTTGTTGGGAGCATTTTAGCAAGGGTTTCCTAGACATATCTGGAATGGATGGGTTGTCTCATGAGGAAAGGTTGGACCTGCTGGGATCGTGTCCGCTGGAGTCAAGTCAGGTCGAGTTTATTGTCATGTGCACAGGTACAGGTACAATGAAAAACTTGCTTACAGCAGCATCACGGGCACATAGGTTCAGACAACACACAGAACATAAATTATACAAGACATTATACTAAGAGAAAAGACTGTGTAAAATGAGACATCAGTGCAAATAAAACACAAGTCCACAGTGGTGGAAGAGATGGTCCATGGTGTTCTGTAGCTGAGGTAGGGTTAGGGTTGTGCAGGTCGCTTCAAGAACTTGATGGTTGTGGGAAGGTAGCTGTTCCTGAACCTGGGGGTGTGGGACTTCAGGCTTCTGTACCTTGGTAGCAGTGAGCAGAAGGTAGAGGAATAAGAAGGCAATTTGTTGAAACAAATGAGATCTTGAGGGAGAATCCAATGCCAGTGTTCACTGTCAAAAAAATAAGAAGTCGCCTATTTAAGACAGAGATGAAGTAATATTTTCTCCCTGGAGGTCGTGAATCTTTGGAACTCTCTTCCCCAAAGGACAATAGAAACAAATGCCTGGGTAGAAAGATTCCATGGGGGTGAAAGGTTACTGGGATTAGATGGGGATGTGGATTTAAAGTTACAGACAGATTGGGCCATGATCTTACTGAATGACAGAGCAGGCTTGGAAGGGCCAAATGGCCTACTCCTGTCTAATTCATGTCTTCATGTGTCCCAGCTGAAGTAGCATCACTGACTGTGCAACAGATATTCATCAATCTTAATTGGCTGGGTGCATGGATGGAAAAACAATTGCTGATTTCACTACTAAACAGTGCAGGTGTCAGGGAAAAGACAATTGCTCAAAGGGAAAATACTGAATTAAAAATAGAAAATGCCAGAGATAGTGGTTCAGGCAGCGTGTGTGAGAAAGAAATGAGTTAACATTTCAGGTCAGAACTGATGATAGATCATCGGTCTAAAACATTACCTCTGTGTGTGTCTCTCTCTCTGCACAAAAGACAGTTGTTGCTGTTTAGCATCAGTGCATTGGGAATAAAACTGAATTTAGTGTTTTACTGACAACACCTCAAAGAGCCCAATATTTGGAAATACGACACACAACTAATAAGTAACAACGAACACTTTATGTCTTTGGAGTTATGAGAGAAAAGATCATGTCAAGTCAAGTTGAGTTTATTGTCATATGCACAAGTACATGTCTGCACAGGTGCAGTGAAAAACTTACTTGCAGCAATATTACAGACACATGGCATTAGAGACACAACATTCAAAAGAAAAATTATAAATTATAATGTTATCCACCAGCATATTCCAACACATTTAACATGGAGGATTATCCAGTGATGGGAAATAACACTAGAATAATAATCCATTATTATTCTTGAATAAGAATTACAAAATCAGTCACAAGAGGACTGCTATTTGAATTGCAAACAAGGGTAACAGATATAAGGATCAGAAGAGCTGGATATTAATCCTTACGAATGTAAACCTCATAAAGGACGGGTAAGAGTTATTTAGCTAAGTTATTATTTATGTAGATAGTTTAGCACACTGAACTAACTGAGTAGGTGGCTTGATTTGAAAATCATTGGGCAGGGGACCACTGGCTTTTAGACAGCTCCGTAATCCCCAGTGCAAACTTCCTGAGATGAGCAACTATTCCCATTGTTTCAATTCTGAGTGTTCAGCCATTTGATATTTGACTTCCCTGAAGGAGTGGATCGATTGGTAATTCACTTACTACTTACCGTGGGCAGGCCTGGTAGTGTAGCAGTCAGCGTAACGCTATTGCAGCGCCAGCGTCCCGGGTTCAATTCCGGCCACTGTCTGTAAGGAGCTTGTATGTTCTCCCTGTGTCTGCGTGGGTTTCCTGCAGGTGCTCCGGTTTCCTCCCACATTCCAAAGACGTACGGGTTAGGGAGTTGTGGCCATGCTATGTTGGCGCCGGAAGCGTGGCGATGCATTTCACTGTGTGTTTCCATGTACATGTGATTAATAAAGATATCTTTAAAAAATATCTTACTGACATGGAAAGAGGCCATTTGTCCCATCGCGTCCATGCTGGCTCATGGGGAAGTATTCCCATTAATCCCATTCCTCTTCTGCTTATTTCCCTGTACCCCTGTAACTTACTCTCTCTCATAAACGCTATCACTCTTTGATTCTTTTTACCATTAACTTACACCAAGGGGTAATCTAGTGGCCAATTAACCTGCCGACATGTCTTTGCGATGTGGAAGGACACCAGAGCACGGGGACAAATCCAGGGGAAGAATGTGCAGACTCCGCACAGGCAGCACCAGATGTCAGGATTGAATCCGGGTCCCTGCACTACCTGCTTCACCACTCTTCTGCCCCCTGTTTCAGCAGCCTCATCGTATGGTTTGGGGTTTTGGGGTTAAAGGCAAATAAGTGAAGTTGTAATGCAATTCATTCATGATATTGAGAGCTGGCAGGCTTCAGTGAACATATAGAGTCAGGAAACAGGCCCTTCAGCCCAACTGGTCCATGCCGACCAAGATTCCCATCTAAGCTAGTCCCTTTGGCCCACGTTTGGCCCGTATCCCTCTAAACCTTTCCCATCCATGTACCTGTCCAAGTGCCTTTTAAATGTTGTTAATGTACCCACCTCAACCACTTCCTCTGGCAGCTCGTTCCATATACTGACCGCCCTCTGGGTTAAAAAGTTATCCCTTAGATTCCTATCAAATCTCTCCCCTCTCACCTTAAACCTGTGCCCTCTGGTTCTTGATTCCCCAACCCTGGGAAAAAGAGTGTGTGCATTCACCCTACTCAGTCCTTCAAGTCCCAGAAACATCCTTATAAATCTCCTCTGCACTCTTAATGGCATCTTTTCTGTAGCAGGGTGACCAAAACTGAACATAATATTCCAAATACAGCCTCACCGACATCTTCTACGACCGCAACTTCACATCCTAACTTCTATACTCAGTGCGCCGACTGATGAAGGCCAGCGTGCCAGAAGCCTTCTTCAGTTCTTCGATATGAATTCCTTCTGCTTCTGTTTCCCCTGCCTTTTGCCAGGGATTCTGCTGGGTTTAGCAGCGTAGATGGAGGCAGCAGCTGCCATTCTCCCAGAATAGAAACCAGAGTCAGCACGAAACCAACAGCAGGATTGACCTCTTAGTGCCTCCAAACTGCAACAATGATCCATGGAACTAAGTCCATTAGGGCAATACGATCAGTTGTGGCCTAGTTGTCAGCACTTTCACCTTCAACTTAGTAGGTCATGAGTTCAAGTCCAGACACTGGTCTTAAATCAGCTGCTTAACGTTACTGTCAGTTTTTGAACTCTGTTCCCTATAGCACTGAGAATATTCTTTTCCCGCTGGTTCTCTTTTATAAACTTGATGAATTTCTGTTAATTACTATCATGACAGGTTTAGACAGGGTAAATAGAAGGAAGCCACTCTCGTTAGTGAACGGTTCAAAGAGCCAGGGGCACAGGTTAAAATCTGGGGCAAAGGAGGCAAGGGGAGGAAAATCCTTTCCGTGCAGAGAACTGGAACCCAAAGCACGGCAGGGTGATGGAAACAGAAACTATGACGGCTTTCAAAAGGGAACTGAATCAGCATTAAAAGAGGATAACTTGCAGGGAAAGAGTGAACAGGATCGAGGGGATTATCCCACCAAAAGCCAGCATACACCCGATGGGCTGAATGGCTTCCTCTGTGCCCGAACAATTTTGTGATTTTATGGAAAGATATATATAGGGCTACTGCAGTTTCATGACGGAGAGAAATGTTAATCCATGGGGAAATTTGGAATCTAAACGAGGGAAGGAGTCTTCTTTGTATTTGGGTACTGTAGCCCATTGACAGTACCAGAGATCTAACTAATAGGAACAGAGCGTTGAATGGCTTAGAAGGATGCTATTCAGCCCAATGTACCTGTGCCGGCCCTTTGGATGAGTTTCTTGTTGGTCCCAAACCTCTTCTACATCCTTTCCAAAGCTTCCATACCCTTCCTGCTCTGGGGTGACCAGAATTGCACACAATAATCTGAAGTAAAAGCTGAGGACGCTGCAAATATAGTCAGCAACTGGAAGGAAAAGCAAGTCAAGCTGACAAGTTGTGCCTCAGAGTCAGTCCCAGTGACCTCGCCACTCTCTGATGCCCTTGCACAACGCAGATATGCAGGGATGTGCAACACTAAATGAATGCTTTGACTAATAAAGATAGCAGGCGTGTGATCTGTCCTCAGGCCTGTGTGCTTCCTGCTCTGATAAGAGCCGATCTCTCAGGCCATCTGCCCATTAGCCCACTGATTTCAGGAGCTGAGTTACATGTGTTTTTCAAGTCTTCAGGAGTTGAGTTACAGGGAAACATTGAACAGGTTAGGACTTCATTCCTTGGAGCACAGAAGAATGAGGGGAGATTTGATAGAGGTTTACAAAATTATGAGGGCTATAGACAGAGTAAATGCAAGTAGGCTCTTTCCACCTAGATTAGGAGAGATAAGTACGAGAGGACATGGCTTTAGGGTGAAAGGGGAAAGGTTTAGTGGGGACATTAGGGGGAACTTCTTCACTCAGAGAGTGGTGGGAGTGTGGAACGGGCTGCCATCTGATGTGGTAAATGTGGGCTCACTCTGAAGCTTTCAGAATAAATTGGATAGATACATGGGCGGGAGAGGTCTGGAGGGTTATGGACTGGGTGCAGGTCAATGGGACTAGCGGAATAAAGTTTCGGCACAGACTAGATGGGCCGAATGGCCTGTTTTCTGTGCTGTAGTGTTCTGTGGTTCTATGACTTACCATCTCCCCAAGTCTCCGAGAGGACCAGGATGAGCCAATTACACGTCTGTGAGTTCCCTTTCATACCACTTAACCTGAGGGACAAATAGACGAGACATTGATTCTGCCTCGTGCCCCCTGAGCTGAATTTAGATCTGTCAGAAACGGGTCCTGCAATATCGCTTCCTCTTCATCCCATGACAGGCTCGAAACTGTCGCACAAGGAGTGAGCACGGAACGGGAAGATCAATGTTTTGATAAGCTCAGCCTTAGAGCGCGTAAATGGGCCGACATCAGATACACCATGTCTTCACCACTGCTGACTGGAATTATGTGGCTGATCAGATACAATAAACGTTTTCCTTTAATTGAGGGCGGTCCGGGTGCTGATAACCACTGGATCTATTGCAGGCTGTTTAGCATTCAGGGCGAGGAACCCAACACCTTACAGACAGCTCTCACTGCGGCTAATCAGTAAAGAAGCAATCACTTTCTGATTCCTTGTACCTTGTGAAAAATGTCTGTCTGGCAGTCGTGACGGGTGCTTCCAGATGTGATCCTGTTAATGGTTCCAGTATTTTAAGGAAGGGCATTAGTTTAAAATGGCTTAACCTTTTGTTAAATTAAGTGGGCAGGGGTCTCTTGTATGGATACAATTCCATCATCGCATGGCTTAATATCAAGCTGTGTTTCGGGGAGAGGGCTTGGGAAAAGAAACAGTGAGCTGATGAACAGTTGGAATGGTTTTGAACGTAGGGGGGTGAATGAGGTAAAAATTCACCTCCGAGAACGTAGCTTCATTTTTGCTTTTAACGTTTTGCATTTACTTTTACTTTACAGATCCTATAGTGAGTGTTTAAGTTCCTTTAATTTAATGAATCTGGAATAAAAGGTTAGTGTCAATAGGTACTGACAGTAAAGCTACCGGACTGTTGTACGAAGCCCATTGGCTTCACTAATGTCACCTCCCGTCTCCCCAAAACCTACCCACCATCTACAAGGCTCAATTCAGGAGTGTCACGGAACACCCTCCACTTGCCTGGGTGAGGGCAGCTTCAACATTACTCAAGAAACTCGACACCACACAGGACATAGCAGCCTGCTTGATGGGCGTCCCATCCACAACCATTCACTCACTCCACCACCGACACACAGCAGCAGTTTACACCATTTACAGGACACACTGCAGCAACTCACCAAGACTCCTCAGACAGCACCTTCCAAACCCACCACCTCCACCAGCTAGAAGGACAAGGGCAGCAAAAGCCCGGGGAACACCACCCCCTGGAAGTTGCCCTCCCAAGGCACACACATCATTCCAACTTGGAAATAGATCGCCGTTCCTTCACCCTCGCTGGGTCAAAATCCTGGAACTCCCTCCCTGACAGCAACTGTGGGTACACCCACACCTCAAGGACTGCAGCGGTTCAAGAAGGCAGCTCACCACCGCCTTCTCAAGGGCAACTAGGGATGGGCAATTAAATGCTGGGTCGGCCTGTGAAGCCCACATCCCTTCAATGAACAATCAAAATGCCCAGATTATATTTGTAACCTTAAGGTCTTGTTCCACCTGTACAAAACAAAGTTGGACCAATAAGAAGGTATTATCACTCATTCAGATATCCAGTAATAACAAGGTTTACTTTTGCTTTTTATCTAAATTAATTGTCCCTCATTGAAATAAACATTCAATAGCTTTTAAAATTCCTCATAGTTTGAGGAACGTGGCACCCTCTTGTAATGAGATGCCCATTTGTCCAATAAGAAGCTTGTTCCCATAGTAACTTTCTTAAAGATCTTAATTAACCTCCCTTCCCCTGCAATGCCATGTTCAGCTCCGCTCCGCTGGTGTTTTATCAGCTGTTGCTAAGGAGAGGTTGTGTCGTAGTGACTGAATGAGGTGCACTGACAAAGGCTTTATTGTGTGTGTCCTAGAGAAAGAAATTATAATAATAATCATGGAAGGGAGCCCAGTACTTTGGAAAGCAACTGATTGTCTAATGCAGCATGGTTGCAGAAGGCAGTCCCACTTACCAAGGAGACAACTTGCTGTCGAACTCACCCTCCAACACCAGCATTTGCCAAGGAATAGAGGCTCGAAATACTGCATTTGTGCAACAATTGGATTAGTGAGTCCTCTGCTTTGTATAGGCAGCCACCCCAGCTCAAGAATGCCGACAGTTGCTATTGGGAACATAATATTTAATCCCAGTCGTAACCAGGTAATGGCTACTTGGCAACTTTTCAGAAGGGGGCGGAGGGATAGCCAGGAGCACTTGAGCAGTTTGGTTGGTGTGCCTTCCGTACGAGTAGAGGGCCCTGTGTGCTGCAGGCTTGCAATGGATGTTTTGCTTTAGGTGGAACTTGGCTTCGGCTCAGAAGGCATCAAATGGCCGCCTATTACAGACCACACACAACAACAGTGAGTACCTGGCGCTGCACAGAAAATGTCCACTTTCTGGAAGACGGTGAAATCCCACTGCACAATGTTTCAGTGCACTTCCAGACACGCTATCTGAAAGCATGATCAGCAATTCCATGTACGCAAAGCTTGGCATTAAAATTCCATTGTGGCCCTTCTTCATTCATGCAATGCACGGCAAGTTTTGCTATTGTAATTTTCCAGTGGAAAGAGTCAGTTTCCGCTGAATGAGTAGGATTCAGAAAAAAGGGGTAGGCCAGTTAGCACTGAGATAAGGGGAAATTTCTTCACTAAGAGGGTGGTCAACCTTTGGAATTCTCTTCCCCAGAGGTCTGTGGAGCCACAGTTATTTTGTGCATTCAAAACAAATAGATTTCTGGATATGGATATCAAAGGATATTGGGAAAATGGCCATTACCTGGTTACTACTGGGATTAAATATTGTGTTCCCTATAGCAACTGGAAAGTGCTGCTGAGGTAGAAGATCAGTCCAGATCTTGATGAATGGTGGAGCAGGCTCGAAGGGCCACATGGTCTATTCCTGCTCCCATTTCAAAACCTTCTGGAATATGTGCCTCAGCGAGGGCCAAGAGCACGGGACAGGTTTTCTACGAGAGGGTGATGGTCTGCTCCAGGATTGGCTAAAGATCTCCCTTTACCTGTGAAGCTGTAAGGGAGAACAGAAGTGCTCAGGGATGGTGCTGATGTTGCCTATGTCCAGGGGAGGTCCATTTTACTTGGTGGGGAGGGGCTCCAATGATGACAGCCCCTCCCTAATGCCCACTGCCATTGGTGTTGGAGATGCACAGTGTGTGTCCCCGTGATCCAATCCCTACTGAAGATAAATGAACCCCCTAAGTCCCCTTTAAACATTCCTCCTTTCACCTTAAAGCTAAGCCCTCTGGTATTTGACATTTCCACCCTGGGAGAAAGGCTCTGACCATCTACCCTATCTATGCCCTGATTTTATAAACGTCTATCAGGTCACCCCTCAGCCTCCGGCACTCCAGAGAAAACAACCCAAGTTTGTCCAATCTCTCCTTATACTTAACACTCTCTAGTCTAGGCAGCATCCTGGTGAACCATCTCTGCACCCTCTCCAAAGCCTCCACATCCTTCCTGCAAAGGCAGTGACCAGAACTGCACACAATACTCCAAATGTGGCTTTACTAAAGTTTTATACAGCAACATGCTTTCCTGACTTTTACACTCAATGCCCCGACCGATGAAGGCAAGTATGCCATACACCTTTTTCATCCTATCTACTCATGTAACCACTTTCAGGAATATAGGGACTTACACCCCAAGATTCCTCTGGACATCAATTATCCTAAGGGTCTTGCCATTTACTGTATACTTTCCTCTTACATTTGACTTCCCAAAGTGCAACACCTCAACCTTGTCTGGATTAAACTCCGTCTGCCATTTCTCTGCCCATATTTACAACTGGTCTATATCCTGCTGAATCCTTTGACAACCTCCCTCACTGTCCACAACTCCACCAGCTTTTGTGTTGTCTGCAAAATTACTAATCAGCCTAGCTACATTTTCGTCCAAGTCATCCATCACTACTTATTACCATTGGGTAGTTTCGTGAACATGAGTGTTGATGCCAGTTAACTTGACAAAGGCTAATACTTCGTTTTGTCCAATCAGCATTCCTAATTCTTTTCCAGCTTCAGAAGGACAGGGTTAACCTTCCGCCTTATGATGCGCTGGCACAAGTACTCCCGGAATATGAATACCTCTTCCGTGCCACCAGTCCAAAGGAAAAACAGAAGATGGAAAAGAGAGAACAGCAGTCACTCGTCAGAGCTGCTGAACCTCTTCAGACCCAGGAACCTACCTTGCCGTCAACGAAAAGGTGGCGTTTCATTTTAACAAATCTCCAGTTGGTGTGGATTAAGTGGCCTGACTAAACATTAACTTGCTTCATGTAGCTTGCTGACAGGTTGGGTAATCCATTTATTGACCACTCTAAAGCTAGAAAGAAAGAATTGGTGATTAGATAGCGCCTTTTATAACCCAAGACACTTCACAGCCAACACATTACAATGTAGGAGATGCAGCAGCTGATTTGTACACAGCAATATCCCACATACATCAAAGTGACAAGTAAACAAATCGTCTTGTGATAACACACAAAATGCTGGAGGAACTCAGCGGGTCAGGCAGCATCTTTTGGAGGAAAATGGTCAGTTGATGTTTTGGATTGAGACCCTACATTTGTCGCTCCAGATTCCAGCATCTGCAGTGTCTTGTGTCTTCTTCTAGTGATGTTGGTTGAGGAATAAGCATTGACCTGGTTATCTGGGAGATCCCAGATCTCCGTTAATATAATACCCTTGGATCTTTTATGTGCATTTGAGAGATTAAATGGATCCTTGGTTTAATGTTTCTTTCAGAAGACCGCATTTCCAAAGTATCGAAGTTTTTCCAGTGTTGTTCTGGAATGTCCGCCTATTTTATCATGATAGAAAATGTTCAAAACTGCATATTCTAGGCAGTGTTCGAACAGTGCAGGAGATCATGGTAAATGGGTCAAGAGTGGGAGTGGGATGGAGAACAAAATTAACAGGCAACTGGAAGCTCAGGGTCACTGAGGTGCTCCTCAGCGTAATTACCCAGTCTGCATTTGACTTCTCCAAGTGTAGAGGAGATCACATCATGAGCAGCAAATGTAATACTTAAGATTGAAAGGAGTGCAAAAAATTGCTTCTTCACCTGAATGGACTGTTTGGTTCCCAGGGTAGTGGGAAAGGACAGGGTAAAAGGCCGGTGTTGCATCTCCTGGAGCTGCATGGGACAGTGGTGTGAGAAAAGAGTGGGAAGGCGAGTGATATTTGGAGTGCGCTTGAACCTACAAACATCTGACTCAAATCCGTGAGTGCTAGCCACTGAACAATAGATGCCATTGTGTTTAACCCTGTTGGGCTATCGGCTACAAAGACCATATGAAGTAGGAACAGGTCTGAGGGGCTGAATGGTCATTAGTAGGTTTGCTATTCAACAGGATGATGGCTGATCCAACATTCTTCAAGTTCATTTTCCTGCCCTTTCCCTTGATTCCCCTTCGGATTAGAAATCTATTTCACTCTTAAATATAATACAGTAGTGTAACGGTTAGCGTAACACTATTACAACAATTCCAGCCGCTGTCTGTAAGGAGCTTGTACGTTCTCCCCGTGTCTGCAAGGGTTTCCCCCAGGTGCTCCAATTTCCTCCCACATTCCAAAGAAGTACGGGTTAGGAAGTTGTGGGCATGCTATGTTGGCACCGGAAGCATGGCGACACTTGCAGGCTGCCCCCAGAGCACACTATGCAAAAGATGTGTTTTACTCTGTGTTTCGATGTGCATGTAAGTAATAAAGATGTCTTTAATATACCCAGGACTTTGTCCCCTAGTCCTCTGTGGCAAGGAGTCTCAAAGACCTTAAGAGAAAAAATTCTTCCTCAGTCTTAAATGGTGCATTACCTTCTTCTGAAACATGTTTTAAACAATAGAGTGTCGGAGGCTGAGGGGAGACCTGATAGAAATTTATAAAATTATGAGAGGCATCAATAGGGTAGATAGTCAGAGTTTTTTTTCCCTGGGGTAGAAATGTCAAATACTAGAGGACATGCACTTAAGGTGAGAGGGGAAAGTTTAAAGGAGATGTGTGGGGCAATTTTCTTTTACACATGGAGCAGTGGGTGCCTGGAACGGGCTGACGGGGGGAATGGTGGAAGCAGATACAATAGAGGTGGTTAAAAGGCTGTTAAGTAGGCACATGAATACACAGGGGATGGAGGGATATGGATTATGTGCAGGCAGAAGGGATTTAGGTTAATTTGGCATTGTGTTTGGCACAGACATCGTGGGCCGAGGGGCCTGTTCCTGTGCTGTACGGTTCTATCTTCTATTTAATAGATGTTGGGTTAATCAACATACAGTTAATCACTTTTTGCCTTCCTCCTTTTCATACTCTTATATCCTTGGCAGTTCCGACCCTCAAGTAAATAAGTTACATTATATACTGCTGGGTTTTCCTGGTGGAGTTACGTAGATCGGAGGGTTTGGAAAGGGTTGTCCTAAATGGTTGGATGTGTCTTAATTGAAAGATCTGCCAGTATCACAGTGGTGCAATAACTGGAAACAGAAAGCACTGGCAACACTCAGCTAGTCAAGCAGCGTCTGTGGAGAGTTAACATTTCAGATCGAGGCCATTTCACGAGAGCTGTAAAAAATTAGAGATAAAATAAACTTGAAGGGTCAGATAAGGGGAGGAGGGAGGAGAGACCAGATGTCCTGTGTTGGGATGGAGATGTGGAGGGACTGAGTGAGGTGATGGTGCCGGTGAAGAAAGGTGCTGAAGGCTGGTGATTAACAAGAGATGTGTGGGGAAGTGTAAATACTAGAGTACAAATGGAGTCTGAAATCAGAAGAGGACAGAGGGAAAAAACACACTGAGCACTGGGAATAGGGGCATAGAGTCATACAGCATGGAAACAGGCCCTTTGGCCCATCTAGTCCTTGTTGACCATCAGGCATTTATTTACACTAATCCTACGTAATCCCATTTCATTTTCCCCACATTCTCCTCAAACGACAGCAGGTTCCACCATTCACCTACACACTACAGTGGCCAATTTTCTTTGGGATGTGGGAGGAAACCGGAGCACCCGGAGGAAGCCCACATGGTCACAGGGAGAACATGCAAACTCCACACAGACAGCGCCCAAGGTCAGAATTGAACCCGGGTCCCTGGAGCTGTGAGGCAGCGGGTCCACCAGCAATGTGCCCGTTTGGGAGATGAGATGATGTTTCCTTCATTTTGTGTTGAGTTTTATTGAGCTTCGGAGATCAAAGACAGAGAGGTCAGAGTGAGTGTGGGATGTAGAATTAAAGTGACAAGCAGGGTGGAATCTCAAGACGCAGGTTATAAATGATGCTCATTGTTTGGAATGGGGGGTTTAGACCACTAACACTCCCCCCTCCACCTTCCATAGCTTATGGGAACACAGTTGACCCAAAGAGTTAAAATGCTTATATGTGCCTGCTCCAACAGAGTCCTGTCCTCAGCTCTAAGTGTCTGACTACATCTCTTACAGTCAGGGTCAATGAAGGTGTCCCAGTGGCCAAGCACTATAACCCTCTGCCCAGACCTCCACAAACACAACCAAAAGTGACTGCAGTCCTGGGGTTGCCGTCCCAGAGACAGTCACACGTCCCACAGAACCCCTCACGCCCTCCACATTATCCCCAGAATGCTCACACCACTCTCACTCCAAAGCCTTCTTGCTCCAGCTCTCGTCTAACATCATCAGTTTAACCTCGTGTTGTCACCTTTCTCTGAGAGTCTGTTCCATCCCAAAGCCCTCACCCTGCCAATGGTTTGTGAATTCTGTACCTCTGGTAGTCTAGTCTGCACTTCACTTGGCCAGAAGGTGGTGCGAGCTGTCTAACCTTGCTTTTGATGAAATATTTCAGCCACAGTTACAAAGGCAGACGTCAGGGATTTCCGGGGAGGACGATTGGCTGCCAGTCTCTCTTAGCCTATACTAAGCCCTAGTTAACTTGTGCAAGCGAAAGTAATTTTGACTTTCCCTTTATCTGGGACCGGGTGTCTGTTTATCTACAAGCGAGGGAAACCTGCCTCTAAGCTCTGGGTTTGGAAGAGTTTATACATTTGAAGATATCTTGGCAATGAGCAAATGTGAACCTGCTTTACAGTCTGATCACCTGAGGGGTTTGGAGCAGAAGTTCCCAGTGTATTTTTTCACATCTTTATTTGTTTACCTATGCTGCACTTTCTCTGGAGCTGCAACACTTTATTCTGCATTTTGTATTCTTTTTACTGCCTCAATGTACTTATTTGTGGCATGATCTGTCTGGATGGCATGCAGAACTAAAGCCTTACGCCGTATCTCAGGACATGTAGCAATAATAAACCAATCCCAATTTCGTTGGTGGACATGCTGCCCGACCTGCTGGGTTCCTCCAGCACTCCAGATTCCAGCATCTGCAGAATTTTTTGTGTCTATGCTGTATTATTATATCCTTTTTACCAAGCTTTTGCTCAACTCTCTCAATATGGGTCTTTCCTCCCCATGAAGGGATTTGCAGTGTCTTTCCTTGTTGGGGACTTGGAACCAGTTTCTATTTTTGAACTTCTCTCTTGTTCTGCAGGGAGTCTACAACTGAGGACAATATTGGAAACCAAGAAATTACTCACCATGAAGCTCAGGTGAGTGTACTTTTGATAGACTCCCAATGCTTTGTTGTATTAAGAGGCCAACTCTCAGTGGAATGAGTTTCTTTATCCTTTACCAACCATACACAGGTGCATACATAATATAAATGCAAGCGGAAATGCTGGGAAGACTCAAAGATTAGGCAGTACCCTGACCTGTCTTTCAGTATAGCGAGATACTGCACTGTTACAATGAGGCCCAATGTGAGCTTGAGGAACAGCACCCTACCTTCTGTCTGACCCTGTTGCCGTCTTCCAAACTCAATACTGAATTTTAAAAGCAACTCATTTTCTCTGTTTATATCAGAACTGCTGATTTCTCTTGTAAGTGATCCATCTATGAATTGGTTGAGTTTTTCTCTCTCCGTTGACATGCCTTGCTGGGCGTGTCCTACAGCCCTGCATTTTGCAACTTTTACATTCCTTTGTTTTTTTTCACACTCTCTAACAGCCCTTTTGTTCACTTTCTCTCTCTCTCTAACTGCCCCCATTAACTTGGATGACCTCTGCAACTTATCGCCATAGCAACCCTGCCCTCACCTTATCAATGATGTTCCTTTTGTCCGATTCCTCCCCACCTTCTCTGAATATTAAAATTAACTTTCTCTCTTTCTCACTTCTGACAATGTGACTTTGATCTGCAACTTTAACTCTATTTCTTTCCACACAGATGCTGCCTGACCTGCTGAGTGTTTCCAGCATCTGTAATTTTGTTTTAATTTTAAAGTCCAGCAGTCAAAGAGATCACCTGGTCCTTGTACTGTGCTGCTGATTGTGGGATCTTGCTGTGTGCAAATTGGGTACTGCACTGTAACTTTGACTATCTCTCATTGGCTGTAAGACCAGTGTTTCCCATGGTTGGAATGTCAAATACCAGAGGACATGCATTTAAGGTGAGAGGGGGAAAGTTTAAAAGAGATGTGCGGCGTTAGCTTTTTACACAGAGAGTGGTGGGTGCCTGGCACGGGCTGCCGGGGGAGTGGCGGAAGCAGATACAATAGTGGTGTTTAAGAGGCTTTTAGATAGACACATGAATATGCAGGGAATGGAGGGAGATGGATCATGTGCAGGCAGAAGAGATTTAGTTTAATTTGGCGCAGACATTATGGGCCGAAGGACCTGTTCCTCTGCTGGACTGTTCTGTGTTCTGTGAGACGTGCTGAATTTGCAAAAAAGCTTTCCTATTTACCCATACAGAATGATGTTGGATTCTCCCCACTCACTGCCATGAGACATTGTGGGTGTACACAACTGTGTTCTGTCTGTTGGGCAAACAGTGAATGATCAGTAGAGTAAAATGCAGCCACAGAGTGTCTGGAGCTGGCTCCTGGTAGGTTTTAATGGACTGGTTAGCTCTCCTGAGCTAAGGTAGGTTGGGGTGTGTTCGTTAAGGGCTCTGGTCTAGGACAATGAACTCTGAACTTGTATTCACATTGTGTGGGTCCACACAGGAGATCACTGACTGCTTAAGTTTACCCCACTATTTCATCCTGAAAAAAACAATTCTCCTAAAAACCCTACACAATATGGTAACACCTCCGAGACCAGAGGAACATCACATCCAACCATTTCTTGACTGGAAGAGCTATAGAGACACTCCTCACTAAGCCATTCCTATATGTTGTGGTACATGTGTGATATATGAGATATTATGTCCTACTGAACAGCAGACTCTGTATAGCAGCAGTCTGTGAAGACACATTATGCTTATTGTCTCTGATGTATCAGTCTGTACACACTGCCATGGCATTAGGGGTTAAGAATTCACAGAATAACACACACCTAACATACATAAAATATATATTTAGTTACCCCCTGCTTTGTAACCACTAAACAAAAGTTGTGAAGCAAATGGAAAATCCCCTGAATTTTATTATTATCCTTATGAGTCTTCTTTCCAGGTTTGCTCCTACCAAATTAATTCTTAATTCCTGTAGACTCCTGTACAATTCCGGAGCGAAGGCAGCCCAGCCGAGGACCTATTAAAGTGTTCTCCTGCTACAGCTGGCAAACCTAGGTGGCTTCCACTCTGTGGGGGAAAGACTCTCCTTCCCCCCATCTCCCCCTTTCTTTCCACCCCCCCCATCTCCCCCCTTTCTTTCCACCCCCCCCATCTCCCCCCTTTCTTTCCACCCCCCCCATCTCCCCCCTTTCTTTCCACCCCCCCCATCTCCCCCCTTTCTTTCCACCCCCCCCATCTCCCCCCTTTCTTTCCACCCCCCCCATCTCCCCCCTTTCTTTCCACCCCCCCCATCTCCCCCCTTTCTTTCCACCCCCCCCATCTCCCCCCTTTCTTTCCACCCCCCCCATCTCCCCCCTTTCTTTCCACCCCCCCCATCTCCCCCCTTTCTTTCCACCCCCCCCATCTCCCCCCTTTCTTTCCACCCCCCCCATCTCCCCCCTTTCTTTCCACCCCCCCCATCTCCCCCCTTTCTTTCCACCCCCCCCATCTCCCCCCTTTCTTTCCACCCCCCCCATCTCCCCCCTTTCTTTCCACCCCCCCCATCTCCCCCCTTTCTTTCCACCCCCCCCATCTCCCCCCTTTCTTTCCACCCCCCCCATCTCCCCCCTTTCTTTCCACCCCCCCCATCTCCCCCCTTTCTTTCCACCCCCCTATCTTTCCACCCCCCTATCTCCAGGCAGATCCTTACCCATCACATGCTCCCAGAGTAAATGAGGGACAAGATTTATCTCCATTCTGAGAAAATTGTATTAATTAATTCAGTTAATTAATTTCATTGTAAACTTAATTTGTTTGCCAATCAGGGGAAGAGATAGCTATTGCAAGTCAGTGCTGTGCTTCAATAACTGAATGTGCATTCAGGGGATTCTTTAATTGAGCACTATATTCATTTAAGCCTCTTGGAGGGGTTGATGAACAGCATAAAAGTCAGGAGATAATACGTGGGGATATTAAGCAAAATTGAGGGGAGGTTCCATTAACCAATAGCATGGTTTATTGGTTGTACTATAGCATCTCATACATGTATATCTATCTGTTGTGTGTTGTATAAATATCAGAATTGGAATTTGAATTGGTTTATTATTGTCACATGTACCGAGACACTTTGTTTTGCATGCCATCCATACAGATCATTTCAAAACATAAGAACATTGAGATAGTACAAGGGAAAACAATATCAGAGTGCAGAATAAAGTGTTACAGGTACAGAGAAAGTGCAGTGCAGGCAGACAATAAGGTGCAAGGTCATAAGGAGGTAGATTGTGAGGTCAAGAGTCCATCTTGTCATACAAGGTGACCATTCAATACAAAACATATTTCAAAACATCAGTGCGTTGAGGTAGTACAAGGGAAAAGCAATAACAGAATGCAGAATAAAGTGTTACAGTTACAATTACAGAGAAAGTGCAGTGCAGGTAGACAGTAAAGTGCAAGGGACATGGTGAGGTAGATTGTGAGGTCAAAACATCTTGTCATACAAGGTGACCATTCAATACAAAGTGGGATAGAAGCTGTCCTTGAGCCTGGTGGTGTGTATTCTCAAGTTTTTGTCTCTTCTGCCCGATGGAAGGGGAGAGAAGAGAAAATGTCTGGGGTGGGAGGGGTCTTTGATTATGTTGGCTGCCTTACTGAGGCAGTGAGAAGTGTAGACAGAGTCCGTGGAGGGGTTGTTCAACACTTCTGATACCAGAGGACCCCCTCAGTGCTGCATTGAGGTGTAGGTAAACTGAAGTTGGCTGCATTTCTGTGTGACAAAAAATGTTCTAATCTGATTTTACCCTGTGCTCAGAAGAGATGTCAGCGTATAGTAGGCGTGTTGTACGTTCTTTCTTTGGCATCTTATCCACAATAATTGTATGGCAGTGTCTGATACAATTGGTATTTGTACAGCACCTTTAGCGTATTTTAATGTCCAAGGACACTTTACGGGTGGTGGGAGTCAGCTTGCCGTCAAAGAGCATCGGTGTGAAAAGAAATGTAGTTAATGCTTCAGATCGAAGACCTTTCAAGCTGAACATTAACTCTGTTTCTCTCTCTATAGATGCTGCCGGACCTGCTGAGTGTTTTCAGCATTTTCTGTTTTTTTTCAGATTTCCAGCATCTGCAGGTCTTTCATTTTGATTTTGCCTTGCATTTGTGCAGGCCCTTCTGTGAAAGACCAAAGAGCCTTGCAGCTTATGGCATGTTGTAATGTAGGAAACATGGCAACCAATCTGTGCACAGCACAATCCCACAGAGCAATGTGACAATGACCAGATTATCTGTCCTTCAGTTGGTTGAGTGATGACTGTTGCCAGGGATACCACGGAGAGGCCTCCATTTGGTTCACTGATCTCCTTCAGGGAGGAAGGTCTCCCCTCTGGTTAACATGTGACTCCAAGCCCATCAATGTGGTTTACTCTTAACTGCCCCCTTCAGGTGCAATTAGGGACAGATAATAAATGCTGGCATTGCCGGAGATGTTCACATCCTGAGAAGTAGTGTCCAAGGGATTTTTTACATCCCACTGAAAAAGCAGACAGGACCAGGGTTTAACATTGCAGCCAAATGTGGTGGAGGCAGGTACATTAACAACAATTGGAAGGCATTTGGACAGGTACATGTATAGAAAAGGTTTAGAGGGATACGGGCCAAATACTGGCAAGTGGGACTAGCTTGGATGGGGCATCTTAGTTGGCATGGACCATTTGGGTTGAAGGGCCTGTTTCTGTACTGTATGCCACAGTACTCCCTCAGTACTGCACTGAGCTGTTCTTGTACACAGAATGTGAATCCACAGCCTTCAGACTCAAAGGTGAGCTGTGGCTGGCATCAGTGAGCAGCTGCTGACCCCAAATAGGTGATTGCACTTCCACCCACTGCGTTTGCT
This sequence comes from Pristis pectinata, assembly GCF_009764475.1. NCBI lineage: Eukaryota > Metazoa > Chordata > Chondrichthyes > Rhinopristiformes > Pristidae > Pristis > Pristis pectinata. The sequence continues at coordinate 15,690,956 of NC_067436.1, read as the reverse complement.
ACCGCCTCGATTCTCCTAATGGGAAGCAGGGCTGTTTGTGACTCCAGTCCAGTGTCTGTCAGGAGGTTCATTGTCAACCAAGAGGCAGCCGTGGCTCAGTGTGGTTCTGAGGCTTCAGGTTCCACTCCAGAGACTGGAACACACAGGCCCAGGCTGAGGGCCCACTGCACTCTCTGTAAAGGCCTCACCAAGGAGAGGTTAAACCAAGGCCCCGTCCACTCTCTCAGGTGAGTGCAAAAGACCTCCCGGTGCTAATCAAAGAAGAGTGGGTGGATTATTCCCAGGGCCAGCGTTTATCCCTCATCTGACAACAAGTGGATCGTTTAGACATTACCCCAATGCTACTTAGAGTCAGAGATTCATGGAGCTACACAACTCAGAAAATAGGCCCTTGGGCCCAACCTGTCCATGCCGACCTAGTTGTCTGAGCTCATCCCATCTGCCTGTGTTTGGCCCATATCCCTCTAAACCTTTCCTATGTACGTGGATAGGAAAGGTTTACAGGGATATGGGCCAAACGCAGGCAAATGGGACTAGCTGAGGTGGGCACCGTGGAGTGAGTTGGGCTGAAGGGTCTGTTTCCGTGCTGTATGACTCTTATGACTCTATAACTCTACCCATGTACAACACACAAAACACTGGAGGAACTCAGCAGGTCAGGGAGCATCTGTGGAGGGAAATGGACAGTAGATATATCGGGCCGAGAGCCTCTCAGTCCAGATGAAGGGTCTCGGCCCGAAACATCGACTGTCCATTTCCCTCCACAGATGCTGCCTGACCCATTGGGTTCCTCCAAGTTTTTGTATGCCCCAGATTCCAGCATCTGCAGTCTCTTGTGTCTCCATTTTCCTATCCACATACCTGTCCAAATGTCTGCTAAATATTGTAATCGTACCCGCTTCATTCACTTCCTCTGGCAGCACACTCCATATACCCACCCCCCTCTGTGTGAAAAGCTTGCCCCTCACGTCTCTTTTAAATCTCTCCCCTCTCACTTTAAATCTGTGCCCTATGTTTTGTGGGGGGCTTGCTGTGCACAGATAGGCTCCTGCTTCCCCACATTCCAGCAGCGACTACACATAAAGATATATAAAGCTTTGGGACGTCCTAAGATTATAAAATGTGCAAGAGCTTTGTTTCTAAATGCTGAGGAGTGATGTCAATGCAAATCCTTCCTGCTGTGTAACCAGCCTGCAGGATTCACCCCCCAGAGATGCTTTGTCTTCTCTTCGTTAGTTCAGTGCTGCAGTCTGTACATAAACAGCTGCCAGTTCCATCAGCCGCATTAGACGTTGATATGGCAGTGATGTGTGATAATACCTTGTACCTCATTTCCTGATCTGATGTCTGCATTCTTGCCAATTCACGAGCCGGTCCTCTTTGTGCCGTTGAGGTGGGTGGGGGGGGGGGGGGGTGGTGGGCGGGGGAAAGGAAGGAGTTTTTTGACAAGCTGACAGCTTTATCTTAACAATAGCTGCTCAGGACATGGAACATCCCTTCCAGTCACATTGGCTCAACCTCCTCTCTCTATAAGAGGATGAAGTCATCACTGGAGTATAGCAGCTGTGGGTCAGGCGGTTGGGTCATTTCCTTCAACAGAGAGCTGGACCTGCTTCTGAGCTGGCGGGGAGTTCAGGAGAACTTTGTCACACAATGAGCCGCTCAAATCAGAAATACATCAACTGGAAGATTTAAGTGCGCATCACAGAAACCAGCCTCCCCTCCATGGACTCTTGTCTTGGACTCATGGACTCTCCTCCCTCTGCCTCATAACGCAGCCAACATAATCAAAGACCCCACTCACCCCGGACAATCTCTCTTCTCCCTCCCATTGGGCAGAAGAAACACATACCACCAGGCTCAAGGACAGCTTCTATCCCACTGTTGTAAGACTATTGAATGGTTCCTTAGTACAATAAAATGGACTCTTGATCTCACAATCTACCTCGTTATGGCCTTGCACCTTATTGTCTGTCTGCACTGCACTTTCTCTGTAACCATAACACTTTATTCTGCATTCTGTTATTGTTTTCACTTGGACTACCTCAATGCACTTGTAATGAGATGATCCGTACGGATAGCATGCAAAACGGCTTTTCACTGTACCTTGGTACATGTGACAATAATAAACCAATTTACCAATTTTTAACATTTGGAAAGAAATTGGATAAGAACCTCAATGTTAATGGTCACAACAGTGAAAATCAAAGAAACTGCAGATGCTGGAAAGCTAAAACAGAAAATGCTGGAAATACTCAGTAGGTTCAGACCACATCTGTGGGAATAGAAACAGAGTTAATGAGAGTTAATGTTTCAGGGTGGAAGTTTATCTCAGCAGCAGTAACCACAAAACCACTGGATTGTTGTAAACACCCAGTGTTTACTGATGTCCTTCAGGAAAGGAAGTCTGCCGCGCTTACCCAGTCTGACTCTAAGCCCACCATTGTGGTTGACATTTAACTGCCCCCACAGTTCAGGTGCACTGAGGGATGGGCAATAAATGCGGGCATTGCTAGAGGTGTTTGCACCCCAAAAATGAATAAATTATGAGAAATTAAAACCAAGGGTGTTGGACTAATTGGATACCTCACAAAGAGCTGTCCTGGCAATGGTGGGCTGAATGGCCTCATGTCCTGTTAGATTCTGTAGTAGTGGACCTGCTGAGCAGTTTGTGCAGTGAATCCTGACTTGCCTTATGCCACTAATTCTCCAATAGCTCGAGTGGCCTCCTTCTGTGCTGTAATTCCTCGCACAATCATGCGGTGGCTGGAGTTTGGGAGTGATGGGTGCCACAGCGAAATAGCTTCACCTTTGGAGCGATTGTATAACGCAGAAATCAGTTTGTTGATTGATTCCTGAGGGAAAAGATGGGAATTACCCAGAGAGTGAAGATCTCCTATACTTCTGTCAAATCTCCTCTCAACTTTTGCAAAGAGAACAACTTTAGCCCTTCTAACCATAGTCAGGCTTCTCGAAAGGGAATTGGATAGGGACTTAAGAGCAAGGGGAAGGAGCAGGGGATTGGAAATGATGGGATTGTGCTATCAGGAGCTGGCAGGGGCTCAATGGGCAGAATGTCCTTCAGTGCTGTAACAGGGCAGGTACACAGATAAATTGGTAAATTGATTTATTATTGTCACATGTACCAAGGTACAGTGAAAAACTTTGTTTTGCATGCCATCCATACAGATCATTTCATTACAACAGTGCATTGAGGTAGTACAAGGGAAAAGAGTAACAGAATGCAGAATAAAGTGTCACAGCTACAAGGTGCAGTGCAGGCAGACAATAAGGTGCAAGGCCATAACGAGGTAGATTGTGAGGTCTAGAGTCCATTTTATCGTACTAGAGAACTGTTTAGTAGTGTTATAACAGTGGGATAGAAGCTGTCCCTGAGCCTGGTGGTACGTGCTTTCAGGCTTTTGTATCTTCTGCCCGATAGGAGGCGGGAGAAGAGAGAATGCTCAGGGTGGATTGGGTCAAAGTAGATTGTGAAGTCAAGAGTCCATCATATCCTACTAGGGGATGGTTCAATAAGATGGACTCTTGACCTCATAAGGTTTAGCAGGACATAGGCCAAATGCAGGCAAGTGGGATTAGCATAGATAGGCATCTTGGTTGGCATGGAGGAGTTGGGTTGAAGGCTTATTTCCATGCTGTTTAACATCATGAATTCTAGAGGCTCCATTGGATTAACGCTGTTCAGGGCCTGAGTGGCGATCAGTCTCGCAACATTGGACCTGACCTTATAAAATTGAACAGAGCTGCAGGAAACCTTTGGATATTTTGAATGTTGTTTGTCCTGTCTACAAGCCTGGTGATGTCCTGGCTCAGAGAAGAGGCTGGCATTGGTCTTAGAGATGCACACACAGGGTGTTCGCGAAGCCTAAGTCTCAGTCAGACATGTAAGAAGAACCAGGCACACCTCATTTCTCTGTGGCAGACTCCCACTTCCCCTCCTGATGCAACGGAGCTTCATGTGGGGAGAGAACATGGACCCGGTGATGGAGAATTGGCTGCCGTTATTCATGGCTTCAAATTTCTTCGCCTTTGGCATTCCTGGGATATTCTGGGATGAGAAGACATTGAGGAGGATGTTTCCAAATTCCCTGTGGTTGAGAAGAGATCTTGCCAAAACGTATAAAATCCTCGACGGGTTGACCGGGCAGATGTTCAGTGACCTAGACAGATTAGGACAAGGTGACGAAGCCTCAGGACTGAGATGAGGAGAGTGTTCTTCAGCCAGAGGATTGTGAATCTTTTAAATTTTCTATCTCAGAGTTGTTGAGTGTATTCCAGACTGTGATGGATCTTTTGCTCAAGGGAACCCAGGATTATGGGAGCTAAAATCAAACAGCTGGAGGAACTCAGCGGGTCAGGCAGCAGCTGTGGAGGGAAACGGACAGTTGACGTTTCAAGTCGAGACCCTTCATCCAAACTGAAAGATAAAGGGGAGTATAAAAAGATAGAGGGAAGGGGTGGAGCACAAGCTGGGAAGCGATAGGTGGATCCAGGTGAGGAGGGGGTGATAGGCAGATGCAGGAGGGAAGAGGGGAAATAGCGACAGAGGCTGGGAGGTGACAGGTGGAGGCAACAGAGGGCTGCAGATGGTGGCATCTGATAGGGGAGGAAGGTGGAGCATGGAACCAAATAAGGGAGGAGGGGAGGGCAGATGGGAACAGTCGGGGTGGGGGGGACCCGGTGGGAGGAGTGATGGGCAGATAGAGTGGGAGAAGGAGGGGAAAGAAACACTTTCCTCCACAGATGCTGCCTGACTCTGCTGAATTCCTCCAGCCGTTTGTTCTTTCTGCTCCACATTCCAGCATCTGCTGTCTCCTGTGTCTCCAAGGATTATGGGAGTCGGGTGGGAAAATGATCTGGTCGATCACTCGTGATCTCGATGAGGAATGGAGCAAGCTCGAGTCTAGTCCTTATTGTGGTCTTAAAAAACTCAAGATGGCTATAAAATAGGCTGATAATTATCCATTATTCATTTCACACAATGATCCATGGTTAAAACGACATGAAACAGGAAAAGAGCATTTTTGCACAAATAGCAAGACTCAAAAGTATAGGGTGAGTGATTGGTTAGTCAAAGGAACTGATCAGTTTCCATTGGTGTTTGCTTGAGAATAAGTCTTTCACCATGTCACTCAGAGCAACCTCTGCTCTTCTGTTGCCAGAGATCTGCAACTGATGACTTGAAACATTAACTCCGCGTCTCTCTCCACAGATGCTGCCTGACCTGCTGAGTGTTTCCGGTAGTTTCTGTTTTTATTTCAGATTCCCAGCGTCTGCAGTTCTTTTGATTTCCTGGTCTGTAACTCCCACCAGAACCCCGGTCCCAGGGCTGATAGTACATCTCAGTCAAAGGGCCAGACCTCCATCTGCGCTCTCAGGTTACCCGACAGATCGTCAGCTCTGATACCAGATAATTGAATGTGGACTCAGCATTGCACAGTGAAGGGCTGCATTCGTGTCTGACAGCTGAGATAAACTGATGGACTGCTCGGACACACAGCAACTCATTGGAAACAGAGCTTACACATAATGTAACAAGGATGGAAAGCTCTAAGTGAATTTAATGTTCTAATCCAATCTTAGAGTTATGATAATATTGGTCAACTAAAGGAGCTTTGCTTTTGGTGATTTATGCTGTCATTTGAGTGCCCTGATTAGATCATCAACTCATAATTCATTTTGAAATAATTACTGGGGACAAGATTGTCCTGTCTTGTTTCGTTTTAAGCTGGACGATCTGTCATGATGTTGCTTATGGGTATTTTGGGTTTAGAGCATGGTGTAGTGGTTATGGTTGTATGTAGATCAGAAATGTCCTCTTAAAGTCACTTCTCAGACACTCTCTGGATGGAAGCAAAATAAAGTCAATTAGAGGTTGAATTCACTGCCATCAACATTCTAGAGTTCATTAATGACCACCATGTAGGAAACGAGAGAGAGGAGGAGAGAGAACAAGGAACTAGCCTGACCCCAGTAGTAGGGAAAATGTTAGGATCTATCACTAAGAACATTAGAAAATGATAATAGGAGTAAACATGCATTTAGAGGCATAGAGTAATACAACACAGAAACAGGCCCTTCGGCCCAACTCGTCCATGCCAACCAAGTTGCCCATCTAAGCTATTCCCATTTGCCTGCATTTGGCACTTCGGACGGTGCAGCACTCCCTTAGTCCTGCATCACGGTGTCAGCCGAGGTTTTTGTGTTCAGGCCTCAAGTATGGGACTTGACCCCATAGCCTTTTGACTGAGAGGCAAAAGTGGTCCCATTGAGCTGGCACATCAAATCCGCATGAACGCTATATGAATGCAACTTATTGTTGTTGGAGACATGTCCAGCATTGTGTTTCCCGATGTGTGGATCTCATACTCCCAGCTGTGGGTCTGATATAAATTAGCTGCATTCACTAAGAACTACCAAAGCGAATCTGACCAATTTATGCAGATGTTCTTACCAGCTGTGTGAACAGATGTTAGAAGCAGGTAATAAAAACAGAAAATGCTGGAAATACTCACTGGGTCGGGCACTCTCAGTGGAAAGGGAAACAGAGTTAATATTTCACGTTGAAGACTCTTAATCAGACCCATGAATGAACAGTCTTCGAGCTGAAACGTTAACTCTGTTTCTCTCCACAGCTGCTGTCTGACCTGCTGAGTGTTTCCAGTATTTTCCATTTTTATTTCAGATTTCCAGCATCTCCAGTTTGTTTTTGATTTCTATGATGAGCAGGTAAGTGCAGGAACCTTCCAAAGGCCAACACAATGCACAGACTGACGTAGTGCTGCTCATTAGAACATAGAACACTACAGCACAGTACAGGCCCTTCGGCCCACAATGTTGTGCTGACATTTCATCCTGCTCTAAGATCTATCTAACCCTTCCCTCCCACACAGCCCCCCATTTCTCTATCATTCATTGTCTATCTAAGAGTCTCTTAAATGTCCCTAATGTATCTGCCCCCACAACCTCTGCTGGCAGTGCGTTCCACACACCCACTACTCTCTGTGTAAAAAAACTTACCCCTGACGACCCCTTATGCTTTCCTCCAATCACCTTAAAATTATGTCCCCTTGTGTTAGCCATTGTCGCCCTTGGAAAAAGTCTCTGACTGTCCACTCGATCTATGCCTCTTATCATCTTGTACACCTCTATCAGGTCACCTCTCATCCTCCTTCTCTCCAAAGAGAAAAGCCCTAGCTCACTCAACCTGTCCTCACAAGACATGCTCTCCAATCCAGGCAGCATCCTGGTAAATCTCCTCTGCACCCTCTCTAAAGCTTCCACATCCTTCCTATAATGAGGCGACCAGTACGGCTGCTCATTGTACGGCTGGAGGTTTCATTGTAATCAATAGTTGGCCATTCCTAATTCCCACTGAACTTGCTGAGCCATTTCAGTCAGCCACACTGCCGCAGGTCTGAAATCACATCTAGGAACCAGCCCAGGTAAGGAGAGCAGGTTTCTTACCCTGAAGTACATTTGTGAACCAGATGTGTTTTGCCATTTCATGGTCAACATACTGACGTTAGCTTTGCATTGCAGATTAATTAATTAATTTCCTAGCTGCCCTGATGAGAGTTGAGCTTCTGTCTCCAGACCATTAGTCCTGGCCTTTGTATTACAAGTCCAGTGACATAACCTCTACCCTCTGCACCATACTCTGTCTCAACTAAATGAAAATCTAAAGACTCAATGATGACTGTGATTGGGCTAAATATGCCCATTACAGTAATATTTGCATTTATATTGAGACTGCATGAAACATCTTTAAAGTGTATCCCAGGGAGATAGTCACAGGGAGGGCGCAATGTCTGTCTTTTCCATAATGAAGGTGCGGTGAGTTCCAATGGCTGCACAGTGAACCTTTAACACAACAGAAGCGTGCTAGCTCCTCCAAATGGATGGCAGTAAATAAGGCAGCCCCAACAGTGGAGCGTGAGCGCCCCCTGAGACAAATGGGAAGACTGCAGGAAGCAGCCACTTGCTGCTTAACCAGGAGAAACATTGCTTTAGAGGCATCTCCATCCAACTGAAGTTATCCCCGCAGGGATTAAAATTGAGGCATTCATTAGAATTAATTTATATTCAACCCTGCACTGGTAGTTTCTTCTGCTGTCTCACTGAACTCATTTTATGGTGTACATTACGTTTATATTCCTGTGCCAACTTAATTCTTTTGTCATATTTCAATTTTAAAAGAGTTGTTTCTCACAAATGTGGTCCAAGTCCAGCGCTTTAAGTGACTGGGAACACCTTAAATAATCACCAAAGTGGGTCATTTTAGCTCAGCCATTCCTGAGTCAGAAATGTTCTTTGGTTCATCCAGAGAATTGAGTACGTAATCCAGAACACTGGTTACAGACTTGGTGCAGGGAAGGCAGCCAGACTGACGTGAAAACATAGAAAATAAGAGCAGAAGCAAAAGAACAGAATGCTGGAGAACTCAGGAGTCAGGCAGCATCTGTGAAGGGAAATGGACAGTCGCCAATAGGAGCAGGGATTGGCCATTTGGTCCAAGCCTGTTCCACCATTCTGTATGATCGTGGCTTATCACAGAACATAGAACAGTACAGCACTGGACAGGCCACTCGGCCCACAATGTTGTGCTGATCTTGATGCCAATTTATACTAAATGTCCTCCTCCTGTGTATCATCCACATCCCTCCATTCCCTTCGTATTCATGTGTCTATCTAAAAGCCTCTTAAACTCCACCAAACTGCCTGCTTCCACTACTACCCCTGGTAACCCACTCCAGGCACCCACCACTCTCTGCGTAAAAAACTTGTCCCTCACGTCACCTTAAGACTTCCTCCCTCTAACCTTAAAAGCGTGTCCTCTGATGTTTGACATTTCTATCCTGGGAAAAAGATACTGACCTTATCTATGCCCCTCATTATTTTAAACACCTCTATCAGGTCTCCCCTCAGCCTCTGACTCCCTAGGGGGAACAAGCCAAGTTTGTCCAATCTTTCCTTATACCCTTTAATCCAGGTGGTATCCTGGTAAACCTCTTCTGCACCCTGTCCACCGTGTCCACATCCTTCCTATAATAGGGCGACCAGAACTGCACGCAATACTCTGTGCGGTCTTACTAATGTTTTATACAGTTGTGGTATGCCTTCCTTACTCTTATGCTCAACACCCCTACCAGTGAAGGCATTCCATATGCCTTCTTTACCACCTTATCTACTTGTGTAGCCACTTTCAGTGAACAATGGACCTGGACCGCAAGTTCCCTCTGTTAAGGGGACTACCGTTAACTGTGTACTTTCTCCTTTCATTTGACCTCCCCAAGTGCAACACCTCACACTTGCCCAGATTAAACTCCATCTGCTACTTCTCTGCCCATATCTGTAACTAATCTAAATCCCGCTGTATTCTTTGATCGTCCTTTACACCGTCCACAAGTCCACCAATCTTGGTGTCATCCACAAACTTGCTAATCCACCCGTCTACATTTTCAGCCGAATCATTGACAAATATCACAAACAACAGACGTCCCAGCACAAATCATCCTCCTCAATACCATGCCCCACCCGCTCCACATATTCATTGATGCCTCTTGTGTCCAAATAAAAATCTGTCTTCTTCTTCAGTAACTTGGCCTGTACAGTCCTCTGTGGTGGATCATTCCACACGTTTATTCCCTGTGAGTGAAGACATTTCTCCTCATTCCAGTCCTAAAATCTTGCAGCCTAGGACTATGAGCATCTCCCCCCGTCCCTCCCGTCCCCATCAGGAGAAATATCCCCCCTACATTCAGTTTGTCTAACCCTGTCAGAAGTTTGTAATTTCAGTGAGATGCCCCCCTCTCATTCTTCTAGAGTCTGGTAAATAAAGGTGTAGTTGACTCAACCTCTCGCTATACAGCAGTCGCCTCCATGCCAGGAATCATCTGGTGAACCCAAAGCAATCTGAATCCCACTGGAGCATTGCTCACAGAAATGTGGAAGTCCTGAACTTCCTGAGAGGTCCCTTGCTCCTCTCATCCTGCTCACATATCTCAGAATCAGATTTATTATCACTGACTTATCTGATGTGAAATTTGTTGTTTTGCGGCAGCAGTACAGTGCAAAGACATAAAAATTACTATAAATTACAAAAATAAGTAGTGCATAAGAAAGGAATAATGAGGTAGTGTTCATGGATCGTTCAGAAATCTGATGGCGGAGGGGAAGAAGCTGTTCTTAAATCATTGAGTGTGGGTCTTCAGGCTCCTTTGCCACCTCCCCGACGGTAGTAATGAGAAGAGGGCATACCTCAGATGGTGAGGATCCTTAGTGATGGATGCTGCCTTCTTGAAGGACCGTCTCTTGAAGATGTCCTCGATGGTGGGGAGGGTTGTGCCCGTGATGGAGTTGGCTGAGTCTACAACACTCTGCAGCCTCTTGCGATCCTGTGCATTGGAGCCTCCATACCAGGCTGTGATGCAACCAGTCAGAATGCTCTCCACTGTACATCTATCCATCTATATATCTATAGATACACAGTACATCTATAGAAATCTGACTATTCCAGGAGTCCAGCAGTGGGGATGCTGGATTTCTTCAAGGAGGCACTGAGCATGTCCTTGAATCCTTTGTACATCTGGTAATCCCTTTCCGTGACAGAGCTCAGAACAACATGTCTGCTTCCAGGGTCCAGAGAAGGGCATGTGATCAACATGACCTCCCCAGCTGCAACACACCAGTGGCTACACTTCAAAACATACTGCAATGGCTTTGGGGATCTCTGGCATGTCCTGAAGCCATGAAAGGCACTATAGAAATGTACATGTGTCCTTTTTTGTAAGAGTGTTGGGAATTTAATCTGGCTGACGTTTAGAGTTATTTACAATTATTAACAAGCAAAATGAATATCAATATAATTAGCATTTAAACAATAATATCGCAAAAAAAATTTGTCTGTAATCTGACTCAGCTGCATCATCATTAATTCTCTATGCAACTTGTGTCCACTGTAAGGCTCAACTAATAGAGTTTGGACGTACTGAAGTAATGTAGGGCCCTAGTGAGACTGCAGCTGGAATATTGTGTATAAGTCTGGTCTGCCTACATAAGGAGGGATACCTTCATAATCAAGGGAGTGCAACAAAGGTTCACCTGACACTCTCCTGGAATGGGGTGGGAGGGGAGCCGGTGGAGGATTCTTCTATGAGGAGATATTAACACATCTTAGTCTTAGAAGAGTTTAAGAGAACGAGAAGTGATCTCATTGAAACATACAAAATTCCTGACAGGGTAGTCGGAGGTATGATGTTACCCAGGCCACTGTTTCTAGAACCAAGGATCACAGTCCCAAAATAAGGGGTAGGATATTCAGGACAGAGCTGAGAGGAAATTTCTTCACTTTGAAGATAATGAATCTTTAGAATCCTCTATTCAAGGGGGTGGTGGAGACTCAGTTGCTGAGTGTATTGAAAAAAGCGATTGATAGATTTTTTGATATTAAGGGGGTTGAGGAGTATGGGGTTAGTGCAGGAAAGAGGCCCTGAGGGAAAAGATCAGCTGTGATCTTATTGAATGGTGGGGCAGGCAGAAGGGGCCAAATGGCCTACTCCTGCTTCTACATGTTGTTCCTGGGTTACAAACACCTGAATTACGGACACCCTTACATACAAGTGAGCTCCCAAAATATTAGTCCGACATGCATACAAATGTTCCTTCCTATGAGCGGCAGAACTAGTTTCCTCTCTCTCTCTCCACTTTTAGTAATTGTTCTTTCTTATAAGTCTTATGTGTTTTTGAAGCCATTCAAAAACTGTGGAGATGTGGTTACCATATCTAGTGATTTTTGTGTATTTTCCAACTTACGGACAAAATCGACTTAAAGACGTCTTTAAAAACGGAATGTTCGTTACCCGGGAACTGTCTGTACTTCTTTTGTTCGTATGTTCTGAAAGCCATGTTTGGGGAAAGTTGGACTTTGACGACATGTTCATTGCCTGTGAACAGAAAATCAAGAACGGCCAAGCTATTGTGTCTCAGGGTTCAGACAAGCAGCAAAGATACCCGATCTCTTTTATCGTGTTTAATATTCAATGCAGTCAGACCCAAGCTTGATTTGTGACCCATATGATTGCTGTTATTTCAGCTCCATCATGAGCTGGGCATTCAAGAGCTGTGTATTTGATTGAGGTTCTATCTCTTGTGTAATCATGAATCTTCCCTGCAAACATTTCAATTAGAAACGCAATTTCACTCCATAGACCCAGGGGAGGTCCAGAGGAGCCTTCAATCACCCGCCGATAATCACCCAAGCTGTCAGCCCACCACCAGGAATACACTATTAGATATTAGTGACCCAGCTTTCTCTGCTCACTTAATGCTGAACTCGGTACGGATGCAAATGAGCAAGCCTCGTGGAGATTTTTTTGTTAAGTGGTCAAAATCTGAAATAAACAAATGGGAAATAATATCACAGAAGCAGGAGAAGGTCATTTTACCCCTCAAACCTGTTTCCCCATTCAGTAAGATCATGGCTCTGTCACCTAGCTCAGTGTATGTGCCTTTTCCCTATCTCCCTGGCTTCATTCGATCGATCACTCAGATATAAGATGAGCTGTTTGTGGAAGTAAATTCCAACCTCCACCACTTTGCAAACAGCAGCCTTTCTGAAGGTCTGAGTCTTAGATTCCTTCACCAGAAGAAGTGGTTTGCCTCCGTCCACCCTCTACAGACCCTCACGGTGTGAAGACAGGAACATTGGCAGAGGAGTGGACCATTCAGCCCCTCATATCTGTCCCAACATTCATTCTATCTTCTTCGACCTGGCTCATTTCAACATTTCTTAATCCCCTTTCCCCAAAGGAACCGACCAGTCTCAGTTTTGGTGGGATTGAAGGTCAGGTTAACATATCTTAAGAACATTGTAAATCAGAGCTTAGTGACTGTGCTGTTTTCATATATATATTCGTTCAAGTTGTGGGCTTCACAGGCTGAGCCAGCATTTAATTGCCCGTCCCTAGTTGCCCTTGAGAAAGTGGTGGTGAGCTGCCTTCTTGAACCACTGCAGTCCTAGAGGTGTGGGTACACCCACAATGCCATCAGGGAGGGAGTTCCAGGATTTTCACCCAACGACAGTGAAGGAACGGCGATATAGTTCCAAGTCGGAATGGTGTGTGGCTCAGAGGGCAACTTCCAGGGGGTGGTGTTCCCCGGGCTTTTGCTGCCCCTGACCTTCCAGCTGGTGGAGGCGGTGGGTTTGGGAGGTGCTGTCTGAGGAGTCTTGGTGAGTTGCTGCAGTGCGTCCTGTAGATGGTGTAAACTGCTGTGTGTGTCGGTGGTGGAGTGAGTGAATGGTTGTGGATGGGAGGCCCATCAAGCAGGCTGCTATGTCCTGCGTGGTGTCGAGTTTCTTGAGTGTTGTTGAGGATGCGGGGTTTCGACCCGAAACGTTGGCAATTCTTTCCCCACCCCCACAATTGCTGCTCAGCCCACTGGGTTCCTCTAGCAGATAGTTTGTGAGCTCAGGAATGGACTGACTGTGAGGAAGGTTGTGTCCATGTTGAGCACTCCTCCCTTTCTGTCATCGCTTCCAGTCCTAAAACTCTCCAATACATCTACCCTCCTACAGCACTGATTCTTACCCATCTTTTAATTTAATTGCTCCATCACTGGCAACATTCCTTGAGCCGCTTGAGTCCCTGAGCTCTGGGATTCCCTCCCCAATCCCTCATCCCTTTCTTATCCTCCATTAAAGGTGCTCCTTCGACCAAGCTTTTATTCACCTGCCCTAATATCTCCTACAATGCTTGGTATCACTTCTTGTCTGAGTTGCTCCTGAGAAACACAGTAGAAAGCTTTTGCTAAATTAAAGGTGTCATAGGAATGGGAGTTGTTATTAGAGTCATAGAGTAACACGACACGGAAACCGGCTCTTCCATTGCTGGAGCATTGGCACCAGCAGGGAGAAATCGGGCTGAATGGTCTGATTCTCCGCTGCATGTACCATGTAATTACTTTCATTGATTTTCTCTTTCACTAAAGCCCATTAAATATTTCCTTCCTTTGTCACACGAGCACCCAGTTCTTTTCTGTAAGTCACGCCTGTATCTGCTGCAGGCATTTTGACTTCTGTATTCTGTATTTCCAGTAATTTTCTTCTTATGGTTCAAACTTGATAAATGCTGCTTTGTTATAAATATTGACCACAGCTTTTGAGAGTTAGTTTCAGCAGCAAATGTTTCCAGTGAGGTGGAAGCAATGTCTCATCACGTTTTCTACCAATTGTGTGTTTAGGCTGCTCTGTGTTTGAGATAATAGGGATAAGAAAGAGAAACTATTTCCTCTGTGTGTGTGTGTGTGTGTGTGTGTGTGTGTGTGTGTGTGTGTGTGTGTGTGTGTGTGTGTGTGTGTGTGTTTGTGTGTGTGTGTGTGTAATGTCTGCATGTAATTTCTGTGTTTTCTGTGTAAATTGTGTGTGTTTTTATATACAGTATGTTTGTCTCAGTATGAGTGCTTCTGTCTGTCTCTATCTCTGTGTGTTTGTAAAAATGTCCTTCATTTTGTGTTTATATGTGTGTCTGCTTTGTGTATATTATATGTTTGTGTCTCTGAGTATCTGTGTGTGTGTCTGTATCTGTTCATGTGTGTATATGTGTGTGTGTGTGTGTGTGTGTGTGTGTGTGTGGGTAGGGTAAATACGTCCTTGGTTGTGTGTTTCTGTTTGCTTTGAGTACAGTATACAGTATATTTGTCTCTTTGAGTGTGTGTGTGTGTGTGTGTGTGTGTGTGTAAATATCTGCTTGTCTGTATGTGATTGTGTGTTTCTCTATGTGGATGCATTTTTATGTACATTGTATATCTGAACGTTTCTATATGTGCGTGTGCTGTGCGTGGGTAATCACAAAGGCCAGTAGGTTTCACAGTCATAACTTGCGTTGTCTGTTCAGTCAAATTTAAGCCTTACGGAGAGCTTGATGTGTTAAGGCAGCAGAGTGTGAAAACAAGAACACATTAGACCTTCAACTAGAACAGATGTATGAAATGAAGGAAGGAATGCACTTAGCCGAGCTTTGCCAATCCGACCATTTATGTAGGAGCATCAGGCTCCTCATTTAAAATTAAAATAACCCCAATGAATTATGTAGCAAGTACAAAGGATGGGATTGAAAGATCTTATATTTCAATTGAAATATGCAAAATATGTGTGTGTTTGGAATTTAATTAGAGTGTCTGAATAAGTTCTCCAATTACTTTATATCTTATTTGAACAAGAAGTTATTTGCAAAAGAAAATGCATCTTTCAGGCAAAGGTATGCTGCATTTTGCAGACAACACTAGTGTGTGCCCTCTGAACATCAGCTGTTAAGGGATTCGGAAATCCTGAGGTTGGAAAAGGTGCTTTAGGCTCTCTTTTACCTATTAAGGACAAACAGCTTAGATACCTTGTCGCTGCATTCAGAGTATGCTTGTGAACAATTAGCCTCTGATTCTTTGGCAGATGGAGCTGTTGGGTCTTGAGGCTTAAAGGGACAGGACCAAAGTATGGCCAA
The DNA here is from genome assembly GCF_009764475.1 of Pristis pectinata. Classification (NCBI taxonomy): domain Eukaryota; kingdom Metazoa; phylum Chordata; class Chondrichthyes; order Rhinopristiformes; family Pristidae; genus Pristis; species Pristis pectinata. Next base: position 15,675,438 of record NC_067436.1, on the reverse strand, counting down.
CTGCGCCTCATGCAGTCTGACTTCAGGTCAGTGATGAGGAAGCATGGTTTTAAGTTAGTGTGATTGGAGTGGCACTGTTTTATATCAGCCAAAGGGGAGCAGTGCTCTGGAACTTGGGTGCCTGACAGGGTGTGGAGGCAGAGACCTATGTCCAATGTAACCAGTGCCCGAAGCAATCTACAGAGCTGTGAGCTGGGAAGTAGGCCTGAAAGCTCCTTTCTGGCAAGAATGCACACCATGGGCTGAATGGCTTCCTTCTGTGTGTGTGTGTGTGTGTGTGTGTGTGTGTGTGTGTGTGTGTGTGTGTGTGTGTGTGTGTGTGTGTGTGTGTGTGTGTGTGTGTTGTGTGTGTGTGTGTTGTGTGTGTGTGTGTGAGTTTCTTTGGTAGGTGTGAGCTATGCTGGGTGGAGTGGTGTGGGGTTAGACGGGGGGGGGGCAGTGCTGTCCTGCAACATATCATACATCTCCCAGGTGCCATCTTTGCAAAGGGATTAACCATTAAAACCTTCTGGTAAAGTGGCAAGACGTTGACAGGCTTGGGGACAACGACACATGCTGCATTAGTTCCAGCATGTACAACCAACAGGGATATAATTAAGTGGAACCTGGAAAATTTCAGTGGAGTGGGAGGCAGGGAATTAGCAAATGCAGAATTCACTGCCTGTCCCAGCTGTGTGGTGAAGGTCTCCTTATCTGTGTCTCAGCCTGTACCTTTGCCAAAGATAATTTCAAAAGTAAATGATATATTTTGGACAGATTTCCTCAACAAACCTTGATGTGTGAAGATTAGATAGTCCTTCACATTCTTAACAGAGGATTGTGACTTCAGAAATGTTTATCTTTGGCTGACAGTCTTAAGCAGACTTTTTTTTGAATCATACTCAAATGGCAGTGTTAAGAAGGATGAGGGGAAAATCTCATTGAAACCTACTGGATACTGAAAGGCATGGATAGAGGGGATGCTTCCATTAGTAGGAGAATCCAGGATCCGAGGGCACAATCTCAGAATGAAGGGACGTGCATTTGAAACTGAGATAAGGAGGAATTTCTTCAGCCAGAGGGTGGTGAATCTGTGGAATTCATTGCAACAGACGGCTGTGGAGGCCAAGTCATTGGATGTATTTAAGGCAGAGACTGATAGGTTCTTGATTGGTAGGGGGTTAAGGGTTACAGGGAGAAAGCGGGAGAATGGGGTTGAAAACAAAAAAATATCAGCCATGATTGAATGGCGGAGCAAACGATGGGCCAAATGGCCTAATTCTGCTCCTATATCATGGTCTTATAGTCTAAACGCCCACCACTACATCTCACCTTCCTTGAGCCCCCACATACCCCGACAGATGCTCGGGTTCAATCCCACCCTCCATTGTTGAATCCGAATGGCAGCTCACACCAGGTGGCCCCAGGACCTGGTCTCATTCCCCCAAGCCCTGCAGTTCTATGACACCTTTCGTGACTCTTGGATGTCGCACAGCTCCTTGCATTGCAAACTGGGTGGCCGGTCAGTGCACAGCAAGCTCCCACAAGTATACACATTCATCAAAAAGCAAAAAATTGGAATTGGAATTGGTTTATTATTGTCATGTGTGCCGAGGTACAGTGAAAAACTTATCTTGCATACTGTTCATACAGATCAGTTCATTACACAGTTCATTGAGGTAGTACAAGGTAAAACAATACAGAATGCAGAATAAAGTGTTACAGTTACAGAGAAAGTGCAGTGCGGGTAGACAATAAGTTGCAAGATCATAATGAGGTAGATCGTGAGGTCAAGAGTCCATCTTATCGTGCTAGGGAACTGTTCAATGGTCTTATAACAGCGAGATAGAAGCTGTCCTTGGGCCTCTATTGAGTTCTAAAGAACTGCAGGAGCTGGATGTAGGAAAAGAAAATAGAAAATGGTGGGAGTACTCACCAGTCGGGCAGCGTCTGTGGAGAGAGAAACCTTTTCGGTCGATGACTTTTCATCAGAACTGGGAGAAGTTACTTGGTTTCTAAGTATGTTTTTAATTGAAGAGAAGGGGAAGAGGCAGAGAGAAGGAAGGCATGAAGACCAGGAGTGGTTGAATGACACGTGGGGGTGGTGCTGGCCGAGAGGGACGGGGCAGGGGAGGCTCGTTAATTGAACTGGAATTGAGTTGGTTTATTATGTACCGAGATACAGTGAAAGGCTTTTGCTTGCGTGCCATCCAGACAGATCATTCCATACATAAGTACATCAAGGAGCAAAAAGTTAAACAAAACACAGAATATAGTGTTACAGTTACAGAGAAAGTGCAACCCAGGTAGACAAATAAAGTGCAAGGGCCACAACGAAGTAGATTGTGAGATCAAGAGTTCATCTTCTAATGTATAACGCTATTACAGTGCCTGACCCAGGTTCAATTCCGGCCACTGCCTGTAAGGAGTTTGTATGTTCTCCCTGTGTCTGTGTGGGTTTCCTCTGGGTGTTCTTCATCTACGGAGGCTGAGGGGAGACCTGATAGACGTTTGTAAAATTATGAGAAGCATGGAAAGAGTAGACACAATATTTTTCTCAGGGTTGAAGTGTCTAATACCAGAGGACATGTATTTGAAGTGAGAGGGGGAAAGTTTAAAGGAGACGTGTGGGGCAAGTTTTTTACACATGGAGCAGTGGTTGCCGGGGGAGTGGTGGAAGCAGATACAATAGTGGTGTTTAAGAGGCTTTTAGATGGACACATGAATATGCGAGGAATGTACCAGTATTCAGTCAGTCTCTCTCTCTCTCTCTCTCCCTCTCTCTCTCTCTCCCTCCCTCTCCCTCTCCCTCCCTCCCTCTCTCTCTCTCTCTCTCTCTCTCTCCCCCCCCCCTCTCTCTCCCACCCTCTCCCTCCCTCCCTCCATCCCTCCCCAAATATTAGATGTATAGGTCAGGAAGTTGTGAGCATGCTACGTTGGCACCGGAAGCGTGGCGACACTTGCGGGCTGCCCCCAGGACACTCTACGCAAAAGATGTATTTCACTGTGTGTTTCAATGTACATGTGACAAATAACGATATCTTAGCTTATAAGCAGTCTGATAACAGTGGGATAGAATTGCAACTGATCTCTCTGGGAGAGGTGCAAATATTATTTGATATAACTGATTTATTCCAGATAGTTATTCCCAGTGTTAGGATTCAAACTCACATCTCTGGTTCAGCTGCTCTTACCTTCCTCAAAGGCCTGCTTGAACAAAGCAAAGGTGTTAGGCATAGACCAGAGCTGATCCTAAGTTCAGTGCCTTGTCTGCCAAGTTAGCTCATATCACCCATTCTGGAGCTGAAGGGATGAATGTAGCAAATGATGAGACCTGATGTAAAACTGGGTTTGGTGATCTGAGGACGTGCAGCGTTGAGATGAGATGTTAAACCAATGCCCCATCTGCCTTCTCAAATTGATGCCAAGGGATCTCATTACACCATTTCCGACGAGTACAAGAGGGAGCATCTGTTCAATAATTCGCCCTCAACCAATATTGTGTAAACAGATCATCTGATCGCCCCAGTACAGGAAGGATGTGGAGGCTTTGGAAAAGGTACAGGAGAGGTTTACCAGGTTGCTGCCTGGATTCGAGGGTATGAGCTACAAGGAGAGATTGGGAAGACTTGGGTTGTTTCCTCTGGAGTGCCGGAGGCTGAGGGGAGACCTGATAGACATTTGTAAAATTATGAGAAGCATGGAAAGAGTAGACACAATATTTTTCTCAGGGTTGAAGTGTCTAATACCAGAGGACATGTATTTGAAGTGAGAGGGGGAAAGTTTAAAGGAGACGTGTGGGGCAAGTTTTTTACACATGGAGCAGTGGTTGCCGGGGGAGTGGTGGAAGCAGATACAATAGTGGTGTTTAAGAGGCTTTTAGATAGACACATGAATATGCAGGGTATGGAGGGATATGGATCATGTGCAGGCAGAAGAGATTTAGTTTAATTTGGCATTGTGTTCAGCCCAAACATGGTAGGTTGAAGGGCCTGTTCCTGTTTCTATGTTCTATGGTCTATAGTAATTATCAAAGTACTTTTTCTCGGCTCCTGCTGTGCGGTCCCCAGTTCCCCACAGTGTAGCAATGACTTTTCTTTATCACTATTTCATTGGCTGTCAAGGTCAATAGTGCTAAAAATGTTATCTCTTTATGTTATCACTTATGAAATGTTATCACTTTTTTGAAAGTGTTATCTCTTTCTCCAACTTTTGAAAAGTACTTATAAATGTTTTTGGGTCATAGGTCATAAATGCAGCCCTTTACTTGGGATAATATCAGAACAGAGGATGGATAATGTGAGATGCAGGGAACCCAGCATCTAAATGTGTCATATAAGTAATCGGTCCTTTGGACAAACTCATAATGGTGGTGTCTATGGATGGAACCCCCAGACACAACCATTGAATTAAGCCTTCCTAGCCAATTCCCACAGTACCAAATCTTCAGTATGTAGGAACAACTCCATCTCTTGTTGCAAATACTTTGAGCAGAAGAGAGGCTCGACGAAGTACAATGCAGGGTTTCGACCTGAATCATCCACAATCCCTTTTCCCCCTGCAGATGCTGCTCGACCCGCTGAGTTCCTCCAGCAGATCATTTGTTGCTCCAGATTCCAGCATCTGCAGTCTCTTGTGTGTCTCAGCAAAAAATGATTCCAGTCTCAAAAAATGTTTAGAAAATAACCCAAATAATACCTGATAAACTAATTTATATCTAACATTTTTATTCACATCTTAAGCCAATTCCTCTGCTCAGTTTTGAGGTTGATACATTTTCAGAGCCAACACTTAGAATTCTTGACTGCTCAAGTATAACAACACAAATGAAAAACTAACTTTGCTGTCAAGATTTACCACTTATATTTCTCTGCTTGAAGGGAGAAGATTTCTTCATCTTTCCGCCTTCCCAAGATAAGCTGGCTGCCCTTGGGATTGGAGACCTTGTCTCAAACTTGTAACGCCAGGTGTTTTGAAGAAGGGGTTGGTGGTGGGGAGGAGTAGGTCCAGTCTTCTCCAAGGACAGTAGCAAGCACTCTGTAGCACACTAAGCTGCTATTATTCTCACCATCCTTTACTGGCTCATAGTTTATTGTCACCTATACCACGGTGCAATGAAATTCCTTGCTCGCGTTCAACTCTCCGAATACGTTCTTCAACGCGTGGCTTTGGCATTGGCTGACTTTAATGCATAGTGTTGGCCAATATTATTTCAGAGGCAGATTTTGAAATGCCATTCCTTCAGCTCCACTTGTTTCTTTACCTTATGATGGGCTCCAGAGACTGACAAAAGTAGTAGATCGCTACCCTCTCGGGTATAGATTCCCTTCACCCCCAAGGTGTGTTGTCGGCACTGCAAGATCTGGAAGTCAGGAGCCAAGATTAATCAAAACTCAAGTTGCCGCCCTGCTGTCTCAGCTCAGCAAAAGGTGGGATGACGGTCGTGTGTGATTCTGCCCGACTAACGGTATGTGGAGGGGAGAATGAAGTGCAGTAAAACTCCGAGAATTCGCGGTCTGAACATTCAAAAATTCTGGCAGTTCAGCATCTGGTTTACCAGGTAAAGTTTGCCATGTTCCCCTTCCATTAGGCGGGACCCTGTTTCCCATGTCCCTTTAAACTTCCTGGGCCATGTTTCCTGCATTCCCTTTCAACTTAGCAGGTTTGCTGCAATGTTGCCGTGTAACGTCTTTAAAAAATGAATTAAAAATGTGTTGGAATATCAATAACATCCAATAGTCCAGACGACCTGCTAGTCCTACACCAATTGTTCAGAATGAACGAAGTTTTATGGTATATGAGAGAACACAGGACATAGAACAGTACAGCACAGGAACAGGCCCTTCCGCCCGTGATGTTAATGCTGACAGTGATGCCAATTTAAACCACACATCTGCCAGCACTTGGTCGATATCCATCCATTCCCTGCTTGTTCTTGTACCTGTCTAAGGTTTAATGTGTCTGAAGAATCACAGTAGGGGAAAAACAAACTGCCTGAGGAACTCAGCAGGTCAGGCAGCATCCCTGGAGGGAAATGGACAGTCGATGTTTGGCGGCAAGACCTTTCGTCTGGAATGGAAGAATAGAGGGGAGGTAGACAGCCACAGACGCTGCTCGACCCACTGAGTTCCTCCAGCAGACTGTCGGTTGCTCCAGATTCCAGGATCTGCAATCAGAATGAGATCTATTATCACTGACTTAGATGACATGAAGTTTGTTGTTTTGCGGCAGCAGTACAGTGCAAAGACATAAAAATCTATAAATCGCAAAGATAAATAATTAGTGCAAAGAAAAGGAATAACGAGGTAGTGTTCATGGATTCATGGACCATTCAGCAGTTTGATGGCGGAGGGGAAGAAGCTGTTTCTGAATCATTGAGTGTGGGTCTTCAGGCTTCTGTACCTCCTCCCCGATGGTAGCACCATGAAGAGGGCATGTCCCAGATGGTGAGGGTCCTTTGTGATGGATGCCGCCTTCTTGAGGCACCGCCTCTTGAAGATGTCCTCGATGGCGGGGAGGGTTGTGCCCATGATGGAGCTGGCTGGGTCTACAGCCCTCTGCAGCCTCTTTCAATCCTGTGCATTGGAGCCTCCGTACCAGGCAGTGATGCAACCAGTCAGAATGCTCTCCACTGTACATCTGTAGAAATTTGTAAGAGCCTTTGGTGACATACCAAATCTCCTCAAGCTCCTAACATAGAGCCACTGCGTGCCTTCTTTGTGATTGACATTTAAGAAGCGTCTAGTACTTTAATTGCCAAGGCATTGAACACTACAGGCCTAATGCGGGTACGTGGGATTAGTGTAGGTGTGGACGTATGCCGAAGGGCCTGTTTCTGCGCTGTACGACTCTCTGACTCTCTGACTTATTGATGTGCCCCAGGAGGTGGAGAATTACCGGGCCGCGATGCAGAAGATGGCCGCTGACATCATCAAACTGAGGAAAGACATGGCGCAACTGGAAGCCGAAAACAGCAAACTGCGCAGTGAGCTGAGCCTGCAGCAGAATCTGGGCCAAACCTTGCTGGATGACACAGATATCGACGTAATGACAAAGGCGGAAATAGTGGACAGAATCGGTGTGTAAAGCACTCTCACTGCCACCATGAGACTAAGGTCCATCTTGGTTTAATTTGCAATTTACTCTGTGTTCAGAATCAGATTTATTATCACCGACTTAGATGATGTGAAATTTGTTGTTTTGTGCAAAGATATAAAATTAGTATAAATTACAAAAATAAATAAATAGTGCAAAAAATAATGAGTTAGTGTCCATGGACTGTTCAGAAATCTGATGGCGGAGAGGAAGAAGCTGTTTCTGAATCGTTGAGTGTGGGTCTTCAGGCTCCCGTACCTCCTCCCCGATGGTAGTAACGAGAAGAGGGCATGTCCCGGGTGGTGAGGGTCCTGAGTGATGGATGCCGCCTTCTCGAGGCACCGCCTCTTGAAGATGTCCTCGATGGTTTAATACTTGATGGGTTAATCGAAGAGTTTCAGTGCTTTAGTAACCCTGCCTGTGATTCAAGTCAGAAAGTTGTGGACTCAGATCTTCTTCTGTGCTGTAATGATTTTGTAGCCAGTTGACAGATCCATCCATGTTCTCCTATACTATTGCAAAGAAGTTCAAGGTCAGTTCAAGGAACAACACCTCATCTTCTAACATGACACTCTGCAGGCTTCTGAACTAAATAATAACTTTGACAATTTCAGCTGAGCAACAATTCCCAAATTTCAGATTTCCAGCCATTTCTTCAGTTTTGTGTACAGTTACACAATCGTGAATCATGCACAGCTTTGGTCACCCTGTTATAGGAAAGGCATCATTAAACTGGAAAGGGTACAGTGAGATTAACGAGGATGTTGCCAAGACTTGAGGGCCTGAATTATAGGGAGAGGCTGGGCAGGCTAGGACTTTATCCCTTGGCGAGCAGGAGGTTGAGAGATGTCCTTATAGAAGTGTATAAAATCATGAGGGGCACAGCTAGGGTGAACACACATCTTTTTACCATGGAAGGGGAGCCAAAAACTAGAGGGCATGGGTTTAGGTGAGAGGTGAAAGATTTAAAAGCGACCTGAGGGGCAACCTCTTCACGCAGAGGGTGGTCCATATATGGAATGAGCTGCCAGAGGAAGTGGTTGAGGCAGGTACAATAACAACATTCAAAAGACATTTGGATAAGTACATGGATAGGAAAGGTTTAGAGGAATATGGGCTAAGCACGGGCAAATGGGACTTGCTTGATGGGCTCCATGGTCGGTATGGACGTGTTGGGCCAAAGGGCCTGTTTTGGTGCTGTATAATTCTATGACTCTATTTTCCTTTGGTAATTTCAAATATTTGTCCTCACCTTTTCCTGACTAACTTGTTCCATTTCCTGACCCGTTACCACTCTCCTTCACCTTGCACTTTCATCCCTCCAACCCTTCCGTCCTGTCACAGAGTTCCCCTCCATTCTCTCCTCCCATCCCCTTGCCCTTTCTCTGCATTTTAAAACTTGTTTTATCTCAAACTTTTCCCAGTTCTGATGAAGCGTCATCAACCCAAACTGTTAACTCTGTTCCTCTCTCCACAGATACTGCTGAGGGTTTCTAGGATTCTCTAGTTTTTACTTTACCAATTCTATCTGTTGGCTGAAAGAACAAAGTTTAATGAGAACTGTACTGAGATGCAACTACGGTTTCATATTCCACCCTCTCTGTCTTTGTTGCTTTCATGTTCCAGTCTTATTAAAACAGAAACTGGCCAGCGAGACTGCGGAGCATCTAAAGAGCAAAGATAAGGTGCAGCAGCTGCAGAATGAATTAATCCGGGTGAGTTGAAAGGCTAAAGAGATATGAGGATGATTTTTTAAATTACCTGAATATGAATCCTAGGCAGGCAAACCAGTGAGTCTCCGTGTTAATGCCTGTGCATGCTGTTAAGTAATTAAGATTCTTCTGATAGATTGCTGCACATGCATCTGGTGTTTTCCTGATTTATGCCGCATTTGATGGGTTCATAATGGTGATTGAGTACGTATTTTGATCTTGAAAGCCAGTCAATGTTCAGCACAGGTGGCACAGTGGTGCAGGAGGGCACTGCAGCAGTTAGTGCTGCTGCCTCCCACCTCTTGGGACCTTGTTCGATCCTGAGCTCGAGTGCTGTTCGCATGGAGTTTCCATGTTCTCCCCATGACTTGGTTCCTGCTGGTAGGTCATACCTACTCTAAATTAGTGAAGGGGCAAACGTCTCAAAGGGGAGTTGGTGGGCAAGTTAGAGAGAATGAGTTGTGAGGGTATAGGGAAATGGGAGGGGAAGAATGAGACCAAGGCGATTGCTGTGCTGGGAATCCTGCGCCAAGAGTAAATTAAAAAAATAATAAGTATTTTGCCTGTTCATCAGTTATGAGGTGCACTGTCAACTTTGGATTTATTGTCCAATTTCCCCAAGAAGGTTTCATTATCTATTGGATTTGTGCTTCATTGGCAGTGGCAGGAGTGGGTGGGGGGGCATTTTTCGATCTTTGAGAAGGTGGTGGTGAGACCCCTTCTGGAATCGCTGGTGCTTCTGACCCCCACAGTGCTGTTGAGCTGGGAGTTCCCGGATTTAGACTCAGTGACTGTGAAGGTGTTTCCAAGTCAGAATGGTGTTGGGAAAGCTGCAAGTGATGCTTTACCTGAGGAAGTAGATTTGGACAGATGTGTGCAGTGATCAACCTGTGTGGAAGGAAATCCCATTCTATGGCACAGCTGTTCTTCAGTGGTCTGTGGCACAGTGTTATATAATAAGATTTCTTTATTAGTCACATGTACATCGAAACACACAGTGAAATGCAATAAGATCACCCCTTATTCTTCGAAACCCCAAAGAATATAGATCAAGAAACACCCAATAATTTCTGTTTCAAATCTTTCAGAGTAAAGCAGCTGGAAAGGTCTCATCATTTTCCATTCCTTACTTTCTGAGTGACCTAGGGTCTGTGGAGGCATCTGCTCTGAGAAAGTGCTGACTTTCCTTTGTAAACCTTTGATTTGGTACGGCTGTTTAACTGGGTAGCTTCCGAGGGAAAGCCAAGTCAAACTTAACCCAACCCAACCATCACCTTAGAAATAGTAATCCCAAACATTGTACTGTTAACCCTTTAATTTCCTTTGAACACATTTATTTGTTGTAGAGGGGGAGTAGGGCATTCTGAGGGAGTCGCCCATGTTGTTGAGGAAGTGGAGTCAAATTTCAACGGGTCCAGATTCCGCCTCCCAGACCTGAGCCCAATGCGACGTAACTGTACGTGTGGTGTTCACTCAGGTCACCTACTCTGTTGGTTTGGTGCAGAACCTTATAAAAAATGCCCTACTCTCCCTTTACAACAACTAAAGGAAATTAAAGGGTTAACAGTACAATGTTTGGGATTACCATTTTTATGATGGTGATTGGGTTGGGTTGTTAAATTGGATAGGGTCAGGCTTTGGTAGGGTTGGGGTTGAATTAGACTGGGTCAGGCCGGGTAAGGAGAGCAAAGTTTCTTCTCTCAGGCTTACATGAACCCGAAGTGGTCAACAGTGCCTGAAGGGGTGGTAGAAGCAGGTACTTTCACATGTCTAGGAAGTGAAACACCACAGCATTTAATCTATGGGTCAAATGCTGGAAAATAGGATTGACATAGATAGGTTCTTGATGGTTGGCATGGCAAAGGTAGGCCGAAAAGCCTGTTTCCGTGCTGAATGACTATATTCTATCAGTGAACCCGTTTGGTTTGGTTCTTTGTAATCACTTTGACAGTTATTTTGTGAATCAGATCTTTTTTAAAAATGAATCCTGTTATGCTGGGAGTTGAACACACACTGGATTATTACTGCAGTAACATTACCAACCCTCCCTCAGCACCCACTGGCACTGGAACCGACCGATCGGCACAACTTTGAGATGTGGGAGGAAACCAGAACGTCTGGTGGAAACCAAGAGCTACGGGGAGAACGCGCAAATTTCATTAAATCTGTTTCTCTTTCCACAAATGTCGCCCGACCTGCTGAGTGTCAGAGTCGTGGAAGCAGGCCCTTTGGCCCACTGAGTCCGTGTTGGCCCATTTACATTCATCCCATTTTATTCTTCCCACTTTACTCATCAACTCCTCCTAGATTCTACCCCTCACTGACACACAAGGGACTGCTTAACTTACCAACCGACATGTCTTTGGGATGCGGGAGGAAACCAGAGCACCTGGGGGAAACCTATACAGTCACTGGGAGAACGTGCAAACTCCACACACAGGACCGAAGGGCAGGATTGAACCACTGGAAATCCAAGAAATCAGTTCTACCAGCTGTACCACTATACCCCATTTTCCCACCTACCACTTTGCATATGAACTCATATAACTAGATCATTAGTCGTGGCCACTGGATCACCAACCCAATAAGGTATCCCCTAGCAACACACAAAAAGCTGGAGGAACCCAGCGGGTCAGGCCACATCTGTTGGAGAGGAATGGAGAGTCGATGATTCAGATTGAGACCCCTCATCTGGACTGAAAAATGAGAGGGGAGATAGTGTTAGACCTAGGGATGATGTTGTCCAGAAGGTTCTTTGGAAGTCAAGAATGAGGAGCAAATCTTATGGTTACAGCCATTTAATTAGATGTTCATCACAATACAGGGCAGTCTGTACCAGCAAGCAAGGCAAGTAAAGAAAAGTAACAGTTAGAAACGAGCCCAAGCACATGCTTCCCTTTTATACTACGAACCGGTCTGGATGAGATTAGATAAGAAACCTGTGTAACAGGTACTGACTGAGTCACACTTCAGCTTTGCAGATAAAGAAACTACAGAAGTATAGAACCAAATGTACTACAAGTAACTAACAGTTTACAGACAAACAAGTGATTATGCAAACATATAAGAGTGCAAAGAAAGCTAAAACTATAAGGAAAAACACAATAAAAGCAACAAGCTGGACCCTAATCCAACAACAGCCAGTATAAGGAGGTGGAGGGAAGGGGTGGTAGGTGATAGGTGGAGCTCGACTCTTCCCTCCTCCTTCTTATACTGACCATTTCCTCTCTATCTTTCAGTCCAGATGAAGGGTCTTGACCTTTGTGTGTTGCTCTAGGTTGCAGCATCTGCACTCTTTTGTGTCTTCAAGATATCCACTATGCATTGCTTGAAGTATGATTTGACCAGATGCATTGATTTTATCAAAAGGGATTGAAGTGAAGAACTACCACTGCTGGAGCAGTGTGGATATCTTAATCTCTAAGCCTTTGGTGTCCATGTTGACTATTACAGAAGAATGATCGGGAGACTGAGCTCTTGCACCTACAGAAAGCCCATCAGCAACAGCATGCGGCCTTACAGAAGTACCAGGATAAAATACGCAAGTCAAAGATTCTGGAAGACACCATACGGCAACAAGAAATGGTAATGCTGGCTGTTCAAACTGTTCTGAGACACATGGAGCACTAATGCCAAAACTCAGTTAGGCCACAACTGGGGTATTGCATTCAATTCTGGTCGCCCCATTACAGGAAGGATGTGGAGGTTTTGAGGGTGCAGAAGCGGTTTACCAGGACACTGCCTGGATTAGAGGGTATGTGCTATGAGGAGAGGTTGGACAAACTTGGGTTGTTTTCTCTGGAGTGACGGAGGTGGAGAGGAGACCTGATAGAAGTTTATAAAATTATGAGAGCACAGATAGAGTAGACAGCCCATATCTTTTCCCCAGGGTCGAAATGTCTAATATTAGAGGGCATGCATTTAAGGTGAGAGGGGGAAAGTTTAAGGGAGATGCGAAGGGTAAGTTTTTTACACAGAGATGGTGGGTGCCTGGAATGCATTGCCAGGGGTGGTGGTGGAGGCGGATACAATAGAGGCATTTAAGATGCTCTTGGATAGGCACGTGAATGTGCAGAGAATGGAGGGATATGGACCATATGCAGGTAGAAGGGATTAGGTGTCGTTAGCTTAATTAGTTCGACACAACATCGTGGGCTGAAGGGCCTGTTCCTGTGCTGTACTGTTCTGTGTTCTATGTTCTGTAACTCAACATGGACTGAGTCATGAATCAAGCTTGCTAAGGCTTAGCCCAACTTCATATGCAGCACTTCTTATGTAATGCAATGCTGTTTACTATTTATGAAGGGAACAGCAAATAGAAAGCTCTACATACAACTTACAGCACAGAAGCAGGCCATTCAGGCCAACAAATCCATGCTGGTTAACGCTCCACCCAAGCCTTCTCCCATCCTTCTTCATCTCACTCTTTCACCAAATCCTTCTAGAACTTTCCCATTCAAATAATTGTCTAGTTTTGTTGAGGAAAGGGGTGATTTTATTTTCATTTTAAAAAATGTATTTGTTTAATTGTATGGTTAAATTCTCTTAATTTTTTTGTCATACATTTCAATGATATGAAGTAGTAAAGGAGTACCCTTTGGCCTCCTAGGAATTGGGTAACCAGTTAGAGGTGGTCAATTGAAGTCAGGTGACTTAAATATACCGCTGCACCACACAAAATGCTGGAGGAACCCAGGGGTCAGGCAGCATCTGTGGAGGGAAATAGTCAGTCCCCGTAAATGAACATATCCCCCTCTCTCCAACCACCTGTGGTGCTTCCTTGGTCGAACTGCCACCTATTCCTAGGGCTTAAAATAAATCTTCTGAATTCATTTTGGACTTTTTTTTACTGACAATCTTCCAGTTGTGACCCTCAGTTTTGTACTCCGATGCTTGGTATTGGTATTGGTTTATTGTTGTCACTTGTACTGAGGTACAGTGAAAAACTTGTCTTGCATACTGTTCGTACAGATGAATTCATTACACAGTGCATTGAGGTAGTACAGGTTAAAGCAATAACAGAATACAGAATAAAGTGTCACAGCTACAGAGGAAGTGCAGTGCAGGTAGACGATAAAGTGCAAGGTCATAACAAGGCAGATTGTGAGGGCAAGAGTCCATCTCATTGTATCAGGGAACCGTTCAATAGTCTTATCACAGTGGCATAGAAGCTTCCTTGAGCCTGGTGGTACGTGCCCTCAGGCTCCTGTATCTTCTGCCTGATGGGAGAGGGGAGAAGAGAGAATGACCCGGGTGGGTGGGGTCTTTGGTTATTTTGGCTGCTTTATAATGTTAAGGACTTGTGCACAGTTTCGAGACAAGTTTAATGTAACTTCTCTAGACAAATGAGCACCATGCTATGTTTGGATTTTGAACGGCCTTGTTAAGCATAAATACTTAAACTAACACTAAACAATGGCACAGCAAGTACTTACTTCCCCAGGCAGAAAGGCCGGTAAGTAGGAGACATAGATTTAAGATAATCGGCTGAAGAACAAGAGGGAAGCTGAAGAGAAACATTTACACTTGCATGTAGGAATGAGCTGCCTGCAAGTGTGTTGGAAGAGAAACCGTCACCTCATTTAAAACATACCTGGGAGAACAGTTCAAATGTCATAAAGTCACTGGGCACAGTAACGATCTCTACAGCTCAACAAGTCCACACTGACTACCAAGCACCCATTTACACCAATCCGACACTAATCCGGAGATGCTAATCCTATTTTTTTATTATTATCCCCACATTGCCATCAACTTCCCCCAGATTCTCCCACTTACTAACACACCAGAAGTAATTTACAGCGGCCAGTTAACCTACCAACCCGCACGTCTTTAGGATGTGGGATGAAATTGGAGCACCTGGGGGAAACCCACATGGCTGCAGGGAGAACTTGCAAACTCCACACAGACAGCGCCGGAGGTCAGGAGTGAACCTGAGTCGCTGGAGCTGTGAGGTAACTATAATCTACAGGGCAATAGTCCAAAGGTTAGGAAATTAGATTGGCCTAACCATCTCTTTATTGCTTGACATGGACACAATGGGCCAAATGGCCTTCTTTCCCTGAATTTATTTCCCAGAAATTAGATCAAGTGGTGTCAGATCTTTGGGTGGAACTTGATTCAAGGTCAGGTGTGCACAGTCCATTACTTCTAGGTCATCTACACCTGAGATGCTGAGACTGGTGACAGCATACGTCTTGTACCTGGGTGCCAGGACTGGGATCTTTGCCCGTGCATACGTGGATTATGAGTGGTGTGGATCACATCAGACCTGCGTCAGTGTTTCTTAAAGGGGTTCTGCCAGAGCAGGACCCATCCCGAGCAGTTTGGCACTGGGAACCTATCTCATGTGGCCCCCTGTACTCCCACCACGCCTACATTTCATCCCACAGCACCCCAACGCTCTCCCAACTCTCAAACCTCATCCCCCTCCCTCCCTCCCTATTGATAATCTACCTGTAGCCCTTCTCCCACCTATTTGGTCCCCAGCTGTGCACACCAGTTCCCCATAGCCTTCAATCCCCCGACCTTTCAAAACTCTATCTACCTCCAAGCACCCTGAATGATTCACCTTCCAACATGCTCCAGGGTAGAGGATTACAGAGATTCACCACCCTCTATAATTAATGATCTGGATGAAGGAACTGATGGCATTGTGGCCATGTTTGCAGATGATACCAAGATAGGTGGAGGGACAGGTAGTGTCGCAGAGGCAGGGAGTCTGCAGAAGGACTTGGACAAGTTGGGAGAGTGGGCAAAGAAGTGGCAGATGGAATATACTGTAGGGAAGTGTGGGGTTATGCACTTTGGTAGAAAGAATAAAAGTTTAGACTACTTTCTAAATGGGGAGAAAATTAAGAAATCAGAGGTGCAGAGGAAATTGGGAGTCCCAGATCGGGATTCCCTTAAGGTTAACTTGTAGGTTGAATCGGTAATAAAGAAGCCAAATGCAATGTTAGCATTCATTTCAAGAGGACTAGAATATAAAAGCAAGGATGCTGAGGCTTTATAAGGCGTTGGTCAGACTGCATGCGGAATATTGTGAACAGTTTTGGGCCACGTATCTCAGGAAGGATGTGCTGGCCCTGGAGACGGTCCAGAGGAGGTTTATGAGAATGATCGCAGGAATGAAAGGGTTAACATATGAGGAGCATTTGATGTCTCTGGGCCTGTACTCGATGGAGTTCAGAAGGATGGGGCGGTGGGTGGGGGGGGGGGGGGCAGAATCTCATTGAAACCTACCAGATACTGAAAGGTCTGGATAGGGTGAACGTGGAGAGGATGAATCTGTGGAATTTGTTGCCACAGAGGGCGGTGGAGGCCAAGTCATTGGGTGTATTTAAGGCAGAGATTGATAGGTTCTTGATTGGTGAGGGGGTTAAGTTTACAGGGAGAAGGTGGGAGAATGGGGCTGAGAAAGAATCAGCCATGATTGAATGGCGGAGCAGACTCGATGGGCTGAATGGTCTGAGTCTGCTCCTATATCTATGATCTCTGTAAGAAGTTCTTATGCACCTCAGTTTTAAATGACCTTCCCCATAATCTTGTAACTAAGTCCCCTCGTTTGAGATTCTCTCACTGGAAGAAGAATCGCAACATCCACCCTGCCATGCCCTCCAAGTACCTTATTTGTTTCAATAAGATCACCCCTCATTCTTCAGCCTCCATGGGATATCGATCTAATCTCTTGTTTCCATGCAGTATGACTCCACAACAATAACTCCACCTGAGCCAACGCTTGCAACTTTCTGCCTTCTTGCCATAAATTACTCTTGACTACACTTACATGTTTAGGATATTTAAATTTCTTTTTCAGACCACAAAGAACAGCGATTGAAATCTCCCGATTGTCAAGTTGCAGTCCACAGCTGCTTATGTTATCTCAATATCAAAAGTTTCCTGATCTTCCAACACCTCTGTAAAGTCACCCCTCAGACTCCTTTGCTCCAGGGAAAAAATGCCCCAGCCTATCCAGCCTCTTCTTATAAATGAAGGGCTTGAGTTGTAAGGAGAGGCTGGATAGGCTGGGGCTTTTTCTCCTGGGGGCAAAGGAGGCAGGGGTGACCTCACAGAGATACATAAAATCTTAAAAGGGCATCGATAAGGTGGATGGTCACTGTCTTTTCCCCAGGGGAGGAGGGTCTAAAATTAGGGGGCACATATTTAAGGTGGGAGCAGAAATATTTAAAAGGGACCTGAGAGGCAACTGAGAGGGTGGTGGGTATGTGGAACGAGCTGCCAGAAGAAGTGGTAGAGGTGGGTACAGTTACAACATCTGAAAGATGTTTGGACAGGTATGTGGATAGGAAAGGTTTAGAGGGATATGGGCCAAATGCAGGCAAATGGGAATAGCTTGGGTAGGCAGCTTGGTCGGCATGGATGAGTTGGACCTGTTTCCGTGTGGGATAACTCTATGACTCTCAGTGCATGAAGGACACATTTCTATCTGGGAGGTTGTGAGCAAATTCCTTGACCATCTGGCTTCCTGGTCAAGTGATTAACCTTGCGGTTTGGGAGACCGTAGTTAGGTTAGACGCAGAATAACCCTCCGCCCGTTCCACATGGACCAGCTTCTAATAGGTCCCTTTATTGTTTTCTTATTTCAGGTTATAGAAAAAATGGAGAATATTTTAGATAAGAAGTTGAAAGAGAGACTGAGAGAAAGGCCTGATGTTTCCAAGAAATGCACAGGTAAGTTAATTGGGACACGAGATAGGTGCAAGAATAGGCCATTCGGCCCCTCGAGCCTGCTCCGTCATTCAGTGAAGTCACAGCTGGTCTGCAAACTCAACTCCTCCTCCCCGTCCCAATCCTTATGTCCCACCTTGAACAAGGAATCTGTGCTGCTCAGCAACGTGAGTGTCCACAGTGGTTGGTGTGGAGAACTCCGAAGATTCACAACACTCAGAGAGTAGACATTTCCTGATGAAGGGTCTCGACCCGAAATGTTGACTGTTTATTCACCTCCATAGAGGCTGCCTGACCTGCTGAATTTCTCCGGCATTCTGTGTGTGTTGCTCCAGGTTCCAGCATCCGCAGAATCTCTTGTGTCTCAGTAGAAATTTCTCCTCATTTTGATCCAATTTATTTATATTGGCCAATTGACCTACCAATCTGTGCATCTTTGGGACATGGGAGGAAACTGGAGTACCGGGGGGAAACCCACGTGGTCACAGGGAGGGCGTGCAACCTCCACACAGACAGCACTGGAGGTCAGGATTGAACCCGGTTCACTGGAGCTGTGAGGCAGCAGCTCTACCAGCTGTGCCACTGTGCTGGCCTAAGTGACTGACCCATTGTCTTGACCCTTGGTTTCACACTCTTCAACCAGGGGAGTAGGTGAGTGTTGGAGGAATTTGTGTGTTTAACCTGCACCCTGAATCTGGCTTTAATGTGGTTCCCAGTCGCCCTCTTAATTACAGCTCAGATCAGGACAGCACACAAGGAAAATCTCTTGTACAGCAGTGGTGAGTTTCTCCAACAAATTGGTTTATTCAGGCCAGTTACAGTGTATAGCTCAAAGATACTCCACTGATCCAAAAGACTTCCAGCAATTTATAGTATTCGTGTTACAACAGTTACAGGCGGATTTCACAATTTCATCAATAACCCACTTCTCTTTGCAGTGTTTGATCTTTGTTTTATCTCTGCAAGGGTTGCCTCTCACTGCCTGACAAATGGGACTTTGCTTCCTTTGCCAGACAGCAGTTTCCCCCATTCTCCCTGCACTTTGGTCCTCTGGTTTATGGTCTTGTCCTTCTGCATGACTCAGCTTATCTCATGATCAGTTGTCCTGCGCTTAAGCTGTATTCTAACCTCCATTTGTTTATCTCTGCTCCAGCCAGCGAAGTCCTGTAATTTAAACACTTCCCTGATCTTACTAGTAGCCTGTTACTTCTAAATGACCTTTAAGCCATCTCCACTATTGGCCGATTTTCCCATCGTCCTTTCTTATTTATTTCAGTTAACCAATTTTCTTACAATTCCTAAGATTCCTTCTTCAGTGAGCTGAGGACATTTTAATGTAATCTGCAGCCACTTCTTCTGGGCTTGTCAATGTTTCTTGACAATAGCACAATAAAATGTCTCTTCAACTATGTTCGAGGTGTTAAACGTTTTATATAAGTGGACAGTAATGCTGGTGGTGGGATTGGATGTCCATTGTATGTGCGGGAGAAACCTCAGGCAGCCTGTTTTTGATCAGGAGCTACTGAAGACACTGTGAAGAAGGAGGTGGAGGCGGTGTTGCTGGCAGAGAACGCACGGCTGCGGGAAGAACTGGGACAGCTACGAATGCAGCCTGGACCTATTATTCTCCAGCAACCAGTTTATTCCGTCAAGGTAAGGCTGATCTAGCTAAAGGGACAAGACAGAAACAGGAAGGGAACAGGAAGCACCTTGCCTCTTAAGTAGCAGGGTTCAAAACTGCCTCATAGATGTTAAATAATTGATTGGATTAAAGGGGAAATGAGGAAGAGATTTATCATCCAGACAACTCACTCGTTGAAAGTGTGATGGAGGTGTAAGCTCTCACCATATTTAAACATGACCTAGATGTGTTCTTGAGGACCTGCAGAATTAAGGACCCAGTGCTTGGTTGGTACAGGTAGGATGGCAGAATAACCTCCGGTTGCATGGATTTTCTGTAACTGCATTGACTGTCAAGTGACTAACAAGATTCTGTAATATTTTACTCAATTGCAATTAATCTATTAACTTACCGTATGTTAGTTTGAGTTGGTTGGCAGGACAGGTTGAGCAAGCTGGAGCTTTTCTCTTTGGAGAGAAGGAGGATGAGAGGAGACTTGATAGAGGTGTACGAGATGATAAGAGGCATAGATCGAGTGGACAGTCAGAGACTTTTTCCCAGGGCGACAATGGCTAACACGAGGGGACATAATTTTAAGGTGATTGGAGGAGGATATAAGGGGGATGTCAGGGGTAAGTTTTTTACACAGAGTGTGGTGGGTGCATGGAACATACTGCCGGCAGAGGTTGTGGGGGCAGATACATTAGGGACATTTAAGAGACTCTTAGATAGACACATGAATGATAGAGAAATGGGGAGCTATGTGGGAGGGAAGGATTAGATAGATCTCAGGGCAGGATAAAATGTCAGCACAACATTGTGGGCTGAAGGGCCTGTACTGTGCTGTAGTGTTCTGTGTTCTATGACTCTCCACTGAGTTTGGAAGAACTCTTCACAAGGATTTGAGCTCATGTTCTGATTTCTCCAGCTGGGGCATGGCTTTAAGGTAATGGGTGGGAAGTTCAAGGGAGATGTCAGAGGGAGGTTTTTCACCCAGAGAGTGGTTGGTGCATGGAATATGCTGCCTGGGGTGGTGGTGGAGGCTGATACGTTGGTCAAGTTCAAAAGATTGTTAGATAAGCATATGGAGGAATTTAAAATAGAGGGATATGTGGGAAGAAGGGGTTAGATAGTCTTAGGTGTGGTTTGAAGGTCGGCACAACGTTGTGGGCCGAAGGGCCTGTATTGTGCTGTATTGTTCTATGGTTCTATGGTTGTGACCTCCACTGCCCCAGCCCGATCACTGGAGTTCCCTCCCTAAACTTCACTGGCACCCCTCCCTCCCACTCCTTATAAACTGTACCGGTTTTAATATCATTTATGAAGGTCAGTGCTGAATTTTGACGGAAAACTCTCCCGTGAAAAGTCTTGGGACATTTTAGCTTGTCAATGCGATATGTAAGTACATGACTCATTGGATAATGGTGCAGCATTACCTCAGTGCTGTAGTGGGACAGGCAAGCTGGGATGGTTGGTTGCCAGGCAACCTCTCTTCTGGGAGTGCTGTGTGAAGAACACCCTGTTACAACAATTAAGAAAAGCAAAAGTAGAGGGTTAAAACTGGCAGTCTCTTGATTGGAGGAACTAAAACAAAACTTTGAAGCTCCCCAACGCAGGCTTTCGACCTGAAACGTCGACAATTCTGTTCCCTCCACAGATGCTGCTCGGCCTGCTGAGTTCCTCCAGCAGGTTGTTTGTTGCTGTAGGTGACAGTGTTCTTATGTGTCCACGGCTTTTGGGCTCCTTAGTGGTGGAGCTGGTGGGTTTGGGAGGTGCTGTCAGAATAGCCTGGGCAAGTAACTACAGTGGTCTAAAATGCAGCCACTGTGCAGTTTATGGCTATCAACACTGGTGGGGTATATCCCATGAGATTCATGGAACATAGAACATTACAGCACAGTACAGGCCCTTCGGCCCACAATGTTATGCCAACATTTTATCCTGCTCTAGGATCTATCTATCCCTTCACTCCCACATAGCCCTCCATTTCTCTATCATTCATGTGTCTAAGAGTCTCTTAAATGTCCCTAATGTATCTGCCCCCACAACCTCTGCCGGAAGTGCGTTCCACACACCCACCACTCTCTCTGTAAAAAACTTACCCCTGACATCCCCCTTATACCTTCCTCCAATCACCTTAAAATTATGCCCCCTCGTGTTAGCCATTGTCGCCCTGGGAAAAAGTCTCTGACTGTCCACTCGATCTATGCCTCTTATCACCTTGTACACCTCTATCAAGTCTCCTCTCGTCCTCCTTCTCTCCAAAGAGAAAAGCCATAGCTCGCTCAACCTATCCTCATAAGACATGCTCTCCAATCCAGGCAGCATCCTGGTAAATCTCTGCACCCTCTCTAAAGCTTCCACATCCTTCCTATAATGAGGCGACCAGAACTGAACACAATACTCCAAGTGTGGTCTAACCGGAGTTCTATAGAGCTGCAACATTACCTCACGGCTCTTGGACTCAGTACCCTGACTAATGAAGGCTGACACAACATACGCCTTCTTAACAACCCTATCGACCTGCGCAGCGACCTTGAGGGATCCATGGACATGGACCCCAAGATCCCTCTGTTCCTCCACACTGCTAAGAGTCCTGCCATTAACCTCGTATTTTGCCTTCAAATTCGATCTCCTGAAGTGTAGCACTTCACACTTTTCTGGGTTGAACTCCATCTGCCACTTCTCAGCCCAGCTCTGCATTCTATCAATATCCTGTAGTAACCTACTGTAGCCTTCTACACTATCCACAACACCACCAACCTTTGTATCATCAGCAAACTTATTAACCCACCCTTCCACATCCTCATCCAAGTTATTTATAAAAATCGCAAAGAGCAGGAGTCCCAGAACAGATCCCTGTGGAACACCACTGGTCACCAACCTCCATGCAGAATACGCTCCATTTACAACCACCCTCTGTCTTCTATGGGCGAGCCAATTCTGAATCCACACAGCCAAGTTTCCCTGGATCCCATGCCTCTCGGTACATGTTACAATAATAATAAACCAACCCAAATCAATGCCTTAATGTGACAAAATTCTACAAGGCTCCCGTTCATATTTTCAGTCTTTATCTCAGATTCCCAGCTTTTCTATTTTTAGCCCCCACGAGGGAACCCTCCCTTTACAACTCCAACCTAACTACCTGCTCTTCCTTTCAGGAATCCTTGGCTGACTCAGAGAAACTAAGTTTGCTGGCGCAATTGGAGAAAGCCCAGGGACGTATCCAAACGTTGGAGACTCTGGTATGTAGGTTCCAGAAGATGCTTCCAGAGAGACTACTCCCATGAAGATATCAGTAAACCAGCCGTTTTTTTTCTCAACAATCCAGTATTTCAAGGTCACCAATACTGATGCACACTTTGCTATGTCCAGTATTTAATTACTTAAATTTAAATTCCTAGCTGCCTTTAGTGAGTGCAAAGCCACAGGTTCAAATCAATTATAAAAGCAGATAATGCTGGAAGCACCCAGCAGGTCAGGCAGTGTCCGAGATCCTTTGTCAGAATTGATGAAGAATCTTTAACCTGAAACATGAATTATTTCTGCGTTTCTGTTTTTACTTGAGATTTCCAGTATCTGCAGTTTCTTTCTCTTGGTTTTCTTCCAAGGAATTGTCAAGGCCTTTAGTTATTTATCCAGTAACTTAATCAGAATACGATTGCAACTAAAATATTGACAAGATGTACTGGAAGTACACCAGACTTCTTTTCAGAAACTCTGCTTCCTTGTAAGATGCCTGCTGAGTATCACCACCAATTTCCGTTTATACTTTAGACTCCAGTGTAAATTGGGCTCAACCACAAATCGTTTGGTCCATCTGTTGTGTGGAAAGTGGCCTCATTGGTGAAAAAGTAACCTCAGTCAATCTTGGCTGATTGAGAGAGCAAATTATTTGTGATTCAGGCATGGCTTGGGGATTTGAGTGAACTTGTAACTGACCTGCTGTTTATTTGTAGTTGGAGGAGAACTCACGGAAATGGGGACGAGAGAAGCAGAGTATGTTGACGAGGCTCTCAGAGCATGAACATGGTTTCACCAGAACCTCCACCATGGTGTTCCATGACTTTCCTTTGGTGAGTGAATTTCTGTGCTCCTTAATGCTTGTCTGTTGCAAACTTAACATTTCCTTCTTTAACTAGGAATCCCAAGTAAGCTAGACCTCTGCTTGGATAAAATTTAAAATACATCCTGATGCCAATCTATGGCCATTCCAACACTGACACAACGACAGCCAATCCAACCATGGCCAATTCAACACTGACACAATTACACCCAATCCAATCACGGCCATTCCAACACTGACACAACTACAGCCAATCCAACCGTAGCCAATCTGCTCCCAACCCAAGCAAGTCCAGTCCAACCCCAACCTGACCACAGCCAATCCAACTCTGGCCAATCCAGCACCCAAGCCAGCCTGAACTTGACACAAGTAGTCCATCAGGCTCAGCTCAGGAAACCAGGCTCTAGTGGAAAGCGTGTGGTTGGAAATCACCATGAGTAAAGAGGGTGGCTAAAAATGTTATAAAGTTGTGGTTAGATGTAAGATCCGTGGTAACATTTTCCACAGTTTACGGGCCCTAGGACAGAGTGACATAAAATTTACAGCACATGAAATGGGCCACTCAGCCCAACTGAATCATATCAGGGTGTACGAGCTCCCGTCATCTGAATTCACCTGGCCTAGCCTGCAGAACCTCCATTCCCAGTCCCTTATACATTGTTCCTTCAAAGCCACAATCCCAGAAACTCTACCAAACTCACCTGGGCTAATCTGGCAGTACCTCCCAAACTAGACAGACAGGGGCATTAGGTAAATAGGAACACCATCGCTGCAGCTTCTGTGTCTTACATCCATATTTGGAAAACATATTACTGTATCTTCATCACCACCGGATCTAATTCCTGGAACCCATCTCGCCATCCCCTCCACCCTACAGCACTGTGGGCACACCCCTTAAGTAATAAGGCTGCAGTGGTTCCATGAGGTTGGTCTGAAGAGAAAATAGGAATGGGGAATAAATTCTAGGCTTTCCCTTGCCCTGAAATGTACTTCAGAAATGCTAATTGCCTCAATCACTCCCTGTGGATGCAGGTTCTGTGTTTGGATAACAAGGTTTCCCTTGCATTCTCTATTGTATTTACTAGCTATCTCGTTTCAATGTGCCCTCAGTTAGGACTACCCTACATATCGTGTCTTAAAGCAGTAGAGACCCAGAGACTCTTGCTAATATTTTCTTATGCACTTTTAACAGAAAAATGCTTCAGATTCACATCTGGCCTGAAATTGATATAGGACGCTTTCTCCTGGATTTCAGAGGAGGAATTTATAAACAGCATTGTCAGAGGATATTTCAACCGGATGCCTGGTCATGTTGAAAGCAAAGAATGTGGCAAGTGACTAATTCCTTGATTGAACCGATGCCAATAAAAATGAGAGGAAAAGATCTGCTTCTTTTCTAAAGAATCTGGTTATTTTTGCATTCAGAATTCTGACAGAGAAATACTAAATGTCAAGGGCTACTTACAGCTATTTTCACAAAACTGTTAATGTAAATTTTTAATTATTGGTATGTGCATTCTTTATTAGTATTTAATGATTTGTAGACTGTCCAGTATAATTACACTGTAGAAAAATCTTATGCAGTTTTATACATGGATAAAATATGATCTAATAAATTCCCCAATGTTTTGGCATTTTTTATTCAGAAGGGCTGAAAAGCATTAAGGTGTATTTATACACTAGGCATCTGAGACTAGAAGGTATGTTGCACATTTCTTGGAGAGTACAGAGCCTCTAGTTATGTAGGGTCTTTATGGTGGACACTCCAAGCTCAGTCTTCCAGTGGTTAGAATGTAGGTCCTGTGTTACTGGATGACTTCCTCCTTTGATATTAGACTCGCAGAATGGAGAAAGCCTGTGTTGGATCTTTGACGATGCCTTTGCTGTAATAGACCTGGTTACAACAACGTTACCAGCTCCACTTGCTCCATTCCACTATTTACTTCCCTCTCCGTAGCACTGGTCAATTCCACCCTACCTCCGTTCATCTTCTGCTGGAACACACATCCGTTACTTATTTTATTTCTGATTGACTGGCCCAATGCATTCATGGAGTCACAGAGTAAATCAGCACAGGTAGAGGCCCTTCGACACAACACCCATGCCGACCAAGATGCCTATCTAAGCTAGTCCCATTTGCCCACATTTTGCCCTTTTCCTCTAAACCTTTCCTTTCCATGTACCTGTCCAACTGTTTTTTAAATATTGTTATTGTACCTGCTTCCAGCAGCTTGTTCCATATACACACCACTCTCTGTGTGAAGAAGTTGCCCCTCAGGTCCCTTTCTCCTCTCACTTTAAACCTATGCCCACTAGTATTTGCTTCCCTTTCCCTGGGAAAAGACTGCGTGCATTCACCCTATCTATGCCCCACATTATTTTATGCACCTCTATGTCACCTCTCAGTCTCTCACACTCCAGTGAATAAAGTCCTAGCCTGCCCAACCTCTCCCTATAACTCGGGCCCTCAAGTCCTGGCAACATTCTCGTAATAAACTCATAGGTTCCCCTGTAGTCTCCCTTCTCTGAAGTGAAAGTCACCCCAAGTCCCAGTTAACTTTCACCCTTAAGTTTGATGGCCCACTTTGACACCTATTTAAGAAACACATCACATTAATAATTCTTACATCCTCTGTCCTTTTGCCAGCCCTATAACCTCTGAGATCTCCGCATTCATTAAATCCTGGCCTTCTGCTCATTCCTGATTTAATCTTCAAGCTTAAAAAATGCCGCAGATTTGTTTTCTTCCTGTTCCTTTTGGATCTTTTGTTCGTGACCATTCTGTCATTGGTGTCAAGTTTTTGGACTAGTCCTTGGAAGCCTGGAGTGTTGATCATGGAACGTGAGTTCGAATCCCAGCAAAGCAGTTGAGGAATGAAAAAAAACTGAAATAAATTTAAATAAAGGAACCGAATAGATCCAGAACATGAAATCTGTTGTCCTTACCCAGTCTGGGCTATATGTGATTCCAGAACCACAAGGTGGTTGACTCTTAACTGCCCTCTGAAGAAGCTTGTGTGGTGTAATTAGGAGTAGGTGATATATTCCAGTGACGTGGATTAGTAACCTAAATGTTTCTTCATCAAATCCCTTCATGATTTTCCTGTCTCTGTCTAATCTCCTCTTAATCTTCTCTGTAGTAAGCAGAACAGCCTCATTTTCAAGTAACAAATATCTCATCCCTACTACTATTTTAGTGTCTTGTTTCTGGGCCTCAAATCTAAAGCAAATCAGAAGAATATGTGTTTTACATGAGAGAAGAAATGAGAGGAATTAGCATGGAACTTGCTGAGTGTAATTTGCATTGGCTGCATAAATTCAGAATGTGGTTGCGGGTTGGGTGGGGCAGGAGAGGTTGTGGCAGATGGGCAAGGCTAATGGGGAACTTGTGACATCTGGAAGAGGGAAATAATTGTCCCAGAGAGTTGATCTGAGTGGCTATCTTGGCAGATGGCCTCGATAGCAACACTTCTCCAGATTGTGGCTGAACGCCAATATACTTGCAACTGTTTGGGGTCTTGGATCTTTGGAAATCAAATCAGCGTGGGAAATTGTGGAACTAAATCCAAACTTCACTGAACCTAAGAAGTTTGAGTTAAAAGTTGGGATGAAAAGGTAAATAATATTTTTTTGTGTTTTCTTAATGTACTGGTAATTTATTTCAAGTGAGGTTGTACTTCTAAGAAACCTGTTAGAAATGGTCTGTAAACAAATTGTGTATATTTTGTTCAGCCAAAAGAACCTGGAACACCAGGCAATAGGAGCAGAAGTAGGCCACTTGGCCCACCATTCAATATGATCATGGCTGATCAGTGCTGGCCTGAACTCCTCTTCTGTGCCAGTTCCCCATAGCCCTCAATTCCTCGATCATTAAAACATTTATGTAGTGTAGAAGGTTGCTGTAGATTACAACAGGATATTGATAGAATGCAGAGCTGGGCTGAGAAGTGGCAGGTGGAGTTCAACCCAGAAAAGTGTGAAGTGAAGCACTTCAGGAAATTGAATTTGAAGGCAGAATACAAGGTTAATGGCAGGATTCTTAGCAGTGTGGAGGAACAGAGGGATCTTGGGGTCTATGTCCATAGATCCCTCAAGGTTGCCACACAGATTGATAGGGTTGTTAAGAAGGCGTATGGTGTGTTGGCCTTCATTAGTCGGGTCATTGAATTCAAGAGCCGCAAGGTGATGTTGCAGCTCTATAGAATTCTGGTTAGAGTATTGTGTTCAGTTCTGGTCGCCTCATTATAGGAAGGATGTGGAAGCTTTGGAGAGGGTGCAGAGGAGATTTACCAGGATTTTGCCTGGATTGGAGAGCATGTCTTATGAGGATAGGTTGAGTGAGCTAGGGCTTTTCTCTTTGGAGAGAAGGAGGATGAGAGGTGACTTGATAGAGGTGTACAAGATGATAAGAGGGATAGATCGAGTGGACAGTCGGAGACTTTTTCCCAGGGTGACAATGGCTAACACAAGGGGGCATAAGGTGATTGAAGGAAGATATAAGGGGGATGTCAGGGGTAAGTGTTTTTACACAGAGAGTGGTGGGTGTGTGGAACGCACTGCCAGAGGTTTTGGGGGCAGTTACATTAGGGACGTTTAAGAGACTCTTAGATAGACACATGAATGATTGAAAAATAGGGGGCTATGTGGGAGGGAAGGGTTAGATAGATCTTAGAGCAGGATAAAATGTCAGCACAACATTGTGGGCCAAAGAGCTTGTACTGTGCTGTAATGTTCCATGTTCATTCTTATTACCTAGATGTAAATTTGAGTCCACTCAGAAATTTGAAGCAAGTACTGAACATTTAGGCTTTTTAAGTAATCAGGGTTATTTGTAAAAGCTGTGGTTTATTAAGTGAATACAATTAGCATTACTTGTCAAAATACAAATAACAAAAGATAATTTCATCAGTTATACAAAACTAATAAAATGTTAGTGTGCTGCGTTCTTAAGACAACTACTTAAATCATTGCTCTAATTAATATGAAATTTCAAACATCTGCATTAAGGGCACTACAAACTAGAAATGGTTTTTGGTTATATAAAAGTGTTAAGGTGTAAACTTATCATTGTCTTGACTACTTTAAACATAATACTTTTAAAACCATTTACTTTGACAAATAATAATGACAGAAAAAGTGGGTGAAAGTATATAAAGATCACAATGTACAATTTACTGTTTTCAGTCAAATGAACATACATGTTCGGAACTGAAGTTGGCCTTTCAATCTCTCAAGCCTGTTCTGCCCTTTAATAAATCTACACCAATGATATGCAGGGACTGGTTCTTTTGTTGCTTCATATTTAAACTACTGCAAATATATATTGGGCACAAACTATTTATTGTTTTAAATTATAAAACTATTTTTTATCTATATGCAAGGTATAAAATAATTTGCCAGATTTCTGATCGCTTTGTGGTCCTAATTAGTGATTTACTGATAAACTGTGCTCTGTGAAGACTGCAATAAAATCATAAGCCTGCTAATCCAGAATAAGTTTATGATTGTGTTACACAGAGCACTAAGAGGAAACATTAAGTCTCTAAGTGTGCAAACAGGGTGTTGTGGGCATAGTGGGGAAAATATGCTTCTTACTGGTTTGTGTTTTCTGTTTCTATCCTTGTTGCCATTCAACAAAAAGTAGGGCACCAGATCATTATGTAGTCACTTAAACATACAAATGATACCAGAGGAAGTGGTAGACGCCAGTACAATTACAACGTTTAACAGACATTTGGGCAGGTACATGGATAGGAAAGGTTTAGAGGGATATGGGCCAAACGCAGGCAAGTGGGACTAGCTTGGGTAGGCAGTTTGGTTGGCAGGGACAAGTTGAACTGAAAGGCCTGTTTCCATGCTGTATAACTCTATGACTCTAAATTGCATTGACGTAGATAATACCAGTATATTAACCCATTACTGGTCAATCTGCATTTGTCAAAACTGATGAAAGGAGAAACTTAATGCAAAAACGTATCCCATTTCTCTTCAGTTGATGGCCTTAAAGACTAGATTGATGGGTTTCTCAGGAAGAAGAATCAAATCAAAGTTAGGTTTCACCTCTGCTATATTAGTAGTTTCAATATTAAAGTTCTGGAGCATCTAAAAGAAAACAAAATGGTCACAGACATGAAGTAAATTATTTCAGCTTAATTTAAACGACACATTATTAAAAGAAAGACTTTAATTTCCCTATGCTTGTCACATCCTACATACTTTATACCCAATTAAATATTATTAAAATGTAGTAATATTGAAAACTAACACAGCCAATTTGTGCACAGCAAGCTCCCACAAAACAAAAAAAAGATAAATGTGATGGTGACTGAAGGAAGAATATTGGCCAGGACTCCAGCAAGAACTCTCTACTCTGAAAGAGTGCTAAAGAATCTCTTACCTGAGTGAACAGATTCCTTCTCAATTTAGTAACTCATGCAAATTACAACCTCTCTGACAATACAGCGCTGCCTGAGTACTGCACTGGAGTACCTGCCTAGATATCAAGAGCAGATGATGAGCCGAATTTTACAAAAGCAGTAAGTAAAAATGCAGTTTGTTTGCAACTTTGCTCATTGTTCAAGCCCTTTATCACCCTCTCATCTCACAGGTAAATTGGTTTACTATTGTCACATGTAGTGAGGCACAGTGAAAAATCTGTCTTGCATATTACCATACAGATCATTTCATCACATCAGTGCATTGAGGTAGTACAAGGGAAAAGCAATAACAGAATGCAGGATAAAGTGTTACAGTTACAGAGAAAGTGCAGTGCAGGCAGACAATAAGGTGCAAGACCATAACGAGATAGATTGTGAGGTCAAGAGTCCACCTTATCATACTAGGGGTCTGTTCAATAGTCTTATAGCAGCGGGATAAAAGCTGTCCTTGAGCTTGCTGATAAATTTTATTTGCAGGAATCATAGCTTCCTAAGCATTTGTAAATTCTCATTTGTGGTGTTCTAATACTCATAAAAGTATTGTTGAAATTGGAGAAGAATATAAAATACTATTTTTTTAATGGATTCTCTAAAACATGCTAACCTGAGGACTTGCAATTACGTTAATGCTTGAACTGAAATCATAGACTTACTTGAATCAAAAGGAGCAATATTTCTGTCTCAGCCAGCCTGCGCCCAATGCACTGTCGTGGTCCAAACCCAAAGCCAAGGTGTCTGAAGCTTGTTTCTCCGTGTTTCAGCCATCTTTCGGGATTATATTGTTCCGGATTGCTAAATATCTCTGGGCTTCTTCCCATTGCGAACAGACCAGTCTGCACTAACGTCTACAGGAGAGGCACCATGGCACCATGTTAATGATTTGTGCTGTTTGGATCATCAGTTCTCCAGCCACTTGGACCAATTGGCAACCCAGTTGTGGCTGATTGCATTTATTAACAAAAGTGAATGATGGATTCTGGCACTGTAGATGTAATCTCAAATCTCATATTCCTGGGGTTGTGTACGTGTGTACTTTAAGCTTATTTGCAGCTAAAATGGAGAGTGAGTGAGATTTTGATTGTTGTAATCTTGGGTACTGAATGGTGATTCCATAAATTTATGCAGGTGGCTCACATTTCCTTGCTTAAAAAGACGATAAGTAGGATATTTACTCTAATTAGTACAAGGGACAGAATTACCGTTCTTCCAGTTATAAATAAAAACAGAAAATAATGGAAATACTTAATCAGTCTCTTCAGGAAGATAATTGGGCCTTAAAACTTAAAATTTAAAACCAAATCTGGAAAGATTAGGATCATGCAAATTATTAAAATATAATTTTGGATAAATGTCCCCTGAATGACCTATTAAACCATAGTTCATTAGTCGAATCTAAGCACTTTTGGATTGTGTTTGCCTCTTTAAGATAGCTGAACATGGGAGATAGCAAGTGTTACTGTGTTAAACTTGCCTACATTCACATCATATTAGTTTGTTCTACTTTAAGCACCTGGGGCAAGGGTGAGGAAACATTTGGGAAGATTACAATGCTATCATTTTGATTGTGGGAAACCAGCACAGTAGGTATAGTGTCCATTGGTTCTTCTATATTTCTGTTTATTAAGTATTGAGCTTCTAATTAAATATCTTTTATTGAAGGTAAACAACAAGCAACTAACTGCAGGGATGATGCAACAATACGTCAAAAGTCAAATCATATGGTAGATAAAGGTATATATACGTATGTGCTACAGGTGGCAAAGAATTTAACTGTTTATATCATACCCCAGCTGGTATATGATAATCCTGCAAAGCAATGTCTTCAACTATGTATCGCTGTAGTGTTATAGCCACTGGATAAAGCCTGGAAAATATAAATAAATTCCATTAGTGAAAAAACTATTGCATTGAAATTCAAAGCAGTAGTGCAAGTCTTTGTATACACTTTGCAATTGAATAGAAGTGTAAAATGTGATCAGCACTTCATCTGCACATGGGCTCAAGGACAGCTTCTATCCCACTGTGATAAGGCTATTGAACGGTTCCCTGATATGATGTAATGCACTCTTGACCTCACAATCTACCTTGTTATGACCTTGCACCTCATTGTCTACCTGCAATGCACTTCCCTGTAGCTGTGACACTTTACTCTGTATTCTGTTATTGTTTTTGCCCTGTACTACCTCAATGCGCTTTGTACTACCTCAATGCACTGTGTAATGAATTGATCTGTACGAATGGTGTGCAAGACAAGTTTTTCACCGTACCTTGGTACAAGTGACAATAGTAAACCAATACCAATAGCAATATATAGATTTCTAGATTCCATGTGATAAGACACGCCTTCACATTGGAACTGTTGGGCATGCAGCAGTGATGTCAATCAATACACAGCGAATGCTTGATGTTACTGCTGCAACACTGAAGCCCAGAAGTGCTCTTAAGAAGCAGCACTGGCTTGGCAAGGAAAAATGGGCTTAACAGTTTACACATTGAATCACTCTAGCATTCTTATAGGACATCAAAAAATTTATTGTAACATTCTAAAGGTCTTTGAGTCAACATGATCCGCTACATTACAAAGTAATCTTTTTTTTTATTTTTAACTCCTTTCTTTACATTTTGGGGTGTTTGAAGTGTTTAATTTATTGCTATTGCTGAAACAGATGAAGTCATTGACAGCAAAATTAATAATTAAAGCTTCATCTTTACCTAGAGAGAATTTACAATTCTGAGGTATTCTGAAAATGCTGAGATATGTATGTCTGTATCCCTCTAGTCCATGTGTCCCATATCCCTCTGTTCCCTTCACGTTCATGTGCCTGTCTAAATGCCTCTCAAATGCCAATATTGTATCTGCTTCCACCCCAGGCAGGCTTTCCAGGCACCTGCAGCTCTCCTTTACACTCCCCCCCCCTCACCTTAAAGCTATGCCCTCCGGTATTTGACATTTCTACCCTGGGAAAAAGACCCTGACTGTCTACACTATCGACGCCTCTCATAATTTTATATACTTCTATTGGGTCTCTCATCGGTCCCCGACGCTCTACAATCTAAGTCTGCCCAACCTCTCCTTATAACTCATACTCACTAATTCTGGCAGCATCCTGGTGAACCTCCTCTGCACCCTCTCCAAAGCCTCCACATCCTTCCTGTGATGGGGAGACCAGAACTGAACACAATACTCCAAATGTAGCCTAACCGGACTTCTTGCCTTTTTCTTATTGTCCTCATGTGGATTTTCTGCATGAAATACTGTCTAGGTATTGATTTTAATTCAGGGTAGGGTTGTGACCAGCAGAGGAACCTGAGTCCCCTGTTGGTCTGTTGATGAGGACGATAGCACAGTTTTACCTCCTCAGAACGCCTTGCAAATGTGAAGAGCAGAAAGCTTTTGTTTTCCTTAATGACAAGCGGCTTCTTACCTCAGTGTTTCCTTCAATGCACCTTTGAGGAGTGGCACTGATTGTAGCATCTGAACTGGATCCCCTCCTGTTTTCTGATTGGCTTCCATAATCTCAGAGCGCAAATTCTTCTGAATATTGGGATATTTGGCAAGGCTATACATTGTCCATAATAGGGTAATGGATGTCTGTTTCAGGATTGAAGTGACAGTACAAGAGTATGACAGATTTTTTTTAAAACATGTATCTTGATTAAAAAAAAACACAAGCATTATCTTGTTCACAGCTAGATCATTTGCCTAACAACTTGAGGTAAACCTATCAAATGTTAGAATTTTTCATAATTTTAAATCTTTTTTTCTACTTTTCTTTATCAACACCTTTTCCTCCTCAGTGTAATCCTTTTTTCCATCTACTCTTTATTTCTGAATATGATTAGACTCAGCTTCACTCACTTGCTTCTCACTTCAAAGTCAAAGTCGAGTTTATTGTCATCTGCACAAGTCCATGTGTGCACGGGTGCGATGAAAAACTTACTTGCAGCAGCATCACAGGCACAGAGCATCAGATCAGCAGTATTCACAAGAGAAACATAACTTAAGCACGAATTATACATAATTTTTAGAAGAAAGAACACAATTAGAACAACAAAAAACAAAGTCCATTTTAGTTTTCAATCCTTTGATGGTATTGACTGATAATTATTCACCAAGATCGCAGATATCCCGGGATTCCACTTCCAATTAAATTAGGATTGAATGGTGGTTCAAACCATGAGATGTCCTGCTCCAGAAATATTGAGGTCAATATTGAATTTGCATGATTCAATACATTACATTTCACCTATTAATCAACTAATAATGTTGGCCCGGTCTGCTGCCCTCATTCTGATCACCTCCCTAACCAAGCCCATGATCATTTACCCAAGCAGCCAATCAACCCCCCTCCCCTAAATATCTGCCCAATCATAACTGTAGATCACTTGCCTGGGAACCCTCCAACCATCTAAACTATAAACATAAAATGCTGGAAACTTTCAGCAGGTCAGGCAGGATCTGTGGAGGGACAAACGGACTTAACATTTCAGGTTGAATCCCCTTCGTCAGAACTGGAAGCGTTGAAATGAAACAACTTTTAAGATTGTGGAGGAAGAGGGGAGGGCCAAGGACAACAAAAAGGGCAGCCTGTGATCTGGTGAAGACAGAGAGATTAAATGATACCAGTAGTGGTGCTGATGACTGTAAGAGGTTGGTGCAGGTGTACCTAGAGGAGATGACAATCTGAAATTGATGCTGAAAATATAATGATTGGACTGGCTGATTATCTGAAGCTGTTGATTCCAGTGCTGATTCCTGAAGGCTGTAACGTGCCAAGTGCTGTTCCTCGAGCTGATGTTGGTCTTTCTTGGAACAGTGTAGGAGGCCAAATTCAGAGATTTCAGATTGGGAGTGGGATGGAGAAATAAAGCAACAGGTGACTGAAAGATCAGGATGATCCTTGTGGACCAAGCGGAAGTGCACTACAAAGTGATCACCCAGGCTGCATTAGGTTTCCCACTGTGGTGGAGAGCAAGTCATAAGCACTGAATGCAGTGCATTAAATTCGAAGGAGTAATAGTGAGTCCTTGATTTAAGGAATATTTGGGTCCCTGGATTGGCAGGAAGGAAGCAGGTGAAAGGATAGGTGTTGCATGGGAAGATACTATGAGAATTGGGGTGGGTGTTAGTGGAGACAGAAGACAGGACCAGAGTATCATGGAATGGTCCCTTCTTAATGTTGAAAGGGGAGGTGAAGATGTGTTCGATGGCAGTATAATGCTGGAAATATCAGACACTACCTGTTGAAGTGTCATCAGCTTCATGACAGTCAAGGTGAGGACTGGGGGAACCCTATCAATGTTCTGGCTGGAAGGAGATGGGATGAGAGGAGATGTGTGGGAAGTGGGACAGACATGGTTTAGAGCCTTGGTGATTAGCTATGGTGGAGGGGACCATGACAAGAGGAAGACACATGAGAAGCACTGGTGTGGGTGGTGGAATTGTCAGAATAGATGTGAATGAGATAGTGAAACTGGGAGAATGGAATGGAATCGTTATAGGAAGCAGGGTGCGAGGTGGTTTGGGCAAGGTAGTTCTGGGAGTCAATGGGCTTGTAATAGATGTTTTTGTTAACCTACTTCTTGAAGTGGACGTGGAGAATTGAGCAAGGAATGGAAAGAGTTAGAGGTGAAAGTGGAAATTGCCAGAGGTGATGAAAATTTCAGATTCTGTTTGACAACAGGAGGTAGCATCGACATCACCCTTAATGTACCGAGATAAGGGTTGAGGGATGGGCCTGGGAATGACTGAAACAAGGAATGTTCCAACTATCCCAGAAAGAGACATGCAGCACCTGGACCCCCATGGCTACACCATTGATTTGGAGGAAGTGAGCGGAGTTAAAAGAAATTGTTCATCGTGAAAATAAGTTCAGCCAGGTGAAGGAGGGTGGTGGTAAGGGGCAACAGTTTGGGCCTTTGTTCAAGGAAGAAGCAAAGGGCCCTCAGCTTGGTGAAAGATGGGGGTGTGGAAGGATTGGATTTCCATCGTGAAAGTGACTGTTTGGACCTGGAAACTGGAAAGTTGAAGTGGTGAAGGGTGTAATAAGTATCACAAATGGAGGTGGGAAGAGACAGAAGGAGGTTTCAGGAAAGATATTACAACTTAGGTAGGAAGAAATGAGTTCCTTGGGACCAGAAGAGCTAAAACATTTACTGGGGCAGTCCTGCTTGTGGATCCATTGGAAGTGGTGGAAGCAAGCTGTGCATGGTTGTGGGTTGTGGGACTATTTTGCACTCTGGAGCAAGGGTTTTCAAACAACCTCTGGGATAGACATCTCCAACATTCCTCTCTCTGACTCCAGATCCCCAGTCTGTACCCACGGTCCTACAAGTTTGCTATTGCATGATTTCTCAGGCATATCCCAGACTGAACATTGAAAGAGCCTGCAGAGGGTTGTAGACTCGGTCAGCTCCATCACGGGCGTAACCCTCCTCACCATCAAGGACATCTTCAAGAGGCGGTGCCTCAAGAAGATGGCATCCATCATTGAGGGCCCTCACTGCCCAGGAGATGCCCTCTTCACATTACTACCATTGGGGAGGAGGTACAGGAGCCTGAAGACCCACACTCAACGATTCAGGAACAGCTTCTTCCCCTCCGCTATCAAATTTCTGAATGGTCCATGAACCCATGAACATGCCCTCATTATTCCTCTTTTTCACTATTTATTTATTTTTGTAATTTATAATAACCTTTACGTCTTTATGTCTTGCACTGTACTGCTGCCACAAAACAACGCATTTCACGACATATGTCAGCGATAATAAACCTGATTCTAATTCTGATCTCCAGGGGTACTTGTCCAACAGACCCTACAGGGCATTTTAGATTTATATCAAATACCCTACACCTATCACATGATCTCTTCCTCAAAAATCCCATCCACTCTGTGAACCCAGTACAATTCCTAACAGCCATCAAAATACTTGCTCATCTTGTTTTCACAAGATCACAAGACAAGGGAGCAGAAGCAGGCCATTCAGCCCATCGAGTCTGCTCCAAGGAAAGGGAAATAGAAATGAGAAATGGGGAATGGGGGAAGAAGAAAAAAAAACAAAAAAAAACTATTCTAATCCCAATTACCGGCCTTATCCCCATATCCCTTGATATCCTGACTATTTAGATATCTATCTATCTCCTCCTTGAATGCCCCCACTGATCTGGCCTCCACTGCTGTACGTGGCAAGGAGTTCCATAAATTCACCATCCTCTGGCTAAAGAAATTTTTCCTCATCTCTGTTTTGAAACTGTACCCTCTAATTCTAAGATTGTGCCCTCTGGTCCTGGACTCACCCACCAAGGGAAACAGCCTAGCCACATTTACTTTGTCCTTTCCTATCAATATTTTAAATGTCGCTATGAGGTCCCCTCTCATTCTTCTGTACTCCAGCGAGTACAGTCCAAGAGCCGACAAACGCTCCTCATACATAAGCCCTTTCATTCCTGGAATCATCCTCGTAAATCTCCTCTGAACCCTCTCCAACGTCAACACATCCTTCCTAAGATGTGGGGCCCAAAACTGCGCACAATATTCCAAATGAGGCCTCACTAGTGCACCGTAGAGCCTCATCAACACTTCCTTACTTTTATACACTATACCTCTCGAAATGAATGCCAACATAGCATTTGCTTTCTTTACCACCGATCCGACCTGGTGGTTAACCTTTAAGGTATCCTGCACGAGTACCCCCAAGTCCCTTTGTACTTCTGTGCTTTGGATTTTCTCTCCTCCTAGATAATGATCTGCCCACTTATTTCTGCTTCCAGAGTGTACAACTGCACATTTCCCTACATTGAATCTCATGTGCCATTTCCTTGCCCATTCTCCTAAACTGTCTGGGTCCCTCTGCAACCTTCCTATCTCTTCAATACTCCCTGTGAGTAAAAGTCACAGTAGGATCTTTTACAAGCTGATCAAAGTAAACTTCAAGGATATTGTTATTCAAGAGGCAACTATATTTTTATCCTACTAAGAGTTTCTGCCACATAAATCCAAACACATCACTCATTCACATGGGTATGGGTACACCACTGTCTTTAGGTTTCTCTCCATGTCATAAACTGTCCTGAGCAAGAATTAAATTTCTGTTCCTTCATTCACTGGGTTTGAATCCTGGATCTCCCAACCCAACAGCACTGTGGGAACACCTTCACCAGAAAATGTGCAGTGGTTTCAGAATGTGGGTCATCACCAGTGCTATCTCAAAGACAATTAGAAATAAAGAATAGCTTAGCCAATGGCACCAAATCCTGTAAAAGAATTAACAAATGATGCTTTCTGACTGGATGATGGAGTGGATCACATAAGGACAATGTCTTGTGTATTTACATAACCTCTGTCTTTGTCTCTTTAAAAAAAATCATTCCTTGACTTTCACTTAAACATTTTCAAAGCGTCTGTGTGTTTTTTACATATTTGGATTTCTTTTCAAATCATTTAAAGTGCCATGGTATCTTACAGATTTTTATAAGACGGAATCTTGCTCACATTTCCAGTTGTAAGTGCATAAGAAGGGTATTATTTTTGCTAATCTGCATGATGTTTAACTTAACAACATGAAAAAAACCCACAAAGATTGAATCTTTTATCTACGCTTATGGTGGTTTTGTTTCAAGAGTTACTTTATAAAGTTGTTAATTCAAATGGTTATACACAACACAAACTTATTCTTTGTTATTCAGGAACCTTACATGGGAATGTTGAAGGCAAATAAAATAATCAGCAGCTTTCAATGGTTATGATTATTGTTTCCTTTTCCAAACCTTTATTGTTCCTCCACTACCGATGTCCTCTGTTTGCTCTAACTGGCTTTTATTTTATTTTTAACTCCTTTGAGGTTGATTATTATTACCATGTGCCAGCTCCACTAATCATCTGCCTGATCGCCATCCTAACCCTCTCAGTTAGCAGCTCGACCTTCTCTCTCAATCATCTCACTTATAATACACACACCACAATACTCCGTGGGGTAAATACCAAAGATCTCACAAATCTACTTTTGCACAATTTTTGCCCCTCATGATCTCCTGTGTACTTCCCATAGACATCCCACAGTTTGTGATCTGCAGTATGAAAAAAGCCATTCAGCCCAACTACTCCAATGCTAGTATTTATGACACCTCCCCCCCTCCCATCTCCATCCATTGTTATTGGCATTATGATTCTCGGTTAATTGAAAGCACATTTCTTTCTTACAGTGTCAATTCCGCCTGCATTGAGCTCCATAATGTTGACTGTGATGTCTTCAAGAGAGATGTCTTGCATCAATAGTTCAGCAAGGATGCCAAGATATGCTTTGTCATTTTTGACTCTCTGGTGCATGTACCTGTATGCTCTCTGTATAGAGTCATTGGCTGGGAGTGAAAATAGAGAACATGCCATCAATGCACAAACAATTCAGTGTCACAGCTCGCTAACCCAACCATCACCAAATACACTGTTCTTTTCACCACTTCATTCTTCTTGGAGTAATGAGCATAATTTCTTCTGTATTTGATACTGAATTTGTTCTGATGAAAGAAATAATGTATCTTTAAGTAAATCGTTTTAGCTTTAGTTCAGGCTCACACATAGTCATGGAAGGTCAATGTAATTTGTTTTAGGTGTCCACATGGGAGTTTCTTGATTATGTTAATGTGGGAAGCAGTTATTATTGTTCTATTCAAAGGATGTGGACATTACTGGCAAGATGTGTATTTACACACAAAATGCTGAAGGAACTCAGCAGGTCAGGCAACATCTATGGAGGGTTGAGACCCTTCATCAGTGTCCTGAAATGTCGACTGTTTATTTCCCTGCATAGATGCTGCCTGACCTGCTGAGTGCCTCCAACATTTTGTGTTTGTTGCTCCAGATTCCAGCATCTGCAGAATCTCGTGTCAAGGTGTGTATTTATTGTCCATGCCTTATTCCCCGAAAACCCAAATGCTTGATAAGCCATTTCAAAGAATGGTTAAGAGATAACCACATTGTTGTGTGTAAGGAGTCACGTACAGACCACATTTGGAAAGGACAGCAGATTTCCTTCGTTTATGAACTTCAGTGAACCATATGGGTCTTCCAAAACTCTGGAATCATTATTTCCCATGTGAGGCTCTGAGAACCAAAGACAGATCAATAGTGCCCTCCAACTCGCTACCTTTGTGACTAACAAGGAATCTCTAATGTATCTATCCAAACCCAGGTAAAGCATGCACTGTTTGTGCGTGGCGTTCAAATTCCTGCTGTCATCTGCTCCCTGACCATTTGGCATCATTGTTTTTAGAGTAACATGGTACATGCTTCCCTGAAAATGGAGTCACAGGTAGACAGGGTGGCGAAGAAAGCTTTTGGCATGCTGGCCTTCATCAGTCAGGGTACTGAGTATAAAACTTGGGAGTATTGTGTTCAGCTTTGGTCGCCCTGCTATAGGAAAGGTGTTATTAAACTGGAAAGGGTGCAGAAAATATTTATAAGGATGTTTCCAGGACTTGAGGGACTGAGTTATAGGAAGAGGTTGGACAGGCAAGGACTTTATTCCTTGTGTGTGGGAGTCTGAGAGGTGATCTTATAGAGGTGTATAAATTCATGAGAGGCATATAGGGTGAATTCACTCAGTTTTTTTCCCAGGGTTGGGGAATCAAGAACCAGAGGGCAGAGGTTTAAGGTGAGAGGGTGGTATGTATGTGGAACGAGCTGCCAGAGGAAGTGGTTGACAGTTGGACAGGTACATAGATTGGAAAGGTTTAGAAAGTTATGGGCCAAATACTGGCAAATGGGACTAGCTTAGATGGGCATCTTGGTCAGCATGGATCAGTTGGGCCGAATGGTCTGTTTCTGTGCTGGGAAATCTCAATGAACTCCATGAGTAAGATAAATTGCATAGTGATTTCAATGCTGAGGTTTCAGTAGTGGCAAAAGACCAAGTTCTTAGAATTGCCAAATCACAAAGTATCGAACACTTGAGGCATTGAGTACAAGAATAAAGAAGTCATGTTGCAGCTATATACGTAAAACTTTAGCTGGAGCGCATTTAGAGTATTGTGTGCAATTCTGGTCTTCCAATTACAGGAAGGATGTGGAGGCTTTGGAAAGGGAACAGAAGAGGTCTACCAGGATGCTGCTTGGATTACAGGGTGTGAGCTATAAGGAGAGGTCGGACAAACTTGGGTTGTTTTCTCTGGAGCCGCAGAGGCTCTGGGGAGACCTGACAGAAGTTTATAAAATTATGAGAGGCATAGATAGGGTAGACAGTCAGAATCGTTTGCCTGGATAGAAATGGTAAAAACTAGAGGACATGCATTTAAGGTGGGGGGGGGGGGGGGGGGGGGAAACGTTTAAAGGAGATGAGCAGGGCAGGTTTACCCAAGAGTGGTAGGTGTCTGGAATGGGCTGCCAGGGGAAGTGGTGGAAGCAGATCCGATAGTGGCATTTAAGAGACTTGTAGATAGACACATGAATAGGCAGGGAATGGAGGGGTATGGATCATGTGAAGGCAGAAGAGATTTAGTTTAATTTGACATCGTGTTCGGCACAGACATTGTGGGCCGAAGGATCTGTTCCTGTGTCGTACTGTTGTATGTTCTATGTACTCAGTCTAGAAGACCCTAGATAGAGTTAAAAGTCTTGAATTAAAGATTGGTGGCAAATTATCTCTTCAGGTCAAATGGGAAAAGGGTTCAAAGCCGCCATCTGTCAGTCTTGGTCTAATGGAGAAGTTGAGGAGGTAATGTTGAAGAGCTGTGTATCAACAAAATTTTGATTGCCGATCCATTGACTGAACTCCCAGGCTTCTCTCTCCAGTGGAGATATTAGGTTGCTACTAACTACTTGAGTGATATCAATTGTAAGTCCATCCTTCCATGGATACCTTAAGATATGATGGTAATGGTCTTTAAGGCAAATTCAGGAACACCACCACACTATAGACTGTAGCTGTTTCCACTGCTATACACAAGGAACTCCAAGAGTTTTTAAAGCATCCCTGATTACACATGGAATAACGCTCAGCACTCAGGATAAGATTGTTGGAACTATGCAAAAGTAATTAACTGTGAGACTGTACAAGACGCAGCAGTGCCAAATGATAAACAGTAGTTAATGTAATCAGAAATGGTAATTTAACTAAAGTATGCAGGAGACTAATTTAAATATTCCTAGTTTCTCTCACCATGTTTATAAATGATATCCCAAGAATCTATGTGTTCCTGCCAGACCTTCGCATTGATTGACTTCAGCAGACCCACTGGAATATTGAGGATTGGTACTGTGGATTTGAACATCTTGAGAACCGAATCGATAAACATTTGCGATGCAGGGTTACAGTAGCCCTGCAGTAAGTCAAGACGTTCTCCGTGTAGTATGTAATGGACCGCTGCAAGAAAAATTAGACAATGTAAATTGTTCATTATTATTCTGTGATTCTGCATGATAGGATATAAGATATCTATTTATTAGTCACACATACATCAAAACACACAGTGAAATACGTCTCTTTGCGTTACTGAGAATGTGCTGGTGTGGGGGCAGCCCGCAAGTGTCGCCACTCTTCTGGCACCAACATAGCATGCCCACAGCTCCTAACCCATATGTCATTGAAATGTGGGAGGAAACCGGAGCGCACTGGGGAAACCCACGCAGACACAGGGAGAACATACAAACTCCTTACAGACAGCGGCAGGAATTGAACCCGGGTCGCTGGCACTGTAATAGCGTTACGCTAACTGCTACACTACCGTGCTGCCCCATGAACCACTGACACTGTAGGGATATGGGGAGGGGAATAGCTTTGAGAACTTGGTCATACTGAAGATAGTAAGGGGGAATCTATTGGCTCAGAGGCTTCGGCAAGAAGAGGCGGAGGCTAAGGTAAGTCTTTGGTAAGTTTCTTTCTTTCCTTCTTTGATTTTTCCTTCAGTGCCAGGCTAGAGTAGTTAAACTGGCTTCAGGGTCAGTGGTGTGTTCATCTTGTGAGATGTGGGAGTTCTGGGAGACATCCAGACTTCCTGATAGCTACATCTACACGAGGTGCATCCAGCTGCAGCTCCTTACAGACCGTGTTAGGGAGTTGGAGCTGCAGCTGGATGACCTTCGGCTCCTACGGGAGAATGAGGAGTTCATAGACAAGAACTACAGGGAGGCAGTCACGTCGAAGCTGCAGGAGGCAGGTAGCTGGGTGACTGTCAGGAGAAGGACGGAGAATAGGCAGGTATGACAGATATACCTGCCTATTCTCAGGTATAGGCCGTTCCTTTCAATAACAGGTATACCGCTTTGGATACTGTTGGGGGATGATCTACCGGGGAAAGCCACAGTGACCAGGTCTCTGGCACTGAGCCAGGTTGTGTGCGCAGAAGGGAAGGAGGGAGAAGAGGAAAGCAGTTGTGATAGGGGATTCCATAGTAAGGGGGCCAGACAGGAGATTCTGTGGACGTGAAAGAGACTCCCGGATGGTACGTTGCTTCCCGGGCGCCAGGGTCAGGGACGTCTCGGATGGGGTCCACAGCATTCTGAAGGGGGAGGGTGAACAGCCAGAGGTCGTGGTACATATTGGTACCAGTGACATAGGTAGGAAAAGAGATGAGGTCCTGAAGAGGGAATATAGGGAGTTAGGAAGGAAGCTGAAAAGCAGGACCTCAAGGGTAGTAATCTCTGGATTGCTGCCTGTGCCACACGCCAGTGAGGGTAAGAATAGGTTGATTTGGCAGATGAATGTGTGGCTGAGGAGTTGGTGCAGGGGGCAGGGTTTCAGATTTGTTGATCATTGGGATCTCTTCTGGGGAAGGTATGACCTGTACAAAAGGGATGGGTTACACCTGAACTGGAGGGGGACCAATATTCTTGTGGGCAGGTTTGCTAGAACTGTTGGGGAGGGTTTAGACTAGTTTGGCAGGGGGATGGGAACCAGAGTGATAGGTCAGAGGTTGGTGCATTTAGTGTACAAGTAGATGCAGAGTGTAGAAAGACTGTGAGGAAGGATAGGCAGTTGAAAGGGCAAAATTGCTGTCAGTTGGATGGGCTGAAATGTGTTTAATGCGAGAAGTATCAGGAACAAGGGTGATGAACTTAGAGCATGGGTAAGTAATGGAACTACGATGTTATGGCCATTACAGAGACTTGGCTATCACAAGGGCAGGAATGGCTGCTGGATATTCCGGGATTTAGATGTTTCAAAAGGGACAGGGGCGGAGGTAAAAGAGGTGGGGGAGTGGCTTTGCTGATCAGGGACAGTGTCACAGCTATAGAAAGGGACGATGTCCTGGAGGCATCGTCTACTGAGTCAGTGTGGGTGGAAGTCAGAAACAGGAAGGGAGCGATCACTCTGTTGGGAGTATTCTACAGATCCCCCAATAGCAGCAGAGCCCCCCAGTAGCAGAAATAGCTCGCAATAGCAACAGGAGCAGATCGGGAGGCAGATTTTGGAGAAGTGCAAAAATAACAGGGTTGTTGTCATGGGTGATTTCAACTTCCCTAATATTGATTGGCACCTCCTTAGTGTAAAGGGGATAGATGGGACGGAGTTTGTTCGGTGTATCCAGGAAGGATTCCTGACACAGTATGTGGACAGGCCAACTAGAGGAGAGGCAATACTGGACCTGGTACTGGGCAATGAGCCTGATCAGGTTTCAGATCTCTCGGTAGGAGAGCATTTTGGTGACCATAACTCCTTGACCTTTACCATAGCCTTGGAGAGGGATAGGAGCAGACGATATGGGAAATTATTTAATTTGGGGGGGGGAGAATTATGATGCTATTAGGCAGGAACTTGGTAACATTAATTGGGAACAGATGTTCTTGGGGAAATGTGGAGGTTGTTTAGTGAGTACTTGCATGGCGTTCTGGATAGGTTTGTCCCATTGAGGCAGGGTAAGGATGGTAGAGTGAAGGAACCATGGTTGACAAGAGACGTAGAACATCTTGTCAAGAGGAAGTAAGAAGCTTACCTAAGGTTTAGAAAGCAAGGATCAGACAGGGCCCTGGAGAGCTACAAGGTAGCCAGGAAAGAACTTAAGAATGGACTTAGAAGAGGTAGAAGGAGGCGTGAGAAGGTCTTGGCGAAAAGGATTAAGGAAAACGCCAAGGTGTTCTACATGTATGTGAAGAATAGGAGGATGACTAGAGTGAGGGTAGGACCGATTAGGGATAAAAGAGGAAACATGTGCCTGGAGTCGAAAGGGATAGGGGTGGTCCTTAATGAAGAGTTTGCTTCAGTATTCACCAGAGAGAGGGACCTTGACGTTTGTGAGGATGGCGTACGACAGGCTGATACACTAGGGCATGTCAACGTGAGGAAAGAGGATGTGCTGGAACCTTTGAAAAATATTCGGATAGATAGGTCACCGAGGCCGGACAGGATATATCC
The DNA here is from genome assembly GCF_009764475.1 of Pristis pectinata. Classification (NCBI taxonomy): domain Eukaryota; kingdom Metazoa; phylum Chordata; class Chondrichthyes; order Rhinopristiformes; family Pristidae; genus Pristis; species Pristis pectinata. The sequence goes on along the minus strand of NC_067436.1, from coordinate 15,630,492 downwards.
AAGATTATTACGGGAAGTGAGGGAAGACATTGCTGCACCTTTGGCCATGATCTTTGCATCCTCACTGGCAACAGGAGTAGTGCCAGATGATTGGAGGTTGGCAAATGTTGTTCCTTTGTTCGAGAAAGGGAGTAGGGATAACCCTGGGAATTACAGACCAGTGAGTCTTACTTCAGTGGTGGGCAAATTACTGGAGAAGTTTCTCAGAGACAGAATTTATGGGCATTTGGAGAAGCATAGGCTGATTAGGGACAGTCAGCATGGCTTTGTGAGGGGCAGGTCATGCCTCATGAGCCTGATTGAATTCTGAGGATGTGACAAAGCACATTGATGAAGATGAAGCACATTGATGAGTGCATGTGGTGTACATGGATTTCAGTAAGGCATTTGATAAGGTTCCTCATGGAAGGCTCATTCAGAATGTCAGGAGGCATGGGATCCAGGGAAATTTGGCCGTGTGGATTCAGTATTGGCTCACCCATAGAAGACTGGTGGTAGATGGAGTGTATTCTGCCTGGAGGTCGGTGACCAGTGGCATTCCACAGGGATCTGTTCTGGGACCCCTGCTCTTTGTGATTTTTATAAATGACTTGGATGAGGATGTGGAAGGGTGGGTTAGTAAGTTTGCTGATGACATGAAAGTTGGTGGTGTTGTGGATAGTGTAGAGGTTGCTGTAGGGTACAACAGGACATTGATAGGATGCAGAGCTGGGCTGAGAAGTGGCAGATGGCGTTCAACCTGGAAAAGTGTGAAGTGATACACTTTGGAAGATCGAATTTGAAAGCAGAATACAGGGTTAGTGGCAGGACTATTAGCAGTGTGGAGGAACAGAGGGATCTTGGGGTCCACGTCCATAGATCTCTCAAGGTTGCTGTGCAGGTTGATAGGGTTGTTAAGAGGTGTATGGTGTATTGGCCTTCATTAGTTGGGATATTGAGTTCAAGAGCCATGAGGTGATGTTGCAGCTCTATAAAACTCTGACTAGACCACACTTGGAGTGTTCAGACTGGTCGCCTCATAATAGGAAGGATGTGGAAGCTTTAGAGAGGGTGCAGAGGAGATTTACCAGGATGCTGCCTGGATTGTTGAGCATGTCTTATGAGGATAGGTTGAGCGAGCTAGGGCTTTTCTCTTTGGAGCAAAGGAGGATGAGAGGAGACTTGATAGAGGTGTACAAGATGATAAGAGGCATAGATCGAGTGGACAGTCAGAGACTTTTTCCCGGGCGACAATGGCTCATATGAGGGGGCATAATTTTAAGGTGACTGGAGGAAGATATAGGGGGGATGTCAGAGGCAAGTTTTTTTACACAGAGAGTGGTGGGTGCGTGGAATGCTCTACCAGGGGTGCTGGTAGAGGCATATTCAATAGGGACATCTAAGAGACTCTTAGATAGCCACACAGAATGATAGAAAAATGTAGGGCTATGTGGGAGGGAAGGGTTAGATAGATATTAGAGCAGGATAAAATGTCGGCACAACATCGTGGGCCGAAGGGCCTGTACTGTGCCGTAGTGTTCTATGTTCTATAACACACAATCTATTTTAAGTGATGAGTTGGTGATTGGCAGCAAGTGTCCACCTGGACGTCCTTTGAACATAACTGGTGCTTCACCAGATTCAGTTTGGTGCAAAGTTGCTGTCTCAGAGGGTGTTGTGGGGAATGGTCGTGTAGATTAGTGATAGCCGTGCATCTTCATGTTGTGCTGGCTGGAAGGGTCCCCCACCTCCACTTCTTTCCGCAATAATGTTTGTCCGCAGTGTAAGCGCTGTTGCCGAAGCCCGCCTAATGTTGTCCTTTGCATGTTATAGGACGTTATATTAAAAACAGGCAGGGAGGGGCTTGTTACCTGAAAAGTGGCAGGAATTCGGATGACAAGTTTCCTGCAAATGTAACGACAACCCAGAAAATTGGATGTTAACTGGATGGCAACCCACACTGATTACCACAGAAGGCCGAGAGCTAAAACCAGTCCCATAGTGTCCACATCTTTAGACTTTGAAAATGTTTATGTGAATACCTATATGTCCATCAGCTGCCTTACAGACACATTCAGAAAGTCAGACATTACTGAAAGGATGTGGGTGAAATTAGATAAGAGCAAGTTCACAAAAAGAGGTGAAATTATGATTTTCCACATACTAAATGGAACACCCAAAAGTCAATGGAGCCAAGTAGGGAGCACATCCTATTAAGAGGCAAGTGATGTATTGTTATCTGATTTAGGTCCCAATTCACCTACTTTATTCGTATTAACAGCAAAACTAAAAATTAAAACCAATATGGTATTAAGTCATGTAAATTACTGGACCATGCTTCTTCCAAGAAAGATAAACTGATGTTGTCTACAACTGGGGTGACTACCTGAGAAGAGGCAGGGACTTGGACTTGTATATTTGGGAGAGGGAGAGTGGGTGAGGGAGTAAACAAGTGACAGAAGTCTATCTCCATGTTGTGCCACTTGGAAGGATCCCTCTTGCTCTGCCTCTTCACACAATAAAAGTTCAAGTAAATCCCCTTTGCCTGTGGAGTATATACACTACTCCAACTATAGCTATTGTCAGGCACTGTAATATGATATAAAAATATGCTCCCAAAATACTTATGGAAAACAGAACTAAGCATTCTTGCCTCTGGGGCAGAAATTTGTGGGTTCAGGTCTCACTACAGAGACTTGAGCACACAAATTCAGGTTATCTTTTCAGTATAGTACTGAGTGTTTCACGGCTTGGTTGACACAGTCTCCGTCCGTCTCCTCAAGCAGATGTAGAAGATCCCACAGCTCTTATGCCTAAATTTTCTGTTGCATTTCTGACATTGCAATTATGATTGGAATTTAAAGGTACTTTATTGGCTATAAAATATTCTGTGGTGTCTACTGGACAGGCATGGTCCAAGACACCCAATATTTCCTGTATCCTTTAAATTACACCAAGTCCCATTCACCTTTCTGTCTTGTGGTTATTGACCTACACTGGTCCATGTTCCCCAGTTTTAAAATTATCTTCCTTCTTTTCACATCCTTCCATGGTCTTGCCTTCCCTCTGTCTGAAACCTCCTCCAGCCCTACAATCCCCACAGTTCTCTGTGCTCCTCCATTTCTGGGACACCGCCCCACTATTGATGACCTTCAGCTGCCAAGGTCCAAAGCCCTACAATTCTTTCCCTAAACCTCACTACCTCTCGTTCCTCTTTTAGAACAATCCTTAAAAACTATCTCCTTGACTAAGCTTTTGATCATCTGTCCCTATATCTCCTCATGGGGGTTGGTGTCAGATTATGGTTCATATTCTTGTGAAACATCTTGGAACATTTCTCTCTGCTAAAGGCACTACATAAGTGGAAACTGTAATTGTTGGGATGGAGCCCTTCTACAAGAGGCTTGCATGATGTCTCTCTTCCTACACAACTGATACCAATTCCAGTACAATGCAAGTAGCCCACTGTTCCCCACAACAGCAAAGCTTTGCAATCGCACCACACATTTAATTCCCCAAATACTATTCATAATAAACGTTGCAGTTTGACAATTATGTAAGTAAAAAGTATTTTAAACCATTTAAATTGAGAACATTTTAAATTGTTTAGAAGAATAATTCCAAAAAGGCTACAACTTGCAACTATATTAGAATAATCCAAGTAAATAAGCAATATTGGTTCCTTACATTCGAGTGCAAATTTGAAGAGATCGTTTGAGATATCAGCTGCCCAGTGACCTCTTCTACTTTTCTCAATATTTCTGTTAACCATGGACACAAAATCCAGTGCCACTTCATTTAAATGAGGCACAAATTTTTGGACAACCTCGGGTGCAAGCAATTCTTTATTTAAAATGAGTCGATTTCTTTTCCAATCTTCCCCACTTCTGTAAGACACAAGAGTGGTTGTTGACAGGCAGACTGTTAGAATTCTTGTGCTCAGTCTCTGCACACGAGAACATAGAACTTGAAGCAGGAGTGGGCCACCAAACAATAACGTCATGGCCGATCTTTTACTTGAGCACCACTTTCCTGCACTTTCCTTGATCCCCTCACTGATTGTACCAATGATCTTTGACCTTAATCTCCAGCATTGTCCCTAAGTCCCCAAACCCCAAAACGACTTCTTAATTACTCAAACTCTCCAAAGTTCTAGAACCCAGAGGATGAGAAATTTGTCAGTGCTGCATTAAAGGAATAATGTGGATCTCCTTAACATTGCTTCACAAAGTTCTAGAAAGATACAAAATGGAAAAGGAGCAATTGAGTTGGTATTGAGAACCTTGTGATTTTAATTGTGAACAAACGGAAATCTAGCATAAATAGAAGGAGCACATTGCCTCATAAACTGCCTATCAAGCACCTTCTGCCCCACCTTTAGCAGCCTGCAGGTCCCACACTTACCTCATTAGTCACCTCAGACTACAGACCTGAAGTGGAAGCAAGTCATGCTTAACAACAAGGGGCTACGTAAGAGAATATTGCAGGGAAAGGGTTAACTGCGTGTGGACAGCATAGCATGGTTAAATAATTGGTGTTATTGGGTCCTTATGTAACACAATGCTGTTTCAGAAACTGTGAGCATTGCTGAAAAGACTAGTTAAATTTCTCACATCTCCCAGTACTCAGCTGCAAAGCCAAGATATCAGCCAGGCTTTAAAGGCACACATGCAATCCTCAGCACTCTGCCAGGAACTGAAGACTGCTGTTCACTTGCAGACTGCTTGCACCAGTGATCCTGAGGACAGGGAGCACGCTCCCAGATTCAGTGGGTGGGTCCTCAAGAGGCCATATTCCCCGCAGGACAGAGGTATTGTGTGCGGGCCGGCGGGGTGGGGGAGCATGCAGACCCTTCAGGACTACTTGCAGAACCCATTGGCAGGAGGTTGTCAGGGAAACTCCAATTGAAGCAAAATTTGTCCCAGTGCTGACCAGTTTTGGAAAAAAATATAACCTTAGAAGGATATCATTCCACAAATCCAGTCTCTGTTTATTTCACAGAGATTTATGGAAGAACTACAATCTGAGTGTGGCTATTGAATGATGAAGTTGGTTCTCTAATTGTATGGACTGATATCCAAATGGGCTATACTGTATACTCAAATGAGACCACAGGCTGTCCTGATAAAGCAAAACAATGACAATAGGCAGCTGCCACCTATTGGGCCATTCGATCAGTACCTGTAAGGTTTGGAAGTGGGAAGAGCTGCAAATTCTGCTGTCACTGAGATTAATCCAAGACACCTTGAGTCAAAGGCAGGGTATAAAATGGTGAATAACATTCATATTTTTAGCAAGGCTGGACAATGATAACAAATAGACCGACTGAATTAACTTTTTGATTTTGAGTGAGCCTTTGTTTCAATGTCTTGCTTACGCTGAGAACTGAATTGGCAACTTCAGCCTACTATTTATGGGAGAGAATATGTGCATTGATTTTAACCCAATTATTATTAGTTGCACTTTGGCTGCATGGTATTTGATTGAACCATGCTGGATTGAAGATAATTCCTATAATGGTGTGCAAAATCAAAATATTGCAGATGTTGGAAATCTGAAATGAAAACATAAAGTGCTGGAAATACTCAGGAGGTTAGGCAGCATCTGTGAAGAGAGGAAAAGATTTAAAGTGTCATGTTGGCAACCATTCATTCAATGATTCTGTATTGCCTTAAATGACCCTGCAAATGTGTAAGGGTGTTGGGAATGAGTGTACAAAGGGGGGTATATTTTATGGGGCATATGAAAAGCTTAGCGATCAAATGTAGCCTCACAGTATATGAAGAAGGTGAACCAACAAACAATCTGCTGGAGGAACTCAGTGGGTCAAGCAGCATCTGTAGGAGGAAAGGAATTGTCGACGTTTCAGGTTGAAACCCTGCATCAGGACCCACAGGTTTCGATGTGAAACATCGGCAATTCCTTTCCTCCCACAGACACTGCTCGACCTGCTGAGTTCCTCCAGTGAATTTTGTTGCTCCAGATTCCAGCATCTGCTATCCCTTGTGTCTCTATATGCAGAAAGGTGTTATCTTCAGGGAAGATTGGCATAAGGCTACGATTGCTGCAGGCATGGATTGGTTGATTGGTTCAGCCATATCTGTGCAGAGAAGATAAAGGATGTTTACCTGAAATTGTTAAATTTAATATTAGGTTCCAAGGACTGCAATGTGCCCAGATGGAAGATGAGGTACTATTCTCAAGATTATATTTGGTATTATTGAAGCAAAGTAGAAGAGACCAACGACAGAGCGATTAGAGTGGGTGTGGGATGGAAATACTACAGTTTTTATCTTCACAGATGTGGCTGTACCTTTCTATTTCAATTTGTTTCTTTTTTCTTCTCTTCTGTCTATGATCTTAGGATGGAAAGAATGTCATTGATAAAGTAGCTGAAGATGGTTGGGCCATGAATACCGAGGAAGTCCTACTGTGTTGTCCTGGGGTGGGATGATTGACCTCCAACAACCATAAACATCTTCCTTTGTGCGATGTGTAACTCTTCCCATTGGGGCATTTGCTCATTAATACCCATTGACTTCACTTTGACCATATCTCTAGAATTCTGTTCTTTAATCCATGTCTGGACCAAGGCTGTGATAAAGTCTGGAGCTGGCTGCTCCTGGCAAAACCCAAACTAAGCATTTGTGAACAAGGTATTGGTGAGTAAATGCTGCCTGTCAAATTGTCAATGAGTGTAGACTGATGGGGTGGTAATTAGCCAGAGTGCATTTGTCCTGCCTTCTGTGGTCAGGACTTACCTGGGAAGTTTTTCACATTATTGGCTGGATGCCAGTGCTTTAACTGCACTGGCTCAGCTTCGATAGAGATGTGGCTGATTGTGGAAAGCACTACAATCATCTTGTGTCTGATTTCATAGCATTGTTGTCTCTAGTGCTCTTAGCTGCTTCTTGATATTGTGTTGAGTGAATCAATTTGGCTAACGATGGCTTTATGATGTTGGAGATCTCAGCAGGAAGCCAAGATAGATCAACAACTCAGCACTTAGCTGGACATAGCTGCAGAATCTTCAGCCTTACCTTTCATACTTACCTGCTGGGCCACACCATTGTTGAGGATGGGGACGTCCCTGGAGCCTCCTCCTCCAACTAGCTGCCTAATTATCCACCATAGTTCATGACAATTCCAGTCTCCTTTTCTATTCCTCTCTCTACTTTGGCTATGTTCCTTTGATTACTTTGTCTTCCAACTCCTTTGAAAGCTACCTCAAAAATGTTATCAATAATAATCCAAGCTACTGTATTGCCTATAATTAAAATTATAATATCATTTAGAAATAAAGTTGATAATTCTTGCAAAAAATTTGAACTTACTTTAGCAGGATTCCATAGCTTAGTTTTCTTAAGTCTCTGTGAGCAACCCAAGATTTAATCTTCATCCTCTCTGGAAACAGACCCTCTGCTTTGAACACAGTGGCAGAATCTTCAGGATTAATAACAAACACACTGTTGTGTAACCCAATCTTTTCCCTGAAAATGAACAGAGAACGGGTAGTAATAAGGGCCATATTCCCAGCAGCAGATTCAAAAACTTGGACAAATATATGAATCTTACAGGGGTCACCACTCAGTTTAGGTGGATAGTGGAATTTAGTTTTGCTCTGCAGCGTTAGTGGTTGGTGACACCGATTGCAACAGCATAATTGGTCCAGTTGACTTTCTGATCAATGGTGACCTCTTAGATATTGAAGGTGGGAATCAGCAAGTGTAATGCCATTGAATGTTAAAGGGAGTTGGTTAGACTCTCTTGTTAGAGCTGGTTACTGTCCAGCACTTTAACTGTACAGATTGTCCTTGGGTAATGAACAGGTTCCATTTTTACAGACGTCCATAAGTCGATTCTGTCCGTAAGTCAGAAAATCACTTGAAGTGGTATTATAATGAATGGCATCAAACACGCATAACGTTGATAAGAAAGAAAAATTACTAAAAGTGGAGAAAGAGGGAAAACTAGTTCTCCCATTTGTAGGAAGGAAAGTTTGTATGTATAATCGGACTTCTGAATTTAATAATATTATGGGAGCTTGTTTGTATGTAGGGGTGTCCATGCTTTGCTAGCTGCTGTCAAGGTGACCAGTGTTTATATATCCTGGACTCCTTAAACAGATTCTGCTTTTTGAGTACTTTGAACTTGCTTGATGTAAGCAGTCTGCTTGGCTGATGTAGTGTTTTCAGTAATTACTGTGTTTATATCATTATTCAGTTGGTTTATCACAGATAGCCGGCTTCACAACCACCAGGGCACTAATGTGGAAAGCAGACCTTAAATTATTTTGTTTCCCACAGCTAACTCCCTCCTTCACTCCTTCCTTAACATTGTTCAGCCAGGACAAAGGAGCATTTCATTTTTCCAAAAGAATAGGGCATTCTTTCAGACATATCCCTAACCCCACAATCTTTATGAGAATAAAGAGGCCCATTCCACTAATCTGTGACCACAGGTACATGGAACTATAAAGGTCTTCTCTCTTTCATCATCCTTTGAACCACCCAATATCCACCCACTCTTGTATGAATGAATTTGGGCTATGATATAAATTTCAATTTGTAAATTAAATTGAATTGAATTGGTTTATTGTCACATGTACAGAGGTACAGTAAAAAACTTGTTTTGCATGCCGTTCATCATACATATCAATTCATTAAACAGTGCATTGAGGTAGTACAAGGTAAAATGATAACTGAGTGCAGAAGTGTTACAGTTACAGAAAAAAGAGCAGCACAGGTAGACAGTAAAGTGTAAGGTCATAACAAGGTAGATTATAAGGTCAAGAGTCCATTTTATCGTACTGGGGAACTGTTCAATAGTCTTATACGGCAGGATAGTAGCTGTCCTTGAGCCTGATGGTACGTGCTTTTGTATCTTCTGCCCAATGGGAGGGGGAGAAGAGAGAATGTCTGGGGTGGGTGGGGTCTTTGATTATGCTGACTGCTTCTGGCCTTCAGTTCTTGATGATTTATGGTGTTGTCTTTCTCTGAAGGTGTAGAATTTGTTTTTAGTCATTTATGGGATGAGTATGTGACCAGCAAGGCTAACGTTTATTGTTTATTCCCAACTGACCTTGAATGACAGTACCGCTGGACCATTTAAAAAGGCAGTTATGAGTCAACCACATTTCTATGGGTCTGGAGTCACTTAGAGGCTATGCAGAGATTTTATTTACCCTGGAGGGCATTAGTGAGGTTATACAACTGCCTTGACAACAACTATAACAAATCCAAGTTACTTAATTATCAGTTTAAAATTCCCCAGCTGCTTCGATGGGATCTGTACACAAATCTACAAACTGCTAGACTACAGGTCCAATAATAGGGGTCCAACGTTGCTGTACACCATAAGAGTAGTTAAAATGAAACTCATCGACCATGTATGCCTTTGACTCTCTGGACTGGTGCCCTTGAGATAGACAAGAAGTGCAAAAGCATAACAACCATACAGCCACATTTGTTAAAATCTCAGGGCATTGCAGATCATAAACAATTATTCAAATATTTTGACAGACCAAAAAAAATGGTGCAGTACCTCTCTCCCAACCTTTTAAAGACCCCAGTGGCCAAATGGATTTTGCACAGCTGTGGGTGAAATTGCGTCAATATGAAAATTGGCAAACACGATGCAAAGATACAAAGCTTGAAACATTAGAAAGATTTTCTCACTTTAGATGTGTAAATCTGGCGGAGTAGTGTGTTATTGTTTAATGTGCAGAGTTATAAATTTATAATTCATATAGGTCCTTCCACTACAAAGGCAAATACTCAATTGCTTCAAGAACAGATTTGGTAGAAGTGCCATTTTCACCCACTGTTGTTTATATTGTATAAATTTAGCTAGCTGTCATGCAGGGTGGGAACAAAGTTGGTTGAAATACACGGTATATTTCAACATCTTTTAACAAAATGTTACTTCAAATAGGCTATGAACTACAAGCGAGTTTGTGGCATGTTAATACTGAACACACAAGTTTGAGCAGTATATTGAAGAAATTAAATGAGTCTCTTTAAATATGAATTTAATGTTGCTGAGGCAAATTTGCTTACCTGTAAATTGGACCATACTTATTGAAGTTATTTATCATGAAATAGTGCATATTTTTAAAATGGCTGTTCTTCCAGGAAAAATATATATTGGCCCAGTTATTTCTCCAGTTACCTGGTATCTCATCAAATGATTTCAGAGTTCGTCCCGAAGATATACGTGATTCACTTGTTCCTGAATGATTCCGAGGGAACAGTGTAAAGTCATGCTCCAGAGAGGAAAATGAACCCCTTTGACCAGAAATGCTCGCAGATGAGAGTCGGAAACTTCCTCTGATCATTATAACACACGAAGTGCTCCCTTTCGCTCTTCACGTCTGAATATTCTTTTTCACTGTTGTTTTTATATCCCGTGTTCAAGGACCATTTCAGCAGCTGCGTCACTTGAAAACAAAACTTGAATCTTTGTTATTCTGAAAGGCCATGAAATGAAACCACTGGGTAAAAGGTTACTTTTAATTATACATTATAACAAAAGTGATATCTGTGTTATCTCCTGCGGACATCTTTATCTTGGACATCATCTTGCAATATATGTGCAGTAAGAAAACAATGCAACTTATGTAACTAGGGAAGGTTTAATTAAATCATGGCATTTGGTCAATTTTCATATTATGTTAATGAATTTGCCTGTTTCAGAATTAAATATCGACTTTGCAAAATTACAGGACACCCAGTCCAGCACTGACACATCCCATGATCATATTTTTTTGCTGACATTGTCACACTGCCATCCCCATTTTCAGCATTTAAACATGTGCCCATTTATTGCTTTTGTCCCTGACAGTGGCGATGCCTCAGTCTTTCTGAACCCTATCTTGATCCCAAGCCAACTATTCTGGTGATCTTGCTCACTGGTGATCTAGTGCTCTGCTGAGATTGCTTCATTTTCAGAGGTGTTGTCTTTCAGATGCAGCCATAAACCAAGCACCAACTACTCTTTAATGTGGTTGTAAAAGATACAATGGCATTATTTTTAAGACAAGCAGGCTTTAACTAATGTTTGTGCCACAAAAGTGCTCGGGAATGATCATAATCACCTACCCTTCAGTCTCAATGGCATTACATTTTCAGAGTTCCTCACCATCAATATCATGGGGGTCACCATTGGCCAGAAGCTCAACTAGACCAGCCACATAAATACTGTAGCTACAAGAGCAGATCAGAGGCTGGGTGGGCTGCGGTGATAAACTGACACCCCAAGGCCTTTCCAACATCTATAAGGCATAAATCAGGTGTGTGATGAGATATTTTCCACGCCTCAATGAATGCAGCCCTTACAACTCTCAGGAAGCTTGACACATCAAAGGCAAAGCAGTCTCCTACCAATCACAACATTAATTTGCTCTACTACCGGTGGTGCACAGTGGCTGTAGTCTGTACCATCTACAATCTGCACTGCAGTTATTTTCCTAGGCTATTCTGACGGCATGTTCTAAACCTGCAACCTCTACCACTAAAAAGCACAAGGGCAGTACGTGTGTGGGAACAACATCATCTGCATGCTCCCCTCAAATTCACACACCATCCCAAATTGGAAATATATGCCAGTCCTTCATAGTCACTGGGTCTATGTCCTAGAACTCCTACCCAACAGCACTGTGGGAGCACCTTCACCAGAAGGACTGCAGCTGGTAGTCTCACCACTACCTACTCAAGGGCAGTGAAGGGTGGGCATTTAATGCTACCATTGCAGTGGTTGCCCAGATTCCAAAAGTGAATTAATAAATAACAGATTATCTGGTCATTTACCCGTTAACAACATTTAAAAGGTACATGGTTAGGAAAAGTTTAGAGGGATATGGGCCAAACGCAGTCAAATGGGACCGGCGTAGATGGGCATCTTGGCCGGCAAGGATGAGTTGGGCCAAAGGGCCTGTTTTATTGCTGTATTACTCTGTGGTGTTTGTAGGAATTTGCTGTACAGAATTAGCTGCTGCTACTCCTGTATCAAAGCAATGCATACACTTCAAAACCATATCATTGAGTGTACAACAATTTGGAATGTCCCAAAGATGTGATAGATGTGAAATAAATGCAAAAGCTTGTTTAGGGTTTGGAGGTTCAGATACAATCTTCAGAAGCAGCACTTCTAGGAGACCTAGAGAAGCGGATTCAAACAAAGATAGCCAAAATTAATAGATAAGTATAATCATGACAATTAAGACAGGCAGAAAAGTGTGACAAATAAGAATGATTAAAATAAAACTACGTTGAAATGAAATACTTCCAAAAGAAACCGGTGCAATTGAAGGGAAATCAAATGTAATAAAGACAAAATACAAGTTTTTGTGTATCACTTATACTATGAAAAATTAAACCAAAGATAAATTGAATAATTCCAAATTGTGAAGGTCACAGTGGTTAACAAATACAGCTGTTTCAATATCTATCTGTAGCAAGAACTATGATCTTGGCTGTTACTAGGCAGGAATGGCTGCTGGGTGTTCTGGGGTTTAGATGTTTCAAAAGGGACAGGGAGGGAGGTAAAAGAGGTGGGGAGGGGGGTGGCATTGCTTACCATGGACAGTGTCAGAGCTGCAGAAAGGGAAGACGTTCTGGAGGGATCATCTACTGAGTCAGTGTGGGTGGACATCAGGAACAGGAAGGGAGCGATCCCTCTATTGGGAGTGTTCTATAGACCCCCCACTAGCAACAGAGACACTGAGGAACATATCAGGAGGCAGATTTTGGAAAGGTGCAAAAATAACAGGGTTGTTCTCATGGGTGATTTCAGCTTCTCTAATATTGATTGGCACCTCCTTAGTGCAAAAGGTTTGGATGGGGTGGAATTTGTTAGGTGTGTCCAGGAAGGATTCCTGACACAATATGTAGACAGGTCGACTAGAGGAGAGGCCATTCTGGATCTGGTACTAGGCAATGAACCTGGTCAGGTATTGGTATTGGTTTATTATTGTCACTTGTACTGAGGTACAGTGAAAAACTTGTCTTGCAAACTGATTGGACAGGTCAACTCATTACACAGTGCAGTTAAATTGAGTTAGTACAGAGTGCATTGATGTAGTACAGGTAAAAACAATAATAGTACAGAGTAAAGTGTCACAGCCACAGAGAAAGTGCAGTGCAATAAAGTGCAAGGTCACAACAAGTAGATTGTGAGGTCATAGTCCATCTCATTGTATAAGGGAACCGTTCAACAGTCTTATCACACTGGGGTAGAAGCTGTCCTTAAGTCTGGTGGTACATGCCCTCAGGCTCCTGTATCTTCTACCCGATGGAAGAGGAGAGAAGAGAGAATGTCCCGGGTGGGTGGGGTCTTTGATTATGCTGGCTGCTACACTAAGGCAATGAGAGGTAAAGACAGAGTCCAAGGAGGGGAGGCTGGTGTCCGTGATGTGCTGGGCTGTGTCCACAACTCTCTGCAGTTTCTTGTGGTCCTGGGCAGAGCAGTTGCCATACCAACCCGCGATACATCCAGATAGGATGCCTTTTATGGTGCATCGGTAAAAGTTGGTGAAAGCCAAAGGGGACAAACCAAATTTCTTTAGCCTCCTGAGGAAATAGAGGTGCTGGTGAGCTTTCTTGGCCATGGCATCTATGTGATTTGACCAGGACAGGCTGTTGGTGATGTTCACTCCCAGCAACTTGAAGTTCTCAACCTCTCGACCTCAGCACCATTACAGGTGCAAGTACACTGCCCCCTTTCCTAAAGTCAATGACCAGCTCTTTTGTTTTGTTGACATTGAAGGAAAGGTTGTTGTCATGACACCATTCCACTAAGCTCTCCATCTCCTTCCTGTACTCCGACTCATCGCTGTTTGAGATACGGCCTACAACGGTGGTATCATCTGCAAACTTGTAGATGGAGTTAGAGCAGAATCTGGTCACACAGTCATGAGTGTATAGGGAGTAGAGTAGAGAGCTGAGGACGCAGCCTTGTGGGGCACCAGTGTTGAGAATAATCGTGCCGGAGGTATTGCTGCCTATCATCACTGATTGCGGTCTGTTTGTTAAAAAGTCAAGGATCCAGTTACAGAGGGTGGTGTTGAGTCTTAGGTTTCGGAGTTTGGTGACAAGCTTGCTTGGAATTATTGTATTGAAGGCAGAGCTGTAGTCAATAAACAATAGTCTAACGTAGGTGTCTTTACTGTCCAGATGCTCCAGAGCTTAGTGTAGGGCCAGGGAGATGGCATCTGCTGTAGATCTGTTTCGGCGATGGGCGAATTGCAGTGGGTCCAGGTTGCCTGGGAGTCTGGAATTGATGCATGCCATGACCAACTTCTCAATGCACTTCATGATGGTGGATGTCAGAGCCACTGGTCGGTAGTCATTGAGGCATGTTATCTTGCTTTTCTTCGGTACCGGGATGATAGTGGTATTCTTTAAACAAGTGGGAACCTGAGACTGAAGCAGGGAGAGGTTAAATATATCCGCAAATACTTCTGCCAGCTGATCAGCAGAAGATCTGAGCACACAGCCAGGTACACCATCTGGGCCAGATGCTTTCCTCGTGTTCACTCTCCGGAAGACTGATCTTACGTCCTCAACGGTGATCACAGGTTCAGTTGCAATGTTTGAATGTTGTTATTGTACCTGCCTCAACCACTTCCTCTGGCAATGTATTCCAAATACACACCATCTTTTGCGTGAAGAGACTGCCCCTCAGGTCCTTTGCAGTTCCCCTTTCCCTGGGAAAAAGACCATGTCTTTTCACCCTATCTATGCCCTTTATGATTTATACACCTCTATAAGGTCACCCCTCAATCTCCTACACTCCGAGGAATAAAGTCCTAGCCTGCCCAACCTCTTCCTATAATTCAGGCCCTCAAGTTCTGAGAGCATCCTCGTAAATCTTCTCTGCACTCTTCCAGTTTAATGATGTCTTTCATCAGAGTGACCAAAATTGCACACAATACTCCAAGTGCAGTCTCACCAACACCTTGTCCAACTGAAATTCAGTAATCATGACTATGATCGGTATTCCAAGTTTCTCTTGATTTGAGTACCATTCCTTAAGATTGGAAAATTGCTGTTGAGGAAAGATAATTTCAGGCTTCTGTAGCTCCTAGACCCACTGTCTCCCCATACATAAGGCCTTCCATAGAACCATAGAACAATACAGCACAATACAGGCCCTTTGGCCCACTATGTTATGCCGACCAAACCACTCCTTAGACTATCTAACCCCTTCCTCCCATATATCCCTCTATCTTAAATTCCTCCATATGCTTATCTAACAGTCTCTTGAACTTGCCCAACGTATCAGCCTCCACCACCATCCCAGGCAGCACATTCCATGCACCAACCACTCTCTGGGTGAAAAACCTCCCTCTGACGTCTCCCTTGAACTTCCCACCCATTACCTTAAAGCCATGCCCTCTTGTATTAAGCATTGGTGCCCTGGAAAAGAGGCGCTGGCTGTCCACTCTATCTATTCCTCTTAATATTTTGTATACCTCTATCATGTCTCCCCTCATCCTCCTTCTCTCCAACGAGTAAAGCCCTAGCTCCTTTAGTCTCTCCTCATAATCCATGCTCTCTAATCCAGGTAGCGTCCTGGTAAATCTCCTCTGCACCCTTTCCAATGCCTCCACATCCTTCCTATAATGAGGCAACCAGAACTGGACACAGTACTCTAAGTGTGGTCTAACCAGTTTTGTAAAGCTGCATCATTACTTCGCGGCTCTTAAACTCGATCCCACGACTTACAAAAGCTAATATCCCATAAGCTTTCTTAACTACCCTATCCACCTCTGTGGCAACTTTCAGTGATCTGTGGATATGAACCCCCAGATCCCTCTGCTCCTCTACACCGCCCAGAATCCTGCCATTTACCTTGTACTCCACCTTGGAGTTTGTCCTTCCAAAGTGTACCACCTCACACTTCTCCAGATTGAACTCCATCTGCCACTTGTCAGCCCAGCTCTGCATCCTATCAATATCCCTCTGTAAGCTTTGACAGCCCTCCACACTATCCATAGCACCACTGATCTTTGTGTCATCTGCAAACTTGCTAACCCAGCCTTCCACCCCCTCATCTGTCATTAATAAATATCACAAAAAGTAGAGGTCCCAGAACTGATCCCTGTGGGACACCACTAGTCACAGCCCTCCAATCCGAATGCACTCCCTCCATCACAACCCTCTGCTTTCTACAGGCAAGCCAATTCTGAATCCACACAGCCAAGCCTCCCTGGATCCCTTGGCCTCTGACCTTCTGAGGAAGCCTGCCATGCGGAACCTTATCAAACGCCTTACTAAAATCCATGTAGACCACATCTACTACACTACCCTCATCAATCTTCCTGGCCACCTCCTCAAAGAACCCTATCAGGCTAGTGAGGCAAGATCTTCCCTTCACAAATCCATGCTGGCTGTCCCTAATGAGTCCATGATTCTCTAAATGCTCATAGATCCTATCTCTAAGAATCCTTTCTAACAGCTTTCCCACCACAGACGTAAGGCTCACCGGTCTGTAATTCCCTGGACTATCCCTACTACCTTTTTTGAATAAGGGGACAACATTCGCCACCCTCCAATCCTCCGGTACCATCCCCATGGACAACGAGGACTCAAAGATCCTAACCAATGGTTCAGCAATCTCCTCCCTCGCCTCACGAAGCAGCTTGGGGAATATTCCGTCACGCCCTGGGGACTTATCTGTCCTAATATTTTCTAACAGCTCCAACACATCCTTCCTCTTGATATCTACATGCTCTAGAACATTACCCTTACCAACACTGTCCTTAGCGTCATCAAGACCCATCTCCTTGGTGAATGCTGAAGAGAAGTATTCATTGAGAACCTCACCCACTTCCACAGCTTCCAGGCACATCTTCCCACCTTTGTCTTTAATCGGACCTACCTTTACTCTAGCCATCCTTGTGCTCTTCACGTACCAGTAAAAAGCCTTGGGATTCTCCTTAACCCTACTCGCCAAAGCCTTTTCATGTCCCCTTCTCGCTCTCCTCAGCCCCTTCTTAAGTTCCCTCCTTGCTACTCTATATTCCTCACGAGCCCTGTCTGATCCTTGCTGCTTACACCTTATGTATGCTGCCTTCTTCTTCCTAGCTAGTTGTTCCACCTCTCTCGTCACCCACGGTTCCTTCACCCTGCCATTCCTTCTCTGCCTCACCGGGAAAAATTTATCCCTAACATCCTGCAAGAGATCCCTGAACATCGACCACATCGCTATAGTACATTTCCCCTCAAAAATGTCACCCCAATTTACACTCCCAAGTTCTCGCCTTATAGCCCCCTAATTCACCGTCCCCAATTAACTATCTTCCCGTCCTCTTTGCTCCTATCCCTGTCCATGACAATTCTACAGGTATGGAGTAGTGGTCGCTATCCCCCAAATGCTCACCCACTGATAGATCTGTCACCTGACCTGGTTCATTACCTAAAACTAGATCTAATATGGCATTCCCTCTAGACGGCCTGTCAACATACTGTGACAGGAATCCGTCCTGTACACACTTAACAAACTCCGCCCTGTCTAAACCTTTGGCACTAAGCAGGTGCCAATCAATATTTGGGAAGTTGAAGTCTCCCACTATAATAACCCTGTTATTTTCGCATCTTTCCAAAATCTGCCTCCCAATCTGCTCCTCAGTATCCCTGCTGCTACCAGGGGGGCCTATAGAATACTCCCAGTAGAGTAACTGCTCCTTTCTTGTTCCTAACTTCCATCCATATTGACACTAGAGAGGATACTTCTACATTATCCACCCTTTCTGCCACGGTAACGGTGAACCTGATCAGTATCGCCACCCATCCTCCTCTTCTTCCCCACTCCCTATCCCTTTTAAAACACTGAAAACCAGGAATATTCAATATCCATTTCTGCCCTGATGTCAGCCATGTCTCTGTGATAGCCACAATATCGTAGTCCCATGTACTTATTCAAGCTCTCAGTTCATCTCCCTTATTCCTGATGCTTCTTGCATTTAATTAAGTGCACTTTAGCCCATCCACATTACTTCTATAGCCTGTACTCTGCTTCTCCTTCCTCAAAGCCTCTCTACCTGTTAGATCTGACTTTTCCCCATCCCCTTCTTCCTCTGACCTACCCCTCCAGCTCCCATCCCCCTTGCAAACTAGTTTAAACCTTCCCAAACCACCCTAGCGAACCTGGCTGCAAGGATATTGGCCCCCCTCAGGTTCGGGTGTAACCCGTCCTCTCTGTACAGGTCCCACCTTCCCCAGAAGAGATCCCAATGATCCAAAAATCTAAAACCCTCCCTCCTGCACCAACTTCTCAGCCACACATTTATTTGCCATCTCTTCCTATTCCTACCTTCACTATCACGTGGCACTGGCAGCAATCCCCAGATTGCTACCCTTGAGGTCCTGTTCTTCAGCCTTCTGCCTAGCTCCCTAAACTCACTTTTCAGGACCTCATCCCTCTTCCTACCTATGTCGTTGGTACCAACATGAACCACGACTTCTGGCTGTTCTCCCTCCCACTCAAGAATCCTGTGGGCCCGATCAGAGACATCCTGGACCATCGGAGAAGTCAATATGATGAACCTTTGTTGCATGCCCTCTATGGCAAGTATATAATTTCTTAAGTAAGAAGATGAAACTGCACACAATACTCCAGGTGTGGTCTCACCAAGACCCTACATAAATGTAGTAAGTCATACTTGTTCCTGTACTTAAAACCTCTTGCAATGAAGGCCAATCTACTGCTTGCCTTCTTAACTGCTTACTGCACATGCATGTTTGCATTCAGTGACTGGTGTACAAGTACATCAGAATTCTTTGTACATCAACATTTCTAATCTATTGCCATTTAAATAATACCCTGCATTTCTATTGCTCCACCAGATAGATACCTTTACATTTATTCATGTTATTATAGCATTCGCTATGTATTTGCTCACTCACTCCACTTATCCAGATTGCCTTAAGACTTCTCTGCATCCTCCTCACAATTCATAATCCCATCTTCAAATGTGATAGGTGCCCTTCCCAAACAACACAGTGCTGACTGGTGATTGTGTTATTATGTGTTATTATGTAGTTATAATAAAGAACTACAGTTCCCAGTAGGCAATGCAAGGGGTCACATGGGAGAACAGGATGTGGCTGTAAAAAGAGGGAAAGCAAGCCGTTCTGGTGTGCTGGTTAATAAAAATGTTCAGACATTAAACCCATGTGAAGTTTGTCTCTTGATGAAGAACAAACATAATAGTGATCAGGTGCAACCAGCATTCTATTACACCCTGTTATGGCATCCAAGGGGACTAGTGATTGGTTGAGGCAGCCAATTGGCGTTCTATTACACCCTCTGATGGCATCCAACAGGGCTACCGATTGGTTAGATTGTGAAATGATCATGCATTTTGCAATCCTTTTTACATTATTGATTTTACATAATCTTTGATTTAAATACTCATCCAAGTATGATAATTAGTGTGCATCTAGCATCAACGATGGAGGCATGTATCGGAGGGTTTCCCATGGCATTACTCATGGTTAGAGGCTGACAAAGAAAGGATTTAAAAATTTGGTGGCGAATTTAAGAATATGAATCAACAGATTTTCAGCCAACTCTTAAACAAATTGAAAAATAATCTGGTCATGGGTCTGAAACATTAACCCTGTAACTCTCTCTATTGAAAAACTGCAGATGCTGGAAATGTGAAATAAAACTGAAGATGCTATCAGTGATATTTCTCTGCAACTTTAAAACTTGTATTTTTCTCTCTTTTACCAGTCCAAAGGAAGGAATTCAGACCTTAAGCATAAACTCTGTTTCTTTCTCCACAGATGCAGCCTGACCTGCTGAGTATCTCCATTATTTTTCTGCACTTATTTATGAAAATAATGGTTTGATTTCTTAAAATCAAGCCAACCTTGGGTTCGCGCCGTTTTAACTTTTCAACCAATCATCGGGCGCCGTTTTTCCTCGCCTTGCAACGTCACTCGACGACCGTTAGGCGCCGGCAACGGTCAGGCCTGCGGCAAAACCCGCTTGGGAGGACGGGCGTTGATTGGCTGTTTCCCGTCGGCGCCATCTTTGTGTGGGGCGCGCCCCGCAGCCTATGAGGGGGAGCCATCTTTTTGAGGGCCATACTTACCGTCTATTGGGTGGGAGGGGCTCCTCTGCCGCCATCTTTTTGAAGGGCATGTTTACTGTTTACGGGGAGGCGCCCCTGCTGCCATCTTTATGCGGGGCATTCGCTGCTACCTCTGGTGAGGGGCTTTCCCCACAGGTAATAAATAAACGAACAGCTTGGATTAAGGGGTAATGCAGAAATGGTGAGGGAAGTTGCTAAAAGAGATTTAAGTGCACATTGAATGCTTATCTAAACCAGTCAACGCCTCCTCACCAAGTTTGTCGGTGGGAGGAGCCGGCTATTCGGCTCTGTGGGCGAGCAGCAGTGTTACCAAGCATTGGGATGCAATGGTTGTATTACTGTTTGGAAATTGGTTAAGATTTTATTAAACTCTTCCAATAGAGTTAGGATTTAATTGACAAAAATTGAGATGTGCAATGCTGATTTAATTAAAATATTCAGATATGCAGTATTATTTAGCTGTGGCCCACTGGACAGCAGGGAGCCCTGCCCTTGTTTATGGTTACTGAGAAATAATTGGGGGGGGGGTGGAATTAGATTGTTGGGATTGCATCGAGAGCAGGCAAAGACTTGGTGGGCTGAATGGTCTCCTGTGTTGCAATATATTGCAAGAAAAAAAGCATCTTGAGGGCACTGGAGAGATACCACCAATACTGTTTTTGCAAAATCTTTCAAATTTGCAGGAAGGTTGAGCAAATTAACATCTATGTCCTCTCCCTGGCCAACATTTGTAGCAACGAGGACCTAATTATACTCGGTCTGCTCCTTTTGGCCAGGGCACGTCGCTTGCATGC
Organism: Pristis pectinata; assembly: GCF_009764475.1. Taxonomy (NCBI): domain Eukaryota; kingdom Metazoa; phylum Chordata; class Chondrichthyes; order Rhinopristiformes; family Pristidae; genus Pristis; species Pristis pectinata. The sequence continues at coordinate 15,609,615 of NC_067436.1, read as the reverse complement.
GCAACACCAGACTCCAGAAATGGTCACTATTCCAAGCTTCATCACAGGAAGAGGTTACCTGACAGACAGAGGAAAGGAGTAAGGAATGTGCTCAAAGAATCCTTGAAAAAGTGCAATGTCCCCACTGACTTCTGGTTAGCTGCTCCTCCTCTCACTTCTCTCTCCCCTCCTGATCTATTCATTCTCTCCTACGCTCACCCCATCACCCTGTTCCTTTCTCCTGCTCCATCTGGCCATCACTCACACTCCTCCCACAGGGTTTCCTCCCATTACATTGTTAATGACTGCAATAAATTGGTGTTAATAAAAGGATTGGATTTGTCCTGCTCTTTATCAATCAAATGACTCTTCAGCCTCTTTTGTTTTAAAGAAACAACTCCAACCTAACTGATCTCATTCCCTGTTCTCCAGCCCTTGCAATACCCTATAAATCTATATTCTATCACCTTTCTTGATTAGAGATGACGATTAGAACTGCAGATCTCATTTCCAAATACATTGGAGACATAAGAGACTGCAGATGGTGGAATCTAGAGCAACACACAAAATGCCACTCCCAACCCCTTTTTCTCCCCTCTGAGCCCCACTCTTTCCACCACCTCACCTCCCTGAGCCCTCCATCCCACTGCCCTCCTCTGATCCCATGCCTGACACCAGCTTTAACCCCTGCTATGTCTTCAATATCCCCTCTGACCTCACCCTGTATGAGGCAGAATGGTCTGTCCTCGGCAGAGGCCTCACCTTTGCACCCCTGCGCATGCCATCATGCTGAGCTCTTCCATTGCCTCTCCAGCTCTACCTATCAATTGGCAGCTCTTGCTCCACCCTTTCCCTCCACCTTTTTATACTGGCTATCTTTCCGACCAGATGAAGGATTTTGACTGGAAATGTTGACTATCCACTTTCTTCCATAGATGCTGCCTGACCCACTGAGTTCCTCCAACATTTTATGTGTTGTTCCCAAGTTCATTGCCTTGTGATCAGGTGACACACATTTTATCTTCACAGATGCTGCTTGACCCACTGGGTTCTTCCAGTGCTGCTTTGTTTTAGTTCAAGGTTTCAACATCTGCAGTCTCTTTTGTCTTCATATTATTCTGTTGTGTACCCTTAATTACTTATAGGCTTGTGCTGTTGCCTCACTGGTGGATAAATTCTAAAATAAAACACTTAAATCTACCAAATATGTGCAAAGTTAATATGAAGCTTCATTGTCGCACTTTGGAAGATCAAATATAAAGGGACAATACACTGCTAATGGCAAGACCCTTAACAGTGTTGAGGTACAGAGGGATCTTGGGGTCCAAGTGCATAGGTCCCTGAAAGTGGCTGCACAGGTTGATAGGGTAGTAAAGAAGGCGTATGGCATTCTTGCATTAGTCGAGGCATTGAGTTCAAGAGTTGGGAAGTTATGTTGCAGCTTTTATAAATCTCTAGTTAGGCTGCACCTGGAGTATTGCATTCAGTTCAGGTCACCCCATTATAGGAAGGATGTGGAGGCGTTGGAGAGGGTGCAGAAGAGGTTTACCAGGATGGTGCCTGGATTAGAGGGCATGTACTGTAAGGAGAGGTTAGACAAACTTGGGTTGTTTTCTCTGGAGCAGCGGAGACTGAGGGAAGATCTGATAGAAGCTTATAAGATTATGAGAGGCATAGATAGAGTACACAGCTGATATCTTTTTCCCAGGCTTGAAATGTCTGATACTTGAGGGCATGCATTTAAGGTGTGTGGGGTGGGGTGGGTGCAGGGCAAGTTTTTTTACACAGACAGTGGTGGATGTCTGGAATGTGCTACCAGGGCTGGTGTTGGAGGCAAATATGATAGAGGCATTTAAGAGGCTCTTAGATAGGCACATGGATGTGCAGACAATGGAGGGACATGGACATTCTGTAGGCAGAAGTGATTAGTTTAGTTAGACATTTAATTATTAGTTTAATTAGTTTGGCACAACATCGTGGGCCAAAGGGCCTGTTCCTGTGATGTACTGTTCTATGTAACATCACCAGCCTCACTTAAGTAAGTTTGAGTCCAGATGTTGTTCTTACATAGCTTAAAATATAAAATGCTTAAATACCTTTTTGCTTCATTGTACCTATTATGGTCGTGTTTTGCTTCCTGTTCAATGAAGTAGTAACCAAAGAATAAGTTGATTTTAGTTTTTTTTAAATTCTAGAGCATTTTACAGAATAATGTTTCCTTGCACTAAAACTTCAGATTTTCTTTAGTTTCAGTGAAGACTAGAGTCCCCAAGTTAAGATGCATAGGTACAAAAAAGCCTGGTTTTCCCAAAGTGTGAGCAGACACATTTGTGATCTTTGGGGTATGTATGTACTGTAACTTTTATTCAAGATTGTATTTTTACTTTATTTTTTGAAGGATGTAGGTTTATCATTTTAATCATTAGTATATTCACTATGATCTCCTGATTCAAGGCATGGTTGTCAAATTTAGTTTAAGCTATAGGAAATATTAAAATTAGGTGTTTATGTAGGTAAAAGTAATAGAATGGCATATGCTTTTGTCAATTATTAAATTATGAGATTGTCACTTGAATGAATGAAACTGTTGGTAGAATTTTCTACTATGTTAAAGGAAGTACAATACTAATGTGCCAGATGTGATGAAATGCTTGTATTGTATGTGCTGAATTGTTAAGATGAACAATAACCCAATGATAAAAGCAGCAACATTGAAATTTGCTTTGTAACCTTGACACTGATTTTCAGTTAATTTTAAGTCATAGAGCAAAACAACATGGATATAGGCCCTTTGGCCCAACCAGTCCATGCCAACTATGTTGTCCAGCCAGTGAGTCTAAATTTCCTGTGTTCGGCACATATCCCTCCAAGCCACACCCCTCCACTTACCTATCCAAGTGCTTCTTAAATGATACTATTGTACCTGCCTCAACTACATCCTCTGGCAGCTCATTCCATATACTTGCTACCCTCTGCATTAAAAAGTTGACCCTCAGTTCTCTTTTAAATCTTTCCTCTTTCACCCTAAACCTATGCCCCTAGCTTTAGACTCACCTACCCTGGGGAAAAGACTGTTATGACTTTCCTAATTTTAAACACTTCTGTGCCCCTCATTCTCCTACCTTCCGAGGAATAAAGACCTAGCCCGGCCAACCTCTCCCTGTGACTCAGGCCCTCTAGTCCTGGCAACATTCTCGTAAAGCTTTTCTGAACTCTTTCCAGTTTAACCACGTCTTACCTATAACAGCATGACCAAAACTGCACAGTACTCCAAGTGTGGCCTCACCAACAACTTGTACAATAGCATGTAATAACATTGTTCTATGTAACATAATTGAATTGGAATTTGCTGTTTAAAACTAAGTACACACATCAGGGGAACTTGCACTGCAGTAAGAGCCAAACCCGTTGAATAAAGTTAATGGAAGTCTCCAACCAATCAGAATTTATTGGTGTTTTAGTTGAGAAGTTGACCTTGGTGGGTGTGATAATTGTATTGTACTAATAAGGTTTGAACACATTTTAAATCCTATTTAAAAGCTTTAGTAATTGCATTTATTGTAATGATTAGAATAAAAAAATCTTATCCAGTTGGTGATTCCAATACATGGGTTCTGTATTTCTTCTTACAGTCAGTGAAGGTGGGATTATTACAAACTGGTGTTCGGCTGATTTCTTATTTAGTAGCGATGCTTCTCATCCTGACACGCAGAGGTATAATATCAAAATGGAATATTTTAGTATATTTTAATACCAGATATTAAGTAAAATGATAATGGAGGTCACTATTATATAAAGATAACATTATTGCATGATGTATGAGCAGTTAACTCATTGTGCTTTTGTGATGTAGCCATTACCTGAAACCATACTTTGTTTTAAAGAAAAATATTGCAACATTGACTACCGTTTATTTCTTCTATCACTACCAAGACCAGACTGCAGGAAGGAGCAGCCAATACATGAGGCAACGTTGTATATCTGTGGGCTAAACCGATGTTGCCAGACCACATCCGAGCAGGATCACACTGATTCTTTTGGATGAATTTAATGCCAGGGTAGGAGAAGACGCAGTGCTCTGGAAAGTTGTGATTGGTAAAGAAGGAAAAGGGAAGACTAGCTTCACTGGAGATCTCCTTCTGATTAAACGGTCTTGTCACATTCAACACCTTGTTTTGTCAGAGAAACAAGCACAAGGCCTCTTGACAATGCTGCCAGAATAAGCACTAGTACCTGTTAGATTATCTCATCATCCAAGTGAGAGATCATAAGGCTGTTCACATCACCAGTTAAGATACAGTGAAAAGCTTTGTTTGCCTGCCATCCAGACAGATCATTTGAAACATAAGTACATTGAGGTAGTGCAAAAGGAAAAAACAGTAACAACGCAGAATATAATGTTACAGTTACAAAGAAAGTTCAGTGCAGGTAGACAAATAAGGTGCAAGGGCCATGACAAGTTAGATTGTGAGATCAAGAGTTCATCTCTATCGTTCAAGAGATCTGTTCAGGAATCTTGTAACAGCGGGATAGAAGCTGTCCTGGAGCCTGGTCATGCGGGTTTTCTAGCTTTTGTATCTCCTGCCTGATGGGAGGGGGGAGAAGGGAGAATGACTGGAGTGAGAGCGGCAGCAGGAAGTATAGATAGAGTCAGTGGAGGCTAGGCTGGGCTGTGATCACAACTCTCTGCAGTTTCTTGTGGTCTTGGGCAGAGCAGTTGCCATACCAAGTCGTGATGAATCCAGATAGGATGCTTTCTATGGTACATCTGTACAAATTGGTGAGGGTCATCAGGCATGTGCGGAATTTCCTTAGCCTTCTGAGGAAATAGAGGGGCTGTTGTGCTTTCTTGTCCATGGCGTCTCCGTGGTTGGACCAGGATAAATTGTTGATGATGTTTACATCTAGGAGCTTGAAGTTCTCAACCATCTCCACCTTAGTACCGTTGATACAGATAGGGGTGTGTGCTCTGTTTGGAAGGTACCTTGACCTTCGGACTGACCAATACCTAATTTTCTCTAGTGATAGTAATAGAAATGTTTTCACAAGAAAATCAACTTTGATGGAGTTAAGGACCTCTTCTCAAGTAGCACCTCACAGTCAAACTGATAAACCTCAGCTAATAGGAATCAGATAGTTCCACATTGTCTGCACAGCCCTGTGTTCTGTTGTAATTAGCACCAATAAAGGGACTCTTGACTCTCTACCAGAAAACACCAGAATAGGTCTGATGAGAATGACCAAGAGAGCGTGGAGCTAATTAACTGCAAACATAAGCAGTTCTTGGATTGGGAACTCCACTGCATTTCAAGGGAGAAGAAGTATCTGAATAGATACCTGAAGGCTGATGCCTAATGGAAAACGTGGAGAGAGCACAGGAGATCTGGCAACTTGCCGATAATTGTGCTGTGGATTCTTCAGTGCCATCTGTGTTCCAAATACCCAATGTCTGCTTGGTACCAAGAATGGAGAACTTCTCAAGGTCAGAGTGGCAGCCAGTGGTCTGTGGAGGGAGCACATCAATGAACTCCTCAATCACGGATCTGATTGTTGACATGAGTTTCTCTGAGGCCAGTCCAGCCTTGTTGCCACCGTGGGTGACAAGAAGTCAGAAAGGCTCTAGGTCATTTGAAAAACAATAAGGGCTTGGGAACTGATGGTGTCCCTGCTGGTGGTCTCAAATGTGACAAAGAGACACTTTAGTCTTAAATTCATAAGCTCAACTTCCACAATTGACAAGAGGAGCACATGCCACTGAGCTTAAGAGATGTCAGACTCTTGACAATCTTCAAGAAAGGAGACACTTCTGACTAACTACAGAAGGGTCTCCATGTTGCCTGCCACAAGGAAGTTCACCACTGGTATATTCCTCAACTGCCTCCTCCGAGGCCAAAGAACAGTTTTCTCATTCTAGTGGTACAATGGATATGATCCTTACCATGCATCAACTTCAAGAGTAATGCAGAGAGCAGCACAAGCCATTATACATGATCCTTTTCAAAAGCCTGTCTCCATCAAGCGGGAAGGACTGTGAAACATCCTTCCCGACTTTAGCTACACACAGAAATTTGTCTCCTTTTTATATCTGCTGGATGATGGCATGCAAGCTGTGATCTTAACCAATATATCCAGAACAAATCTAATCTCACTGTGTACCAGTACCAAGTATCACCTCAATGCATCTCTCAATCTTTTTTGCCTCAGTGCTGCACCTCACTTCCAACAGCTTCTTTAGAGTTCAGATAATCTGCAGGACAAATGGGAATGTACAGCACATCCACTTCAGAACTTCAGGCATCCTAACCTCAGTGCTCAACCTGAATTATACATCTAACATTTGCATATGTGCATATTCAAGTGTCAAACTCCAAGACATTACCTCAGTCAGTAAAGCATATGAGAGGATGTTTTAAAACCTGCAATGTTTTATGTGCAAGCACATCCTCTCTTATGCTTTACTGAAAGGTTCTCTATTAACTGAGCCCCCGGCCAGGAGAAACATCAGCCTATTGAGCCCTGCTGGAATTTTGTATGTTTCAATGAGATCTCTCATTCTTCAAAAATCTTGTGCAAACAGGCCAACTTGACCCAATTTCTCCTTCTATGAGAGTACTGACATTCCAGGAATCAGTTTTATGAACCTCTTGTTGCATTCTCTGTATGGTAAATAAATCTTTTCTTGGGTAAGGAGATGAAAACTGCACAGAATGTTCTGGATGTAGTCTCACCAAGGTCCTGTATTATCATAGTAAGACATCCTTGTTCCTTTGCACACCAATTGCCTTCTTAACTAGTTATTGGACCTGCGTGTTGCTTTTCAATGACTAATGCACAAGGACACCCCAATTACTTTGTACGTCAATGTTTCCCAATGTATCACCTTTTCTGCTCTCTGTACTAAACTAGATAACTTCTCATTTATCTATGTTATGCTGCATCAGCAATGTATTTGCCCACTCACTCAACTTGTTTAAACCAGCTTGAAGCCTCTCTGCCTCCTCCTCAACTCTCACAGTTTCATGTCATCGACAAACTTAGAATTATTACAGAGACACAGTAGATTCTGCAGATGCTGGAATCTGGATCAACACACACACAGTGCTGGAGGAACTGTTAACAGATGGTTTTGTTGCTTGAAAAGTCCATTCATCCTCTCAATCAACCCTCATGCTTGGGGGTAATAGGGTATATGATACACCCAATAAATGCCTTTGCTGGCAGCCTAGTCTTTTACAGCTTGTCCTGAGAAATGAGACCCATTATTTGATTGTATCTCTTGTGGGTCCCCATAACAACTGATTAACTTCTGCAATCCCTTCAGAGTATGGTCCGGGTCAGCTTTTGGACAAGGAATTGCCATCAGAAGACCCGAATCGGTGTCAACCATAGTGAGCAAGTGTTTAAATTGTTGCTGCTGTGGCAGGGGTCCAATGTAATTGATCTGCCCTATCTGGGCTAGGCCAGTCCCTCTTTCAATGTGGGCAGCTGGTTTTTCAGGGAGGGCTCTCCTTTTAACCTGCTGACAAACATTGCATGCAGTGACAACCTCCTTAGCCATGTCCACTGGCAATCGTATATCTCTTTGCTTAACCCATTCAATGGTACCATGCACGCCCAGATGGCCAGTCATGTTATGTGCCCATTGTTGCAGTGCACGGGACTCGGGGGTGTTAATCTGGTATACCCAGGCTAGCTGGTCCACCTGAATATTAAAGACGGCGGACAGAGAGTGGTGGGTGTCTTTCTGGTGGGCGTCTACGTGGAAAATAGTGATCTTCATTCATTGGGCTGCCTCCCAGATCTGTTCCCAGAGTGCCTGCCCCCACAGGGGTTTTCCCTCTATCTGCCAGTTTCCCTTCTGCCACACTGTCATCCATATGGCCATCCCATTCACCACTGCCCAGGAGTCAGTGTATCTGTGCAGCTGATCTGTTTCATGCTGCAGTGGCAAGGTGACCGTCACCTGTTCGGCTGGCTGGCTGGAACTGCCCTCTCCCTGCTGCTGGAGAACTGTCCCTGTGACTGGGTTCAGCGCAGCAGCTCTCCACCCCCGAACACCGGCTTTCCAGCGGCTGGAGCCGTCTGTGAACCAGGCATGGCGTCGGTCTGCTTCAGGCAGCTGTTTGCATGGCACTTCCTATGTAACAGGAGAGGGAGGCACTGGGATGGGAGTCGAGGGTCTCTGTGCACTTATTCACAGGTGTGTGGACTACATGTTCGTGTAATTTGCGGACCCCCCCCCCCCCCCCCGGACCCTTGCTCGTTCTACAGTGTACCACTTCCACTTCACAATAGAGGCTTGCTGTGCCCTCCCCACCCTGGTGGTGGAGCCCTCCGAGGGCACCCACGTCATAATGGGGAGGTCAGGTCTCACGGTAACCTGGCTTCCCTTTGCGGAGGCTTCTGTCTCCACTAACGCCCAATAGCAGTTGTCTTTCAGTGGGGGTGTATTGTTCAGCTGCATCAGGCAGGGTATGGGACCAGAAGCCAGGGGAGTGTTCACTTCATTTTGTTTTTGCCATGAACTACATGCAGCGGTGTTCTGGTGTACCGATACCTGTAACTCAAATGGCAGCCCAGGTAAACGAGGCGCCGGGGCAGGGCCATGTGCCCCTGTTGTCAGCCCATTCTTCCATCATTTTCTCCACCTGAGCCCTGGTTCTTCTGCGGGAGGGGCACTAGGCTCGACTTTCTTATTGTCTTATGATTCCCGTGGGAATACCATCAACCTCTGACTCTTCTACTCCTGCCTTCAGCAGGGACAGAAACCTCTGCGGATTAGCGGGGGATTACTGCCTGCGTTATTTTTACTGCCTCCCGTACCGTCCTTTGACCGTAAAGCCCTGACTTTCACTTTCCGCTCATCAATCTGCCTCAGTCCCTCCATCTTTTCAAGTGCCTTCCCCAAGGGCTGTCCCAGTTTCGGTGCTAAGAGAGCCAACAAGGACCCCTTTTAATTTAGCAGGCACATGTTGAACTGTTCATGTGACCCTGATTCAATATCTCATCATCTGGGCCATCCCACCCTAATCTACAGTAAATCCCCGTATGTGTAACTACAGATTGAAGTGTAATGATTCCCTCGTCTATGTTGTGCCAAGCTGTGCCCTGTTGTCCCCAGTCCACCGCAGAGGGATAAACCCTCAATACCATGCATTGGACTCAGGCAAGCAAGTCTGTAGGCTCATCATTCTCATTCTGCATCTGGTTATTGATACTACTTTGTATAGAAAGAAGGAGCAAGTCATTGGTCTCCTCCATGGTCAGAGGCACCGTGCTGCCACCTGTATCCCACAGTTGAGTTAACCTTGAGGCAAGACATTCCCCAGTGCCCTTTTCCTCAGCCTTCCACGCCCTGGTCACTCTTTCCTCTTGTGTCGACTGCCCACCTCCCGGGGTTGTTGTAGTCTTGTGACAATGGACCGTTACTGGATGGGTCTGTACTGTCAGGTTCTCGTGTGTAGAGCCCCACTCATACCCCGGTGGGAGATCCTCAGGACCGTCACTGTGCTGAGTGTCGGCGTCATTACCATATATTGCCATCCCAGCTGTCGGGGCCCCAATCCTTGGCCATCAATGCCCTGACTCTGATGGGATCCGGATCCTGATCCATCAGCTTTGCCCAGTCTTTCTGGCATGCTTTGATCAGTGGTTTGCTGGGTTTCAGCTTTGTCGGTACATTCGTGGGCTGACTTAGCCAATTCAGTCAAGGTGACATTTTGCTGTTCTAGGGTTACCACTTTCCCACTGAGGGTGGCCACTTGTTACTCTGCTGCCTTTTGCAAGTTGTGCTCCTTTTTCAAAGCACACAGCAAGATCCAATAGGCTGCACCCTTGCTCTCCTGCGGTTTCAGAAATGTGGGAGAGCAACATGCAGACAATGTGCTGACCACTACTCCAAAACCATGGGTGTTGTCTGTCCACTCCGGTACCCTAAACTCAGTCCCACCTGCGGGTACGTCCTGTTGTTTGCGAAACATTGCGCTAACTCCTGCCAACTACGCTAATTTTGTAACGAAAATATTTTCAAATTCGTTCTTTCCTGATTCAGCAACAAGAGGTATTTGCAAACAAAGGAGGCACTGTACACATGTTATAGAAACTACTTTATTAGGGTTATACAGAAAGGGAGAAGAATGCTTAAAATACAGAAGGAAGCAAACTAATACTTATCAACCCATCAATGAACTATATAATGCTGGAGGAAACCTCAGGTTTTTACGTAGCCTTTTACGTAGCCTTCTGTCTCTTAGCACCAGTCGTGACCCAGCCTAAGGGGAGATTCCGATTTGCACCAAGAATTTGCCCCTTCATATACCCTTCAAAAGCTTAGCTTAACTTTTACCCTAGTACCTTTTCATCCCCTAGTGGTATCAGCCTGTAGCTTCTTATCACTCGTGACCTTCAGCCTAGACACACAACTTCGAAACAGAGATGTCAGGTCTTCAAACAAGAAAATATTCTTCACCAGTATCTAATCTCAAGGATGTGCATTAGCACTCCAGTAAGTTCTCAAAACATTCCCACAATCTGAGCTGACGCCATTTTGTCTTACAACCATCATTCTGTTTTACACACTATTGCTCATACTAAGGAGGAATCAGAAATTACTTTTGGCGAATTTAACTCTTTCCTTACAGGAACTCAGCAGGTCAGGCAGCATCTATGGAGGGAAATAAACAGTCGACATTTTGGGCTGAAACATTGACTGTTTATTTCCCTCCATAGATGCTGCCTGACCTGCTGAGTTCCTCCAGCACTTTGTTAGAATTATTACATTTAGTTCCATAATCCAAATTGTTCATAGATATTGTGAAAAGCTGAGACACAAGCACTGGTCCCTGTGTTGCCACACTAATCACTATTGCCCACACTGGTAAAAAAAAAATTCTATTCTCTATTTACTCTGTGAATGATTCACAGTGAATGGTGTCAGAACGCACTCAATCAATTTTCTGTATATTACTCCTGATCACCTGTTTTAAATTTGCACACAAACTTCTTGTGTTCAAGTTTATAAAGATGTTCTGCGCTCTTTAGTAGCAAGTGATTACCAGTGGAAAGAGGAAATATTTTGTGGAAGTTTTCAAAAAGACTCCTTGGTAAAGGGGTAACATACCCACAAAACTTGGAAGAGTTCCTGACCAATGATGACTTCAGCCGGAGGAAGAGCATTTGGAATGGCATGGAATACTTGAATCCATTTGTTGGGGGCACAGAGAAGCCCGGTTTAAAGAATGGAAGAACCATACACCTCCCAAACAACTAGTTGCTCACCTCACCAAGCACCTCCTACCCTATTGCAGCAGAGTCTCTGGGTCTAGCATTAGCCTCATCAGCCACCTCTGAACCCGTGGAATTGGAATGGCTGAGACATGCCCCAAAAAGGAAATTAACACTGACCAAGTCCTTTTGGAGATTTATGTGTTTTTAACTTCAGTATATAAAAATTACAACTGGTGTCAAGATCCAAGAGATTTGTTTTTTTTAGCTGAACCTATAAATTTGTAGAGACCTGGCTTGAAATTCATGCTACTATTAATATATTCAATTTTACATGAAATAATTATTACTTTCTTTGCATTTTTGAAAAGGGAAACCTGATACTATTTTAGGTCTTGAAATTTCTATTAAATATTCAAAATTTGTAGAGTAATTTTGAATTACTTTTTTTTGCCCTAGCTTCAAGTTTAAAGAGAAATTTCATCTTTATGAATTCCTTGTTTTATCTTTTTAGGATCTTTGAGAGTTTGGATTTTGTGGAGAACAAGGCCACTGTTTTTCATGCTAGTTATCTTATAGCATGTGAGGAGTCTGGGTTCAGGGACAGTGTGGCCATGGGCCATTTTCTTCTTCCTCCTTCGTGTCTCCATGAAGGTTAGTTCTAACTTGATAAGAGACGCAATTAATCATATGGAGACTGACTTCTTCAGTGGCAAAAGCCAGTAGACATTGTGGATTTAAAATCTCATGTCAATTAGAAAATTCTTCAAATTTTCTTGCACCGTCCTGACTCCATATTACTATTCACAGAGTCATAGAGCAATACAGCATGGAAACAGATCCTTCTGCCCAACTCATCCATGCTGACCAAGATGCCCACCTAAGCTAGTCCCATTTGCTCGCATTTAGCCTATATCCATCTAAACCTTTTCTATCCATGTGCCTGTCCTTTAAACATTGTTTTGTACCTGCCTCAACCGCTTCCTCTGGCAGCTTGCTCCATATACACCCCACCCTCTGCATGAAGAAGTTGCTCCTCCGGTCCCTTTTCCCCTCTCACCTTAAACCTATGCCCCATAGCTTTTGATTCCCTTTCCCTGGGAAAAAGACTGTGTGCATTCACCCTATCTGTGCTCCTCATGATATTATACGTCTCTATAAGGTTACCCCTCAGTCTTCTATGCTGCAGTGAATAAAGTCTCAGCTTTCCCAACCTCTTCCCATAACTCAGGCCCTCGAGTTCTGGCAAAATTCTTGTAAATCTTTTTTGCATTCTTTCCAGCTTAATGACGTCTTTCCTACAACACGGTAACCAAAACTGTACGCAGTACTCTAGCTGTAGCCTTACCAATGTCTTGTACAACTCCAACATAAATGGCCTCACCTATGTTTTGTCCAACTGTAACATAAGCTGCCTCACCAACTTCTTGTATAACTGCAACAATTCACATTCCCTCATTATTGCAGATTAAATCCTGGAAATTATCCCTAACAGCAAAAGGACTGCAGCAGTTCATGAAGGTGGCTCACCCCCCCCACCTTCTCAAGGGCAATTAGGAACAGTTGAGTCCTGATGAAGGGTCTTGGCCTGAAACATCGACTGTTCATGTTCATTTCTCTCAATACATGCTGCCTGACTGCTGAGTTCCTCCAGCATTTTTTGTGTGTTGCTCCAGATTTCCAGCATCTGCAGTCTTTCTTGTGCCTGGGAACAGTAAATGTCACCTCACCTGTGAAAGAAAACAGTGAAATGTCTGTTAACGAGGCAAAGTATAGCTCCCCATTTCAATAGCTGTACATTTTTTTGCATAAAGCTACAACACAGTATTTCATGCAAATATTAAATTTTAATTTTTACACTGGCTTTTTTATCTACATCTTTTTTTTTGTTAGACAGCAGATTGCTTAACACTTTTTTCAGCATTGTGCAAATGAAATTGTTTTATTTCTGGAGTGAAATGCGATGGCAGCTGTTGCTTTGAATCCTTCTGCAGGTTCATTTGAGCATTGGTTAAATTAGGGTATGAATTATCCTTGTGTGTCTCTGACATGAATTCCACATCAAGGGAACACATGATGATATCATTGTCCATGCTCCCACCCCTGCCCCTCACACACATACACAGACTGATTCGCCCACCAACCCTGATTTCCAGATTGCCACTGCTTGTCCACCACACACTGATCTTTTGCCCTGCCATCACCATCACCATACTTGTGATCTCATTTTTTTTCCTCTTCCTGTCCTCATCATTCAGAGTAATGCTCTCCTAATTTCCCCTTGCTACCTACCTATCCACTTTCCAATTGAAGTACAGGCACAAATGGCCTTGCAGCTGGCTGTCCTGAACTGGCTCCTGAAGGGAAGACTGGACGGCCTTGGAACCTGAATGCTACTGAATTCATCAGTAAGACCCTGCTCTTCTAACCCATGCCACGTGCCCGTTAGAATACCTGTCCAGCACACCCGGTAGAGTCTCTAAGTTTTGTGAAGTAATGCAGGGGTGTAGGCCTTGGAGATAGTAATGTGAATTAAATAACCAGCACATTTGAGGTTATGAGACTGGATAACTTTAAAGAGTTGTACTTAATATTTTTAACCCTGAAAATGATGGGCACATAAAATTAGAAGATGCTGAAAAAAAGGTTCATTGATGGGGAGTCAAACAGTATTTTAGGTCAGTGATGCTTCATCAGATTTCAAGATAGTGAAGTATTTTTATATTCCACTGCAGTTAATTTAGCTTTAAGTATCCCCTTTTCACCCAATAACAGAAGATCCTTGATCAAAGGTTCAGAGGGGATAAGTGCCCACCACGACAGCCTGCTTCTTATTCTTGTTGTGGTCAAAATGAAAACCGTATGAGTATAAATAATAATGCAGAATAAAATGTCGTTACTTCAATCTCTTTACTAGTTGACAACTAAAGGTGCTTTATTTCCTATAATAAAGTTTCTTCTTTTGTTATTAAGTGCTATGTGCCTCTGATTCATCCAGCATTTCTGCCATTTGACAACTTTTTAATAATATTAAAGTGACTGAAAATTGAGCCAACCTAAAATCATACAAGGTGGAGAGTCATGGGGTTTAAACAGTGAACATGTGGGTATAGATTCTTTGACTTTTACTATTTGTCTTGGGAATTAAGAGACTTTGTAACAGAACTCCTTCATTAAATGGATGGTATAAATTAATTATGCATAACATGAAATTAGGAGGCTGACTGGCTTCTCTGATTTCATCCGTTCTTGTATTTTAAGTATATTAATGCTCACATTTAGCATGTATCATATCCTATTACTTATTTAAGAAATTAGAGCAGCGATTGGCAGTTTCATTTGGGAAAAGGAAAGTCCTTTGCATCTTCAGCAGGTGAGCTTGTTTGCATTCTTCTTTGAATTTTATTCCTCGGGAACATAATTTAATGCCTAATATTAGAAAAGACAACTGTTTTTAAAAATAAAATTATTAATATTCAGGTTCTGGTTGTTGCTGGCAAAGCTAGCATTTACTGCCCATTGCTAACTGCCTTTGAGAGAAGGTGGTGCTGAGCCAGCTTCTTGAACCACTGAAAATTTGGACACAGCTAAGTTGTTCCCAGCCCATTCGCCTCTGCAGAGTCATCCTCACAAACATCTCTTGACTGGTGTCTAGAGTGAGAGAGCTGTCCCACAGTCTAGTCAAGTAGTAGCATGACATTGTTATACTACAGAATTATACCTTGGAGATGATCTGTCAGACTCCTTCACAATCCCTCAGTATGTCTTGTCCCGCCAGCAGGACAGACCCATCCAAAGTGGTGGCACAGTGGTATACAGGCAGCAGGGAGTAGCGCTCGTCTTCTTCAGCATTAACTCATGAAACCTCATTGCATCACATCAAACATGGGCAGGGCGGCCCCCTGATTACCAGCTTCCATTCTCTCTCAGCTGATGAATCAGTGCTCCTCCATGTTGAGCCACACTTGGAAGAAACACTGAAAGTAGCAAGAGCTTAGGATGCACTTTGGGTGTGCGACTTCAATGCCTTTCACCAAGAATGGCTGGATAGCACCACTACAAATGAGTGGAGTCCTGAAGGGCAAGGCTGCCATACTGGGTCTGCAGCAGGTAGTAAATGAACCAGCATAAGGGGTAAACTTATTTGACCTCTTCCTCAGCAGTCTAAAGAGTAATAGAGAGAATGTGGGAATAGTCTAATAGGCTAATGCATTTGGGAATGTATTAGACTAAGGTCAGTGTTTAAAAAAATGGGCATTTGATGGTCGGCACAGACTTGATAGGCCGAAGGGCTTGTTTCCGTGCTGTCTCTCTCTCTATTGACTCTCTATATACAGCATGGAAACAGGTCTTTCGCTCACGGAGTCCCCGCTGACCATCAACCACACAGTTAAACTAATCCTACATTAATCCCATTTTTTTATTCTCCTTCCATTCTCATCAACTTCCCTCAGAGTCTACCACTCGCCTACACACAGTGGGCAATTTACAGTGGCCAATTAACCTACCAACCAGCACATCTTTGGGATGTGGGAAGAAACCGGAGCAACTGGAGGAAACACAAAGATACAGGGACAATGTGCAAATTCCACACAGATAGAACCCAAATTCAGGAATGAGCCCAGGTTTCTGGCGCTGTGGGGCAGTGACTCTACCTGCTGTGCCACAGTGCTGCCCTTCATCACTGCCCCTGATGGATCTGCCACAATGGATCTGTGGTAGATTCATCTGTGCATGTGTCAACATCTGTGGAAGTGACCATCAGACAGTCCCTGTAGAGACAAGATTCTGTTTGCACACCAAGGACACCCTCTATCATGTTCACATGTAAGCACTACGGATGTGCTAAACAGGATAGACTTGAAACAACTCCAGTAGCTCAAAACATGCTGGTTTGTAACATCAGCAACAGCAGAATTGGTACATTGCCTTCATTGACTTGTAAAAATAATTTGGTGATTACACACTAATAATATCTTAATTTGATGGCAAGATGGTCTTGAAATTTGAACTACAATACTTCATCGAAAAACAAAAAAAAATTCCAAATGCTGGAAATCTAAAATACAGCACAGCTCTGATATTCCACTACCCTATGGTTTGGATATCCTAGCATATGACTGACTTGGTTCTGCTTCCTGTGCTGCCTTAATTTCTCATGCTCCCTTTAAACTCACCAAGGCCCTGTTTAAGCTCACTGGGGCGTCATTCCCATGCATCCTTTAAACTCACCGGACCTAATTTCCATGCTCCCTTTAAACTCACGTGTACCCCATTTCCCACGTTCTTTTTAAACTAGCCTGGGCTCTGCTGCTGCGTTCCTCTCAAACTCGCTGGGCCCTGTTTCTGCAGTGCCTTGGCGCCGGAAGCGTGACGACACTTGCGGGCTGCCCCCAGAACACTGTACGCAAAGATGCATTTCACTGTGTGTTTCGATATAGATGTGACTAATAAAGATAACTTAAAGATAGCCTTTAAACTTACTGGAGCCATGTTTTCATCACTCTCCTTGAGCTCACTGGGTTTAGTTTCCTTGGCACTCTTCAAGCTAACATTGGGAAATTTATTATGCTACCGTGTAATATCTTAAAAAAAAGTGAATTAACTGTATTGGTGTACTAATAGGAGTAATAGCCAGTAGTCTAGAAAATTTGCCAGTCCACCATCACCAAAGTCCCGAGGATGCTGGATTATCAGGGTTTCACTGTATTTTGTCAGCTGCTGTACGTTCTGATTCTCATACTTAATCAAACCTCATTTTGGCTGAAAAGAAATGCTGAATTTTTGTATAGTTCTCCCACATCCCAGTATCACATTTTGCTTTTCGTAAACATACAGTTGTTCGAAAGCAAATACTGAATGTGCTGGAAATCTGATTCAAGAGCGGTTTCAGTTTGTGGAGGGAAAAACAGAGTTAATGTTCTTGGCAGTAACCTTTTGAGTATGTCCAGAATTCTCTGTTTTCTTTTTGTTTTAATCTGCTGTCGTCCTTGATTTGATATCAAATTTTCCATGAACCCAATCTGGTCCCTTCACTGTTGCGTTTAGTTTCTCATTCTTTCTACAAGTATGTTACACTTTGTATTTGCTGGGGTATAATTTACCAAACTACAGTTATCTTGGACCACACTAAGAAGGCAGATCAAATGTACAGTTGTGTGTGTATACAGAAACATGGGGATTTGAAGATGCACATATTTATACGCACTGAAATGATCATATGTCAGCTCTAAATGGGTTTTGTTGCTGTAGCATTGTGACTGTTTATTGGTTTAATTTTTAATATAAAAGCCACATGAAGGAGAAGGGATTTCAAAAAAAAAACGATACGTGTGCCAGAGTCCAGAAAAGAAGAGAGTGGAGCAGGTTGAATTAGATGCTTCCAATAGTCGTGACAGGTTTGTTGTTTCAGTTTAATTTTTTATCTCTATTTGATGCACTTGTGTTACAAAATCCATCAATTTCAATGATCTTTTGTTTTAACAGAACAAACAGGCAGACATTGTATTTCAATGTTTATCCTCCTCCATCCTGCCACTAATGCAGTCTAACATTTTGTTATTTCTATAACACTTAAAAATACATTCTTCCTCCAAACACTTCCAAATATTGTTCTCAATTTTCCATTCTCCTTTCAGTGTATTTAACTGTGTTGGACTGCTGAACATCTGGATTGAGCCTGATACAACGCCTGTGCCTTTAAGTACCAAATTAGATTGAAATCCTCACACTTGTAATTCCACTTTCAGGATCTTTTGAAATAATCCCTTAATTAAAATTATAGAAATTGTGGATTGCAAAGTACAGGCTATTCTATGGAATAGTGCCAAGAAATAGTTCTGCAATCCATTTTCTGGTAAAAAATGAAGTTCCCTGTGAGCTCTTCCTAACTGTCAGCAGTGTTTGCCTTTAATGGAATTGTATAATTTTGGCTTAATTCATAAAATAGGCATTGATACACCTAGAATTATTGCATCTTCATTTACTATGAGCATTTATTATCATTATTATTATTATTATTATTACAGCAAAGATATTTAAAAAGTCCCAAAACCTTTGTTTTGGATTAGTTTATTAAGAACATGCTGATTATCTTGAGCATTGCTTCTGATAATCTTGCAGTAATAGCTGGTAATGTTGACTGTCCCTTTATGAACTCAATGTTCACTCGATCTATGAATATAGATGTACTCTTGAGGTCATTTATTGGCAAATTGCAATGAAAGCCTTTCTAGATTGGTAGTTATTTAGTTTTCTGGGTTATCTCAGAATTATGACACATCGCAGACAGTAATCAGCTTTCTTTTCCTCATGATACTTCAGTTGCAGTTTCTTCATTGTTTTAATTTGAAGTGAACTGGATGCATGGGTATATGAAATGTTAAGGCTCCCATGATTTCGCTTATAGGAGAACCAATATATCTTTCAGCTATATTTGTTAGGACAGGCGGAGGGGGAAATTAAATTGCTACATTTAGAGTAAGCAACAAGAGAAGGTGCAGTGGTAACAAATCTTTGTATGAGTTACTGGGGCAGGGAAATGTTCATTCCTGTAGCACTGTGTACTTCCATGCTACATGACGGTAAGTGCAATTCAGATGAAGTGAAGTGTGATTATGACTGTTTCTGGATTCTTTCGCTTCACTCCAGAAATTTGTCTGGTAACTTCCTGGCAAGTGTTGCTGGGGAAATTAATATATGTGGTTTTAGAATCGACCATCATTGGCCACACCTGGTATAACTGTGCTTTCACAACACAGTGCTAGGTTGGAAACCTGCTAAGCTTAAGTCCTGATCTTGCCATCTATGCTTCGGGCTCTGATCCCCGCCTGTAGTATCAACTGCCTACAGCACCGCTCTTATCTGTGATCCTCTGATCAGCCGATGAGCGATCAGCCGATGAGCAATCATCCATTCTCCCATTGTTTTCTTTGAGGCCTCGATTTCCCACAAGCCCTCAACCCTTTGTTGCCACGTTAGCACCAATCACCTATTTCACTTACGGCTTCATACAGACCCTGATCTCACTCACTTCTTCCTCTCCATCGTCAACCTGTTCTGATTTCCTAATGCCCAATGGAGCCAAACCCCGACACGCACCCCAGTCTCCGCATGCTGGGGTGTCTGATCGCCATCCCTCCCGGACCTGGCCTTAGCTCAGAAAGGCTCATTTTCCTTCACATGATCCACAGGTTAATGGGCCTTGAACGTTACTGATGTTTTAGCAATGTGCTGCACATTTTAGAAAATATCACCCCTTCTTTAACCATAACATTCCTGTATCAACCAGATGATCTTTAACAGTTGAGTCACACTCAGCACATGAAGCAGGGCCTGCCTGCAAGATATTTAGATCATCAGATCATATATGATCAACATGTCTCTGTGGAAGTATATGGGGTAAAGGCACTGTACAAGGACTGTGTTATTAACCTTGTACTTGAAAAATTTCATAATATTCCTGTTTATTTAAGTAGGCATGGTTTACATGCAGGCTGAACGTGCCTGCACAATGTGTTGCATGAAATATTTCTTTTCTTCACTGATCTTGTGACTGATAAGACAGTAATACTCAACTAGGCTTTAAAATGTCTCAACTTGCTTTTGTGGCAATTCCTCCTTTAAAAATGAAAAGGTAGACTCTTTCTTTTTCAATCTTTTTATTAGTTTTCAAATTAATACAGATTGATATATAGCATCAATATTTATACATGTAATACAAAGAGATCAGGATAACAATCATAGCATATATAATCATAAAGAACAATAAAATATAAAAAAAAATCTGTAGATCCAACGATCTCTTAGTAAATGAATATAATATAAAAGAAAGGGAAGAAAAAGATTTATTATATAAATTTAAAAAAAACCCAAACCAATAAAAAAAATTATAAACAATATAAACTAAACAAAAAAAAACTTCTTAAAAAAAAACAAACAACAAAAAAAAGAGAAAAAAAACTGGGCTAAAATTTCTCAGTAGAAACAGGGCAATATTATGTCGTCGAATCCGTTCCTTCAAGTTGGAAAGTTATTGAAAGGGGATCTACATCATGTGAAAATATTGAATAAATGGACTCCAAATATCTTCAAATTTAAGCGAAGGATCAACAGTACCACTCCTAATTTTTTCCAAGTTTAAACATGATATAGTTTGAGAAAACCATTGAAAAGTAGTAGGGGGTATTGGATCCTTCCATTTAAGCAAAATGGATCGTTTGGCCATTAATGTAACAAAAGCAATCATACGGTTAGCGGAAGGAGATAAATGGCCAGACTCTATCCTTGGTAATCCAAAAATTGCAGTAATAGGGTGAGGTTGTAAATCAATCTTCAATACGTTTGAAATAATGTTAAAAATGTCTTTCCAAAAATTGCAGTAATAGGGTGAGGTTGTAAATCAATCTTCAATACGTTTGAAATAATGTTAAAAATGTCTTTCCAATATTTTTCCAGAAGAGGACAGGACCAAAACATATGTGTCAAAGAAGCCACATCCGATTTACCTCTATCACATATAGGATTTATATGGTTATAAAAACGAGCTAGCTTATCTTTGGACATATGGGCCCTGTGGACTACCTTAAACTGTATC
Source organism: Pristis pectinata (assembly GCF_009764475.1). Taxonomy (NCBI): domain Eukaryota; kingdom Metazoa; phylum Chordata; class Chondrichthyes; order Rhinopristiformes; family Pristidae; genus Pristis; species Pristis pectinata. Next base: position 15,588,818 of record NC_067436.1, on the reverse strand, counting down.
AATGAGTGTCTGGCACACATTGAAGATGTATTGACTAAATAAAGAATTTTCTTCCAAGTTTCTATAGGTATAGATGTCTGGAGTTCACTTTCCCATTCATTCTTAATTTTGTCTGATGATTCTAGACATATTTTCAAAATTAAATCATAAATTATTGCTATCAAGCCCTTCTGATAAGGATTAAGACCTAAAATTTTTTCTGTAGTTTCAGTTTTGCAGGGGTCGGAAAAGAGGGTATAGTAGTTTTTAAAAAATTTCTAATCTGCAAATATCGAAAAAAGTGTGATCTAGGCAAATTGTATTTATTAGACGATTGTTCAAAAGATGAAAAACAACTATCAATGATTAGATCCCGAAAACATACGATTCCCTTCCTTTTCCATACGGAAAAAGCTGAGTCAGCTCTAGATGGATGAAAGAAAAAATTAGATTGAATGGGACTTGACAAATTAAATTTATTCAATCCAAAATATTTACGAAATTGAAACCATATTCGTATTGTATGTTTAACAATTGGGTTAGTCATATGTTTACTTAACTTGGTAAGTGCAAAAGGGATTGAAGCACCTAAAATAGAAGCTAATGAAAAGTCAAGAACTGATTGGTGCTCAAGGTGTACCCATTTGGGGCATTGAATTACATCAGAATCTTGTATCCAAAAAATTAAATATCTAATATTAATTGCCCAATAGTATAATCTAAAGTTAGGCAAGGCCAAGCCACCATCCTTTTTTAATTTTTGTAAATATTTCTTACTTAACCTTGGGTTTTTATTGTGCCAAATATATGAAAGAATTTTAGAATCAGTAGTGTCAAAAAAAAGATTTCTGGACAAAAGTTGGAATCGCTTGAAATAAATATAAAAATTTTGGTAAAATATTCATCTTAATTGCATTAATTCGGCCTACCAATGATAAAGACAGTGGAGACCACTTAGTAAATAATTGTTTAACATGGTCGATTAAAGGCAATAGATTAGCTTTAAATAAGTCCTTATGTTTCTTGGTAATTTTAACACCTAAATACATAAAATAGTCAGTTACCAATCTAAAAGGTAATTGGCTATAAATTGGGGTTTGCATATACAATGGAAAAAGTTCGCTCTTATTAAGATTTAATCTATAGCCAGAAAAAACACTAAACTGATCTAGTAGTGATAGTACTGCGGGGATAGATTCATCTGGATTAGAAATATAAAGTAACAGGTCATTGGCGTAGAGAGATATCTTATGAATCATCTGTCTGTGAGTAATGCCACATACATTTGAAGAGTCCCAAAGTGCAATAGCCAAGGGTTCTAAAGCAATATCAAATAATAAAGGGCTTAACGGGCAACCTTGTCTAGTACCTCGAAAAAGCCTAAACAAAGGAGGTCTTTGATTATTAGTAAGTATTGAAGCCATAGGTGTATAATAAATCACTTTAATCGCAGATATAAATTTAGGGCTAAAATTAAATTTTTGAAGGGTAGTAAATAGATATTCCCATTTGACTCTGTCAAATGCCTTTTCAGCATCTAGTGAAACAACACATTCTGGACTTTGGGATGAAGGGGTATTAATAATATTCATTAATCTCCTGATATTAAAATGTAAATAACAATTCTGAATAAATCCTGTCTGGTCTTCAGAGATAATTTGTGGGAGAACCTTTTCCAGTCTAAAGGCCAATATTTTGGAAAATATTTTTGAATCTACATTTAATAAAGAAATAGGTCTATAAGATGCACAATCAGTGGGATCTTTATCCTTTTTAAGAATTAAAGAAATAGTTGCTTCATAGAAAGATTGTGGTAGTTTACCCACTGATAGGGCATCTTTAAAAATGTTGGCTAACCAGGGCTTTACCTGAGTTCATTGAAAATATTACTTTCTTTATTTCTTCCTCCGAAATGGGAGCATCTAATGTAGAACGTTCATTTAAAGATAGTTGGGGGATCTTCAGATCTCTTAAAAATTCATACATTGATGTAGGATCCTCAGGGGATTCTGATTGGTATAAAGAAGAATAAAACTCTTGAAAGGATTTGTTGATTTGAACAGGATCTATCGTGTAGGTACCATCTGGATTACAAATTTTATTAATCTGACGTTTAGATAAAATAGCTTTCAATTGGTTGGCCAATAATTTACTGGATTTGTCACCATGTATATAAAATTGACTTTTGTTTTTAAGTAGTAGATTTTCAATTGAAGATGTTAATAATAAACTATGTTGTAATTGGAGTTCTGTTCTCTTTTTAAAAAGCTCCAGATTCAGAGTATCAGAATATTTTTTATCGATTTCTTTAATCTTGTCAACCAATATACGTATTTCATTATTAGTTCATTTTTTCAAGCCAGCTGAATATGAAATAATTTGACCACGAATATATGCTTTAAAAGTATCCCATATTATCCCACTGGAAATTTTTTCAGTAAAATTAGTTAAAAAGAAAAATGAAATCTGTTCTCTGATAAATTGGATGAAATCTGAGTCTTGTAATAGAGAAGGATTAAATCGCCATTGTCTGACATCAAAGGATACATCTGGTAATTTAATTGATAAAATCAATGGTGCATGATCAGAAATGGCAATTGCATCATACTTACAGTCCATAGTAAGTGGAGCTAACCTAGCATCAATAAAAAAATAATCAATCCTCGAGTAGTTATGGTAAACATGAGAAAAGAATGAAAATTCTTTATCATATGGATGTAGAAATCTCCAAGCATCTAAACTTCCAGATTCAACTAAAAAAGAATTAATAAAGACAGGAGATTTGTTTGAAAGTGCAGGATTTGATACAGATCTATCCATGGAAGGGTTTAGACAACAGTTAAAATCTCCACCCATAATCAGAGTGTATTCATTTAAATTAGGAAAAAATGCAGATAGATTTTTTTAAAAAATCAGGGTGATCTACATTGGGTGCATAAACATTAACCATAACAACTTTTTTATTATGAAGCAGACCAGTGATTAATAAAAATCTACCATTTGGGTCTGATATTGTCTCATGATGAACAAACGAAATTGAGGAGTCTATAAAAATAGAAGCTCCTTTCACCTTTGCTTGTGAATTCGAATGGAACTGTTGACCCCTCCAAAATCTAAAAAAACATTGATTATTTGTCTTCCTGATGTGAGTCTCCTGAACAAAAATAACCTGAGCATTTAGTCTATGAAAAACTTTAAAAATCTTCTTACGTTTAAGTGGATTATTTAAGCCATTAACATTCCATGAAATAAAATTAATAGTCTTATCCATTTTAACAGATTTAAAAAAATATGGTATGTAAAGGGTTAATCTTAATATTTCCAGGTCTTACCAACAGGAAGAAGTAAAAAAAAAAATTCAAAGAGGAGACAGATGTGACGACAATTTAGAAAAATGTGTAGTTTAGCCCAGAAGAAAAAAAACGTAAAAACAACCCCACCCCCCTCCCCCAACAGCCCGAAAACTGGCCAATAGACAGCCAGTACGCTACCCTCTAATTAAACTAACCCCTGTTCTATTGGTGGCAATAGTCCAAATTGAAAAAATATATAAACTACCCATGTTTTGTCTTAAAATGGACAACATAATACAAACAGAGATAACGAACTCACAACATAGTTGTGAGATTGAAACAGAGCCAAAGGGCGTTAACAGCCGACAGTTAAAAGATACGGTTTAATAATTTTTTTGAAAAGAAAGCAAATGATCCGTTATTTTGTTAAATTCTTAATTGTTATTAAAACAAGACATTAAAAATATTAAAAGAAGAAAAAAGAAAGGTTTAAATCTAAAAATTAATTAGATAATAAAACAAGTAGCTAGTAAATCAAAGGAAAAACACTGTGTATCTTCTGCAATTTCTTAGCTTCTAAAATTAAAAGCTAATTCAAAAGAAAATTCTGGGCTTCTTGAATAGATTTAAACCATTTACGAGATTTATCAGGCAGTGTAATTTGCAGCCTTGCTGGGAATAATAATGTTGGATGATAATTGCTTTGATAAAGACGAGCCATAACTGGTTTGTAGGTCAGCCTTTCTTTCATAACTTCTGGGGTGTAATCTTCAACTATTCGAAACTTCCATTGTTTACATTGAATCATTCTACATCTATGAGCAGTACGAATCAGGAGCTCCTTGACGCTGACAAAATCGAATCTCAGTATTACTGGCCGAGGTTTTTGATCTGGAGCAAGTTTAGATCTTAATGCTCTGTGAGCCCTATCCAAAATGGGCTGATGAGGGAACATTTCGGAGCCAAAAACATTGGCCAAAAGATTAGAGAAGAATTCCGTAGGGTCACCAGTCTCGGTATTTTCTGGAAAACTGATGATCCTTAAATTTTTCCTCCTGCTGCATCCTTCCAGGTCGATGATCCTCTCTTGTTGCTTTTCCAGGTTTTGCTTGGTCGTAATTAAGGCTTTTTCAAATGAGTGGAGTTTGGCATCTCTCTCTTTACCAGCTTGGTCGAGTTCAGCAATTAATTGCCTTTGTTTGGCATTCTCTTGGATAGGAGTATTTTGCTTTTCTTCAAAGTCTTTTAAAATAGACTTCAATTCGGCAAAGCTCCGATCAAACTTTCTGTCCAGATTAGAAATAGCTTCCAAAGTAGGTTGTTCTCCACTACCTTTACCATTAGCAGAGGCTTTAGATCTGGTGGTCATTTTCACAGTTAAAAATCAAGATTAAACTTGTGCCAGTATTGTAAAAGACTTTTTAAAGGATGGTAAATAATAGATTGAAAAGTGCCTGGACCAAAGCCAAATTATGACTTAGTCTATGGAGCGCCACCAACAGACTGAGACTCTTTCATAACTGATCAATTGCCCATGTATCTAAACCTGACCTGGTAAAGTTGAAATGCCCCAAAACATTAGATTCATTAAGTAAAAATGCAATTGGATAATGCATGTTGTTCTGGAAAATGGCCGCTATAGTCGAGCAGCGTGGTCATTGATGTAGTCATTTTCTAAAAGAAAGAGTCACCCCAAATTAAAGTTTACCCTATATATTCTTGAAGAATGTTTCCAGATAGACATTTAACATAGAATTCCCATCGCATTAAGATATTCTAATTAACCTTGTGCATGGGCTCTTCGGTTACAATCATAGTCCAAGTATGTTGGTTCACATTAAGTGAAACAAGTAACCATTAACATGGGTAGCTTGCATGATGTTAGTCACTATAACACCTAAATGTCCTAACTGGTGTATTGGTACCTCATGGTTATAATCAAGTGTTGGAAGCTGCATATGTTTTTGTTAAATATATGATATTTTTAAAGCAGAAACCAGAATTTAGTCATTGAGGCACCACCATTTGAAGCTGCATCATGTCACAGTCAACAGATGTACCCTGTAAACAACATGGTCACTGGTAAGAATTTAATTACATTTATAGTTCTTTGATTATAAAATGCATTCATTTTGGTTAGTCTTAGAATGAGAGGTTCAGCACCTCTGCTTATGTGTTGGAAGCTTTTGCATTCACTTACGCAACACATAATCAATGATGATATTTGAGGGTTGTACACAGAATGCTGCATTCATTGTTGATTGCATTATGAGCTTAAGCGGATGCAAAAGATTCCATTGCAATATTGTAAAATATGCAGAAGAATTCTTCCAGTATTTGAGTCAACACTGCCAAAGATGGGTTTCTAATCCATTTATCTCACTATTTATTGGACATGCCAAGTGCAAGATGTCTGCTGCATTTCCTCACGGTGGGTATATTTTAAAAGCAATTCCTTAGGTTTTAAGTGCTTCAGGGTATTTAAATGATGAAAGACACAATGTGTAATTGTAATGTTTTCCTTTTATTTCTCATTTTCTAACAACTTCATAAATCAGTTGCTCTAAAGTATGTGTGTGTGTGTGTGTGTGTGGTGTACAGCAATCTTGATCTTGTGAACAAATTCATTTTTTAGTTTTGCCATTGTTGTTGAATAATATTGAGAAATAAAATGTTTAGTTGTTTCTCTTTTACATTGAATTGCATTGATATGGGGTTTATTTAGAAATCCTGTGCCATAACTGCTTTTTTCCTTCTAAGGAATAAGTCCTTCTTGAATGTTTATCCAGCTTTAGTCCATCATTGCTGTTTGCCTCATTTACTCCCTTAGCAAGTCCTACATTCTAACCAAGTACAGAGATGTGCCTTAACTTCGGTCCTAGATGTATTGTTTTTTTTTGGCATACATTTTATTTTCATTGTTTCTGATGAGCGTATCTTTTTGTTGTGATTGGAATTACAGTAGCTCAATAAAAACAATTAGCGCTTATTGATATCAATTATTGATATAACCAATTATTGATTGGGCAAGGGGTTAAGGGTTATGGGGAGAAGGTGGGAGAATGGGGTTGAAAATAAAATCAGCCATGATTGAATGGTGGAGCAGAGTCGATAGGCTGAATGGCCTAATTTTGCTCCTAAATCTTATGGTAACTTCAGTTAATTGAGTTCTAGTTGAGTGTGTTGTAACCCACAGCCATTGACTTTTAAGAAAAACTGGTTTGAGTGTTGTAACTCCTTGAATGTGACTAACTCAGATAAAATCTGTTTATTTTATGCTATCATTACACAACTTTCTAAAACATGAAATAAAAATAGAAAATGCTGGAATCACTGAACACGTCAGGCAATGTCAATGGAATAGAAATAGAATTAATGTTTAAGGTCAGGGACTCTTTGTCAGAACTGGGAAAGAGAGAAAACAAGTTTAGGTTGTAGAGAAGGTGGGGAGGGGGAGTGGTGGGAGGGTGAATGGATAGGATAAAGGGAATATATCTGATAGAGCAAGACCAGGGTTGCCATGGCGATGATCTGTTGATGAAACCTACTGATTGATAGATTACTGGGGGTAGAGAGAGAGAGCACAAACAAAGGAACAAGTAAAAATTGTGAAATGCACTGTTTTAGGAAGTGCTGAACAATTCAGGCAGTATCAATATATGGAGAAGAACTGAGTGAATGTTACAGCTGGATAACCTACTGGTAAACTGGCTGTTCCTGATATGAACAGGGAAAGTGAGTTGCATAAAGTTGTTGAATTTGACTGGCCAAAAGGGCAGATTAACAGAGTTTTATTGTATGTAGGTACAGCATATTATTAGGGAAGCTAACAAAATATTCTCGTTTATTGTGCAGGAAAATGCATACTAAAGTATTGGGGGTGGGGGTGGTTATTCTACACAAATATAGGCCATTGGTGAGAGTGTATCTGAAGTCCTGTGTACAGTATAATTTGCCATATTTAAGAAACGAGGGCAATGCTTTGGAAGCAGTTCAGAGAAAATGTACTTGATTGATACCTGGAATGGACAGGTTCACATGAGGAAAAGTTCAACAGGCTAAACTGGAATGTGTTGGAGTTCAGAAGAACTGAGAGGGTACTTGGGTAAAAGGATGGATATTAAGAGGGTGTTTCCTCTTTGGAAGAATAAGGGGTTGCCTATTTAAGACAAATGTGGTGAAGTTATTTCTCTCAGTGGGTGATGAGTCTTTGCAACTCTATTCCTTAAACAGCAGCGGAAGTGGAGTCTTTGAATTTTTCAAGGCAGAGGTAGAGCTCATGAAAAGCAAGGGGATGAAAGATTACCAGAGCAGGTGGCAAGGTGGAGTTGAGGTGACAGTCAGATCGGCCATGACCTGAATTCATTGGCAGAGCAGATTTAAAGGACCAAGTGAGCTATTCCTGCTCCTAATATGTATGTTCATATTTTTGATTTGTATATTGTTCATAAACTGGCTATAAGTGTTGGACAAATGTTTTTGATTTCACCCTTTGTGGGAAATAACATATTTGTAATTATGGTGCAAATGGAATTTCAAATCCATAGGAGATAAACTTAGTAAGAGATGAACTCCGGCTGCTGCTACCCATATTTCATGAAAGCACAGACTGTCCAATAACAGTGTACAACTAGGAAGATAATGGGTGGAAAGTTCAAGGGAGATATCAGAAGGAGGTTTTTCACCCAGAGAGTGGTTGGTGCATAGGATGCGCTGCTTGGGGTGGTGGTGGAGGCTGATACGTTGGTCAAGTTCAAGAGATTGTTAGGTAAGCATATGGATGAATTTAAAATAGAGAGATATGTGGGAGGAAGGGGTTAGATAGTCTTAGGCGTGGTTTAAAGGTCGGCACAACATGGTGGGCCGAAGGCCCTGTATTGTGCTGTGTTGTTCTATGGTTCTATAAAGGGAGGTGTTAGGGAACAAATGCATAGACTGTACCTTATTCACATCTGTAAATGAACAGATCCTAGACATTCTCAAGATGTTATTTAGGACTGAAATCAGTAGAAATTTCTTCATTTGGAAAGTGTGAGTGTTTGAAATTCTCTACCCTAAAGCCTGTGGGTACTTGGTCATTGAGCATGTTTGTCTCCATCTTATGTTTGCTTCTAACCAAGGGAGATGTATCTCGTCTAGATGGTCCCTGTTGGTTTTATTTTGAAAGAATAGTGATACTTGTTCTTGTTTACTTAAAGCTTTTAGCTCTGTAAAGACCATTTTACATTTAACTATTTGATTATTATCAAGGAGTTGAAACATTGGAATATTAATTGTCTTGAGTGTTGCAGGGAAGTGGAAGAAGGGTGTCATGGAAGGGGCAAAGGATTGACAGGATGTGAGAGGAGGGGGACTGAAAGAAATGGGAGAGGTCTGAGAGTGGGTTACAGGGAGAGGGTGGGTAGGGTTTAGAGAGTGGGAAGGGTTTAGGGATTGGGGGACGACCTCGTTCTGTCAAGATCGAGATAGATGGTAGCAGCCATTAAGGGATTCGTGCCCAAGCAAGTCATTCTCAATTTGGGACTGTTTGAGAAGAAGATTCCTCTCTTATACTCTCCCTCTCCCTGTTGGAGTCATGTTTAAAGCAGTTGATAGATATCAACATATTGTCCCGAATGTGAATAACATAGCCCTTTTGTCCCAGTGTGTACTCCAGATGGAACCTGTTTCTTTGATTGCTGTATAAAGTGCAGTGTTAATACAGGCAATCCTGTATTACAGCCCTTTAGATTACGCAAGTTCGCCCATACAGAATTCACACATCACTACGCAGAAATTTGAGATATGGAATAAAATTCGCTCTCACAGGGAAAAAATTGTAAATAAGTCAATACACTTTTTTTTCCAACTTGAATTTCTTAACACATGCACAGATGACAAGGCTTCGCATTACGAAAAATCTCGAGAGAGCTGTTTTCTAGGAATGCAACCGATTCCCCCTGTAATACGGGGGTTGCCTGTATTTTTCTCTCTGCTTTACCAAAGGTCTTTTAGTACACTTACACTATTGCAAAACAAAGCAGCTGAGGAATTGTTACTGTTGTATACATATCCTTTAAACAAGTGAGCTAAATTCAAATTAAGCGATCGAGCTGTTCTGTGATCTTGAATCGTTTTGTACTTAGTTATGTATATATAGTTGGCTTTATTTGAAATGTCATTGTTTCCTTCAGTAAAATCAGCTATATATTATAAACTTTTAAAGTTACTCAATTTATCAGGACAGTTTGCCCAAAAAATGCAAGTAGTTAGAGAAGTGCTCAACCCATTTAAAAGGGCTTTGTGGATGAACAATTATGTTTTAACTGTGTTAATTTGTTTTGTTACTTCTGATAGGTTTTATCTCCATTGATGAACTGAAGAAGTATTCAGGGGATTTATACGACTTCATTCCTGGGTGCACACATTATTCAGTGTGTCGCATTCAAAGAGAAAGGAACATCTTCTCAGTTCTGAAATCCAAGAAACGGAACCCCACTTTTATTCATACACATTAAACAGAGCTGAAATCGGCCTCAGTTGGAAGGATTTCAGTCACTACCTGTGATGATTTAAGGCTTGGCATAATGAATTGTGCTTCACTCACTGATACTAGAAATGCAAAGATTAACCAAAATCTGTGTTTACTGTGTCATCTGTTTAGTTGTTAATTGAACAAAAATTCTTATATTTACATTTGTATTTAGGATTAAAAATAAAGTGTTCTCACATTAGATCAAATGCACATTTTTGATTTCATGTAGAATTACATAGAAGAAGCAACCTGGAAGTCATCTCTGTTTCTGTGTAACTCACAAGGAGACATAGTCCTCATCCTATGTGCTTATTCTTTTTCCATATTTATTCAGTTATCCTTTTGTAATTTTAAACAATCTATCACATTATCATTGAATCTGTTAGTGACTATTTTAACTGCATGGTTTGAATCTATGTCAGGTTTTTGTAGGTAGAAGGAGGGTGTGATGGGGGTGTGGGATTAGCTGATTGTTAAACATGAAACTAAGAATTTGCTTCTCAGTTATTGGGTTTTGGAGATGTGTTTAAACTTACATTCAAATAAGATACAGAGGAAAACATCTTGTGCTGATAATTGAGTGATACACAACATGCTGGAGGAACTTAGCGAGTCAGGCAGAATCTATAGAGGGAAATGGGCAGTCAACAGAGACCCTTCCTCAACTGAGTTTGCATTTGCAAAATTTGTAGTGAGCAGGAGCAGCCATGAGAGGGCAATCCAAGTATATTTTAAAATAAGATATCTTTATTAGTCACATGTACATCGAAACACACAGTGAAATGCATCTTTTGCGTAGAGTGTTCTGGGGGCAGCCCGCAAGTGTCGCCATGCTTCTGGCGCCAACATAGCATGCCCACAACTTCCTAACCTGTACGTCTTTGGAATGTGGGAGGAAACCCACGCATTCACAGGAAGAACATACAAACTCCTACAGACAGCAGCCGGAATTGAACCCGGGTCGCTGGCACTGTAATAGCATTACACTAACCACTACACTACCGTGCCTGCCCTTTTATAATGTTTTATAAATAATCTTGCATTTTCTCGGTATATATCAACTGTTGACCAGTACTTGTGCAACTTTATTCCTGCATTCTTTAGGAGAGAGCAGATTACTGTCAAGAGATATCTCATTAGTGTTCAGTGAACCTGTCACATTAAGAAGCACTGTGACTGTGTAACTGTGACTTCTAATGAAGTGGAGGCACTACTGTAATGTGGGGATATTGACAACAAATTTATGCACAGCAAGCTTCTGCAAATGGTCAGGTAATCTGAATCAGTTATTCCAATGTGCAGGAAAGAACTTCCGTATTTTTCAAAATAGTGCCTTTGGATCATTTACATCTCAGGCGAATGGAATCTGACTTTAACATGGTGGCACTTCTGAACTGCAGCACTCCCTCAATCCTGCATTGAAAGATTAGCTTATATCTTTGAGCTCAAGTGTCTGGACTGGAGTTCGAACCCATAGCTTGATGAGAGTGCTGATCACTGAGTTCCTGATGCCATGTAGGTGAGCTGTTATGTATTTACATGCATTGACCAATTGATTACAAAGGGTAACTTTTTATCACCAACAGTATTATTCAAGGTCCAGAATGACTCGGGGAAAAATCAGAATACTTTAACTTCCTCTACGTAGAAGGTCATTAAAAAGATATGAACTCTGTTCATGAACTTGAGATGTGCAAGAGCATTTTACGGTTAATAGAACATAGAACAGTACAGCACAGGAACAGGCCCTTCAGCCCATGATGTTGAGCCGAACTAATTAAACTAGTAATTAAATGCCTGACTAAACTAATCCCTTCTGCCTACACAATATCCACATCCCTCCATTCTCTGCACATCCCTATCTAATAGCCTCTTTAAACATCTCTATCGTATTTACTTCCACTAATACCCCTAACAGCGCATTCCAGGCACCCACCACTCTCTGTGTGTGATTAAAAAAACTTGCCCCACACATCTCCTGTGAACTTATCCCATCTCACCTTAAATGCATGCCCTCTAGGATTAAACATTTAGACTCTGAGGGAAAAGGATACCAGCTCTCTAATGCAGTAATTTGGAGTGTTTTGTTTGTAGTTGTTCTTAGGTGCTCGCTTGGGGTCGAGTGTCACTTGCTTCCAGTCCAGTTAGTTTTGTGGGTTCTGAGATCGCTGATGAGGCCAATGTGGGAACTCCAGATGGGGCAGGAGGTGCCTGATGTAGGAAGGAAATCGACCATCCTTACCTGCTCTGGCCTAAATGAACAGGCAGAAATGTGGTCGACTCTCAATTGCTGTCCAAAATGGTCTAGAAAGCAACTTGGTTAAAGGGCAGCAACTACTACCCTTGCTCTGGATTCCCACATCCCTTTACAGAACACCAAAAGCCTGCATCTATGCATGTGTAGATATTTCACAGGCACCTGGAGAGGTTGCATAGACTAGGACTTTATTCCCTGGAACGTAGGAAATTAAGGGGTGACCTGAAGTGTATAAGATCATGAGGGGCATAGACAGGGTGAAATAATTTTTTTTCCCCCCTGGGAGGGGTTGCTAAAAACAAGAGGGCATAGGTTTAAGATCAGAGGTGAGAGATTTAAAAGAGACATCGAGGGCAGCTTTTTCACGCAAAGGGTGGTGAGTATTAGGAATGAGCTGCCAGAAGTAGTGGCTGAGGTGGGCACATCAGCAACATTTAAAAGCCATCTGATAAGTACATGGATAGGAAAGGTTTAGAGGGCTCTGGGCCAAACGTGGGCAGATGAGACCAGCTCACTGGGCAACACAGTTGGCATGGATGAGTTGGGCTGAAGGGCCTGTTTCCATGCTGTAAGGCTCTATGACCTTCTGCTACTCTGATTGTACATCCCAACCCTGCATCTTCGATCTCCAAGGAGAGGAACAGCAGGCATGAGAGAATGCCGCCCTCTGCAGGTCCTTCTCCAAGTTAAATACCATCCTAACTTGGAAATGTATTGCACTTCCTTCACTATTCAATAGACTAAATCCTGGAACTTCCTACTCAAAAGCACTGCATGAGTACCTGCACCAGAGGGACTACAGTGATCATTTGCCCTTGATCAATGAATGCTGGCCTTGCCATTAATGCCCATAGCCCAGTAAAGCTCACTCTCTTGTTCTCCTCCCTCAAGCATCAAGGCACCAGGTTAAAGCTCTCTGCTGCACTCAGTGCCTGATATCATCGTGTTGGACAAGCGACATTCATATGCTACATTCATTGGATACTCACAGGTGAATAAGAAGCAAGAATGGGGACACGCTATGGTTTTTCTTAGGGTCCTCTTATCTTTTCTCCAGGTTGAAACCCCTCAAAATCAGATACTTAACACAATGATAGATAATACTGAAAAGATCTGTTAGTCCCCTTCTTAACCTCAGCTGGCAGTAATAGGAATGAGATATAGATGATATTGCTGGGTCCCAGTAATAATCATATGACATTTTCAATCAGTTAAAGACCTCCTCCCTCTGCAAACCATTCCCCTTTATCTCCATAATAGTGACTGATAACTCGAAATAAAACAAATAGAGCACAAATTGAAAACAGATAGAGGCTGGAGGAACTCAGTGGGTCAGGCAGCATCTGTGGAGGGAAATGGACAGTCAACCTTTTGGGCCAAGTTCCTCCAGCATCTTGTTTGTTGCCCCAGATTCCAGCATCTGCAGTTTTCTTGTGTCTCCAAACAGAGAATGTAGCCTAACGGTTAGATAAAAAGAGGACGGGTATAAAAATCAATAGATTAAAAAGTGTAATAACACCTCATAATCACCAAAAGAATAATAAACTTGGTAACACCAGGAAACCAAAAGAAAGGCCTTGACTAACTTCTAGAACACACCTTGAGTTCTTATGTAAAATTTCCAGTTACACCCAGAATGATGCAAGTTCTGTGAGTGAATAACTTGATCCAAGGACTGTTTACATAGTGATGAAAGGACTAATAATTGCAAAACTATCTTGCAGTTTACAAAGTAGGGAACCCAAAGGAGAAGTTGACATGCTTAACTGAATGTTCTTTGTGTTGTGAGAAGCTCCTCGTAAATACTTCCTTCAAATTAAACAAAATATTTAGCTGTTTTTTGTTTTAGCAAGTAGTTATTTAGTCTCTACTCTCTTGGCATCCATACCAGTGTTCATACTTCTCACAAGCCCCCTCCTAGTCACACTGCCTCTTAACCCCCATTCCCTTTTTTCCCCATATCTATTTAAAGTCACCACGGCTTAATGCTATCTGACCTAATCACTCCCAGCAGTAGCAACTCCCACATTCCTGTGGAAAGGTATCCTAAATTCCTTACTTGACTCCAACACTGAAGTTAGAGTCATACAGCACGGAAACAGGCCCTTTGGCACAACCTGTCCATGCCAACAAGATTCCCATCTAAGCTAGTCCCATTTCCCTCCTTAGATGCTGCTTGACCCACTGAGTTCCTCCAGCACTTTGTGTGTTCAACTAATTCTGTCTGCCTGCACGTGATCCCTATCCCTTTCTGAGGCATTTAGACAGGTACATGAGCAGGTTAATGACCAGATAATATTTTTTCTAACTCCAATATTGTATCTCCTTCCACCATTGCCCCTGCCAGCCCCTTCCAGGCACCTACTCTTCCCTCTGTGGGAAAAAGACCAATGCAGTCACTGTTCTAAAGTCAGAGACATGATGGGTATCTTTGCATATAATGAGTTCCCAGAAGCAGCAATGTGTTAATGGCCAGATAATAATTTTTTTTATAAGTCCATTATCGTATCTGCTTCCACCATCACCCCCAGCAACACATTCCAGGCACCCACCACTCTCTGTGTGGGGAAAAAAAACTTGCCCAGCACATCTCCTTTGAACATTCCCCCTCTCGCCTTATAGCTCTGTCTGATAGTACTTGAATACCTTATGGGTGATTTTCAAATAAACCCCAAATAAATCCCACAAATTCTACGGAAGTGTTGAACAACTGCCTGGTACACAGGGGAACAATAGTCTCTTAACCAATGCAGTGCAGCTATCATCCATCAAATAATTGTGTCACCTCTTCACTTCTAACAGTGTTCATTGGCAGGACTAAACAATAACCTATAGTGTTTGGATAGTTCAGGGTAGCTCAATAGACATGAGCCGTATTATGAGAGGTAGTCATACAAGTCTTTCTTCTGTATGGGTCTGTAATCTCCTTTAATAAAAGACAATTGCAACCCTACCTGTTATCCAGCACTATCAGTCAATGTTAGCATTTGTCTTTATCACATTATTATAGGCCCCATAGGAATTTTTCTTGAAAAAAGCCAGAGTCATGAAATGGCCATAATTTTCAAAGAGCTTCTTTGTTCAGGCAAGTGATTTAGTCTGCCCTGCGTGACCCCAGGTAAGCACAATATAACTATTGACACCAATTCATCTTGAAAGTAATTACTTTTTTTTCTGAGGAGGATGGAAAGGATAGGCAGCAATATTTTGCAACAAGAAAGAGATCCTTCAAGGCCAATGCAAAAGGCGGAAATTCCTGCAGTGGAAAACCCCATGAATGGGGGTATTCATTCCCAACATTATCCAGTGACAGCTCTGTGGATGACAAAAGATCAAGGCAGATCACATGTGTCAATGGGCTGCCAAAGTAATCACCTACTAACTACATTTCACCTGTTGCATTATAAACTTATATATGTCCCCAATAACTTATCTTTTAGATAATTTGATGGGCAACAATTCAAACAAACCATTCTTGCTACATAGTTTGCACTTCTTATTTTACCTATGAGTAATTAGTGCAGGTTACAGTTGGCTCTTTGCTTCAGTTTGTTTTCTTAGCCTTCCAGACCAACTTTCCCTCCCCTGATCCTTCTCCAATTCCAATTTCCAGGGAAAGGAGTTGGGAATGAATTTCTCCCCTTGTTATGTTGCAAAAATTATCAATGAATGTCCTGGGTTCTTGGTGAAATAGTCAGTGTAATAAATTAGAAAAGAAATGATACCAAAACTCTTCTTGGTGTTGCAGTGTTGTAAATGGGCAGGTCACACTATAGCTTGGCTGTGATCCATTTGAATGATAGAATCATCATGAGAGGCAGAATGGCCTTCTCCAGTGCCTGAAGGTCCCTATCCTCTCACGATTCAAAGCATATATGGTTGTGTGTTAAAATGAAAGAAAGACTCCCTATTTTCAGTGCATTCTGTACATAGAATGTGAATTTGTACTGAAATTAGACAACCATCATCAGGGACCCCCACCATCCGGGCCATGCCCTCTTCTCGATGCTGCCATCAGGCAGGAGGTACAGGAGCCTGAAGACCCACACCTCAAGGTTCAACAACAGCTTCTTCCCCACTGCCGTCAGGTTCTTGAACCCACCTGAAAAACCTTAATTCTACCTCAGACTATATTCCTCTCAACTTGCACTAATATTTCTTTTTGTTTATTTTGTAGTGTAAGTTATGTATAATTGATGTTAATTTATGTGATTTATGTTTGTAATCTACTGTGCTGTGCTGCGCTTCAGTAAACCATTTTTCATGGCATTTATACCTGGGTATGTATGTCCATGACAACAAACTTGAACTTGAATCAAGACCTTGTTTTATCAAGTTCATGTGGATTTCAGCAAGGCCTTTGGTAACTTTCCACATGGGAGGCTCCTACAGAAAGTAAGATCACATGGGATCCAGGGAGAGCTGGCTAATTGGATACAGAATTTGCTTAATGGTAGGAAGCAGCGAGTGATGGCAGAACGTTGTTTTTCAGACTGGAGGCCTGCGACTAGTGGTGTGCCCCAGGGGTCAGTGCTGGGCCGATTGCTATTTGTCATCTATATCAATGATTTGGATGAGAATGGGCAAGGCATGGTTAATAAGTTTGCAGATGGCACTAAAATAGGTGGTGTCGTTGACAGTGAAAATGATTATCAGGATTTATTTATAGAGGGATTTTGATCAGCTGGGTAAGTGGGCCGAGGAATGGCAAATAGAGTTTAATTTGAATAAGTACGAGGTGTTGCATTTTGGGAAGACAAATGAGGGCAGGACTTTCACAGTGAACGGTAGGGTTCGGGGGAGTGTTGTTGAAACGGAGTACCTTGGAGTTCAAGTGCATGGTTCCCTGAAAGTGGCATCACAAGTAGACAGGATGGGGAAGAAGGCTGTTGACGTGCTGGCCTTCATCAGTCAGGGCATAGAAGTTGGGATGTTATGTCACAGTTGTACAAGACATTTGTGAGGTTGCATTTGGAATATTGTGTTCAGTTTTGGTCACCCTGCTATAGGAAAGATGCACTTAAGCTGGAAAGAGTGCTGTGGAGATTTATGAGGATGTTGCCAGCACTCAAGCGACTGAGTTATGGAGAGAGGTTGAGCAGGTTGGGACTTTTTTCATTGGAGCATAGGAGAATTGAATTAGCTTATTGGATTGAATTGGTTTATTATTATCACATGTTCCGAGGTACAGTGAAAAACTTGTCTTGCATACTGTTCATACAGATCAATTCATTACAACAGTGCATTGAGGTGGTGCAAGGGAAAACAATAACAGAATGCAGAATAAAGTGTTACAGCTACAGAGAAAGTACAGTGCAGGTAAGACAATAAGGTGCAAGGTCATAATGAGGTAGATTGTGTGGTTAAAGGTCCATCTTATCATACTAGGGAACAGTTCAATAGTCTTATAACAGTGGGATAGAAGCTGTCCTTGAGCCTGGTGGTACGTGCTTTCAGGCTTTTGTATCTTCTGCCCAATGGGAGGGGGGAGAAGAGAGAATGTCCAGGGTGGTCTTTGATTATATTGGCTGCTTTACCGAGACAGCGAGAAAAGTAGACAGAGTCTGTGGAGGGGAGGCTGGTTTCTGTGATGTGCTGAGCTGTGTCCACTGTCTCAGGCAGAGCAGTTGCCATACCAAGCCGTGATGCATCCGGATGGGATACTTTCTATGGTGCATTGATAAAAATTGTTGAGGGTCAAAGGGGACATGCCAAATTTCTTTAATCTCCTGAGGAGGTAGAGGCACTGGTGAGCTTTCTTGGCCGTGGCATCTACGTGGTTGGACCAGGACAGGCTATTGGTGATGTTCACTCCCAGGAACTTGAAGCTCTCAACCCTCTCGACCTCAGCACCATTGATGTAAACAGGAGCATGTACACTGCCCCCCTTCCTGAAGTCAATGACCAGTTCTTTTATTTTGCTTGATGTGGCTATCCCTCAAGGTCGAGGATGATGGTCTTCGTTCCGTTGATCTATTTATGGGCTCACAAGTGGCTTATGATTTTACTTTGCTGACATTGAAGGAAAGGTTGTTGTTATAATACCATGTCACTAGACTCTCTATCACTTTCCTGTACTCTGACTCATTGTTATTTGAGATATGGCCCACTGCGGTGGTATCATTTGCAAACTTGTAGATGGAGTTAGAGCAGAATCTGGCCACACTGTCATGAGTGTACAGGGAGTCGAGTAGGGGGCTGAGGACGCAGCCTTGTGGGGCGCCAGTGTTGAGGATAGTTGTGCCTGAGGTGTTGCTGCCTATCCTCACTGATTGCGGTCTGTTGGTCAGGAAGTCAAGGATCCAGTTGCAAAGGGAGATGTTGAGTCCCAGGTGTTTGGAGATGAGTTTGCTTGGAATTATAGTATTGAAGGCAGAGCTGTAGTCAATAAACAGGTACATGGATAGGAAAGGTTGAGAGGGATCTGGGCCAAACATGGGCAAATGGGACTAGTTTAGATGGGAATCTTGGTCGGCATGGAACTGTTGGGCCGAAGGGCCTGTTTCCATGCTGTAAGACTTTATTGACTCTCATGCCCAGAAGTGCAACAAATGTTCATCAGATTGATTCCTGGGTTGACGGGGTTGTTCTACGAGAGAGATTGCATTGATTAGGTTTTTGTTCACAAGAGTTTAGAAAGATAAGATATTTATTTATTAGTCACATATACATTGAAGCACACAGTGAAATGCACCTTTTTGTGCTACTGAGAATGTGCTGGGGGCAGCCCGCAAGTGTCGCCGCTCTTCCTGCGCCAACGTAGCATGCTAACCACTACACTACCGTGCATTAAACTGATAAGCTCGACATGTTGGATGCAGAGAGAATGTTTCCCTTGGCTATGGGGGTCTAGAACCAAGGATCTGCAAACTTGTAGATAGAGTTAGAGCAGAATCTGGCCACACAGTTGGGAGTAGAGTAGGGGGCTGCGGAAACAGCCTTGCGGAGCACCAGTGTTAAGGATAATTGTGCCTGAGGTGTCTCGGTTACAGGGAAACACACTTCGGACTGAAGTCAGGAGAAATTTCTTCACTCAGAGGGTGGTGAACCTGTGGAATTCTCTACTGTAGAGGTCTATGGAAGCCAAACAGCTGAATATAGTTAAGAAGGTGATAGATTGCTACACACAAAAAGCCTGCGGTGAGAGCAGCAATATGGTACTGAGGTAGCAGATTAGCCATGATCATGTCGCACAGCAGAGCAGGCTCGAAAGGCTGAATGGCCTCTTTCTACTCTAATTTTCCTTTGACCTCTTTTCACGGATCTAACTTTACCTTGTTTGAAAACCTAGATTCTAAAAGGCATTTGAGAAGTGGTTACATAAATGCGTTTTGCATCCTTGGTTTTGATCACCAATCCCATTCTAATTAAGGGCAGAGATTATAGCTCAACCACTGTGACTCATTGAGCTGTCATATCTGGCATCTACTTCTCACGCGATATATTGACTTTATGAAGAGATCATTCTGTAATGATCTGATATAGGCTAATACTTGGCACTGTGCTAAAGTTTTGCAACAAGTCTGAGTGTTCTGTGCAAAGGACCAAAACTTGAATTGTCTGACGATATCCAGATTTAAGTTGAATGAAAGACTATTGTTTCTCAAGAGAATATTCACGGCATGGCTTCCTCCGAATCAGAATCAGATTTATTATCGCTGAGTTAATTATATGACGTGAAATTTGTTGGTGTGCAGCAGCAATATAGTGCAAAGATATAAAATAAGAACATAAAGACATGCCCCCTTCTTGTTACTTCCATTGCGGAAGAGGTCCTGCTGACCCACACTCAACAATTCAGGAACAGCTCCTTCCCCTCTGCCATCAGATTTCTGAACGGTCCATGAACCCGTGAACACTACCTCGTTATTCCTTTTTTCCCCACTATTTATTTATTTTGTTTTTAAAGTAATTTTATGTCTTGCACTGTACTGTTGCCGCAAAACAACACATTTCACGACATATGTCAGTGATAATAAACCTGATTCAGATTCTAATTCTTAATTACTGTTCTTAGATTGTTGAGTGTGGGTCTTCAGGCTCCTGTACATTCTCCCCGATGGTAGAAACAAGAAGAGGGCATGTCCCGGATGGCGAAGGTCCTTAGTGATGGACGTCTCAGCAAAGTGTGCGTTGCAAGAGTTTTGTTTTAAATAAAACAGAAAGAGGCCCAAAAAGGGAAAAAGGTTGAATATAACATCACACTTCAAGTCACGGAATGTTTGAGAAAATTACAAGAGGGAATTTGTGAATCTTAGGAGAAGAATTTAGGTGGGAGCCATGGGTGTGGTCAGACAGATGTTAAGTAAAAGGAGAAGGGACTAATGAAATACTATCTGTGCATCATTTACAGGAAGGGAGGAACACACAAGTCTAGATTTTTGGCTGTGAGCTGCCTTCTATAATGTGAGGAAACAGCAGACTGTTTCTCGCAGACTCCTGCTGGGAACCTCAGTTCACAGAATCATCTCCTGAAAGCAAAAAATGCTAATGTGGGTGATCAGAATGTGGAAGGAGGTTGTTGGCTACAGAGGCTTGCAAACTAAAATCCAGGCAGGCCCTTCAGACTGAGGGAGTCAAAGTCAAGTTTATTGTCATGTGTGCACAGGTGCAATAAAAACTTACTTACAGCAGCATCACAGGCACATAGCATCAGATAAACAGCATTCACAGGAAAAACAGAAATTAACTGTAAATTATACACAATTTTTACAAGAAAGAACACGATAAGAACAAAAGACCATAAAGTCCATTTTAGTGCAGAGTGATCAAAGTGGTCATAGTGTTGCTATACTGAGATAGTGATTAGGGTTGTGCCGGTTGTTTCAAGAGCTGAATGGTTGAAGGGAAGTAGCTGTTCTTGAACCTGGTGGTGTGGGACTTCAGGCTTCTGTACCTCCTGCCCAACGGTAGCTGTGAGAAGATGGCATGTCCCGGATGGTGGGGATCTTTGATAATGGATGTTGCCTTCTTGAGGCAGCGCCTCCTGTAGATACTCCCGATGGTGGGGAGGGATGCGCCTGTAATGTATTGGATTGAAACCACTACTCTCTGCAGCTTCTTCTGTTCCTGTGTATTTAAATTGCCATACCAGACCGTGATGAAACCTGTCAGGATACTTTCAACAGTATAGCTGTAGAAGTTTGTTAGAGTGTTCAGGAGAATTTTAGAAAGCCGAACCTCCTTAACCTCCTAAGAAAGTAAAGACACTGACGTGCATTCCTTGTGGTTGCATCTCTGTGCTGGGCACAGGACAGGTCGTCCCATATGTTAACGTCCAGGAATTTAAAGCTGCTGACTCCACTGCCAATCCCCACTGTGGAAGGCGTTAACTCTCAGATGAATAAAAACCCATCTCCCTTACAGGTAAACATAAAGGATCCCTTGGCATTGTTTCGAGGAAGAACCAGGGAATTTTTCCATTGTACTGCTGGTCTTCTTCCTAGGCAGTCCCACTGTTTCCCCCTGGACTCCCATATGCTTCTGATGCTGAATTTTGTGGTGAGGACGGAGGAAAATCTGGAGAAAAAAGGGTGCAGAATTTCATGAAAAGAACACCTCTCCAACTGTTAAGCACGGGGGTGGATTGATCATGCTTTGGGCTTGTGTTGCAGCCAGTGGCACGGGGAACATTTCACTGGTAGAGGGAAGAATGAATTCAATTAAATACCAGCAAATTCTGGAAGCAAACATCACACCGTCTGTAAAAAAGCTGAAGATGAAAAGAGGATGGCTTCTACAACAGGATAACGATGCTAAACACACCTCAAAATCTACAATAGACTACCTCAAGAGGCACAAGCTGAAGGTTTTGCCATGGCCCTCACAGTCCCCCGACCTAAACATCATCGAAAATCTGCGGATAGACCTCAACAGAGCAGTGCATGCAAGACGGCCGAAGAATCTCACAGAACTAGAAGCTTTTTGCAAGGAAGAATAGGCGAAAATCCCCCAAACAAGAATTGAAAGGCTCTTAGCTGGCTACAGAAAGCGTTTACAAGCTGTGATACTTGCCAAAGAGGGTGTTACTAAGTACTGACAATGCAGGGTGCCCAAACTTTTGCTTCAGGCCCTTTTCCTTTTTTGTTATTTTGAAACTGTAAAAGATGGAAATAAAAAAAGTAATCTTGCTTAAAATATTAAAGAAATGTGTCATCTTTAACTTTATGCCTTTTGGAAATCAGGTCATCTTTTACTTGCTTAACTATTCACAGCAATAGAAATTTTGACCAGGGGTGCCTAAACTTTTGCATGCCACTGTAAGGAGAGACTGGACAGGCTGGGACTGTTTTCTGTGGAGTGAAGGAAGCTGAGGGGTGACCTTATAGAGGATAACAAAGCATTAGGGGCGTAGATAAGGTGGATGGGTGCGGTCTTTTTCCCAGGGTGGGGAAGTCTAAAACTAGAGGGTATAAGTTTAAGGAGAGGGGAAAGATCTGAGGGGTAAATTTTCCCTGTAATTTATTCCCATCAATTCTCCCTAGATTCTACCAAGGAGATCTGGGGGTAAATTTTTCACACTGAGGGTGGTGGGTATGTGGAACAGGCTGCCAGTGGAAGCTGTAAAGGCAGGTATAACTACAACAGTTAAAAGACATTTGGACAGGTAGGAAATGTTTAGAGGGATGTGGGTCAAATGCAGGAAAATGGGACTAGCTCAGGTAGGCAACTTGGTCAGCATGGAAGAGTTGGGCCGAAGGGCCTGTTTCCATGATGTGTTACTCTATACAGACCAAACTCAGACAAATGGGATAAGCTTAGGTAGGACGAGTTGGTCTGAAGGGTCTGTGCTGTATAAGTCTGACTTGAACTCTATAGGTGAATTGTCCCAGAGCTGAGTTGAAGAGGCTGATATTGGACTGGCCGGGGCAAGCGGTTCAGCCACTCAGTGCTGAGATGTGGGGCTCAGGGCTGCACCCTGGCCAACACGGGTGTGGACTAATCTGCTCCTTGTGTTGACAGGTAGCCTGGATCCTGAAGTCTCTTTCCTTCACCTCCTGTTGGATGTGATGGTAGCTCTGGCTCACCCCAACCCAGAGATTTCCCCGTGGAAGTAGGCCCAAATGTGGTCGCTAGTCATGGAATACCAGCTGTCACCTGTAGCCTCTCCACACGGAACTGAGGGCATTCATTGCTGGAATTGCATTGGATTCCTGGCACAGTAGTGCTGTAGGTAACACACCTCTCTCTCTCTATGTCTCTAGTGTTATAATGACCCTTTATTCCAGTAGCACTATCATTCCTTAGAATGCACTGTAGTTACCACCATCTAATGTTGCCTATAACACTATGATTACTTCCAAAAGAAAAATTGCATTTATAAGGAGACATTCATGATGTTAGGACATCTCAAAGAGTTTCAAAGGCAATGAAATACTTTGAAGAGCATCAAGCAATCTGCTGGAGGAACTCAGCGGGTCGAGCAGCACCTGTGGGAACGAGGAAATTGTCGACGTTTCAGGTTGAGACCCTGCATCAGGACTGAGAGTGGAGAGGGGAGATGTGCAGGGTATCGACCCAAAATGTCAACAGTCCCTTCCCTCCCACAGATGCTGCTCGACCTGCTGAGTTCCTCCAGCAGATAGTTTGTTGCTCCACATACCAGCATCTGAAGTCCCTTGTGTTTACTTTAAAAAGTAGCCTGGGTTGTAATCAAGGAAACACAGGAGCAAATTTCCTCCTGGTAATCTCCCATAAACACCGAAGTGGTAATGCCCCATACAGGTCCTCCCCATGTTACAGCAGTGTTCCGTTCCTCTGCACTATTTGTAACCCGAACAGTTCGCAAGTCAGGAAATGCGGCCGCAATCCGAGTTCCCACCTGGCAGAAGATGCCTGCATCCCTGCAGCAGCTGGCAAATCCATCCCGCCATCTCCAAAACATTTGTTTGTATGTGCGGGCTGTACAGAAATTGGGAGTTTGTAATCTGGGGAGGAGCTGTAATCTGTTATTTTTCCTGTTGACGCCAATCTAGACAAAGATTCCGTCTTTGTTTCTGTTTTGTTAATCACAGATGCACTACAACAGAGAGAAGTCGATGGCGTAGTAAAACCGCTGTGTTTATGTTGCAATCTCATGGGCAGTGTGCTGAGTGATGCAAGAGAGTAATGCTGCTGCCTCACAGTGACGCAGGTTCGATTCTGACCTCCGGTACTGACTGTGTGGAGTTTGCGTGTTCTCCCTGTGTCGGTGTGGGTTTATGTCGAGTACTCTGGTTTCCTCCCACATGCCAAAGAGGTGCCAAAAGTTAATCGGCCACTGTACATTGCCCCTAGTGTAGGTGGGTGGTAGAATCTGGGAAGCGTTGACGGGACTAGGTTACAGGGAAAAGTAGTGATAGGATTACTCTGTGAGTCAGCATAGACAGATGGGCCAAATGGGTTTCTATGTTGTTAGGAAATATGATTGCTTTAATTGGATTGACAGTCTTGATTATGCATCCATGTCCTATGTTACATTCATTTATCAGGAAGTTCATTTGGTTTAAATGGGTCACAATATGTGGACATTCCTTTCACAATAAAACATAGATTAATCACAATAATGTGACAAGTTCATGGTAACAGCTTGATGCAATGCTGAGACAGAACTCTCTCTGATAACGTCAGCTATGTAAAAGGTAGTTTATCTGCAAATAGATTTTGTTACTTGTCCTACTGTGGGATGCCAGTGTTCATCCAGTAGTAGCTTTCTTGTCCAGGAAATCATGGGTTCAAATCCTGCTTCAGAGACACCACCTCTGACAGTGCCATGCACTCTCAGACTCCTCAAAGACTCAAGCAGGGAATTCGGCTGACATTCCAACAAAACATTGAGGGAATTCTATGCTGTTGGAGATACTTTTCTGCCTGGCATTTATATCTCTAAAAAAATTCATTAAAGCAGCAACACTCTACAAGTTCTCTTCAACACTCTGCAGATCTACAGGTGCATTCTAGATGACACCATTGTAGTGGGCTGAATCTCAAATAATGGAATATAGGAAGGAGATAGAAAGCTTAGTGGCATGGTGTCATGACAACAATCTTACCCTCAGTGTCAGCAAAACAAAAGAGTTGGTCATTGACTACAGGAAGGGGGACAGTTCACATTCTCCTGTTCACATCAACAGTACTGAGGTTGAGAGAGTTGAGAGCTTCAAATTTCTAGGATTGAACATCACCAATAACCTGTACTGGTCCAAACATGTAGACACCATGGCCAAGAAAGCTCACCAACACCTGTACTTCCTCAGGAGGCTAAAGAAATTCGGCATGTCCCCGTTGACCCTCACCCATTTTTATCACTGCACCATAGAAAGCATCCTATCCGGATGCATCACGGCTTGGTACGGCAACTGCTCTGCCTGAGACAGCAAGAAACTGCAGAGAGTTGTGGACACAGCCCAGCACATTATGGAAACCTGCCTCCCCTCCACGGACTCTGTCTATACTTGGACACTTGACCTCACAATCTACCTTATGGCCTTGCACCTTATTGTCTGCCTGCACTGCACTTTCTCTGCAACTGTAACACTTTATTCTGCATTCTGTTATTGCTTTTCCCTTGTACTACCTCAATGCACTGATGTAATGAAATGATCTGTATGGATAGCGTGCAAAACAAAGCTTTTCACTGTACCTTGGTACATGTGACAATAATAAACCAAATTACCAATTTGCACTCACAATTTAGTCCATGTGACTGAGGGTGACTTAGCCCAGTGGAAACGTACTGAACATGCACGATCACCTTCAGCAGTGAAGCAATAATTATTCCAAATATATATAAATAATTGTTGACCTGAGACCTTCAGAGTCTTGTATATAATAAACAATGTGCTGGAGGAACTCAGTGGGTCGAGCAGCATCTGTGGGAGTAAAGGAATTGTTGATGTTTCGGGTCAAAATCCTGCATTAGAGTCTTGTATGTGCTTTGTTGCTGAATATCTATGCCTGAGGTTGATACATTTCTGTCATGTTGCAGCTATATAAAACTTTGGTTAGGCTGCATTTAGAGTATTGTGGTTAATTCTGGTCACCTCATTACAGGAAGGATGTGGAAGCTTTGGAAAGGGTACAGAAGAGGTTCACCAGGACGCTGCCTGGATTAGATGGTATGTGCTATAAGGAGAGGTTGGACAAAATTAGGTTGTTTTCTTTGGAGCATCGGAGGCTGAGGGGAGACCTGATAGAGGTTTACAAAATTAAGAGGGGCATTGACAGGGGAGACAGTGAGAATCTTTTTCCCAGGGTAGAAATGTCAAATACTGGAGGACATGCATTAAAAGTGAGAGGGGGAAAGTTTAAAGGAGATGTGCGGGGCAAGTTTTTTTTACACAGAGTGGTGGATGCCTGGAATGGGCTACCGGGGGGGGGGGGGGGTGGAAGCAGATACAATATTGGTGTTTAAGAGGCTGTTAGACAGACACATGAATGTGCAGGGAATGGAGGGAGATGGATCATGTGCAGGCAGAGGAGATTCAGTTTAATTTGGCATCATGTACGGCACAGACATTGTGGGCCGAGGGGCCTGTTCCTGTGCTGTACTGTTCTGTGTACACCAAGAGGATCAGGAGAGAGGGGATGTGGTGGGAAAGTGGACTCGAGACACAGGATCAACCCCGATCTTACTGAATGGCTGCACGTGCTCACTGGGGACATGGCCCACTCCTGGGTCCATCTCTCATGTCTATTTAGGTCCATTTTCTCCACAATATAATGTTGACCGTACTTTCTACTCCACTTCTGGAAGTGATATTCAGTATGTGAAGCTGTTACTATGTCGTGCATTTAATGCCAGTGATCGGGGATGAATTTTTACTGCTATAGATCCTGGCTACCTGACAAGGGTGCAACCAAACCCGACTATGTGAATGGGGTACGGCACAGACCAGCTTTTACCAAGTCCTCAGGCACAGGCGATAGAGTTATACAGCATGGAAACAGACCCTTTGGCCCAACATTACAGCACAGTACAGGCCCTTCGGCCCACAATGTTGGGCCGACATTTTATCCTGCTCTAAGATCTATCTAACCCTTCCCTCCCACATAGCCCCCCCATTTCTCTATCATTCATGTGTCTATCTAAGAGCCTCTTAAATGTCCCTAATGTATCTGCCCCCACAACCCCTGCCGGCAGTGCATTCCACACACCCATCATTCTCTGTGTGAAGAACTTACTCCTGACATCCACCTTATATCTTCCTCCAATCATCTTAAAATGATGTCCCCTCATGTTAGTCATTGTTGCTCTGGGAAAAAGTCTCTGACTATCCACTCTATAGTGTGTGTTTTCTGTACCTACGTGCCTGTGATGCTGCTGCAAGTTTTTCATTGTACCTGTACCTCACCGTACTTGTGCACATGACAATAAATTTGACTTGACTTGGCTGGGATAACGTTCTGGATTATGATGGTCAGGTGGGGTCTGACTAGGTCCTGTGCTGAGTTAAGTCATTAGATCAGGGTCAAGTTTAGATCTACCTCAACTTATTGTTCACTACATTTTAAAAAAAGGCAGATAGCCTTTGAACAGGTAGAAGGTGCACATCCAAAAGCCTTATTTTCTGTTTTAGGGGGTTGCCTTGAGTCCTTTAAATAAAGTGCAGGGCCTGTGAATTTACTGGCTGTGTAGACTTTTATTAAGTTATTCCCCTCTGGTTTTTATAGTGAAGCCAATTTCCGCCATAAGAAATGTGGAGATTGCCTTTATTGGACAACAACCGTAGTTTTGCAAGACTTTTCAGAAAAAAAATGTCATAATTCATGTCAGTCGTTTTTGGGAAGGTTCTGTCAACCTGTGTTAATCCAAGCCTGTGCATTGTGTGTGTGGTTGGACCTCATCAGAAGCATGTAGATGCTAATTACTACTTTAGAACCGTTTGAGTAAGTGGGCACCACCAGTAAACCTTCACTGGATTTTAAAGAACTCGTGAAATCAGCTTTTCTGATGTTTTTATCTCTGTGTATCTTCTTACTGTTTCCTATGGTTCCTTTTGTTAATGGTCACAGTGTGCTCAAGTTACTATTTTTTTGATCTGGAGATATGAGTTCAAATGCCACCACACCAGTTAAGGAATATAATAAAAAAAACTATTGTAATTTTTAAAAGATTTTCGTCTCACTGTTGCTAACCGTGAAACCCATCTGGTTTTCCATGAGGGAAGGAAATCTGACTTGTTCTGGCCCATAGGCACTTCAGGGCCACAGCGATGACCACATCTCTTTCCATCCTGCTTCCTGTAAGGATCCATTTGTTTTCTGTGTTTCCATTTTCTCCACTGCACTTACTTGATGTCTCCTTCCACCTTTCCCTGGAAGTGCTCCCTTCGTGCTGTTGGTTGAGTAGCTCTCGAACTTTTACCCAAATGATGATGAAGGACTGGCGAAATTCTCCCAAGTCAGGATGGTGTGTGACTTGGAGTGAACCTGCAGGCAGTGCTGTTCCCATGTGTCGGCAGCCCTTGTACCCTTTGGTTGTGCAGATACAAGACTCGGGAGGCTCTACAGCCAACACGTAACTGCAGTGCTTTTGGTAGACAGTCCACCATGTTCCAGTGGTGGAGGGTGTGAATATTTAGATGGTGAATGAGGTCCCAGTCCAACAGCTGCTAACTCCTGGATGATATGGAGCTTCTCAAGTACTGCTGGAGCTGCAGGCATCCAAATAAGTGGAGAGTATTCCATTGCACACTTGACTTATGCAGGAAATATCTAAGACTATTTTGACCATATTCCATTCATTTGAAATAGTGAACTTCTCTTACTTGTATGTAATCACAGAACAACGGATGATAATATTTGTTGTCCTATTTAGCGCAGGTGTGAGAAAGATGAGAGTGAAGCTTGGAGGGGCAGCTCTTCTAGCTAGTTGCCTCAGCAGAGGTATTTGCTATCCAAGGAAAGGCAAGTGTCAGGGCCAGCCGATCTGGGCTGGGAGTTCAGAAGAAGCCTGTCTTGGGCACCAGTGGCCTGTCACTGAACTGCCGTGAGAAGATGTGGTCAAACCAATGACTCATATAAGACCCGTCGAGAAGTGTATTCAAGAGAACAAGGGTGCAATGGTGCAAGAGGGAGGAACCTGTGGGTTTGGGGTACATGCTGAGTGATGATCCTGGCACATGATTTCTCAGCCTCTGCAGGATAAATGTGCCTCCAGAGGCTGGGAAATTGTGTGCCAGGATCTACCTACCCAGAGCACCGGGAGTCTGTGACCTGCCTTCATGGGGCAGCACTGGGCAGGGGGTTAAAGATTCTCCTGGGGTGTCTGGTGCTGGTCTGGGGAATCTGAGCTGCTTGTTCCAGAGGGTTGGGCAATCAGCAATCGTGGAGCGGCCCTGAAGAGGCCAAGCGTCAGTGTGGACACCGTGAGTAAGCAGCAGGCAGCTGGAGAGGGTGGTGAGAGGGTTGGGGGATGGAGACCTGGGGTAGATTGGAGGAGGGTGGAGCTGAGAGGGAAGGAGACTAGGAGAGGGGGGATATTGTAGGAGGCAGTTGAGGAAGTATTGGTATTAGTTTATTACTGTCGCTTGTACTGAGGTGCAGTGAAAAACTTGTCTTGCATACCGATCGTACAGGTCAATTCATTACACAGTGTAGTTACATTGGGTTAGTACAGAGTGCATTGAGGTAGTACAGGTAAAAACAATAACACTACAGAGAAAAGTGTCACAGCTACAGAGAAAGTGCAGTGCAATAAGGTGCAAGGTCACAACAAGGTAGATCGTGAGGTCAGAGTCCATCTCATCGTATAAGGGAACCGTTCGATAGTCTTATCACAGTGCGGTAGAAGCTGTCCTTAAGCTTGGTGGTACGTGCCCTCAGGATACTGTATCTTCTGCCTTCTGGAAGAGAGAATGACCAGGGTGGGTGGGGTCTTTGATTATGTTGGCTGCTTCACCGAAGCAGCGAGAGGTAAAGACAAGGAGGGGAGGCTGGTTTCTGTGACGTGCTGGGCTGTGTCCACAACTCTCTGCAGTTTCTAGCGGTCCTGGGCAGAGCAGTTGCCGTACCAAGCCGTGATGAATCCAGATAGGATGCTTTCTATGGTGCATCAATAAAAACTGGTGGGTGTCAAAGGGGACATACCAAATTTCTTTAGCCTCCTGAGGAAGTAGAGGTGCCGGTGAGCTTTCTTGACTGTGGCATCTACGTGCTGGAGGGGCGGAGACTGAGGGAAGTGGGAGCTGCAGGAGGGAGGGGATCAAGGTGGGAAGCCGCGATGGAAGGGTGTTGGAGTGAGGGCTGTGGGCAAGGTCACGAGCCTGTGACTACATGTGTGGTTGTCCCATGGAAATGTCTCTGCCATGGAGTCTGGTTTCCAATTGCTTTGGATCTGCTTGCCATTGCACCAAGACATCTCTCTGTCCAGGCCACGGGTGTCTGGGGTGTAATGACCATCCCACAATGAATGCACACACTGGCATCTCCCAGTCCTCAAAACCAAAGTGGGAGCAAGTCAGCTTCAAGCCCTAGGGATTGTCTATGAAGAAGATAAACAGCAGAGGGCAGTGTCTCAGCTCTGTTCCCACTTTACTAAGTTGCAGTTCTAACTTCAACTTTTTCTTAGTTCACAACCCTTTGGGTAAATCTGTGACCATTTCATACATTAAATCTTATCTTTGTAGATTGCGGAAAAGCATTGGGAAACCAGGGGTGAGTCACTCGCCACATTTGACACTCGAACCTGGGCTTTTGAAGTCTGTCCCTCAGGGGCTGAGATTGGAACACATATTGTTGAACTGTATGATGTCAGAAATGTTCAAGTAAAATATCCCGGCTTTATGGTGTAGACTTACAGTGAAGAATGACCTCTTTATTGAGGCACAGGTATGCCCAGTAATTATAGCTGAGAGGGGAGGGTAAGTGAAAGAGCACAAAGAGGCAGATGGAGGTTTTAAGTGATTAATGTCCATTTTTCCAGCCCAGTTGTCACATTCCTTGTTACATCATTGATAATTGTCCAATCATTGGGCAAGCATCTCAACCAGTGAATGCACCTGTCAGGGTATAAATTGCACCAGGAAAAATCTACATTAAGCAAAAATCCCAGTAATGGGAGGATTTGTTAACTTCTCACCTCCTGATGATTTTAACAAGTTACACAATACTGCAAAGCCTTGTGACCATTGTGTTGAAATATCAGAATCAGATTTATTATCACTGACTTGTCTGATGTGAAATTTGTTGTTTTGCGGCAGCAGTACAGTGCAAGGCATAAAATAACCATAAATTACAAAAATAAATAGTGCAAACAAAAGGAATAATGAGGTAGCGTTCATGGACCATTCAGAAATCTGATGGCGGAGGCGAAGAAGTTGTTTCTGAATCGTTGAGTGTGGGTCTTCAGGTTCCTGTACCTCCTCCCCGATGGTAGTAATGAGAAGAGGGGCATAGAACATAGAACATTACAGCACAGTACAGGCCCTTCGGCCCACAATGTTGTGCCGACATTTTATCCTGCTCTAAGATCTATCTAAACCTTCCCTCCCACATAGCCCCCCCATTTGCCTGCATTTGGCCTTTAGATAGACACATGAATGTGCAGTGAGTGGAGGGATATGCATCATGTGCAGGCAGAAGAGACTTAGTTTAATTTGGCATCGTGTTCGGCACAGACATCGTGGGTCGAGGGCCTGTTCCTGTGCTGTTCTTTGTTCTACGTTATACAGGCCCTTAGTGGGACCATATTTGAAGTAGTCTGTGTTGCTTTGGTCTCTGAACTTGGAGAGGGATGCACTTGCTTCAAACCAGTGCAGTGTAGATTCACTAGGTTGATACGTGGGATCAGCAAGTTGTCCCGTGGAACAAAATTTAGGAAGATTGACTGATAATTAGTGGAGTCAGGAGGAATTTTTTGAATTCATTTATAGGACGTTGGCATTGCTGGCAAAGCCATCACTTGTTA
This sequence comes from Pristis pectinata, assembly GCF_009764475.1. Classification (NCBI taxonomy): domain Eukaryota; kingdom Metazoa; phylum Chordata; class Chondrichthyes; order Rhinopristiformes; family Pristidae; genus Pristis; species Pristis pectinata. The sequence continues at coordinate 15,556,887 of NC_067436.1, read as the reverse complement.
GCCTTGAGAAAGTCAATGAGAGGTGATCATATACAGGCGTGCACGATCCTGAGAGGGTTTAAAAGGGGAGATGGTAACTGGATGCTTCCTTTGGCTGGAGAGACCAGAGGTAAGGAAAAAAGTCTCAGGAGAAGAGGTCGGAAATTTGGAATTGTGATAAAGAACTGAGGACTTGGGAGGACTGGGGGAGATTATGAAGTAGCATGAGTGGCCAAATATAGCCTTCTGATTTAGATTTGCTGCTTATGCAATGCCAACAGTTCCTCCATGCTCAGGGTTATTCCCTTAGATCAGGAATAATGTGCCAGTCCCTTGCTCTGAAATTCCCAGCATTTTCCACATTGCATCATGTCATTCCATCCTCTGAATCATTGGGATTGCAACCTGGACAAATAGACTGTTTACCTGCAGCAGTACTAACAAAGGTTCTCAGGAATGCCTCTACTCCATTGTGTGCAAATTGGTAAATATTTGCACAAAATAAAAAAATAGATTTCAACATCCAAAATAAATATCTTTGGAAACAGGTCTCAGTGATCAGTCAAAGCAGCACGCAATAGACAGAGGTAAGTGGTCCCACAACCAGTGGGTCAGGTCATAGGCCTGGAGTCTTACCACATCCAGTCATGGACAAGTAAATGGCTGATCAGAGGAGGAAAAAGCTCAAAGAATGACACATCCTTAGTGATGGCGGGGTCCAGTGTGTGAACTAAAGACAAAGTTGGAGCACTTGAAACCAAGTTGGGTGTATTTAAGGCAAGAGATTGATAGGCTCTTGATGGGTAAGGGGGTTAAGGGTTATGGGGAGAAGGTACAGGAATGGGGTTGAAAAATCAGCCATGATTGAATGGCGGAGTAGACTCGATGGGCTGAATGGCCTAATCCTGCTCCTATACTTTATGGTCTTATGGTCTTTTCAGCTGGAAGTGTCAAGTGGATAATCCATCTTGGCCCCCTCCAGAAACCTCCACCATTACAGAAGCCAGTCTCCAGCCAGTTTGATTCACTCTACATGATATCAAAAAATGGCAGGGAGCTTTGGCATTGATCCGGTAATCTGGAAAATTGCCCAGGTATGTCCCATTCACAAAAAGCAGGAGAAATCCAATCCGGCTAAGTACCACCCAATGAGACTGCTCCCAATCATCAGCAAGGTAATGGAAGCTGTCGTTGACAGTGCTGTCAAGTGGCGCTTACTCACCAATCGCTTACTGACTGATGCCCAGTTTGGATTTTGCCAGGACATCTTTGCAGATCTCCTCTGCACCTCTCTAGTGCTATCACATCCAATGTCAGAAGTCGAAAGTCAAAGTCGAGTTTATTGTCATACACACAAGTCCATGTGTGCACGGGTGCAATGAAAACCTACTTGCAGCAGCACTACAGACACATAGCATCAGATGCACAACATTCACAAGAAAACGATTAATTAAACATAAGTTATACACAATTTTTTCGAGGAAGAATATAATTAGAACAAAAAAAATAAAGTCCATTGTAGTGCAAAGTGATCAAAGTGGTCACAGTGTTGCTATACTGAGGTAGTGATTAGGGTTATGCCGGTTGGTTCAAGAACCGAATGGTTGAAGGGAAGTAGCTGTTCTTGAACCTGGTGGTGTGGGACGTCAGGCTTCTCTACCTCCTGCCCGATGGGAGCTGTGAGAAGATGGCATGGCCCGGATGGTGGGGATCTTTGATGATGGATGTTGTCTTCTTGAGGCAGCACCTCCTGTAGATACTACGGATGGTGGGGAGGGATGTGACCATGATGTATTGGATTGAAACCTCTACTCTCTGCAGTTTCTTACATTCCTGTCCATTCAAATTGCTGTACCAGACCGTGATGCAACCAGACAGGATACTTTCAACAATACATCTGTAGAAGCTTGTTAGTGTTCGGTGACATGCTGAACCTCCTTAACCTTCTAAGAAAGTAAAGACGCTGGCACACCTTTCTTGTGACTGCACCCATGTGCAGGGCCCAGGACAAATCATCTGCTATGTTAACACCCACGAATTTAAAGCTTCCTGTATCTGATCCTTCCTATGTCATTGACACAGTATGTAGTGGTTAAGTTATTAGATCCCAGTGGGGACCCTTCTTGAATTATTTTCAAAATCTCTGATATGGGGACTAAAGTGCAGATATTGGCTGACACTGTTACGGTTTTTAAGGATTTTCCTTGCTGTTTCTTCTATCTAACAGCTTCGGGTTTTTGGTAGTGGGGGTAGATTTTTGTTTTGTAATAAAATATTTCAATTTTTTCTTTCCTTATTAACTAACTACTATATGTGATTATTGATTTAGAGTATTGTAATCCTAAGTACGACTTAATACAATGTATTCAGTAGTATTTTTACTTTCTTTTTTGATGCATGTACTCTGTATTTTTTTCATGGATTCAATAAAAATATTGTAAAGAAAAAGTTATTAGATTAGCATTCTAGCCCCTGGACCACTGAATTAGAGGTGAGTTTGAATCCTATCATAGCATCTGAGGGAATTTATATTCAAGTGACTGTGGGCTAACAGCGCTCTGGGTACACCCACACCTCGAGGTCTGCAGTGGTTCAAGAAGGCAGTTCACTGTCACCTTCTCAAGGTCAACTAGAAATGGGCAGTTAAATGCTGGTTCAGTGTGCAAAGTCTACATCCCTTGATTGAATATTAAAAGAAAACAAAACTGTGGTTAAAATGTGAAAATTAGGGGTGGACAATTAATGCTAGTTTTGCCAGAAATGTCTGCAACCTCTAAATAAAAAAAAAATGATATGTACTACTTCATCTGTGGCTGCGTAACTCTATTACAGCGCCAGCCACCCGGGTTCAATTCCATTGTCTGTAAGGAGGTTGTACGTCCTCCCCGTGTCTGCGTGGGTTTCCTCCGGGTGCTCCGGTTTCCTCCCACATTCCAAAGACGTACGGGTTAGGAAGTTGTGGGCATACTATGTTGGCGCTGGAAGCGTGGCGACACTTGCGGGCTGCACCCAGAACACTCGATGCAAAAGATGCATTTCACTGTGTGTTTTGATGTACATGTGACTAAGAAAGATATCTTATCTTATCTTACAGTTTTGGCCTGACTCTTCTGCTTTTGTGTTCTCAATCGATAAATCAACCTGTCCTGTTTTCTTTGTGGATTTTTATCAACTTCAAGGTCCCTTTGTCCCTTGACACTTCTCATTCTTGTACTCTCTTTCCTTGTTTCCATTTCCCCAATACACAGCCTCATGCTCTGACCCAAATTAAACTGTTGTTCACAGAATCGCCATGTCTGTGCCTTTATATTGAGATCCCTTCTCCAACTCATCTCCATTTCTTCCTAAATATGTTGTTTACTGGCTGGAGAAGATGTTGGCAGGAATATATATCTCTATATATGTCCACATACACTTCTAAATATACAGTAATAAAATCACACATAGAGTTATACAGCATAGAAACAGGCCTTTTGGCCCATCGTGTCCATACTGACCATCAATACTAATACTAGCTATACTAATCCCATTGACCAGGATGTGATCCTTGGCCATGCTCTCAATTCTTCTGTCTCTGCTGTACCTGCTGAGATGATGAGATCTTTTACACATGTACATCTTAGCTCTCTTACCTTAACTGTGGCTTCACTCCACTATGTTGGACAGAGCCCTCAACTGCACCTCATCTATTTCCCACAGCTCTACTCCCATGTCCTCCTGGCTCGGCAAGTATGGAGTTTCCCTAGTCCTCACGTTCCACTTCTCCAGCTTCTGCATTCATGGATAATCCTTCATGATTTCTACCACCTTAACAAGATTCTATGACCAGACGTATCTTCCCCTGGCCTCCCTTTTCAACTATAGCTCTGACCTGCATTTCACAACTTTTGCAGATTCCTTTGTTTCTCTCTCTCTCTCTCTCTCTCTCTCTCTCTCTCTGTGTCTCTCTCTCTCTCCTCTTTCTGTATCTCTGTTTGTCTGTGTGTCTCTGTGTTTCACTCCCCTCATTATTCTATCAACCAGATGGCTTTGTAAGCAGCAGATTCACCCAGGCTCACCCTATCCAACACATTCCCCTTGTCCTGTCCACCCCAAACCATCTCTACAATTTAAAAGCAACTTGTTTTCTCTCTTTAACAGTTCCAACAAAGGGTCTTCAACCTGAAACGTTAACTGTTTCTCTTTCCAGAGATGCTGCTTGAACTGCTGGGTGTTTCCTGCATTTTCTGTTTTTATTAAAGTAGAATTAAGACAAGTGACAAAGGATGAGTGAAGGAGGTAGTTGATGAAATGATCTGGCAGACAAGTTCCCATGGACAGCACTGTGAAAATGATCAGATACAGTAAAACTGTGATCTTCTAGGCCTTCGCATGTTATTAATTTCCTGTACATTTTTAAATTCACTTTTTTTTAGATGTTTACACAGTATTATAATAAATCTCTAATGGAACCTGGCAAGTTTAAAGGGCATGCGGGAACCGGGACCCTGGTCAGTTTAGAGAATGTGGGAAGTGGCGTCCCAATGAGTGGACAGAAATGTGGGAAGTGGGGCCCCAGCGAGTTAGAAGGGTGCCCGGAATCTGGGCCGTGGCAACTCCGAAGGGAGAGTGGCAGACATCACCTGGTGAGCCAGACGCCGAATTATCGGGACGTCGGAATGGTCGGATATCAGATTAAAGGAGAGGTACTGTAATTTGCTTCAGCAATGTTGGTTGAGGGAACACCCCTCCCTCTCACCTCTTCGTACAGAGCCAATGAAACACCCTTTTGTTTTTGCACTGTTGCAAGGTCCCACAGGCAGTGTCAGAACATGAGAATCTGTTTTATTTTTAGGTGTTGATCAAGCGATGAATATTACTGAGGGAGGGGGCCAGGGAGATCTACCCTCCTCTTGTTTGAAGTAGTGGCCATGGGATACCTTAAATCTATGAAATTTTGTCCTGGGATCTCTCCCCATCCTCTCTATCTGTCTTTCAGCTCTCCCTCCTCCTCTGCCACCGGGCTCCATCTGTCCAATCCCTTCCCTTACCTGCCTCCACTTATCATCTCCCAGCCTCTGTCTCTACCTTCCCCCACCTGTCTCCATATGCCCATTGTGCACGCCACACCTCGTCCCACCTGTCACCCGCCAGCCCCTGCCTCACCCCTCCTTCTCACTTCTTCATACTGGTTATCTGCCCTCTACTCCCTCAGCAGGACCCTGAAACGTCGACTATTTCTTTGCCGTCACAGATGCTGCTCGACCCACTGAGTTCCTCCAGCAGTTTGGGTTTTTTTTTGCTCCAGATTCCAGCATCTGCAGTCTCTTGTGCCTCAGTATTTTGGTTCGTTTTTGGGAGATGTCCATCATTGGCAAGGCCAATATGTGTTTGGGTAGTTCTGCTATAACATGATAGTTAAGTTCAGAAAAAACCACGTTATAGCAGAACAGGCTGTAGTTGCCTTCAAAGCACAGGTTCTCCCGATTGTGCTTAACGAGCATGGCCCGCGTCAAGCAAATAGTGTTTCCTAATACATCAATTGTGTTATAAACCAATGTGTGTTATGGAAACACATTATAGCAGAACTACTTGCATTGTTATTAAACATTCATCTGTGTCATCTGAATTTAACCAACATTGCTGTCAATGCATTGCTGAAGTTAATTAAGCAAAGAACAAACAGGAAGATATGCATTTATATAGTGACCTTCCCATTCTCAGGGTGACCCACACAACAGTTCAGGGCCAATGAAACACCCTTAGTTTTTGCACTGTTCCCACTGTTGCAATATACGGGAATGATTGCAGCCAATATGTGCACAGCAAGGTCCCACAAACAGTGCCAGCACATGCGAATCTGTTTTATTTTTAGGTGTTGATCGAGTGATGAGTATTATTGAGGGAGGTCAGGGAGATCTACCCTCCTCTTGTTTAAATTAGAGGCCGTGGGATATTGTACATCTACCTGAGAGAGCCCATGGGACTCCCATTTAACACCAGTGCTTTGGCTGTATGTTGTTCTGTTCGCACTCTGCTGATGTGTCAGATTTTATCTGCTAATAACCTTTTGCTGTTACGAGGCCTTGTGTGATTATTGGTTCTGCTTTGCTTCCTTTACTTATAGAGTTCAGGCCAGTGGTGACTTACCATGGCATGCTATTGCTCCTGGGTGCATGACACATGGATGAGCCATGGCCCATTAATATATATATATTAATACCTCTGTGCTTTGTTACCGACAGAATATAATGGTGCTGCTAAGATTTCCCCAGTATATTAATTGTTACAGCTCGATCTCAGAACATTTCTTTCTCTCACTGTCTTGTAAGCCTGGAGAATGTGAATGGTCTCTGAACACCTCTCTGTGTAGATGGGGAATATTTATTCTCGTTCATTCTTAGGAAATGCTCTCGACGGCAAGGCCAGCATTTATTGCCGATCCCTGATTGCCCCTTGAGAAGGTGGTGGTGAGCCGTCTTCGTGAGCTGCTGCCAGTGTTGTGTTGAGGGTGCTCCTACAGGGCTGTTGGGGGAGGGAATTCCAAGACTTAGACCCAATGATAATGGAGCAATAGTAATATAGGTGCGTAACTCTAGGTGCTGGTTCACACCCTTGCTTTGGGGGGTGAAGGTCCCAGATGTGTTGGGTGCTGTGGAAGAAGGCTTGGTGAATGTGAGAATTCTGATGGAGGCTCATACCTAGATATGTATGTGGCAGAAAACATCGTGTCATCCTTGCTAGGATTTGCAACGTTAGTCTCGTCACTGTTCCTCTGTTAAAGCTCTTGGATTGTCTGGGATGGCTGTATTTTATTGACTAGAACCAGCTCCACAGCCTCTTGAGTCAGGTATTATCCAGTTCCCATAGAGTGATCTGTGAGAGGACACCATGCTCTGTTTTATGTTGCTTTAGCAGCTAAGCACTGTTCTATTTTTAACTAGCAGAAGTCCATAAGTGCAGTTAGAAATCGGACACATAAACAGAAAATGCTGGAAACACTCGACAGGTCAGGAAGCATTAATTAACGCATCAGGGTGAAGGGTCATTGACCTGCAATGTTAAGTCTGTTTCTCTCTTCATGGATTCTGCCTGACCTGCTGAGTATTTTCTCCATTACTTTTCAGATTTCCAGTATCTGTACTTTTCCGTGTTTTCTTAATTTTTGCATTCAACACTTACTGCCTCCCTGATTTTATTGCAAAAATATTTAAATTACGAAGACACAAGAGGCTGCAGATGCTGGAATCTGGAGCAACAAACAATCTGCTGGAGGAACTTAGTGGGTCGAGCAGCATCTGTGGGAGGAAAGCCGAAAGGAAGTCCCAATGCAGGGTTTTGTCCCAAAACATCGACACTTCCTTTTCCCCCACAGATGCTGCTCGACCCACTGAGTTCTTCCAGCAGATTATTTGTTGCTACTTAAATAATGACTTTGCTGATATTTTAAGGAGATTACACCGGATGTGGGGTTGGAATTTAAGAGAATCATTGTTACAGCATCGAAGAGGCTACTCTGCTTATCAATTGCATGCTTGCTCCTACTGGAAAAATGCAGCCTGTTCCGTTGCTAAATACAAGACAGGCTTTAAAGGGAATGAAGGACAAGTGCAAGGAAAATGGAATAGAAACTTTTCCCTGATGTACAATTGGATGGAGGCTGGTGTGGAACAGGGCAAAAGGGCTGAATATCCACATCACTCTTTCTAACCTTACGTTTTAAGGGTGTGAATGAAGTTGGCACGAATATCTTGCTCTGTGGTGGAGATTACACAATTAAGCATTCCTTTTCAAACAGAGCCAGACAACCAATTATGCTGGGTGAAGGTTGACACAGGGAAATGTCAACATAATTTGAGAATAAAACCTTCTTGGAAGCACAACATAACTTGTTTTTGAGGTTTAGGTGTGCTGTGTGATGTTGACAGTCATTGCCCAATGCTGAATGCCCCTTATCAGACTGATAGGAGGCTCAAGAGGCAGCAATGTACTCTGAGTTGTGAAATCCAAGTGAGGGTTCAGGGCCTGTCAGCAGCTGTGGCCAGAGTTGATGAGGAAGGACGTACCTCCTATATTTCTGTGACACTGCGCTTCAAGGCAAATTGAGAGGAAGCAGTTTTGCGCACAAAGGCAGGTTTGTGTTAATTCTGACACCAGTGGTGCTCCAAGGGAACAACTCCAGTGTGAGATGGATATAGTAAGCTCACCAACCAAGAGTCTGTGGAATGTCCTTTGGCTCCCAGCAGCCTTTGCTATGTTTAGGCTAGGTGGTGTTTCCCAGACTGTTTGGGAACACCCTGTGTCTGTGAAGCATACAGGAAGGTTTGGTAACTGCTGTTCTGTAGACCCTCTCAATGTCCCAGCATCTGATTGGGTTTTGACAGGTAGACCACACTGTCCACATACCGAAGACCAGACTCCCGAAACAAGCAACAGATTTCTAGGAGATCAGAGAAAAGATTTCAAGGGGAAATCATAGCCTTCCTGAAAACATGTAACATTGGGTTGGTTTGTTTTTTATTGTCACGTGCACTGAGGTACAGTGAAAAGCTTTGTTTTGCATGCCATCCATACAGATCAATTCATTACATCAGTGCATTGAGATAGTACAAAGGAAAAGTAATAACAGAATGCAGAATCAAGTGTTACAGTGACAGAGAAAGTGCAGTGCAGGCAGACAATAAGGTGCAAGGCCATAACAAGGTAGATTGTGAGGTCAAGAGTCCATCTTATCGTACAAGGGGACCGTTCAATAGTCTTATAACAGCGGGGTAGAAGCTGTCCTTGAGCCTGGTGGTACGTGCTTTCAGGCTTTTGTATCTTCTGCCCAATGGGAGAGGGGAGAAGAAAGAATGTCCAGGGTGGGTGGGGTCTTTGATTATGCTGGCTGCTTTACCGAGGAAGTGAGAAGTATAGACAGAGTCCATGGAGGGGAGGCTGGTTTCCATGATGTGCTGAGCTGTGTCCACAACTCTCTGCAGTTTCTTGCAGTTCCAGGCAGAACAGTCTCCATACCAAACCGACAGCCTCACTTGTTCACCAGAATCCCTAACTCAAAGTCATACAATCTGGCAGAGAAGCATCTAGGGAGAAAAAGATAATAAACTGAGGGTATATGGAAAGCATGGATTTATTCATGTCTGATTGACTTGAATAAAGTTGATCAGACATGACCATCGCTTGATAAATCCATGCCATCTGACTTCCTCTTCTGTCTCCTTGGACGGACTATTTGGAGGTCTTTAGTATACGTGGTGTTCTTCAGCTCAGCCCAGATACCCTAATTTTATGATAAGATATCTTTATTAGTCACATGTGCATCAAAACATACAGTGAAATGCATCTTTTGCGTAGAGTGTGCTGGGGGCAGCCTGCAAGTGTCGCCATGCTTCCAGCGCCAACATAGCATGTCCACAATTTCCTAACCCGCACGTCTTTGGAATGTGGGAGGAAACCGAAGCACCCGGAGGAAACCCACGCAGACACAGGGAGAACGTACAAACTCCTTACAGACAGCGGCCGGAATTGAACCTGGGTCGCTGGCGCTGTAATAACGTTACGCTAACCGCTACACTACCGTGTTTAACATCCCATCCTTCTCACAACTGTGGTTGTTATTTGACCACTGCTGCCAGCTCCACTCCTTTCTTTATCCTCCTCTCTCTTACCTGAAAACCTCATAACCTGGAAGGTTATGAGCTCACACAAAATGCTGGAGGAACTCAGCAGGTCAGGTAGCATCTATGGAGGGAAATGGACAATCGACTTTCGGCTTGAGACCCTCCATCTGGACTAAAGAGTAGAGAGGAGATAACCCAGTGCACACTGCAAGCTCCCAAACCACAATGAAAATGGTCAGATAGACTATTGACCTATATTTATTGACCAGGAGAATTCCCTGGATCTCTAAAGTAGTGCATATGAGATCATTCACGTTTGTATGAGAGGACAGACAGAGCTTTGTTTTAAAGTGTTATTGCTAAAACAGGCAATGCAGCACCCCCTCAGTGCTGTACTGGAAACAGCAATCTGCAATTTTGTGTTCAACTCTCTGGAGTGGGGCTTGAATCCACCACCTTCTGGTTCATGTCAATTTTTTTTCTGTTCGTGTCAAAAGATCATTGAACTGAAATATTGATGCTGATTTTCCCTCCACTGTAGCTGCCTGACCTGTTGAGTATTCCTGACTTTTTCTATTTTATTTCCAATTTGCCGCAATCTGCAGTATTTTATTTTTTAGTTTCTTTTCTATTCACCAGCCGTAACCAGCTTGAGCTGATTCTTTGGCTGTTTTTCCTCCTGTGTCTATTTTGCTTGTCTTTCATGATAACTTTGTCTAAGGTGCTGGATTCTAAGTAGTGAGAGAAAATGAATTTCTGGGGATACTCAACCTAGATCGTGTGTGTGTGTGTGTGTGTGTGTGTGTGGGGGGGGGGGGGGGGGGGGGGTCAGAGTATGTCTGTATGAGCTTAGAGTGTGTGAGTGTGTGTCCAAGTTGAGTTTATTGTCACATGCACAAGTACATGGATGCACAGGTGCAATGAAAAACTTACTTGCAGCAGCATCACAGGCACATAGCATCAGATAAGCAGCATTCACAAGAAAAACATCAATTATACACAATTAGAACAAAAATAAACAAAGTCCATTTTAGTTCAAAGTGATCAGAGTGGTCATAGTGTTGCTAAACTGTAGTGATTAGTGTTGTGCCGGTTGGTTCAAAAACTGAATGGTTGAAGGGAAGTAGCTGTTCCTGAACCTGGTGGTGTGGGACGTCAGGCTTCTGTACCTCCTGCCTGATGGTAGCTGCGAGAAGATGGCATGGCCCGGATGCTGGGGATGTTTGATGATGGATGTTGCCTTCCTGAGGCAGTGCCTCCTGTAGATACTACCGATGGTGGGGAGGGCTGTGCCTGTGATGTATTGGGCAGAGTCCACTTTTCTTTGCAGCTTCTTGTGTTCCTGTGCATTCGAATTGCCGTACCAGACCATGATGCAACCGGTCAGGATACTTTCAACAGTACATCTGTAGAAGTTTGTTAGAGTGTTCGGTGACACGCTGAACCTCCTTAACCTTCTAAGAAAATAAAGACGCTGGTGTGCATCCCTTGTGATTGCATCTATGTGCTGAGCCCAGGACAGGTTCACACCAAGGAATTTAAAGCTGCTGACTCTCTCCACTGCTGATCCCCCAATGTAGACTGGCACATGTTCGTCCTCCTTCCCCTTCCTGAAGTCAGCAATCAGCTCTTTAGTTTTACTGACGCGCGTGCGCGCGTGTGTGTGTGTGTGTGTGTGTGTGTGTGAGGTCAGAGTACATCTGTGTATGCTTAGAGTATGTCTGTCTGTGCTTAGACTGTGTGAGTGCAGGTGTGTTTGTGTGCACAATAGAGCGTGATCTCCAATCACCGTGGATCTGCTTGCCACTGGAGTAAGACCTCTCTCTGTCAAGACCATGTGTTAGCTGGAGTGCAATGGCTACCCCATTTTTAAATAATCCATTCACAGGCATCTTCCACGCCACAGAATAAGAGGTGGAACAAATCCTCGACCCAGACAGACTGTCTGAGAAGAAGTGTTGGGCAGTGAGACATTTAGCCTGACTTTAACTGATTCAGATCCTCTCACTATCCTATTATGTGCATGTGCTATCTAGGACAAGTCACTCAATAACGCTGGGCCCATTGGGCTGCCTGGCAGCTGGAAGTTCTGTGAAGCACTGCTGGCTGTTGGCCACCAGTGGGTCAGACCTCAGTATGGGCCAAGGGCGTAATCCATGAGCTGGAGGTCAGGTGTTGGAACAACTGAGCCCGGGACTCACCATTGAGCTCTCTCTTCATGCCAGGGAGGTGCAGCCTGCAGCAAGTGACCTCATCTGAATGAAGTCACTGACCCTATGATGAAGGCTAACTGTAGGTGAGTGAATGATTTTTAATTAAATACTTTGAATTATTTGTTGGTGTTTTAAAATGCTGTTAATTAGATTTGTTTTTTAATATTTATAATCATTTAAAAAATTAAAACAATTTGATTGATCATCGGGCAGGAGGTACAGAAGCCTGAAGTCCCACACCACCAGGTTCAAGAACAGCTACTTCCCTTCAAACATTTGCTTCTTGAACCAACCTGCACAACACTAACTACTACTTCAGTACAGCAACACTATGACCACTTTGCACTGCAATGGATTTTTATATTGTTCTAATTGTGTTTCTTATAAAAATTGTGTATAATTTATGTTTAATTTATATTTTTCTTGTGAATGTTGTGTCTCTGATGCTCTGTGCCTGTGATGCTGCTGCAAGTAAGTTTTTCATTGCACCTGTGCACACATGGACTTGTACATTTGGCAATAAACTCAACTCTTGTCTTTTGACTTTGATTCGTTTTTAAGTATTAGAGATGTTTAAAAACAGGTCAAAATCTTTTGACAACAGTGAATTGTTAGAAGAGCGAGACCTCAGAGGTATGTCACCTGTAGACTAGCCACTGCTTGGAACCCGTCCCACTTTATGGGTGGGAACCATCTGCTTTCCCCGCCCTCCACATCTGGTAAAGGTAAATATAGGACTGAGCAATGAGCTTAGGCGGTGAACTGGCTCCGCTCAATACCACCCAAAAAAGATACAATTTGGCTTATTGCATGTGTGTTCTCTCTTTGCCAGATCAACTCAATACCAGTACCACTCCCTCTCTGTACTGCTCTCTCTGATTTGAGTATTAAACACTGGCTTATTTTTAGCCCTTAGCGTTAAAGAAGGAAAATGTATAACCCAAGTTCTGGTCAGGTTGAGATCCCAGTTTTAACTCTTGGGCATGTGGCTGTTCTATTTTTCACTGTAGATGATATCTTACCGCTACCTCCTTATCCAGTAGATAAATAATTGCATTTGCAGCCAAAATCTGGGTGAACATTGACCTATTCTGCACAAAGCGTTAAGCAACAGTGAGATGCATTTGGCCTGTCAGCACATCTCAAGCCTCCGCTGTGTGTCCATGTCACTGGTCTGCTTTTGGTAATCAGCTATTGAACTGTTTTCTGTTATTTATTCATTCCTTGATGTCAGCAGCACTGTTATTAACCATGCCTGTGGGTCGTGCCTTCCTGGGCTACTTCAGAGGGCGTTGCTGGGTTTGGAATCACATATAGACCAGCCCATGTAAGGATGGAAGGTTTCCTTCCCTGAAGGATGTGGGTGAACCATACAGGCACTCAACAATAGCGGCAGTGGGTTCCGATAGAGGGTTAAGGCCCAACCTGGTCATAAGCCTGAAGACATCCATTGGTGTTCTAGGGTTGAGATGATTGGATAGGCCTTGGGGTATCAGGAGGTGGGTCACTTGGTGCAGGATCTCCAGCCCCTGGCCTGTTCTTGCAGCTACTGTATTTATGTGGTTCTGGTCACCAATAATGTCTATTGTGGCGAAATCAGTGATAACAATGAGGAGGAGATTTATGGACTCTTGAAACGAAGAAGGTTTTTGCTCAGCAATGACTAGTTCATCAGCCTGTGCCAGAACGTTGCGCAGATGTCTGCAAGGACTGCTTCACTGGAATGGATCATGCACGATCCAACCTGACCTCACGTACACTGAACCACACCCCCACCCCTTTATCCGACACTAACTGACCTCTTCCGGCTGCGTGACCCCCGATGACCTCAAGGCTTTGGTTCCTTGGTGATCCTCTGAGTGACAACTTGGCCCCTGGGCCATGTGTCCAATGGCCTGTGTCCACCACCCCGTTAGCCTCTGACCGTGAAAGCTCTCTTTCACTACCTTTAAATGTCTCTGTTAATCAGGAATTTAAAAGTAGTTGAAATCGATTTAAAAAATTAAAATGTAATAAAATACTTTTATTCAAAAGCACTTTAAACTGTCATTAATTAATTAAAGGAAAAGCCTGCAGTGAATTAAAACAGAAAACGTAGCTAAACTTACCTCATTGAAAGGGATGACGTATTACTGGAGGGGTCAGTCACTGCTGGTGAAAAGCTGAGAGGACATGTGCAAAGTGTGTACAGACATGGTGGGCTGAAGGGCCTGTTCCTGTGCTATACTGTTCTATGTACCATGTATACTCTGTGCAGGCTCTCTGGGAAATGTGATCAGTGCAATCCAACTCAGTACCTGAGTGGTAATGAGTGGAATAGACACGGTTATTTGTGTTTGGTAACATTACAGCATTGACTACACATGGAAAGTAGTTGAATGAAAATCAAATGAAATGAAACAAAAACATAAAATGTTGGAAACACTCAACATCTTTGGAAACTGGAACAGAGTTAACATTTCAGGTATTCATCAGAACAAAGCAGTCAAATGGTTGGAGACTGTTGTGAAGATGTGAAAATTGCCACCTCAGTGCAAGACCTAGTGACCATCAGGAGCTCTTTGTCCAGAAAGTTGCAAACCCCAAAATTAGCTCCACTTCCCCAGAGAATGACAGATGGAATTTAACTCAAAGAAATACAAGGCGTTGCATTTTGCTAAGTTAAACCAGGACTGGACTTGCACAGTAAATGGTAGGACCCTGGAGAGTGCTGTAGAACAGAGAGATCTAGGTTCCTAGTTCCCTGAAAGTGGATACACCCAGACAGAGTGGTGAAGAAGGTGTTTGGTACGTTTGCCTTCATCAGTCAGGGCAATGAGTGTAGGAGCTGGGACGCCATGTTACAACTGTACAAGTTGTTGGTAAGACCACACTTGGAGTATTTTGCACAATTCTGGTTGCCCAACTATAGGAAGAATGTCATTCAAGGGTGCAGAAAAGATTCATGAGGATGTTATTGGGACTGGAGGGTTTGAGTTACATGATGACATTATGACATTATGACAATCCAGCCCCTCAAGGAGTGACTGGATTGGCTAGGACAATTTTTCATGGAGCGTAAGAGCCTGAGGGGTGACCTTACAGAGGTTTATAAAATCATGAGGGGTGTAGACAAGGTGAAAGGTCACAGTCTCTTTCCCAGGGTAGGGGAGTCTTAAAGGACATAGGTTTAAGGTGAGAGGGGAAAGATTTAAAAGGAATCCGAGGAGCAACATTTTCACACAGAGGGTGGTGCGTATGTGAAATGATTTGCCAGAGGAAGCTGTCGAGGCAGGTACAATTGCAATGTTTTAAAGACATCTAGACAGGTACATGGGTAGGAAAGGTTTAGAGGGATATGGGCCAAACGCAGACAGATGGGACTAGATCAGGTAGGCAACTAGATCAGCACGGATGAGTTGGGCCAAAAGGCATGTTTCCATGCTGTATAACTCTACGACTCTATAATATCGCAAAGCAACACAGAATTTCTAGTTGGATGTCCTCAAGATACTTGCAGGTAGGTCAGCGTTCTGCTGTTCTCAGGTCAGGGGGAACCTGGAGGAAGAAGCCTGAAGTCAGGCAGAAGACTGACCAAGTGAAATTGTCTCTGTCTAATGGCAGACTTTGTCCTGATGAAGTGGGAGGGAAAGAGATAATTGCAACTCAGCTTTGTTTCAAGGACAGCAGAGAGATAAAAAGGGCTTTGAACTAAACTACTTTAAAATGCAGTTGCAACTCTCCTGGTTTTGGACTGAGACACCAGCGATGTCACGGCACAGCAACCTCTCCGTGGTGGCCCATGGTCCTGGGGATCTGCGAATGGTAATCACTTCTTTCTCTCATGCTTCATTCTGAACCTTTTGTCCACAATGTATGCTGTGGTCAAATGGGAAAGTATGCCAAAGTTCGCACTGTTACATTGGCTGTCTCAAACCCTTTTCAATAATGGGATGGGTTCAGCTTTGAATGGGCGCTGTTAGTGCCCTTGTTCCATTTCGTGTTTACAGAGGTGGTTTGAGATAGAGTCTTTATTTAATGCTTAAATAAGTAAGTGTACGTAAAGGAGGGGAAAGGCAGACAGATATGGTACACTCCTATTACTGTTGTATGACGTTCACTGCCAGCCACACCCAATGCTGGCTTCTTGAACCAACCTGCACAACCCTAACTCTACCTCAGCAGTGGAACGCTATGGACTACCTCTTGCACTACCATGGACTTGGCTCATTTGTGTTCTTTTTGCACTAACGTCTTCTTCACAGTCTTGTATAATTTATGTATATTTACGTTCTGTGTGTGTCTGTACCTATGTGTCTGTGGTACTGCTGCAAGCAAGTCTTTCATTGTACCTGTACCTCACTGTACTTGTGCACACAAAAATAAACTTGGCTTGACTTGCTTGTTGGGTATTGGACATCAGAAGGCTGTAGTACTTGTGTTGTGCACAGCTCGGTGGGTTGGGTGGGGGGGGGAGGGGGGTGGTTGTTGGTGGGGGAAACAACCTCCAACAGCTCTGAGTTGAAATGCCCAGCCACAGACTGCAGTCCTTTGCCATGGATCTGGGCAGTGGGCCCAGAGTGGCACAGAGCAGGTCACTGGCAGTGTGGGTGATGGACAAGCAGGTCCGAGGGAGGATGGGATTGTCCTGGAGAGAGTGCAGAGAAAAGTCACCAGGATATTGCCTGGATTGGACCGTTTCAGTGATCAGGAAAGATGGGAAAGGCTGCGTTTATTTTCCCTGGAGCGAAGGAGGCTGAGGGGTGACCTGATAGAGGATTATGGATTTATCAGGGGGGTATATAGGGTAGATAATCAAAATCTTTTTCCCGTGGTGGGAGTGTCTAAAAGGACATAGGCTTCAAGGTGAGAGGCAGAAGGTTTAGAGGGGATCTGAGGGAGAATTTTTTGACACAGAGGGTGCTTTGGAATGCACTGTCTGAACATTTTGTGGAGGCAGAGACTCTCACAACATTGAAGAAGCATCCAGACAAGTACTTGAATCGCCAAGGCATAGAAGGCTAAGGACCTAGTATGGGTAAATGAGAGTGGTATCGATTGATACAATGGGTGGCATAGACATGGTGGGCTGAAGGGTCTGTTTCTGTGCTGGATGACACTACGACTCTATCTATGATTCTCGGACAGCAGGTGACTCTCCCTCTGAAACCAGGCACACTCCCAGGACATGCTCTTCACTGTTTCTTGTGATGTAACTGGCCATCACTCTCCTCCAACTCCACCCAGCCCCTCTAACAACACTCCAGGGGACCTCTCACTGCTCTGTATGGGAATGTGATGCGGAACATATATAAAGTTAACACCCAACCTGACCCCTCTCTGAACTTGACCTGATCACAGTCAATCAGCATCGAGGGCCAATCTGGACCCTGAGCTGACCACAGCCAATCCGAACTCGATCATGGCTAGTCCAATTCTGACCTGACCTTGACCATTCTAAACCTGATGTGTTCAAGGATTGAATATTTGTTGAGACCCAATCCGACCTGATGCCAATACCTGGAGCTGGGATCAGACAGGATAGCTCCAGAAGAAAATGTCTGATGATGCTGATACCCCAGATCCAAGATGACAACCATCATGGAAGTTACCACAGAGGCTTCATTGCAATGGGCTCCACTTCACTTTGGACAGACTGTTGTGTGAAGCCCCTGGATGACTAGGGCCTTTATGGGCCAGCTTTCTAACAGGCTGCTAATACTTCTCAGTACCTTCAGGCTTGGGTTGATAAGTGGCAAGCAACATTTTGCCACACGTGCCAGGCAATGGCCTTCTCCAACCAGAGGGGGGTCTAACCACCAATCCTTGACATCCAATGACAGATGCCCCCACCATCCATAACCTTGGAATCATGCCACAAAAGCACCGTTATTAGCGAGCAGGTCAGAGGCTAAGTGTTCTGCAATGATAGACTCATGTCCTGACACCACAAAGCCTCTACAAGGCACACATCAGGATTGTGAAGGAATACTCTCCACTTGCCTGGATGAGTACAGCTCCCACAACCCTCAAGATGTTTGTCATCTTCCAGGGGAAAGCAGTTCACTTGATTCACACCTATCCTCAACCCTGAATATTCACTCTTTCTCTCTCCATCTCTCGAGGCTTATTCAAAAATACTCCCAAGTCCTTCACTGCTGCCACCAAAACGGACAAAGGCAACAAGGAAGCCATCATCTGTTGGTTCCAGCTTGACTTGGAAGAATATTACCCGCTCTTCATCATTGCAGGGTCTAAATCCTGGAACTGTCTCCCCAACAGCACTGTGGGAGCACCTTCACCAGAAGGACTGCAGTGGTTCGAGAAGGGGGCTCACCACCACCTTCTCGAGGACAGTTGGGGATAGGCAAATAACTGCTGGCCTTGCCAGTGGAGTCCACATTCTATGAATAAATAAAAGTCATCAACATCTCAAGTTCAAGTTTATTGTCATGGGCATACATACCCAGGGTATAAATGCCATGCAAATTAGCAGCACAGTACAAACATTTCAAACATAAATTAACGTTAATCAACATAAATTATGCATAATTAACCTGACAAAGTAAAGAAAAGCAAACACAACAACATTAATGCAAATTGAGGGAAATATAGTTTGAGGTAGTGTTGGGGTTTCTCAGATGGGTTCAAGAACCTGATGGCAGTGGGGAAGAAGCGGTTGTTGAACCTTGAGGTGTGGGTCTTCAGGCTCACCCCTGAACCCAATCCCTCAAAATCCTCTGCAGAAACGTGACTATATGAGCCGGCATTGTCCTGTCCCATTTCTTCCTCCTCCAGCTGGTGAGTCTTCACCACGGTGAAGGTGCTCCTGGTGAATGTGTGTGGTGTCAGTGTGTGAGGGGGTTCCTCTTCTGGCCAGAATGAGTGAGTCCTCCAGTGAGGCTGGCCTCCTCTCCTTACACTCCCCCCCACCCCCCACTCCCTCCACCCCCTCACTGACAGACCCTCAACATTGTCGACTGCTGAAGTATCAGGAAGTGGGGAGGAGGAGAGTGGGGAGCAGTGGGATGAGTGTGGTGGCTGCTAAATGAAGTGGCAATGTGTCCTGCAGAGCTTGGTGGAACTGAGAGAGCAGTTAAGTGAGTGCCATGGCAGAGAACCTTATGCAGTGTCCACATCATATGGAGCAGGAGTAGGCCATTCATCTCCTCAGGCCTGCTTCACCATTCAGTAGGATCACAGTTGATCTTATTTTAACCTCAGCTGTGTATTCTGCTTACCCCTGGTAACCTTCCCCCCTCCGTCCTTGCTAATCAAGAATCTAGCTACCTCTGCCTTACCTCTGCAAACTTACGAACCATGCTATTTAAAGGAAAAAAAATAGCAAAGAGGACTGACTGGCTTAGATGGACATCATGGTCAGCATGGATGAGTTGGGCCGAAGAGCCTGTTTCTGTGCTGTATTACCCTATGACTCTAAAAGTATTCAAAGCCTCTTGAGGAAAAGAGTTCCAGAGACTCATCACCCTCTGAAAGACAAATATCATCTCATCCTCTCTTAAATGGTCACCCTTTCATTTTAAACAGGGACGTTGTCTGTCCCAGCATTGGACAGTGCCACAACCTTGCCTCCCCAACCTTTGAGGGTCAACCCATCCCCTCCCAAAGAGGAGAGGGTAGGCTTGTCCCTGTCCATTCACCATCTCCTGTCACAATACTGTGAGCAAGTGATTCCCATAAGAAAGGAGGGAGAGAATACCAAAGCTGTTTTGAGACACCGCCCATTATGTTGTCTAAGAACATAAACAGGGGCAGGAGCAGGTCACGTGTTCCCTGAAGCGTGCTCCTCCACTCACTGGCTGATCTCCTGCCTCCTCCATTTTCACTCAGGAGTCAGTGCTCAAAATCCTACCAATCAAATTGTTGAGTAAACTCAGCACTGAGCATGGGCTTGTTAAAGGCCTTACAAAGTCCGTGTAGACTATATCAACCACATCAACGTGGTTAGTCACGTCCTCGAAAATACATTAACACTGGATCTCCCATGAACAAAGCTTTATTGACTATCCCTGATCAGCCCACGCCTCTTTAAATGAAAATTAATTCTGTTCCTCAGAACTTTTTCCTATAATTTCCCAATCGCTGGTGTAAGACTTGCCAGCCTGTAATTACGTATGTGTGTGTGTGTGTGTGTGTGTGTGTGTGTGTGTGTGTGTGTGTGTGTGTGTGTGTGTGTCTGCTTTTTTGGTTCTGTGTTTGCGTGGTTCACTGTGTTTGTGTGTTTGGCTGTGTGTGGAGTTTCTGGTGTGTGTGGTTTGTATGCATATGAATGTGCATGTTTTGTGTGTGTGTGTGTGTGTGTGTGTGTGTGTGTGTGTGTGTGTGCGTGTGTGGGTGTGTGGTTTTGTGCTTGTCTGTATGTGTTTGGTTTTGTGTGTGTGTGTGTGTGTGCATGGTTTTTTAAGTGTGTGTGTATATATATGTGTGCATGGTTCTTTGAGTGTGTGTATCTGTGTGTGGCTGTGTGTATGTGTGTGTGGTTTTGCACTTGTCTGTACGTGTTTGGTTTTGTGTGTGTATGTGTGCATGATTTTTTGAGTGTGTGTGTATCTGTGTGTGTGTGTTTAAGTTACTATGTGTATGTATCTCTTAAGAACTTGTTAACAGGGTGGTTTTAGCAATAGGTATTTGTATTACTAATGAGATTTGGGATGTGGTGATAAATTTTAGTGTCATACCAAGTCAATTACCACCTGCGCTATCATTTTGTGATCATACTAACAAGGCCATAAACAGCTGTACTTAACCTCAAACCATGTGCAGGTATGTTGTTGACTTGTTCTCAATGTTACATGCTGAAGGGCTGCTTTTAGTACATGAGTCAGAGGAAATGTCACAGCAGCATGTACCGCTGAGAACTGGAAGAAGCTTGAATTGGGGCAGGGAGAAGGGGAATTCCCACACTAGGTTCTTATTCTAGCTTTCAGGAATTTAATGTGACAAAAGGTACTGCAGGCTATCATCATCAGCAGAATTGTGCTCGACCACAATATGCAACCTCATTTCCTGGCATATTCCCCGCTCCACCATAACCGTCATACCAGGGGCCAACGCTGGTTCAGTGAAGGAGGAGGTCATGCCAGGAACAGCACCAGGCAGGCCTCAGAATGAGGGACGGTACAAGACTGGACTACTCGCATACTGAACAATTAAACACCAATGCAATAGACAGAGCTCAGCGATACCTCAACTAATGGATCATCAAACAGTACAGCAAAGGAACAGGCCCTTTGGCCCACAATGTCTGTGCCGAACATGATGCCGAATTAAACTAAATCTCTTCTGCCTGCACATGATCCATATCCCTCCATTCCCGGCATATTCATGTGTCTAACAGCCTCTTAAACACCATAGGACATAGGAACAGAATTAGGCCATTCGGCCCATCGAGTCTGCTCTGCATTTTGATCATGGCTGATTTATTTTTCCCTCTCAGCCCCATCCCCCTGCCTTCTCTACATAACCTTTGACGACTTACTAATCTAGAGCATATCAACCTCCGCTTTAAATATACCCACTGACTTGGCCTCCACAGCCGTCTGCGGCAATGAATTCCACAGATTCACTACCCTCTGGCTAAAGAAATTCCTCCTCATCTCCGTTCTAAAAGGACACCCTTCCATCCTGAGGCTGTTCCCTCAGATCCTAGACTCTCCCACTACTGGAAATATCTTCTCCACATCCATTCTACCCAGGCCTTTCAATATTCGGTAGCTTTCAATGAGATCCCCCCTCATCCTCCTAAACTCCAGTGAGTACAGGCCCAGAGACATCAAATGGTCCTCATATTAACCCTATCATTCCTGGGATCATTCTTGTAAACCCTCTCTGGACCCTCTCCAATGCCAGCACATCCTTCCTAAGATATGGAGCCCAAAACTGCTCACAATACTCCAAATGTAGACTGACCAATGCCTTATAAAGCCTCAGCAGTACATCCTTGCTTTTATTTTCTAGTCCTCTTGAAATGAATGCTAACATTGCATTTGCTTTCCTTACTACTGACTCAACCTGCAAGTTAACCTTTTGGGAATCCTACACTAGGACTCCCAAGTCCCTTTGCATCTCTGATTTCTGAATTCACTTCCCGTTTAGAAAATAGTCTACGCCTCTATTCCTTCTGCCAGAGTGCATGACCGTACGCTTCCCTACGCTGTATTCCATCTGCCACTTCTTTGCCCATTCTCCCAACCTGTCCAAGTCCTTCTGCAGACTCCCTGCTCAACACTACCCACCCCTCCATCTATCTTTGTATCATCTGCAAACTTGGCCACAAAGCGTCATCCAGATCATTAACATATAATGTGAAAAGTAGCAGACCCAACACCGACCCCTACCGAACACCAGTAGTCATCGGCAGCCAATTAATAAAGCCCCCCTTTATTCGCACTCTTTGCCTTCTGCCGGTCAGCCAATCTTCTATCTATGCTGGTACCTTTCCTGTAACACCATGGGCTCCTATCTTGTTTAGCAGCCTCATGTGCAGCACCTTGCCAAAGGCCATTGTATCTGCTTCTACCACTACCCCTGGAAGCCCGTTCCAGGCACCCACCACACTCTGTGTAAAAAACTTGCCCCCCACATCTCCTTTAAACTTTCCCCCTCTCACCTTAAATGCATGTGCTCCAGTACTTGACATTTCTACCCTGGGAAAAAGATTCGGACTGTCTACCCTCTAATCCAGGCAGCATCCTGGTGAACCTCTCTGCACCCTCTCCAAAGTCTCCACATCTTTCCTGTATTGGGGCGACCAGAATTGCACACAAGTTTAGGGATCAGGTCTAAGACAGACAATCTTGCCACATCCAGTCATAAATGGTGGTGGGCAAATAAAGTACTCACTGCAGGAGGATCCACAAGTAACCCCATTCTCAATGATGGGGGAGCCCAGCACATCGGTGCAAAGGAGAAAGCTGAAGCATTTGCAAGAACCTTCAGCCAGGAGTGCCAAGTGGGTAATCCATTTCAGCGTCCTCTAGTAGTTCCCTGCCACTTAAGTCAATTTAATTCACTCCACATGATATCAGGAAACAGCTAAAGGCTCTGGATACAGCAAAGGCTGTGGGTTCTGACAACATTCTGGCGATAGCACGGAAGATTTGCGCTCTAGAACTCACTGTGCTCTTGGCCAGGCTGTTGCAGTACAATTACAACATTGGCGTCTACCCAACAATGTGGAAAATTGCCCATGTAAGTCCTGTCAACGGGAATCAGGACAATCCAACCCAGCCAATTAGTGCCCCATTAGTCTATTCTCGATCATCAGTGAACTGATGGAAGGGATAATCAACGATGCGATAAAGCGGCACTTGCTTTGCAATCACCTGCTCACAGAAGCTCATTTTGGGTTCTGTCAAAGTGACTCAGCTCCTGCCCTCACTACAGCCTTGGTCCAAGCATGGGCAGAAAGAGCTGAACTCCAGAAAACATGGAAAATTTGATATCTGAACTACTTACTTAAAATGCAAAACAATATTGAAGAGATTGCAAAACTGCTGAAGGTTGAAAAGAAACAGATTCCTCATTCCTGACAATCTTCACGTCAATTAAAAACCGACGCCTATCTTCAGACAATGCACCAAGCATATTAATCCAGAGGTTTGACATAAAATAATATTGCACTGAGTGACTGTGGGTAAAGCAGCTGAAGGGAATGAGGTTAAACTAAGGGTGGAATGCCCAAGATATCAAGGTAAAGTGAGTTAATTGCATAGTCAGGATATTAAAGGTAATTCATTGGGAATGAAAAACACTATGATGCTGAGGAACTCAGCAGGCCAGGCAGCATCCATGGAGAAAAGCAGGTGGTCAACGTTTCGGGTCAGGACCCTTCTCCAGGACTGACCCATCCCCCAGTGGATCTGCTCTCCCCTCCTCCCCCGCACCTGCCCATCACTATCTCTTACCTGCATCTACCTATCACCACCCTGTGCCCACCCCGCCTCCCCTCTTTTGTCCACCTATCACTGCTCTGCTTTTCCCTCCTCTATGTTGGGCTTCCCCTTTTCCTATCTTAAGTCCTGAAGAAGGGTCCTGACCCGAAATGTTGACCGCCTGCTTTTCTCCACGGATGCTGCCTGGTCTGCTGAGTTCCTCCAGCATCATCGGGTTTTTCATCCAGATTCCAGCATCTGCAGTCCTTTGTTTCTCTAATTCATTGTGAAGCTTTTCAACCTTACTATTGTAGATATGGACTTAACTGGCAAGCCCATCATGGATCGTCCATCTTAAACAGAATTATACAGGACTTATACAGTGAATGGTAGGGCCTTGGGGAGTGTTATGGAACAGAGGGTCCTAGGAGTGCAAGTACATAGTTCACCGAAAGTGGCGTCACAGGTAGATAGGTCAGTGAAGAAAGTATTTGGCACGCTGGCCTTCATCAGTCAGGGCGTTGAGTTGGGAATTATGTTGCAGTTATATAAGACATTGGTGAGGCCACACTTGGAGTATTGTGCAAAATTTTGGTCACCCTGTTAGAGGAAGGATGTTTCTAAACTAGAAAGAGTGCAGAAGAAATTTTCCAAGATGTTGCTTGGACAATCGTGTCTAATTTCAGGAGATTGTGTCCAGCTTACATCAGTGCTCCTGAAAGCAAGATTTGTATTTATATAGCACCATAGGACATCGGCAAGCATTTTACATTCATCTAGTGTAGTCACTATTGTAATGTAGGAAATACATCTGTAAGTCTTGCACAAGAATTTTCTGTGAACAACAGTGGAATCATGTCAGAATCAGGTTTATTGTCACTGACATATGTCGTGAAATGTGTTGTTTTGTGGCAGCAGTACAGTGCAAGACATAAAGACATAAAAATTACAGTAAGTTACAAAAATAAATAAATTGTGCAAAAGAGGAATAATGAGGCAGTGTTCATGGGTTCATGGACCGTACAGAAATCTGAAGGTGGAGGGGAAGAAGCTGTTCCTGAAATGTTGAGTGTGGGTCTTCAGGCTCCTGTACCTCCTCCCCGATGGTAGTAACATGAAGAGGGCATGTCCCGGATGGTGAGGGTCCTTAATGATGGATGCCGCCTTCTTGAGGCACCGCCTCTTGAAGATGTCCTCGATGGTGGGGAGGGTTGTGCCCGTGATGGAGCTGGCTGAGTTTACAACCCACTGCAGCCTCTTTTGATCCTGTACATTGGAGCCTCCGTACCAGGCTGCGATGCAACCAGTCAGGATGCTCTCCACTAGAAATTTAGAAGCGTCTTTGGTGACGTACCAAAAGAAGTAGAGCCACTGGCGTGCCTTCTTTGTGATTACATCAATGTGTTGGGCCCAGGATAGATCCTCCGAGGTGTTGACGTCCAGGAACTTAAAGCTGCTTACCCTTTCCATTGTTGACTACTCAATGAATACTGGTGTGTGTTCTCCCAATTTCCCTTCCTGAAGTCCACAATGAATTCCTTGGTCTTGCTGACATTGAGTGCGAGGTTGTTGTTTGTGACACCACTCAACCAGCTGATCTACCTCACTCCTGTACGCCTCCTCATTGCCATATGAAATTCAGCCAACAACAGTGGTGTCATCGGTGAATTTATAGATGGCATTTGAGCTGTGCCTGTGCAGTAGAGCCCTTTGTTTTAGTGATATTGATTTGTTTCTCTTGACTTTCCCAAAGAGCTGAATAACGTTTTACTGTTAGTGCAGTAGGGTCATTCACATCTCCCCAAGAGAGCAGACTTCTCATCCAAGAGGGTAGCAGCTCCACCTGAAGAGCACTCTCCCACTACGACATCAGCCTAGATTTAGCACCCAAGACTGCGGAGCAAGGCTTGAGCCCACGACTTTCTCAATCAGCGATAAAGGTGTCACTTACTGAGCCACTCATTGCCATGTTAGAGGTTACATTGGTAGTTTAATCTGAAGATTATGATTTGTATCCCGACCATTAAGCATCAGTTCTTTCTCAAGTACCTACACATTCTCTCTTCATAGGAGAAGCTTCCAATCCCTGAACCAGGCCCCAATGGTAAGTCTTTTTATTTTTCTCCGCTTGACATTCTCCTAAGTTTTCTTTTGTGTTATGATACCGCTTTTTATCTGAATTTCTGAATCTATTGCTATAACCTTTAGGTAGGAAACACTTCAGAATTTAAAGATACAAGTCCTTTTGTGCATTTATAAAACACACAATTATAAATAAAAATGATTTTGCAATTCATCATATGTACCAGTAGCACAAAAGGAGAGCAGTAATCCCATGGTGACTCTGCCAGGTATTTGAAAGGGTTCACCAATTTGTTTCACCATAATGAATTGCTCCTTCCCCATAATCTTGCAATTTTTATCCCTTATAAGGTAACGTCAATTAAAAATTACAATTTAATTTTGTCCGTTTGCACTTTCAGGGAGTGTAATCGATGGATAACAGATCCCTCTCCTGCCATTTTATGCCAGTTCCCTCTGGTTAGAACGTAGACTGGGAAAGCACAGGAACAGGCCCTTCAGCCCACAGTGTCTGCACCAAACATGATTCCAAATTAAACTAAGTTTCTCTGCCCCTGTATGATCCATATCCCTCCATTCCCCGTGTATTCTTGCGTCTGTCTAACAGCTTCTTAAATGCCACTATGGTGTCTGCTTCCACCACTGTTCCAGGCACCCACCACTCACTGTGTAAAAAAAAATTACCTTGCACATCTCCTTTAAACTTTCTCCTTCTCATCCTAAATACATGTTCTTTAGTACTTGACATTTCTACCCTGGGAAAAAGATTCTGACTGTCTATGCCTCTCATAATTTTATAATGTGTTCTCCCCTCAGCCCTTGACGCTCCAGAGAAAGCAACCCAAGTTTGTCCAACCTCTCCTTGTAACTCATGCCCTCTAATCCAGGCAGCATCCTGGTGAACCTCTTCATCACCCTTTCCAAAGCCTCCATATCCTTCCTGTAATGGGGTGACCAGAATTGCACACAATACTGTTTCTTTGACTGTGAAAATGGTTTCTTTTGAACTCCGTCAAAACTCTTCATCATTAAAACTTAAATAGGACTATGGCTGGTTTGCATGCATCGCCTTGTTAGCAAGGAGGATGGTAATGGATAGAAAGCCTTGGAATCCTGTGTCCTGAAAACTGATGAATGGAATACAGGTTTATGGTAATTGCAATGCAAACATGGATAATAACTAGAGCTAGAGAAAGGAGCATTGCACTAGAGAAGTCTTCATGTAAACACTGAGAATGTATTATGTTAGTTTGGAAATTATGTACACACAGGAATAAGGCCATAAGACCATAACGTAGGAGCATAATCAGGCCATTTGGCCCATTGAGTCTGCTCCGCCATTCAATCATGGCTGATTTTTTTTCAACCTCATTCTCCCACCTTCTCCCTATAACCCTTAACCCCCTTACCAATCAAGAACCTATCAATCCCTGCCTTAAATACACCCAATGATGGCCTCCACAGCCCTCTGTGGCAACAAATTCCACAGATTCACCACTCTCTGGCTGAAGAAATTTCTCCTCATCTCCATTTTAAAGGGACGTCCCTTTATTCTGAGGCTGTGCCCTCGGATCCTAGACTCTCCTACTAATGGAAACATCCTCTCCACGTCCATTAAATCCTTACTCAGACTAAGCTACTCATGGCAGCATTCAGAGAATGTGACACACTGCAAGAACAACTGCAGTGGACCAAGTAGATTTCTGCTGACTCATGCTGTTTTCAGCTGGGGTTGAGTTAGGGTTAAGGACTTTAATATATGGTAAATATTACTCAAACAGGGGAAAAATAGTCCTTCTCCAGGAACACATGAAAGATGACCTTTTCCTGCTGTAGTTCTCTGTTTGGCATCAACTTTTGCTTGCCAGTGCTCCTGTCAACAGCTTTAGGAAATGTCACAAAGGTAGGAAACTTAGACTAGGGAAGGAGACAATCGGACCCTTGTGTCTCTGCTGGCACTTTGAAAGAACAATTGTACTTAATCCTACCCCACTGCTCTTAACACCCCAGTATTCTTTACCTGTCCCAAAGAATTCCTCATCCTCCACAATATATCTACCTTCATTTTAAATTACTTGTAGAATCAGCTTCCATTGTCTTTTCAGATAAAACATTCTGTTTCACTGTGTTAAAGCACTATATAAATTCATAGTGTTATTGGAATTAAAACCCTGGGGAATTTATCGAACTAGGTAGTCAAAAGAATTCAACAGATGAGTAAATATGTTTTGAGAAAAAATGTTTGGGAAAGATTTTTTTCAAGTATTATTTTTTAGTGCAGGCCAACATATGATGCCTTTCACTAATTCCCCTGGAAAAGGTGGTGAAATGCCACCTTGAACCTCTACAGTCCTTCTGGTGATGGTGCTTCCACAGTGCTGTTGGAGAGGGAGTTCCAGGATTTAGACCCAGGGACGAAGAAGGAACAGCGATATATTTCCAAGTTAGGATGGTGTGCGTGACCTGGAGGAGATGGTGCTGTTCTCATGTACATGTTGTCCTTGTCATT
Organism: Pristis pectinata; assembly: GCF_009764475.1. NCBI lineage: Eukaryota > Metazoa > Chordata > Chondrichthyes > Rhinopristiformes > Pristidae > Pristis > Pristis pectinata. The sequence goes on along the minus strand of NC_067436.1, from coordinate 15,528,632 downwards.
TTGGTGTTAGAGGCTGCATGTTTGGGAGATGCTGTCAGAACAGCCCAGGTGAATAACTGCAGTGCATCTTGTAATAGCACCCACTGTAGCCACAGCGTGCCTTTGGCAGGGAGAATGACAGGTTGGTGATGGGAAGTTAATCAAGTGGGCTGCTATTGGAACTCAGACAAGCAAAAGGAATTTCATTACACTCCTGACTTGTACCTTGTAGATGGTGGAAGGCTTTGTGCTATCAGGAGATGAGTCACTTGTCCAACCTCTAGCCTTTGAACCACACAGTATGTATGTGACAAGTCCAACTTGGTTTTTGGTCAATGGTGACCAGGGGTAATTCTCTTACTGGTACAGTCATATCGTTAACATTGCTGAGTTAATCCATTGGATGGGTCAGCCCCGTTCTTACCTGTATGCTCTATCAGCCCGTATCAGCTCACTTTCACCACTGATGTTCATGATGGGAGACTCATTGATGTAAGCTATTACATGCCTGAGTTATAGAGAGAGGTTGGACAGGCGAGGACTTTATTCATTGAAACATAGGACAATGAGGGGTGATCTTTATAAAGGTGTATAAAATCATCAGGGGCACAGATAGGGTGAATGCACACAGTCTTTTCCCAGGGTTGGGGAATCAAGAACCAGAGGGCACAGGTTTAAGATGAGAGGGGAGAGATTTAATAGGAACCTGAAGGGCAACTTTTTCACCCAGAGGGTGGTCTGTCTATGGAATGAGCTGCCAGAGGAAGTGGGTGAGGCAGGTACATTAACAACATTTAAAAGGTACTTGGAGGTAAATGGGCCAAACACGGGAAAATGTGACTAGGTTAAGTGGACATCTTGGTCAGCTTGGACCAGTTGGGCCGAAGGGCCTGTTTCTGTGCTGTATGAATCTATGTCTCTATGTCAGATGTAGGTAGGTAGATCCTCTCTTGTTGGAGATGGTCACTGCCTGGCATTTTTGTACGTGAATGTTTCTTGCTACCTCTGCCAATGCCTGAATATTGTCTAGGTCTTGCGTCATGTGCATGTGAACTGCTCTGTTTGATGAAGAGTTGAATATGGAGGTGACCACTGTGCAATCATCAGCGAACAAATAGAAAGTAACCCAATAAACAGGCTTAACGTCCTCCTTCTACATGCATGTTGTATTCCAAACTGTTTCTGGTCTGCTTGTAAAGCAATGTACAATGACCAAACAGCAGGTGGAACATTTCACCGTCTGCTACTCCTTATAACATTGGGTTGGAGCTTTTTGGGAAATATCAGGATTTCCAGGTGAAACTGCTGAAATTTCTCCACAGTGCCTTGAAATCGGAGGTTCCCACATGAATGTTGAAGTCCCAAATTTTTTGACTGTTCCATTGACAGTTTTCAAACTGGGCTCCAATGCTGGAATCTGCATGGAACGGAATGTGAAATTGTGGTATTTCCCTGGCACTAACACTGGGATTCCTGCCAGATGCATAATGAGACAGAGAGCTCGTACCTTTCAAGAGAGGGACTGAGGTAATTGTGAGATGATTTACTAAATGAATCTACTGAAAGCTTAATAATTGCTTAAAATGCTCTTAAGCAGTTTAATTATTGAAAATCTCAATATTTAGTTTTTGATTAATGATGAATAGAACCAGAGATATTTGGGAATAATCTGATTCATGTCAGGTTTGACTGCTGGCTAATCCAGGGACTTGGATTTTTTCCTGTGTTTTTGTGGATAGGGCTTGTTCAGCCCCTCCTCATTCCCACTTCCATATTCCAAAACTTCAAGGCCGGGCTGCTGTGCTGGGCTTCACTCGTGAGGAGCAAGTCAGTACTCAACAGCAAGTTGACGGTGGTGGAGAAGGTTTACTAGACTGACCACTGGAGCGGCTGGGTTGTCTTATGAGGGAAGGTGGTCAAGCTAGACTTGTATTCACTGGAGTTATAATGAAAGGTGATTTAATTGAAACAGAGAATATCCTGAGGGGTTTTGACAGGGTGGATGTGTCGAAGCTGCTTCCTCTTGTGGAGAACCTAGATCTTGGAATCACCGTTGAAACATAATGAGGTCATTTGTTTAAGATGGAGATGAGACCAAATGTTTTTGTTCAGAGTTTGTGAATCTTTGAAGTTCCCTTCCTCAAAAGACAGTGGAAGCCGTGTCTTCGAATATTTTCAGGCAAAGGGAGATAGATTATTGATAAACAAAGAAGTGAAAGGTCACCGGGGTAGGCAGGAATGAAGAGGTTACATTAGATTGGTCACAATCTGATTGAATGGTGGAGCAGGATCGATGGTCTGAGTGGTCTACCTCTGATCCAGTTCACATGTTTGTATATGATCTGCAAAAGCCACCAGCAAACATAGTGGCACCGAGCTACCACAAGTTCTTGCCCAATAAGGTGTCTTGCTATGTAACAAAGAAATGTTCTTTCTTAAGTATGATTGAAAACCCCCAGTTTTTTCTCCTCTGCTGTGTTTTCAGAAGTCCTGCTGCAGATGAACTCTGTTGGGATCTGCCGGTCTGATGTCCATTACTGGCAGCATGGAAGGTTGGGAAGTTTTCTCATGAAGAAACCAATGGTTCTGGGACATGAAGGTGCTGGGATGGTGACCAAAGTAGGACAGGAAGTGCAGCATCTCCAAGTAGGTAAGAGAACTTCCAACCACAGTGCTCAGTTTAACATGTAGATAGTGTCTCTTATTTCTATTGTCTGGGTTCAGCCCAAACCTGTCCAGGGAGTAAGGCCAGTTCAAAGTAGCACAAACCAAGAACTTTTTGTAAGCTTTATCAAGACTGAGCAAATGCTGCAGATAAAATTATATAAATACAAACACTAGAAATAAGACATTACAAGAAACTACTTGAAGATTATATGATGTAAAATACATAAAATACAGCACACTATATGACTTCACACTTTTAACCCTTAACTGAAATTTCAATTCACATGTTCTTTTCTCTGACTTTGACGTCAACGGTTACACGAAGGTGCCCGTCCCCATCAACCTCCCAGTACATAGTTCCCAGACATATCTAGGCACAAGAGACTGCAGGTGCTTGAATCTGGAGCAACAAACAAAATGCTGGAGGAACTCAGCAGGTCAGGCAGCATCTGTGGAGGGAAAAGGATGGACATCATTACAGGTCGAGACCCTTCATCTGGACTGAAAGATAGATCCCTCTTTCAGTCCAGATGAAGGGTCTCAACCCGAAAGGTTGACGGCTGCATTTCCCTCCACAGATGCTGCCTGACCCGCTGAGTTCCTCCAGCATTTTGTTTTCTGCTCCCTTACATATGTGTTCAGGGGATCGATTATATCCTCAGTTCCTTCGTCCTGATCCTTCCTTATTTTCTAACACAAAACACACTGATGGTCACAAACCACACTCCCCTCCTCCCCATCATCCAAACCCATTGACTGCAGCTCTAGAGAACTCTGGTCAGACCACACTTGGAGTATTGTGTTCAGTTCTGGTTGCTTCATTATAGGAAGGATGTAGAAGCTTTAGAGAGGGTGCAGAGATTTACCAGGATGCTGCCTGGATTGGAGAGCATGTCTTATGAGGATAGGTTGAGTGAGCTAGGGCTTTTCTCTTTGGAGAGAAGGAGGATGAGAGGTGACTTGATAGAGGTGTACAAGATGATGAGGCATAGATCGAGTGGACAGTCAGAGACTTTTTCCCAGGGTGACAATGGCTAACACGAGGGGACGTAATTTTAAGGTGATTGGAGGAAGGTATAAGGGGGATGTCAGGGGTAAATTTTTTACACACAGAGTGGTGGGTGCGTGGAACGCACTGCCGGCAGAGGTTGTGGGGGCAGATACATTAGGGATATTTAAGAGACTCTTAGATAGACACATGAATGATAGAAAAAAATGGAGAGCTGTGTGGGAGGGGAGGGTTAGATAGATCTTAGAGCAGGATAAAACGACAGCACAACATTGTGGGCCGAAGGGCCTGTACTGTGCTGTGGTGTTCTATGTTCTATGTTTACTGTTCTGATCCTAATCCTGTCTGTGAAATGGTTCTTCCCCATTTTATGTTGCTCAATACCTATTATCCTCTTAAAGGAATGTCATTCTGTTCAATTTTTTTTAACCATTTTCATTCAAAGGTGATGATGGGAAAATTTGTGGGTTTAATGGCATTTGGAAAAGTTGATGGACAAGTTTCACTGTGGCATTAACATTTCCAAAGGATTTTGGGGTGAGTCCAGACCTGTGCTACTGTGTGCACAGCTGCAGTACAGGGGTTCAGAGATGGAAGCAGCTGGTTTATTTCCTTCAGCTCAGAGCCTGTTTTAAAAGTCAAGACACAAGAGACTGTGGATGCTGGAATCTGAAACAGTCTGCTGGAGGAACTCAGTGGGTCGAGCAGCACCTATGGGGGGGAAAGGAATCGTCAATGTTTAGGGTCCTGATTAAACCTGAATCAACGACAATCCTTTTCCCTCCCACAGATGCTGCTTGAACCGCTGAGTTCCTCCTGCAGATTGTTTGTTGCTGTTTTAAAGTCATTAGTAAGTCTGTTGGTTTGTCAAACATACAGGAATAGAAATCCTGGTCAACTTTTTATCAGTGTTGACTTACCATTCTTGCTTGAGGCATTACTACAGATACCAATGCTGTTGTTGGGTGGTGCCAGTGGCTACACAGCGACACTCAGAATCAAATTCCACCCTAGTGTCTGGAGTTTAAAGTTTCAGGCTGGTGTTCCCAGTGCAATACTAAGGGAGTGTCGCACTCTCAGCAATGCAGTTTTTTCATGAATCATTAAACTGAAAGCTTATCTGTTCTCCAAAACAAAAAGAAAAGATCCCATGACATTATTCTGAAGAATGCTGTTCTTCTTCGTGTCCCGGGCCATATACATTCTTTGCTTCCTATTATCAAAAGACCCAGATTACTTCTTCCTTTAAAGATCTGTTGTTGCCCCCAAATGATGCGACTAATCTTAATTCACTAGAAAATTAAAATCACCATAAAATTAAATTCACCATAAAATTCTGGTTGCCCTCGTTATAGGAAGGATGTGGAAGCTCTATAGGGGGTGCTGAGGAGATTTACCAGGATGTTGCCTGGATTGGAGAGCATGTCTTATGAGGATAGGTTGAGTGAGCTAGTTCTTTTCTCTTTGGAGAGAAGGAGGATGAGAGGGGACTTGATAGAGGTGTACAAGATGATAAGAGGCAGAGATCAAATGGACAGTCAGAGAGTTTTTCCCAGTGCAACAATGGCTAACATGAAGGGACATAATTTTAAGGTGATTGGAGGAAGGTATAAGGGGGATGTCAGGGTAAAGTCTTTTATACAGAGAGTGGTGGGTGTGTGGAATGCACTGCCGGCAGAGGTTGTGGGGGCAGATACATTAGGGGCATTTAAGAGACTCTTAGATAGACACATGAATGATAGAAAAATGGGGAGCTATGTGGGAGGGAAGGGTTAGATAGATCTTAGAGCAGGATAAAATGTCGGCCCAACATTGTGGGCTGAAGGGCCTGTCCTGTGCTGTAGTGTTCTATGTTATGTTAAAACTCCAAACTCAAGTCTTCATGACTGCCCTAAGTTAATCTGGGAGGTCCTAAAGCCATCTGAGCTTGTGTTGATTTTGTTGTTGGTGGTGAGTATTACCCGTCTTGACCTTGGCAATGCCTCTTCCCTCAGTGGGGCAGAGTTTGATGTTAGTTTTCGAATACCTTCCATCATGACCTGAATACATACAGCATGGCGGTACGGTAGCATCCTGGTCCAGTTTGTGGGAGCTTGCGGTGGATGAATTGGTCCCTGTTGTTACTCACAAAAGCTGCAGTGACTACACTTCAACAGCATTTCATTGGCCGTAAGGCACTTTTGGACATCCTGAAAGGGACTTGCAAGCAGCTATGTAAATGCAAATGTTCCTTAAAGAACTGTAACTCTCCTTTCTTTCAGGAGATAGAGTTGCCATTGAACCAGCTTACCCCCTCCACAATGATGAGTTCTGCAAGTCTGGACGTTACAACCTTTCTCCAACCATGTTCTGCTCTGCAACTCCACCTTATCATGGGCAGTTGTCCCAGTACTATGTCCACAATGCAAACTACTGCTTCAAGTGAGTACTGTGGGTGATGGTAGCTGTCTGTTATCTGCTGGGAAGTTCCTTCATCTGGCTGCTTCTAAAGCAGGGTTTCGTTTGATAATAACTGTAGAATTGTAACAGCACAGTAGGGAGCCATTGATTGTCCCCACTGGAGCAGTCCTGCCACATCCCCTTTCTTTTCCCTTAGCCCTGCAAGTTATTCTCACTTGCGTGCCTATCCAATTCCCTTTCCCAGGTCTCAGTTGTTTCCAACAGTCAGGAATCCCAGAGTATAACAATCCTCTGTTTTTCCTCACATCCCCTTCATCCTTTGCCAAAAAAAATTAGATCTGTGGGTGCTGGTCATGAAGTCATGTTACCATGGAAACAGGCCATTTGCCTTACCATGTCCACACTGACCAGTGGGCACCCATCCGTATTAGTCCTATCTTCCAGCACTTGGGCCGTAGCCTTCAATGCCTAGGAGATTCAAGTGCTTGTCGAGTGACTCTGCTTCCACCACTTTCTCAGGCCATGCATTCCAGGTACTCGTCTCTCTCTGGGTGGAAAAGGTTCCCTCAGGTTCCATCTAAATCTCTTACCCCTTGATAAATCTAAATCTCTTGGTCCTTGAACATTATGAGAATAGTCACCCCCTATCTACCCAATCTAAACTAAATGGGATTTTAGAAATTATTTCTATGAAGTCTTCACTAATTCTCGAGCGTCAACCAATCCGCTGGAGGAACTCAGTGGGTCGAACAGCATCTGAGGGGTGAAGGAATTGTCGACGTTTTGGATAGATCAGTTTTAGCACCTTCGCCAGTCCTGATGCAGGGTTTGAACCTGAAACATCGATAGTTCCTTTCCCCCCCACAGATGCTGCTCGACCTGTTGAGTTCCTCCAGTGGATTGTTGCTCCACTTTCCAGCATCTGCAATCTCTTGTGACTTCTGTAATTCTTCCTTGGAGAACAGCCACAGCTTCTGCAGTCTAGTCTTGTAGCTGAACCCTTCATCGTTGGAACCTTTCATCATTGGAACCACTCAAGTAAATCTTTTCTGCATCCTCTCTGAGACCTCACATTTTTCCGAAAGAGAGGTGACCAGAATTGGATACATTACTCCAGTTGTGGCCATACCAAAGCTTTCTAAATGTTCAAATTAAAATAACTGGTTATCCGTTAAGAAAATAGTTTAACAGCAAATATATATCTCTTTTTGGCACAAACCCCAACAGGAAGAAGTTCCAACTGTAACTAACAAAAGAAGTTATTGATAGCATTAGATCAAAGGAAAAGACTTAAAATGTTGCAAAATGTAAGAGTAATATAGGTCTTTTACAGACTGAAAGGGAAAAATAATGAAATCAAAGTCCAAGGTCGAGTTTATTGTCATATGCACAAGTACATGTGTGCACAGGTACAATGAAAAACTTGCAATAGCATCACAGGCACATAGCATCAGATAAGCAGAATTCACAAGATATGCATACATTAAACATAGATTTTACACAATTTTTTCAAGGAAAAACACAATTAGAACAGAGAAAAAAAGTCCATTTTAGTGCAAAGAAATGCCATTGAAGTTAAACAAATATTTTGTATGTGACTTCACAGAAGAAGACACATAAAAAGCCTGAATATATTGATGAGCTACGAGAAATTAGCATTAGCAAAAAGCAGTACTGAGGGAATTAATAAGACTAAAAGCCAATAAATCCACAGAACCTGCAGCCCAAGGTTGTAAAAACGATGGCAATGGATTAATGGATGGAGTGGTTGTCATCTTCTACAGTTCTATAGGTTCTAGAATAGTTCCCATAGATTGGAGAATAGCAAATATAACCACAATATTTAAAAAGAAAGGGAGAAAGAAAGCAATGAATCACAGGGTGGTTAATGTGACATCAGTTGAAGGTAAAATGGTTAATGGAGCCGGCAACCTACCCTTAGATGGGCTGAGTTAGTCTTCATTTGCATCCTGAGCATATCATACATTGCAGGGGTAGAGTAACATTGTGGTTCAGTAACCAGGGGCCTAGACCAATGAACCAGAGATATGGGTTCAAATCCCACCAGGGCAGCAGGAGAATCTAAATTCATTTATTTAAGTAAATCTGGGATTTAGTTCTGGGACAGATGATCATGAAAGTACTGGGTTGTCATTAAAAGAACTAGGAAAGCAAATAAAACTGTATCTAATGTTCTCAGTTCTGATGAAGGATTTTCGGCCTGCAACATTAACTGGTTTCTTGTTCCACAGATGCTGCTTGACTGGTTGAGTTCTTCCAGTATTTCTGTTTTTTGTGTTTGCTTCACTAATGTCTTGCAGGCAATTTTGAATGGGAAAAAAATGCCGGTCTAACCAGCAACATCCACATCCTGTGAACTAATGTATTTAAAATAAATCACATTCAAATTCCACAAGTTGATAATTTCTGTTGCAAAACTCTATCAATCCAGCTAAATAATGATAAAAGTTATCAAGTTTTTGGCGATAACTACTTTGAGTCGCTGAAATACATAGGAACCAGAGAAGGAGACTACTTTCTATAGTTTACTGGATCAGATTCCAACATCCGCAGTCTCTGTGTCTCTATAGTTTACTGCACCGACTTTCCTATGAATATGGCAGTCCATATCTGTGAGTGACAAATGGGATCATTTTGTGGTAAGTAATGTTGTGAAATTTAAATGTGTGCTTAAATTATTACTGATAATTGCCTTTTGTCTTAAACAAATAAAAATGTCAGCTACTAAGAAAGCAAGGTGCCTAAAAATCTAAATCTGTTACCAAAGTCAGAACAAGATACTTCCAACACTTGTCACAATTACCATGGAATGTTTAACAGGTAAACACTTGCACCTATAATCTGCTGGTTATCTGCTGTATCAATGAGGAAACTACACTTTAGCTGAATGAAGTGTGACTAATTAATGTTATTATAAGAATAACATCAGGAACCTACAGAATGAAATGTAAAGACAGGGTATTTCTGCAGAGTATCTTGTACTAAGCTTTATATTGAATGACTTAACCTAATTTGATTTCCCAGCTCTCCGTCTATTGTCCAGGAGTTGTGCCTCAAAACAAAATCAATTTTCAAATTTAGTGAGCTTTTCTACTTCTAGCCACCCCACCCACAAGCGTCGAGGTGAAAACGTTCTTCCTCAACTCTTTTATTCTTTTACTATTACTGGAGTTCAACCCAGAAAAGTGTGAAGTGATACACTTTGGGAGATTGAATTTGAAGGCAGAATACAAGGTTAATGGCAGGACTCTTAGCAGTGTGGAGGAACAGAGGGATCTTGGGGTCCACGTCCATAGATCCCTCAAGGTTGCCACGCTGGTCAATAGGGTTGTTAAGAAGGCGTATGGAGTGTTGGCCTTCATTAGTTGGGGTATTGAATTCAAGAGCCGTGAGGTAATGTTGCAGCTCGATAGAACTTTGGTTGGACCACACTTGGAGTATTGTGTTCAGTTCTGGTCGCCTCATTATAGGAAGGATGTGGAAGCTTTAGAAAGGGTGCAGAAGAGATTTACCAGGATGCTGCCTGGATTGGAGAGCATGTCTTATGAGGATAGGTTGAGTGAGCTAGGGCTTTTCTCTTTGGAGAGGATGAGAGGTGACTTGATAGAGGTGTACAAGATGATAAGAGGCATAGATCGAGTGGACAGTCAGAGACTTTTTCCCAGGGTGACAATGGCTAACACGGGGGGGGAGGGCATAAGGTGATTGGAGGAAGATATAAGGCAGATGTCAGGGGTAAGTTTTTTGCGCAGAGAGTGGTGGGTGTGTGGAACACACTGCTGGAAGATGTTGTGGGGGCAGATGCATTAGGGACATTTAAGAGACTCTTAGACACATGAATGATAGAAAAATGGAGGGCTATGTGGGAGGGAAGTGTTAGATAGATCTTAGAGCAGGATAAAGTGTCGGCACAACATTGTGGGCCGAACAGCCTGTATTGTTCTATGTTCTATGTTCTATTCTGAGTGCAGATCGCACCATTTTATTCTGTTGTAACCACAGTACCTTGACACTCACCAGGCCTTGTATTGGAGCCTAGCCCAGGGGTGGGTCAAGGAGTCTGCAAGCCCCATTAATGTGATCATTACAACATCTGCTCCTTATGCATGACAATAAGAGTGGGATTGGGACTTCAGTGTCGAGCTCTGCTGACCTCGTGATTTGGCCACCTCCACTGCAGAAGCAAATGTAATCCCACTGTTTAAGAAAGTAAGGAGAAAGAAAACCATACATGTAGGAGGAAACTGCAGCACCCATTGGAGCATAGGAGAACGAGGGGTGATCTTCTAGAGGTGTATAAAATCATGAGGGGTATAGATACGGTGAATGCGTACAGCCTTTTTCCCAGGGTTGGGGAATCAAGAACTAGAGGGCATAGGGTGTGAGGAGAAAGATTTAATAGGAAGCTGGGGGACAACTTTTTCACCCAGAGGGTGGTGTGCATAAGGAACGAGCTGCCAGAGGAATTGGTTGAGGCAGGTACATGAACAACATTTAAAAGACATTTGGACAGGTACTTGGATAGGAAAGGTTTAGAGGGATGTGGGCCAAACACTGGAAAATGGGCATCTTTGTCAGCATGGACCAGTTGGGCCGAAGGGCCTTTGTCTGCGCTGTATGACTCTATGACTCTAGACTTTGTGATTGTACTGTTCTCCTACTCAATACCCACATCCCTTGGCGCCTAAGAATCCGTGGGTTAGCTTTGAACCTGCCCCAGTACTGAGCATCCTCAGACTGAGGGTCAGAGAATTCCAGCTGGTCCCAACGAAAAGAAAACTCCTCAGCTGAGTCCAGAACACTTGAATTCTTTCCCACTTCACATTGCATCTTGTGTTTATGAGCATGGCAGAGAGGTTTCAAAGTGAGATATAATGCAGAATCTGGTTCTTCCCGCAAGATGCACAAAGTCCTGCTTAATCGCCCACGCGTCCAAATCAAGACAAGTTTATTGTCATGTGCACAAGTATGGTGAGGTACAGGTACAATGAAAACTTGCGTGCAGCAGCATCACAGGCATGTAGGTTCAGACAACACACAGAACATAAATTATACAAGACAGCAATAGAAAAAAAAGACTGCAAAAACAAGATTTTAGTGCAAAACGTTAGTCCGAAGCACTAACGCACAGGGGAAGCCAAATGTGCAGAGCATCATGTATACATCATGTGCCTACATTTTCATCCACACGTTTATGGTTCATGCCATCTGCCAGCCACGCATGCAGCAACACCTCTGAAAAGTACTTGTGAAGTTCAAATAAGCTCCTGCTCACTGAGTGTAGCTGTGAGTACCTACCTTAGGTGAACCCTTTTAAGGCTCATCCAGCTCTTCCCCACCACTACCTACCTCCTTAACCCCCAATAACCACAACCTTGCAACCCTTACTTGCATCTCTCCACCAATTTACCAGTGCATCACCCTCCTGCCTTCGAAGTTACCCCCATGACTAACCTGCTGACTGCCATATAATCCAGAGCAACACACAAGATGCTGGAGGAACTCAATGGGTCAGGCAGCATCTATGGAGGGAAATGGACAGTTAACGTTTCAGGTTGAGATCCATCATCTGGACATGCTGCCTGACCCACTGAGTTCCTCCAGCATCTTGTGCGTTGCTCCAGGTTCCAGTATCTGCAGTCGCTTGTGTCTCCATATAATCTATAGTAGGTTTTAAGGGAACTTTTTTAATGCAGATTTATTTGATTGGATTTCCCCAATTTTATTGATCAAATTCTACAATTTGATCAATAGCCCCAGCCTCTGGATTTCTAACCCAATAAAGTAACCACCATGCTACTTCAGTGTTGTGACATTTTTTTTGTGTTCCAGGCTTCCTGACTGTGTGAGCTGTGAAGAAGGTGCTTGTATAGAGCCTCTTTCAGTCGCAATTCATGCCTGTCGAAGGGCACGGGTAAAAATGGGCAGCAAAATCCTGATCTGTGGAGCAGGTAGGCAACCATACCCTTTGTTATTCAAATCATCACTCACTAGGTGGATTGAAGATGGTTAAAAATTACACCTAGCCAGAATGCAACATATGTTTTCCCTTTGCCAGATCATAACCAAAATCCTTGTCATTTATTTAGGTCCAATTGGACTTCTGAATCTACTGGTTGCCAAGGCAATGGGGGCAGCTCAAGTCGTGATTTGTGGTAGGCCTCAGATTTTTTTCTCTCTCTTTCTTTGGAGCAGAAAGCCTTCCTCTCCCATTGTTTCACTCTTTTGACCTTCTCCCAATCATTGAGTTGATTATAAGGAATGACCAAAACGTCAGTTTGAACAAAAGCATTTTGTTCACTACAATAACTGGGTTTTCAGGCCCTGATGGATGACTGGTCAAATCAGTCCATCTCTTGACTTTACTGATCTTCACTTGATTCCAATTTCTCCTCAGTTCAAACCTGCAAACCTTAGGTTCCTGTGGTGAGGGGAAGAAGTTCCAAGAGTATTTCTGCTTCCAGGACTTTTTATTTCAGCCTGCACCTTAATTGTTGGTGACGTTAAGATAGTCCTTACTCAGCCAGGTTAGGGCTGATGTTAGCTCATGTCTATCAAACCGGCCTGCAGCTCAGAGGAATGAGCCTACCTTTCTGACATTATCGTCTTTCAGATTTGTCTCAAAATATCTCACTAATTAAACTTCACGAAGATTGATGCAACTGCTCAAATCCCTTTCACCCAAACAACATTGGGTTGATATTACAACTAGTTCTCCTGCAACTTTTCAGTTAGGCATGCGGTGGCAGGGAGGATATCAATCTGGACGTGGTGCTGAAAGGGTATAAAGGCACAAGGATGCATGTTGAGCATACAGAAAGTGCAGTGGTGGCCAGAACACTCAGTATATTGTGTCCAAGGATATAAACTAGTATACGGCACCAACAAGGCTCTAGACTTGACGGGCTATCATTTTTGTGGGAAGGCTGAATGGCCTCCTTTTATGTAAGGAAAATATGGAAAAAAATCTCTGGAAGCTCATAAATCCAGGGAGACTGCCAATTCTTTCTTTTTTTACCAAGGGAGGGCATAAATCAAGCTTGTGGACCCAGGGAGAGTATAAACCCAGCTTGTGCATAGGGACAGGTCCTCTACATGGAGCGAGGGAGGGTATAACCATGGTACAAGCTGGGCTACAAGAGCACTGTGGGTACATTATTGGACCTCAGTAATGTAAATCCCATTGCAGAAACCACAATTCGGGTTCGATCCTGACTTCTGCTGCTGTCTGTGAAGTGTTTGCATGTTCTCCCTGTGACCGCATGGTTTTCCTCTGGGTGATCCAGTTTCCTCCCACATCCCAAAGACGTGTGAATTGGTAGGTTAATTGGTCGCTGTAAATTGTCCCTCATGTGTGGTGAGTGGTAGAACCTGTGGGGGAGTTGTTGGGAATGTGGGGAGAATGAAATCAGTTAGTGTAGGATCCGTGTAATTGTGTGGTTGACAACAGCACGGACTCGATCGGTCTGAAGGAACTGTTCCTCTGCTGTGTGAGTCTCCATGACTCCCTTGCTGCTTGGTGCCCACTTAGTCTAAATGCATCTCAACATATAATGATTAGGGTCGCAGAATAATACAGCACGGAAACAGGCCCTTCGGCCCAACTCGTCCATGCCGACCAAGGTGCCCACCTAATCTAGTCCCATTTGCCCACTTTTGGCCCATGTCCCTCTCAACCTCTCCTATCCATATATTTATCCAAATGTCTTTTAGATGTTGTTATTGTATCTGCCAAAAGCACTTCCTCGTTCCATGTACTCACCACCCTCTGTGTGAAGAAGTTGCCTCTCAGGTTCCTCTTTCCCGTCTCACCTTAAATCGATGCCCTCTAGTTTTTGAGTCCCTGGGAAAGGGACTGTGTGCGTTCACCCTATCTGTGCCCCTAGTGATTTTATACACTGCTACAAGGTCACCCCTCAGTCTCCTCTGTTCTGAGGAATAGAACCCTAGCCTCCCCAACCTCTCCCTGTAACTCAGGCCCTCGAGTCCTGGCAACATTCTCGTAAATCTTCTTTGCACTCTTTCCAACTTAATGACGTCTGGATTAGTCCAGTGATTGTGAATGGTATACAAAAATTTGGAGAAATGAATTCAAGAATTGGGAAATTAAAGATATTAAATAAATCTGGAATTAAAAACATAGTATCAGTAACAGTGATTGTGAAAATGCCAAGTCCCTCGGGGAAGGAAATGTCCCATCCTTACTTGTCTAATCTTTATGTAACATTAGATTAAATGATAGGTTGAATTTTAATTGCCCCCTCAGTTCAGAGACAATTAAAGATGGATAATAAACACCAGCATTACCAGGTATGTCCACATCCCATGAGCAAGTTACAGAGCTTTGTATGAATTATGCTCTTTGGAGGCTCGTTTCATGTTGAGACAGTATCGAGCCAGACAAGAAACACAATTGTGTTTCGTCTTTCTTTTTCTGCTCACTACCTACAGTATAGTTTTTGTTTCTTTGATGCTGATTCAACAGTAAAAGTCACATTAAAGATTGCAAGCTTTCCACTGGTGTACGTGAATGAAACTGAATTTATTAAAACTTTCGTTTCCAGATTTTAAGAGGGAAATATTGATGAAAATTTGATTCTTCACTGGCCTCAGCTGTTCTCACTGATGTCTCCACTTTTACCTGCAGTCACGTTCTGGCAGATTTGTGTGTGCTTTATTATTTATTAATTTTTCAGGATCTGGGAATTGCTGGCTAGTCCAGAACTGATTTCCCATCCCTCATTCCCCATGAGAAGGTGCCGGTGGGAAGTGCTATTCAACCGCTGCAGTCCTTCTGGAGAAGGTGCTCCCACAGTACTGTTGGGGAGGGAGTTTCAGGGTTTTGACCCAGCGACAATGAAGGACCGATTCAGGATAGCATGTGACTTGGTGGTGGTGTTCCTCTGCATCTGCTGCCCTTGTTGCCCTCAGTGCTGCATGCCATGGATCTTGGAGGTCTTATTGGAATAGCTTTGGTAAATAACATGCAGTGCATTTTGCAGATGATGCACGCTGTAGCCACTGTGTGCCAGTGGTGGAGAGAGGTGGTGGATGGGGCGCCAGTCAAGTGGGCTGACTTGTCCTGGGTGGTGTCTGTTGATCTTTTTGAGTGTTGTCGGAACGCCACTCATCCAGGCGACTGGAGAGTCTTCCATCTCCATGTGCCTTGTCATTGATGGAAGGGCCTTAGGGTATCAGGAAGAGAGTCACTCACCTCCACCTGATCTTGTAGCCATGATGTTTATGTGGCTGGTCCAGTTGATTTCCTGGTCAGTGGTGACCCCCAGAATGATGATGGTAGGGGTCTGAGCCATGCCAATAAATGTCAAGGGTAGGTGGTTAGATTCTGCCCCATTGGAGATGGCCCTTGCCCGACATTTTGTGGTGTGAATGTTGCTTGCCCTTTATCACTGGTCCCTGAATGTTGTTCGGTCCTTGCTGCATACAGGAATAGACTGTTTTATTGACTGAGGAGACGTGAGTGGAGATGAACATTGTGCAACATCCCGACTTCTGGCCTTATGATGGAAGGAAGGTTATCAATGTAGTAGTTCAGGTGGTAGGCCCAAGGAGTGCCCTGAGGAACCCCTGCAGTGATATTCTGTGTGATATGCAGTGACTGAAATGATATGCAATGATGCAGTGATATTTTACCCTGTGCTACCTCAATGCACTCTGTACTATCTCAATGCACCCTGTACTATCTCAATGCACCCTGTACTACCTCAATGTACTGTGTAATGAATTGATCTGTACAAACAGTATGTCAGACAAGTTTTTCACTGTACCTCGGTACAAGTGACAATAATAAACCAGTACCAATTCTGGGGCTGGGATGGTTGACCTCCAACAACCACAACTACATTCCTTTGTGCCAAGTATAAGGTGCAAGGTCACAACAAGGTCACAACAGTAGTAATCAGGAGTGTAACCACATTGGCGGAATAGGTACTTTAATGCCTCTAAACTTCCCAGTTGTACTCATGGAAGAAACACCACAGATTTGGAATGTCTTGACTGTAATGGAGCAACACACAATTCTGCTGAAGGAACTCAGCATCTGTGAGGGGAAAGGAATTGACAACGTTGCTGGTGGAAACCTTGCATCAGGATCTCCGTGGGGGATTTCCTGTCCCCCCACAGATGCTGCTCGACCTGCTGAGTTCCTCCAGCAGATTGTGTGTTGCTCCAGATTCCTGCATCCGCCGTCTCTTGTGTCTCGGTGACTACATTAGAAGCTGATATTAGCAGGAGAGTGTGACAGCTGACCACTGCTCTGGAGTCCACCAGCAGCCAGCAGAAGATACATGGCTTCCCCTTAGTGTTTTGGCTTCTGCACCAAGGAAGAACTCCTAAAATAAACAGTAGGTGTGCTCATCCATCTCTGAAGGCCATTTACTCCCTTCTTCTCTCACTGTTTTAGGTTGTTCATTCAGTTTCTTCTCTCTCTCTCTCTCTCTCTCTCCCTTTTCTCTGAGTGCATTTCTTTCCTGTTTTTCTCCCCTTCTCTTTCTCTCCTTCTCTGTTTCTCTTGCTTTGCCACTGTCCCTCTCTCTTTTTTCCTCCTATCTTGTTCTGCCTCTCTCCCTCTTTTTTGCTCCTCTTTCCCCATGTCTTTCTTTGCCTCCATCTTTGTTCTCTTTTTCTCTTCCTGTTTCATTTCTCCCCTTCCTTTTTCCTTTTCTTCCCTTTATAACACATTCTCCTTCCTCCACGCACATTGCACTAACCCGAGCTGAACTGAGTCCCCTGACAGACCTTACTTCGCCCAGCTCGATATGAAATCAATGTCCCAGACTCCACAACAGCAAGATCCCCTTAACGGGGCAAAATAATCTGATGGTGTTCCTCTGTTCTGAGCTGCAAGCGGTGGAGTGTGGTCAGTGTGTAGGAGATGGCCAATGGTTTAGTTTTGGTGTCAAGTGCACTGCAGTGAAAGATTTACTACCTCAACACAAAGCAATAGTAACTTTATCATAGTCTAGGTTTGCACTGATTATACAGAGAAATTATTGTTTCCACATCACCCCACTGCCAGAAGGAAAAGCTTACAGAGAGAGCTGTCTCTACTTGTGCACTTGTTTGGACAAAGTTTCCAGGCTGGAGCATTTTTCCCTGGAGAATAGAGTTGCATAAAGTGATGACGGGCGTAGATAAAGTGGATGGTTACAGTCTCTCTCCCAGGGTAGGGGAACCTAAAACTGGAGGGCATAGGTTTAAAGTGAGAAGGGAAAAATTTAAAGGGGACCTGAGGGGTAACTTTTTCCACACAGAAGGTGGTGGGTATGTTGAATGAGCTGCCAGAGGAAGTGGAAGTGGTGGGTACAATTACACAGTTTAAAAAACATTCAGACAGGTACATCAATAGCAAAGGTTTAGAGGGATATGGGCCAAACACAGGCAGATGGGACTAGCTTGGTCAGCATGGACCAGTTGGGCTGAAGGGCCTGTTTCTATAACTCTACGAATTGGTGATTCCTTTGTCCTGAGGGATACCAGGTCCTTGGCAATAGCATTGCCTCCAATCTCCCCTCCAAGTACACACCATGCAAATGCAACAGGGAAAAATAAAGCCTTTCTCTTATCAGTGCCAGGTCCAAATACTGGAACTCCCCACCCAACTGCACCATGGGAGCACCGTCACCAGGACTGTGGTGGTTCAAGAGGGCAGCTCACCGCCACCTTCCTGGGGGCAGTAAATGCTGCCTTGCCAGCGATACCCACATCCTAAGAGTAAATGAAATAAACTTCCTTGCTATTCTTTGAGAAGTTTGTTGCTGCCTGCTTACATGCTCCCACCCCTATTTACCTATTTATGAGACTCTCCTTGCTCCCCATCTTGTATACTGTTCACTGTTTTAAACAAACACGTTGTTCACTTTAAGATACGAATGTCACACTGTTTCTCACATTTCAGTCCAGGCAAGAGGAGACAAGAGTTAGAAGAAAGACTTGCATTTATATAGTGCCTTTCACAACCTCAGGTTGTCTGGGAGTTGTTTAGGGATTGCAGACAGCAAGCTCCCAAGAAAGCAATATAATTACAACCAGATTATCTTGACCTCACAATCTCCCTTGAGATACTGGATTATCTCTGATACTGCTTCCTCACTTGGACTATCTCTAATACCTTTCTCTCACTTAGACTATCTCTGATATCTCTCTCTCCATTCTTCATCTCTTCATCTCCGTCTCAGGAGATTCATTATCCACCGACACTTTGTTTCAAACAGATTATCTTCCCTTTTCTCTCTTGTATGTACCTTCTGGGAGAGGGTACAGGAGCTTGAAAGCCCAGACTTCCAGACTTAAGAACAGCTTCTTCCCCACTGCTAACAATTGAAACTAGAATCGGAATTGGTTTATTATTGTCACATATACTGAGGTACTGTGACAAACTTGTCTTGCATACCTTCATACAGATCAATTCATTACATAGTGCATTGAGACAGTACAGGGAAAACAATACAGAATGCAGAATAAAGTGTCACAGCTACAGAGAAAGTGCAGTTCAGGTAGACAATAAGGTGCAAGGTCATAACGAGGTAGATTGTGAGGTCAAGAGTCCATTTTATCGTACTAGGGAACCATTCAATAGTCTTATAACAGCGGGATAGAAGCTGTCCTTGAGCCTGGTGGTATGTGCTTTCAGGCTTTTGCATCTTCTGGGAGAGGGGAGAAGAGAGAATGTCCGGGGTGGGTGGGGTCTTGATTATGTTAGCTGCTTTACCAAGGAAGCGAGAAATGTAGACAAGAGTCCATGGAGGGGAGGCTGGTTTCCGTGGTGCACTGGACTGTGTCCACAACACTCCGCAGTTTCTTGCAGTCACGGGCAGGGCAGTTGCCATACTAAACTGTGATGGATCCAGATAAAGTTCTTTCTATGGTGCATCGATAAAAATTGGTGAGGGTCAAAGGGGACATGCCAAATTTCTTTAGCCTCCTGAGGAAGTAGAGGCACTGGTGAGCTTTCTTGGCCATGGCATCTACATGGTTGGACTAGGACAGGCTATTGGTGATGTTCACTCCTAGGAACTTGAAGCTCTCAACCCTCTCGACCTCAGTACCGTTGATGTAGAGAGGAGCATGTGCATCACCCCCCTTCCTGAAGTCAATGACCAACTCTTTTATTTTGCTGACATTGAGGGAAAGGTTGTTGTCATGGCACCATGACACCAAGCTCTCTATCTCCTTCCTGTACTCTGACTCATTGTTATCTGAGATAAGGCCTACTGCAGTGGTATCATCGGCAAACGTAGATGGAGTTAGAGCAGAATCTGGCCACGCAGTCATGAGTGTATAGGGAGTAGAGTAGGGGGCTGAGGATGCAGCCTTGTGCGGAACCAGTGGCCAGTCACCTCTTTCACACCCCCTGCCATGGTCTCGGACTCTTAACTCTTCCTCTCTCTGTTATTCCGCTTACGTCACTTCAGTTTTATTTTTTGCACTACTTCAGATTGCACTACAACCTTTGCACTGCCCTGCTGTTTTGTGCGCATCGTGGTACTCGTTATTGCTAAGTTCACTCTGTGTGCTTCATGTGAACAAGGAATTTCATTGCACCCCGGTGTATGTGACAATAATCTAATCTCATCTAATCTTTTGCAACGATGTCGAGTGAAGGATTGTCATATGCATGAGTACACGTATGTGCAGGTGCAATGAAAAACTTACTTGCAGCAGCATTGCAGACACAGGTGAGTTTTTCATTGCACTTGTGCATATGGCGATGAAAACTTGACTAACACCCGTGGGCTCCCTCTACTCCATTTGCTTTGACCTCAGAAGAAATACTTTCTCATTCTCAAAGGCAATCAAGGAAATGCTTCAAACATTCATCTGTCCACCTGCTTCTCTCCCACAGTGTGTGGTTCGCGAGCTGAATGAATACGGCATTCACAGAATGGCCGGCAGAATCATAGCTACTTACAGAAGGCCATTCTGTTTAACCCACAGCTCTTGGTCCAAAGCCCAGCTGGTCTCAGACGAGAGGGCCTGAGTTATAGGGAGAGGTTGGCCAGGCTCGGTCTTTATTTCTTGGAATGTAGGAGAATGAGGGCGACCTTATAGAAATGTTTAAAATTATGAGAAGCATGGATAAGGTGGATGGTAACAGTTTTTTCCTCAGGGTAGAGGAGTCCAACACTAGGGGGCAGAGGTTTAGGGTGAAAGGGGAAAAATTTAAAAAGGACCTGAGGGGCAACTTTTTCACGCAGATGGTGGTGAGTGTATGGAATGAGCTGCCAGAGGAAGTGGGTGAGGCAGGTACAACAGGATCACTTAAGGAGCACTTGGATAGGTACATGGAGGGGTGGGGCTTGGAGGGATATAGGCCAAATGCAGGAAATTGGGACTGGGTGGGCACAGTGGTCGGTATGGACAGGTTGGGCTGAAGGGCCTGTATCTATGCTGTATTGCTCTATGGCTGTAGATCTTCTCCTAAATCTGTGACCTCTACCACCCACAAGGGCATGGGTGGCAGGCCCAAAGAACAGCCCCACTTGCAGGTTTCCCTCCAAGTCACACAATATCCACTAAATGCAGGAATTCATGCCGAACGTCACAATGGGATTCGCTCCACCACCCGGATCACACCTGTTGGAGGAGGCAGGTCACCAGCACCTTCTCAAAGGCAATTAGCGATGGGCCATAAGTGCTGGCCTTTAGCCAATGTTGCCCCTCTCCAATAAATTAATACAGTAAAGACCCCTATTGTACAGCAATGTTCACTAAGGGTTAAACGTCAGCCAGGATATTGAGAAGAACTCTCCTGTTGTTCTTCAAAATAATGGTCATGGGAATTCAGAATCTGAATCAGAATCAGGTTTATTATCACTGACATATGTCATGAACTTCCTTGTTTTGGGGCAACAGTACAGTGCAAGACATAAAAATTACTCTAAGTTACAAAAATAAATAAATAATGCCAAAAAAAGGGAATAGCCTCCATACCGGGTGATGATGCAACCAGTCAGAGTGGTCCCCCACCGTACATCTATAGAAATTGTAAGAATCTTCAGTGGCAAACTGAATCTCCTCAAACTCCTAATGAAGTAGAGCTGCTGGCGTGCCTTCTTCGTGATTGCATCAATGTGTTGGGCCCAGGATAGATCCCTCGAGATGTTGATGCCCAGGAACTTGAAGCTGCTCACCCTTTCCACCGCTGACCCCTCAATGAGGACTGGTGTGTGTTCTCCCGACTTCCCCTTCCTGAAGTCCACTGTCAATTCCTTTATTTTACATTTACCTGAGGGAGACGCTTGGTTTAACATCGTATCCAAAAGATGGAACCTCCTGAGTTCCTTGAGTTCTGAGCTCAAGTCTCTAGAGTGGGACTTGGGCCAAGAGCCTTCTGATTTAGAGCAAGAACACCACCTACTGAACTACAGCAATCACAGCTAGGTCAGGCCACTTTCACACTGTTAATCCAGGTGAAATCTCAAAAGGGTTATTGGCAAATAAGAAGTGCATTTATTTTCTTAGATTTATCATCAGTCCGACTGGAGAAGGCGAAGGAGCTGGGGGCTGATTTTACCATAAAGGTGGAGAAGGAGACACCTCAGGACCTAGCCCAGAAAGTGGAGGCTGTTCTTGGTTCAATGCCATACACTACCATCGAGTGCACTGGGGCAGAGTTCTGTGTCCAGGCTGCTGTCTACGTAAGTACCAACTTACACAGAGTGACGTGGATTTTACATTCAGGACATCTGGGAGCCAGCGTTAGTAAAATAGGGACTAAGTGGTAAGTTTCCTGATGCTCAACTGTGGACAAAGCCAATCAGAAGGGCCCAAAATAGAGAAACAAAGGACTGCAAATGCTGGAATCTAGATGAGAAACATGATGATGCTGGAGGAACTCAGCAGGCCAGGCAGCATCTGTGGAGAAAAGCAGGCGGTCACGTTTCGGGTCAGGATCCTTCTTCATCCAGACAGTCGACATTTTGGGTAGAGACCCTTCATCTGGACTTCAATCTCAATCTTAAACATTGACTGTCATTCAGTCCTGAAGAAGGGTCCTGACCCAAAACGTTGACTGCCTCCTTTTCTCCACGGATGCTGCCTGGCCTGCTGAGTTCCTCCAGCATCACAGTGTTTTTCATCGGGCCAAAATAGATCAGAGGTAGAGCAGATAGTTCAGATTTTACAGTGAACGGTGGGACCCTGGAGAGTGTTGTAGAAAAGAAGGACCTAGGAGTACAGGTACATGGTTCCCTGAAAGTGGCATCGCAGGTAGACAGGTTGGTGAAGAAGGATTTTGGCATTCTGGCCTTCATCTGTCAGGGCACTGAATATAGAAGTTTGGATGTTATGTTGCAGTTGTACAAAATGTTGGTGAGGCCGCATTTGGAATATTGAGTTCAGTTTTGGTCACCTGCCTATAGGAAAGATGCTATTAAGCTGGAAAGAGTGCAGAGGAGAGTTACGAGGATGTTGCCGGGACTCGAAGGATTGATGTATGCAGAGTCTGAGCAGGTTGGGACTTTTCTCACTGGAGTGTAGGAGAATGAGGGGTGGTCTTATAGAGGTGTATGAAATCATGAGGGGCATAGATAGGGTCAATGTGCACTGTCTTTTCCCTAGTTTGGGAATCAAAAACTAGAGGGCATGGGTTTAAGATGAGAGGAGAACCCGAGGAGCAACTTTTTCACCCAGATGGTGGTCCTTATATGGAATGAGCTGTTGGAGGAGGTGGTTGAGGCAGGTACATTAACAACATTTAAAAGACACTTGGATATGTACGTGGATAGGAAAAGTTTAGAGACAATGGGCCAAACGCGGGCAAATGGGACCAGCTTAGGTGGGAATCTTGGTCAGCATGGACCAGTTGGGCCGAAGGGCCTGTTTCCGTGCTGTATGACTCCATGACTCTAGGTAGGTATGTGACTAGATGGACTATACGGTCTGAACTCCCTTCATCTGAATGAGTCTCGACCCAAAGTCCAGATGAAGGGTCTCGACCCGAAACGTCGACTGTCCATTTCCCTCCACAGATGCTGCCTGACCTGCTGAGTTCCTCCAGCATCTTGTGTGCTGCTCCAGATTCCAGAAACTGCAGTCTCTTGTGTCTCCACATTTAAGTGAAAGCTGGGTGAGTACATGAGGGAGAAAGGAATAGAAAGACTCATTCAAGGGGTTGAATGAAAAGGATTGTGATGAGGCTCGTGTACAGCATACACTCTGGTGTGATCTTATTCGAATGAATGCCCTGCCTTATTTCTTTACTGTTATAAGTACAACAGAGTTGATCAAATGGATCAAAGGTACGATCAAATGACCCATCTAAAAATTATGTACCAGAAGGCAGAGATTGGGAAAAGGTCGTGCAATAGGAAGGAGCCACATACAAAAAGCTGGAGGAACTCAGGGGGCCAGGCAGCATCTATGGAGGGAAATGGACAGTGTAATAGGAAGGATTAGGAATTCCACATGGACTCAAAAGTTGTCCTGGCAAACTGTCTGTCAGTAAATTGACTGCAAACCATTTGGGTAAAAAAAGAAATTTGAAAACAGTGGCAGACAACTGTCACCAGGGGGTGGCTTGGATTTTGTTATTGGTGGACAGGCAACCCAATTTAAATTGGGGGGCAGGTATTCGAGCTGAATGAGCAAATTCCAAGAGTTTGTAGCACCAACTTAACATGCCATAAGGTTAAGATAAAAATTGACAAGGTACTGGGCTCCAGAATGGGATGATGTGGCGCTGGGGTACTCCAGACAAAGCTTAACAATGTGTCTTTGGCTGCCAGGATGGTTTGGCTGAACTTATTCACATCTGATGCATTTTATCTCTCTAAATTTCCACATCTTTATGAAAGGTCCTTGTATTGTTGTATTCTCACCGTGGGGTTCTAGTATGTTATTTTCTCTTTCGCAGGCGACTCAGTCCGGAGGGACGGTGCTCCTGGTTGGGCATGGCCCGGATTTGGTGAGTGTCCCTCTTCTAAATGCCGCAATCCGAGAGGTGGATATCCGGGGCATGTTCCGATACTGCAATACGTAAGTTTTGACGTTCAGCCGTCCCCCGCAGTTGCTCAGCTTCGACTTTTAATACTAATTAAAATAGTTGACGGTGAAGGTGCACAGAAGCCGAATCTCTGTAGTCAACTCTTTTCCAGTTCGACTTACGGTGAAGCGTCAGGTTTAACCTCCTTGGAACAGCTCATCGCTTCTCAATTACTGTAGGACCATCGAGAATGTTCGGAGATTCTGGAGCAAGTGTGTGAAATGTTTGTACCTTTATTTTCTTTTCCTGATGTTCTACACAATTGAAGGAATGTGAATCCATGGGTAATCGTCTTGGCACTTACACAGAAGCTGTGGTTTCAGGTCCATTCCAGAGGCGTGAGCACAGTCCTGTCATAATGTGGGGATGTTGTACTCTCAGGTTTTTTGGATGTTAAGGTGTTGTCTGCTCTCTCAGAGATCCAAAGGGTCATGATGGAAGAAGAAAGGTGCCCTGAACAATACCTATTCTCACCCACCATGGCATAAGTGGATAATTTGATCATGTCGGTGCTTACAGGGTGCAAATAGGCAGCTGTCATTCTCTATGGCGTGAGTGCATTCATTGGCTCAAGGGCTTTAGATTGTTCTGTAAAGTAATTTTATCTTATCTCACCTCTGTGCACACAAGCAAACGAGCGCTCAAACATACACCTACACACACACACACACACACACACACCCTGATACAGGCATATACACACGCAGTCACACACCCAAAGACACACAAACACCCACCAACATAACCACACACACAAACACACCCTGACACAGGCATACACACACAATCACACACCCAAACACATATAACCACACACACACACACACACACACACACACACACACACACACACACACACACACACACACACACACACACACCCTGATACAGGCATATACACACGCAGTCACACACCCAAAGACACACAAACACCCACCAACATAACCACACACACAAACACACCCTGACACAGGCATACACACACAATCACACACCCAAACACATATAACCACACACACACACACACACACACACACACACACACACACACACACACACACACACACACACACACACACACACACACACAGTACTAGGGCAGTTCAGCAGGTCAGGCAGCATCTATGGACGGAAATGAACAGTCGACATTTCAGGTTGAAACCCTTCATCAGGACTGGAAAGGAAGAGGGCAGAAGCCAGAATAAAAGGGTGGGGGTAGGGGGAGGAACACAAGCTGGCGGGTCGTGGGTGAGTCCAGGTGATGGGGGAAGGTAGGTGGGTGGGGGAGGCTGGGTGTGAGAAGCTGGGAGGTGATAGTTGGAAGGGGCAAAGGGCTGAAGAAGAAGGAATCTGATAGGAGAGGACAGTGGACCATGGAATAAAGGGAAGGAGGTGGGCAGGGGAAGGGAAAGAGAAAGGGTGAAGAGACCACAGGGAAATGGAAAACAAAGGGAGGGGGAAGGAACACAGAGGGGAGGGGTTACTGGAAGTTAGAGAAATCAGTGTTGATGCCACCAGGTTGGAGACCACCAAGACGGAATATGAGGTGTTGTTCCTCCAACCTGTGTCTGGCCTCAACTTGGCAGTAACGGGAGGCCGTGGACGGACATGTCAGTGTGGGAATGGGAAGTGGTATCATAATGGATAAAAACACACACACACACACACACACACACACACACACACACACACATGCATATGGAGACATGGAGACGAACACAGACATCCCACTCACCCACACACATGAACCAAACACACACACACACACACACACACACACACACACACACACAGAGGCACACTCAGACACACTCAGACACACACACACGCGCACACACACAGAAGTGTTGAGGGATTTCATCCAATAAGCTTTACTTTATACCGCTTCTTCCTCAGCGGATTGTATTCATTCACTAGCACCCCCCCCCCCACCCAACCCCCTCCACCTGTATTTTCTCAGTCCTGGAGTTTCCTTCCAGCCACTCGAGAAATATTGAGTGCTCTCATCCACTGCACGCCGGTATTTTCCGAGTTCTGTCTGGCAGCACTCCTGGTGGAGCAGTAGTGCAGTGGGTGTGAAATGTCTGCCCTGTGAGCCATCTAACCCGACTATATCCGTCAGGCCAATTGGATTTCAATTCTATATCCAAGCCAACCTCTAGTCAGGCTCCACTCCAAAGCCTTAAGCACAAAGATCTAGGTTGTCACTCCAGTGCAGTACCGAAGGAGTGCCACATTATGAGGGGTGACATCTCTCAACCGAGATGTTAAAAGGAGGTCTGATTTGCTTTGATTTAAACAAGTGCAGAGGTGCTCTTCCTGGGTTCTAGGCAGCATTTATCCTTCAACTAACAGCACTAAAACAGTTTATTAGGTCATTAACCTATTGTTATTTGTGTGATCTTCCTATGTACAAATTAATCAATGCATTTCCTAAATTATAGTAGTGGCATAAACTACCCAAGCACTGTGTACTGGTTGTGAAGTTCTTTGGGATGTAAATTGTGCAATAGAAATGTAAACCTCTTATCTCTTGGGGAGTTTTACTCAATTTTGATTTAGTTTCTATTTATTCAAACACACAGGGCACTAAAGTCAGTGAGCAAAGAAGAAAGTGATGTATTTCTATAATAAGCTTTCTTGAAGAATGTATTGCATTTTTGAATGCACACAGCTGACCTTGATAAATGTCAACACTTTAACCCACGGACAGCATTCATCAAAAGAATTTTATTCAAATGTATCAAGCGCATATTGTATTATTTATTGGCAGCTCATGTATAATCACTTCTGGCTGAGTAAATAGATTACCAGGAAGAAGGAAGTTTAAGGACAGAAACATTGAAACAATGAGCTGGGCTTGCAGCACCTCAGCAGAAGACATATCATTTACAACCTTTCCCAATAGCCTTGATAAATGGTCTTCAATGTTCCTCATACTCCCTGAAACTCAACACCTGTCAAACACAAACCACCGGCTTGTTCACCTTTGTTTTCACAAGTTCCGTCATCTCCTTGCTCACAGCTGAGACAACACTGGATGGTCCTTATTCAACCTTCAGTGAACCCAGACTTATGATTTAGTTACACCAGCAGGTCCCAAGGTAGAGACCAACTTGCTGGAGATTTTTTGAAGTTCGTTATTCAAAAGACATCCCTGTGAAAATAAGTGGGTCACCTTAGCACAGGAATAATTTGTTCAAGTTCCACTCTGTCCTCTCTGTTTTGTGATGTGAAGTCATTTAACAAGATGATAAGAGGCATAGGTCGAGTGGACAGTCAGAGACTTTTTCCCAGGGCGACAATGGCTAACACGAGGGGATGTAATTTTAAGGCGATTGGAGGAAGGTATAAGGGGGATGTCAGGGGTAAGTTTTTTACACAGAGAGTGCTGGGTCCGTGGAATGCACTGCTGGCAGAGGTTGTGGGGGCAGATACATTAGGGACATTTAAGAGACTCTTAGATAGACACATGAATGATAGGGGGCTATGTGGGAGGGAAGGGTTAGATAGATCTTAGAGCAGGATAAAATGTCGGCACAACATTGTGGGCCGAAAGGCCTGTACTGTGCTGTAGTGTTCTATGTTCTATGTGTTCTAGCACAGAACAGTACAGCACAGGAACAGGCCCTTCGGCCCACGATGTTGTGCCAAACTAATTAAGCTAATGACACCTAATCCCTTCTGCCTGCACATGGTCCATATCCCTCCATTCTCTGCACATTCATGTGCCTATCTAAGAGCCTCTTAAACACCTATCATATCTGCCTCCACCACCACCCCTGGCAACGCATTCCAGGCACCCACCACTCTCTGTGTAAAAGATTTGCCCTGCACATCTCCTTTGAACTTACTGCCCTCATCTTAAATGCATGCCCTCTAGTATTAGACATTGCTGCACAGTGATTAGTTGTTCTCCTCTCATAGTTTTTTCATTCACTTTGAAGATGTTCCTTTGAACGGTGGAATGAGAAATGTGCTATGTGGGGAATTTTACTCACAACCTGATGTCCCAGAGTTTGGATAAAACACCGTGCAGATGAGTCAGGCCCTGATTTTGCATATTAGCAATGAAGCAACTGTATTCGCCTAAAGCCTTGAAGAAAGCAGGTCACTTGGACTTGGTGACCTCCTGCTATCAGACATCAATGGGATCCCTGGGACCCAACAGCTTCAGTGCCATTAACCTGGCTGAACAGCCTAACACATTGAAGAGTTTCTACAGATCAGGGAACAAATGTCACAATTTATAATGAATCTTTTAAACATAATGATTAACATAGAAGCTAAAATATCATAAAAAATTGATTTAATTTTATTGTATTTATTATATATATAAAATATATTATATTTTATTTTGAAATATATATAACTGACCATCCAGAAATATAAAACTTTTTTTCTGTAGCCAGATAGCTTGCTAAACTGTGGCATAATATACACATAAAAACTCATTCAGACCTTGTACAACAAAATACAGGTTTTCAAGATAGTTCATAGATGTGAAATATAGTTTATAAATAGCTTTCAACACACACAAAGTGCTGGAGGAACTCAGCAGGTCAGGCAGCATCTATGGAGGGAAATAAAGAGTTGATGTTTCGGGCCGAGACCCTTCGTCAGGTCTGGAAAGGAAGAGGGCAGAAGCCAGAGTAAGAAGGTCGGGGGGAGGGGGAGGAACACACGCAGGCAGGTGATAGGTGAGTCCAGGTGAGGGGGAAGGGTAGGTGGGTGAGGGAGGGGGGATGAAAGGGAGTGATGTAAGAAACTGAGAGGTGACAGGTGGAAGAGGCAAAGGGCTGAAGCAGGAGGAATCTGGTAGGAGAGGGCAGTGGACCATGGAAAAAAGGGAAGGAGTTGGGGGATAGATGGGCAGGTCATGAGGGCAGGAAAGGCAAAGGAAAGGGGTGAGGGGGCCACAGGAAAAATGGAAAACAAAGGCGGGGGGGGGGGGGAAGGGAAGGGGTCACCGGAAGTTAGAGAAATCGATGTTGAGACCGTCAGGTTCCGCAGCTTCCGCCACCTCCAACGGGATCCCACCACCAGGCACATCTTCCCCTACCACCCCCCCCCCCCACCGCCGCCTGCAGGGCTCGCCCCCTCCGCAACTCCCTTGTCCACTCATCCCTCACCACAATGACCCTCCTGGTACTATCCCTGCAACTGTACAAACCTGTCCCTACACCTCACCACCATCCAGGGCCCTAGACAGTCCTTCCAGGTGAGGCAGCACTTCACCTGTGAATCTGAGGGTGTCATTTATTGCGTCTGGTGCTCCCGGTGCAGCCTCCTCTGCGTCGGTGAGACCCGACGCAGATTGGGTGACCGCTTCGTCGAGCACCTTTGCTCCGTCCGCCGCAACAGCCAGGACCTCCCGATGACCAGCCACTTCAATTCCACATCCCACTCCCTTACTGACATGTCCATCCACAGCGTCCTCTACTGCCACAATGAGGCCAGACGCAGGTTGGAGGAACAACACCTCCTATTCTGCCTTGGGAGTCTCCAACCTGACGGCCTCAAAATCAATTTCTCTAACTTCCCGTAACCCCTCCCCTTCCCCCCACTTTTGTTTCCCCTCATTCCTGTGGCCCCCTCACCCTTCTCTTTCCCCTCCCCATCCTCATGACCTCCCCATCTAACCCCCACCTCCTTCCCTTTTTTCCATGGTCCACTGCCCTCTCCTATGATTCCTTCTTCTTCAGCGCTTTGCCTCTCCCACCTCTCACCTCCCAGCTTCTCACACCTTTCCCTTTCACCCCACCCCCACCCACCTACCTTCCCCCTCTCACCTGAACTCACCTATCCCCTGCCTGCGTGCGCTCCTCCCCCTCCCCTCACCTTCTTATTCTGGCTCCTGCCCTCTTCCTTTCCAGTCCTGATGAAGGGTCTCGACCCAAAATGTTGACTGTTTATTTCCCTCCATAGATGCTGCCTGACCTGCTGAGTTCCTCCAGCATTTTGTGTGTGTTGATGCAGATTCCAGCAACTGCAGAATCTCTTGTGTCTCTGTTATAAATAGCTTTGATTTCTTTTAATTAGTTGGCAACAACACAGCTTGGGTGGGAGCTCTTGACTCACAGATCAGACTTGAGGGTATATATAGTAGAAGACAAATAAAACATGCCAAGTTAGCTCACTTGTTCAACCATAGTGAAAGTTTCCACAGGGAGTGTTTCACTTTTGTAATTCCAAAGTTACTATCAGTTGTACAGAGTGATGATAGTGAAGGCTGATCACCAGTTGAACTATCCAGTGTCACGCAAGCACATACAAGTACGTTGAGCCAGAAGTACCAAGTAGATGACTTATCTTAGCCTTTTCCCCAGATCCCCACTATGGCAGAATCTGCTCTTCAGCCTATTTGATTCACTCTGTGTGATGAGACAAACAGCACTGGAAACCGCATAGGCTATGGGACCAGAAGACATCTCAGCAGTTGTACTGAAGACCTGAGCTCTAGAACCAGCTGGAGCCCCAGCCAAATGGTTTCAGTACAATTATGACATGGGAATCTATCTGACCGTCGGAAGAATTGCCCAGGATTATCCTGTTCACAAAAAGCAGGACAAATCCAATCCGGCTCCTTACCATCCAATCAATCCACTCTGAATCATCAGTAAAGTGATGGAAGTGTCATCAACAATGCGACTGAGCAGCACTTGCCAATAGATCTGATGATGGGTCTAGGACCTGAGGCATTACCTTTGTTTCTCTCTCCACAGATGCTGCCAGTGTTTCCAGCATTTTCTGTTTTTATTTCAGATTTCCAACATCTGCGGTATTTTTTAGTCACCAGTGATCTGCTCACCGATGCCCATTTTGGGTTTTGCCAGGAGCACTCTGCTACAAACCTTGCCACAGCCTTGGTCCAAACATGAACCAAAGAGCTAAATTCCAGAAGCGAGGTGAGAGTGACTGCTCTTGATATCAGGGCAATGTGTGGCTGAGTGTGGAATCAAATAGCCCTGATAAACTTGTCGGTGGGCATCAAGGGGAAAACACTCCAGTGGTTGGAGGCATACCTTGCACAGTGGGTAATGGTAATGGTCATTGCCGGTTGATCATTCCATTCCCAGGACATCACTCCAGTTCCTGGGGCAGTTTCCAATGTCCAACTGTCTTCAGCTGCTTCATCGATGACCTTCCTTCCATTGGGAATCCAGAAGTCAGGTGCTCACTGACGATTCCATAATGTTCAATTGGATTCACAAAATGATCCATTGCATATCCACGTGCAGCAGCAGACTTAGACAATAATCAGGCATGGGCTGATGAATGGCAAGTAACATTGGTGCCACAGGCAGCGACCATCACCAACAAGAGTGTCGTTGGCCACACATGAGGTACTGGAAGGCTGAAGGATAGCTAATGTTGTGAAGAAGGTGTCTAAGGTTGCAACAGGATATTGATCAACTGGGAAAGTGAGCAAATGGAATTTAACTCAGGCGTGTGAAGTGGTATATTTTGGAAAGTTCAACTAGAGCAGGGCATACACAATGAATGGCAGGGCCCTGGGGAGTGTAGTTAAATAGAGAGACCTCGGGATACAAGTACATCATTCCCTGAAAGCGGCAACACAGGGTGGTGAAGAAGGCATATGGCATGTTTGCCTTCATTGGTGAGGCACTGAATACAAGAGTTGGAACATAGGTTACAGTTGTACAAAACATTAGGCTGTACTTGGAGTATTTTGTGCAGTTCTGGTCAGCACACCATAGGAAGGATGTGATTGAGCTGGAGAGAGTGTAGGAAAGATTCACGAGGATGTAGCCTGGATTGGAGGGCTTGAGTAACAGAGGGAGATTGGATAGGCTGGGTCTGTTTTCCCTGGCGTGAAGGAGGCTGAGGGGTGACCTGATAGAGGTGTATAAAATTATGAGAGGCATAGATAGGGTAGAATGCCAGAGTCTGTTTCCCATGGTGAGGACATCTGGAACTAGAGGATGTAGGTTTAAGGTGAGAGGGAGGAGGTTTAAGGGGGACCTGAGGGGTAAATTTTTCACACAAAGTATAGTTGGTATCCGGAATGAGCTGTCAGAGGAGGTGGTGGAGGCAGGGACAGTAACAGCATTTACGAGGCAACTGGAGAGGTACTTGGATGAGCAGAACACAGGGGGAATGGAATTAATGCAGTCAAGCAGGATTAGTATAGATAAGCATGATGGTCAGCAGAGACAGGTGGGCTGAAGGGCCTACTACAATGCTGTACAACTTAATGACCGTATACCATTAACCTTCAATGGCATCACCATCTCGGAGTCCGCCACTGTCAATATCCTGGGGAGTCACCATTGACCAGAAGCTCAGCTGGACTAGTTATATAAATGCCAAGGATGCAAGAGCAGCTCTTAGGCTGGTATCACCGTCCGACACGCCAAAGCCTTTCCACCATCTATAAGCCCAAGTCAGGGATGTGGTGGGATATTCTCCACTTGCCTGATTAAACACAACAACAAGAAGCTCGGCACCATCCAGGACAAAGCAGACCCTTGATTAGCACCCCGTTTATCACCCTCAACATTCACTCACTCCGCCACTTGTGCACTGTTGCTTTAGTGTGTACCATGTAAAAAATGCACTGCAGTTAATTGCCCAGGTTTCTCTGAAAATGCCCCTAAACCTGTAACCTCCACCACCGAGGGTATGAGCAGCAGGCACAAAGAATGATACTGGTGAGTTGGTGAAAGGGGCAAAGAAATGGAAGATAGAATTTTATCCTGCAAAGTGTGACATGATACACTTTGGGAGGACTAATAAGGCTGGGAATTAAACAACGAGTGGTAGGACCCTAGGAAGTACTGAGCAGCAGATGGACCTTGGTGTACTAATTGGATTATTATTGTCACATGTACCGAGGTACGGTGAAAAACATTGTTTTGCATGCCGTCCATACAGATCATTTCACAACACTGAGCTAGTACAAGGGAAAAGCAATAACAGAATGCAGAATATACTGTTACAGTTACAGAGAAAGTGCATAAGATGCAAGGGCCATGATGAGGTAGATTATGAGGTCAGGAGCTTATCTTTATCATTACAAGAGATCTGTTCAGTAGTCTTATAGCAGCGGGATAGAAGCTGTCCTTGATCCTGGTGGTACGTGCTAGATAAAGGACCCCTGAAGGCAGCAGGACAGATAACAAAAGTGCTTCAGGAGGGATTCAGGATACTTGCCTCAATACAATTCACAACTCCTTGGTAAATGATCCAGTGTATACCCAATCAGACTTGGGCAATATTCAGGCATAGGCTGACAAGTGGCAAGTAACATTGGTGCTACAAAAGCTGGGCACAGAATATAAGAACAGGAAGGTTATGGTACAACTACGTAAGCATTGTTAAACCTCAGTTGGAGTATTGTATGCAGTTCTGGTCACCACATCATAGGAAGCATGTGATTGCACTGGAAGAAGTGAAGAAGAGGTTCACCATAAACCATTTCAGTGATGAAGAGATTTGGTTAGAAACTGGTTAGATTTTCTGTGGGACCCAGTTGAGGTATACAACATTACGAGAGGCATAGACAAAATATAAAGTGAGAAACCTTTTCCCCATAGCAGAAGTGTCTGTATCCAGAAGGTTTAGGTCTAAGGTAAGGGGTAGCAGATTTAGAGGGGGTCTGAGGAAGAATTATTTCACCCAGAGGGTGATTGAAATCAGGAGCACACTGCCTGAGGGGGTGGTGGAGGTAGATACTCATAAGAAGCAGTTAGCTAAGCACCAGAAAAGTCATGGCATGGAAGGGTTGGAATGAGTATGGACAGGTATTTAATGTCCGGCATGGACAGTGTGGAATGAATGGCCTATGACCATCACCTTTAGGTTCCAGATCACCATCTTGACTTGGAAATGCATCGCCAGTTCTTTGTCATTGCTGAGTCTAATCCTGGATTTGCCTACCCGACCACGGGAGAACCTTCACCAGGACAGCATTGGTTCCAAAAGGTGGCCCACCCCCACCTTCTCAAGAGAAATTAGGCCAGGGCAGTAAACAATGTCTTTGTTACTGTTGGCCAGATCTCAAAAAATGAAAGCGACAGATCTTACGTAATTTCATACAATTGTGCAATTTGTTATTCATCAATTTAAAAGTAGAACAGTGTTCACAACAGTATGGCAACAGCAAGAAATGTAAAGCAATCTCTGTGCAGCGTAGTGGGTCCTCGCCTTTCTCTTTTATAGACTTAGTTAATAAGTATGATGTTTACAAATGGCAGTAATTTCTCAATGGTTTTACACCAACTGCCAATCACAGCAATCCATAGAATTCCCAATTGAGAAATGTTTAACCCTTTCATTGGTTGGTTTGATCACCCAAAAAGTGCATTAGCACAGCTTCTGAAAATTACTTTTAATTAAGTACCATAAACCTGAGCTCATCTACAAACTCTGCTGCCTGTACTGTACCAGGTCAATTTCACCCATCACCCCCGTGATCTCTGAGATAAGGTTTGCCTCCTGCTCTGATAACACCTCGATTTTAATATTCTCATCCTCTCCAAGGCCTCGACCTTCCCTCTCTCTCTGTGACCCGCTCTAGCCCAAACAACTCTCTGACATCTCTCTCATTTCTTCACCATTGGCGACCATGTTTCCAGCTTGAAAATCCGTCCATGAATCCTCTATCCATGCCCAACGTGTCTCCTCCTCAGAACATAGAACAGTACAGCACAGGAACAGGCCCTTCGGCCCACAATGTCTGTGCCAAAGACGAGGCCAAATTAAACTAAATATCTTCTGTCTGAACATGATCCATATCCCTCCACTCCCTGCACACTCATGTGTCTGTCTAACAGCTTCTTAAACACCACTATCGTATCTGCCTCCACCACTATTCCTGGCAGCCCATTCCAAGCACCTACTAGCTGTGTAAAAAACTTGCAGCGCACATTTCCTTAAACTTTCCCCTCTCACTTTAAATACATGTCCTCTAGTACATGACATCTCTACCCTGGGAAAAAGGATTCTGACTGTCTACCCTATCCATGCTTCGCATAATCTTATAAACTTCTATCAGGTCTCCCCTCAGCCTCCGACGCTCCAGAGAAACAATCCAAGTTTGTCCAACCTCTCCTTATAGCTCACACCTACTTTTCCAGGCAGTGTCCTGGTAAACCTCTTCTGAACCCCTTTCCAAAGCCTCCACGTCCTTCTCGTAATGGGGCAACCAGGTATGCACATGATACTTCAAGTGCAGTTATACTCAATGCCCCGACTGATGAAAGCAAAGCATGCTATGTGCTTTCTTTACCACCCTATCTACTTGCACAGCCACTTTCAGGGAGCTATGGACTTGGGCCTCAAGATCCCTCTGTACGTCCTTCACGTACTCCTTACAACTGTCTCTGCCTGGTGTTTCTTTGCATTGCTCAGCGTTAAATTTTCTTTGATGATACTTTGGTGAGGTAAGTTTTTACTATATTGAAGGGGCTGTATAATATGAGCTGTTGAGGTGTTTTTTTTTACGTGTTGAATTAGGTTCTTGACATTTGGCCAATGTGGACTTTCCCTTTACATCTTCACATCAGGTATCCCATGGCAATTGCTATGCTGGCTTCAAAGAAGGTGGATGTGAAGCCTTTGATCACGCATCGTTTCCCTCTGAGCCAGGCCATTGAGGCATTCGAAACAACAAAGAAACAGCTGGGAATTAAAGTGATGCTGAAGTGTGACCAAGCTTGAACGTGACTTGTTAAGTGTGTGAGCCTGGGTAGCTTGACTCTTCAAGGACAGACCTCAGGCACTCAAGCAATGTACCAGTAACACAAAGTTTTTCTTCCCTGGAGAGTGTACAGTTAACTGTCTGTCGAGCAGCATTTAAAAGATTTTCTTTTGCTGACACTGTATACCCCTGTGCTTTTTGTTCAATCTCATCCCAGAATCTAACTTCGGGCTATGGGTCAGTGGGCCCCACTCTTACCTTTGAGTCAGGAGATTGTGGGTTGGCAGCCCTTTTAAGGCAGAAACTCCCTTACAGTGCTGAGGGAGTGCTGCAATGATGGAGGTGCTGATTTTCAGAATGGTTAAAGCTGTTCTCTCAAGTGTATGTAAAACTGCCCAGGGTATTATTCCAAAGAACAGTATGAGAGTCTCCTTCTAGTTTTGGCCAATGGTTATCTCTCTACCAGCTCAGGACAATTGTTGTGTGCCCTAATAGGTGTGATTGAAGCATGAGGAAGTAACTTAGTTTTTATTTATACAGCTGTATAAATCTCTTACTGGTACGATTGTTTTGCAAGCATAGCAACACAGTGGTGCAGCTAGTACAGCCGCTGCCTCACAGCTCCAGTGACCGGTTTCAATCCTGATCTCCGGTGTTGCCTGTGTGGAGTTTGCACATCCTCCCTGTGACTTGCCTGGGTTTCCTCCCACGTTGCGGGGTGGTGGGTTAATTGGGCAATGTAGTTTGCTCCTACTGTGCAGGTGAGTGGGAGAATCTGAGGGAGTTGACGGGAATGTGGGGAGAATGAACTGGGATGAGTGTAGATGGGTGCTTGATGGTCAGCAGGAACTCAATGGGCCAAAGAGCTGATACTCAATCTACAACATTAATCATATTTTATATTGGTGCAACTGTACCGGCCTGTACTGGCTTACTTTCCCCTCTGACTTGATGGCCCTCATGCAGTGTACCAGTGAGTATGTGGCTTCCTCTGCAGATTTCACTAGCTCCGAAGAAGTAATACTTGGCCTGGGCCATAAGCTGGGGGCAAGGGACTATGGCCCCAAGGTGGAAGGGGTGGTGGTCAACCATTGGCACCTTTATTTAGGATTGGTGGATCTGAGGAGAGATCAGAGCCTTGACTAGGGAATCAGGACCAGGGCTGATTGGGGAATTGGTGGAGGCTGTTGGGAATGAGAGCACAGAGTTAACACAAAAGGCAGGAATAAGACTTACAACGTGAGGTTGCAGTGTGAGGTATCTTCATTAACAGCTGGTAGTCATGGAAACAACCAACTTTGAGCTCTTCTGGAATTATATTAGATGCACAAGGAAGATTTTTAATCAGAAAAGTCCCCAGTTAAATTTTTGATGAGATGTCATGCAACACAGAATGGTTGCAGTCACAAAAAAACACTCCAAAAAAATCAACTTTCAGACATCTAGCCTTAAAAAATACAGAATTTCTCAACCAGAACATGCATGTGTGGAATTGGCTGCCGGATTTCCTTCATTGTACCAATAACCATGTCTAAAAAGGACTTAATCAATTGTAAGATGCATATGGAGCATGAAGGATGCTATATAAATTTAAGTCATTCCTGCTTTTGAATTCAAAGCTGGTGGCCAACATTTGTAATTTTGACAGAGGAATAAATATTGCCAAGGACACCAAGGAATCTCTCTCTCTCTCCAGCATCTTTAACAGTCTTGCAAGAGCAGGTAGGGGTTCCACAAAGCTGTGACCTGGGCCCAACTATCTTCATCCGTTCCATCACTGACCTAATGTCCAGCATAAGGACAAAAGTACAGCTCACAGAACATAGAACATAGAACAGTACAGCACAGGAACAGGCCCTTCAGCCCACGATGTCTGTGCTGAACATGATTCCAAATTAAACTAAATCCCTTTTGCCTGCACATGATCCATATTCCTCCATTGCCTACACATTCATGTGCCTGTCTAACAGCCTCTTAAACACCTCTATTATATCTGCTTCCCACCACTACCCCTGGCAGCTGGTCCAGGCACCATCACTCTCTGTGTAAAAGAATTTGCCCTGCACATCTCCTTTCAGCATTCCTCCCCCACCCTAGATGTATTACACAAAAGATGTATTTCACTGTGTGTTTCAATGCACATGTGACAAATAAAGATCTTATCTATCTTATGTCTTCACTATTTGACAACATTTGACTCCTTTCACTATTAATCAATTAATGTTCAACATGTAAAATGTGTGGCTGTGTAAATATGAGGTGTTGAGGTGTTTTTTCACGTGAATTATGTTCAATACCTTCAAGTAATGATGCAGGCAATGGCTGCACACATCAATGGGTAGGTTAAAGAGCTTCTCAGGTGCCAGGGCAGTGGCCATCTCCAACAAGAATGCATAAACATGAATTAGGTTCTTGACATTTGGCCCAAATGTGGACTTTCCCTTTACATCTCACGTCAGGTAATTGCTATGCGGCTTCGAAGAAGGTGGATGTGAAGCCTCTGAGTTCAGGGGATATTTGTGTGGAGTTCTACATAGGTATGAGACAGGGAAGTTATGATAGGGTATAGGAACCGTGGTGTACAAAGGCTGTAATAAATCTAGTCAAGAAGAAAAAAAAAGCTTACAAAAGGTTCAGAGAGCTAGGTAATGTTAGAGATCTGGAAGAGTATAAGGCTAACAGGAAGGAGCTTAAGAAGGAAATTAGGAGAGCCAGAAAGGACCATGAGAAGGCCTTGGCTGGCAGGATTAAGGAAAACCCCAAGGCATTCTACAAGTATGTGAAGAGCAAGAGGATAAGACCTGAAAGAATAGGACCTATCAAGTGTAACAGTGGGAAAATGTGTATGGATCCGGAGGAAAATAGCAGAGGTACTTAATGAATACTTTACTTCAGTATTCACTGTGGAAAAGGATCTTGGTGATTGTAGTGATGACTTGCAACAGACTGAAAAGCTTGAGCATGTAGATGTTAAGAAGAGGATGTGCTGGAGCTTTTGGAAAGCATCAAGTTGGATAAGTCACTGGGACTGGATGAGATGTACCCCAGGCTACTGTGGGAGGTGAGGGAGGAGATTGCTGAGCCTCTGGCGATGACCTTCGCATCATCAATCGGGACGTGAGAGTTGCCGGAGGATTGCAGG
This sequence comes from Pristis pectinata, assembly GCF_009764475.1. Classification (NCBI taxonomy): domain Eukaryota; kingdom Metazoa; phylum Chordata; class Chondrichthyes; order Rhinopristiformes; family Pristidae; genus Pristis; species Pristis pectinata. The sequence goes on along the minus strand of NC_067436.1, from coordinate 15,489,745 downwards.
GTTGCAAATGTTGTTCCTTTATTCAAGAAAGTGGGTAGACATAGCCCAGTTAATTATAGACCAGTGAGTCTTAATTCAATGGTTGGTAAGTGGATGGAGAAGATCCTGAGAGGCAGGATTTATGAACATTGGAGAGGTATAATATGATTAGAAATAGCCAGCATGGCTTTGTCAAGGGCAGGTCCTGCCTTACGAATTTGATTGAATTTTTGAGGATGTGACCAAACACATTGATGAAGGAAGAACAGTAGATGTAGTGTATATGGATTTCAGCAAGGCATTCAATAAGGTACCCTATACAAGGCTTATTGAGAAAGTAAGGAGGCATGGGATCCAAGGGGACATTGCTTTGTGGATTCAGAACTGGCTTGCCCACAGAGGCAAAGAGTGGTTGTTGACAGGCCATATTCTGCATGGAGGTCGGTGACCAGTGGTGTGCCTCAGGGATCTGTTCTGGGATCCTTACTCTTCGTGATTTTTATAGATGACCTAGATGAGGAAGTGGAGGGATGGGTTAGTAAGTTTGCTGATGACACAAAAGTGTTGTGGATAGTGTGGAGGGCAGTCAGAGGTTACAGCAGGACATAAGTAGGATGCAAAACTGGGCTGAGAAGTGGCAGATGGAGTTCAACCCAGATAAGTATGAAGTAGTTCATTTTGGTAGGTTAAATATGATGGCAGAATATTATATTAATGGTAAGACTTTTGACAGTGTGGAGGATCAGAGGGATCTTGGGCTCTGAGTCCATAGGACGCTCAGAGCAGCTGCACAGGTTAACACAGGTTTAAGAAGGCATACAGTGTATTGTCCTTCATCAATTGTGGAATTGAATTTAGGAGCCGAGAGGTAATGTTGCAGATATATAGCACCCTGGTTAGACCCCACTTGGAGTACGGTGCTCAGTTCTGGTCACCTCACTACAGGAAGAATGTGGAAGCCATAGAAAGGGTGCAGAAGAGATTTACTAGGATGTTGCCTGGATTGGGGAGCATGCCTTATGAAAACAGGTTGCGTGAACTCGGCCTTTTCTCCTTGGAGCGATGGAGGATGAGAGGTGACCTGATAGAGGTGTATAAGATGATAAGAGGCATTGATCATGTGGGTAGTCAGAGGCTTTTTCCCAGGGCTGAAAGGTTGTCACAAGAGGACACAGGTTTAAGGTGCTGGGGAGTAGGTACAGAGGAGATGTCAGGGGTAAGTTTTCTTACTCAGAGAGTGGTGAGTGCATGGAATGGGCTGCCGGCAATGGTGGTGGAGGCGGATACGATAAGGTCTTTTAAGAGACTTTTGGATAGGTACATGGAGCTGAGTAAAATAGAGGGCTATGGGTAAGCCTAGTAATTTCTAAGGTAGGGACATGTTCGGCACAACTTTGTGGGCTGAAGGTCCTGTATTGTGCTGTAAGTTTTCTATGTTTCTATGTTTCTAAATATCACCCCTTAACATACATTGATGAATCTCTTGCACCAGCAGCATTGGAATCATCATTAATGAAAAAAAAATAAATCTACTAGACACAAAATGCCAAGGCTGCTCGATATTAGGTCAGCTTCTGGATATTCTTTCATTATTGGCTCATTGCCTGACTCCACAAAACACAATAGCTTGCATTCATAGGGCAATTTAAAGTCGTTAATTGTCCTCAGGTGCATTACAGGAACATTAGCAAACAAAACTGGTGCATTGCCAAATTAGGAGATTGAGAGCATGTGACCCAAAGCATTGGAAAAGAGGTAGTGTTAAGAAATAAATGAGGGGAGAGGAAAGCATAAAAGGACCAGGAAATGGAGGAACACAGAAGATGGTAGATCTTCTGGAGATGGAGATGACAGACTATGATGCTTGAGGCACTGGGGGAACTGGAAAATTAATGATGGGAATTTTAAATTAACTGGATCGGGGTTGTGTAAGTCAGTGAGCACAGAGCTTGGCAAATGGAGAGTCAGAGAATCATAGAGAGATACAGCACAGAAACAGGCCCTTCAGCCCACCAAGTCTGTGCTAACCATCAAGCATCCATTAATGCACTAATCCTTCCCTACCCCATTTTATTCTCCCTCTATTCCCATCAACTCCCGATTCCACAACTCATCCACACACGAGGGGCAATTTACACTGGCCAACTAACCTACTAATCTGCACATTTTTGGGATGTGGGAGGAAGCTAGAGCACCCGGAGGAAATGCACGCTGCCTCAGAGAGAACACGCCAACTCAGCGCAGACAGCATCGGAGGTCAGGATTGAACCCGGGTCGCTGGAGATGTGAGGCATCTGCTCTAATAACTATGTCGCTGTGTTGCCTGAAACAGAGAGACATACAGCATGGAAGCAGGCCCTTCGGCCCATTGAGAGCACACCTACCTTCAAGCATCCATGAATGCTAACCTATTTTATTCCCCTTACTTTCCCATCAATCCCCTTCCCCGCTCCCCCCCTCCCCCACCCTCCTCACCGTTCACCCGCACGCTAAGGGAAATTTACAGTGGCCAATTGACCTATCAACTCTCATATCTTTGGGATGTGGGGAGAAACTGGAGGACCCAGGGGAGAACGTGCAGACTGCACACAGGCAGCGCTCAGATGGAGGTTAGGATTGAACAACAGGTCCCTGGAATTGAGAGGCAGCAGTTCTACTGGCTGTGCCACTGTGCAGCCCCAAGTGAGGTGGTGCAAGTTAGGACAGCTGAGTTTTGGATGAGCTCAATATAGCAAAAAGTGAGGGTCGTTCCAGTAACCCCTGCTGCCATTGTTTCATCTAATGCTCATATTCTGGCTTTGCCCAGACTGCAACAAACGTATTGTCCAGGTGCCAAGCATCTATGTCTACATTCACTGTTGGAGATGGTCATTACCTGTCATCTATGAAGCTCTTTAGTCTACCCATTGATGTGTTCAGCCATTTGCTGTTTCATTACTTGAAGGATATACTGTGAATTAGACATAGGAATTTCTTCTACGTATCTTGGGTTTATGTGAATAAAAACCTCCTTGAATGTATATAAGGGCTAGATCAGTACATGGGAGAAAAATGAGTGAGGTGATTCACCATTTGAAGCACACTGAGTAGGAAGAAAGTTATGTTGAGCACGGATAGTGATGAAGGCTCACTGGGCTGAAGAGCTGAAATGGAGCAGTTACCCATCTCCTGGGCTTTTTCCCTGTTGCCTCAATTGCAATCATTTTTTTAAAATTTTATTTACAGCGTGGTAACTGGCCCTTCCAGCTCAATGAGTCTGCGCCACCCATTTTGAACCCAAATTAACCTACCCGTACGTCTCTGCAATGTGGGAGGAAACCGGAGCACCCGGAGGAAACCCACACAGACATGGGAGAACGTACAAGCTCCTTACAGACAGTGACGGGAATCGAACCCCAAGCGCTGGCGCTGTAATAGCGTCGCGTTAACCACTATGCTACTGTGCCACAACCAATTCTGGTTGGTTTGAAGGTCCCTGTGGAAGATTTCACGAAAAACCAAGGTTACTGGCACCAAGAGCAGAGTTTGATGTAAAATGTGCACTGATTAAGTAATGAAAGGTGTGGATATTAGAACAAGATGTGCCAAACGGTGAAATAATTAACACTGCGGACAGAAGTCACACGTTACACCCAAAAAGTACATAATCTGTTGCATGCAGTGCAGATAAGATAAGATAAGATAAGATCTCTTTATTAGTCACATGTACATTGAAACACACAGTGAAATACATCTTTTGCATAGTGATTTGGGGGGCAGCCTGCAAGTGTCGCCACGCTTCCGGCGCCAACACAGCATGCCCATAACTTCCTAACCTGTACGTCTTTGAAATGTGGGAGGAAACCAGAGCACCCAGAGGAAACCCACGCAGACATGGGGAGAACGTACAAACTCCTTACAGACAGTGGCCGGATTTGAACCCGGGTTGCTGGCGCTGTAAAGCATTGTGCTAACCACGATGCTACCGTGCCTGCTATTTGGTTCCTGATTATTCTTTACTAAGTGTTGTGATGATCTCAAACTAGAATTGTGAATATAAGACAGTAACTACTAAATTTAATAGGAAATATATTACTCTATACTCTTCACAGTGAAAGTCGCTAATACTTGGAGTAGTTCTTGAATAGAGTGGCTAAGACTTGCAAGGCAATGTAGATGTATGTGTGAATATATCTATCATCAAAAATCCCACCATCCAGGACGTGCCATTTTCTCGCAGCTACCCTTGGGCAGGAGGAACAGAAGCCTGAAGTCCCGCACCACCAGGTTCAAGAACAGCTACTTCCCTTCAACCGTTCGGTTCTTGAACCAACCTGCACAACCCTAATCACTGCCTCAGTCTAGCAACACACTGACCACTTTGCACTACAATTGGCTTTGTTTTTATTGTTCTAAGTGTTCTTTCTTGTATAATTTATGTCTTTCTTGAGAATGTTATTTATCTGATACTCTGTGCCTGTGATGCTGCTGCAAGTAAGTTTTTCATTGCACCTGTGCACACATGTGCTTGTGCAGATGACAATAAACTCGACTTTGACTTTAATGTGGGAAAGGATGAAATAAAAAGATATGCATTTTTACTCATGGGATATGGACATTGTTGCCAAGACCAATTTCCATCTATAATTTCTTTTGACAAGTTGATGGTGAGCCACCTTCGCAAACCACTGCCAGCTTTCCACTGAAACTGATCCAACGGTATGGCGAAGTTAGATGTTTCATGATTTAGCCCCAGTGGCGCTGAAAGAGCAGATATATATTTCCAGTTTTAGGATTGTGTGTGACTGGAGGAGAGATCTTGCTGTCCTCTTGTACCTGCTACCCTTGTTCTCTTACACAATAAATGTCTTGGGTTTGGGAGCTGCTATCAGAATAGCCTTGGTGAGCTCTGCAGTACATTTTGTATAAAGCACGCTGCAGCCAAGGTGTGCAGTGGTAGAGGGTGTAAATGGTCAGGATGCTGTTGCAATTCTTTGGTGCTTCACTCATCCAGGTTATGTGGACAGGATGCTCGTGGAAAGGTTTTAGGGAACACAGAATAAGTCATCCTTTGCAGGATTCTGAACTGCTCTTGGCCACAGTATTTGTGTGGCTGGTCCAATCATGTTTCATGTATTTGTGAAGTTCTTGGGGCCCAGAGTCTTTGCTGTTTCCAGAGCTCTCAGCATCAAAATGGCTGAAGGTTAAAATTCCTACAGTCTTGCTTATGGTGTTCATATTCTGAGCTCTGAGGTAGGGGAATGTTCCTTCCCTTTAGATGTTTTAATTGTTTCACTACCTCACAGCCAAAAGGATTGCAATGTTCTGTTCTGATCTATTTTTACAAGTGCATCATTGAAAACATCCTATTAGATACATCACACCTCAGTCTGCCAACTGCTCTGCCCAAGACCATAAGAAATTGCAGAGAGTTGCGAATGCAGCCCAGTCCATTGCGCAAACCAGCCTCCCCTCCACTGACTCTGTCTACCCTTCCCACTGCCTCAGGAAAGCAGACGACATAATCAAGGACACCTCCCACCTCAGTCATTTTCTCTTCTCTCCTCTTCCATTGGGCAGAAGATGCAGAAACTTGCGAGATGAACCACCAGACTCACGGACAGCTTCTATCCCACTGTTATCAGACTCTTGAACAGACCTCTCATAAGCTAGGATCTATGAACATCTGGTGAATCATGGACTGATTAGGGACAGCCAGCATGGCTTTGTGAAGGGAAGATCTTGCCTCACAAGCCTGATAGAGTTCTTTAAGGAGGTGACCAGGAAGATTGATGAGGGTAGTGTGGTGGATGTGGTCTATATGGATTTTAGTAAGGTGTTTGATAAGGTTCTTCATGGTAAGGTTCTTCAGAAGGTCAGAGGCCAAGGGATCCAGGGAAGCTTGGCTATGTGGATTAGGAATTGGCTTGCCTGTAGAAAGCAGAGGGTGTGGTGGAAGGAGTGCCCTAAGATTGGAAGGCAGTGACTAGTGGTGTCCCGCAGGGATCGGTTCTGGGACCTCTACTTTTTGTGATATTTATAGATGACTTAGATGAGGGGGTGGAAGGCTTGGGTAGTAAGTTGCGGACGACACTAAGGTCGGCGGTGTTGTGGATAGTGTGGAGGGCTGTCGGAACTTACAAAGGGATATTGATAGGATGCAGAGCTGGGCTGACGTGGCAGATTAATCCGGAGAAGTGTGAGGTGGTACACTTTGGAAGGACAAACTCCAGGGCAGAGTACAAGGTAAATGGCAAGGTACTTGGCAGTGTAGAGGAGCAGAGGGATCTGGGGGTTCATATTCACAGTTCACTGAAAGTTGCCTCACAGGTGGATAGAGCAGTTAAGAAGGCCTATGGGATGTTAGCTTTCATAAATCGTGGGATTGAGTTTAAGAGCTGCAAAGTGATGATGCAGCTTTACAAAACTCTGGTTAGACCACACTCAGAGTGCTGTGTTCAGTTTTGGTCGCCGCATTGTGGGAGGGATGTGGAGGCATTGGAGGGGGGTGCGGGGGAGATTTGCCGGGATGCTGCCTGATTAGAGCATATGGAATATGAGGAGAGGTTTAAGGTGCTAGGGCTTTATTCACTTGAAAGGAGGAGGATGAGAGGAGACATGATAGAGGTATATATTGAGAGGAATAGATAGAGTAGACAGTCAGCACCTCCTTCCCAGGGCACCAATGCTCAAGACGAGAGGGCATGGCTTTAAGGTTATGGGTGGGAGGTTCAGGGGAGATGTCAGAGGGAGGTTTTTCACCCAGAGAGTGGTTTGTGCATGGAATGCACTGCCTGGGGTGGTGGTGGAGGCAGATACATTGGACAGGTTCAAGAGTTTGTTGGATAGGCACATGGACGAATGTGAGATAGAGGGATATGCGGGAGGAAAGGGTTAGATAGTGTGAGGGTGGTTTGATGGATGGCACAACATGGTGAGCTGAAGGGCCTGTTTTATGCTGTATGGTTCTATGGTTCTATGGTTCTAAAGGTGAACCCAATCTACCTCATCATGGCCTTTGCAATTGATTTGTTTACCTGCACTTTCTCTGTATTTGTAACACTTCTGTGTTCCGTTTTTCTTTTTACTTCGATGTACTTATGTATGGCATGATCTGACTGGATGGCACAAACAAAAGCTTTTCACTGTATCTCGGTACAGATGACAATTATAAACCAACACCAATATTACATATGGCATTGTTTAGCTCTGATCCTGGCACCTTGTGGTGCTTGGCATGCAAGTAATCCTCTGTCACAGTGTCACCAGGTTGACACTTGGGTTTCAGGTATTCCTCCTGCTGTACTCTTTTACAATCCTCATTGACCCTCGCTGAGTCCCCTGGTGATAGAGTGTCATTTCCAATTGTGGCAGACTGCAGTTCTCTTGCTGCAGACGGCCTACAGTGACTCACAGATGCCCAGTGCATGACAACCTGACAGAGGTTGTCCACAGTGCTAAGGTCAGGACTTAACTCCAGTACACTCTGTGGGGCCCACAGGCAGACGCACCTGCCACAGATAGTTTGGTGACGATGAGGTTGTCCTTCACTTTGATACTCTCACTGCCTGTGATGTACCCAGTCTGGCCGGAGTGCTGTTCAAGGACTTAGCCAGCTCAGTCAGTGGTGATGCTACTAAGTCACTCTGCAATGGATGATGTCCCCACACAGATTACATTCATGCTTCATCCGACATATGATATGGAGGAGAACAGATTCATCAGTCAATGAAATTAATGAAACCAACCCTACCATATCTGTAACAAATTTCTACCTTATTGATTAATGGGAGATATCAGACAATTTTATTTCAGACTTGGGTCCACAAGATGATTGCTAAATTGTTTGCATGGAGAGTGACTTCATTTTTGGACAATGCCTAGAATTTATCATTAACCAGTGAATAATTGATTGCATCCTTTGCACATTGCTTTAATGCCAGTGAGAGCTATTTTACTTTGAATTAACACCCCTGCTGAAATGGCGGATGAATGTTTGCATGCTTTATGCATTCAACATCACATTGACTCCCAGACCATAACATCTCAGCAATGAGGGTGCTTCATTAATAACGTAACAAATTTCACATTGGAAAGAAATGGCCATTTGATGAATAAAAGATGCCTGGAGGACCAATCACACTTTATTTTCTTCACATTTCATTTTTAAATGTGTACGGTTATACATAATTTACTGGATTAACAATCAGTGACATCCGTCAACCCTATCATTGAACCACATCTATACAGCATGACCACCAATGCTTCTTACACACATTCCCTTTGGATTCAGGATGGTGTGATTCCATTCCATTTCACTGGGTTCTAAGGTGGCTGATGAGGTAATTGTAGGACCCGCCGTCTCCACCACACGTAAGGCAGAGGGTGCTTGACCGAGTGAGCCTCTTTCACCATTTATGCTCGGTCTCTGTGTGCACCTGACTCATGGATTCAAGGTCCTGAAAGATCATAGAACAGTACAGCACAGGAACAGGCCCTTCGGACCACAATGTCCTGACTATCTCCTTCTTCTATTTTCCATGATTCCCAAGAGTCCTCTTTTAAATCTTTCCCCTCTCACTTTAAACCTATGCCCTCTAGTTTTTGAGTCTCCTACCCTGGGAAAAAGACTATGGCTATTCACTTGATCTATGCATCTTACGATTTTATATGCCTCTATAAAGTCTTGGGATAGAGTGATTTGCGAGTCTCTTGATGGACATGGCAACAATTGGCTCAGTGCAGGGGGCATTGGCCTGGGATAGAGCACTGCCATTGGTTTGCTAGAACTGCCAATAGATTTGAAAGGATTTGCAGAGGTAGCGTTGGTGGTGCCTCTCAAATGCTTGGATATACCTGAAGTAAGTCATCCAGGTTTCTGAAGAGTACATGGATCACTGTTGCCCTGTACACTATGAGATTGGAGCTTCATTTGATGTCTAAGTTGCAAGAGGTTTGAGTTTAGAAGCAAGAAGTATTGTTACAATGGCACAAGGTACAGGTAAGACCACACCTGGAGTACTGTGCACAGTTTTGGTTTCCCTTATTTAAGAAAGGATGTACTGGCATTGGAAGCGCTCGGCTAATTCTTGGGATGAGAGGGCTGTCCTATCGCAAGCAGCTAAAATAAAATATCTATTCTTTAGAAGAATGAGGGGTGACCGAACTGAAACATTGTGAGCAGCCATAACAGGGTAGATGTTGAGATGCTTCGACAAAAGGCAGAACCTCGAACGAGGGGACATGGTTACAAAATTAGAGGTCGTTGAAAAATGAGGGGTGTTAGAACTCCTTCTCTCAGAGGGCAGCGAATCCCTGGAATTCTCTACCCTGGAGTGTTGTGGAGTCAAGGTTATTGGGGATATTTACAGAGGAAGTTGATGGGCTTCGGTGAACCGGCACAGGAGGAGTTGAGGCTTGGGACAACTCAGCCATGATCATATTGAATGGTGGGGCAGGCTTGAGGGGCTTCTATTTTGTTCTTATGTTCTTAATCCTCAAACACTTGTTCGTACAGAGAGCCAAACGCTGTGCTGATGTGCTAGAAGGCATATCTCTGTCTTAATAAATGCTGAGTTGAAGTGGCAATGATAAAACGATTGATCAACATTCGTGATTTCATGGGGACTGATCAAAAGCCCCAATCACACATAAAGTGCCGGAGGAACTCAGGCAGCATCTATGGAGGGGAATGGACAGTCGACGTTTTGGGTCAAGACCCTTCATCTGGACTTCTGGATCTCCTGGTGACCAGCCATTTTAATTCTCCTTCCCATTCCCACACCTACAAGTCTGTCCTCAGCCTCCTCTACTGTCAAGTCGAGGCTGAACGCAAATTAGAGGAACAGCACCTCATATTCTGCCTGGGCAGTCTCCAACATAGCGGCATTAATATTGAAGCTTCCGGTAACTGCTCTCCCTCTGTACCTTTTCTCTCTCCTCCTGATCCACATGACCCCCATCACCCTATCACTCCCCCCTCACTCTCTCCATCTACCCACCACCCACACACTCCTCCCACCTGTTCCCCTCTCCACCTCCCTCCCTTTATTCCATGGTCTACTGTCTTCTCCTATCAGATTCCATCTTCTTCAGCCCGTTGTCACTTCCACCTATCACCTCCCAGCTTCAGACATCATTCCCACCCTCCCCCCTCGTCCATCGGCCTACCACTGCCCCCTCACCTGGATCCACCTATCACCTGCCAGTTCTTCCTCCACCCCTTCCCTCCACCTTTTTATATACCGGCTACCTTCCCTCTATCTTTCAGTCCAGATGGAGGGTCTCAACCTGAAACGTCGACTGTCCATTTCCCTCCATAGATGCTGCCTGACCCGCTGAGTTCCTCCAGCGTTTTGTGTCTTGCTCCAGATTCCAGCATCTGCTGTCTCTTGTGTCTCCATGTCCCAGTCAAAAGGATTTGCTGTGAAAACATTACTGGCAGGCAAAGATTTATCTCCTCTTCCCACTTGAAATGGCCTAATGGCCCCTGAAGAAAGACAGACAGGAGGCTGGGGACAAGGTTAGACAGTACCAATATTATCCTGACAAACATGCTGTCTGCTCCTTTATTGTCCCCCAGGAATGTGACAGGACTACTCACTGGCTGCATGCCAGTTCCAGAAACCTGGACATTGGGATAATTTGATGCCAACTGATGACAGCAAGTCCCTCGGAAAGGGAAGATGTGCTCTGGGTGCAAACAACCAGGGAAGGAGAGCGGTGTCTTCAACAAGCACTGAGCAGTGGCACTGAGATTCTCTGCTGTTGCCCTGGAGCAATGGGTGGAAGTTGGTATTTCCTCTCACCAGATACACAAAGCTCTTCAATCAACATAGAGTCGGAGAGCAATACAGCATGGATACAGGCCCTTCAGCCCAACCAGTCCCGGCCGACCATGGTGCCCACTCAGCTAGTCCCAATTTCCTGCATTCGGCGCATATCCCTCTAAGCTCCACTCCTCCATGTACCTATCCAAGTGCTTGTTAGATGATATTATTGTACCTGCCTCAACAACTTCCTCTGGCAGCTCTTTCCATATATTCACCACCCTCTGCATGAAAAAGTTGACCCTCAGGTTCCTTCTAAATCTTTCCCTTCTCACCCTAAACCTATGCCCCCTAGTTTTGGACTCCCCTACCCTGGGGAAAAGACTGTTACCATCCACCATCTATGCCTCTCATAACTTTAAGCTCTTCTATAAGGTCACCCCTCATTCTCCTTTGTTCCAAGGAATGAAGACCTAGTCTGGCCAACCTCCCCCTCTAACTCAGGCCCTCAGAGTGCCAACTTCACTGTCAATGAGAAGAGGATGTGAAGTTGCAAAAAAAAGCTATGAAATTTCCAGTGTGTACAAGGTAAGAAAAACACATTCCAAAGTCACTTTAATTCTCTTCCCATCTCCTACTTGTTTTTCCACTACCTCTGCCAGGGTTCCAATGTCAGCTTGAGGACCTCATCTTCCACAGGGACCAAATGTCAGAATTTCCCCCCCCAAATTCCACCTTTACTCCCAATCCATTGGGAAACATTGGAAGGAGCTCGTCTCAATCCCTCCTTCCGGCCTGTTCCTTCCCCAGATTACAGATAATCCGCATGACTGTTGACTCGACCTGCCGACATAACCCCCTCCCTACAAAACCTGCAGAGACCTAAACGTCGAACACTTCAAACAATAAATCCCCACTGTGGGTTCTTGGCTAGACTGTCGTCCCGAAATCAATTTCCCTATCCGTCCGCTGTAAATAACACAGTGCCACGAGGTCGATTCGATCAAATACCTTTATTAGCAGTGCCCCACTAGGAGAATTCTCTTCAGCACTCACTAAGAGTTGCTTCCCGAGTTCTCTCAGTACAAAGGGGTAGACAGAGATTTATACAGGTATTGTCACGCACACTTTAATGAGTCAGGTGCCAGAGTTCTTGGTTGAGCAGGAAACGGACAAAGGGCTATTGCAGATGAACAAAGAGCAGCCTCACACCACAGGTTCAGCTATTCATTTTGCAATCGGGTGAGACAAAGGCAGGTATCACCTTTATTGTTTGAGACAGCCTTCCCATTTCCCGTTAAGATTGACCATCATCTCCATAGTCAAGCATAATGGGAATCCAATTAAGTTCCAGACACAGCAATTACCACACAGCACCCAGCCCAGGTAAGCAGTGGTGTGGCTGTTCTGGCCTGAAGGACACTTTTTAAATCAGTATTTCGAGCAGCCATAATTCTCATCCGTTTTACGATATCAATACAGTTATAGTTTATTAATCCTATACCTCCTCAGACTACAGATTATTCTTCTGCTCCCTCTTGTCCCGAAATCACAACAAGAGTGGTGAGTTAGTAGGTCATATCCTACATCGACAGTACCATTGTAGAAAGGACACATACAACACGCCAAGAGATGAGGAGGTGAAGACAAATAAAATACATTGCAGAAAATTACTGTGAAACGCACAATTAATAAATTTTTACAAGACAGATTGCGGCATATTTTTGCCCTCGGGCTGAGGGCTTGTGGTTCAGAAGTTCTCGTAGTGATGTACAAAGTGAGCCTGGTCCCACTTGTTGATCTGTTGACAAGCTTTCTCCACATTTTTGGTCAGTCCTGGTGGCCCACAGCTGAAGACTCCAATTTTGCCCACCTGTTAAGAAAGCCATAGAGGGAGATATAAAATCATAAAATCGAGGAGCAGAATTAGACCATTCAACCCATTGATTCTGCTCCACCATTCAATCATGGCTGATTTTTCTTTTCTCAACCCCATTCTCCCTGTAGCCCTTAACCCCCTTACCAATCAAGAACCTATCAATCCCTGCCTTAAGTACACCCAATGACTTGGCCTCCACAGCCCTGCGGCAATGAATTCCACAGATTCACCACCCTCTGGCTGAAGAAATTTCTCCTCATCTCAGTTATAAAGGGACGTCCCTTTATTCTGAGACTGTGCCCTCGGATTCTGGACTCTCCTACTAATGGAAACATTCTCTCCACGTCCACTCTACCCAGGCCTTTCTGTATCCGGTAGGTTTCAATGAGATTCCCCCCTCATCCTTCTGAGCTCCATCGAGTACAGGCCCAGAGACATCAAACGCTCCTCATATGTTAAGCCTTTTACTCCCAGGATTACTCCCGGGCCTGCAGAGGGTTGTGGTGGAGGGAGTGTATTCAGATTGGATGGCTGTGACTAGTGGTGTCCCACAAGGATCGGTTCTGGGACCTCTACTTTTCGTGATATTTATTAATGACTTGGATGAGGGGGTAGAAGGGTGGGTTAGCAAGTTTGCAGACGACACAAAGGTCGGTGGTGTTGTGGATAGCTTGGAGGACTATTGAAGCTCGTAGAGGGATATTGATAGGATGCAGAGCTGGGCTGAGCAGTGGCAGATGGAGTTCAATCTGGAGAAGTGTGAGGTGGTACACTTTGGAAGGACAAACTCCAAAGTACAAGGTAAATGGCAGGATTCTGGGCAGTGTAGAGGAGCAGAGGGATCTGGAGGTTCATATCGACAGATCACTGAAAGTTGCTTCACAGATGGATAGGGTAGTTAAGAAAGCTTATGGGATGTTAGCTTTCATAAGTCATGGGATCGAGTTTAAGAGCCATGAGGTAATGATGCAGCTCTACAAAACTCTGGTTAGACCACACTTGGAGCACTGTGTCCAGTTCTGGTCGCCTCATTATAGGAAGGATGTGGAAGCGTTGCAAAGGCTGCAGAGGAGATTTACCAGGATGCTGCCTGGTTTGGAGAGCATGGATTATGAGGAGGGACTAAGGAAGCTAGGGCTTTACTGTTTGGAGAGAAGGAGGATGAGGGGAGACATGATAGAGGTATACAAAATATTAAGAGGAATAGATAGAGTGGACAGCCAGTGCTTCTTTTCCAGGGCACCAATGCTCAATACAAGAGGGCATGGCTTTAAAGTAATGGGTGGGAAGTTCAAGGGAGATATCAGAGGGAGGTTTTTTTACCCAGAGAGCGGTTGGTGCATGGAATGCGCTGCCTGGGGTGGTGGTGGAGGCAGGTACGTTGGTCAAGTTCAAGAGATTGTTAGATAAGCATGTGGAGGAATTTAAAATAGGTGGATATGTGGGAGGAAGGGGTTAGATAGTCTTGTGGTTTAAAGGTCGGCACAACATGGTGGGCTGAAGGGCCTGTATTGTGCTGTATTGTTCTATGGTTCTATGGGATCATTCTTGTGAACTCCCTCTGGACTATCTCCAGGGCCAGCGCATCCTTCCTTAAGACATGTGGCCCATAATTGCTCACAATATTCTAAATGTGGTCTGACCAATGCCTTATAAAACCTCAGCAGTACATCCTTGCTTTTATATCCTAGTCCTCTCAAAATGAATGCTAACATTGCGTTTGCCTTCCTTACTACTCACTCAACTTGCGAGTTAAACTTGAGGGAATCCTGCACTAGGACTTGATAGAGGTGTACAAGATGATAAGAGGCACATATCGAGTGGACAGTCAGAGACGTTTTCCCAGGGTGACAATGGCTAACACGAGGGGACATAATTTTAAGGTGATTAGAAGAAGGTCTAAGCGGGATTTCAGGGGTAAGTTTTTTTACACAAAGTGGTGGATGCGTGGAACGCACTGCCCGCAGAGGTTGTGGGGGCAGATACATTAGGGGCATTTAAGACACTCTTAGATAGCCACATGAATGATAAGAGAAATGGGGGGCTATGTGGGAGGGAAGGGTTAGATAGATATTAGAGCAGGATAAAATGTTGGCACAACATTGTGGGCCGAAGGGCCTGTACTGGGCTGTAATGTTCTATGTTCTATGTTCTATATTCTGCGTTCTGTTTTCTTTTTACTGCCCTGGTGTACTTATCTGCCTGCAGACAAAAGTTTTTCACTGTATCTCGGTACACGTGACAATAATAAACCAATTCCAATTCCAATTTAACCTGAGCTTTGTATCGATGCTGCAGAGCTCCTATCACCTTGTAACCCAGTCCTTTGCTGATGAAAGCCAGCATTCCATTTCCCTTTCTGGTCCATGATAATTTCAATATCCCATCTACCTGAACCTCTGAGGAAACCCCACTGTTGTCCAAGTGACGATTTTAGACTCACCTCTGGATGAACCTCCTGCAGTGAGTTGAAGAAAGGGACAAACTGGGGTCGCCCGAAATGTGTGATGGAACGAAGTCCAGTGAAGAGGCTTCGGTTTGAGACTTTCTGAAAGTGACGCTCGCAGATGTACTGAGGAGAAAGAGAAATATATCAATAAATTAATACCTGCAAATCAATTACAATAGCACCTTGTAACAACAGGAGCTGGTCCAATAGACCTGTAACACAGAGGTGGTACTATAGACCAGTAACACTAGGAGCTGATATAATGGACCTGTAACACAAGGAGCTGCTCCAATAGACCTGTATCACAGAGATGTTACTACAGACTTGTAACACAGAGGTGGTACTACAGACCTGTAACACAGAGGTGGTACTACAGACCTGTAACACCAGGGACTGGTACATAGGGACCTGTAACAAAAGAAGCTGGTACATGGTGTGCTGTAAAACCAAGAGCTGGTATGTGGGGATCTGTAACATAAGTGATATCTTGTCACACCAGCAGCTAGCACAATACTATGGCAGATGAGACTGCTGGGTAAGGGGAATGTTCCTCTGCCCACAATTTTACTGAAACATTCCTGCTTCTTCCTTCTGCAGTGGGAGGGAAAGGAATGCCATACAAATGCTTTGAGCATCCTCTGACCCTGGCACCAACAGTCAACAGTTGTCACTAGGAAAGAAAGGCACAGTAACTCACAAGCATAGTGGTCCTGAGGTCAAACTTTTCAGCCAGCTGGGTAATGTAGATGTGGACAGACACAAGGTCGTTCTTATCGTTCTCCTCCACCTCGCGAATGATGTCCGCCATCCACTCAAACTGCCGCTGAGTCCGTGTCACCCAGATAAAGTACACCTGGTGAGGAAGGGGTTAACACACTTTACCACAGGGACAAGTGGGACAGAAGGCAATTCAGAAGAAACTGTCCTCACCTAAAGAGAAGCGAACTCACTTCCAGGAGTGGTTGGGTGAATCGTAGAGATACGTTGAAGGGAAGGCCAGACTAACATACAAAGGAGAAGGGATGAAGACTTATAATGACAGATTTAGAGTTATACAGAGAGACAGCCTTTCAGCCCACTAATTCAATGCCAACCATCAAGCATCCATTAATCCTACCCTAATCCATTAATCCTACCCTAATCCATTATATTCTTCCCACATTCCAACATTTAGATGAGGAAAGACTGGAGGAGACTCATGTGGATCATGAATGATGGAATGGTTTGTGTCTGTGGGGCAGTTCCGATGCAATCCTACATAAAGGACGGAGGTGCCATTGTAAGGTACTGAAGCTCAGAGGCTTCAGTGACTGGAGAACCTTCCTTGTTCTTCTTACAGCAAGAAAGGTTGAGAAGACTCAGCAGGTTAAAACATCGTAAAGCATTCTGTTCGAAAATAAGAATGATTTACTTTTCTAAAATATTTTCATAGAACATAGAACATAGAACACTACAGCACAGTACAGGCCCTTCAGCCCACGATGTTGTGCCGATACTTAATCCTGCTCTAAGATCTATCTGACCCTTCCCTCCCACATAGCCCTCCATTTTTCTATAATTCATGTGGCTATTTAAGAGTTTCTTAAGTGTCCCTAATGTATTTGCCTCCACCACCACTGCCAGCAGTGTGTCCCACGCACCCAACCCTCTCTGTGTAAAAAACTTGCCTCTGACATCCCCCCTATGCCTTCCTCCAATCATCTTAAAATTATGCCGCCTTGTGTTAACCATTTTCGCCCTGGGAAAAAGTCTCTGACTGTCCACTCGATCTATGCCTCTATCATCTTGTACACCTCTATCAAGTCTCCTCTCATCCTCCTTCTCTCCAAAGAGAAAAGCCCGAGCTCACTCAACCTATCCTCATAAGACATGCTCTCCAATCCAGGCAGCATCCTGGTAAATCTCTGCACCCTCTCTAAAGCTTCCACATCCTTCTTATTATGAGGCGACCAGTCTGAACATAACACTCCAAGTGTGGTCGAACCAGAGTTTTATAGAGCTGCAACATTACCTCATGGCTCTTGAACTCAATACACCGACTAATGAAGGCCAGCACACCATACGCCTTCTTAATTGAGGGATCTATGGACATGTACTCCAAGATCCCTCTGTTCCTCCACACTGCTAAGAGTCCTGCCATTAACCTTGTATTCTACCTTCAAATTTGACCTTCCAAAGTGTATCACTTCCCATTTTTCTGGGTTGAACTCCCATCTGCCCCTTCTCAGCCCAGCTCTGCATCCTATTAATGTCCTGTTGTAATCTACAGCAACCTTCTGCACTATCCACAACACCACCAACCTTACTAACCCACCCTTCCACATCCTCATCCAAGTCATTTATAAAAATCACAAAGAGCTGGGGTCCCAGAACAGATCCCAGTGGAACACCACTGGTCACCAATCTCCAGGCAGAATACACTCCATCTACCACCACCCTCTGTCTTCTGTGGGTGAGCCAATTCTGAATCCACACAGCCAAGTTTCCCTGGATCCCATGCCTCCTGAATTTCTGAATGAGCCTTCTATGAGGAACCTTATCAAATGCCTTTCTAAAATCCATGTACCCCCCATCCACTGCTCTACCTTCATCAATGTGCTTTGTCACATCCTCAAAGAATTCAATCAGGCTTGTGAGGCACAACCTGCCCCTCACAAAGCCATGCTGACTGTCCCTAATCAGCCTATGCTTCTCCAAATGACAAAAAATCCTGTTTCTAAGAATCTTCTCCAGTAATTTGCCCACCACTGAAGTAAGACTCACTGGTCTGTAATTCCCAGGGTTGTCCCTACTCCCTTTCTTAAACAAAAGAACAACATTTGCCACCCTCCAATCATCTGGCACTACTCCTGTGGTCAGTGAGGACACAAAGATCATCGCCAAAGGTGCAGCAATCTCTTCCCTCGCTTCCTATAATAATCTTGGATATATCCTGTCCGGCCCCAGTGACTTATCTGTCCGAATATTTTTCAAAAGTTCCAGCACATCCTCTTTCGTCACGTTGACATGCTCTAGTGTATCAGCCTGTCGTACGTCATCCTAACAAATGTCAAGATCTCTCTCTCTAGTGAATACTGAAGCAAAGTATTCATTAAGGACCTCTCCTACCTCTTCCGACTCCAGGCACATGTTTCCTCTTTTATCCCTGATCGGTCCTCGCCTCACTCTAGTCATCCTCCTATTCTTCACATACGTGTAGAACACCTTGGGGTTTTCCTTAATCTTACTTGCCAAGGCCTTCTCATGCCCCCTTCTAAGTCCACTCTTAAACTCTCTCCTGGCTACCTCGTAACTCTCCAGAACCCTGTCTGATCCTTGCTTTCTAAACCTTAGGTAAGCTCCTTTCTTCCTCTTGACAAGATATTCTACGTCTCTTGTCAACCACGGTTCCTTCACTCTACCATCCTTACCCTGCCTCAATGGGACAAACCTATCCAGAACTCATGCAAGTACTCACTAAACAACCTCCTCATAATAAGATAAAATAAGTTAAGATCCACAGAGCTGCTTATCTTCTGTAAGATAAGATAAGCAGCTTTGCTTCATTAGGAGTTTGAGGACATTTGGTATGTCACCAAAGACTCTTGAAAATTTTTACAGATGTACGGTGGAGAGCAATCTGATTGGTTGCATCACCACCTGGTATGGAGGCTCCAATGTGCAGGATTAAAAGAGGCTGCAGAGGGTTGTAGACTCAGCCAGCTCCATCACACCCCACCATCGAGGACATCTTCAAGAGGCGGTGCCTCAAGAAGGCAGCGTCCATCACTAAGGACCCTCACCACCCGGGACACGCCCTCTGCTCGTTATTACCATTGGGGAGCAGGTACAGGAGCCTGAAGACTCAACATTTCAGGAACAGCTTCTTCCCCTCCGCCATCAGGTTTCTGAACAGTCCATGAACCCATGAACACTGCCTCATTATTCCTCTTTTGCACTATTTATTTATTTTTGTAACTTACGGTAATTTTTCTACATTGCTCTGTACTGCTACCACAAAACAACAAATTTCATGACATATGTCAGTGATAATAAATCTGATTCTGATTCTATAAGATTCCTTTCAGGAAGTCCGAAAACGGAAGCATTGTGATGTAGGAAACATTAGGTTGCATCTACACCATCAATGTAAATGGGGAGACACAGTTTCTAGCAACAGAAGTGTTGGTAATCAGCAGGCACACATGCTTAAGGGTGATTGGTAAGTGAAGCAAAGGTGACAGGAACAAAAATAAACATATGCAGCAAATAGTGAGCCAGCATACCCTGCCTGAAAGGGCAATGGAAGCAGATTTGAAAAGGAATGTGGACCAACACTTGAAAATAAAAGACTGCAGGACTGTGGGAGAAGAGCAGGGATATAACATAGGATGGGAATGATTGTTTCTTGGTTGGATTTCAAGCTAGAAATTGCATCTAGCATTCTGTCTCAAATGTAAAATCCCTTAAATATTTCAGGAGACAAAAATTATATTTTGATTGCAATACAGTTATTGTTGAATTGATGAGTGCCATTCAGAAATGCCACAACCTTATTGTAAACCAGGCTTCCTCTCGGTTACCTTCTTGCAGGCTATCTTGTTAAAGATTGACGACTTGAAGACGAGATCTTTGAGAATTGACGAAAATGGTGTTACACCAATGCCACCTCCAACCAGGACAGACACTTCATATTGGTTCCATTCTTGGTGTCCCTCCCCAAAAGGTCCATCCAGATAGATCTGCAGGGGAAGGCAAGGTTTTCCGTGAGTCATGAGTCATTTCACGTGTTTATTTTCTGATAGGCATTTGAGGGAGAAGTAATTTCAAACAGGGGCAATTATTCAGCCGGAAGGGTGATAAAACCAAATTCAATTGCAGTTTTAAATAAGTAATTAAATTGGCACTTGAAGGAAAAAAAGTTGCATAGAATTGGGGAAAGAGCCATGACTGGGACTGAACCAATTGCTCTTAGAAGCAGTAGGCATGGCTCAATGGGCCATATCCCTTGTTCTGTGCTATAACAATCTCACGATTTAAAGGCACAGGTCCAGAGAATAGTTGCATTCTGCAACGCACTCTCAGGAACAGTATGCACTTCATATCTGGCCCCTCCACTTTATACCAGTCACAGATGGTGCACTTGGTGTAGCCCCATTCATTTAAATAGAGCTGTCAAACTTCATTCAAAAGATAAGTGAAGGATTTTTTAAACTTTAATTTTATTATATTTATACCTAATTAATTTGTACAAGTTAATTGTGTTAAGTGAATATTATATTTGAAATAATAAATTGTGAATATTATTTAAAACTTTTAAAAATGACATTTTTAAATTTGTTCTTCACCATTTTTAAATGCCGCTGATTATCTTGCAAAGAGTGCATCAACCTTCCGACAGCATGAGCTGGATATCAGAAGACTATCAAGGTATCAGGGCAGTCAGTGGAGACGCAGACCACACCTCCTGAAGCCTTGCAGCCCATTTCTCCTCACGTAACAGCAATAGTGAGGCTTCAAGATCATTGGTAACTGCATCGCCGCAAAATATTAGAGAGGCCAGGTGGCTGGTGTGAGGAGCTGCTCCAACTATGAGGTACAGGCAGGATCCAGCCTGATCTGAACCAATATATTTCTGACATGGATAAAGTCTGAATACTGTATGATAGATAGGAAATTGGATGAATTGCATCCTAATATACAGTATATTTGTTTTTAACTCAGATTTGTTTGGCAGTTTAAGGGTCAAGACTTGGAGTTTCTTTGTCGTTTTTGCTTGCTTTTAAATTTCTATTTGCTTTTCCTCTTCTTTGACCCCCTTCCCCCCCCCCCCACCCCCCCAGAGACCATTCAGTGAATGGTCCTGTTGCACACGAATCCAGTATTGTACATTAGCACAATCCTGGCAATCCTTCCATTACTGCTGAAGTTCAGGATGAAATGTCTAAATCCCCAATGTGTGCAGCTCTGGAGACAATTTACAGGAGTGCTGACAGACTTGTCCATATTTTCTCACCTGTCTTATCAATTTTTGTTCATGAGGTTTAATAAAATTTAGGGCCATGGCAAAAGAACAGGAGGATGATGGGCTTATTCTATCAAGAGTTGGCATAAATTCAGTGCGCTGAATGAATTCCTTTTGTGCTGCAACTACTCTGTGGTGTTTTGATTCATTGCTCTTTGTGGGAGCTTACTCTGCACAAAATGGATACTTGTTTCCTTTTCCTTAACTAGTGCATTAGGCATTTTGGGACGTCATAAGTTAAAAAAAGCGGTAACAGAAATTTTAGATGTTTCTGATCTAAAAAACCCTTTTTCTGAATGTCCAAATGTCCTCCCTTAAATAAGACCTATACTGCACACCACACTCCAGTATCACCAGTGTTCTACATAACTGAAGCCTAACATCCCTACCTCTGCATTTACTTTTCTTGTCAAAATAGACTATTTCACTTTTATCCACATTTTGTTCTATTTGCCAAATCACTGCCCACTCACTTAACCTATTTGTACTCTTTTCAGTCTCTTTATGTCCTCTTTAAAACTTACTTTCCTGCCTATCTTTATCTTATCAGCAAATTTAGCAACCGTTCCTTCAGTGCCTTTTACGAGTTTATTCACATAAATTGTAAAATGTTGAGTTCCTAGTGCCAATCCCTTTGGCACTCTACTGGTTAGAGCTTGCCAATGCCAATATGTAATCTCCTAAACTATCAGTTTTTACTCCCAGCAATAACCTCTTATGTGATCAATCAAACGCTTTCTGGAATTCCAAGTATAGTTCCCCTTGTACCGCAACACCTGTCACTTCTTCAAAGAACAATAAGTTGGTCAAACATGATTTCTCTTTCAGAAAACAATGTTGATTTTGCGTGATTACCTTGAATTTTTCTAAGTGCCCTGTATAACGTCTTAAGCTGAGAGTTGAAGAATATGAGTTACAGATTACATTGTATTGTTAAGTGTGGATGAATGATTGAGGGTGGTACAATATTTGTGAACCTAGCAGCAGCCAACACTATCATCGGATGAGTAAACTACATTGAAAGGAATAGTTCGAAGAGAAAAACCCCTGTTAGACCCGAGGTACATGTGATAACAGCATAACTGTTGAATTAAATCTTAGTTTTCATTCATTCTTGGGATGTGGAGCTTGCAGAAAAGCCCAAGAGTTATTGTCTATCATTCTGGAGACACAAGAGGCTGCAGATGTTGGAATCTGGAGCAACAAACAAAATGCTGGAAGAACACAGCGGGTCAGGCAGCATCTGCGGAAGGAAACGAACAGTCGGCTTTTCAGGTCGATATCCTTCACCTGGACTGAAAGATACAGGGGAGATAGCTAGTACAAAGAGGTGAGGGGAAGGGGTGGAGCAAGAGCTGGCAAGTGATGGGTGGATCCAGGTGAGGAGGGGGTGATAGGCAGCTGGAGGAGGGGGGAGGGGAAATAGCGACAGAGGCTGGGAGGTGGAGGCAAAAAGGGGCTGCAGATGATGGAATATGGTAGGAAAAAGAAGGTGGAGCACGGAACCACATGAGGGAGGTGGGGGGGGGCAGATGGGAACAGTGGGGGGAGGGGACCCAGTGGGAGGGGTGTGTGGGTGACGGGCAGATGGACTGTGGTGGAGAAGGGGAAAGAAACGGTAATGGGGAGGGGGTACGGTGTGTAGGAAGAACTGGGTAGATCAGGAGCAGAGAGAAAAGGGACAGAAGGAGAGCAGTTTGCCTGAAGGAGAATTCAATGTTCACGCCGTCGGGGTGTAGCCTCCCCAGGCAGAATATGAGGGGATGTTCCTCTAGTTTGCATTTAGCCTCACTCTGGCAGTGGAGGAGGCTGAGCACAGAGGGGATGGCGTGGGAATGGGGAGGGGGATTAAAATGGCCGGCAACCGGGAGGCCACGGCGGCTTTAATGATTGTCTGTCATTAGTTGCCCTTAAACTCAGAGGCTTGCAAAACCATTTTAGAATACAGTTAGGAGTCAACAAGGTCTAGGATTCTATATGAACCACAACAGGCAAAGGTTGGAGACTTTCCTCTCTAATGGGCTAGATGGGATTTTCCCCAATTACGTAGTAAACTCATGGATTGTTGATACGATTTGGATTTGTTCAGTTGAATTTAATTTCCACAGTTGTCATGGTAGGATTGGAACTCTGGTCCAGATTCTAGACCACGAGCAACATATCCACCATGCCAATGTACACCCATCCAGGGCTTTGTACTGTTAGTACCTTTGGGTTGCCGCCGAGTCTTCCCACGTTCTCTGGCGAGTAGGTTTCTCGTAACTTTGTCGTCCATGGTCCCACTGCCCTGATGTGGAGACTGAGGGTGTCCTCATTTGGTGCTGATGTCAAGGTGAAGGGATGGTACTCATCAGTCCCTAGTGACAGACACGCGATGCGTACCCATTGACCTGACTTGTAATCAAAGTCCTGAGGGCGTTTAAATTCAAGATGAGTCACACCTACAGCCCAAGGAAAACAGGAAAAGGTGAGTGCCAGTCGCATTCGAGACCTGGGATCTCAATGTAATATTTTCTATGTTACAGCAACGATACTTTAGCTGCAAGTACTTTGGGTCATTCTTGGACTTGTCAAGGCACTCTGTGAATATAACATCATCTTTCTTTGATTCACATTGCTGTGGGTTCTTTTTTTATTGCGCTCCACTGAGTCAAAAACAGAGACAGAGAGCTGCTGGCAAAATATCCTTTACTGATGTCAGTCAATGCTCAACTAATACCAGTGTCGAAACAATGCATCAAAAGTATTACCACATGATACACATACAGGGCTGAAAGGTAGATGTGCATACACACACACACACACACACACACACACACACACACACACACAGGCGCACACAGGCGCAGGCACATACAGATACAGGCACAGGCACAGGCACACACACAATCACAGGCGCACATAGGCATAGACGCAGGCACAGGCGCTGACACAGGCACAGGCACACACAGACACACACAGACAGACACACGCACAGACACAGGCACACACACACACATACAACAACAGGCAGACACACAGGCACAGGCAGACACAGGCACACACACAGGCACAGGCACACACAAAATTGTATATACATGTAAAGAAAGGTACCTTAATTTTTTAATTTGTTTCTCAGTACTTCACAAGTAAAATAAAATTTGTTAAATTATAATGCCTGTGACACAGAGCCGTATATACGATGCATTACTCAACCTTCGATATGTTGGCATATATATCATGTAGGACCATATATACCACACAGCACCTCATAAATATAATGTAGTGTACATGACATACAATGACATAAGTAACATGCAGCACCAATATATCATGACAGTTCATATACCATACAAAACAATTTACACCATATAGCATATACATACCAATTATATACACACTGTATTGTGCCATATATGCTATCCAGATGCATACAGTATATAGTATATGCCATATATAACTTGCTGTCATGATATATACCATACAACACAATGTACATTATGCAGCTCCTTATATTCCAAGCAGCATTGTGCTGTCTGAAGTTGACATATATAGCATGTTGTGCCAGATGTAACATGTGGAACCATATGTACATAGATTCCTTTGGCAGTGAAAGACAAGGGGATTTATTGCTTCATAGTTTTTCACAACTTTGCTGGAGTAATGCTGAGTTGTGAATGCTGGGGATTGTGCACGTCTTGACGTGATCTTTTGATTGATCAACTGGTCCTGCATGATACTAGGAATCCAAGAGTCTGTGCTACATGGGTTAAAGTTTGCACAAAGTCACAGATACGAAATTCCATGTAAGTACCTGCTAGTAGTCAGGTAAAAGATCCCAAAATAGGTTAGATACATAACTGACTCATGGATTGGACCTGTCCCTTTTTCACAGATAATGTCAGTTATAAATTTTAAATTTAAATTAAATTTTATTTACAGTGTGGTAACAGGCCCTTCCGGCCCAACGAGTCCGCGCCGCCCATTTTAAACCCAAATTAACCTACCCGTATGTCTTTGCAATGTGGGAGGAAACCGGAGCACCCGGAGGAAACCCACGCAGACACGGGAGAACGTACAAACTCCTTACAGACAGCGACGGGAATCGAAACCCGATCGCTGGCGCTGTAATAGTGTCGCGCTAACCGCTACGCTACTGAGTGCCACCCCATCATGCTGTAAATAACTAAGGAGTACCTTAAAGGTGTTAGGAAGTTTTGACATCCTCTCCACATCAGAAGATAAGAAGCATTGAACATTGAACCGTGGAGCATTGAACCTCTCGAGCCTGTTCTCCTATTCAATGAGATCATGACTGTGACCCTGTTTCATTTCCTCCCTTTTCCTTGAATCTTTGAGCAGCTTTGATTTCAGACCTAAAGTTACCTATTTACCGGCACCAATTTCCATTTGTGGGAGAAATTTGCAACCTTCTACCACACTGTGTACAACTACCTCCTGATTTCAGAACTTCAGACTTTGCCTGGACTCTGCCCCATCAAACCTTTCCTTAACACCTTGAGGGTTTAACATAGAAACAGAGAAAAACAATTCAGGCCCTTCGGCCCACAAAGCTGTGCCGAACATGTCCCTACCCTAGAAATTACTAGGCTTACCCATAGCCCTCTATTTTACTCAGCTCCATGTACCTATCCAACAGTCTCTTGAAAGACCCTATCGTATTCGCCTCCACCACTGTTTCCAGCAGCCCATTCCACTCACTCACCACTCTCTGAGTGAAAAACTTACCCCTGACATCTCCTCTGTACCTACTCCCCAGCACCTTAAACCTATGTCCTCTTGTGGCCACCATTTCAGCCCTGGGGAAAAGCCTCTGACTATCTACCCGATCAATGCCTCTCATCATCTTATATACCTCTATCAGGTCCCCCCTCATCCTCTGTCACTCCAAGGAGAATTAATAGATCATTCCGTGCATAGGTACATTGAGGTAGTACAAAAGAAAACAATGCAGAACATAGTGTTACAGTTACAGAGAAAGTGCAGTGCAGGTAGACAAATAAAGTGCAAGAGCTACGGCGAGGTAGATTGAGAGTTCATCTTTATCGTGTAAGTATGGGCAATGTAGTCCAGATTAATAGAGAATCCAATAATGATCTATTGGATTCTGTATTAATCCTTCACAGGACATGGATGTGGCTGGCTTGGCCAGCAAACATTGTCATCCCTTGCTAGCCCCCACAGGTTGAGTAGCTTGCTGGGCCATTTCAGAGGATGGTTAGGAGGAAACCAGACAAGGACAGAATGGCAGATTTCCATTGCTGAACAATGTCAGTGAACCAGAGGGGTTTCCAACAACAAATTGCTTAATTTGTGGATATCCTCATTAATAGTAGTGTTTACACCAGATTCATTAATTGAATTTAAATTCTCCAGCTACTGTGCTGGGATTTGAACTCATGTTTTTGGAGAAAATAATCAATGCTTCTGGACACTAGTGAAGTAACTTAACCACTGTGCTACTTGGTTTTCCCCATCTAGCCATCAAATTTTTTGAACAAAATGAGTTCACCCTTTGATCTTCTGCACTCAAGGGAATATAAATCTGGACTCCCATTACCCATTCTTATACAGATGAACTCTTGATCTCTCAATCTACCTCACCGTAGCCTGCTTGCACGGCACTTTCTCTGCAACTGTAACACCATGTTCTGCATTTTTCCTTTTGTACTACCTTGATGTACTTAGGCATGGAACGATCTGTCTGGATGGCACGCAAAAGCTTTTCACTGTATCTCCATCCTAGTCACTTAACCCTTTTGGTTCTCAACAGCAGGAAATCTTGGAACTAAAACTTTGCGGTCAGCGGGGAGGTACCTGAGGGCAGCAGTTCCGCCTTCACCACCGTCACCTCCTTCTTCTTTCTGCTGAGGCTGACGAGTTTGTCTCCCAGGTAGATGAGAGCTGGTACGATGAAGTACAAGTAGAAAGTCTGTTGCTGGATCAGGTTTGAACTCCCGTGGATTAGAATCTGTTGGCAGGAGATGTGGGCGGGGTGAGTGGGAAGGAAAAGAATCAGAGTAGAGAAAAGAATGGACCATGATATTAGAGATATCCAATACAGGAAATACATCTGAAAGTGATAGAGAGTCAAAGACCTTTCCTTAGGACAAAAAGTATTTTGCTCTTCCTTTAAGAAGATGGAGGAATGGATGGGGTTGACTGCTGTAGCTGACTGAGATTTTATGCACGTAATTCCTCCCCCCCACCCCACCCCCAGATGCTGCTTGACCCACTGAGCTCCTCCAGTAGATTGTTTGTTACACACAATTCATGTTGATTAACTTTGCTGCACTTTGTGCATATATAATCTTGCTACTCTCAATAGAATCATCAAGCCCAGAAGAAAAACATTTGTCCTGTTGAATCCATGTCATTTTCCTTCAGTTTCCTGCTCTTTCCCCAAAGCCCTGCCAATCCTCAAGTGCCTAATCCATTCTTTTTTATGAGGCTTAAAAGTTTCTTCTTTTTCTTGCTGGTTCCATATCATAACTACCCCTGAAAGATAAATCTCCTCACATCCCTCTCATACCTTTTGCTCAGACTTTAAATCTGGTCCTGGTCCTTGAACCATTGGATCAGATTCCCTCTACTCAGCCCAATATTGATCCTGTACAGAATCAAATTTCTTCTCAAACTTTTTTTTTCGCTCTAAACCATCCCAGGTCAACTTTATGGTAGAAATCTCTCATCCCTGGAACCATTCGAATAAATCTTTTTCACACCCTGTCTAGGATTTTCACAACCTTCTGAAGGTGTGCCGTGGAACTGAAAACTATACTCCAATTGTGACCTGATCAGTTTTAGAACCATAACCTTTCTGCTTCCATACGCTGTGACTTTATTTATTAACTCCAGGTTCCAAGCTCCCTAGTCTCTCAACACGTCCTGCCACTCAGAAGAAAGTTCTACTGTTTCGGTAATGAGTCCTATTTGCTCATAAAGGCACTCCCATGGTGCGGTTGGTTAGAGGGTTCCTGGAATTAGACCCAGTGACAATGACAGCTTCCAGGATTAGTGTTCAAGATAAGATAATGTGTGAGGATTGAAGTGATAAACTTTTGTTGGTTCTGCTAGCCTTGTTAATTTAAATCTTAAAATTCATTCAGCTGCTCTCCTCAGTAATCTGACATGAAGTCATAAAACGTTAAGTTAAAGTCATTGAGTCATACAGCTCAGAAACAGGCCCTTCAGCCCATTAGGTACATGTTGACCATCGAGCATCTATTTACACTGATCCTATGCTAATCCCATTTTTTTTTATTTGCCCCACATTCCCATTAACTCCCTGCCAGATTCTACTGCTCACCTACACACCAGAGGCAATTTAGAGCAGCCAAATCACCCACCAACTTGCATGCCTTTGGGATGTGGGAGGAAACCCAGAACACATGAGGAAACCCATGTGGTCACAGGAAGAACGTGCAAACTCCACGCAGACAACAACGGAGGTCAGCATCGAGCCATGGGCTAAAATAACAACAGGAACTGCTGGAAATTCTCAGCAGGTCAGGTCACAGCCACGGGACGAAAAATGGAGTTAATGTTACAGGTCGAAGACCTCTTTCTGAACCCCATCTTCAACCTGAAACATTAAAACCATTTCTCTTCACACAGATGCCGTCTGACCTGCTGAGTATTTCCTGCAGGTTCTGTTTTATTTTAGATTTACAGCATCTGCAGTTTTCTTTTGGTTTTCACTTATTTGTAAACCTTGGGTTGCTGAAACTGAGACAGAAGATCTACCCACCATCTGTAAAGTCTTGGGAGTTATTCAAAGCTACGCAACTTGCACGGTCGGAGGAAATGTCCCACCATCACTTTCTCAAGGACCACAGATGAACAATTTGGGTAGGGGAGTCCAGAACTAAGGGGCAGAGGTTTAGGGTGAGAGGGGAAAGATTTAAAAGGGACCTGAAGGGCAACTCACCAGAGGTTGGTGAGTATATGGAATGAGCTGCCAGAGGAAGTGGTTGAGGCAGGTACAACGGTCATTTAAGAAGCACTTGGATAGGTACATGGAGGGTTGGGGCTATGAGCCAAATGCAGGAGATTTGGATGTTGGGTGGGCACCATGGTTGGCATGAACTGGTTGGGCTGAAGGGCCTGTATTGCTCTATGACTCCCATAAACACTGGCCTTGCTGGTGATATGTAAAGGTTGAGTTGTGTTTAAAATGGAGATGGGGAGAGGCAGCATCACACTCAGAAGCAACACTGAATTGGAAGATGAGCATAATTACCAGAATGTACACGATCACGTAGAGGTGGTGAGTCACCCAGAATGCCTGAAAGCTCATGCGACGAAATTGGCGGGAGGCAAAAACATACATGATGGCCAGGACGACAAGGAGCAGAATGCCACTCATTCCTAAAGCATAAGAATTAGGATCAGGAGTCTGTCATGTGGTTCCTGGAGCCAGCTCTACCCATCAGCAAGATATAACAGCTGACCTTATACCTCAAGTCGATATTCTCTTCTAAACCCATCACGCTTTATTCCCTTAAAGATCCATTCACCTCATCTGTGTGCAGTTCTGGTTGCCCCGTTACAGGAAGGATGTGGAGGCTTTGGAGAGGGTGCAGAAGAGGTTCACCAGGATGCTGCCTGGATTAGAGGGTATGAGCTATAAGAAGAGGTTGGACAAACTTGGATTGTTTTCTCTGGAGCATCGAAGGCTAATTGAAGTTTATAAAATTATGAGAGACATAGATAGGGAAGGCAGTCAGAATCTTTCTGCCAGGGTAGACAGGTCAAATACTAGAGGACATGCATTTAAGGTGAGAGGGGGAGAGTTTGAAGGAGATGTGCGGGGCAAGTTTTTTTACATGGTGGAAGATGCCTGGAACAGGCTGCCAGGGGTGGTGGTGGAAGCAGATATGATAGAGGTGTTTAAGGGGCTGTTAGGCACATGAATACGCAGGGAATGGAGGGATATGGATCACGAGCTGGCAAAATCGATATGGTTTAATCATCACCTCGCGGCTCTTGAATTCAATACCTCGACTAATGAAGGCCAACACACCATATGCCTTCTCAACAACCCTATCGACCCGCGCGGCAACCTCGTACAACCACGATGTACTGAATGTGAGGGTCAGTTCAAAACTTTTCATGGTTCAAGAATTACAGAGTGATTATGAGCTCAGATTTAATGACATAATTCAAATAGCTCAAGACCACCCCCGTATTAGTTCTTGGAAGATCACTAATTAAAGATGGTTTCTATGAGTTGATACTTCAGTCACCAAGAATAAGTAATTCTAACTGTTACCTGGAATGGTCTCAAAGAACCACCAGTAAAATTTCCGAGGAAGCTCTGATCTACAAATCAAAAGAAGAAAGGTAGAGTTATGATAATGAACCATGCCTCCACATTGAAAGGTACCAGTCATTGAATCACAGACAACTTGTCTATGCTGACCAAGTTGCATAATGGAGCTAATCCCATTTGCCTGCATTTGGCCCACATCCCCCTAACCCTGTCCTATCCATGTACCTGTTCAAGTGTCTTTTACCTGTTGTAATTGTACCTACTTCTACCATTTTCTCTGGCAGCTCATTCCATACACCCACCACCCTCCACGTGAAAAAGCTGCCCCTCAGGTCCCCTTTAAATCTTTCCCCTCTCACTTTAAACCTATGCCCTCTAGTTTTGGACCCTCCCTATCTTGGAGAAAAGACTGTGACCATCCCCATTATCTATGATTTTATAAACCTCTGTAAGGTCACTGGAATCATGTTTCTTGTATATTTTTCCTCCTTGTTGTAATACTATTGAATGGATGTCTTGCACGATAAGATGGACTCTTGACCTCACAATCTACCTTGCCATGGCCTTGCACTTTATTGTCTGCCTGCACTGCACTTTCTCTGTAACAGTAACACTACATTCTGCATTCTGTTATTGCTTTTCCTTTGTACTACCGCAATGTACTGATGTGGTGAAATGATCTGTATGGATGGCATGCAAAACAGTTTTTCACTGTACCTCAGTACATGTGACAATAATAAACCAATTTAATTCACCAATTTATTTATGTCTTGCCTTTCTGCAAAGAATGAGACCATCAGGGGATGCTTTTACATTGGCCTGAGTGGACAGACAGGGACTTGTGTAGTCAAAGTTGATACTTCCAACGATGTAGCACTGTGTCAGCACTGCCATTGAAACAATCTAGCTCCCCATCCGTACTCCCTTGGCATAATGTCCTTCCAACAGTGCTCCCTTGGTACTGCCTCTCCAAAGGTGCAGCAATTCCACAGCACTGCCCCTCACACAGTGCCACACTCCCTCTATACTGTCCCTCCAGCATTGAAATGATCCCTCAATACTGGCCTCAAATGTTGAAACACATTTTCATTGCTCAGTAGACAGTGTGGCAGTCCCATAGTACACCCTCTGACAGTGTGGCCATTCCTCAGTAATGCCTCTCTGCTAGGGTAGCACTGTCTTAGTTCAACCCCTCTAATAGTGTAGCATTCCTTTAGTACAGTCTTTCTGATGAACTCCCTCAGTTTATCATTCCTGTGAAAAATCATTCCAATACATCACAACCAAATCCACTTACTCAGGTTCTCGAACCTTCCTGCACACCCCTAACCCCAACTCAGCAACGGAACACTACGGACCACCTCTTGCACTGTCTCTGATTGTGTCTTTCTGTTTTGCACTAAGGTCTTGCTTTCGTACAGTTTCTTTTCATTGTATGTCATAATTTTATCTATAATTTATGTTCTGTGTGTTGTCTGTACCTACGTGCCTGTGTTGCTGCTGCAAGCAAGGTTTTCATTGTACCTGTACCTTGCCGTACTTGTGCACATGACAATAAACTTGATTTATTCCTCTGTTTCTGCACTTAAGTTTGAAATCTGATTAATAAATTAACCTACTTCTTCTAACACTGGCAAACTGAATTCAGCAGAAGGAATTGTTCAGGATTAGCCATCTGTATTATCTTTAAAGAAATCTTTTTCTTCTATATACAAATGCACATTGAGGGGTTGTGTTTCCAAATTCTGGGCAGTTATTTCTCATTTCTGCTGGCAATGAATGTTACTTGTTCCAGCTGGCTGATGATGAGTCTAGAATCTGAATACTCACTCATAAGTTCATTATGAAGGGGAGAGTACAACTCCTACACACGATTTCATCTCATTCCAGGTCAAGGTGCCTTCTTTATCATTAGAGAGTCTTACTTTGTACGATGATTAAGTGAGAGGTTCGCACTCTGCAGCATGAATCCACCTCCGTCTGGGAAGTGCAGAGATTCACCAGGATGTTGCCTGGGATGGAGTGTTTCAGTTATGAGGAGAGATTGGAGAGGCTGGGTCTGTTCTCCCTGGAGCGGAGAAGGTTAAGGGCCCACATGATTGAGGTCTATAAAATTCTGAGGGGTATAGATAAGGCAGACTGCAGGAAACTTTTCCCCATATCAGAGGCAGATAAAACTAGGGTACTGATTTAGGATAAAGGGGGAAGATATTTAAGGGGAATGTGAGGGGGACTTTTATCACAAAGAGAGTGGTGAGAACCTGGAACACACTGCCTGAGAGAGTGGCGGAAACAGAAGCACTGACAGCACTTAGGATGTGTCGAGACGATCACTTAATCCAAGTACTGGGATTATTAACATGGATGGGTGCCCATTGATCAGCATGGATGTGATGGGCCAAATGGCCTGTTTCCCTGCTGTATGACTCAATGCCTCACCAGGACCCTGGACCCCACCCACAGACTTTTGGCAGACTGCGATCTGCTGCCATTAGAGTGCCAGCTGAAGGTTTTCTGGAAGAGGGACGGGGCTCTGGGTCAGATACGGAGTCTGGACGGCTAGTACTGGGGTGGGGAAGGGTGATCTGCACAAAGAGACAGTGGACAGCCTCACGCCAGAGAGGGCGAGCAGCCTTTGGCTGGAGGGTGGGGTGAGTGGGGGGAATAAAGAGGGAAAGGGGTGGAACAAAGAGGGGAGGTATTGCGTGAAGGGGGAGAGAGCTGAGGAGGAGGACGACACAAGTGGAACAGGGGTATGGAGACTAGGGGTTCAACAAGGAGGAAAATCAGGTGGCAAAGTGAAGGGGGAGGTTGGGGTAAAGATCATGTGTCTGTGACCATGTGTGTGGTTGGAACACAAGGGCACATGTGTGTGTTTCTGTATGTGCATGTGTGTGGTTTTGTGTGTTATTGTGTGTGCATGTGTGTTATTTCATATGAATGTGTTTAGTGTGTTCTTGCTTTCCGTTGTGTGTGTGTGTGTGTGTGTGTGTGTGTGTGTGTGTGTGTGTGTGTGTGTGTGTGTGTTATTTTGTGTCTATATCTGTGTTCTCGCATGTGCATGTGTATTTTTGCATGTGCATGTGTTTTTACGTGTTCATGTGTTTTTGTGTGTGATGTGTGTGTTTTGGGTGTTTGCATATATGTGTGTGTGTGTGTTTTGTGTATGTGTGTATTTTTGTGTGTGTTTTATAGTGTGTGTGTGTGTGTGTGTGTGTGTGTGTGTGTGTGTTATTGTGTGGCTACACACAAGTGTGCATGCTAAGTGTATAGCAGAGCCTGGCTCCTATTGCCTTGACTCCCTTGCCATTGGAACAGCAGCTCACTGCCAAGACGGAGCAGTGATTAGGGATCTCCACCCTACATTAAGGGAACTTGTGCACAAGCATCATCTACTCTCGGCACTGGAGTGGGAGCAACTCATTCTTGACCCCACAGGAGAAGAGCAGGGTGGTGTTGGTACCAGAGTCCTAGAAATCAGGATGTTTGTAGAGCTGTACCATCACACAGCGATGTGGGGCCAGAGCCACGTTGCTTCAGTGCTGCACTCCCAGTACAAGTGGCAGCACAGGTCCCGGTACAAGCGGGGGGCACAGGTCCCGGTACAAGCGGGGGGCACAGGTCCCAGCACTGGCACCACTTGCTGTAATCAAACAGCATCAGCAACTGATTTAGAACATAGAACATAGAACACTGCAACACAGTACAGGCCCTTTGGCCCACAATGTTGTGCTGACATTTTATCCTGCTCTAATATCTATCTAACCCTTCCCTCCCACATAGCCCCCATTTCTCTATCATTCATTAGAATTGCAGCCCAGCCTGGCTCACTGTGATGAGACGAGATCTTTACCAGTGACGCACTCAATTGTAAATTTCAACCCATGCAAATCAAATGCATTTCTGTCCTTGAAAAATTAACTAAGATTAATTCCATTGCTAATTACAGAAACATAAATGAAGAATGCCCTGACTTGTAGGACAGCAACAGGTGGGTACCCAGCAGCAAGAAGCTTTGTACTACAAGACTTCCTTTGATCATTAACAATTCACCTTTCTATAACAGCAGCTTTGTCCCACTCTGTCTACACACTGCAACACCTCCCTGCCTTGTCTATCCTTGCCATTCACACTGAAAACCACTGGTGCTCTCTGAGGCATGCACTTGTCAAAGCAGGAGTGCCCTTCTATTGGAGGAAGAGCAATGATGAATCACCACTGCGCTGGTACTTTCTTAGAAGCTGAAGAAGGTTCGGCATGTCACCAAACACTCTAACAAACTTCTACGGATGCACTGTTGAAAGTATCCTGACTGGTTGCATCATGGTCTGGTACGGCAATTCCAACAGCAGGAAGACGAGACGCTGCAGAGAGTAGTGGACACAGCCCAGTCCATCCCAGGTGCATCCTTCCCCACCATCGGTAGTATCTACAGGAGGCGCTGCCTCAAGAAGGCAACATCCATCATCAAAGATCCCCATCATCCATGTCATACCTTCTCGCTGCTACCACCATGCAGGAGGTACAGAAGCCTGAAGTCCCACACCACCAGGTTCAGGAATAGCTACTTTCCTACAACCATCTTGTTCTTGAACCAACCTGCACAACCCTAACCCTACCTCAGCTGCGGAACACTACGCACCACCGCTTGCACTGCCGTGGACTTGACTCTGAATGTAGACACAAGAGATTCTACAGATGCTGGAATCTGGAACAACACACACAAAAAGTGCTGGAGAAACTCAGCAGGTCAGGTGATGAAGGGTCTCGGCCTGAAATGTCAATTGTTTATTTCCCTCCATCAATGCTGCCTGACCTGCAGAGTTCCTCCAGCACTGTTTGTGTGTGTTGTCTCTGAATGTGTCTTTTTTTGCACTAAGGTCTTGTTTTTGCACAATTTATTCTCTCTCTCTTCACTGTCTTGTATAATTTATGTATAATTTATATCCTATGTGCTGCCTGTGATGCTGCTGCATGCAAGGTTTTCATTGTACTTGCACCTCACTGTACTTGTGCAATGAAATCAACCTGACTTGAGGTATTGGGAGAACACTAACCACTGAGCGATAGTACTGAGGGAGTGCTGCACTGTCAGAACCAAGGGAATGCTGCACAGTTGGAGGAACAATGTGGAGGGAGTGCTGCAGTGTTGAAGAGGTGGCACTAAGGGGCTGTTGTATTATTGGGAGATTGCAGTACTGTTGGAGGAGCAATGGCGAGACCTTGGTGCATCGTTAGGGTGGGAGCACTGAGACTGGGGTGTACTATTGGAGAGCCAGCACAGAGGGAATGCCACACTATTCGGTGAGCAGTTCTGGGAAAGTGGTCCACGTTTAGAGTGGCAGCACTAAGGGATCACTTTAGTGTGGAAACAAGAACTAATGTTACAAAGAACCCAATCACACGTGTGCCAACACCACAACAACATGGCCTTCATTTTAAACTGGCAATCCTGAAAATCTCTTCTATCAGTTTTTCCCATGCAAACAAAATGTTGCCTTGTTTAAAAGCATACAAGTCTTGGGGTCAAATATACGAGGTAGCACTGTACCATTGGAGAGCAGGACTGATGGAGTGCCTCAATGCTGGAGGGACAGTGCTGAGGGAATACCGTACGGATGAAAGATCAGTGCAGAAGGAGTGCTGCACTATAGGAGAGGCAGTACTGATACTGGACTTCAGTGAGGAAGTGCTGCAGTGTCACAGTGGAGTACTACAGGGTTGCCGTACGTTAGCTGGGATACTGGTGAGGGAGTGCTGCAATGTTTTATAGGGACAGTAGTGAGGAAGCATTGTACTGCTGGAAGGTCAGTACTGTGGAAATGTCACACTGTAGGAGGGATGGAACTGAAGACATGCTGCTCTGTTGGAAAAGCAGTGCAAAGGGGGTGCCACACTGTTGTAGGGGCAGTGCAGACAGAGTGCCACACTGTTGGAGGGGCAGTGCGGAGGGGGTGCCACACTGTTGGAGGGGAAGTGCGGAGGGGGTGCCACACTGTTGGAGGGGCAGTGCGGAGGGGGTGCCACACTGTTGGAGGGGCAGTGCGGAGGGGGTGCCACACTGTTGGAGGGGCAGTGCGGAGGGGGTGCCACACTGTTGGAGGGGCAGTGCGGAGGGGGTGCCACACTGTTGGAGGGGCAGTGCGGAGGGGGTGCCACACTGTTGGAGGGGCAGTGCGGAGGGGGTGCCACACTGTTGGAGGGGCAGTGCGGAGGGGGTGCCACACTGTTGGAGGGGCAGTGCGGAGGGGGTGCCACACTGTTGGAGGGGCAGTGCGGAGGGGGTGCCACACTGTTGGAGGGGCAGTGCGGAGGGGGTGCCACACTGTTGGAGGGGTGGTATTGAGTGAGCGCCACATATTCTACTGACTGAGACATGGTCCATAACTTACCCATCATTGATGAACACACTGGGGAAGAGGCAGGCCAGGCTGCTGAGCGAACTGACACAGAAAACGTAGATGTTCACACCGTGCCCAGCACTGTGAAAAACTGTAAATAAAGAGAATAATTATCTATTAATATTCTTGCTCAACTCTCACTATATGGTGGACAACAGAGCCCCAGTTTCCCATAGTATAAGAATATTTTTAACTAACTCCCAGTCTCCAGACCTTTATAGGGGATGAAGCTTCCAGTGTTCCACCAATCTATTAGAACCATAGAACAGTACAGCACAGTACAGACCCTTCGGCCCACAATGCTATGCCGACCTTTAAACCACGCCTAAGACTATCTAACCCCTTCATCCCACATATCCCCCTATTTTAAATTCCTCCACATGCTTATCTAACAATCTCTTGAACTTGACCAACGTATCAGCCTCCACCACCACCCCAGGCAGCACATTCCATGCACCAACTGCTCTCTGGGTAAAAAACCTTCCTCTGATATCTCCCTTGAACTTCCCACCCATTACCTTCAAGCCATGCCCTCTTGTATTGAGCATTAGTGCCCTGGGAAAGAGGCGCTGGCTGTCCACTCTATCTATTCCTCTTAATATTTTGTACACCTCTATCATGTCTCCCCTCATCCTCCTTCTCTCCAAACAGTAAAGCCCTAGCTTCCTTAGTCCCTCCTCATAATCCATGCTCTCCAAACCAGGCAGCATCCTGGTAAATCTCCTCTGCAGCCTTTGCAACGCTTCCACATCCTTCCTATAATGAGGCGACCAGAACTGGACACAGTACTCCAAGTGTGGTCTAACCAGAGTTTTGTAGAGCTGCATCATTACCTCATGGCTCTTAAACTCGATCCCATGACTTATGAAAGCTAACATCCCATAAGCTTTCTTAACTACCCTATCCATCTGTGAGGCAACTTTCAGTGATCTGAGAATATGAACCCACAGATCCCTCTGCTCCTCTACACTGCCCAGAATCCTGCCATTTACCTTGTACTCCGCCTTGGAGTTTGTCCTTCCAAAGTGTACCACCTCACACTTCTCCGGATTGAACTCCATCTGCCACTTCTCAGTCCAGCTCTGTATCCTATCAATATCCCTCTGCAATCTTCGACAGTCCTCCACACTATCCACAACACCACCGACCTTTGTGTCGTCTGCAAACTTGCCAACCCACCCTTCCACCCTCTCATCCAAGTCATTAATAAATATTACAAAAAGTAGAGGTCCCAGAACTGATCCTTGTGGGACACCACTAGTCACAGCCCTCCAATCTGAATGCACTCCCTCCACCACAACCCTCTGCTTTCTACAGGCAAGCCAATTCTGAATCCACATGGCTAAGCCTCCCTGGATCCCATGCCCTCTGACCTTCTGAAGAAGCCTACCATATGGAACCTTGTCAAACACCTTACTAAAATCCATGTAGACCACATCTACTGCACTACCCTCATCAATCTGCCTGGTCACCTCCTCAAAGAATCCTATCAGGCTTGTGAGACATGATCTTCCCTGCACAAAGCCATGCTGGCTGTCCCTAATCAGTCCATGATTCTCTAAATGCTCATAGATCCTATCTCTAAGAATCCTTTCCAACAGCTTTCCCACCACAGACGTAAAGCTCACGGGTCTGTAATTCCCTGGACTATCCCTACTACCTTTTTTGAATAAGGGGACAACATTTGCCACCCTCCAATCCTCTGGTACCATCCCCATGGACAACGAGGACTCAAAGATCCTAGCCAACGGTTCAGTAATCTCCTCCCTCGCCTCGTGGAGCAGCCTGGGGAATATTCCGTCAGGACCCGGGGACTTATCTGTCCTAATATTT
Source organism: Pristis pectinata (assembly GCF_009764475.1). Lineage (NCBI taxonomy): Eukaryota > Metazoa > Chordata > Chondrichthyes > Rhinopristiformes > Pristidae > Pristis > Pristis pectinata. The sequence continues at coordinate 15,451,178 of NC_067436.1, read as the reverse complement.
TCTAACAGCTCCAACACATCCTCTCCCTTGATATCTACATGCTCTGGAACATTAACCTTACCAACACTGTCCTCAACGACATCAAGGCCCCTCTCCTTGGTGAATACTGAAGAGAACTATTCATTGAAAACCTCACCCACTTCCACAGCTTCCAGGCACATCTTCCCACCTTTATCCCTAATCTACCTTTATTCTCGTCATCCTTCTGCTCCTCACACAATTGAAAAAAGCCTTGGGATTTTCCTTAACCCTACTCGCCAAGGCCTTTTCATATCTCCTTCTTGCTCTCCTCAGCCCCTTCTTAAGTTCCTCCCTTGCTACCCTGTATTCCTCATGAGCCCTATCCGATCCTTGCTGCTTACACCTTATGTATGCTACCTTCTTCCTCCTAACTAGTTGTTCCACCTCTCTCGTCACCCATGGTTCCTTCACCCTGCCATTCCTTCTCTGCCTCACCAGGACAAATTTATCCCTAACATCCTGCAAGCCATCTCTGAACAATGACCACATCCCCATAGTACATTTCCATTCAAAAATGTCATCCCAATTTACTCTCGCAAGTTCTAGCCTTATAGGTTCATAATTTGCCCTTCCCCAATTAAATATCTTCCCGTCCTCTCTGCTCCTATCCTTGTTCGTGACAATGCTAAAGGTTAGGGAGCGGTGGTCACTGTCCCCCAAATGCTCACCCACCGAGACATCTGTCACCTGACCCGGTTCATTACCTAATATTAGATCTAATAAGGCATTCCCATTCTGGACTACCTGAGAGAAAATAGTTTTTACATGCTTTAGCCATCATGAACAGATTAATTCAATCAATCCTTTGATAGAATCCTAGAAAGATGGAAGTTTAAGGCACAGGTGATGGCCATTCAGCCCATTGAGTCCATGCCAGCCAAACATGACATGAGGTTGATCCCACTTCTCAGCTCTTGGTCCATGGTCCTACAGGTTACAGCTCTTCAGGCTCTTGTTTCTGCCCCCGATGCCTTTCCAGCTGCTTGGAAAGGCATCAGGCGCAGAAACAAGAGCCTGAAGAGCTCCACCACTCATTGAGTGAAATAACTCTTTCTCAATGCCTCCCCCCAATTACTCTTCTACTAATTAACATAAATATATGCACTCTAGTTGTTAACATCTCTGATAAGGGAGATACATCCTTTCTGCTTATTCTGTCCAACCCTCTCATAATTTTGTACATCTCAATTAAATCTCCCCATAGTCTCCTTAGTTCCAAAGTAAACTTAATCCTCATTGTTCCTTGGAGACACAACCTTTGTTCTGTCCATCATATCAGCCGGGATCTCCCAGTGGCCAGCCATTTTAATTCCACTTCCCATTCCCACACCGACATGTCTGTCCCCGGCCTCCTCTAATGCCAAGTTGAGGCTCGGCACAGATTACAGGAACAGCACCTCGTATTCCGCCTTGGCAGTCTCCAACCTGATGGCATGAACATTGATTTTTCTTACTTCTGGTAACCACTCTCCTCTCTCACTTCCTTTTCTTTATTCATCCCACCAGCCCCCATCACCCTATCTCTTTCCCCTCCCTCGCGTTTCCCACCTGCCCATCACCCACACTCTCCTCCCACCAGTTCCCCTCCCTACCTCCTTTCCTTTATTCCATGGTCCACTATCCTCTCCTATCAGATTCTACCTTCTTCGACCCTTCCACCTATCACCTTCCAGCTTCTGACATCATTCCCACTCTCCCCCCTCCCTCCTGTCCTGATGAAGGGTCTTAACCCAAAATGTCGACTGTCCATTTCCTACCACAGATGCCTCCTGACCCATTGAGTTCTCCAGCTTTTTGTGTGTTGCTAGTCATTGTTCCTTAGTCTTTTACAGTCAAGGGACACAAGCCTTGTCTAATGCAGACTCTCCCCATAGTCAAGAACTTGTATTGTGGAGTCACTTTGATGAATTATTGTTGAGGTCCATGGATATTTTTCAGAACTAAATGCCCTTTCAGTAGGGGTCCTCTCCAGCTCTGTGTACCACAGGTATATTACGTTCTGTCATGCAATGCATAATACTTTAAACTTTAAATTTTATTTATACATCACGGTAACAGGCCCTTCAGGCCCAATGAGTCCACGCCACCCATTTTAAACCCATGTTAACCTACTAACCCATACGTCTTTAGAATGTAGGAGCAAACTGGAGCACCCGGAGGAAACACGTGCAGACACGGGGAGAACATACAAACTTCTTACAGACAGCGGCGGGAATCGAACCCTGATCGCTGGCGCTGTAATAGCGTCGCGCTAACCACTACGCTACTGTTCCACCCCTAATCCTACTTCATGATTGCTACAATGGAAGATGGTCCTAGCATGGTGATACTACAATGGAAATGAACTAACTGGAGAGAGCAACAGCCGTCATTGCAATCCAGCGATGAAAATCCACGGCTGCGTCGAAGGGGACGTATCGGTTGAGGAAAGTTTCTCGCAGGAACGTGATGAGGTTGCGACACATCGTAAGGAGGATGTAGGCGTACATGAAGGAGATACTAGCTGCAGATCCACGAGACACAATGATACCAATGTACGTGGCTTGGGGAATCCCGGTAGTCTCTGCCTGAAGAGCATAATCTGTACAAGGGGTAAAAGCAAACTTTAAATCAACAATAAAGGGAAGAGAATGAGTGTGTGTAGGTAACAGTGAGTTTGTGGAGCATTGTGCTCAGTTTTGGTCACCCTGCTATAGGAAAGACGTTATTCAACTGGAAAGATTGACGAGGATATTGCCTGGACTTGAGTTATAGGGAGAGGTTGGACAGACTAGGACATTTTTCCTCGGAGCATAGGAGACCGAAGGAAACATAGAACATAGAAACATAGAAAAACTACTGCACAATTCAGGCCCTTCGGCCCACAAAGCTGTGCCGAACATGTCCCTACCCTAGAAATTACTAGGCTTACCCATAGCCCTCTTATTTTTCTCAGCTCCATGTACCTATCCAGAAGTCTCTTAAAAGACGCTATCGTATCCGCCTCCACCACCGTTGCTGGCAGCCCATTCCACCCACTCACCACTCTCTGAGTAAAAAACTTACCCCTGACATCTCCTCTGTACCTACTCTCCAGCACCTTAAACCTATGTCCTCTTGTGGCCACCAGTTCAGCCCTGGGGAAAAGCCTCTGACTATCTACCCTATCAATACCTCTCATCATCTTATACACCTCTATCAGGTCCCCCCTCATCCTCCCGTCTCTCCAAGGAGAAAAAGCCAAGTTCCCTCAACCTGCTTTCATAAGGCATGCTCCGCATTCCAGGCAGCATCCTTGTAAATCTCCTCTGCACCTTGAGGGGAATAGGTAGGGTGAATGCACTCAATCTTTTTTCAGGGTTGGGGGCTCAAAAACTAGAGGGCACAGGTTTTAGGTGAGAGGGCAATGGGCCAAACGTGAGCAGATGGGGCCAGCTCGCTGGGCAACTCAGTTGGCATGGATGAGTTGGGCCGAAGGACCTGTTTCTGTGCTGTATGACTCTCTGAGAGGGGAAAGATTTAATAGGAACTTGAGGGACAACTTTTTCCTTCACACTGTAAAATACTCAAAACCTTAGTCATAGAATCATTGAGAAATACAGCATGGAAATAGGGCTTTCAGCCCACTGAATCTGTGCTGACAATTTACACTAATCCTACACTAACCCATTTTCTTCTCTCCTCAGTTCCATCAATTTTTCCCAGACTGTAAAACTCAGCTACACATTAGGGGCAATTTATAGCGGTCGATTAACCTCCCATCCCACAGGTCTTTGGGATGTGGGAGGAAACTGGAGCACCCAGATGAAACCCAAACAGTAACAGGAAGAACATGCAATCTCCACACAGACAGCACTGGATTGAACCCAGGTCACTGGAGCTGTGAGGCAGCTGATCAACCAGCTGCAACACTTATTTACTTGAGATGTAATTTTTTAATTGCATACTGAGTCATAATTTCTCCTTACAAAACACTGTGCATATTGTTCATATTGAGTGTTATTTCCTTACATTAATATTTCCAGTCATAATGAATTTTAAAATATTACTTATGTTATTTACATCACTCGAGCCTCTGGGCGAGGTTGTCATGCAACTTACGGTAGGCTCGTTCCACAAAAACGCCGGCTGCGATTCCATAAAAGATGAGAACACAAGCGATGTGCCGCCGATAGTTCTCGATAAAACGCTTGAACTGTTGAATTTTCTGCTGCATCTTGCTCCGGATGTACTTCTCCCGCTTCGCTTCTGTGAAGGGTTTAGGATGGTGGTAAGGAGACCTGTGAGGAGATTTCAAATGCCAAATTATCGTGATGTCCTGCCTATAGACTCATGTTATTTCTTCCCATCTCTCATGTGCTCTCTCTGCGCTCCTGAAGGCACCACCTCATAGATAGATGAATGAGCCCATGGAGTGTATATAATCAGACTGTTCAACTTCAGGAGGAAGACCAGGCAGTGAAGATCATTAGATTGCTCATGTTTGAGAGGAAAAACTCAGCCAATAAATGCTATTGAACTATTCATCTCTGGGAAGGTGTTCAGGCAATGAACATAATTAGGCTCAAAAAATGCACTTATGGAGAACTCAGTAGGTCAGGCAGCATCTGTGGAGGGAAATGGACAGTCAACTTTTCAGGTTGAGACCCTTCATTTGAATGTGAAATGTTGATTGTCCATTTCTCTCCACAGATGCTGCTCGATCTGCTGAGTTCCTCCTGCAACTCATTTTTTCGCTACAGGTTCCAACATCTGCAGTCTCTTGTGTCTCCAATGTAATTGAGCTATCCAGCTCCACCAAGTGAATCGCATTGGGTTTTTTGCCATTGGGAGGAAGAACTCAGCTATTGAATGCTATTAGACCATCTATCTCTGGGATGAAGTGTTCAGGCACAGCAAGCAATCTGCTGGAGGAACTCAGTGGGTCAAACGGCATCTGTGGGAGGAAAGGAATTGTCGACGTTTCGGGTTGAAACCTGACATCAGATGCTGCCTGATCCACTGAGTTCCTCCAGCTGCTTGTTTTTTGCTCCAGATTCCAGCATCTGCAGTCTCTTGTGTCTCAGAAATGTTCAGGCAATGACTGTAATTAGGCTTTTGAACTCTACAAGGAAGACCTCAGGCAGTGAATGTCATTGAACTGTTCTCCTCTGGGAGGATTAATTCAAGCCATCAGCTAGAGAGGGCAACGGTCTGGTGTGGTTTAGTGCACAGACCTCCGGGTTGCCACTGAGGACTATTCCACTCACAGCTGTAGGCAGCAAATTGTTGATGACTCTTGAGATGACAGGATCATCCAGCCAACGTCGACCTACAGCATCTCAAGAGCCATGCTCAGCTTTCAGGGAGCACTTGTCTCAAATAAATTTGAGGAGCAGCAAGAGAGAGCAGATGGTCAAAATGTACTGGGCAGTACATTGACACAAGAAAGCGCACCAGTATCTTTACTTTCTTAGGAGGTTAAGGAGGTTCGGCTTGTCACCGAACACTCTAACAAACTTCTACAGATGTACTGTTGAAAGTATCCTGCCTGGTTGCATCATGGTCTGGTACAGCAATTTGAATGCGCAGGAACAGAAGTAGCTGCAGAGAGAAGCAGACTGCTCAATACATCACGGGCACATCCCTCCCCACCATCGGTGGTATCAACAGGAGGTGCTGCCTCAAGAAGGCAACATCCATCATCAAAGATCCCCACCATCCGGGCCATGCCATCTTCTCGCAGCTACTATCAGGCAGGAGGTACAGAAGCCTGAAGTCCCACACCACCAGGTTCAAGAACAGCTACTTCCCTTCAAACATTCGGTTCTTGGACCAACCAGCACAACCCTAATCACTATAGTTTAGCAAAACTATGATCATTTTGATCATTTTGCACTAAAATGGACTTTGTTTTTTTTGTTCTAATTGTGTTCTTTCTTGTAATAATCATGTATAGTTTACGCTTAATTTGTTTTTCTTGTGAATGCTGCTTATCTGATGTTATGTGCCTGTGATGCTGCTGCAAGTAAATTTTTCATTGCACATGTGCACACACGTTCTTGTGCATATGCATGTGCATGTGACGAGAAGCTCAACTTTGACTTTGCCACTGGAATCTGGACGAACTCAGCAGGTCAGGCAGCAGCTGCAGAGGGAAATGGACAGTCGACGCTTTGGGTCGAGACCCTTCATGTGGACCCTTTAACTTTACTAGGCAAAGTGTTAAATTTGCTCTTCACTAGTATTTTACATGGGTTAACAACTTGATGTCCAAAACAGTGCTATAAATTTCAGATAAACGTTAACCGAGAGCAGAGTTAAACAGCACAGAGGTTGAGCCCTTACTTCTTGTTCTGTCTGTCTCTGTTTCGGAATTCCTGTCCAACCTGTTCCACTGGAGTCTCCTGGATGTTCCTATTAGTATGTGGAGAACAAGAATGTTATTCATCAGCCACAAGGGAGTCTGTTTCATTCACAACTGAAGTGCCAGGCCCTGTAACCCAGCACATGCACAAACCACAAGGCTTACTCAGAGAATGAGGGAACCCAGAATCCTGGTTACTTGCATTATTCAGATCAATTGTCAGAGCTAAGTGGAATCAAATTTCTCAACATGGTGCTCCTGATTTTCTGGTCATTAAACATAATCTATGGAAAACCATGTGCCAGGGGAACAGTTAATCCCCACAACCAACTCTGCAATAAGATTCCACTTCAGAAATGTAGTGTTATTAGCTCAAATGCACTTTATCTAACGTGGAGAATATATTATGAATTACTGCCTTGTACTGAAGAAGTTCACCCCGAATAAAATTGTTGCTGGTGGTCAGAGTTGGGTTGTCAGTGTGATAGATTCCTGCACTGAAAGAGGCCATTTGTCCCATTGTGTCCGTGTTGTTGTTGGCAGAATCATGGATGGTGACGAGGAGGCATACAGGAGTGAGATAGGTCAACTGGTTGAGTGGTGTCATAGCAATGAACTTGCAGTCAACGCCAGAGAGACTAAGGAACTGATTGTGGACTTTAGAAAGGGGAAGTCAGGTGAACACACACCAGTCCTCATTGAAGGGTCTGTGGTGAGAAGTTCCTGGGTGTATCTCGGAGGATCTATCCTGGGCCCAGCAAGTAGATGGAACAACAAAGAAGGTGCACAGACATCTCTACTTTCTTAGAAGTTTAAGGAGATTCAGCATGTCTTTGAAGACTCTCACAAGCTTCTACAGATGTACAGTGGAAAGCATCCTGACTAGTTGCATCACTGCCTGGTATGGGAATTCCAATGCACAAGAACACAAGAGGATACACAGAGTGGTGGACTCAGCCAGTTCCATCATGGGTACACCTCTCTCCACTGTCAAGGACATCTACAAGAGGCAATGTCTCAGGAAGGCGACATCCATCATCAGGGACCCCCACCATCTGGGCCGTGCCCTCTTCTCGATGCTGCCATCAGGCAGGAAGTACAGGAGCCTGAAGACCCCACACCTCAAAGTTCAACAACAGCTTCTTCCCCACTGCTGTCAGGTTCTTGAACCCACCTGAAAAACTATAACACTGCCCCGGACTATTTTTTTTCATTTCTCTCAATCTTGCATTTGTTGTTGACATTTGAACACATGTAAATTATGTATAATATGAATTAATTTCAGGTTATGTTAACTTATGTTTGTCTTCGTCTTGTAATACCCTGTGTTGCTGCTACAAAAAAGCTAATTTTCATGGAGTTCTGGCCAAGGTCTTGCTGGCCTAGTCTCCAGAGGGGGACTTGAATATACACCATTCTGACTCAATGGACAAAGTTTGGTTGGCGCTCTGGCGTGTTCTGATTAATTCTTTAAACACAGAAATATTCAACTTCTGTCCCACAGGATCATAGGATTTTAGAGCATATGTTCTCTGAAAGAGCATCTTCTTAGTTCTACCTCCCTACTTTTCAGCAGTAACCCTGTAAGTTTGTCATTGGCAAGCATTGGTTCGAATAAAAAGAACCTCAAATAACTCCCTTCTAAAAGAGTTTGTGGAATAAGCTACCAATGCTTTTTTCAGGTCTCAGATCCCAACAATTCACCCGGTGAAAATGTGCTCCCCACACCCTGCTAACAGGGAAAATAGAAGCACAAATGGGTCTTTTTCTGAGTGGGAAGGAGTTTACTGTTGCCTATGAATGAGGAAAAGTTGTACCGGTTAAGAGCTGGAGTGTATTAGACTCAAACGTTCAAGATCGTGAGGTGTGGCTGTGAGACGATGCTTGCTCCATGGTAAATTCAAGAACGAAGACTCACTGTTTAGTCATAAGATGGTATGCAAGACAGGTTTTTCACTGTGCTTCGGTAAAAGTGACAATAATAAACCAATACCAATACCACCTAGAAGGGCTGTTTGAAACAATAAACAGTACGCTGGAAGAACTCAGCGGATCAAGCAGCAGCTATGGAGGCAGAAGGGACATGTTGACATTTTGGGTCGAGACCCTGTTTCAGGACTGAGAGGGAAGAGGAGAGATCGTCGACACATAGCAGTAGGGGGGAGGGCTGGGAAAGAGACGGGGATGGGTGGAACCAGAATGGGAGAGGGAGATGGACAGAAAGAAGCGGAAGGGGGAAGGGGAGGGAAGGTGAACAAAGAGGGAAGTAAAATAGGCAGACAGGTGAGTGTGTGAGGGAGAACAACACCAGGGGTGTGGGCTGTTCTTCGAATTTGCCTTTGGCCTCTCCATAGCAATGGAGAAGGCCGAGGACAGACAGGTCAGTGCGGGAAAGGGAAGAAGAGTTAAGATAACATGCAATTATTAACCCTTTAACAAGTTCCTGTTTTTAAAGGGTCATTTAGATGTGAAATCTTTACTCACTTGTATGGGTTTTTGAGGAAGGAAACTCGCTGGAACTTGCTGGCTTTATCTCGGATGTCCAAACCTAAACAGAAGAAGGTAACATCAACTCCGTTCATTACAGTACTGTGGAGGGTGTGGTTACTGTTTCGGGTGATTTGTGTATTTACTGACTTATGAATAAAATCAACTAATGGACGTCTGTAAAAACAGAACCTGTTTGTAATCCAGGGACGGGTTGTCGTATGGGGAAAGGTTTGACAGACTAGGCTTGTATGTGCTGAAGTTTGAACAGTGAGAGGTGACTTGATTGAAACATGCAAGATCCTGAGGGGTTTTGACGGGTTGGATGTGAAGGGAATATTTCAGTGGGTGAGTACAGAGCTAGGGGCTACTGTTTAAAAATAAGGGACAGAGGAGGCAAAATGTTATTCTCCCAGAGTGTCATGAATCTTTGAAACTCTCCTCCTGAAAGGGGAGCGGAAGAAGAGTGGTTAAATATTTGTAAGGCAGGGGTAGTTTCAAGGGGGTGAAACATTACTGTGGGTAGACAGGAAGACAGGGTCAAGGTTACAGTCTGATTAGCGTCATCATATTGAATGCCAAGACAGATTCAAGGGGACAAGTGGTCCATTCCTGACCTTGACTCTTATGTCTGTGTTGTATGTATGAAAGACGGGCATGGTATTAGCACAGAAGGAGGGCATTGTTTGAAAACATAGCACCGGAATCCACATATGTGCTGCGACGGGCATGGTATTAGCACAGAAGGAGGGCATTGTTTGAAAACATAGCACCGGAATCCACATATGTGCTGCGACGGGCATGGTATTAGCACAGAAGGAGGGCATTGTTTGAAAACATAGCACCGGAATCCACATATGTGCTGACAACACTTTGCTCTACCCACCACTACCTCTGTGTGCCGATTATCACTGGAGGAACAGAGCTGTCCTCCAACTCATTCTTGGGAAGTCTAAAGCCATTGCCCTCAATCCTATGCCAGTGTCAGGCCTGGCCCCTTTATTTATTAAAGGGATTGCTGACCTTTCACATTGAGCTGAGCAAACTGCAATTCATCTCCATGATCCCGGAACAAATAATGGAAGTCCTCCCAGGTGAGTTCATCTTTGTCTTGAAATCCCGCTTCCTTGAAAAGTGAATTCATGATCTCATCTGCCTGCATTTTTGATAAGCAGTTGTGGGCGATCTCAATGAAGGACCTGGAGGAACAAAGTGTGAATGATGCCTGTCTCCACAAGACCAAAGTCAGGTTAACCCTTGAGAAGCAAAAGTACTCCAGTAGTACTAAGCATTGTAGACAGAATCAAAAATGTTAAATCACAAGTGTTGGGGACATTTTCTAATAGGAAATATTTTTTAAGGCACTAACATTGTACTACTGGTTTCCGCTTTGTATACACAAAGTCATCAGAAAATAAGAGCAGGAGTAGGCCACTCAGCCCCTCAAACTTGCCCAGCTATAGTCAACACGATCATGGTTGATCTGCCACTGGACTTATCTCCTCCTCTGTGCCAGTTCCCCATAGTCCTAATTCCCTGATCTTTAAACAAAAATATCTACTTCTCCACTAAATACCGCCAATAATCAAGTCTCCACTGAGGCAGAGAATTCCAGATATTCACCAGCCTCTGCAAGAAGAAGTTCCTACACCCCTCAGTTTTAAATGCCTGCCCCTAATCTTGTAACCATGTTAGATAAGCATATGGAGGAATTTAAAATAAGGGGATATATGGGAGGAAGGGGTTAGATAGCCTTAGGCGTGGTTTAAAGGTCGGCACAACATGGTGGGCCGAAGGGCCTGTATCGTGCTGTATTGTTCTATGGTTCTATGGTTCCAGTGTTTGAGATTCTCCCATTAGTGGATTCTTTTTGCCATTGATCTATATCAAGGGGGAACCTACAGTGGCCAAATAGCCCACTGGCTCATGTTTGTCACAGGGAAGTAGACCGGAGGTCCTGGGGGAAACCCACGCAGCCACAGAGAGAACATGCAAACTCCACAAGGACAGTACCCAAGGCCAGGATCGACCCCGAATAGCCTGGGGCTGTGCAATCTTCTGCTGCCCATAACAGAAAAAGTCATGACTGAGTACAGAATGAAGCCAATTGGAAGTTAACAGAAGAGACCCATGTGATTAAGTTGACTTTGGTTTGGTGCTGTTGGTGTGGAGAAGAAACGTTGAAGACTTATTTGTTTCTTGAACTCTTTCTTGCACATATAACATTTCTAGTGTGAGCTTTCAAACAGTTCTTTTTAAAAACCCAGAAGATCTTCAAGATGGAAGAAATCTGTCTGCGTTTACCTCAACAATACAGAAAATTCCTCTTTCAATAGGAATCCATTTCCGTCGACATCATACATCTGGAACATGATCTTAGACTTCTCTTCAGGAGACCCTGCGAGCAAAACCCATGAGAAATAGATTGGTCATGTTGCAGCCTTCAACATCGAATTCTCCAACTTCAGATAACTTGCTCTTTCTTTCTGTCTGAATCGGATCTGGCCAGTGATCCACCTGGCTCATTTTTTCTATTCCTCTGTTGGTAAAACATGACTTGCTGGGCATGTCCCACAGCCCTGCTATTTGCAACACATAATAGACAAAAAAGCATAATCTGCTTCTAACTGTAATGTTCAATGACCATTTGGTCTCATCCTATCACATATATTCCCTTTGTCCTATCCATCCCACCCCAACGTTCTCTCCAAATTGAAAATTAACAGGCTTTCTCTCTTTCCCAGTACTGAAGAAGAGTCTTGGACCAGAAACTTTAACTCTGTTTCTCTCTCCACAGATGCTGCCTGGCCTGCTGAGTGTGTCTAGCATTTTCTGTTTTTACTTCCGATTTCTGGCATCTGCAGTTTTATTGATTTTCATTCACTTTGACACAAGAAGAAATTTCTCAGAGTCATAATTGTACAGCACAGAAATAAGCCCTTTGGCCAATCTTGTCCATGACAACCATCAAATATCCATCTATACTAATCCTATTTGCCAGCATTTGAGTCATAGAACTAAAAAAAATTCTCTGAAATATTAGCAAACAATAACAATTTGCATGATCATTAAATTACCTTAAAAGTGACTCATTTTTATGAAGTATTAGCAAACATTACTAACAGGTTTAGAGAGCACCTTTATTGTAGTTAAACCTCTCTCTGGCAATTATCCAAATTGAGACACAGGACATAATTGCACAATCAAAATCATTGCAGCACTTTGGGATTTACAAATTAACTTCTAGATTTTCCA